>NC_139679.1:80140393-81353875 GCF_964106915.1 Podarcis gaigeae | reverse complement strand
GTCTTGTTTCTTAAGAGGGCTTTTGGCCTTGTTAGCTGCAAATGGTTACAAGCTGTGGTGTCTGTCTACAAGAACACGCTTCCTATATACCTTCGGTAACGGAGATCCGTTTGATTGCATGTCGGCACTCACTGAAATATTTTCTCAGACACTTGCACAGCTTCCATTACTTGAGGAAATAGCATGTGATGTAATTATACTTGTGTTGCAGCACTAGAGCACCAAGACATGCTACAGGGTTAATCAAGGCAAGAAGCACGATGGAAATATAAAGCGGTCTTGAAGCAGTGAAGCCTCCTTGCCCAGCAACCTCTCTATATTTTTCTCTCTCTCCCCTTTCCAGTGATACAAATAAATGCAGGAAGTAGGCTTGCACTTCCCTAATTGTCTGTCCAATTGGGAACAGCAGTTGCAGTGGAGCAAACATACCAGGTTTGCTCAGCTGCCGCAGTCAGGGCTTTGATAAAGCTGGTGCTAAGCTTCTGCAAATAATGTGTTCATACTTTTGTATCTAGTCCTAAGAGAAGAAAAGGGCTGAGGAGCACTGCATTGGAAGAAGAATACGTAACTTCTTCTGCCATATTTTGTACATTCTTACTATATACATTCGTATGTGATGGTTCTATGGGCAAGTCTCTACAGATAATGAGAGTTGCATGCATTCTGTTTAAGTACAGATTTCCTATTTGTCCCTCTCTTTGCCCTGCTATACAGAGTACTCACTCTGTGATATTTTTTATTCAACCAATGGTACTGTTTCTTTTCAGCATCATTCTTTCTCTAAGACAAATCTTTGTATATTTTTTTTTGGGGGGGGGTGAATGGTGGTTCTTTTTGGATCAGTTGCATAAAAGCTTATAAGAATTTGCTTGTCCTGTTTTATTTGCTTATCAAAAGCACAATAGATAGTGCAACCCACATCTCTACTTTTTCTTTCTTGGATAAAAAGGAACTCACTTCTCTTTACTTCTGTTGCAGTAAGAACTCCTACAATAAAGTACATCAAATAAATTTGGCAATGAAGCACGAATGGCCAGCACAGATTCGTTCATTTGTTTTCAAAGCCACTGATAGGCAAGGGTGGCCATGCTAGCTGTTAGTTTTTTTAAAACATCATGAAATGTGCATGGAATATAATTTTCAAACAGTAAGGGAGATAAGTAGTATGTATTGGTGGCAGCCCATCATCTACGAGCTTTTCATTAATGCTACTGTAACCCATGTTCAACAACTTCAGTGGTTGTGAGAGCTACGGGCTAAAAATAGCATCTTGAGCTGTACTGCATATAGAATTCCTTGAACTGGAAGAAATTATCTTAACAGCAGGTTGTACAAAACAATATGTGTTTTCTTTTGCGTGATAATAAATGTGTCAGACCAGGACTCCAAAGGGATGAAGATGGGGTAGGGGGGAAAGCTGTGAGACGGGAAGCAAATGCTGAAGGAACCTTAAGAGTGCAGTTCGTGTTTCAGTGGCTGGTAGGTGATATGTTAAACAAACTGGAAACAGCAGAATTTTACATCTGTTTGAGCTTGATGCTAGCTGGCAAGGAAGCAAGAATTCTTGTGTGGGTGAAGAATGGAGAATTAAAAATAGGAGGGGGGTAAAGTCCTCAGTGTTTCGTATCTATTGCCTTGCCTTGGATAAGTTTGAGTAGCATTTGCAATTCACCATTATCTTCCCTAATATAGGAAAGAGAATATAGCAGCCTGTCAAAAATACTAGAAGGAATCCAGATAAAGAGGTTGTGTAGAGCAGCTGAGGATTAGTTCTGTTAAAACAAGGCTTGATCCCTGTTCACATATCACAACTGGTGGTCCCTGGTGTAGCTGTACATCTTCATTTGTAACAAAAGACACATCCAGTCAATTCTATAGGGCACATAAGTATTGTGGACAGAAGTGTGCATGCAGGTACACATCTAAATCCACATTACAAACATGCTATGAAGTTGCCTTAGTGGTAGAGTCATGATTGAAATGGAGAAAAACTGGGAATTCAAGCTAAAAGGAATGGTTAGCATAGGCAGAGTTTTCTTGCTGGATTTGGACAATGGTAATTTAATCTAAGGCGATATTGGACACAATCCACTGGAAGATCAGTGCGCTTATGCTCCACTGATTTCAACAAGATTTGAGCAGACATGCAGCACAATTCCAGAAGTAAGTTGCTGTGATTTTAATGGAAATTTACAAGTGAGCGTTCATAGGATTGCAGCCTTGACTTATACAAAACTCTACTAACTTGTAAGAAGGGGAAAGTGGTTTTTGAAAGAAACATGAAGAAAGAAAAGATGAATGTTCAAACAAGGAAAGACTTGAGTGTGATTCATATTAGCATTAAAAAAAATATGGAGACCTTAATAGGGAGAAACAATTTTCTTATTCTCTCTGGAAAGCAAAATCATGGCTGTGGTTGCCATGGAGTATGTATGACAAAGGCCCAAAATGAACTTACACGCTGTTTCAATATGAGAATATGGCAAGATGTTGATAGAAAGCTAAAATGTTCAATTACAAGCATCATTTTCCTTTGGGAATTTTGGAGCTTATTAAAAGAAATTAAAAGAGCTCAAATAAAATGCATACCTTTAATTACAAAAGGCAGGGAGGGGAAGCACAAAAGAGGGTCAACATTATTGGATGTTGGAGGGGAAGCGAATGAAGAAAGCAAAATAGTAAAACTGACAAAGCAAATGTAAAACTGAAATTTGAAGAGCAAATTGTTAAAAATTATAACAACTAACACTAAAAATCCCATTCAGCCTATGGACCAATTAGCACATCACATTAGTCACATGTTTTGTCATTTGTGTGCAAGATTTTTCATTCAATAGCCAGCCTGGTGGAATTGATCAAGATTGTGAGCTGGCCTTGCAGGTTAGGAGTACTTTAACCCTTTCTCCCTTGCTGTGGCCTTGACCTGTTTCAGGCCACCCGCCACAACTGTTGTTTGTTTTGAGGGGAGAAAGCGGTCACAATATTAAAAAGCTCTCACAGTGCTGAAAGAGTTACTATCTAAACAGAAAGGTGTTGATTATTGTAACTGCCAGATTAATATATGCCAAATATCAGAAGAATCCACAAATGCCCAAACGGTATGCGAAACTATGGGGGTATGGCTCTCTTATATAAATTAGCATGGATGCTCTGGGTTCAATTTGGGAGCATATAATGAAAATCGGTTTGAAAAGGCTTTGCATTATATGGTAGTAAAATAGTTTCCACTGCTTCTATTGGTGAGGGAGCTGTGTGTATATGTGCTGGGAGGGTTGAAGTGCATACTGGGCTGGCTATTTGCAAATAAAATATCAATGCAAAAGGCAGACATGCAACCAACGTAATGTGTAGTTTGGCTCATCCAAAGATCTCCAAAAGGATGTCTTCAAGCTGGTTGACTGAACAGGAAAGTGACAGATGAGCAACACGTATTGAGAGAAGAGAATCCTAAATAAGCTGTATCCACCCAGGGACTGGCCTTAGCAGAAAGCTCATGAGTATACACAGTGCCATTTGGATTTTCTGGCGTTCAAAAAAGTTGAAGGTCTGAGCACATTATTGTTGTTTATAAAACTGCCAGTAAGTTTCCCATCCAAATGCAGCAAGCCTTTATGGAAACATAGTGATAAAGATGAGCAGTAGCTAAGCAGCTAGCAAGTGTCAGCCCCAGATTCCCTTTCGTATTCCTAGCTGGCTTTCCTCCATCTTTCTAATTTTACCTTTCCTCCTGTTAGGTACCCTGCCTCTTCTTCCTTGTCCCATCCTCTCAGTTCCTTGTCTTTTTCTGCTGCATCACCTGCTCCCCTTAGTCAAGCCTCAGGCCTCTGCTGTCTTCCTCTTTCCTCTTTTTTTAGGCCCTCAAACAAGGCTTTGCCTCAGACCACCTAACTAGGCCAATACATTCCCCACATATTAGACTATAACTCTCTCTCTCTCTCTCTCTATATATATAGTTGTTCAGGAATGCATGTGAACTTCCATTATAAGGTAGCCTGTAAGTAGTACAAATAAATGAATGAAGGTTTGTGGTAGGTGGTTATAAAAAAAAACCCCCACTAGGAATCAATGAATTTAAAAGTTGCACAACTGTAAATATTTTTACATACAAATTAGTAATTTATTTGAAATTAGTTTTCAAATACAGTGGTACCTCAGGTTACATACGCTCCAGGTTACATACGCTTCAGGTTACAGACTCTGCTAATCCAGAAATAGTGCTTCAGGTTAAGAACTTTGCTTCAGGATGAGAACAGAAATCGTGTTCCAGCGGCGCGGCAGCAGCAGGAGGCCCCATTAGCTAAAGTGGTGCTTCAGGTTAAGAACAGTTTCAGGTTAAGAACAGACCTCTGGCATGAATTAAGTACGTAACCCGAGGTACCACTGTATAGGTATGCATTTAGGCTGTATTTAGGACTCAGGGCCAGCAGACTATCTGGAAACCTCTAGGATAAATAGGATAGGATAGGCAATTTCGACAAATGATGGAAGCTGGAGCTATTAGGAGAGAAAAAGCACAATATTATTTCCTTCTCAGTAGTATTTAATTAGTCTTCCAGCCTTCAAGACAATGAGCTGATATTAGCCACTGTAGGGCATGAAAGCTAGAACTGTACTTCAAAAATGCCTAAATAGGGAAGTTTGAACCAAATTCATCCTGCAAAACAATGTTATCTAACCACAGATGGCCTGAGCAAAGTAAAAAATAGTACCTGATTTTTTTCTTTTTCTTTTTTAAGGTTCTATGATAGAGTGCTCCCTTTCATGGCACATACCTCTTGTACTTTGTAATACTCCTGCCAATTGCTGCTAAGAGAAGCTATCAACATTCTGCAAATCTGTTGCCCACATACAACTGCTCATTCCATGAAGAACTAATTCTTGGCTAAATGGGCTACCGGTGAAGAGAGTCTCTTAAAATTGTTAGGAAAGCCTCTCATCTCCCTTGTATCATTTAAAGGAAATAAATATTTTGAAGTTGTCATTCTTGGAGCCAAAATGGGTAGCTGACATGCAATCCTACATATTTCTAAGAAGTTAGTCCCACTGAGTTCAATGGAGCTTAGTTTTGGGTAAGGAGTAGGAACCCTGCTTAGTAGATGTGCCTAGGATGGTACTATTGTCTTTTTCAGTCTAGATATTGCAAGCAAAACTCCCTCAAAATGCTTTCTCCCTATTAACACGTTTTCACTTCAGTTCATGCACATTTTCTGCCTTAAAAATTCTCACTCCATCTCCTGGGCATAATTACCAATTTGACCCTGATATTATAGACAAAGGGATTGCCTGAAAGAACCATCATTCAGGAGTAGGTGCTGACTTAATGAAATC
Organism: Podarcis gaigeae; assembly: GCF_964106915.1. Classification (NCBI taxonomy): domain Eukaryota; kingdom Metazoa; phylum Chordata; class Lepidosauria; order Squamata; family Lacertidae; genus Podarcis; species Podarcis gaigeae. The sequence continues at coordinate 81,348,547 of NC_139679.1, read as the reverse complement.
ACTGCCAGAAGTTGTAAATTATATGTGAAATTAAAACCTGCTAACCAAATCCATGGGGGAACCAGACAGATCTCTTGTACAATAATTGCTTTTGTGGCATTTGGACTATATTTAAGCTCATAATTCTCAGGAAGTCAGCTGTTCTCAGTGTTTAGAAAAGAAAGCCCTTTCTCTCATCCAGTTCTGCATTGTCTAGATATTTTCAGAGCTGTGGAGCTGAGCTATATAGTCCCAAGAGCTCTGTGTGTGTGTTCAAAGAATTCTCTGGAGAGCCAGTGAAAAGATGTTATGGGGTGGCTGAAAGTAGGGAAGGGAACTAACTAGTACATATATTTTTTTCTACCTACACATGAATATATTGTGGACAACAGTTTTGGGTGTTTTTTCCAGATTTGGCTATATGCTGCTTACAGCCAATACAGCGACACTGTTCTCCAGATTGTGCTGAAAGGAGATAGATGTGGGACTTTGGTGGGTGGGTTGTTATTGTTTTAAGGAAAGCAATGATTGATTATCAGCTCTTATATACTGACGGAGAAATAATGCAGGTATTTTGCAGGCCACCACATTGCCTAAATTTCATGTGGAATGTAGACAGTTCAGAGGATTCCCCCTGAAGTCATTATGTCTATGAAAACCTAGAGGGTGTGTGTGTATTAAAGCAAATGGCCAAGTTTCTGCGTTTATTACCCCATTCACAATCTACAATCTCCTCCACTGGAGGGCACAGAACCAGGACGTCCCCTCAGAACAGAGTAGCCAAATGTGATGCAACTGTTGAGTTTGAAATGATAAACTGCCATAAAGCGATGATGTCTCACTGCTCAGCTAGGAGGGTACAAGCGTAATAGCTGTTGCTTTTTATGTTTGTTTTTGTAGGTTAATTCAGTCAGAACAGGAGTGGGGGAAAAGACAATTGTTCCAGTCTCTTGCCCAGTGCCAGCTGCATTAACTCCTGGAGTTTCACCATCCCTGCCAGTGCCTATGCCAGGTACTACCCTTTCTGGCACAGTAAAACCTTATGTGATGCCTCTTTGTCAATATGGAGGAGTTTTTCCTACATCCGTTTTTGGAGTGCAGTGGTTGGGCCCAGCCACACAGCCTGGGATTGTAGGAGGCCAGAGCATTGCGCCATTCCCACCTCTGGGCAAAAACGGCTTGCAGCTTTTTCCAGTGCCGCTGCAGCAACCTGTGGTCAGCCCGCCAGGCTCTAACATGAGAATAACCTAGCTTGGCCGCCTTTCGATAGCTGACGGTGCTTTCCCACATCGCCAGGGCGGCGCGTTTGAGCCTATGCACGGGGTGTGTTGACCTGCCGGCATTCGGTTCAGGCCTGCTAGCGTGCACACCATCCATACACTGAATCAAGCAATCACTGTGAAATGTTTTCACACCGATTCGTTTGTGGTTATGGCAATATTTGCTTCTCCTTCCTTGCCGAAGATCACTTTATTTTGTGCTCTGGTGTTTGAAACCGCAAACTTCAGCGTTAATGTACTTGAATTGATGGTTAAGACAACTGTATTAATCCTGCAGGAGTATTAGTGCCTTGAATTCAAGCTTTTCAGTTCTCGCTGGAAAGATGTAAATAATAAGAATAATTGAAAAGTGTATTTTATTTACAATCTGCTTGTGTGAGGTTAATTTTTTTTTAATTTGCAAAAATATATATAAATATAAATATATTGGAAAAAATGTTGAAGGTTTAAATTTGAAACTCTTGCCCAGTTTTGTTCCATTTTTCTCCTGTAAATGCTTTTATTTTAACTGGCGAGTGTAAAAAAGAAAAAGGGTGGCTTAAATGTTTACAGAGTGAGTTACTGACGGAAGACTTTTCATTTTAATGAAGAGTAATAACATGAGTAGCTTTCTTTTGCAATAGGAGCATTTACAAGAGCTTGAACTTAAGTTGTATATATGTGTGCAGGTAATAGCTTTGGGCAGTGCAATTCACTTTGTTATGCAATCTTTCTGGAAAAGCCTTTGCAAGTGAAAACTTCTGTTTTAATATGAAATAGCAAATTTGGCAAGCAGTTTAAGATGCTTTTCTCTCCCTCCCCCTTTTCTCTCCTTCCCTCCCTCTCTTTCTCATTTAGCCGCAAAAGCAAAAAACAAAAAATATTCTGAACAAACTATGTAATTTAAATTCAATCCATGCATGATTCATTTGTGAAATAAACTAATCAAAATATTGGTTATAGGAGAGCCCATCCCAAAGTTACTATTTTAAAAAAGTATGTAAGTACAGAACTTTACTTGCATGCCATTGCCTTTATTCCAACAGCAGTCGTAGTTCAGAACCATATTTGAAGTGCTTACAGTATTTTCACTGAAGTGGAATTAAATGTGAAGCTTTCTTTATTATTATCCACCCTACTTATTTAGTAGTGTTGGTGTTTGACCACATTTGAATTTATTTTGTCATTTTTCACTCCGTTTGCACTGTAGATAGAATGGGCACCTCTTTCTTTTTTTTGACTTGTGCTTTCTTTCATTGGGTTTACTTAACTGTACATAGACTTTGCACCTTCACCTCTCAGTACAAAGGCACAAGGTAACTACTAAGATTGATTTGAGGATTGGTAAGTCTCTATTTACTTGAAATTTTTAAAAAAAACAACCTAGGACAAGCATAATGGCACACATTTTAAAATAAAAAGCATTGCAACAGACAAGTTGAAGGCACACTGCACTCACATTCTCTCTTTATGGCAATGACATTTTTGAACTACCTGCTGAAGAGTCGGAGCTGTTTTGCGCTGCCGATCTGTGAATTGTATAGTTCTATTGTACTTTGAGCATTAAGAACTGTCTGAAACATTTTGTTGGTTCCATTTAGTTTATATTATTCCATCAATTCGGTTAGAATTGAATTTTGTAGAACATGGTGCAGAGTCATCTGCCTGGGCAAAATACATGCTGTAGTAAGAGATTTCTGCTCTCTGTAACATGTATATTTCATTTGTTTGAGACTTTATTTTAGATTCATGTCTGTATGCTTTATGAGCAAAATATGGAAAATCTTGTTCTCACTATTCCTACCCCCTTGGCTTGCACTGAAACCTTCGGTTTGTTGGTATTGCCTGTTGTATAGCTGTGCCCCTTGTAAGCTGACAAGTCAGTGGCACTAACTCCTCACTCCCAAGAGATTGTATATATTCAAGAGAAGACAAAATAAAACATTTTTGTGCTTGAAAAATTTGTGGAAAACCCAGTGTGTTGCTAAAATTCTAAAAATATCACAAGATAGCACTGCTCTTTAATTCCATTCCCTGCAGCTTCAGACACTGACTTAAGGAATCATCTGTGACCAGATATCCTTAACTGGGAGGACTAAAAATACTTCTCTGTGTCCCCTTGCTGTCTCCACCAAGTCCAATGAGTAAATCCTTCAATGGGTACCCTTGGCAGATCTCATGTTTTTTGCCACATTGTCCTCAATGAATTGGACTTTTTTGTTGTTATATTTAGTCGAAAAATTTAGTGCACCATTCTGTTGGTCCATTTCACACCCATGAATCTTATGGTAAAGGATGGGGAGGAAATCTAAATAAATAAACAGCAATCGCCTTGCTTGATAATTCTAGGTACAGAACTTTGAGTATATGTTATTGTATATGTTTGGGGAGGAATAAACTGTCAACTTGGGAAAGGAATGGTTAAATGGTAACAGTGGTGGCAAGATTCATGACACAAAAATTCCAACACAATAAAAGTATATTGAACTGGAGAAATCACTGTAGGTTCAGACACTGACTACAATTCAGCATCTTATCTAAATTTCTCGGTAGTGTTGCTTCTTGTATCTATTTAATAGCAAAGGAGCAGCCTTGACTGGGCTCATGATCACTGAGTAAAATAGACTCAATTACTATGAATGAGGATGCCATTCATGCTCAAGGTCCTAATCCTGCCTTCTGCAGCTGGTACTTTTGAGCCCAGTGAGTCTTGCTTGATGTTAAGAAATTGAGCTCATTCTCATTTAAAGTGAGAAGGACTTCTGCCCATATTAATGTAACCTGAATCCTGTTACATTTTGCTGATGGGAGAGGTGGCTTACGGGATGTGTAGTTCTGTATAGCCTGAACCACCAGAGATCTGGAAGACAGCCCTTGAATTGTATCTTAGAATTCTAAATGTATTTGCTTTCCCATGCCACAATTTCTTTTTCTTTTTTTAAAATATGTTATGATTTGCCCTTTCACGTAGATGGATGAAGGAATATGGCATGGAGCTCAGCAAAAGATCATGGACAGGGTATATGGGCCATAGCATTCTTCTACAGTACATTTCAGTTGTGTACTTAAGTAAAAATCAAGAGTTTGAATTCAATCCTAAAGGGAGTCAGTAGAAGTGCATTGATGTGTTCCAAGCAAAAGAACCTGTGTCTGAACACTCATAAATGATAGCTTCAGATAGCATATATTAGTAATTCCAGTCTTGAACTGATGGTGGTAATGAACTTCATGTCTGAATCTAAAATAAGGGATCGCTGCTTTATTACTTGAAGAAGATCACTACAGCACTGACACAATTCCAGAGCATCAGTGATGAATGTCCCTCTGCCCTTCCAGAGCAGAAGATTTGTCAGCTATTACTTCTTTAGTTTTTTGCCTCATGCTGAATTCTACTGCAATCAAGTTACTGGTATCCATTATCCCTCCATCACCAAATACCAAATAAGCAGTCAGTTGGACAGATTAGGCCCTGCAGCCAGCATAATATTTCATTCTCATCTTTCTCATGATGATGTCCCACTGCCTCTATGCAAATTGAAATGGAGAAGTAACTGGCTGGGATCTCATGGGGAATGCTCTGGGGAGATTTCAAGAAGTTGCTTTCTGAAATGTTGTTGCACTGAACCAAAACACCAAAAGATGCTGCTACCAGTGCTTGTCTCAAAAACAATGGCAACAGAAGGTACCAAAAATCTGTAATGGGTCTAATAATAATAATAATAATAATAATAATAATAATAATAATAATATCAATCTATTAGTTAACAATGGTAGATCCAAGTGGCAAGCAGAACTGTAGGTCCAGAAAAAGGCAGACTGGCAGAGGTATTTAAAAAAATCCCTACCCTACACAAAACATAACCAGCCATATCTAGAAGAAGCTGAAAAGTAACAAGTTCCTCTGTCCACAGGTGATGAGGGCCATCTTCAACAGCCTTTTGGGTAAAGGGTGATGAAGATGGGAATGGAAGGATATCTGCCCTGTATGTGTTTTGTTGATGGTGTTCAAACACCCCTGCTATTACACCAGCCTGATGGATACAAAAATGACATGGTGGATATGCTGAACTTGAATATGGTAAACACATGAGCTGATGGCTGGAAAATTCATAACGCATTGGCTTAGAATGCACAACTGAACAAAGAAAAATTTTGATGTCTTGGAACATTTTGTGCCACTACATTTGTCATTGCATCAATTAGGGGTAAAAAAGAAATGTCTTCAGAAGAAAAGCTGTGATTCTGTCAATTATGAAAATTACCTACATGACACAAAAATACTTCGGAAATTTTAACTGGCCTGTATGCCATGTGTTGTCTACGCCAAAAAAATGTGATGTTTTAAATGTTGCTTTTTAAAAATGCTGGGCATGTTCATTTTTTAACTTACAACTATTTGTTATATCTGTACTGCAAGTAACTAGGCAGGGGTATTTTCTGTCCTGCATGTGCCTAGAATGTCTTAACAATGCTCCACTTTATAGTTAAGAGAGAAATAACAATGTTTCCAAGTAGAATTGAAGGTGTGGGAAACTGCGAAAGTAAAAGGGACTTGAATATTAGCTGTTAATGTCTGAATAGGGAACCTTGTATCATCCTCTCTCTTCACTGGATGAGATGTGTGAGCTATACCTGTAGCTGGTGACAATCCATCTCACAACAGGGAACAGGTGTGAGTGCTGCCTATGAATGTTATGTAAGAAAGAGGAGATTGGCTAGAATTCAGAAGAGTTTATGGTGAGGCTTGCTGCTTGAAAAGCCATGTAATACTCAGCACCATCTAGAGATGTTGAGAAAGCAGGTTTGAGGACTGGAGTGGTCAGTTTAGAAGGCTGCAACCCAGTGCTTGTGCACCAGGGCTTGGTGATATCTGGTTTTCAACAATGCAAAATATCACCAGGTAAACATTGTGATGTCAGAACTATGTAGAGGCGAACAGTAGGGCTGGGTGATATATGGGTTTCAACTTCATGATATATCACCAGCTATATCATCATATGACATCATATGACATCAAAAATCCCAACTATAAACGAGTGGCAATCCAAACTATTTGATTATTTAGAATTGGCAAAAATGACACAGAAAATAAGAAATCAAAAAGATATAAAGTTTAACAAAGAATGGAATAAATTTATGACATACATGGAAACAGAGGTTAAAAATTTAAAAATCACAGTAGGTGTGACGTAACACTTGTGATGCAAAGAGTTTTTTGAGGAAAAGAAACTGCAGATAAAAAATCATATAATATATTCTGAAACCGAGATGAAGGGAAGTCAATCAGTGTTGTGTGTTATTTAGTAAATGTAAGTTAATTTGTTGGTATCTTATATTAGGAGATTTTTTTTGTTTTCGTTATTATTATTTCTCTTTTTTATGTATTTCTTTTTTATGTGTATGTGTTATGTATGTTTGTTTTGTTTGTTTTAATGTTTGATGTAGCAAAACGAATTAAAATCAATTTTTTTAAAAAAATAAGCCCTATGATGGAAAGCTGAAAAAAAAAAAGATATATCACCAGCTAAACATCGCAGCAAGGGATGCGGGTGGCGCTGTGGGTTAAACCACAGAGCCTAGGACTTGCTGATCAGAAGGTCAGCGGTTTGAATCCCCGTGACGGGGTGAGCTCCCTTTGCTCAGTCCCTGCTCCTGCTAACCTAGCAGTTCGAAAGCACATTTACCTTACCAGAAGCGGCTTAGTCATGCTGGCCACATGACCCGGAAGCTGTACGCCGGCTCCCTCAGCCAATAAAGTGAGATGAGCGCTGCAACCCCAAAGTCGGCCACAACTGGACCTAATAATCAGGGGTCCCTTTACCTTTAAACATCGCAGTACACTGATATATCACAATGTCTGAAATAAGGATAGAGCTATGTAGAGTCATTGGCTGGCTTCATGGTTTTTCCCACATTGTGATTTTTGCATAGCATACACATCATGATTCATGATATATTGCCAGGTCAAAAACCACAAAACTGATATGAACTTCAAACTGGTTTTGGATGAAATATTGCTCAGCCCTACAGTGCTATTCTACTTGTGGCAGCCCTTTTGTTTGGGTGGTTGCCAGTTTGTTTTTCCCACCCCCAAGATGAACATTTGCCATGACCACAAGAAAGAATGCAGTTGTCACAAACATCATGCTTAGGAGCACCAGTCACATTTTAGGAAACATGATGGTCATGTAAGTACATGACACCAATAGTTTCAGTTCCCCTTTGGATGATAAGCCTTGAAATTCCTCCAGTGTAGAAGGCAATTCCCTGTCTGCTAAAATACATAGTGACTAGTGTGTACATGCTTGCCAGTTTGATTATAGAAAATGCGTGCTTCAATAATGTAAACTGAGAAAATGTATTTCTCTTTGCTTTAGTTAACTAACAGTGCAATCCTATACATGTCTACTCAAACATCAGTTGCAGTGCAGTCCACAGGACTTCCCAATTAAGTGTGCATACCATTGCACCCTAATAATTTCTAATCTGTGCCTGTAACTTATTCAAGCATGATCTGACAGTGGGAAACTGTGTAGTTTTCTTATGTACTAATCCATGCTTTGACTGGGACTGCATGATGTCAGTGGATTTTGACAACAGCAATTAATGTCCAATGGGCTCTGAGCCCTATATTCCCTGCTGTGTTCAGTCATGAGAAAGGTTAGTTGATACAATCGCACGAAAAAGTTTTAGATCGCCTAAATTATTATTCATGTTGATTAAACATCATGCTTGGGCCTTCACACATTGGGTGTTTCCAGACAATATTGTTAGTTTACACACACACACACACACACACACACACACACACACACACAGCCCACAATCAATTTGCAATTGTTACTCCTTTTGGAGTGTTGGAGATATTGCATTTCTCCAACACTCCAAAATGCAGTATTTCTTCACTGGGAAGATGTAATTTCGACATCTCCACCTCTCAACAGAAAAGCCATTGCTACTGTGAGTGGCTGGGTGAAGAGTTACAAGATTCTCCTGAGACATCATTTGTCTCAAGGTACATACCCTCTCTTCCCATGCCAACACTTTGTGATTGTGGTTATTTGTGTGATTTCTGTCACCTGTATTTCTAAACTATTGTATGTTTGAAGTGGGTTACAATTAAAAAAACACACCCCACAATATACACAGTGATATAGCAAAATAATCAAATAATAAGAAGCTAAACAAACAGAAACAGGATTTAAGAGATCCTATTAGTCTCATTATTGTATTTAAAGTTGTTTGGAGGCTGAGCAGCAGCTGAGTGTGTTTGTCAAGCTCACATATGACTACCTCAAACAGGAGCCCTAGGTACCTCTGCTATGTCTTCTCCTCCGACACACAAACACACTTAAATAATAATATAATATTGTGTTACTGGTATTGGGCTGGGGTTAATTCACGTATAGCGCTAAGGATATTCCTTATCTTATAGAAAGGCAGGCATGGAAGGTGCAACTGCCCTCCAAATTTGTTGTACAATAACCCCCATCATCCCTGACCATTGACTATACTGACTGGGGTGCAGATGGGAGCTGGAATCCAGCAGCATATGAAGGAGAAGAGTTCCCCATCTCCACCACCACCTATTAAAAATGGCTTTCCTGATCCTTGATTTCTTAATTATTTCCTTGTACAACAAGGGCCAATGAAATGAGATCCTTCCCACCCCCAATCTCACCATTTATGTTGGTGGTCTTACTTAACACTTCCCATAAAAGGATGAGCTTTGTCCAGAGAGGAACTGGCCTGGTCGAAACATCAGCACTGCTAAGCCCATTGCTTCTATGTGCCTTATTAAGGAAGATGGAGCTATTTGGACATTGTGGTGCTTCTTAAGAATTCTATGGCTTTTTATATAGGATTTTCTGGCCCATGGAGCAGCTCGTGCATGGCTTCTCTTTATTTTATTGTTTCATTTTTAAAAATAATAATCTGTTTTTCTCTTTGTACATTGTGTCATATACATTAATTGTGGCTGCTTTCCGTCTTTTTCATCTATCCATCTTTTGGGTTCCATATGGATAGAAAATGCAGCTCAGATTGTATAATGACTGTTGTGCCCTAACTGAATGGTTTGGCAAGGATGCCTCTGTTTTGTTGGATTAGATGAAAAATAAAGGTAAACCATTGAGCTTTAAGCATGGCACTAGTGTCTGCGATTGTCATGAGTTTGGCTTGCTGTTTCTGTAAGGCACCTGAAATATCCATAGTGCAAGGTTATGCATATAATATGATGTTTAATGTGTTTGGGCCTCTAATTCTAATCATACATGATTTTGATATTTTTATTTTTATTTTAGATTCTGAGGAAGAGGACACCCACAAGTGACGCGTGTCCAAGCTTGGATATAGGGTCAACATCAAGATCTTACTTCAACTAAGGAAGGGGAAGAAAAGCTGGGAATTGATGTCACATGTGAGAAACTCTGTACTATTCTTATCCATTAAATTCAATTTTGTAACTTCTTTCTAAACCTTTTTTTATTTATAGTTGGAAATTCAAACATTATGCAAAAATAAATAAACTATAATTATTTTGAGGAAAAGGCTTGATCCATTTTTGAGTGGGAAATTATTATTTTTTTCTTATGGTATAAGATTTAATTCATATGAAAACCCATGCAATTATTTTATTTTGCCAAATCAGCCACATTCAAATTCTACTTTAGCTGACAAACTCTCTTGTTCCTTTTAGGATACAAATGATACTCCACTTGGGTGGTATTCAACAAAATTTCACTCAAAAGTAGACCCACTGAAATTAATGAAAATGACTAAGAGAGCTCCATTAATTACAATGGGTCTATTCTGAGTAAACTGAGTTGCATACCATTCCTTGATCTAAATGTCACATTTGGTTAAAATATATTTAAAAGTCAGGTTCATATAGCCATTTTGAGATTGTGGTGATGTGGCAAAGATGTCAAAATTCTGTGTTGTGGTGGGCCTTCTATTTAAACAAGAAAAACAGGAAATAAGGATATAAACTGAAGAAGATTATATTTGCATATGTTGATATGGTCATGCCTAATCTTCATGCTGTGAATTTACCTCTCAGCAAGTGAACTAGTGCTGACAGTTACATGAAAGATGCAGCAACGGGAATTATTCTTCAAAACTGCCTCTGGCTAAAATGGAGGTCTAAATGAGTGCCTGAATATTTAGGGAAGGGTCCTTTTGAACACTAAGCTCACACCTGCATTTGGCAGGCTAGATCAAAAAGTGGGCAACCATCCACAGACTGCATTTGGGTTGTGGGTGGAACTTTCCATCTGTCAATCAGAGTTACGCTTTTAGGGCATCTGTTGTAGAGTGGCACAACTGGTGCAGCTGCAGGGGTCACCGTGCTGCAGGGGATACCACAAAAATGTTGTAGAATGGCGCACAGGAGGCGAGGGACGCATGAATTTTTAGCCAAAGCAAATTGCTCCAAATCACCCCAAATTGAATCGAGCTCACTAGCTATTCAGTGTGATCTGGCAATTTTAAAAAACTGCAAAAATTGAAACATTTGAAGAAAATGCCAAGGTGATGAGAGGGAAGAGGGTAAGCTCTTTATTTGAGTGACAGGTCTAGGTTCTAAGCTAAGAGAAGGATTTTACCTGAGATTCCTCGGCTCTGTAGTCAAGATACTTTAGGGGTGGGATGTTGCAGTATATATCACCTTGTTCTTGCTCTTCACTAGTTCTAGTGTTTGGAAAATGCTGGATATTCATATTCTTCTACCTCCACCGCATGCCCACAGACCTCCTCCTATCAAATCAGCTTTGCACTTTGTTTCTGTGATCTGGGTAACAACTGAGGAGAAAACAGGCCTGAAGCTATATATATATTTTCATTCAGAATAACTCTCTAACCCCTTCAAGTACCTTTCTGAAATATTGGAGGTTACATAGAGCAGTTATAATGTATGCTTTTTTTAAAAAAACCCTAAAATTATTGCCCAGAAAACCGCAGGAAGGGAAGCAAATTCCTTTTAAAAATGTGTTAGTATGAAGCAGCAAGCAAGGACAGCATTGAGAGAGTTCCCAGGAAAAATAAAATATCCAATGAACTCCAGACACACTAGTTTGCTTACCTCAAGCCTTTTAACATAGACACCTTATGTCCCCTTCCCCGCACCTACGGGCTTAGATCAAGCAAAACTAACAGCTCTCCATGTGGTAGCTAATCAAATTACTTCATCAAACTAAATTGTTCCCATGAACCAATTAACATAACGAGATCTCCAAGAGAAAGTGGTTCCTCCCTCCTGCACACAGTGCATGGGAAATCTAGATGGTTAATTGCAATATGTAAAGAAGTTAAGGCTACAATCCTATGAGATGAAACTCCATTGAAAATGAGACCTTCCTCTGAGCAAATATATATATATAGGAATGTACTGTAAGTAATCTATCCATAACAAGAGAAGATTGATTGCTGCATCCTAGAATCTAGCATAATGGGCTTCTTTTACAGTTGTACAATTTTTGATAGATCCATAAGTTTTGTTTTCATGTAAGAAAATTGTTCATGGCACCTATTTTTCAAAAAGAATCTGCTTTAGCCTATTATTTTCAACTTGAATGACTAAGACAAATGGAAGGTAATTGCCTAGCTAAAATGAAAAATCAGTAGATGCATAAAATTACCTGATTCACAATCTGTTGTTTAGTCAGTCAGTACACTGTGTAAGAGCACTATTCTCTTTCCATAGATCTGAAATCTTGTTTGTGACTGACAGAGAATGCTACCAAAATCAAGCTTTTCTATATTGAAATTAATATCTTTGTGAAATATCTGGGAGAGAGTAGAAAAAAACTGACATTTTGGTCTCTTTTGGCAGTTTTGAGGCTGCTGACTCAGGCCTAACTTTAACCCCAAAGATAGTCAGAAGCATTTAGCCACCTTTAGACACCAGTGTAGATTATGTAGGACAGGGGTCAGCAAACTTTTTCAGCAGGGGGCCGGTCCACTGTCCCTCAGACCTTTTTTGGTGGACCGGACTATATTTTTTTTTGGGGGGGGGGATGAACGAATTCCTATGCCCCACAAATAACCCAGAGATGCATTTTAAATAAAAGCACACATTCCACTCATGTAAAAACACCAGGCAGGCCCCACAAATTACCCAGAGATGCATTTTAAATAAAAGGACACATTCTACTCATGTAAAAACACACTGGTTCCCGGACCGTCCAAGGGCCGGACTGAGAAGGCAATTGGGCCAGATCAGACCCCTGGGCCTTAGTTTGCCTACCCATGATGTAGGAGGTTTTCACCCATTCCACTGAGTCATTTACATGGCTATGAATAACAGATAACCACCACAAGTTTTATTCATGTGTAACCTATGGAATAGTTATAGTTAAAGCCATGGTTTTCCCAGTAGTGATGTATGGAAGTGAGAGCTAGACCATAAAGAAGACTGATCGCCGAAGAATTGATGCTTTTGAATTATGGTGCTGGAGGAGACTCTTGAGAGTCCCATGGACTGCAAGAAGATTAAACCTATCCATTCTTAAGGAAATCAGCCCTGAGTGCTGACTGGAAGGACAGATCCAGAAGCTGAGGCTCCAATACTTTGGCCACCTCATGAGAAGAGAAGACTCCCTGGAAAAGACCCTGATGTTGGGAAAGATGGAGGGCACAAGAATAAGGGGACGGCAGAGGAAAAGATGGTTGGACAGTGTTCTTGAAGCTACAAACATGAGTCTGACCAAACTGCGGGAGGCAGTGGAAGACAGGACTGCCTGGCGTGCTCTGGTCCATGGGTTCACGAAGAGTCGGACACGACTAAACGACTAAACGACTAAACAACAACAACAACAACAACAAACCTATGGAAAGAAATCCAGCTCAGATTTATGGCTTTTACCTTTCTTTTTAATTCAGTTCGGAGGTACGAAAGATCACTGTAGACATTTGTAACCCATGACAACTATATATTTTTATAACTATTTGTTTGTACAGGTTGAGTTGGGGGAAGCTTTTTGTAAGTCTGTTTGTATTTGAGATAAATATCACCAAGTGCAGACTAGGTGAACAATTGTTTTACTGTAGAGAATGGAAGCAAAGTGAGGGATAACGAAAATGATACTTTAGGGACAAAATGAGGAACATTAAAGGTGTTTTCATAGTGTAAATTATGAGTTGGGGTGGGGAGTGGGCTGTATGCCAAGACCATTCTAGCTCCTGGATTCTCCTCACCCCTGGATCTAGCAAGTGTTAAAATATAAGCCGGGCTTGCTTCCTGGTGAGGCAATTGCCTGGGTGATGGGCCATTAACGGGAACAAAGGAAAGGAGCTCTGTGTGTGATGACAAAAGCTGAGGAAAAAACATTCAATTGGGCTAACATAAAGGAATTAATAATTTTGATATATAAGTGCCCTTGTTATCTATTGTATTTAAACCATGGAACTTGGGGGATCAAATTTTATTTACAGCTGACTCAATGTTTTGTTTTTCAATCTGGTTTTAAGATTACAATAAATATATTGCTAACTTGAATTATACAAGAGTTCCAAGTCAGTACAAATAGATCTGATTTTGCCATGTAAGAGTTGGAACCATTTGGATTTATAGCAGTCCTTAAGTAACTCAGAGCAGACTTGAAGGTTGGCAATGCACACAGCAATGCAACCAGTATTTTATAGTGCTAGCCCACACCCAATAGTCCATCGTGTGTATACCTAGTTCTGCACACACCATCTCACAGTTGATTGAACTTGGGAGCCCCAGGATACATCTCAAGAAACTTGACAGTATCTTATCATATATCCTAAAGACACCACAGTTCCCAAAGCATTCCCATACCCACGGGGAAGGAGAGTAGCAGCACAGCATTTCCAGCAACAAAACTGCCCTCCTGCTGAAGTAAATGCCCCCCTTCTATGCAAAAAGAAGACGCAGAAAAATGGCAAATAAGTTCAGTGTGACTAGTGCAGTGATGCACAGTTGTAAAGTAGTAGATGCCCTTATAATAAAACTGCTGTTGTTTTATATACCAGTTTGTAGCTTACTGGAAATTATTGTTCTTTACAAGACCCTAGGAAAATACAGATTTAGCTTGCTCCTTCCACTCTAAAGAGATATAATCCAGTCATAAGAATATCCTGTTATTTTCATGCTGTTTTAGCTGATCGTGATCAACATACCAACAGCCAGTACTATAATAAATAAAGTGCAAACATTTTTTTTTTTTGCTGGTTGTGTTTTTCTATTTGTGCCAAACGTTGATTTCCTAAATCTGGCTTTTTCATTGCCGCAGCAGTTGTCTAAAGCTCTTTGTCATGGTGATTCAGTAATGCTTTCCTGTTGTCATGGCGGCAGAGTTCTTTCTGGAGCCAGCAAGTTTGCAAAGCTTTCTTATTCATAGTTTGAGTGTATAAGACTGAAAGCAGCCATGATCTATTTCCAGTCCCTTGTTATTCCAATACCTAGTGTCAGATTCACTCTTCTTTTTTATGAGCCTTCAAGGAAAACATGACAAAACCCTGCAAGTGTTTTCTTCTTCCTCTTGATAATCCTAGGTGGTAGTAACTGTGACTAAAGTTCCCAAGCATTTCATTGCCCCTCAAAATATACTACTCCTGGAATGCCAAAGACTGTCTTAAAAAAACCTTAATGAAAACAAAACGAAAAAACCTCTTTTGAAGCGCTGGGAAGAAAGGCTATATTTTTCAAACAAGTTGCATTCCTTATCATTGTTCCGTGGCAGACACCCAATCAAAATGTTTGGTTTCTGAGTTCATACTTTGCTTTGGGAAATTTTGCCCACAAAATATGCTGGGTGAGTTATTCTTAACATGCCTATTTTGTTAGCCTAGGAGAGAAAGCAAGAACACCACCCCATAAGAAACATGAGACTACGTGGACAGAACAAGGCTCCACATTGGATCAGCACCGGATGTCATTTTAAATAATTTTCCCCCTGAAAGTATTTCAGAGCAAAGAGCAAATGTTATGACCTTTCAAAACAAATCATACAGATATTAATAATCAGAACATTGATAAAAGAGGCCCCATCTGCACTATGCATTTGAAGCAAGCTAATTTACGCCATCTTGGTTTTTCACCCCAATAATCTGGAGAATTGTGGTCTTTTAAGGGTATGATGAGGGACGCAGGTGGCGCTGTGGGTTAAAGCCTCAGCGCCTAGGACTTGCCGATCGAAAGGTCGGCGGTTCGAATCCCTGCGGCGGGGTGCGCTCCCGCTGCTCGGTCCCAGCGCCTGCCAACCTAGCAGTTCGAAAGCACCTCCGGGTGCAAGTAGATAAATAGGGACCGCTTACCAGCGGGAAGGTAAACGGCGTTTCCGTGTGCGGCTCTGGCTCGCCAGAGCAGCGATGTCACGCTGGCCACGTGACCCGGAAGTGTCTCCGGACAGCGCTGGCCCCTGGCCTCTTGAGTGAGATGGGCGCACAACCCCAGAGTCTGACAAGACTGGCCCGTACGGGCAGGGGTACCTTTACCTTTACCTTTAAGGGTATGATGAGAATTGTTAGGAGACTCTTGTCCTCCTTAGACAGCTACAATTCCCACAGTGCTTTAATAATTAATCCCCCTTCACAGAGAAGACTAAGGAGACTGAGTGGAGATATGATGGCCATCTTCAAATATCTAAAGGGCTGTCAGATGGAAGATGCAGCAAGGTTGTTTTCTCCTGCTCCGGAGGGTAGGACCTGAACCAATGGCTTCAAGTTACAAGAAAGGAGATGCCAACTAAACATCAAGAAGATCTTTCTGACAGTACAGCATAAGACTTTTAATCCCAGAGTCATGGTTCCAAGCCTCACATTGGGCAAAAGATTATCATTGTGGTCCCTTCCATCTCTATACTTCTGTGAGAGCTATTTGACAATGGAGCAGAGTCCCTGGGAAGGTGGTGGACTCCCTTCCTTGGAGGTTTTTAAGAGAGGTTGGATGGCTATCTGCCAGGGATGCTTTAGTTGAGATTCCTACATTGCAGGGGGTTTCCAGTTCTATGATTCTGCAATCATGTAGGCCTGGTTTGAACATCAGCGTGAAGTGGAAAGTAAGCATGAAGCCTGGAAGGTCATTCATCCCATTACTACGTTCTTTTATCCGCATGCTTATCCCGGTTAGTTTAAACCAGTCACATCCTAAATAGTGCACTGTGGTTTTATGTCAGTTTACCAGCCAGGATCTTCCAAGATCCTGGTTAGTAAACCAACATTGTACTACAGTTGCCTAGCAAGCCTGGAATGTCACTTGGGTTGTAGTGTTAACCAGGACACAGGTTCATCTCATTTCCCTACCCCCCATCCTGATAACTTTTCTCGTGGTTAAGCAGCCTGGAGTTAGAACTTGTTGCTATTTTGAGGTTCAGTGTCAATTCATGAAAGGACACCACTGAAACTCTGGCACTTCTGTCGTCAAAGAGGTCAAAGTTTTGATACCGAGGTCAGAGGATGATACATGTATATTAATCACTAGATAACTTATCACTTGATAACTATCAGCTGAATGTATGTCCATTGAAAGTTTTGGATTTGGACTGGCCCCAGGCAGCATGAAATGCTATCTGTAGTAACAGCTGATTCATACACGCAAGTCATCATTTCATGCTGTTGTCAACTAAAGATGAGCACATTTTATCTGAATCGGTCCTAAATAACCACACGTTAATATTTGGATTTTTAATTACAGATGGTTGCCCTGAAAGAACATTCAGTGCAAATGCCATGGTTTCCATAGTTGTAATGCTGCCTGTTTACACATGGCACATGAAAGTGGATTTGATACGGGCCATGGGTCAGTGGTTTTTGCATCATCCACATACAACTTTGCCCTCATCCAAGTGACAGCTCACATTCCACCTCTCCTTTTTTCAGATATACCCAAACCACTGCTAATGCAGCAAGGAAAAACATCCAACATAAAACCGCATATTACATGACTGCAGACATACTGAAGTGCACTGTCTGAGCATAGTTGGTGTTTTAATGTGTGTAGTAATGTTTTTTGGGGTCCATTCTATCACCCCACCCTGTATTTCTGCTGGTAAGGCACTCCTTGGCAAGCTGTGGTGGGACCAGGTGCAACATGTGTGCACTAAAAATATATTAACCAGGGCTTTTTTCAGCTAGAAATCACCAGAAATCAGTTCCGGCACCTCTCAGGTGGGCACCATTGCCATTATAAGAGAACAAAGGTTCATGGTGAGTTCTGGCATCTTTTTCTAGAAAAATAGCACTGATGTTAACATTTTGGTTTGTGCTGGTCTAGTATGTGAGGAAATTTGTTATCTTTAAAATAACACACACACAAACCAGGCTGCACACATAGGTAAACAAACATCTGTGTGTGTCCACAATAGACCTTAGGATTCTGGAACTCAAGGAGGATGGGCTGCCAGTGGGAACAAGTGTGGCACACTTATTTGTGGGAAGAAAATGTGTTAACCTGCAGTTTTGTTGAAGTATGGGGAATCACAAGTCTATCATCTATCTATCTATCTATCTATCTATCTATCTATCTATCATCTATATCTATCATCTATCTATCATCTACCCATCTATCTATCATCTATGTGCCCACAATGGACCTCAGGTTCCCAGAACTAAGTGAAGGTGGGGAAGCCATAATTGAGAGGAGGGGGCAATAAGGCACAGTGCAAATACATCCCATCCACTAGTGTGGATGGGGAACACTGAGACAGAGTTCAATTGAAAGTGCTGTTGTGTGGACAAATGTGCACAAAAGCACACATGGAGAAAGGGGATCTGTGTGCCCCTGGTGTGTACACAGCTGCTGTTGAACTGGCATCCAGGCAAAGTGCTTAGGATCATGTTACAAACAAGAAAAGTTTTGTCTGCCTTGATGGAGGAGAAGGACTACACTATCCTTAAGCAAATTCAAAAACACATCAGAAGAAGATCTATGTTATTCTGTAGTCAAAACAACAAAGAGCATCCCTGGGCCAACAAGGCCATCCCTGGGCTTGTACCGTAGTATGAGACCTTTTGCCCAGGATTCCAGCTCCATCCCTCTCTAGATCAGTGATTAACTAGTTGTATATATGACTTGTTGTTGCATGTCCAGCAAGAATCAGTTCTGAGGCTACCCCATGGATCTGTAAACCATTTAGAATTTTTACTACAATCAAGTAGTACATAAATTTTGTTTAAGAAATATGTTAGAGCAAAACCTTATGAAAGGATGAAGAGGCTTTGTTTTGATTTTCTATCTTCAGATCTCTGAAAAAGCAACATTTGTTTAGTGCTGAAACGGGGACACGTTCTTCAGAAGTCCTTGTCCTAAATATCACGAGTCAATGTTGCGTTCAGAAGCTGATGGGAGAATCTGCTGATTGGCATTGGCCTAGCATTTTTTTGAGGTGGAAGGAAGTGACAGCGTCTAGATCTCACTAACTTATTTTGAATTGGATGAGCTGCCCTCAGAGGCAATGCTGAATGCTCGCTGTGTCTCCCTAAGGATCCCTGCTGCTTGCAGGCTGTGAATTAAAAAAAGAGAAAACCACTTCCTGCCTCTTTAATTTTCTCCCTAACAAGCTAAGGTAAATGTGCTTGGCAGATTCCTCGGCAGATGTAGAATGAAAACGGGGTTGTTAGTTCCACCAAAAAAACTTAGACTCATGCAAACACTCCAAATATAAATATGAGCCACGTTCTCTCCCTCCTGCACCTGGCTACTGTAGCATCCCAGACTGCACATGGAAACTGGGAACTGCCACATTGGGAATCGGACATGAAAAGCTTTTGTTGTCCTGAGGGTGGTGATCTGAATGCACGATGTGGCTGTGCATGAATGCCTGGGTGCTGCTGAGTACTAATCAATGCTGACATCACATGCTTCAGCAACAGGATGCCCAGTAATGGTGCATTGGCCTCCTTTTTAAAATTCCACTCCATTCAGAAATCCCCTGTAAATAGTGCCGTTCAGATGGTCTGCAACCAATACTGAAGACGGAGAATTTCTGCAAATTTGAACCTTTTCTAGATTTCTCCTTAGAGCCCCCAAATAAAAGATATCTGGCATTAAATTGGTGGGTGGTCCTGCCAACCCCAGTATACAAACTGAATAGCTTTTTGCCAATTTATGAATAGCATTTCCCTTGTAGACTAGCTAATGCTTCTGTGACATTGCTCAGTCATCGCACCAATAGCAACTCTATTCATTGTGAGCATTGTATGTGCCATTGTACATTGTACATAGCTTCCTCCTTAACAAAAAAAAATTCCTTTTCAAAAACACACAGAGGGTAGAATTGCACTTTAGAAACTGAAAACTCTGCTCCTCCACATTCCCCCCAATCTCCAATGCTGCAGCACCTTATAGTGTGGACCCTGGCTGGAGAAATTCATCATGTAATCTGGATGTGAGGAATGTTGTCCGACATGGGAAGCTGCAGTCCTGTGTTTGATGTAGCCCACTAATGGTGGCTGAGATCTAATTATACCCATGACCATGTGCAAACATTTCTGTCTATGTACCCTCAATTTCTTCTCTATTGTAAGTCACTCCTGAAAATCCCTTGACTTTTTGAAACAGATGGACAAGTGTGTGTGTGGTCCTCCAGATGTTGCTGGACTACTGCTCCCATCATCCTTGGCCATGGGCCATGCCGGCTGGGGGTGATAGTAGTTAGAGCCCAAGAATGGATGCTTTAGCTGAGATTCCTGCATTGCAGGGGGTTGGACTCGATGGCCCTCAGAATCCCTTCCAACTCTATAATTCTGTCAACATCCAGATGTCCACAGATTCCCGCACCCCTGATGTAACATGTAGTTCTACCCTTAATGCTGTATCTGGATATATCTGTAGTACCTCCTAGCTGATGCAAGTTGAAGAATAGTATGATGAAATCAAAGGCAACCCAGTAGGTCCAGGCTTGACTTACTATATTTTTTGCTCTATAAGACTCACTTTTTCCCTCCTAAAAAGTAAGGGGAAATGTGTGTGCGTCTTATGGAGCGAATGCAGGCTGTGCAGCTATCCCAGAAGCCAGAACAGCAAGAGGGATTGCTGCTTTCACTGTGCAGCGATCCCTCTTGTTGTTCTTGCTTCTGAGATTCAGAATATATTTTTTTCTTGTTTTCCTCCTCCAAAAACTAGGTGTGTCTTGTGGTCTGGTGCGTCTTATAGAGCAAAAAATACGGTAATTCATTTTTCCAAAGGCAACTTGTTCTATTTGAATACTGTACTGCCTTTTCTACGCATAGGAGTGAAGCAGCATGATGAGGGGAACTTCACATATCATGCTTCTGGCAGAGCCTTTCCAGCCAGCTGTTTCATTTTTAACGTCAAGACTACCGTTCAGTCTCCTCTAAATAGTCAACTCATAGGCTGTCTACACAGCAGGAAGATACTGTGCTTGATGGTGGGTGAATACTTATTTGTTGATGCTGTCCCATAGTTCTTGCAAAGGAGTATGTGGAAGTTCTTGTATTTCGTAACCTGTTGTGAATGCCAAATATTATACACGTCTGCAATATTTCATGCTGTTTTATACCAGCTTTTAAGCTGATTCACTCTACCTGAACTTCATCTCTATAATTAGCACCATGGTCTTTGAAACTCATTCAGTACCCTTACATAAATAATATTTGCGAGTGATTTGCATTGCAAAGCCCTGAACAACTTGAGAGCTAGGGGTAGTCAATGTGGTCCCCTCCAGATGTTTTTGAATTCCATTTCCTATCAGCCCCATCCAATGTGGCTAATGATCAGGATGACGGGAGGTGACACTGGCTATCACCTTGGCTATCACCTATTTAGAAGGGGAACAGTGCCGCTACTCAACTAACCTTCACGACTTGATCTAACCTTGGTCTTGTTACTGTACAGAAACTAGAATAGACTTTGGCTTGGATCCTGACTTGGCTTCCATTAGCAGCAGAGTCCCTCGAGAGGAGTGTCATTCACACGATGCTCCAACCAGCAGAAAATGTAAGTAAGTTTAATTGAATCCCCCTACAAACTCTTGTGCCCAACCATGTTCTGTTCCAAAGAGTTGAGAGAGCCTCTAGACCAGTATGAGAGGTGATGCTGGGGACTTTAGGGGGAACGGGTAATTGACAATAATAATAATAATCTCCAACACTCCTAACTTGGAGGGCCACTTTGGCTTGATGCTTGAGGTTCCTCACTCCTGGTGTCCATTAATGATATTGTATAAATAAGACCACCTTCATAAAAGGGGCACATGGCCCTTGCTGACACTCAAAGGGGATGGGTCTGATGAAGAAGCAAGTGTAGCATGAGATTGCAGTCCTTTTCTCCTACATGCAGTGGCGTAGCGTGGGGGGTGCAGGGGGGGCCGCTCCATGGGTTAGGGGGTACATAACCCACGGGTTAGGGGGCGCAAATTACTTGCCTTGCCCTGGGTGCTGACAACCCACGCTACGCCACTGCCTACATGGGACTACCCCAAGTCCACCATTGGCCATCTACAGGCTTGAAACTAGAGTGCAGAAATGTTACTGTGGTCTGAGCCAGCAGTGGGGCAACACTATTTCAAGCAGCCATAAGGGTAAGGTAAGGGAAAGGACCCCTGGATGGTTAAGTCCAGCCAAAGGCGACTATGGGGTGCGGCACTCATCTCGCTTTCAGGTCGAGGGAGCTGGTGTTTGTCCACAGACAGCTTTCTGGGTCATGTGGTCAGCATGACTAAACTGCTTCTGGCACAACAGAACACCGTGACGGAAACCAGAGCGCACAGAAACGCTGTTTACCTTCCCGCACTGGCATGCTTTCGAACTGCTAGGTTGGCAGAAGCTCAGAGAAAGCAATGGGAGCTCACCCCATCAGGCAGATCTGAACTGCCAACCTTCCGACTGGCAAGTCCAAGAGGCTCGGTTGTTTAGACCACAGCGCCACCCGCTACAGCTATACAGTACCACCCGCTATCCTAGCTAACAAACATTTCCCCCCTCCAAATTACAGTTTTAAAAAGGATCACTCTAGGCTGAAGGGAAAGGGATTGTGTGTGTTGGACCAAAGATTTCATATTTACCACGCTAAAGCACCAGCCACCATCGCTATGAAATGTCTTCATATTTCTCTATAAATGTACGCATTGTACGATACACACGTGCCAATGGAACTGAAAGTATGCATGAGCAAGATTGTGCATACTAAAGCATCTCAGCCACTCTCAGCCATAAGCTGCTCTGATAGTGGTGGTATTGTTGTTTTATGCTCCTACATACACTGAGTAAGGACTTGCACTGTCAATGCCCCTCACAGACACCAGAGTAAAAGCCTATACATAGCAATAATGACAACGAGAGACTGTCTCCTGCTAACACAACTCATTTGTCCTCATGAAATGTCTGGGAATACAAAGTGATCATTAAAACACAAGTACATAAGACAACATTTTCCTTCCTTGGGGTGTTTATGAAAACTCGGGTGAAGCCGTTTAATATCCAGCTATTGGCAGCCTAATGAGACAGAGAAAGCACATTTTATTTCTCTGGGAAATGGCTCCCATTATTTAAACTTGACCACAAATCAATTTCCTAACCTATTTTTGTGGCAGCCTTCCTAGGAGCCTTCCTCCTCTCCGAGGCAGCTGAGTAAATGAGTTGTATGGCAACGGTCGCCATCTGAATTACAAATGAATGAAAAGGTGGCCTGATATTTAATGGGTCAGCTATATGGAGTTCCCATTAGCTTGAATGGGGATTGCAGGCACAGAATACATCTGGCAAAAGGAAATAGCTTCCATTCAACACGCAGAAGTGTGTGGGATTACATTAAAGCAGCATTATGCTCACAATCTTTTAGCAGTGGGATGGGGCGAATCTGTGGCCTTCTTGATGTTATGGGACTCCAGTTCCTATGAGTTCCAGCCATCGGTCAGGGGTGATGGGAGCTGGAGTCCAGCAGCAGCTGGAGGGACACAGGTTCTCCACTTGACAGGAGCGAGCCGTCAGTAAATCACACCGTGCAAGTTGGAGTTAACTCTTTATTAGCAAAAACACAATGTGCACAGACGTGGAGGATTGACAGACCTAGTGAGCACAGCAATTCATCCCTGGTAGGTCTTGCCCCCATGAAGCAGTTGCTGAGACTGAAGGTCCTTGCCTTCCCACAGTCCCCTCCTCTCCAGAGTTTTCCCCCAGCAATTGGAGACTGTGTCTCTGTGCAGCCAATCTCTCTTCTGCCCATTTCATGCCTCTTCTGGTTCTGGAAGACAAAGGGGGAGCGGCGCTTGTCGCAGCAGGAGGGGGAGACACCCATGACTCCTCAAAAGTCTCACTCATCTCTGCCTCTTGGCCTCCCTCCACCTCTGCTACAGCTTTTGCCTCTGATTCTGGACTTATCTCTGCCACAGCCTCTTCCTGCTCACTACACATCTTCAGCTTCCAACACCGCCTTCTCCCAGCCTGCTCCCTCTGACCACTCATCATTGGCCCACCACCAATCCCCTGGCTCTGAGCCTTCTTCCCATGGGGTTCCCCAGCTGGTCTCTCCCACCACTCATCTGCATCCAACCAGTCCATGACACCATTCCTGTTTTAGAAGTATCTCTTCTGAGTAAGGTGAGAAGTCTAGTGGCTACATACAGGGACTTGGGGAAGGGGGTAAGAGGACCTTAGGGTCATTGTTGTTTAGTCATTTAGTCATGTCTGACTCTTCGTGACTCCATGGGCCAGAGCATGCCAGGCACTTCTGTCTTCCACTGCCTCCCACAGTTTGGTCAAACTCATAGGGCCATACTCTCCAACAACTTGTTAATGCAGGAACACATCAGTGCTATATCCTTCTGGCAATAAGACAGCCCCCAAAGAATGGCACTAAATCATTGGCATCATCTAATACAACCCTAACATTTTTATAGCAAATGTTTGAACCAGTGTTCAAAGCACTTCACATGCATTATCTAGGTGTAATCTTTATAACACCCTCTAAAGTAAGTCGGTATTGTCATCCTTCACATTGAAGGTGGGGAAACCGAGGAAGAGAGAGAGAGGGGGGGGAAGGTGGGGAAACCGAGGAAGAGAGAGGGGGGGGAAGGTGGGGAAACCGAGGAAGAGAGAGAGAGAGAGAGAGAGAGAGAGAGAGAGAGAGAGAGAGAGAGAGGTTTGCTTAAGTTTGCACAGTGAACTCATGGCAAATACACTAACCCATTATGGTGCACCAGGATTGCTGCTTCGTTACCTGACAGAAATTCTGTGCGTTCAAGTACTGTATGGCCTGCAAAAATTCATTAGGTGCATCTTTTTTCTGATGGAGGGATGGTGACACACACTCACTTATGTATCCTCCTCACAGACAAGGCCCGTAATTTGCTTAAATCCCATCAGCGCCATTCCAGTTATCTGCTTCATACATTCATTCACCCCCACTCAGTCTTAGAGATGGCCCTTGTCTTTCCCCAGTTACAATTTAGACTCCTTCCAATCTACCTATCCCTGTTTCCATGTTCAGAGGCAGCAATGCTTCTAAATACCAGTTGGAGAAGGCCGCTCCCCCCTCAGGCTGATTCCACCTGGCCCAGGGGGCGGGGCCCAGACTGACTCACCACCGCACAGCTTAAAAGGCCTCATGAGGCACTGGGACATCGCTGCTGCTGCTGCTGCACCGTGGTGGTTGAGGAAGGCCGCTCCCTCCTGTAGGCCCACTCCACCAGGCCTAGGGGGCGGGGCCCACACTCGCCACCACTACAGTTTTAAGGATACTGGTGTCGCCGCAGCAAATGTTTAAAATGTTTTTATATATTTTAAAGTGTTTTATAGGAGTTTTTACTTTTTACTTTGTTGTACCACCGTGAACGGTGGTTTTTATTGATGTATTTTTATTTTGTTCCGTTTTATTTGGGTTTGGGGTTGGATATTGGGTGGGGTGGGGATTTGTTTTGTTGGTATAATTGTTTTTAGTTTGATTTGTTTTTCTATTTTGTAAATGGAGGTTGGTTTGAGGCTTGGGTTTGCTACCGTAGTGGGGCGAGGGAGGTATGGCGGTGGGGGCAGATGTCATAGGCGAAGGGGATCGAGATACGGATATGCTCGTACCCCTTCCAATCTGCGCCCCATCCCGAGGGACGAAGGTAGGGTGAGCAAGGATTACTCACCTCCGTCACTGGTGTTGTGCAATGCCAGGTCTATAGGCAACAAAACCGCCACCCTTCGAGACTTCTTCACCTCGCACGGGGTTGACCTGGCTTGTGTGACGGAGACCTGGGTGCGCGAAGGGGAAACTGTTACCTTACGAGAGATGGGGCCCCCGGGTTTCTCCGTCCTCCACCAGTCGCAGACTGTGGGCCGGGGGGGAGGGGTGGCATTATTAATCCGAGAAGACTGTCCTTTCAGGGCTCTACCATCGCCATCGATCCCCGGCATTGAATGTGTTGGCCTAGTGTGGGGCTCCGAGCTGAGCTTGGCTGTCTGGCTGGTGTACCGGCCACCTAGCGTACCAGCAGCCACCCTGTCAGGCCTGTTGGAGGCGGTGGCCGGCTGGGCCTTGGAGTTCCCTAACCTATTGGTATTGGGGGACTTCAACATCCATGCTGATGCCACTCCCTCCTCACAGGCTCTGGACCTGGTGTCTTCCATGGCGACACTAGGGCTCTCCCAGTTTGTTTCGGGCCCCACACATCAAGCAGGCCACACGCTGGATTTGATCTTTGGCGCCGGTATAGATGTGATCATGTTTCCTTCGATGAAGGTGCCATGGTCTGATCACTACGCACTGAAAGCCAGGATTGGTTCTCCACCCCCACCCTGCTTAGGTGGCGAGCCAATTTGGGCTCGCCCGCAGAGGCTGATGGATCCTGATAGATTCCGTCAGGCCTTGCGGGACCTTTCTCCCCCTGGCGACTCATTGACTGAGCGTGTTGAGGGCTGGAATATACAGCTCCTAGCAGCCATTGATAAGATCGCACCTAGGCGCCCTCTGCGACCCCGCAGAAACCGGGCTCCCTGGTTTACCGAGGAGCTTCGGAAAATGAAGCGGGACCTCAGACGGCTAGAGCGAGTATGGCGGGGTGCCCGTGACGGAGCCTCAAGAACATCTTATAGAGATTTTAAGAAAACCTACGAGATGGCAGTGAAGGCCGCTAAGAAGTCCTACTTCTCGGCCTCCATTGCCTCCGCTAGCTCTCGCCCGGCACAATTATTTAGTATAATTAGGTCTTTAACGTCCCTTGAAGGACAGCCAAATTTAAATAACAATTCGACACACAGCTGTGAGACATTTGCGAGCTTTTTTGCGGAGAAGGTCCTGTTGCTCCGCCATGACCTCCCTGCCAATTTGGATATAATAAAGGAACTGGAGGCCCCTCGACTGTCCTCGGGTCCAGTATTGGACCACTTTGACTGGATATCCCCAGCCGATGTGGACAGACTCCTCCAAGCTGGAAAGCCCACCACCTGTCCTCTTGACCCGTGCCCGTCTTGGCTGATTAGAGCGTGTCCAGACGAGGTGCGGGCCCCCCTGGGGGATATCATCAATTTGTCCCTTGGCACCGGGATATTCCCAGGGGAACTGAAGGAGGCAGTGGTGCATCCGCTCTTAAAGAAAACATCATTAGATCCTTTAGATCTATCCAATTACCGCCCGGTTTCGAATCTTCCATTCCTGGGTAAGGTGATTGAAAGAGCGGTTGCTGAACAGCTTGGTAGGTTTCTGGATGAAACATCGGCTCTTGATCCATTCCAGTCCGGCTTCCGCGCTGGTCATGGAACCGAGACGGCTCTGGTCGCCCTAACAGATGATCTCCGCAGGCAGCTGGATCGAGGCGGGTCGGGGCTGCTGATTCTTCTAGACCTGTCAGCAGCCTTCGACATGGTCGATCACGAACTCCTAGACCGCCGCCTTGCCGACGTGGGGATCCAGGGCACAGTCCTTCAATGGCTGCGCTCGTTTCTCTCTGGTCGGGGACAGAGGGTGGCGCTTGGGGGGGAATTGTCATCGCGCCACTCCTTGGTGTGTGATGTGCCTCAGGGTGCGATTCTCTCCCCGATGCTTTTTAACATCTTTATGCGCCCCCTCGCCCAGCTTGTCCGGAGTTTTGGGCTGGGTTGCCATCAGTATGCCGATGACACCCAGCTCTATCTGTTGATGGACGGCCATCCCGACTCGGCCCCAAATACACTGACCAGATGTCTGGAAGCTGTGGCTGGATGGTTACATGGGAGCCGGTTGAAGTTAAATCCTTCGAAGACAGAGGTCCTCTGGCTGGGACGGAGCGATATGGGATTGAGGGGACAACTCCCATCTCTTGCAGGGGTGCAGTTAGTGCCAGCATCGTCCGTTAAGAGTTTGGGTGTAATCTTCGATACCTCCCTCTCTATGGAGGCGCAGATTACAGCTATAACAAAGGCGGCATTTTTTCATCTCCGCCAAGCTAAGCAGTTGGCTCCTTATCTCTCTCGCCCTGACCTAGCCACTGTGATCCATGCGACGGTCACCTCCAGACTGGATTATTGTAACTCGCTCTACATGCGGCTGCCCTTGAGACTGACCCAGAAACTCCAGCGGGTGCAAAATGCCGCGGCGAGACTCCTTATGGGGTCTTCGCTGCGAGATCATATTCATCCAGTACTATACAAGCTGCACTGGCTCCCGGTGGAGTACAGGATCAGGTTCAAGGTGCTGGTTTTAACCTTTAAAGCCCTATACGGCCTAGGACCCTCGTACCTACGGGACCGCCTCTCCTGGTATGTCCCACAGAGAAATTTATGGTCTGCAAATAAAAACATCCTAAAGATCCCAGGCCACAGAGAGGTTAGGCTGGCCAGGGCTTTCTCGGCCGCGGCTCCAATCTGGTGGAACGCTCTGTCACAAGAGACTAGGGCTCTGCGGGACCTGACATCTTTCCGCAGGGCCTGCAAGACAGAGCTGTTCCACCAGGCCTTTGGTCAGGGCGCAGCCTGACCCCCTCCTCTGGCAACCTGCACAGGAATTTGCTTGATGGTTGCCATTAATTTGATTTTAATTAATTTTATAATGAATGTTTTTAGAATGTTGAACTATTTTGACTGTTGTTAGCCGCCCTGAGCCCAGCTTCGGCTGGGGAGGGCGGGATATAATTAAAATTTATTATTATTATTATTATTATTATTATTATTATTATTATTATTATTATTGCTGGAAACTGCAGGAGGAGAGAGAGCTCTTGTGCTTGGATCCTCCTTGCCACGGGCATCTGGTTGGCCACTGTGAGAACAGGATGCTGGACTACATGGGCCAATGGCTTGACCCAACAGGCTCTTCTTATGCTCCCTATGCTTTGTCACTGTTTAGCTATGATTCCACGGCCTCTCGCTCTACCTTTTTAAAAAACCAGAGCCCTCAGTTAAACATAGTGCTGTATTGCTCTTCCCACCTGAGGGCACACTTAGACAGCCACTCTCTGGGTTTTCTTCTTCTTCTTCTTCTTGTGTTCCTACCCATCACCCTCTTAGACAGACTGCACCTTTTGCTTTAAAAAGATCAATCTGAACAGTACTGGAATGCTTTAAATATACCCTTCTGGCTGTTCTTTGCACAGTGGAATCCACTGCCAGCGCTGGATCACATTTACAGCGCCATTGAGTGTTTTCAGGTTTTTGGATGTACCCCACCCCTGGTGAAACTTATTGTGGTGGCCTGCTGGCTGGACAATAAAACCAAAGCCATTCTTTCCTTCAGGTGGCCTTGACACTAAGGAAACAGTAGGTGGAAGAGAGCTGCAGGCCTACATTTCTTCCCTTCCCTGTGATCCTCAGTTCTCTTCCAGAGAAGGAAGCATTCCTGGGTTTCTTGGCTGACCTCTCCTCCAAACGCAGTATATAATGCGAGACTGAAAGTGACTGCTCTCTGGCTCAGTAATAGCAGCAGATGTAGGTGGGCTGGACCAGCAGCCTGGAAATGAATAATTTCAACTTCAGATTTTATTGCCAGCCCAGCAGAAATGGATACCTGAGGGCACACTTAGACAGCCACTCTGTGTGTTTTCTCTCTTCTTCTTCTTCTTCTGTTGTTCCTTAGCATGAGGCAGGAAGCATGGAGGAGAATATACCACTTTCACTTCGTTTGAAAATGAAAGAGCAGATTGTGCTAGCATAGGGCTGGAGCTGTTCCTGGCTGATCCAGCTGTGGGGCATGGGCAGCAGTTCATTTCTAGATAAAGAGTACAATGACTGCTGATGCGCTGCCAAAAAAAGGGGTAATGTATAATAAAAAGAGGGCAAAAGAGGACACTGATTTGCATATTATTTGCATGTGTTCGTGCAAATTTAGAAATCATTACTATGGGTCGCACCCAGTCGCAATAAGGTGGTTGCAGAATGACTTCCAGTCGTGCAACAGAACTTCCTTTCCTTCTCCTCCTCTGTGTCCTCAGATCCATAAAGGAGGTTTAGGTGAAGTGCTGGAGTGGATGGGGAGAGGTAAGAGAAGGTTGAGTGGAATAACTTCATTGGCTACACCCCTAAAGTGTAAACAGAAAAACAATGCAGTGGGAGAGACTGAGGCCTATGCTAAGGGGCAACTTCAAGGCACATGCTCTCTTTTCTTAGGGTTCTTTATCTTTAAACCAGATTTGGACCATGCAGCCCTTCATACAGAAGGTTCCTTGAAACAGAGGGTGGGCCTCTGTGAAGTAGACAGATGGTTACCCTAATGAAGTGGCATTGGCTCTCACAAGTCTGACCCCAAAATACCACCACAAGTCCTGATAGGTGTGAGATGTCTCCTTAATTTCTTATGCAGTGGAACCTCGGTTTTCAAACGTAATCCATTCCAGAAGATTGTTCAACTTCCGAAATGTTTGAAAACTGAAGCACAAAGGCAGTCAGCAAATTCATTTGAGAAAATTGAAAAACACGCAGCGGACTTCTGAGGCACACTCGAAAACGGAAGCATTTACTTCCAGGTTTTTGCTGTTCGGGTTCTGAAATGTTTGTCAACGGAGACGTTCGAGAACTGAGGTTCCACTGTACACGAGGAAGTGTACTCTTGTACTTACTTACAGCCATTTGATGAATACATAACACTTACCTCACATGTTCCAGGGCTGAGCACAAATGAAGCCCAGTGTGTGGGCTGCCAGCCTGCCATGAACAGAAGGGCGTGTGGGAATCAGCAGAAGACCAGCCCTCCTATGCAACCGTATTGCAGCATTTGGAAGGAAGGAAATGCATTTTCAGTTCCTTCCAAAAATGTCACCTGGCATTCATATTATCAGAGAAGAAATGAACTAGAAATGTGAAGAAATCGGAAACAGCACCACAGGCTTTCCAGATAACGCAACCTTCCATCTACTATTTCATCATAGTTTGTTCATTATTGCTGTGAATCTAGTATTGCTGGAGGCAGGAGGAGGTCCGCAGCAACAATAATAAAACAGGCAATATATAGAAGCAATAGCACTGAACCAGGCTTGTTACTCCATTTAAAAGTAATTGAGTAGGGATTATATAGCCATATGTCTGGCTCCCAAGGGAAGTCTGCAAAGAAATCTCTGTGGACAAACTAGGAAGTTTCAAAGGTTCCAGGACAATGAATCTATACAATGTTGTGCAAAGGGACTTTTGGGTGACAGCGCCTTTGTGATATCATGGAATTTTCATGGGGGGGGGGGGGCGGAATTGGCTTTGTGAGTCCAGCAGAGTTAGAATGTTATTGACATTCCATTTCTATGAGTTGAAGTGAAAGGTTAGAAGAAACAATTTCATGGCTGAGTTTTTGTCAACAGTATTTCTTAGAGTGGTGAATGGCATATTTACATGTCTGTTTATTTGTATATATTTTTAAAATTTACATATGGATGTTTTATGATGGCCTATACTTGTAATGTCTAAGAAACGTTTGGTGAAGGGAGGGGAGGAAAAAAACAATTTCACAGTGGCTTATGGGCAGGAGGGGTTTTGCAAACAACTATCAAAGAAACTGAGGATTTTAAACCTCTGATTTGCCATGCCTCCAGCACAGGAGGAAAATTTATGCCAGATATGTCCTTGAAACAATATAATCAGAAAAAAGTCTCAGGAACAGGAGGGACTGGGAGTTGTAGACAGATAAGGAGGGTGGCCATCTTTTTTCTGTTCCTATCTTCATGCCTTCAGCCTACACCAATGAGGGTGCTCCCACACCATTAAGAAATGCATAAAAGGGAATGTGCTCCAGCTGTAGCTTTTTGTGTCGTTTTAAGACTCTGAAGAGAAAAGTCACTTAGCTGATAAATCTCTGACATCTATGCAGCTCTTAGAAGGACAGAGGTCCTCTGAACATCTGGACCTGGAAATCTGAAGAAGTCAGGGAGGTGCAACAAGTAGATGAAGGAAGATTTCTCAAAACAAATATGAAGTAACCTCATCCAGTTGAAGTTATAGTAGAGTGACTCAACCCTATGCATCTACAGGCCCTGTGTGGACCCATAGAGAGCTGCTGCCAGTGTGACTAGCCCAAGGTCACCCAGCAGCTGCATGTGGAGGAGCGGGGAAGCGAACCTGTTTCACCAGATTACAAGACTACCGCTCTTAATCACTGCACCACAGGAGGGCGAGGAGTTAGGAAAAGCTAAGATCTTCAAATTTTGGTATTTGATACTGAATACTGAAAATATTACCACAGCAAAGCATATTAATTGTTCTTTACCATCACACAACATGGCTTTTAAAAAAATCCAGAGTATTGAAACATGTCACTGCTTAATATTAAAATTCATGATGTGATTTTTCTTCATCCAGTACAGTATATGTCGCTAAACAGATTGGTTTCCTTGAACAGATTTGTTTGGAAATATTTGACAGTTTTTCAGTCTGTAGATTATTTGAGATCAGTTTGTTCAAGACTGAGAGGCTTCACGTTTTTGCTCTATATATACTGGAATTGATTGGGTTTGTGTCACATGGCCTGTCTTTTTCCTACGTGCATTCCCATGGCTCTACATAAACTGGGTTCTTCTATTTTGAGTTCTTCATGGATTTAAGTTGAGTAAAATGGGAAGAGCAAAAGGCCACCATCATAACTGATCAATAATCATTCTCAGTAATATAGCAAGCTCTCACTCAGCAATATTCACGCCAGGAAAAATACAGTTTTCACAAAGATAAGGACTGAAGCTCAATGGCATAGCATATATAGCAGCCTCGGTTCAAACCCTGGCATCTCCACATTCTACTTTACAGAGGACAGCTCTCTATTTGAAGGTGTCCTCTGTTTGACGGCTGTCCAGTCCAAGTCTGGTTTAAAGACAGGAACCATCAAAAGGGAGAACAAGAGCCTTGAGGCTGCCCAGCAAGCGTTGGCAGCTCCTGAATAGCAGGCTGAGGCAGGCACAGACATCGCCTGGCATCTTCCCCACTATAGTGAGTACACTTCTATTTCCATTACTGGAAATTCTTTCTAAATTTGCATCCATACATATAAATTACCATATGCAAATTTTATACCGGTTGATGTCCCCTGTTCTCTTTTCTGCAGTGTGGATCTTGTTCTTTTGGCGATTCGTTACTTGCTGCCCTGCAGTAATGCTTGAACTATATAATCTTCATTGGCTTCCATTCCATTTCTAGGTCCAGTTCAAAGAGTTGATTTTGACTTTGAAAGCCATTCAAAAATGGCTTGGGGCCACAGGATCTGAAGCCACAGCCTCTTACCAGTATGTACCTGTCATGCAAAAGGAAGGTGGGAGGCATCCCCCAAGGGAACACCCAGGGGAAGAAGGCTCAGAGTCAGGAGACTGGTGATGGGATGACAATGGGTGGTCAGAGGAAGCAGACTGGGATGAGGAGGTGGCAGAAGCTGAAGGGGCAACAGGGTTTAGTGAGCAGGAAGAGGCAGTGGCAGAGAGCAGTCCAGAATCAGAGGCAGAAGTGGAGGCTGGAGAGGAAGAGAGGCTCTGAGAGGCAGAGACCAAACAGGCTCCCCCCGGTCTCCCAGAACATGAAGAGGAATGAAGAGGGTGGAGCAAAGAGAGACAAGATGAAGGAGCCTCAGGTTGCTGGGGAAGGACCCAGAAGAGGAGTCTTAGGGAGCAGTGGGAAGGTGGGGACCTTCAGTCCTCACAACTGCCTCTTTGGGCAAAACCTTCTGGAAAGAGTTGCTGTGATCACTAGGCCTGGGTGTTTGGTTTCTGTGAATGAAGAGTTAACTTCACTTGACACCGGGTGTTTTATTGCTGACCTACTCTTGACTCCAGCTCCTGACAGTACCTGTCTATGCTCCAAAGTTAGCAATGGCTCCCCTTATTTGAGGGCCCCTTCCAGCTAAGGTATGGTAGGTGGCAACAACAAAGTTTTCTCAGTGGAGGTACCATGATTGTGGAATGTCCTCCTCAGAGAGGCCCACCTGAAACCAGTGTTGTTGGGTTTTTTTTGGCACCAAGCAAAATCCATTTTGTTCTCTCAGCCTTAAAAAGCTGCTGCTTTTAAATTTCCTGCTTTAAATTCTCTATTTTTGTAGGATTTGTTGTGGGTTTATTCCCTGGCGTTTTAAGGCTGATTTTTCTGTTTTAGTGATGTGTGATGATTTTAAGCCCTTTCTGTCACATTGTTTAATAGTTTTTTATATGTGTTCCAGTGGCTTTTCGTGTATATATTTGCAAATGACACTCTAGACAAGAAACTTGGATTAGAATGAACTAAGGTCACACTGACTGGCTCTGTAACAATTTTGACTAATGACAGGGCAACAAAATACAATTAGGATTGAAATTATTCTGAGCAATTTATGTAATATGTATTCAAAATCACTCACAACAAGACTCTGAGAACTGTATTAATTTCTAACAGTGGCAGTGTGGTAGCACTCAGCCAATGTGTAAAGTGTGAATTAATACAACAAATGACATGTCCTATCATGTTCTATTATAAGTCTTCCCCGTAAAACATTCCTCCTCCTTTCTCCATAAATCAGGTCCCTCTAGACAAGAAAATTATTAAGACATTGAACAGTAATAGCTCCAGTAATAGCTTTTATCTAGGAAAGCTGCCCACCTTTCCATCCCTATTAGATGAACAAATGTACCGTTGGCCTGTTCCAATCTCTGCTGGTGTTAAAATTTTATATTTGGTGAATGACAAATGCATCAGAGCCAACTACCATATTTCCTTTCCCAGTAGCATCCATACTCTAAGAACCATTAGTATTGTATAAAATGCTGAATAATACCTCTCTACTTGGATAAAGTCCTATTTTATTGGATGCTTAAACATCAGGTACAGCCGTTCTACAGTGGGAAAAGTAATGGGATGAATTCAACGTTGTGTTTAAACAAATCTTCTGCCAATGCGAGTATTTCTGCTTGTCCAACAGAACAATTTCCCTTCTCTTCCATTCTAGGAATTCTCCCAACTGATTTGGGAGGGATATGCAAGAGGGAAAGTAGGGGAAAGTCCAGTTGCACTAGTGGGAGCCCTTGAGAACTACTTAGTTGAATCCAGCCCAATTTGTCCTATTCTTGGGTCGAACATGTGCTGTGATGCACGTACAGAGCTCTTGGATATGTAGACTTCTTGAGTAGAAAGGGAAGGTCTGTGCGTGCAAATATGCAAGCTATCTTCACTTTGGAAAATTGTGGAAGAACGCTTGGGGAGAGGGTTTCATACATGTATCTGAGACACCACCCTTTGCAGCAGATTAATGGATTAATGCAAAAGTATTTATTTCACTGGACAAATGGATCAGATTAAGTAAATGGAACTAGCCACTACTATTCGTATCAAGGCATTACTGTCTAGTTCTGTCAAACTTGAGATGAGGTGGTAGATCAGATGGGTGAATCTGTTGATTCGGTTTTTCTCGTAGACCTGCATTGCAAAATTTGGGGGAAGTGCAAATGTCAAAAGGATGGCTGTGGTTCAGTTCCTGTACTGCTTCCGAAAGTGTGGATTAGGTAGGTTGCCTTTAAATGCGAACTGAATGCAATTTCTCCTCCATCCCTCTCTCTGTCTGGACTGTACCAATTCAAGCTGTATAGGGGACTCGAATGACTAGACTCCATACAAAAATATTCATTGCACACAGAAACCTGGATATCGCACATAATGTATTGTATGGCCCTGAGTAAGAAAAATAAAAACATCTTTTAAAAGTTGTTGTGATCCAAATATCAACTTGTGTGGTTCTCTGCCACAGAGCAAAATCTTCCACAGTTGCCCTGCACATTAATTTTAAATTAATGCAAATTGTATATTATTACACTCTTATATTAATACAAAGAATCCAGTTTGTAGAGAACTGGAAACAGTGTTAAATTTGGAAAAGGAAAATCTTAACCATAATCAGTCCTTGTGCAATAGGGCTATCCATAATATTTACATATTTATTACTTTAAATGGTCAAGAACTCAGCTATGGAATTCAAAATAGAGTCTGGAAGTGAATACTGGAGAGGAACCTATGCAATTCCAATTCAGTCTTCCTGGTTTTCAGTTCTTTGGGACCTCCTAGATTCAACCTCAAGACCCATATTTCATGATTCACGGCATGAATGCAACTATGCACACCCCTCAATTCAGTGTCTACATTTCACAAATATACATGAGATAATAAAAGGTGAAGAGACCACTGTTTGATTTCTCCCTCTGCCCTTTTGCATATTCAAAGCATTGTCAAAATACATGGCGTATGCTTTTGCATTTCTTTTAAGCATTTGAGAACTGCCTTTTGAAAAGCAATCATGAATACTCTTATCATAGATATATCCGGGCTCAGAGGGGAAGCGGCTGCACACTGAATATGCAGTTGGCCTTTGCAAAATTTGATCACACAGCTACCTCCAGGGGACTCTTCATATAAAATGTTCCATGCAACAAGGCAGATGTTGGGAAAGTGGGTAGCAAACTAGTCGTGTCCGTCATCTAGAGCAGTTACAGATAGGTAGCCGTGTTGGTCTGCCATAGTCAAAAAAAAAAAAAAAATTCCTTCCAGTAGCACCTTAAAGACCAACTAAGTCAGTTCTTGGTATGAGCTTTCGTGTGCATGCACACTTCTTCAGATATCTGAAGAAGTGTGCATGCACACGAAAGCTCATACCAAGAACTGACTTAGTTGGTCTTTAAGGTGCTACTGGAAGGAATTTTTTGTTTTGTTTTATCTAGAGCAGTGTTTTTCAACCACTGTTCCGCCGCGAGATGTTGCCTGGTGTGCCATGGGAAAAATTGAAAAATTCAAAAGATTTAAAAATAAAGTATTTTATAATTTTTCATATTTCTGTTTACTTACTATTTCATAATAAAGTAATTATAAAATACTTTCTTTGTGTTTATTTGATTCCTATTCAAGAGAATTACTTTATATATAGTCAATATAGGCACAGAGTTAATTTTTAAAAACATTTTCTAATGGTGGTGTGCCTCGTGATTTTTTTCATGAAACAAGTGTGCCTTTGCGCAAAAAAGGTTGAAAAACACTGATCTAGAGCAACCATTTGGGCAGGCTGCAAGAGGGAGGGAGGGAGGGGAGGGAGGGAGAGAGAGAGAGAGATTGGAGTGCAGGGCATTTTCATTGACTTTGATGAAAGACCAGGAACTTTTGACTTGCCTCCATCCCCGCCCCCCCCCCATTTCTGCTGTTCACTGCGAGAACCAGTGCTTGAGCTTGCTTATTTCCTACTCCCTCCCAGTCCCCCTTTCCTTTTGTGCTGTCTTATCTCAGATTGTGATCTTGAAGGCAGGGACTTATTATTCTCATAACCGAGCTTAGTTTTTTCAGATGAAAAGTGGCAGAAAAAATGCCAACAACCGCAGAAAGAAGGGCTATTGAATGTGGGCAGGGGAACCCGTATCCACTGCTACTTATATCACATTGGGATTGCCATCCTAAATAGAAATAGCCTTGTCTAAAAGAGCACAGGATCAGAGGAGTTTATTGGAGAATGTCATTGTCTTGGATAACATGTGTTTTGGTACCTGTAGCTCATATCTATACACAGCAGAAGGCAGTGCTTTGCTAAACAGCATTGGTTTCTAGCAATTTTAGGCAGTGGAAAATAAAGTGCTTTGTATATTCTGGACCCTGATTCTTCTGCACAAATATAATCCCTGTAATTTTGCTCTAATGGCATGATTCAATCCCGCATAAATATATAGTAACTGCCTCTTCTTGCAGCTTCCCTGCTAATTAGGCCCTGTTACCAAGTAGTTCAAAGGTAAATTACCTAGAACGCTTTGATTCTTAATAGCTTTATTAGAGTCCAAACTCCAGTAACAGCTACATTGTTACTTTGTCTTCCTCTGAAAAAACAAGGGAAATAGAGAGATTCACCTAAATATCTTCAAATGTCAAATTGATACAATGTCTCCACATATTAGATTTCCAGGACCAGCCTGGCACTGGGATGGGGGGGGGGGGCTTATCAAATATTGAACATTGGTGAGGCCTCATCATCAAGCCTACCTGGTGGCAGCAAAGGCAGCAAAGAAGCCATACTTTACTGCCACCGTTGCATCCTCACTGTACCGTCCAGCAGAGCTTTTCTGGGTAGTGTGGGGCCTCTTAAAAGCTGGCCCAAAAAAGATGGCAGAACCGATGGTATCTCATTGTGGGTTGTTTGCACAGCATTTGACAACAAAATCGCTTGCATCCGTCTTGTCTCCACTACATAGGTGCCAGCTCCCTGGGGCGCTGGGTGCCCAAGTACCCACAAAATTCCCCATTAAGGAGCCAGGCACCCACAAATTTCAATGCCAGGGCCATGCATGCTGCATGGCACCCACAGTCATGGGGCCAAGCCGGCACTCCTGCTTCACTGCTACAGCAGATGAATCTCAAGGAGTGTCCAGAGCACTGTCTAGTCCTGTTGTATTGGATGAGTTTCAGTAGGTAAGGCTCAAGGATGTGGACCAGGTTCTTGGGTCTGTCAGGCAACCACTTGTGCCCTGGGCCCTTGCCCTTCTTGGCTGATAAGAACTACTGGGAAAGGGACAGCTGGCTAGGCCAGGGGGTGATTGATGCCTTCTTGGGCCCCCAGCTGGGAAACACTAATCTAGAGCTATTTCAGTGTGATCTAGATCTATTTCACACAAAGCCAGTGTGGTGCAGTGGTTAAGAGCGATAGACTTGTAATCTGGGGAACCGGGTTCGTGTCTCCGCTCCTCCACATGTAGCTGCTGGGTGACCTTGGGCTAGTCACACTTCCTTGAAGTCTCTCAGCCCCACTCACCTCACAGAGTGTTTGTTGTGGGGGAGGAAGGGAAAGGAGAATGTTAGCCACTTTGAGACTCCTTCAGGTAGTGATAAAGCGGGATATCAAATCCAAACTCCTCCTCCTCCTCCTCTTCTTCTTCTTCTTATCAGACTTCAGGCCTGGTCATGGTAACAAAACCACCTTGGTTTGTAGCTTTGTTGGAATTGAGATAGTGGGGGTGTAATCCACTTCTTCTCTTTGACCTCTCTGTAGCTTTTGCTCCTGATAACCACTGAATCATCTTGTAGTGATTCTGTGATGGAGAGGGAACTATTTTATTGTGGTTCAGCTCCATTTCCAGAACTGCTTTCAAAGAACAGCATGAAGTGGGACGGACAAGATGGATCCTTGCAGGACACCACAGGACAACTCCCATGGCTCCAAGTATATAGCCCTCCCCCTCTTTCTATTTAGCATTTATATGAAGCTGTTGAGAGAGGTCGTCAGGAGATTTGGCATGAAGTGTCACCAATATGTGAATGGCACCCAATTCTCTCTGTTGTCTGAATTAGAAGTGTTCAGGTGCTAGACTGGTACCTGGAGGATGTAATGATTGATGTGTGTCAACAAATTTAGTCTCTTTTTTCTGATCTCTCCGTATTGGATCATCTTCATGTTTTAAAAATGTAC
Organism: Podarcis gaigeae; assembly: GCF_964106915.1. Taxonomy (NCBI): domain Eukaryota; kingdom Metazoa; phylum Chordata; class Lepidosauria; order Squamata; family Lacertidae; genus Podarcis; species Podarcis gaigeae. The sequence goes on along the minus strand of NC_139679.1, from coordinate 81,309,583 downwards.
ATATTGTTTCTCTTTAAGAACTCTCAAAAGCAAAGAGAAAGATATATGGAGATAAATAAACCTTATATGCATAAACAATCAAGGAAAAACACTGTAACACTGTCCATCTATCCAACGTATTATTTCCTTTACACACTAGGTATATACCTCACCAAGCTGCTGGTGTTTTCATTTTTTAAGTGGAAGCAAAGCAGTTAGGCAGAGAATTACCGATGAAGGAAACTAGCCATGTATTTATGCATGTGGATATTAATATTTAAAACTCTCTTAACATCTAAGGCCGCAATCCAAAACATGCTTACTTAGAAATATGTCCCAGTCCATTGAATTTTTATTTTAATGAGGAGTTGAGGACTTATTTCAAAGAAAATATGTTTTAGGCACAAGTGTACACAACAACAGAGGAAAAACACAATTGTCCTTGAGAAACTTTAGCTGGGCCCTAATATAACCGCTGCGTCTGGAGCGAGGCGGGGATGCCACATAATATCTTAGTCTTATGAAGTCTCTTTGCAAGGACTGTCCTTTTGCACAGCACCTAACAGATGGCAATGACAGCATTTGTATGCCACCCTTCAGTAAAAGTTGCCTGGGGTGGTAAACAATTGACAGTAACGTTCCAAATACTGTATGCTGTCAGACAATAAAACCACAATATCGTAAGCATTACTTCATTCCAGAAATTAACAGTGAATGAGTAAACTAAAGCATACAAGAAGTGAGCTTAGCACTGCATACAGATAACTCACCTACCCATAGAGCAAATGACTTTGGCAAATTCTGAGCAACATCAGTCATCCAAAACTGACTGAAGAGCAAAGAGGGTCATGCTAACCCACAAGAGCAATTCAAAAATACACATTGTGCAATACCTTTATTTGGCCAAGCAAAATGTTGCAGAATTGTGTGTACGTTTTTAACTACTTCAGAACTCTTCATCGGACTAGATGATAAGAAATAAAAAGGCATGGGGGGGGATAGAAGCGTATATAGATATTCTGAGAGATGTGCATGGGAACCATTTAAGCTGATGGCCATGATTTCCATAATTTAACTGGATATTGCATGAAATACCGTGCTTCCTTTTTCTTCCCTTTTCTCATTCAATGCATTGTTTTATTAAGCTCAGTTGTGTTTCTTCCCCTTTACTTGCCTTAGGAAAAAAAGCCCCAAATTTTGTAACTTTCCTTTATACTGAGCATGTTATTAGCCCTTTTCCAGCTCTGCAGTATCATCTCTGGAGGTACTGTATCCAATGTATGCTTAGTCAAACACAGATTCCATGGTGGGTCTTATGTGACTTATTGCCAGGGAAGGCTGCACAGGATTTCAGTTTCACTTCCAGATAAGATTGTGTAGCATTGAGGGTCTAATGCAGGCATCCCCAACCTGCAGCCCTCCAGATGTCATGGGAGCCTACAACTCCCATGATCCCTAGCTAACAGGACCAGTGATCAGGGATGATGGGAATTGTAGTCCAAAACATCTGGAAGGCCGAAGGTTGGGGATGCCTGGTCTAATGTAACTCACCAACTATTAGGTTTTCAAAGTAGTTTGGCAAAGGCACTAGGCAGTTATAATCACTACTACAGGGTTGTGGGTGAGCCATTGAGGTTCACTGTTTCTTTGAATTGTGGTTGTACTCAGTGCATAGCTGTCAACTTTTCCCCTTTTTAAAGGGAAATTCCCTCATTCCCAGTAGGATTCCTCGCAAGAAAAGGGAAAAGTTGATAGCTATGACTCAGTGCAAGGCAGTTACAATTCCTCCATTAAAACCATTATTTATATTAACTGGCTCCTCCCAAAAAGCCGGCAGCCCTAATCTTTGGTGATACCAGGCGCAAGAGCAAGTTGAGAACATTGGAACTGAGGTTCTTCTGGCAGATGGCATAACATCTGGGGCTGGAATGAAATCATAATAGCTGCCAAAATCTTAACCAGGTGTTCCTTCACAAACACTTCACTTCAGTCATGCAAATCCCCTGAATAACACACCATCTTCTTCAGTAGGGGGATGGGGAATGGCTATTAAGCCAGAATCAGTTCCCCACTTCCTCCCTACACTTCCATAAATCACCAACTTCAAAGAATCTTTACATCCACTCACATTCCTAGTACTGACTCTCCAGCACCCTATGGATGCTAGAAGAGAGTGTTTATTTCTGGAGCAACAATTTCTCACACTGTACAGTTAGAGCAGTAGGATTCAATCTTTTTAGACCCAGGACCCACTTTTAATCCAAACATGCATTTGAGGACTCGTTTATTAATCTTTCTTTCCTGTCCTTTCACCGATAAACTGATGATTTATGCTTCTTTTTGTGAGAATTGTTGAAGACCATAAACCAACACTGCACCCACATCTTGAACTCTCATGGAGGAGCTAAGCCATGAATTGTTCTTGCTTCTTCATAGACAGCCAGCTGGATTCTGCCTCTCACCTAAGATTAGCAAACAGGGGCATACAGTTTGGAACATCTCTTGTAGGTCTGAATGAGATGAGATGACATTTCTGATGTTGGCAAACCTCCACTTACTTTGAGTGTACTTTGAAAGCAGTGTGGGGAATGTCAACTGTATTTCTAATCCTAGTCCAAACAATGATCTTCTGATGTATAAGAAAGATAAATATACTGGTATTTGAAATAAGATTATGGTAGTCTCATGCACTTAAGAGTCTCCTCTGCAGTGCATGATCTATAATGGCAATAGGAATAGTATCAGTAGAGCTGAGGCAAAAGGCAAAAGGATTTTAATCAGAATAAAAAGGCATCCCCTCCTTTTGGCAGACTTTCTGGGAAGGCCTGAAATGCACATTTACTTAAGCAGGAAGAAATGCCCTGGATAGGCTTTATTTATCCTCAATTAGGGCATCACATTCCTAACTGGCTAGGATCAACCCAGGAGTCATTGCCTTCATTCTAAATCAACTTCATTTCAGTCACTCTCAGTGATGTCAGCATGCAGCCACAACCAGTTTGCTATCTGCTGTTGTAATGTTCATCATTTCAATACAGGGTCATTTATTTGTTAGGATCACTCCATAAAAGAGAAAGAAACCCAACCTAAGGAAGTTTAGGTAGGGGGGATAATCGTACCTAAAAAAGGAGAGGGAGGGAGGAAGAGATGGACACTCTCAGTAATTAAGGGGTTTTGGGGTGAGAATATTTTGGACCTCCAGAAAGCTTTATTTCACTATCAAAATGGGTGAATTTTCACAATAAACTAGTACTGATTATTTGCTACAGCCAAATAATATTTTGCTAATTTTCCAATGCAGTATTTTTTCTCATTAATTGAGAAAAAGGCCGGGGAAAATATGCAAGAGACATTTTCACTAAATCTTGCTTACTACAAAACAAGCAACAAGCCAAAACAACCAATGACTTGGGCTGCATACACACCAAACATTTAAAGCACATGGCTTTCCCGAAAGACTCTTTTGAAATGTCATTTGCTAAGTGTGTTGAGTTCTCAAGATTCTTTGGGGAAGTCATGTGCTTTAAATATCCTTTAAATGTGCTTTGAATGTATGATGTGTATGCAGCCCTAAACAAAGATCTCAGATCTTTAAGTCCTTGCAAGAATCTCTATTCCTTTCATGGGTTTTAAATCCTACAATATTGTGACTAAGCTATTATCACTCAAAAGTGGTTGAGTTACGTGCATTTGCAGGAAGCGTTGATCTCTTTTTACATACAGATGAAAATTAGCCATATTTCTATTCTGCTAGGTTCTGCAAAACTCAATAACCTGCACGTGGGTTTTTTGTTAGCATCTAAAGATTGCCGCACCCAACCGGCTCAGATCTGATGGCTCATCCAAATTAATAGTAGAAATGGGGGAAAAGCAGCATGCCATTTTTAGAAGCTATAGCACTGATGCATTGGATCCTAGCAGCTGTGCATAGCAGATACACTGTGAAATGTACATGTCATACTATACAACTGTCCAAAGAGTCCAAGGCCCCATAGGAACTCCAGCACTGGGACTCAGGTGCTTTACTTTCTATGCTACAATGGTAGCTAGCCAGAGGAGGGAGCTGCTAGCTTGCTCTCTGCTTTTCTTCTGTGCCAGCAAGACAGATGGTCAGAGAGCGATGCTGTAACTGCACATTCAGCAGGAGTCAGGTGACCAAAAGGACCAATAGGGTTCCACTTAGGCCTATAAAGCTGCTAATTCTAGACTACCTCCTAATAAGGCCCCACTGAAATGAATGGCCAAATCTGCATTGGTAATAAATAGGTTAGAAACATGGAATAAATTCATTTTATCCTTTCTTATGTTTACTTATAGAAACACGTAATCTACTGTGGTTCTAGCTATCCCATGTTCTCTTTTTATATATTACTCGTTCATTTTCCAAATGTTTAATCTGTCTGCGATTTCCTTATTTTTTTAACATTATTGTCCAGTTGGCAATTGCATCTGCTCCCAATAATCTCCTGACTCTTTCTTATACAGTGGTACCTCTGGTTACGAACTAAATTCGTTCCGGAGGTCCGTTCTTAACCTGAAACTGTTCTTAACCTGAAGTACCACTTTAGCTAATGGGGCCGCTTGCTGCTGCCGCGCTGCCGGAGCACGATTTCTGTTCTCATCCTGAAGCAAAGTTCTTAACCCGAGGTGCTATTTCTGGGTTAGCGGAGTCTGTAACCTGAAGCATATGTAACCTGAAGCGTATGTAACCTGAGGTATCACTGTAGTTATCCTCCCAAGCCTTTTCACATGTAAATCTTAATACCATTAACATATACATTTGGATATGAATATGCTTTAGTATCCTAGTATCTATCTATCATCTATCTATCTATCTATCTATCTATCTATCTATCTATCTATCATCTATCTATCTATCATCTATCATCTATCATCTATCTATCTATCATCTATCTATCATCTATCTATCTATCTATCTATCTATCTATCTATCATCTATCTATCTATCTATCTATCTATCTATCTATCTATCTATCTATCTATCTATCTATCTATCTATCTCTATTTATCTATCATCTATCTATCTATCTATCTATCTATCTATCTATCTATCTATTTATCTATCTATCTATCTAATCTATCATCTATCTATCTATCATCTATCATCTATCTATCTATATCTATCTATCTATCTATCTATCTATCATCTATCTATCTATCTATCTATCTATCTATCTATCTATCTATCTCTATCTATCTATCTATCTATCTCTCTCTCTCTCTCTCTCTCTCTCTCTCTCTCTCTCTCTATCATCTATCTATCTATCTATCTATCTATCTATCTATCTATCTATCTATCTAACTAACTAACTATCTAATCTCTATCACATATTGTCAGGAGCCCAAGTCAGGAGTAGGTCAGAAATCTAAAAACAGTGTCAGTGAAGTTAACTCTTTATTCAAAGAAACCAAACAGCTCAGGCCAAGTGATCACAGCAATTCTTCCCAGCAGGTCTACCCAATGAGGCATTTGCGAGGACTGAAGTTCCCCACCTTCAGCCTGCCTCCTCTCTGTCTCCTGGCTCCCTTCCTCTACTGCCCCTGCTTCTGGACTGCTCTCTGCCACCACCTCTTCCTGCTCACTAAACCTGTTGCCTTTTTATCTTCTGCCACCTCCCCCTCTTAGTCTGCTTCCTCTTCTCTCTCTGACCATGCACTGTACCACCAATGCCCTGGCTCTGTGCATTCTTCTGACGGGGATTTCCTTGGGGGTTCCCTCACTGGTGTCTCCCACTACTCCTCTGCATCTGGTCAGTCCATGACACATGTATATACCACATTATTCTCCGAACAGCTCAAGGTGGTATTCACGGTTCTCCCAACACCGTTCAATTCCTACAAGAACCCTGTGAGGGAGGTTAGGATGAGAGGATAGTGGCTGGCCCAAGGCCATCCAATGAACTTCATGGGCAAGTGGGGATTTGAACCCTGGTCTCCCAGCTCCTAGTATGACACTCCTAGCATGAGCACTATGCTGGTGGACAACCAAAGAGGTTTAAAGACGCTCTGAAAAAAATGCACAGATAATTGGGAAACACTGGCCTGCGAGCGCTCCAGTTGGAGAATAGCCTCTACCAAAGGCATCATGGACTTTGAAGAAGCACAAACTCAGGACTAAAGGGAGAAACGAGCTAAAAGGAAGGCATGTTTGGCAAATCCTCACTGTGATCAACTTCCATGCGGAAACCTATGTCCCCACTGGTGGAAGGACGTGTGGATCCAGAATTGACCACCACAGTCACTTACGGACACACCATTAAGACCATATTCATGGAAGACAATCTTATTGGCTACGAGCAATTGCCAAAGAAGAAGACTATGCCACACTAGCTCTCCTCTAATCATTCATGTTATTAGAAAGTCTTACCAATGTTTCATGGGTAAACCTCAGCCCAAATATTTCATTTATAACTTATAACCATTTTCCTATTACTTCTAGCCTTCTTCCCCAGATACTATAAATATATAGTGCTTCTCTTGAGTGCTTCAGTCACTTCATGTTCTCCAGTCTGGGCTACACATGCAGCTGGAAAGGCCAGGGATTGCTGAGGCCATAAAAGGGTTTGTACCACAGCAGGTAAGGGATCTCCATTTTGAGTGACCTGTGGAGAAGCAACCAGCTTCCTGCAAATGGAAAGTAAGTACATTAGTGCAAAAGCAAATTCATTCTTTAGCTGGCTGTGATGGTTTTCTGTTTCCCAGTTTACTATTTTTTAAGGGGGGAGGGGAGAGACTATTCAAAAAAAGGATTGCAAAATAAATATTTTCTATAGCCAGGCCTTGGGCTGAATGAACATTCTATGGCCTTCTAAATCTGTTTGTTGGAGGGGGGTTATCGGTTTAGCTTTGTTTCATTATGTATTTTGTGTTCTCATTTTGTATTTTTTATGTTGTGAACCACCCTGTGTTTTTCCAGTGGTGGGCTGGATACAAATTTTAATAAATAAATAAATAAACAGATTGAATGATTGTTATCCCCCATCTCCTGATAATAATAATAATAATAATAATAATAATAATAATAATAATAATAATAATAATTTAAAAAAAAACATAGGGTAATGTAAGCATTTGGGCCTCCCTTAGGATCTTTCCACACCTCACCTCGGGAGGCCCACCACATACTGCTACACTAAAAACTCAAAAGCATTGTTCTGTACCCACAGACCTTTAGTGTATACACTTGCACACCACAGTATGTGGGTGTGTGACACTCAAGCTGCAATACTATTGTCAGTTCAGTCCACTAAGCTTGCTCAGTTAAAAATAACTTTGCCTAGTGTAAAAATAACTATAATAAAACTCTGATTCCCTTTCAAGTCCAAAGCTGTGCTAAAGTCAATCTGACGTGCTTTGTTTCTTTGGTTGTTTCCTTGGGGTTAAGGTTGTGCCAATGTGAGATTCTTGTATGATCGTCCTGTTATTTTCTTATAAAGGTTTTTTTTCCATTTCTCTGCTGCATATATTGCTGTTTCATTCTTTTTTGTAATTTTGGGCCATTCATTCTCTCCTTACTCGCTCGCTCCCCCCACACCAGCCGCCTTGCCTGATTTCCACAAGTTTCATTCTACTGCACATTGTTGCTTAGCAACGTGTTCTTCTCTTCTGTACTTTACCAAGGAGGAGCAGATCAAAGACACCCACAGTTCTGACTTAGTTTGTAAATGAATGTAAAGAGAGACCCTCCACATCTCTGCGATGGTGGCAAAAAGGGATGGTGGGAAGAGGGAATGAACATTTTGGCCACATGCACAGGAAATGTGAGGACAGAGAAGAGCTGTAGGATTTCAAAAGAAAACTTTTGTTATTGGAATTTTGCATCTCTTCAAATCTCTCCAGAAGCAGCTGGTGATGGTCAGGCAAATGGTAGTTGCTGTTTGGTTTCTACATCCATGGCTCAAACAATTACCTACCAATATTTTAACTGTCTGCTAAGGGTGTTTGCAATGCTCTGCGGCTTCGACATAAATGTGAATTGAAGTTGGTTTCCTTTACTGAAGACGTGAGTTTGGAACTGTTTATTAAATTATCATGGCCTTCTTTCACACAGATGAGGCAGCCAAACCTTTCCTGGTTGTACCACGTCTGATAGCAGGAAGGGGATTGCATAACTGAAAGTTCTTCCATATATAAGAACCAATCACTGTGCCTAGAAAAGTAGGTTAGGAAGACCCACCAAGGCTAGAATTGTATGTGCAGTGTCTATATAAACTACTATCTACTTAGCATCCTTGTTTATCATCTGCAATTTTTCAAATTACTCTGGGTGGTACCCACCAAAGCAGTTCCAGTAGTGCAAGAACATTTGTCTGTGTGACACAATTTACCCTCCCTCTCCTCTCCTGCATTCACCCTAAACTGGTCTGGGTTTACTCCCATCCCTCTGGAGCAGATCTGGGGAGGCACCAGGCAGGGGGGCAAATCTCTGCACTAGCAAAGGGACTTCATTGGACACTGTTGTGGGTTAAACACATTAGCAAAAGAAGAGAGGAAACATAGGCCCACATTCAACCAACATGACCAATGAGTGAAATCCCACGCAAGGACTTCCACTACCTCAATGAGGCTTTCCCCTTTGTGCCCCTAACACCCCCCACATTACCTTCTGAGGTTGTGAGAACAGTGCACGGGGTGAGGAGAAGGGGGATTTTTTTTCCCTGGCTGGCAAGCTGAAATGTTTGCACTGGTGGAACAATTGCCATAGTGCTACGTTGAGTTCCTCCCACAGCCTTCTGCTTTGCATGCAGAATGTTTCAGGTCCAATCCCTGTCATAGACAGCTAAAAATGATCAAAAAGCAAGTGATGGAAAATAACTCTGAATCCCACAGTACTGACTTTTGTTAGCTGGTCCCTAGGCCACAATGATAACAAATTCTGAAGTGGGTTTTTACAAGTCCTGTACGTATACTGCACATGGTGGCTATCAACACACATGTACACAAAAGGCAGTATGCCAGAGTATACATGAGTGTGTGTGAATTGTGTAATTCTTTGCAAGTACTTCACTGTTCCCTCATCTGTCCTGTGTGAAAGCTTTGTTAACTGGGCCTTTCCTAGGTCTGAAATTGTATGGGTGCATACCACCAATGCTTTTTTTTCTGGGAAGATCCAAGCGTACGCATACCCCTAAACATTTGTGAATCTAACGGGAGCAGAAACTAAAAATATATATTAAATTTTTTGTTTCTTCTCTAGTGCAGTGAATCGTCAGTTCCGTTGCCACACCCAACGGCAACCTCATTTCCCGTTACGGTGTTTCCTGAGTCTCAGACGGAATAAGAGTACCTCTAAACATTTTTTTAAAAAGAAATAAAGCACTGCACACCACTATGAGTTCTTTAGTGACTCCAGAAGATACACACAAAAATAAAAAGGTTGCTGGGGATGTGGAGAGAGAGATAATAGTACAGTGGTATCTCGGGTTAAGAACTTAATTCATTCTGGAGGTCCATTCTTAACCTGAAACTGTTCTTAACCTGAGGTACCACTTTAGCTAATGGGGCCTCCCACTGCCACAAGATTTCTGTTCTCATCCTGAAGCATTGTTCTTAACCTGAGGTAATATTTCTGGGTTAGCAGCGTCTGTAACCTGAAGCATCTGTAACCCAAGGTACCACTGTATTTAAGAGAGTCTAAGGCAGGGGAAACCAGCAGAGCCATAGCTAGGTGATCTTGCGCCCCTGGCAGAACCGTCCAGATTGCGCCCCCTAGCCACAGACAAATTAGCTCTTCTTTCCGCCTCTCCTCCTACCCCCCCTTCCACCCATTCAATTCACCCTCTTTTTAAAACAATTTCTTATGAGGCAATAATCGATATATATATATTTATGGACAAATTTTAACTGATTTTGCACCACCACCACCACCACCCCACGCCTGTGCCCCTGGCCGGGGCCCACCTCACCACCCCCTAGCTACGGCCCTGGTCCTACAGCTCTTTTTTGTGGGAGGGGAGCATTTGCAAATCAAAGAAACTGAGGTGGGCACCACATACATATTGCTGCTCTGCCAACCCCCCCCCCCCGGTATAACCCCCCCCCCTAAAATCAACCCCAACCACATTCTTTGACTAAACAAGGCTTCTTTCAAGGCAGTCCCAGCCTGCATTGCCAAGGATGACAGGAACTCTAGTCCAGCAACATATGGAGGGTACTGTATTTGCGATCCCTGTGCTCGGAGTTAGGTGAGAATAAATATTTCCTTATCTTGAAATATGTAGTTGACCGCTAGTCATTTTATGACCTGCTTTCACATACATGTGAAAATGCTCAAGCCGAAGTGTCCATCCATGCATATTTTTCCTCAAATATGTAAGCAGGACCCCAGAGCAGCTAGAATCTTGCTTGCCCTGCATTTCAGAGTTATAAATGTGGAAAATCTCTCTTGACGTGCTATGAGACACCTGTCTTTTTCTGTACTACCCCAGTAGAGCTCTTGAGAGAATTCAAGCCAGAGTAAAGGCAGCATCAAACAATTTATCTTCTCTAACTTTAAGCTATGATTGGCAATAGTAAGACTTTGTTTTCAATAATTTGTCGCCTTAGAATCGATGAATGTATGTTGCATCCATCCTAACCATTTAATTTCAAACTGGCATCCTCCATTCACTTTGAAAAATCAAGAAAATCAGTTTGTAATATTGTCAGCTTGTTCCATTTCAGTGTTGTCCTCTCTATTTTTAATTGCTGAATAGCTCTTTCTGTCTTTTTTGCAACGAAGGGGTGGGGATCAAGGAAACCCATAATTAAAACACCCCTATAAGGGCGAATCGGGACGCAGGTGGTGCTGTGGGTTAAAGCCTCAGCGCCTAGGACTTGCCGATCGAAAGGTCGGCGGTTCGAATCCCTGCGGCAGGGTGTGCTCCCGCTGCTCGGTCCCAGCACCTGCCAACCTAGCAGTTCGAAAGCACCTCCGGGTGCAAGTAGATAAATAGGGACCGCTTACCAGCGGGAAGGTAAACAGCGTTTCTGTGTGCAGCTCTGGCTCGCCAGAGCAGCGATGTCACGCTGGCCACGTGACCCGGAAGTGTCTCCGGACAGCGCTGGCCCCTGGCCTCTTAAGTGAGATGGGCGCACAACCCCAGAGTCTGGCAAGACTGGCCCGTACGGGCAGGGGTACCTTTACCTTTACCTTATAAGGGCAAATCACCCATTTTGTCTCAGCCACAATGAAGATAAGGCAAGAAGATGTAAGAGGAAGTGTCTAAATAACGGTGAAGGAGATCTTAGCTGAATAGGATGGACTTCTTCAGGAAACCATATAAAAGTGTCATCAAAATTATTTTACTTTCCAGATGTTTTCAACATGGAGTTCCAGAAAGTGCTTTCAGTTTTTCATTAGTGTGTATGCTGTGTCATTGATTCAAATATGTTAACTTTGACTTTACCCTTACCAGCTTGATATAAAGCCATACTAATTATTTTCCTCGTGTGCCATTGCAAACATGCATTACAAAATGACTATTTAATATATATCTAAATCTGGAGGAAGAGGAAACATTTTGTATACACTCCTGCTACTTTTCTTGGGGCAATTTTTATTTCCTTAGCAATGAAATATTTATCCTGGGGCATCTGGAGACAGATGTGAAGTATACAGGAATAAGAAGATAGTACGTTGATATTGCAGTGATAAACTGTGTGCAGCCGCAATGCCGGCTAGCATCCGAAGCTAAATCTAGGCCATGTGGCTGAAAGTTATCAACCATGATATTGGAAGCAGTTACAGGAGAGGATGATAGTTCTGACTTTGGCATCCATCACTGACTGCGTTGAAATGCCATTATTCATCAGGGAACGAGCCTTCTCTCTTTTTCAGGCCTAAAGTGGGTTTTATCCATGAACATGGCTGTCATTACTTTTATTATTTATAAAGTGCCATTGGCAGGGTTTTGTTGTTTTTTAAAGGCAGCTACTCAACAAAGTTTAAAATATAAAACTAGATAAGGAAGAGAGGCAACAAATTGAAAGTGTAACGGGAAGAAGATAAAAGTTACATGTTTGTGATAGTTCAAATCCCCCAGGGCTGTGAGTTCAAATCCTATGTTGGGCAAAAGATTCCTGCATTGCAGGGGATTGGACTGGATGACCCTTGCGGTCCTTTCGAATTTTATGATTCCATGAAAGACAGTGAACGAATGTGGGTCTGTGGACATGAGATCACTGTGGTGTACCAGTTAAGGCGCTGAGCTAGAACCCAGGAGGCCAGGGTTCAAACTGCTACTCATTTATGAAGCTCACCATTTATTTATTTTGTAAAATTAATACAAGGCTTGATTGTATTGATTGTCAAACAAACCAACAAACAAAGCCATTTCCAAAAATATAAAATAGTAAAATCAAGGGGGGAAATAGAACCATACTTTAAAACACACAAAAGCTAAAATACTGAAACAGATTAAAATTACTGCGATTTCCTTAGCGTCTGGGTAGGCTTGTCTAAAGAAGAGTGTGTTTAGCAGGCGCCAAAAAGAGCACAGTGAAGTCCTTCTCCATCTCAATAGGCAAGAGGTGTAGGGGCCACCACACAAATGATCAAGTACTTATTCACGAGGAACAGGTATAACATGGCGTATGTGTCTCATAGCTTAGCCAACTCAGGGAGTTGTTGTGAGGATCAAATGTGGAAGCTGGAGAGCCATGTGACCACCTTCAGCTCTTTGGAGGAAAGATATGATAAAATTTTGTCGTCTGCCATATAATTTGGAATGTTGTTAGTTCGTTACATTTTCTTAAGATATTGCAACCAAATATTACATGATGGTTCCTGAGATCAAGAAGCAGGTTTTTGTCTGTGTTTGGATATGATTGGGAGCCATGTTGAATCAAGGTGGCAGAATACACATTGTAAAATTGCAGTGATTTAAACAACTAGTTTCAAAATTGCACTTTTGGGAGTTTCTGAGTATAGCCATGGAACATTGCTTGCAATAGTGCTACTAATACATAAATAAGTAATATGGTCTTAGGAGACCATTTAATGTTTTTTTCTGCTTGTTTTTAATTCTTTTTTTATTGGTTCTTTCATTTCTGATGCTGCATTTTTTGTATTACAATTTGAATAGAATAAAGTAAAGGTAAAAGCTATTGAAAAGCAGCAAATCTGTGAAATGATTAAAAGTGGCAAAGCCTAAGCATCCTGTTTGTGACATGACAGCCATAAGGGGGAATCTGTAAATGTGAAGGAACAACAGGCAATTTATAGGCAGCAAGATTTTGAAAGTGAAGGTCGCAGGTTTACAAAATGGAACAAGAACCATGAGAAAGCCTTGAAGGCAATGGTGAGGAAAACAATGCAATATATATGGGGATATGTAACTATTAAACTTAGTCAGGAAATGCTTGATAAACTGTTTAATTAGCAAGGAAAGGAAAGTTGACCACTGTGCTTTGAAAAGGGTGTAAAAGTTCTGCGAGACAAAGGTAGACAGGCAAATGTTGTGGAAATCAAAACAACAGAAGACTTTTGTACTACAGAAGGCTCTGATGGTAAAACTGCAGATACAGACACATGGGCACAGCCAGGATTTTTGTTGGGGGGGGGCAGGCCTTTTTTGGGGGGGCAGAACCTCAGTTAGCTAAGTATTTTTATGGATTTTTTTTATTTAGGGCGGGTAGTTGCCCCTCCCTGCCCCCCTCCTTGGCTACGCCCATGTACAGACAGGAAGGATTTTTTAAAGTTAGGGAGCAAGAAATGGCTTACAGAGCATTATTTCCTACAAGGTATTTGTATTTATCATAGAGGGGGCAAGAGTCATTACTTTTTCCCCTCATGTGTCAACATTGGGGTAGAGAGTTGGTGACCACATAACTGAAGGCAAATTTTAGTAAGTAGAAAGATATATGTTAATGTCTTGCTTAAAAAGCAAGGGGAGCAGCAACAACATCCCTCAGATGAAAATAGGGACATTTCTCACTCCCCCCAACTGACCCTCTTCACCACCATCTATTTTTGGTTCCCCTGCGCACATAGCATTTCCTATTGGACGAAGGGCGAATGCCATGAATACTGCACCAATGGGACACAACACACACACCCTCCATCCTGAGAAAACTGCTTAAGCCTGATTTTATTTTATTTGATTTCATTCTTTGGTAGATTTATGAAAAGCAAAGCAAACACCAATAAATACATTTTAGGAAGGAGCAAGATTAGGCACAGATGCACAAAGCATTTTAAAAAATCATCATTATCATCAAACCTTTGTTGGCATGACATACAAACATTCAGAATAAATAGGCAGTGCGATCTCGTCGCCATTTCAACATTACAGCCATTTGCCAAAGGGAAGAAGAGGAGAGCAATCTATTTTATCTCTGTGGGTCTCCAGCAAGGGCAGGATCCTGTAGCGTACTTCAGCGACAAAAAATCAAATAGAGGAATTTAGCTACTGTCTTGGTGAGCTCCTGGTCTCTCCCCTGTCATAAGAAGCGTATAACCTCTGTCTCTGGTTTCCATATTGGAATACATAGATGGTCTAGGAATTGTTGGCGGAGGTCATCATACCTTTTACATTTAAGGGCCATGTGAGCTAGAGTTTCCACCAGGTGGGCAACGCATGGGCAGATTCTATCTCCTTCTGCCATACCCACAAACCTACCCCAAAGGAGGTTAGAAGGATTAGAATTGAACCTAGCCAGCAAAAAAGCCCTTTCTTCTTGCGGGTTAAACAAAAATTGTAAATGATTAAGGTTAAATTCCTGCACCCAGGAGAGTCGAAAATAAAGAGGGGAACATGTTTTTTCCGCAGCTGAGATTAATTCCTGGCAATCTATGTCCCACAGCCTGGTTTTTAACATGGCCTTGGCGATTGGGAAAGCCACAATGCCCAGGAGATCCTCTGAAAGCCCAAATTGCTGTATCTTTGTGCAAAACAGTTGTAGCCCTGGGGAAAGGAAGGAGTCTGACAGAACTTTGGTAAGTAAAGTATCTTTGTCTGCTGAAAAACAAATGTTTAGCCAGCGTAAAAAATAATCAAGACTCCTTGCGCTCCGCTATGCTCCCTGTTTCTTCCCGTCCAGGACAGCCCTGCTCTCTTCCTACTGCTCAGAGCCAGCACATCATGTGGGACAGGGCCTCATTGGTGGCAGCCTCTCCTCCTTGCCCGCTTCCCAACAGCTGTTACAAACTGCCCAGGGGAGGAGGCTGGCAGCAGCAGCTGTGGCAAGGTAACAGGATTCCCCCTCGCAGCCACTGCTTGGGACAAGCGCTGACATCCTCCTCCTTGAGCTCAGTGGCAGGGAAATAGGGACATTCTGGCATCAAATCAGAGGCCAGGATGGCTTTTGTAATTCCGGGACAGCCCCTGGAAAATTGGGACACTTGGGAGGGTATGCAACATGGGTCTTTTGAAGGGAAATGTTCCAAATCTTAGGGCACAGGTGTCAAACACAAGGTCCGCAGGCCGAATCCGGCCCGCCAGACCTCGTCATGTGGCCCGTGTAGCCGCCACCAGCCTTCACCTTTTATTCTCACTTTTTTTTTTTGACATAAGAAAGCCGCCTCTTCAGTGCATGCGCGGCAGCCTACAAGCCAGAGAACGTCTGCCCTCTAGCGGTGCCGGCCGTTCTACACAGGAAACCTCCACTTTACATGCATTCAGGAAACCTCCACTTGTTTTTATATTGAGCGCATGCCATCCTGTGATGTGGCAGATCCAACGGCTGCCTGAACCCTTCTCTCCTGTACTGTAAGTACATATGATGTATGTGGTGGGGGAGGGGGGGTCTGCTTATTAGGGGGGGTCTGCTTATTATTCTGCTTAAAAGACTGAGTGGTAAACTTTGGATATACTGATCACTTCTGTGTCCCTTTACAGTGGTATAGGGACCATAAACTACAATAAAGAGTGGACACATAGTCCTACAGATACAACTGGCCCTTTGAGGGTGACCAAACTGCTGATGCGGCCCCCGATGAATTTGAGTTTGACACCCCTGTCTTAGGGGTAGGACATATGGGTAAGGGGCTTTGCATGCAGAAAGTCCCACAAATTGCAGGTGCCGTTCGGCCTCAGTCATTGTACTGAAGGAGTGGAGACCAGAGGTCCACTTTGGAGAGCCAGGCTGGAGCCATTTTATAAACTGAAGCCATTTTATAAGAAGCAAGCTAAAAGCTAAAAAACTATTTCTCTCCTCTGCCTGCACACAGCATTTTTGTAAATGCGGCAAGTGTGGTCAGAGCATTTCACACCTGCTTTAGCTGTTGACCCAATTCCAGTAAACAGACCGAGAAGAGAGCAATAACAGGAAGATGTAGCTCACCACAAGACTAACGGTGAGAACACAGATGGTCAGATGTGGTTTTACTAGGAATTGTAAGTAGGTCAGATAATTTATGAGCTTGCAGCACCACCTAGTGGATAACGCAGCTTTGAACCAAAGGCCGCCACCAATTTTCCTATTGGTAGAGCTTTTAATGAATATGCATAAAGGGGGATGTCTGGGAGGTGGAAAGGGGGGCTGAACTGTTGCTTTGCCTTAGAGCATAAAAGTTGTCTGCATCTGACTGACGGTGGGCATTCTCTCATTTTTTCCTGAATGCACCCCTTTTTGCTTTTGTCTGACAAAACCAAATTGAATAAAATCTTTTCTTAAAGAAATATTGCTGCCTGGATTTTTCCATTCTGGTCTGTATTCTGAAGTCTCTTACATTTCTGGTGCCTGCGTGACTCGGATAAGGGACCTTAAGTCCTCAAAAGACCAGAAGGCAGCTCCTTTGTCCTTTTCTAGGCAGGGCACAGGGGAAGGGGGCAACCGGCCGCTTGCTCCTGGCGCCACCGAGGCTTTTCTTTGGAGGAGGGCGAAGCCAATTTGACCCTTCTGCTGGATCCTGTGAGAGGAGACAACGGATTGAAGGACCGAGGTTGACAGGACAGGACAGAGTCCAGCCGGCTGGGGTGAGTAGATGAAAACAAGTCCTGTGGGGAATAGGAAGCCTCCTTTTTGAACAAAGGAGAAGGGAGATCCTGATCACATCTCCAGCGTGCTTGGTGGCAGTAAGGGAAGGATTGGCCCCTGATACCCACCCACGCTTAAGGATTTAAAAGAAGGAAGAAGGAAATGGGGCAGAGGGAATTGGTGTTTGTGTTTTGTATGTTGTATGTCAGATACTCCAGTGCATGAATTGTGAATGAGCGGTCAGGGTTTAGCATCCCTTTGGCCAAGCGAGTGCAGGGTTGTGCATTTCTTGACAGCGAGAGCTCGTTCAAGTCACAACCTGAAGTGTGTGGAGAGTGGAAGGAATTTTGAAACCCGGTTAGGAGCAGAGTATCTGAAAAAATGGGGTCTGAAGCAAGCCAATGTAGTTCTTTTGAATACTTTTGAAACATAGGGGCCCTAGCTGGGACAGGGCAACAAGGAGTATCTTTTGAGGCTGAGTACCTACTTAGAGAAGAGTTTCAGACTCAGATTCAGATTTGGGAGCGATGGAGGGGATCGCTCCAGAGATCCCTTAGGTTATCCAAGTTAGTATACAGAACTAGAGTGCATACAAAGCTTTCAGATCTCTGGACCTCAATGAAGGCAAGAGTTCAGCCAGGCAAAGCTGGAGGGCTCTCTCCTGAGTTGTGGCTTTGGTAGTAAGGCAAGCCTCCTAGTTTTCCATAGCCCAGCACTGAACTGGGAAGCACATGAGCCTTGCAGACCTCCAATAGTTTTGATCCCTATAGTACCTACAGCTTGACCAGGGAGGCCAACCTAAATCCCAGAACTTAGTTAGGGAAGAGCTGGGTACCTCTGTGACCAGCGGCAGTTTGGAACACATCAGGGAAACCACCAGCAGCCCCCTAGCTTCTCTGATGACCAGTGAGAGGTGGTCTATGGCTAGGAACTACGAAATGGTTTCAGACCTATAGCAGTTACAGTTGAGACAGGGAGGGCAATTTAATTGGTGCCCTTAACCAGGCACCAGCTGGATGCCTCAGTGCTCAGGTGTGTCTCAGAGAACACTGCAGCAGACCCCTAGTTTGAGGCTCAGGCAGAGGAGCCTCAAGAGAGGATCTGCATCTTTGTGGCCACCACAGTTGACAAGTTAGTTGCCACAGAAAAGGATGAGGGAAGAGATGAAGAAACAAGCCAGACACCTGAAGCTGACACAGGGTGTGAGCAGCCAATGGCAGGTGTCTGTTGGGAGAAATACTAGAAGTTTTCTTTAAAAAAAAACTGCACAAAACCAAAAGAGGAAGAAGAGCTTTCTCCATTTAACTTGGATGAGTTTGTGAACATGGATGAAGTTCTAGAGGTTCACGTGATAATAGAGAACCCCCCCCACCCCCATATGATCCAAGTGCCGTGGTGGCCCCCCCTTGGGAGGACAGGGACAGCCCCATATCCTCAAAGCTCCACCGCCGCCCCGATATGCGGCCCCAGGAGCCGAAGCAGGAAAGGGGGGGCTGCCAGCCAGCCCAGAAGTACACAAGGCAGAGCCCAGTGACCAGGTCCTGGATGAATTATACCCCAGTCTTAAAGAACTGAGGCAAAAGATGGACAGATACAGGAGCAAGACCACCAAGTATCGAGAAACTGAAAGAGCCTATCGTAATGGTCAAGCCAAAGTATTGGGGTAATACATAAAACAGTCCAGGTCCAACCAGTCCAGGTCCACCGCAGAGGCAGGAGCAGCAGTCCTGACCCCCCCCCCCTTCGTGTAGTTCGGGACAACCCGCCCAAAAGGTGTTTGAACAAAGGGGAGATGTTGAGAAGAGGGAGAAAAAGTAGTGCAGGAAAGAAAAGGCAGCAGTGATAGCCACGGCAATGGCTCACAGCCCAGGGATCCGAGAGGTCCGCCGCAGCCATTTAGAGACCCGTGGCCAAGGGGGAGGAAGATGCCTGCTCAGCAACAGTAAGGCCATGAGAGTTACCCCTGTGAAAGGCTGCATGGAGCCAATTGGGAAGCCTGGTCAAAACGCATGTATTACTGGCTGGCAGAAAAGCAGCTATGGAAAGTACACAGGCTGAAACAGGCTTTGCCCAGCCCATTGAGAAGTCTGCAGGCGCAGTGGAGGCTTGTGAAGCAGACGTGGCTGATGCTCTAGAGCAGCCCTGGGTTGCGTGGCAGGGACTGAAGACGGCATGTCAGGCTGCAGTAGAAGCCAGACCAGAGGGACCTGGAAGCCCAGAAGGGGCTGTGGGATGCCCAGAAAGCCCAGAGGGGCCTAGAGGATGCCCAGAAAGAGTACCAAGCCCAGAGGGGGCTGAGGCTGCTTTGGGAAGTTGTTTCTACAGTTCAACGCATCTGTGTGATGGACTGTGTGTTGGAGAAAGGCTGAGAAGGCAGTTGCAAGTTGTTCCTCAGGCAGCAGAGAACCCAAAAGTGGGGGTGCAGGCCAGGCAAGCCGTTCCAAGAGTTCTGAGAAGGCCAAAGTCTCCAAGAGTTATTTGTCCTCTGAGGTGAAGTCCAACAGCGAAAGGCATTGCCCTGCAATTGGCAGCTGGATGCAAGGCTAACATCTATACTGATTCTAATTATGCCTTCTTAACCCTGCATGCGCATGGCGCCCTATGGAAAGAGCGGGGCTTGATTGGAGCCCACAGGAAAGCTCTGAAATACGGTCCAGAAGTTGAGACGTTACTAGAAGCTGTATGGGCCCCCGAAGAGATTGCTGTGATGCACTGAAGGCCATGGTAGAGGTCGGGACATGGTCACTAGAGGCAACCGGAAAGCAGATAATGCAGCTTGTGAGGCAGCTCTGAAACCTCCACCAGTGGTCACCACCGCCCTCAACCCAGCTACCCTGTTGCCGGTAGGAGAAGGTGAGGAGCAGACGCACGATTGCATTGAGGTTATGGACCCAAGACTGGACCAGGAGAAGTGGCCAGAGGAAATCGATTGGCAGACAGAGTGACCAAGGAAGCAGCCCGGGAACCGGCCCCCGCCTCAGTTATTGGAACAGTGGTCCCAGAAGGGATCTTAAGCACTGCTGACAAACCAGCCTATACAAAGCAGGAAAGGGACACTGCAGATGCACAGGAGTTGACATTGTCCAAAGAAGGATGGTACCTTACCCCGATGATAGGATATAGATCCCAGAGTCCCTTTCCCAGCAGATAAATTCAGAGATACCATGAGTCCACCCACATGGGGCCAGATGCCACAACCAAGCAGCTGGAGAAGTATGTCTATATAGCCAACCTTTATCAACTGGCAGCCCAGATTTCCAGGAAATGCCGGCTATGCCAAAAGAATAATCCCAGAACTCATTCCGGATGATGTGGAACCGCGTTACACCCTCGATGAACATCAGTGGGCACGTCAAGAAGGAGCAACACTCCAGGAAGGACCAGACAGCCGTGTTTTTTGTGCCCCAGCATCTGGCCAGCGTGATTGTGAAGAATTACCACGAGTCCACCCATTTGGGAAGCCCAGCTGCTAAAGCACACCTTGGGAGAATACTCTACATCCCCAACCTATCTCAACTAACTGCTGCTATAACTAACTGCTGCTATATCCCAAAACTGTGTCCTGTGCGCCAACCAAGAGACTGAGACTATCACCCTTTGAACTTTTGTATGGCAGGCCACCCTCTTTCGTCCGAGACACCCCCCGCCAGTTTGGGGCAGATGGGAGATCACATCACCCAAGGACAAGTGCAATCCCTGTGTTTGTCGTGTGTGTTTGCTTCCTTTCCAGGTATTCCCTCGAGCGTACACCGTGCAGTCCCGCGGCAGTCTCGCTGAGCCGGTTCACCAGTTCCAACTGGGTGACAGCGTCTGGCGACCCCCTCATCCCCAACTGCGGTGAAAGTAGCCGAGGTGATCCCCTGGGTACATCACACGCGTCTGAAGAAGTCGGAGGGTGTCTGGACTTGCAAGAGAAATCCTGCTGACCCTCTGAAGCTGACTCACTGATCATCACCTTGTGTCTGACGCTACCAGGGAAAGCGTTGGGCCACAGGCAACGAGATCCTGCGACTAATCATCACAAGGACAGTCACAAAGACTTTCTCTTTTCTCTCTTATTTTCTTTATTGACTTGCTCTATGTCTTATTGCCCTGACCCTACCAAGCCATACCAACCCTATTGGCCTGCTGACCTCTGCTATGACTGGTTCGTCTTGCCAGTGGTAAGAGACGGCATACTCGTTGGCTCTTGGGAACGAGGGTTCAATAGGGCAGCCGCAGTACAGCATCCCATTCTCCCACTGTGGCTCTTTATTCACTGCATTGCCCAGCGCACTTGGATGTGGCTCCTCCGGGGAGCTGCAGGATCGGTCGAAATCTATCGAGTTCTAGACCGCTCTTGTGGTTGTGGGGGAATAGCCCGCTGGTTGCAAGGTAAAGCGATATATCAACCCCATTTGATAAACCAGGCCCAAATCTTACTCCAGGTGTTGCATGGGAGGGTGTCTGAATCAGGTGCACATTAAAATTACTGAACAGGTGCCTGTAAATCCTGCCGCCCCACCTGTGGTTGTCGTGGTGGCTCGAGCCTCCCAAAATCCCAGAATACTACCTGAACTACTGGGCCTGGTAACTCCACACCTAATACCCTTGAATGTGGCAGGCTATTCTTGTGGCTGCATAAGAGTTGCCACCCAGTAGACAGACAGGGCACCTAGTTCCGGAAGAATTGGATGGGAGGGGCGCCAGCTGGCAGCGTCCCCAACGTAGAAACTTGCTCTCCAGCAAATTTAGGGGCACCACTAGGACTTTTGGTATTGGGCCCAGAACCCCTTGATATAGTCACCCCGTGTGTCAGGCCGTTGCAGGGGTGGATATATTCTTGTGGGTGCATGGTGATATATGAAGAGGGAGAAGCCCCTTTTGGGTATAATCTCTTGAGGAGACAACACGAGGGCCCAGTCCACCCACTAGGGATTATAGGGAAATTGCTCCATATAGTGGGTGCCTCAGAAATAAGGTGGAGAGTCACCCCTGAGGCCCAGCGAATAATTGAATACGAATATCAGTGGGCCCTTCAGCGGTAAAAGAATATTAGGAATGGCCCCCGAGTATTGGTGGGAGGAACTATGGAAATATTGGGGTTGGTGGGTAGGAGTGGTATGTACTGCCCTATTTCTTTGGATGGTCCTGTATTCTTGCTGGCATGAACCAAATTGAATCTGGTTAGAGAACCTACCTGTGTATTGGCCAAAGCGGGAAAGAGTCCCCTGGCCTCCCATGCCAACTTTTTCCGTCTAATGACTGAATGGGGCGTCCATAACCCCTATAATAGGCGGTTACAAATGGCTGAAATGGTAGCCCATTCTGCCAATAAGTCAGAATGTCTGGTATGCACCTTGGCCCCAACAGATGCCACGAGTGGACTACCACTTCTCCCACTGCCACTTAACCGTTCCACCATTCACATACGAGCATTGGTCAATGCAGCTACACGTACCCATATCCTGGCTCTCTATGATGTGGTACCTATAGATCCATCAAAACGAAAATGGAGACCGTAACCGGTCGGCATTTTCGTGATGGAAAGGGGGGAATGAAGGAGTGGAGACCAGAGGTCCACTTTGGAGAGCCAGGCTGGAGCCATTTTATAGACTGAAGCCATTTTATAAGAAGCAAGCTAAAAGCTAAAAAACTATTTCTCTCCTCTGCCTGCACACAGCATTTTTGTAAATGCGGCAAGTGTGGTCAGAGCATTTCACACCTGCTTTAGCTGTTGACCCAATTCCAGTAAACAGACCGAGAAGAGAGCAACAACAGGAAGATGTAGCTCACCACAAGACTAACGGTGAGAACACAGATGGTCAGATGGTCAGGAATTGTAAGTAGGTCAGATAATTTATGAGCTTGCAGACCACCTAGTGGATAACGCAGCTTTGAACCAAAGGCCGCCACCAATTTTCCTATTGGTAGAGCTTTTAATGAATATGCATAAAGGGGGATGTCTGGGAGGTGGAAAGGGGAGCTGAACTGTTGCTTTGCCTTAGAGCATAAAAGTTGTCTGCATCTGACTGACGGTGGGCATTCTCTCATTTTTTCCTGAATGCACCCCTTTTTGCTTTTGTCTGACAAAACCAAATTGAATAAAATCTTTTCTTAAAGAAATATTGCTGCCTGGATTTTTCCATTCTGGTCTGTATTCTGAAGTCTCTTACAGTACTAGCCTGGGGCAGTGTTTTCCAACTACTACACTAGCAAGTTCTCTCTGCGGAGCTGTTCTTTCCTATCCTGTGTTCCATATTTTTGTAGCTAAGGACTTATTCATGCATTTGCTTATTTCATGCAACATCCCAATCCATTTTCCTGTTGTGCCATGTCTTTGCAGATTGTAAGACCAGAGGCTTTTATTTAGTGGGCATTCTGAGATAAAGAAATATTTATGTAAAATACTTTGATTACTAGCCAGTCAACATGAACAGTGTATTTTTACCGGTATATGTTATTGTGTATGTATAGTCATGCTATAATTGAGTTCAGGAACAATTTTGCATTGTTTTATTTCCTAAACTAAAATACAATATTTTGAAATATTAACAACAAAAATACCAGCAAGAGCACATACTAGGCTTATCAATGTTTGGAAAAATTCCTGTAATGTTTTTAGCTACTTATACGTTTCAAACTTCAATTAAAATTTTCCATATTTGCACAATTTAGTGGTCCTCTCTGTGTACTCGTTTAGATATGGCAGCCATTTTGTGCTATGCCACATTTTTACAGCAGCCATTTTGTAATATGCCATGTTCCCCCCAATGGCAACCATTTCATGACATTTTCAGAATTCTGAATTTGCCCATGGACCCAGAAAGGTTAGCAAACCTCTTGCATAGGCAATACTAAGCTAGATGGATCAATAGTCAGACTCAGTGTAAGGAACTTTTCTGTGTTCCATGAATCAGAAGACCCTTCCTCATGTGCTTAGTACTGCCCTAAACTTCATGGATTATAGTGGGGGGAAATTAGACCTATGCTTTACTCACATTTTGAGAGCAATAGACCTTATTAGGACTGAACTCTGGCAACATTATACCCACATATGTACAATCGCCAGTTTTTAAAGATTAAGTGATCAAGTTTTTTGTTTTGTTTTATTAAAAAACACCTCAAAAGTGAAAAATAGCATCAAACAACTCTTTATTATTAATGGGGTTCTCACAAATTTAATTTATGAGGGGATTGCAAAGAGGCTGTAGTTCTGCCCCTATACCAATGACGAATGTGCCAGCCATGCTACAACAGGACTACCAATTCAGTGGCAGTGTGCAGGGGCCCTACATCCACACTAATGTGTGGCTCTTTCACATATGCATGTCCCACTTTTCCACACGTGCTTTTAACACATGGGTTTTATGTGCATCCCTTTATCTTTGTAGTTTATGGGACATCACATATATATTTCACTCCAATTCTAATGATGCAGGTTAAAACCACCTCCAGCAGCAGAAAACTTCCTAACTAGAGAGTCAAATCAAGCTAACGACATATTGTATTGCTTCCTTTATCGAGTCAAAAGGTGCATTTATCATATTCAGCTGATAAAAGTGGTGATAAATGTGCTTTATATCCAGATGAAAGATTGGTTACCAACATAGTCAGTAGTAACTTACGATTTTTCCATCTTAAAAAGAATATTGTTCACTTCAGAAAAGCTCTCATTTTTCTCCCTGTTGCAGGAACAATGCCAAGAAGAAAAATAGTAATTTCATCCATAACTCAGGGATGAAGAAACCGTGGCCAATCAAATGCTGTTGAACTGCAACTCCCATCATGTTTGACTACTGGCCATGTGGGTTGATGGGGGTTGGGAGTCCTCTAGAGCAGTGTTTCCCAACCTTGGGCCTCCAGATGTTTTTGGCCTACAACTCCCATCATCCCTAGCTAGCAAGACCAGTGGTCAGGGATGATGGGAATTGTAGTTCAAAAACAGCTGGAGGCCCAAGGTTGGGAAACACTGCTCTAGAGGGTCACAGGTTCCCCAT
This sequence comes from Podarcis gaigeae, assembly GCF_964106915.1. Lineage (NCBI taxonomy): Eukaryota > Metazoa > Chordata > Lepidosauria > Squamata > Lacertidae > Podarcis > Podarcis gaigeae. Next base: position 81,284,705 of record NC_139679.1, on the reverse strand, counting down.
CCCTATCTTTTCTCCACCGACTTTCTTCCTGAATATACTCTAGTTACCCTTGCTTTTGGAATTCTACAGTCCTCAGGTTCATGGCTGTAAAACCATTACCCTACCCCCTTTCTCCTGGAATGCCCTCCTACACCACCTGTGATTCTACCTCCATCCTCCTTTTCCAGGCTGATCTTTCCTATGAAGCCCTTACTTAACCCCAGCTCCTGAAGTCTTTCTCCTCCACCACAATAAAACCAAGGCCATTGTCTCTCCACGCACTCATATATTGTTGCCCTCAGATACCTGTCCCTACACTGCAGTATTAAAAGATTGTAAGCTCCTGGGTAATGTCTGCTTTTTTCTTTTTTATGTTGCAAATGGCAGTGTGATGCTTGCTGCTTTGTAGGTGGTAGTGTAGCTACTTCTGGAAGAAAAACCACCAGAACCAGATAGTATTTATCATCTACCACCTGGTCACATACTCCCTTTTGGGGCAATGTACTGGACAGTATCAAAGTGATATACAGTGGTACCTCAGGTTAAGTACTTAATTTGTTCTGGAGGTCCGTTCTTAACCTGAAACTGTTCTTAACCTGAAGCACCACTTTAGGTAATGAGGCCTCCTGCTGCTGCCGCGCTGCCAGAGCACGATTTCTGTTTTCATCCTGAAGCAAAGTTCTTAACCTGAAGCACTATTTCTGGGTTAGCGGAGTCTGTAACATGAAGTGTATGTAACATGAGGTACCACTGTAGTTGCAGGCATTCTTAGAGGAAACAGATTATCTAGCCTCTTTCTAATCTTGGTTGAGACTTGGGTTCAGGACTGAGTCTGCCACAGTCACCCCAGTGGATGGTCTTTATCAGAAGGGAGCTGCTCCTTCTCAATCTCTTGTCAGCTTTTGAGTCCATCAACTATGGTTTCCAAGAGAAACCACGTATCAGGGACACTGTTGTGCATTGTTTCTGGTCTTGGGATAGTTCCAGATGATAGCACTGGATGAGTGTCTCTTGTCCACCCAATTTTGGAGTGCCACAGGGTAGTATGTCTCCAATGTTATTTAGGATCTGTATGAAGCTGCTGGGAACAGTAATCAGGAGATCTGGAGTGATGTGCCACCGCTAATCAGAAATGGTCACGCAGGCCCTGGATCAGTGGCTGGTTGGAGTGATGGGCTGGCTGAGGACTAATAAACTGTGTCTTAATTTTGGCAAGATGGACGCTCTGTGGATGAGTGACTTCCAGGTCTGGGAAGTAGGCAAGTTGCTTCTTCTCTATGAAGTTACTCTCTTCCAGAAGGAACAGGTGCATAGTCTGCAAGTGCTCCTAGATCCAGCTCTAGAAGGTGCTTGCTGTACAAAAGTCCTCAGTAGCTAGGACTGCCTTTTACCAGCTTCAACTGGTATGGCAGCTACAGCCATTTCTGGATGAGTATGGCTTGATCACAGTTGTCTATGCCTAAGTAACCACAAGGTTAGGTTACTGGAATTTGCTCTGTGAGGGGCTACCCTTGAGGCTGGTCCAGAAACTGCAGCTAGAGCAGAACACGGCAGCTAGGTTGTTTGTGAGGGCAAACTACTCCCAGCATGTAACATCTTTTTTAATGGAATTTGCACTGGCTGGCAATCTGCTATCAGGCCAAGTTTAATGTTTTGGTAACAACATGAAAGACCCTACACAGGACCAGGTTACTTGAGAGACCACTCTATCCCTTGTATATCCAGGAGGTCACAACATTCCGCAGGAGTTTCTCCTTTTAAGTCCTTAAAATGTCAGAAGCCCATTCCACAGTAACTTGGGGCAGGGCTTCAGTGTGGCTGCTCTTGTTCTGTAGAACATTCCTGTTAAGATATGACAGATAAGACATGAAACAGCGAATGTTTTTATTTCATCATGTTTTTTTCAGATGAAAAGGTCTCGGCCTTATTTTGTATTGTTTTTAAACCCATCTTCAGGGGTTTTTTGGTACTGTTTTAAAACTATTTTATGTGTTTATTTGATGTGAAATTATTATTATTATTATTATTATTATTATTATTATTATTATTATTATTCCTAGATGCTAGAAATCCCAAGTAGGAATAGTGGTGTTGCACTCAGATTCTGCTTGCAGACTTCCATTGATAACTGGTTGGACACAGTAAGAAGACAATGCTGGCCTGGATGGCCCTTTGGTCTGATCTAGCAGGACTCTTCTTAGGTACCGTACTTATCATGTATTTCTTTTGAAGAAAAGCAACTACTGTTTTGCTGTATCATCTTCAGTCTCATTCACTTCCACACACATTTCTTCTCTATCAATTTGCTTCAACTTCTCATCATTGACTTTTTAATATCGTCCCTCCCCTCCCTTGCTTTTCAATTTAAAGCTTCTTTGAGATGCTTTTTTCTCCTTCAGTTATCAACCAGATTCCTTTATATAAACCCACTGAGCACGTGGTTTACAGGTGTGATATGGAGTTATTCTCTTTCAGGTTCACCTAGCTAGCTTCTTTCCAGTCTGGCCTCCATCCCCTATATTTCACTGAATTATCTTAAATGAACATTTAAAATAAAGTGAGAATCAGGGTTCCCCTGCTCACTAGAATTTATATATGAAGTGCCTATTATCTGAACAGTCAGAAAGAGGTAACAACTTCTGCTGACTTTTCCTTTTGAACATTTAGTAAACTATAGTAATGTAGGTGACCTACCTGCTATAAATGCTGTTAACAGTATAAATAATATTAAAGATATTTTGTTCAAAATGTCTTAGATATGGCAGCCCCCTTTATGTCACTTTTATTTCTGGCAGTGCAGAGCTAGAAACATATCAAGAGTACAATTCAGTAAATTGAAGTCCCTCCCCCAAGCTTTTTTATTTCTGTGGGAGGTATGTATACTCCAATCCTGTGCAGTTATTTCTGCTTAAGACTATTGAAACAATGGTACATAGAATCAGGCATCCAAGCACATATTTGCAGTTGAAATCGTGGTATTAAAAACCATGCTCATAAGGAGGTTTTACGTTCATGGTTTTAATCATATGGCAAGGTCTGGGCCTTGACCAATGAGTTTTAATATGTAAAAGGGCACACAGTCATTACATCTAGATAGATTCTGACTTGACCTTAGGAACCCATCAATCCCTGTTTAATAAGCGGTGAAAATTAGTATCATCGCTTGCTAAAATAGGAGCCATTTCACACTTCATACAAAGCACAGAGAGTACCCCTGAACAAGGAAGTGCAGCCACTAACTGCTCCCTGACTAATGTACCTTTATATGACACATGCATTTGTCATCCTTTAAATTTGTAGCAATACATCTAAAAAGGCAATACGTGAAATGTTCCTGTGAGAGTTGTCTGGTTCTCTTGGTGGTGGGTGGTGTGAGGATAACAACCTGGGAGTGATACCTGTCTCCTTTTATTGACATCTGTCTGACACATCATTGTGTGGGCCCCTGACTGCACTGCACATGCCAATCCTAGTATGTGGTATATAGTGCAGTCCAAGCACGCAGGAAAGGCACTGTGGCACCTCAAAAGACCGGCGTGGGTTAGCTAGTGTGTACGCCCATAAAAGCACTAAGTCTTCAAGGTGGCAATCCATATTTACGGTGGGGGGTGGAGTGGGAGTAAGCCTCAGCGAGGAAAATGGGGGCTTCCTCTCGTGTAAATGAGCGTAGGGTTGTGTCGCAACGTGTCCGAAGCTTCCTGTCTGTGTCCGGGGCGAACACCCCGTCCGCCTGGCTGTGGCTGCGTGTCCCCCTCGCCAGTGCCAGATTCGAACCCCTCCCCGCGGCGCCGCTTCCTCCTCCTGCCGCCGTCTTTCCGCCGCGAGCCCCCTCCCCTCGCCTCCTCCCCGGCAGCCCCCGCTTCCCTCCCCTCGCAAGCCCCCCTCCCTCCATTTCCGCTTGCGAGGCCCTTCCCGGTCCAATCCTCCGCTTCGCCTTCTTCCCGCCTGCCCTGCCGTGCGCATGCCTGGGTTATGCAACAGGCCCCGGCATCCGAGCGGGTCCCAGCTGCAGGGGCGGCGGCGGCGGCGGCGGCCGCTTGGGTAGCAGGCCGGGTCGAGGACGGCGGGCGCCAGAAGGGAGAGGGGGGAGGCGGCCCGGCCAGCCCTCCCTTCCCGCTAGGCGGAGTGGAGAGGCCGGGAGGCGGCGCCCTGCCTTGGTCCCACTTGCCGCCCAGCAAGGCGGGCGGGCGGTGTGAGCGGCTCCGCTTGCCCGGGCCAAGTCCCGCCTGTTCCGCGACGGCGAGTGGGTTGGCTTCCTGCGCCGTGTGCCGCTGCCCCCTTCCTCTCCTTTCCCTTCCCTTCCTCCTCCTCCTCGCCGTCCTCCCTCCCCTCCCGCGCTCTCTCTCTTTTCCCTCCCTTCCTCCCTTCCCCCGGCAGGCAGTAGGAGCCGCAGCGACAGCAGCCCGGATCCCCTGAGCCATGGCGCTGTGAGAGCAGCACATGGCGGCCGCAGCAGCCATGAGCCCCCCACGAACCCACACAACTCCCCCCTGAAGAGCCGCCGTGCAACTGCAGCAGCAGCCAGCCAGCCAGACCAAACAGCCCGCCCCGTCTTAGTCGGATCACATTGGCCATCACTTCCCACCCCGCAACTCTTCGCTCCTGCCTCGCCCGGGCCGCTCGCTCTGCACCGCCGCCGCCTCCAGCAAGCCAAGTCCGGTCCCCGCCGCCGCCGCCGCCGCCATGGGAGTGCAAGGCTTCCAGGACTACATCGAGAAACACTGCCCCAGCGCCGTGGTGCCGGTGGAGCTGCAGAAGCTGGCCCGGGGCAGCCTGGTGGGTGGCGGCCGCCAGAGGCCCCCGCAGACCCCGCTGCGCCTCCTCATCGACGCCGACAACTGCCTGCACCGGCTCTACGGCGGCTTCTACACGGACTGGGTGAGCGGCGGCCAGTGGAACCACATGCTGGGCTACTTGGCGGCGCTGGCCAAGGCCTGCTTCAACGGCAACATCGAGCTCTTCGTCTTCTTCAACGGCGCCTTGGAAAAGGCCCGGCTCCACGAGTGGGTGAAGCGGCAGGGCAACGAGCGCCAGACCGCCCAGCAGATCGTCAGCCACGTCCAGAACAAGGGCACCCCGCCGCCCAAGGTCTGGTTCCTGCCGCCCGTCTGCATGGCGCACTGCATCCGCCTGGCCCTCATCCGCTTCCACATCAAGGTAAGCAGCAGGAGGAGGCCTGGGCTCGGGCGCTAGGGGCTGCTGTCCACACTGCCCCGCCGGCCCCTGCCTTTCCCCCCCTGGCCAGCCCCACGTTGCGCCAGCGCCCCCTTGCATCTTCTCCCCTGACATAGTGCCCCTTTTCCTCTGCCACCTTGCGGCCCCCTCCTTTGGGTTGGCCATTTCTGCACCCTCTTGCCATCTCTCTCCCCCCCACCGTTGGCCCACACTAATAGGGGCCCTTCCCCCGGGGCTCCTCTGGCACCAGGGCGCCCAAGAAGCGGTGCCCAGCTCCGAGGCTGCTTCTCCTTGCCATTGAAGCGCCAGGTTTTCCTCTCCTCGGTTCTTCGCAGCTCCAGTGGGGTTTGGGGGGTCTTTTTTTTTGGTGTTTGAAGGGGGGGAGGGGCAGCACTCTTAAGATGGCAGCAGGTTTTGCCCTCTTGGTTGTGGCTTGACGGAGTTCAGAGGGAGGGAATCTGTGTCTCTCCATATCCGCAAAATGTCGTCAAAAGCTGGCGGTGTCGGTGGCTTGGGCGGGGAGAGGAGGTGCGGCGAGTTTCCTGGGAACAAGCGGGCTCCCCGCTGGCCATTAATAGCCGCCCGAGCGGGGCCAAAAAGTTTCTGCCGCTTCGGCGTTGGCCGGGGGTCTCCCCCTCCCTCCAAGAGGCCTTAAGTCGCCTCCGCGCCTCCTCCTTAGCAGGGTGCCTTGAGCTGGCAAAGGGGAGGACTTCGTAAGCGCCCTGATGTCCTCAATCTCTACGGGGATTTTTCTATTTATACATACCTGTCAAGCTTTGAAAACCAGATGAGGGTGATCTGGAACATCCGAAGGCTCCCATCCACTATCATAGATGTCCTAATGAATAGCAAAGGCTAAACTGGGAGATGCAATCATAATTTCGTTTTTCCAGCGTTCCTAAGGCTGTATTCTCCACTGCTGGTCTTGTGAGCACTTTTGCCTTTATGCATCTCCCCCCCCTTTCCTCCCCCCCCCCCAATCTCAGGACCCATTTCTTTCCCCATCCCATAAAATGGGAAGAAGGGGAGGTTGGTGCTCTCACCGTGCCTTGTCTGATGGAGAATTTGAAGACGGGCAGGTAGCAAAATGAATCTGTAGCACTTGTGCTCCAGAGCCACCCTAATTAATGCTTTGAAGTTTGAGCAGTTCTGCTCATCTTCAAAACTCCAGCGAGGTGTGTTCTGACTCCATGTTGTTTGGGAGGCCATTGTTCTGATCACTCGGATTTATAAAATGTCCCTTGCAAGCTAGCAGCCAGTCTTCTGGAAACAGACTCAATTCAAATCCTAGCCATTTGTTTTTGAAAAGTACAATCACTTCTGCATCTTGACTCAACTGTAAGTGAAATGTTTGAGGGGCTTTAGACACAAGTTTGCCAAGAAAATGAAAGCAAGCAACAAGTTCTTTAACATGATTTACATTTAAAGAGAACCTGCAGTTTGAACTAGCTTTAGGTTTAGTTCTTGCAAAATGACTTCTATACACAAGTTAAACATACTCTGGTTTCAAATCGTTTTAAACTTCTCTTACTGTACATGTAAACTGGCAACTGTTGAAAATGAGTAGTGCCTATAGTTTTAAGCTATACTTAATGTCAAATAATCAATGTCCATTTTATGACAGCACCTCATTTACTTTTTTCAAGAGGCAGTAGTATTATTTCATTATGGTTTATTTTATCTTCAGAAGAAATTAAGTAGGTAAAAGTGTATAATCCTCAGGATATTCTTATGATTGATTTTTTATGAAAAGGAAAAGTACCGAGCACATAGAAAGTAGTTGTACACTTTTTTCAGTTCCGTTGCATAGCATAGCAAATATTTTGTGACCTTCAGAGACGTGCACAGATCTAGAATCAGAGCTTAACGTTACTGTGCTTTCATGCTGCCCTTTTGGCAGATTAAACCACATCTGTAATCGGGACAAAGGATATTTCTCAGGATGGGGAGAATTTTCTAGAAAGAGAAAAATTACTATTTTTTAAAAAAGTATGTCATAAAAGTTAAGTTTCAGTGAAGTTAACTCAGTGAAACTGGAAAAGTAACACTAGAGGCTTGGATTGGGTGATTTTCTGCTGAAAACTTAGGTTTAAGGCCTAGAAATCATCCTGCATTTTTAGAAAGGCAGTGATACTTCAGACAAAGTTGATAGTGGAAGTCCCACCCCTTGTTTCATTTTTAACTGGTAAGAAATTTTATAAGCCTGCAAGTTGACAGATCTAGTGTAATGATTGGCTTACAGGAATGACAGACATGGAAGTGTAGCACTCCTATGAACAAGTTAGATTGTTCTGTTCGTGTACGCTTCTTAAATTCATCTGTATGGAAGCAGAAAGCTGTTAAGTGCAACCACACTTTCCTCTGTAACTTAATCGGATGTGACATGCATTTCTAATAAAGGACGAAAGGATTGAGTCTAAAAACTTGTTATCACAAGTAGTTTGTGCTGTGTTGTTGTTTTTTACAGGCCTCATAGGATGAGTTGCTTAGGTTTGAAGAGATATTTATTGCAATGAATGCTGATACTGCCTTTTAAAATGGCTTGGAGTGTAAAATTCTGGTTTTACTGGTGATTATCTCTTCAAGTTCTAAACTTAAGAATAATCTAGGTTGAGAATTTTATTTCTTTTTAGAGACTATTTCATATTGTTGAGCAGGAAGGGATCCTGAGGGTCATCTAGTTGAACTCTTATCAAGGTGCAACAAATCTTTGTCTTTCTTCACATATTGAAATTTCTGTTACCTTGCTTTTTAGCTTGTTTTAAATATGTGGCAGTGCAACTGTTACTGCACATTTTTAATAATACTTTAAACCAGTATGCATTTTTTTCTAATATGAAAAATAAAACTACTTTATATTTATTCCCTAAGATTCTTGCTCAAAGAAGTGTATAGAAGTACATTTGAAGTGAAAAATATTTTATCTTTAAATATGTTTTTAGTTTGTATAGTGTATTGTAGCAGTGACTTGTATAGCAAATCATGATTTGATTCTTACTATTTTTTATTTCCTGGTTTTGCATATATAAGGCTTTTACCGAACCTTGAATACATAAATGTTGGAGTTTTGTTCTGTGCTTAGTGATACTATATTGTTGCCCAATATGCCATTTAATACTTGTTTTGTTTTTAATGATTGGTATTTTGAGTAAAGACTTGAATGTCATTATGGATAAAAGGTGGGCTAGAAACATTTTAATAGATCAATTTATAGAAACTTAGGAATTCTGTCGTGCTGACAGTTCATATAAAAGACAGCTCATATATAATGGTTTCTTGTAGTGCTAAGTCAAATGAAATAGGAATTCATGACACTGATATGTTGAAATCTCAAGTGGGTATTTCTACTAGCAAATTGCATTGTCAGTGGAAAATGTAGACTATCGGGAGCGTGGGAAACAGTATTCAGAACACATGCTATTCTGTCAATACACAGCACTTTTTAGTTGGGTAGTCAGATTATGAGTGCATAATACAATACAAGTTAGAATTTAGGGGCACTAAGTAAACTGGGAATATAGTTGTCATTTTCATAGTCTAATTCTAGTGTTTACAGTAGGCATTGCAAATACAGACATCTCTTTTTCTTCTTTCTGTTACTTGCTGGGGGAGACCCATGTATACATAGTCTGGTTTTCCACCAAACTGTTCTTTGCTATTTTGGCATATATTGGCTGCATTTGGAAGGTTATAGTCAAGTGTGAATAGTGAAGTACAAAATTCATTTTATTTATCTAAACAATCTTCAATTGATTCTAAGCAGTATATAATAAATACCAATTCAGAAAAGGTAAAAATCAGTTAAAACTATAAAATCAGATTTTCATTTAAATTACTGCTGGAATAAAAGTCTTCAGTAAGTGCCAGAAGTTCAACCAGTTGGGAGAGAAGTCCATAAAATTGGGACCACAGTACCAAACACACAACTCCTGATGGATATGAGTCATGCATCTGACCCATGGGGGACTACTAATAGTGACCTTGGTGACTTTGCTGAAATATAAGGGATTGAGGTATATAAGTCTTAAGGTATCCTGGACCCAAATTATTAAAGGCCTTGTAAATTAATGCAAGTCTTGAACCTGACCTAGTAGTGTATGGGCAGCCAGTGCAAACTTTTGATCACCACAGTTATTTGCTGGTGATAATCTGTCATGGTCAACAGCCTAGGCAGAGCATTTTGCGCCAGTTGGAGCCTCTGGATCCGGCCTATGGGTAGCCCCATATAGAGTGCATTGCAGTCATCTAGTCTTGAGGTTACCAAAGCATGAATAATTGTGCTTGTGTCGTAGGCAGGGTCCACAGGTGAGTAAACTGCTTTCCTTTGAGAAAAAAGTGTGTTGCATGCAAAAATGATAGGTCCCCATTTGTGCACTTCTGTGTTGTACCTGGATTGCAGAATGTGATTGGTATCAGAGATATGAAGGGCTGCCTTCATGAACCTGGCTGCCTGCTCATTGCAGGCATCATAAGTGGCCTTCTGATTTGCTAAGATGTGGGCCAGGGCCTTTTCAGTTGTGATGCTCAGGCTGTAAAACTCCCAACCCTGGATGGTCTGTCTGGTGTGCTGTTTTTTTGGTATTTTGACATGCTGCCAAAACCATTTTATTTTGCCTCCCTGTTGGTTTTCTTCAGCTTACACACTTCCTTTCACTTTTAAATCTGGCTTCTAGTTTTTATGCTATATATCTATATCCTATCCAAAATAGGCACTACTCAGGGCAACCTGCAGTAAATTAAATTTGCAGGGTCCTAAAATAAAATTGAAAAAATTGAAAATAGAACAGTGGCAGAGATCAGAGGTAAACCATGACCTTTACATAAGGTGTTTGGAAGGTAGAAGTCTGCCAGGTTAAAAATGTCTTTGTCAGCTGGTGATATCCAGCCAGAGAGGTCTTCTTTGGCGATCACTCATAGCTGAGTAAGATTGTCTTCCATCAATATGGTTTTAACAGTGAGTCTGTAAGTGTCTGGAGGCCAATTCTGGATGCACATGTCCTTCCACAGTGGGGACATAGGTTTCCGGATGGGAGTTTTATTATGGCGAGGGTTTGCCAAACGTGCCTTCCTCTTGGCTTGTTTTGTCTTGAGTTCATCTTCAAAGTTCATGACACCTTTGGTAATGGCTGTTCTCCAATTTGAGCGCCCGCAAGCCAGTGTTTCCCAATTGTCGGTGTTTATACTACATTTTAAAAGATTTGCCTTGAGAGCATCTTTAAACCTCTTTCGTTGACCACCAGATTTACACTTTCCATTTTAAAGTTGGGAATAGAGTAGTTGTTTTGGAAGACGATAACCAGGCATCCAACCAGTCCAACAAAGTTGATGTTGAAGAATCATTGCTTCAACACTGGTGATCTTTGCTTCTTTTGTGCCATCTACTGAGCCTCTATTCTAGTTAGGATGCAGAGAAGGGCCCTTCCTGATCTGAGGAAGCTGGATGGTTCGGGAGGAGGTGATCCCACAAGTATTTATTAAAAATTTATAGGCAGGTGGCGCTGTGGGTTAAACCACAGAGCCTAGGACTTGCTGATCAGAAGGTTGGCGGTTCGAATCCCCGTGACAGGGTGAGCTCCCGTTGCTCGGTCCCTGCTCCTGCCAATCTAGCAGTTCGAAAATAATAATAATAATTTATTATTTGTACGACGCCCATCTGGCTGGGCCTCCCCAGCCACTCTGGGCGGCTTCCATAGAAACCAAAAATACAGTAAAATATCGCACGTTAAAAACTTCCCTGAACAGGGCTGCCTTAAGATGTCTTCTGAATGTCAGGTAGTTGTTTATCGCTTTGACATCTGCTGGAAGGGCGTTCCACAGGGCGGGTGCCACTACCGAAAAGGCCCTCTGCCTGGTTCCCTGTAGCTTTGCTTCTCGCAATGAGGGAACTGCCAGAAGGCCCTCGGCGCTGGACACGTCAAAGTGCAAGTAGATAAATAGGTACTGCTCCGGCGGGAAGGTAAATGGCGTTTCCGTGTGCTGCTCTGGTTCGCCAGAAGCGTCTTAGTCATGCTGGCCACATGACCCGGAAGCTGTATGCCGGCTCCCTCGGCCAATAAAACGAGATGAGCGCCGCAACCCCAGAGTCAGCCACGACTGGACCTAATGGTCAGGGGTCCCTCTACCTTTTACCTTTTGAGTAAAACTATTCCAGTGATAATAAAATTGAATGCAATATAACATTAAGAAAACCAGCAATATAAGACCATTGGCCAAGGAAACTCAGTGGCAGCATAGAGTGACACTTTTAGATCTGCCCATGAAAAAAACTGGATCTTCAAAGCCTTTCTGAAGACCTGAAATGTAGTGGCTTTATAAAGGTAGGTCAGTTGGCAGTGTCTTCTAAAGTTGTGGGGCCACCACAGAGAAAGCCCTGTCCCTTGTACCCACCAACTTAGTGGCAGATAAACAACAAGAGGCCCTATCATTGATCTTAAGGTGCAGGCAGGTTGGTATGGGTGCAGGTGGTCCTTTGAATAATTGGCCCAGTTATGCTTAAGGCAAGTGTGGGAAACCTTTGGCCCTGCATAGGTTGCTGAACTACAGCTCCCACCATACCTGGCTATTAGCCATGCTTCTGTGGCTGATGGAAGTTGTAGTTCAGCAACATCTGGAGGGCCAAAGGCTCCCCACCCTGGCTTTAAAGGTTAAAACCAGCACTTTAAATTTGACTGGGAATGGCTGTGGTAGGCAGTGCATTTGCTAAACCTTGATTTAACAAAGGCATGAGTTCCTGTAGTCAGGAATGGACAAGGTTCATGCACAAGTCTAAGCTGACCACTGCTGTCACCTAGTCATCCAGCAGTCCCAAACTCAGAACTTGATGTTTTCAAGTCCTCAACCTTGTCCAAAACAGCTTGAATCCTATAGCATAGCCTATCTCCTTCCTGATTAGGAGCACAAATGCCTTGTCTGGAGTGCACTTAAGTTTTTTGTCCCTTGTCCAACCCATTGCTGCCTCAAGGCACTGGTTCATAATCTAGACATCTTATCAAGTCAAGTCCTGTATTTACTATTCTGATAGCTAGTATCATTAATTAATTAATTAATTAATTAATTACATTTATTCCCTCACTTCACCGGAAGATCACAGGACCTTCAGATGTTGTTTGACAGTAAGTTGTACAGGCCCTGACCCATTGGCCATGCTGGCTGGAACTGATAGGAGTTCAAACAGCGTAGAGCTATTTCAGTTATAAAATGCTAAGCCAGACTGTGGGTTAACTTGGATGCTTGAGCTCTGGGAGAAGAGATTGCAGATACTTTCTGTTTGTTCTGCTGCGCTGCACTAAGCCATGGCATGGCTTAGCATTTTGATTAAACTTGGCCTTGTGTTTTAGCTCTCCATATTAGCTATGAGCTTTAACCAAGTTTTGTCCTGTGGATTATAGCTCTCAGCTTGTCTCAGAAAGCTAAACCATAGGTGTGGGGTTGGACAGCATGACAAGCCATGACTTAGGAGGGAGGAGCCAAATGGTGGCTATTGCCATTTTAGGAGCCATTGTGTTCCTACTAAACCGTAATTTGGCTTGGTAAGATGTGCAAACCAGACTTATATGACAGCAGGATCATCCACTGAGTTTGTAGTCCTGTTTTATGCTGTCCATGTACCTAAACTCAGCTATGTGTTCAGTTTCAGATTATTTATATTTATGATTCTATCAAACAAATAGCATGGTCATTTATACTCCACACTGGGAAGACATTATTTTGTTCAATAACATTGCTTCTGGGAAAATTTGGACACTTGTCAGCATGATCTTCCATAAATCCTACTTAGTTCACTTAGATTGACTTACTGATGAGTGTGTGCAATTGTAGCATTTGCATGCATGTATGAAATTCAAAATGGGAAATGTGATTTACATTTAAATATCTCTTAATCTTAATCAATCAGTCCTAGTGGTATTGCAGTAGCTATCATAATCATCCCTGAGTCATCAGGGATCCCTGTTGCATTATATAATTAATTATTATTGTATCCTGCTTTATTTAGTCATTTTAGAAGATAATAACAGAACTCAGAATGGCATAAAAATTAAACCTGATTCAATAAAATCATAAAAAACAGACTGACAAAGAAACTCCAACAAAACCTTTGATTTCATTCATGGATCTTTGTTACTTGTAGTTTACCATGGAAAGATTTGAAGCCTGAAAAGCTGGACATAAATAATTGTATTAAATAAATAAGTCCCCCACTAAAATCCAGCAAAGCTGTAAAGCTTGCTGAAATACATGGGCAAATAAAGTTGGAGGCTGAAATATATTTTTAAGAAGATTGGCTCCCAAAGCAGCTTACAATTTTATTTTATTTTTGCATCTTGGTGATGGACTTTGATATTTCAGGGATACATGGCTGTGAATATGGCAGTCTGTCCTGGTCCTTGACAGATAATGATCTTAGTCCAAGTTCCAGGCTTTTAACCTCCAGAAGGAAAAATATATACCGTATTTTTCCATGTATAAGACTAGGTTTCCCCCCTAATAAATTATGTCAAAAATTAGGGGGTATCTTATACATGGATAGTGCCAAAGCCATTTTCTTAAATCTGAGTCCCCCAAAATAGTCTTATACATGGGGGCATCTTATAGACGGAAAAATACGATATGCCACACCACAGGAGGGATGGACTCTTGCTGATCTGCCAAAGCCAAGGTGAGACCTGATAAGCCTGTAAAGAGTTGAAAACATTTCAGATGGGATGTGTGTTGTCTTGTAAATACCTTTCTGTCCCAAGGGGACAGGTATGTTTCAGAAAGTTGTTGGCAGGGGAACATGGGTGTCTTTTATGTAGGTCTTTTGGGATGCGGGGAGCAGAACAGGGAGTCTGGCCTGTTCATTAGTTCCCTCAGTTGAATACAATGAAATCAAGAGTTGCTTTCAGCGTTCTTCTCCTTCTTGTTAGAAAGTAATGCTTGAACTGGGAAACTGCACACTTGTTTTGAATATGGGATCTTCCTTGGCCCTGATTATAGTGTTTAGGAGAAGGAAGGACAGTTGTTCGGAACAGGACCAAAGTTTGACTAAGGATGGTATAGGATAACCTGTTGCTGTCAACAAGTTGGAGCTGCACATTTCCAGTGTGTGAGAACTTGTTTTTAACATGAACTGCTAATGTACATTTCAGCACTTTCATACAGTTTGGTATTAACATTTGATGTATCCTGTTCTTCCTCCCCCTCCCTCCCTCCCTTTTTGCATAGGTTGCACAGAGCATTGAAGACCACCATCAAGAAGTAATTTCATTTTGCCGAGAAAAAGGCTTCCATGGCTTGGTTGCATTTGATTCAGATTACGCATTGTGCAACATCCCTTACTATTTCAGTGCCCATGCCCTAAAACTGAGCCGTAATGGAAAAAGCCTCACGACAAGCCAATACCTGATGCATGAAGTTGCCAAGCAACTGGACCTGAATCCAAATCGGTTTCCTATTTTTGCTGCTCTTTTAGGTAGGTGGAATGACACATGGAAGTCCACATTTATCTGATCTGAAGAATGTGTTATTGGAAGGACTGTTTCTGTGCACACTTGTTTTATCATTTCTTCATCCTCTTGATTTGTGTGTGTGGTTTTTGTTTTTTGTTTTTTAATTATATAGCAGTGAATCAGAATCTGGTACCTTTTATCCCAATCACTTTTACATGGAAATGTGGAGGTACCTGAAGTAAGGCTGCAATCCTAAATGTGATTACTTGGAAGTAAGCCCCGTTAATATGGGACTTAGTTTTGGATAAACATTGTTTCTGAATTAGACGTGATACCAGGAAAAAATGTATTCAGTCTCTCTAATTGCATTATCTGCAAGTGAAATTTGAATTTAGGATTGTTATTTCCCCCCCAACTCTGTCAGACTTCACTAATTTCAAGTACTGCCTTGATATTTTAAAAAAGTAAACGAGACAACCATTTATGAAGAACAAGTAACATATAGTATATTTTTTAAAAGCATTGCATATTGTATATTCCAGGTAATCACATTCTACCTGATGAAGATTTGGCTTCATTTCATTGGAGTTTACTTGGTCCAGAACATCCACTAGCCTCTCTTAAGGTACAGCTTTAATATAATTTCTGACATTAAAACAAATAACCTAGCATAGGAATAAAACATAATTTGGGCAACTTCTAATATTGTTGGGTATTCTAAAGTAGCACCAAAGACTTAAAAGAGGACTACTCTGAGAACTTGCTTCACTGTAAGTGAGTTCTTTAAGTTTTTCCATTCATATGGGCAATGTACACACCGTGTTTCTTGTTTAAGTTCTCATTTTATCATACTAAACTGCACTAGCATCAGCAACGTGACTGCAGAAAATATTTGCTCTTTTTCCCTTTCCTTTCTTTCTGATAGCTCTAAGAGAAAAAAATATTTGTATTCAGCTATACTAGATACATTTACAGTGGTACCTTGGATCTTAAACAGCTTCGTTGTCGAACAAATTGGCTCCTGAATGCCGCAAACCCGGAATTAAGTGTTCCAGCTTTGGTTTTCGAATGGTTTTGGGAGTCAAATGGACTCCTGGAATGGATTAAGTTCGAGAACCAAGGTTTAGTACAAAAGTTGTACCTGTGATGGTATTGCCAGTTGGACAACTTTATGAAAAACCTGAACAGAGGGCTTGGGTGCTGGTGTATGGCTTATGAAAATTCAGTATCTGAAACAGTGGTGATCTTAAGCTTCCAGCTCTCAGAAGTGCTGTTGGTTCCTTAGACTTGATGGGACATGCATACCAGAGTTTAAGAAATGGTAAACACAGTTGATGGTTTAAACAAGATCAAACACCTCCTGGTTTTCTTGAATTCTGTCACTTTCTCGCCTAGATACCTGTGCTGAAGTTATCATCATTGAAAAAAAGTGCTGCAGGAATTTAGATAGATTTAAGGGCATAACTTTAAGTCTATCTAACTATTTGTTGCAGTTGTATAATACTTTTATGTTTGTTGAATGAGCAACAGGGGTGGAGAAGAAGCCATCATACACAATAAGAACCCAGATCCTACTAGGTTGTCTTGAACATAAATTATCTTGGTGACACTGCAACTTGCTTCCAAGTAAGTTTGTTTAGGATTGCAGCCTAAGATTCAAGGCTGATTCAGCACTGGGAGTTATGGAAGTTTTTATTTATTTATTTCTCCCCCCCACCCCCACTTTATTTTGAGTAATCATATATATTCAACTTTTCATGGTCATTTAAAAAAGAAAGTCTTGTAAGGAACAAAAGCACCTTGGCCTGCTTCAACCTGCAGTATCATAAGCCATGACATCAAACTCATCACATGTAGATTAGGCTACAAATCTGCATGCTAGTTGCTGGTCTTGCTTTCACTTTGTATTAAATGTGAGTTACTTATTTAAAAAATAAAGCCGTTTAGTCCATGTTTGTGAAGAAAAGGTGAGTAACAATCCCAAATGCACAAGGGTGATTCAGCACAAATGTTAATTGTAAGTGCCTCACTATAATCTGTGCCTCACAGATTATGCTTGTGGTGGGGCAAATTTTTCTTAAGTAGCTGTCCTGTTACATATTTTAATGGCCAAATAGCTGTGTCCCAGTGTCCACCAGCCTCTTGCATTTACTCCTCTTTCTTTCTGCCTGGACACGAGGGGAAAACAATCCAGATCTTTCAGAGCGGGGAGGTAAGCTACTTGGAGCAAAGATGGGCAAAAAGAAGTCCAAACCTCAGTAGCAAACCTGATGAAGGGAAGCTTGTTTCTGACCATTAGTATGGTGATAATTTGCAGGCTGAACTAGATGTAATAGAGGCAGATCTGTATGTTGTTTGTGCGTCTGTCCTATTTAACACACACACACACACACACACACACACACACACACACACACAGTGCCAGGGTGGTGGGGCGTTCTTTTGCACTAAAAGGGGTGTACATGCATCAGGGGAGCTGGATTTCTCCTCACATTGCCTTCCTGTGCTTGCCTCACTGCAGGAACCCAGCTTTCCCCAGTAGCTTTGCACACCGTATCAGAGCTTATTGCCCCCACCATTTGTTTTAGACGTGAGTAAAAAACATGCTCCCCAGGTCATAGCTACTTCATCCCATAGGCAGCTGTTCATATCACAATTTTACATATTGGGACCTGTGTTCATGGATGTGATGCCTCATAGTGCTCCCCAACCAACCTGTGCAGATTTTTAGGAAGCTGCAAGGTGAAGGAGGTATCAGCAAAACATCTCTTTCCTCTCCTCTTCCAACAGAAGTGAAACTTGGCCAATTACAAGTTTAGTTCCAACCCATAATGTACAAGTGCACTGTAAGCTCCTAAAATAGCATTGTTGAATTATTTATACCACCCAAGGTACTGTGGCATACCGTGTTTTCCAGATGCCCAATATTAGGAAGAATAATACAAATAAATATATTCAATATTTGGGGTACCAACAGCCTCAGGCTCATACATGCACATCCTCATTCACCTTCCACCTGTGCCCCATTGTTTCACAAATGAGGCACCTGATTAAAACTAATCACACATGGATTTCACTGTTCTTTTAAAGTTCTTTGTTATTATTTTAGAAAGACAGGCAGAATTTTATAAACGTGGTAGCTGGGTAGCCTTGACTTGATTTCTAATATAAATTTATTAATGGGTAGTTTTACAACCATTGATTTGTATCTGCAGTACTATTTAACCTGTGTAGTTATTTCTAGAAATATCTTATGTTGGTTTGACATTAAGGCTTATGTTCTCATTTGCTCTCTTCCTCCTTTTGAACAGGCTAAACAGGCATAACTACTTCAGCTTCTTGTACTCAAGTGTTCATTACCATTACTGGAGCTTTTTGCCATATGTAGTGGTTTGAATTAAGTCTTCTTGAATAGATAGACCAAAATCAGAGGCACTATTCAAAACAGGGTTCTACTGTTACCTTTCAGAATGCTATTGGACTGTCCCATTCATTCTGGTAGAGTTACATCAATCACAGTTCATCAAATTTTTTTTTTATCTTTATCACACCAATACACTTTTATCTTCTTGGGATAAAAAAAGATTCTCAATTTGCCTTAGTTTCAAACAGTTGCAAATAACAGTAAACTATAGCTGGTGGATTACTGTTAATGTGAAGAATGTGCCTATGGCGCTCCTTTCCAATTAGAAGATCCCTGGCTAAGAGTTACATCTGCAAGAGCAAACTTTAGCTTCTCAGCAGTGTTAGCTTAGAGTGAAACAAACCACACTCATGATTTGGACAGAACACTAAGCCAGGAATTGTGATTTGTGGTTCCTGCTAGGGGAGAAGCAAAATGGGCCATCTGTGTGTTCTTGATAAACTAATCATTATAGTTTATGTGAATGCAGTCATGAAGTCTCAGAATGCATGAGTTCCTACTCTCCAGTTCCATTCCAGTTTCTCCTGTTCTAGCGCTCATTGTTTCCCTTGCATAACTTCTTTATCCTTATATGAACAAAAACAAATAATGGCTCTCTGTTCTGTGCTGTTAGCAAATTGCATCCCCATCCATCTGCTTTTTTAAAAAGTCATTAAAAACCATTAGCTTTATTGTCATAGATGACACTTTTAAAACATTAAAAATATTGTCTTGTTTTGTAGCGTTGTTATTGGGTATTGGTGCCCATGTAACATGTATACTCAACTGTCACATTAGGAAGTTATATTCAATACAAAGCAAATTTTATTATATGAACATAGATCCTCTAAAAGCAATTTAAAACACCCAAAACATACAGCTCTAAACATACACAATGTTAAAATATGTGGTACTTACATTAATGTAAGAATAGGAACAAACCAATAAGATTAAGAACATTTCTTTACATGTCTTTGCAGGAGAAAAGAGAAAACTAATAATAGTTTCTGTTATTATTTTGTTCATGTTAGCCAGTAAGTAGGACAGAGGAAATGAAATTCATTCATGACCTCTCTGGTTAGTTGTTGAGTCATTTTTAAGACCTTAGATTTTTTTTAAAAAAATAATCCATAAATAAGGCCTCAGCTTATAAGATAACCTAATTTTTATTCATTGTCAGTTTTGTGAGGCAAGAATGGGCTGAATTCTTAGCTTTCTGCCTCCTGGGAATCCCTATGGTCCACTAGGCTCTTAAATTTACAAAGCAATAGTGGATTTCTTAATAGTTTAGGCATAGCTAATCAATGCTAAATGTTCCCAAGTAAACACAGTTTCTTAAGAACAAAAGAAGTGCTTTTTTGAATTAAGCACTGGCTACCTAGTTTGGCCTACTTCACAACAATCCTGGCACTTGGTCTCCTGTCTTTTCCATACCCCTACTCTAAAGTCTAGATGTATTTTAAAATCAAAATCACTTGTGGGTGGATGGAACTAGTGCAACATTTTCCATGATTATGAACCCAAGGAGGTTGGACACCTTTTTCTGCTCTCATCTCCACACATTGAGAGAGGCTACTGTTGCATCTGATTCACAGAAGACAAGGTGCTTACTATTGGACAGATTCCAGCATCTCCTACAGTTGCTTGATGGTAACTTAGTTTTTGTCCAGTAGGTTTTCATGTGAAGGTTGCTCAATTATGTATTCTCTTTCTTCAGCTCAACTAATCTATCCCTGTCATGATGATTTTACTTCCTGTATTCTGTTACGTACATTGGCTCTCTCTCATCTTGCATTCAATTTAACTTTCAAATGTATGCATTCTTCCACTTGTTTGTTGTGCATGTTCCTCTCTTGCTGTCTTGACTCCCCTGATAACACTGTCCCCTGTAAATTCAGTGCTACAGTATTGATTTCCCCACTGTGCTCTGTTTTTTATCTTTCTTGTTGCTCCATTGGAACTCTGCCATTCTTCCATTTTTAGTATTTAAGTGCAGTTAAAGAAAGAAGGGATGAAGAGGTATTGTTCATCCTATCATTCTTTAACTGAAGTCTCACTTTCTACAGTTCCCATACATTGCCCTTCCATTATGTCTTCCTGCAGTGGGTGCCCCTGGGTGCAAGTGTGCCTACCAGTACACCATGTGGTGCCTATGAAACGTAAATATCCCCTTAAAAAACTACAGTGTGTAAGTTTGCTATTCTTGTCCAGTTCTCGTTTGTACTGAATCAGCCTCTCCCACAGTGAACATGTTCATACCCACATTTCATTGGATGCCAGGATTAGACACCCACTCCCCTGTACTGAAGAGAGGAGAGGTGCAAAAACTGAGCAAGTGTTGTGGTGGCTCATGTAGGTGCTTTTTTATGGGGTGGGAGCAGGCGCACAGCATTTTGTGGTCCTGACTCTCCTTTTTTATACGTAGCATCCATTTTGTGTTGAACCACACCCTCAGAGCAGCCATTTTGTGTTAGGTAACACACCCCATCTTGTCACTGGCAACCTGTGGCACTTTCTTAAAATTTCAGATGTGCTCACTGGTCCCAAAAGATTGGTGACCCTGTCTTACTTTAGGTGTAAGCTAGAGAGTAGGATATGTAGCTTTGTTTATAAAGGTTTATATATGGTTGCTGTATGTGCAGCGTGCACATTATCCCAGCAGTGTTTTATCTTGTCATAGCTGGAAATGGCTCTAAGAGATGATGTGTATAACACTCGGTTGACAATTTCTGTCCTGTGGATTTGTAATCCAGAAGCAAATGTAAATTATCGAGAGCACTGACACAAAGTACCTGTTGCTGGACTGTACAATTTCATACTGCAGGTGGAGGGTTGCATGTTTTCTATGCCCTGTCCCCTGATCACACATTGAGAAATCTCAGTGTGCATAACAAGCTAGTATGACAAGAGAGAACGCTTGCCTAGAGCCCTCCTTGACATAGTTCTGTATGTACAGGGAGTACTTTATATGAAGCAACATACAAAACGTGTAGCCTGGTTTCCTGAAGCCTGAAATAGAACCAAGTAAAGGGGTCAACCTAGATGAGTGCTCTAATAGTCTGATTCTGCTGTAATTGATGCAGGAAAAATGTCAGATAAGGAAAATGCAAAGTGATAAGGAAGAGTTAATGTAGAATAGATGAGCCTGGAGTGAGCAAGAAAGACTCTGAACTTCCCACCCCCCAAAAAAATTTTTTGTAGGGAATTGTATAGTGAATGTGACCATCTCTTCCTGCTCTTAGTTAAATAACATTTGCTCACTCATCAGTGTAGAAGTGGAGATTCTGAAGACAATAGCATCTTTGAGGCCTTTTTGCTCATGAGTATTTTTAGTCTCAGGGCCTTTTTAGTTTAACTATGAGGAGATAATGTCTAATTTTTAAGAATAGGGTTGTGTTGCTCATTCAGCTCTCTTTTTTAAAACGAAACAGCGTTTCAGTTTTACTAACCTATGTGAAGAATTTATCTAGGTTTCTTTTTAAAACTCATTTCTAGTGGAAATGATAAAAAAGGCTTTTGAAGTATAGAGTGCAGATTTTTGGCATGGAAAATGGGATTAAATATCCTTAGGCTTTATGAAAAGTGCAGTCATTTCTTGAGAAATTGCTCCAAGCTGTCAGACTCTGGGCTTTTGGGGTTCACAATGAACTTGGCTTGTCATGATCTCATAACGTGCAATTTACATTTTCTCCCCCTCCATTGCCGTCTGATTATTAATTTTGGTTATGTACTCTTATTGAAACTTAACAGTCTGCTGCAAACATCTGTCTACTTGATCTTATACATTAGTGCAAATTCATTTTTCTCCTTTGAAGAAAATCTGTAGCCGTTTCCATTTCTAAACACACTCCATTAACTTTTTAATGCTTCAGCTTAACATGATATCTTGACTGTTTTGTCTTTTTATGTACTTCATGGTATCCTCATTGTGCTAGCAGAAGTGTTTGAGGTTTTTCTTCTAGTAGTTATAGAATAAAACTCTATTCACTGCCTGTCTTTTTCAGCCACTTAATCTGCTGCTGCTGCTACTTTCTTTTGTGGACTTCTCGGTTCCAGTTACTGGGTTATAAAAAAAATCTTCTCCAGGATTGCAGAATTCTCCTTTCAAACTTCCGTTTTCCAGGTGTGATGTCACTTCCTCCTCCATAATTATAGTGCTACCCAGTTAGATTTTAAAAGAAAAATGAAAAACACAATACTTCCGTACCCATTTAAGTGTCTCTTGTGCCTGGCTGCCATGCTGTTAACTGCTCATGTTAAAGCATCTGTAATTTTTTGTTATAGGAGCTATAGTAATGAATTCTGATTTCCATTTCCATTAGAAATGTGTTCAGAATTGATTATGCATCCTTTAATATTTGATATGCAGTAAATCCAGAATTTCAACATATAATTCATTTAATGCTACTTATGACAATTCAGTCTTGTATTAGCTACTCACCTGGTCACCGTTGGCAGCTAAGAATTCCCTCCAGGTGTGTGAGTGGGCTTCCTAAAGAGAGCTGGTGTGCTTTGTTTCTCCTTCACCAGCCCTTGTAGCTTGCATTTTTCCTTTAAAAAACACACAAAACAGTCTGCTTTTTGCTAATAAGAGGAGCTCCTTTGTATAAGTAAAAAGCAGGCTAGTTGCTTTGGGTGGGGAGCTAAAAACTAAGTGATAACATTGTACATCAGATAATTGCAGCTATGAGGAAAAGTAGAACCATCTTTTGAAAATTAAAATATGAAGGGGCCTCTAAAGCAGTGAGCATTTTTAAGTGGCATTTTATTAAATTTAGTTTATTTTCTCGTAGCAAAGCTCAGGGTATTCCATTCCTTCTAATCTGAGAAGAAGTTTTAACAATTCTGTTGATTTCCTTCATTAGCTCTTGCTCTGAGGGCAAAGGGTAGAAGAGAAAATGACCTGCTAGTTAATAAAAACTTGATGTCAAAGCATAGTCCCTATATTTTTTAAGGTTTCATAATATTTTTTTCATGTTTTAGTTTCCTCATCCCACTTTGTCAATATTTTTACACTAATCCTGTTTAAAATTATGGCTACCTGCGGATTTTAAAAATACTTAAATCTGTTATTAAACTTTGAAAAATGCCCTTGCGCCAGTAATTCTTTACTAGACAAAGAATAACCTCTATTTTTGAAGGCAAAAATCATACAAGTTTCAATCAGGTGAATCCTTCCCAAATGAGGTAAAATGGTTCTGTGGATAGGGCTCCAGGTGGTGGGATTCAAAAGTACACAGATAGTACCTGGGCTTTGTAGCCATTTTGTATTTTTAGTAGCCAGCAAGAATATTTAAATATGCCTCTCTGCATATGCAGAGCATCTTTCTCCTACAGAACAACTGGCCTATCACAGAATTAAGAAACAGGATTTAAAGGGCAGGTGGCATTGCCATAGCTGTCAACTGTTCCCTTTTTTTAAGGGAAATCCCCTTATTCCGAATAGGATTCCTCGCAAGAAAAGGGAAAAGTTGACAGCTATGCTCCTCACACACAGGCCCTACCACTCCCAGGAATCCAACACTCTTGAATATACTTGCCAGCATAGTATATTCAGAAAGCACAGTTCCTTTAAATTAAAATAAATATCTACTTCTGTGTTGCGCCCCCACTTCTATTCACCCACACCTGTCTGCTTAAGATTCTTGCTGGATGGAGGCCATTTTCAATACCGAGGTGAGGTCCAGTGAGTGGAATCCCACGACAAAAGGAAGTTGACTCCAGGGTTTTCCTCGTTCCATCCAGCAGTTTTGTTCACAAGCTCAATACGAGCCCTCTCCAATTTCTGAAATTATCTTCTCAGTGGATTCACATCCGTGGTTGTGGACCGAATGCGGATTGTCTCTTGCTTTAGGCACACTGCCATTTTGTTTTTTTTCAACTGGCTACATGTTCAAATACTTGGGGCTTTAGTTTACATTTTCAGGATGCTAGTTTTTACTCTTAAACGTTTGCTCTGGGAGGGTGACGGGGAACTGGCTTCAAGGTTTACACAAGGGCAGCCCAATCGCTACTGTGACAATCTGGCTTTTGCTCAATGGGTAATATGGCCTGTGAGGTGAGCAAGGATGGGAAGAGATAAGGATTCTGCTGAGATGGCAAGACCAGGCCTAATGAGGGAGAATGAAGCAAGACAAAGGCAGGGAACACTTTGGAAGATTTTATTTATTTTAAAGTAATATTTGTATATTGCTTTTCAACAATAGTGGTTCTCACTGTTTGTATAATAAAAGCATGCTTATCTTGTGCACAGTAGGAGATCATACATACCAGATGCAGCCAATGATTTGGGTTTTTTAAAAACAAAAGTATTCATGCTTCCAGCATGGTGGCATCAATGAGAATGGGGTGTGGAGAACTACTGTTCTCAGTTTGGGCTTCCTTAGTCCACCAGGAGTTTCTAGAAACCAGTGGCATCAATGGCTCTCACCCATAGAACTGAGGGAAAAGGTGCTCTAACAACAACTTGAGCACCACAGGTTGCTCACTGTTGAGCTAAACTGAAGATAGTTGAGGAAATAGTTTCTTGCCTGAGGACTCCCACTGATTTCTTGGCTTCACAGCTCAATCTGCTTGAACACAAAGCTACATCATCTCTTCTAATATATATAACTAGCTTTGAAGTGGGTTTTTTTTTTTTACATTCAAGCAGTATATACATTTTATTAAATAAATCAATACTGAAGGAGAAAGTTGCCAAATTTTTAAAATGTGTCAATCCGTATCCTGTTTTATAGCAACCTTTCAGCATGGGAAATGCCAGTAACTGCTTAAGTTTGGATATAATGTACTGTAGCCTTTTCGTAAATTGCAGGCTTTGCCCAGTTCTGCATAGAAAGAACTCTATGTGAGTGGTTTTGAAGCTCTGTCTTCTGTATGAGGCAATTTTCAGATAACCATCAAAGATGAAAATGTTGGGAACTGTAATTATTAATGGCAAATAGCATTTTCCTTAGGGTATTGGCCTCATGTTGTAGCAGTTGAACAGTTTTTATAGCTGCGCTATGCTGTTTAAAATGCAATCTTACAGTAGGCCATTTTCCACAGAGAATTCCTTTCTTGAGAGTGAATAGCGGTTGCCTTGCCACCCAGCTTTCTGAATGGGGTCTACTGTTGCCCTTGCTTTTCAGGTAATATTTTGTTCTCAAATTTCACATGTGTTCCCTACCCCCACCAAATTTCATGCTGGAGAGACTGGAATTATAGATGCTTTAAAACCAGTTTTTGTTTAGCTAATCTAACTTATTGATTTCCTACACATAAGTGCTGTCAAGTTCAGCGTTCCCAAACTGTTTAGGTTTGTTGACCTTTTTGCAAACAAAATTTATGCTGCTGTTTGTGTGAGGCTTCAAGTTAAACTGAAATAAGCACTATTCAGACGTACTGATTTGCTGCTCCCCCCGCCCCCTCCACCAAATAATTTATCATGAGGTGATATTAAAAAATCTGACTTTTTGCTCTGTAAAAACTGCAAGGCTCATCTTGTATTTTGGGAAGAAAGAATGTGCAACTTGTGCAGAGTTGACCATTGGTGGCCCTTTAGAGCCTTCCATGGTTTGGCTGAAGAAGCAGTTGCTCATATGTAGGCTCCAAAGAGATCAGGGCTTCAGCGTTATCAGAAGTGCAGGTCATGTGGAAGACTACACACAGTAGCTGCTCATGCATAGGGCTGCACAATGCAGACGTTCAGATCTATGTGTGGGCCAGTGCACCCCCACTTCCTGGTCACCATGTGATGTCTCTGTCGCACAATTCAAACGTGAAGAGGGTACTGTCTGCTTTAATGAATGGAGTCATGTACTACAAGGACTTCAGAAACTGAAAAGTGGTGGTGGTCAAGCCAGAGCCTACCCACAGCTCAAAAGTGAAGCCCTTATAGAAGAGGCAGACTATCCAGACATCTCTGTTCCTTAACCCTGTTTGAACCCAACATTTTCCTGATGCGGTGTATTGGTATGCAAGGAGGGAAAGGTTGTTGGGTAGTGAGAGGGCATAAATGATCGGCTAATTAGTAACTTGGATTTGTGTGACCAACCTCTTAATCTACAAATGAGACTTTTATATCACTTCCTCTTCTGTTCTGACTCTCCTGGTCTCTTGTATGTGTTTTCTTTCCAATAATCTTTCTGGTTACGTATATATGGTACCTTAGAATTACATGTTTGTCTGTACATATCAGTTAACTGAAATTTAACTGAAATCAGAGCAGGGGCTGAATATGGATAATATGTTTTTCTTTGGCTTCAGGAGTGCCCTCTGGTGGTTTTAAAAGACTATGATAGCTTTTAATTTGAGGCAGTTTCCAAGAACACTACCCTGCTAAGAAAAATAGCCACTCATACGTCATCTGGAAGACAAGATGTTTGAGATTCAGATGGATACTATGGCAGCGAGAGCAGGGTTGGGGTGGAGCAGCCATTGGGATATATTTGCATAAATTAAGGTCCTAATAAAAATATTAGAAGGTTGTAAAAGTTATTGGAAAGATTACAAGGTTATAAAAGTTAACCACCTAACACAGGAGTGTGGAATCTTTTTGGCCCAGCAGGAGTGATCCTTATTCTTCCCCACCCCTGTGAATCGACACACTTGTAAATCTCTGTTATCGTTATGTCAGATGATTGAGAGGTGAGTTACCCCACCCATCTGTCCAAGTCCGTTGTGCACTGCTTTTGAAGTGCCTTACAGCCAGCTAGTTGTTGGGTACGTTGGAACCACAGCTCAGGGGACTTGGGCAGTCTGAACATAAGGCTGGCACCCCTGTTTTCTGTAGATATTGGCTGAGTGATCAAGTTTCCTATGGGGAACTCAGTCGAACAGCTGATCCAGCAGCATCGTCCTTGCTCCACACCTGATATACACATAGCGTTGGATTTGGAGCAGGCGGGTGTGGTTTGGGGTAAATGATATTGTGGTGTGAATTTGGCTCACAGATCGAAGGCTCCCTACCTTTGATTTTACATGTGATGTGGTAGAATGGTTGCCAGTGAGGTTGCAAAGTGCATGGACATCACTGTTGTAAGTGGTTTTGTGTGAAGCAAATACTACATAATTCGGGCTTTTAAAAAACCAAGCTTCTTTTGTTCAGGAACCAAAGTTCTTGAAAATTAAGAGCTTCTGCTGGGATACAGCTTCACACTAATAACTTTCCACTTGGACTAGAGCCCATGTGGTTTAGGTCTTCTGTTGCAATCAGCCCCATTTACTGCCCCATCTCTCTTGGCTGTGGTTTTTAATACCCCAAATAACCTTTCTTGTAGTTCTATATGCCTCTGAAATTGCCAGTGCATCTTGGTGCCATTCGTGATCTTTTGCTGCAGTGAATTACTATTCTAGTGTTAGGCCACAGATAACGGTACTGAGGTGTGATTGCCAACTTCAAGGTAGATCAGCCATGAAACCAGGTTTTGATGGTTTGCATGTAATTCTGGCACCAAAGTAAATCTGCCACGTGAAGCTTCTGCTGCAGGTTTTCTTACATGATACAGGCCATGTTGGTGTCGAGCCTGGATAATTCCATTGCAGGCATCTAAACAGTAAAGAAGATACTGGGCAAAGCTGGATTTAATCAGGATTCTGAACTGGTTTAGAAGTGTCCCGCCTTAATTTCAGCCAGGTTTAACTTTTTTACGCATAATGGCATGCCCTATGGGAATAGGGGGAATTGATTTCTGAGGAACAGAATAGTAGGCCCAGGAGTTTCAGTCAAGAATATTTTCGCAAGTTCTGACATGCCTCAGTAGATCACATTCAGAGGTTTAATAACCAAAGATGTAAATGAGGCTTTTGCCTGCTGTAGTCCACAGATCCATTGGGGAAGGGCTGTAGCTCAGTGGTAGAGCATTCAAAAAGTCCCAGCTTCAATCCCTGGCATCTCCAGGTAGGGCTGGGAGAGACTTCCTCTCTGAAACTGTGCCTGGCACTGCCTGGCAGTAGAAACAATACTAAGCTAGGTGGACTGTTGACCCCATTCAGTATATGTCGGCTTCCTGTGTTCCTGTGCACAAGTTTCCTGTTGAACCTGAACTGGGAAACTATAGTTATCAATTTCAAAGCAGGCTGGGATATTCAAGCACTGTTTTGAAGTTGGTTTAATATCCTGGCTTATTCCAAAGCTGTTGATCCAGATGGGGAAAACTGTGATTAAATGGAAAACTCTATAGTCAATACTGTAGTTAAAACTTCCTGTTTCGTTTGCTGGTTGCATGCATGAGCAAGAGGCATATTCCTATCTTGGCTTATTAAGCAGAGATACAATCACCCAAACCCTCCCTTTGTACCGAAAAGCAGAAAGGCAGTTGGAGCAGCATATCTTAAACCATTTTTTTTTTTTTTTTTTGCTAAGCAGCCCTACTAAATATGTTTTTGTCTGGTTCCAGGCTTCTGTTAGCTTGACCGAAAGTGAGACGTTGCCTTTTATGCAGCTTCATTTCAAAAACACTTGCTGGGCTGCTATTTGAGCATCACTGTTAAAGATTCCTAATAAAATCACTCTTGAGTGGCTGCTGCCGTGTGGTTGTATCTGTAACAATCTGTCCAAGACTGAATGCCAGACATGAAGCTGCATTATACCGGGTCAGAATGGTGATCCATCTGGCCCCAGAGTTCCTGCCCTGGCAACTGTTTTCCAAGCTCTTGGGTATGGCCCTGCTTCCTAAGACCCTTTAGCTGGAGCTGCTGGACATTAAACCGGGGCCTTTGACATGAAAAACATGTCCTCTGCCACTTAACTATGGTCCCTCCCCTTGGCCATATAGGGCTTCTCTTGAAATTGCTTCCATTCACATAGAGGTGCAGCCTCCTGCATTCTAATTGGCACACATCACTTGACTCTAATTCTCTCTCCTGTACTGGCTCTTCGTTTCCTGCGCCAATTCATATGCGCAAGCCCAGATGTGCAGAGCTTTTGAAATGTATTGGATTTATAATGATGAAGAGTATGAGTCATTTCTTACATCATGTAACAATCTTTCTATGATTAACTCAGAACTCTTACCTCACTCTATACCATACATGTGCAGAATCCATGTGGCAGTGATGCAGAGAAAGGTATTCCTGGTGACTGTTCAACCACCTATGGAGTTTTCTTCTGCTGGAGATTTGCTAAAGCTTTCAGAAGCATTAAAATATGTTTTCAATTGGTCTAGCTTATAGTGATCAGAACCAAGCAGTTGCTGGAGTTTTAAAGGCGTACTGTATGATAAGTTAACAATTATTGTGTTACTGCTTGTTTCTCTGTTCTTGCAATAAGATGACCTACAGTTTAAATGAATTAAACCAAACTTCTTTTGGCAGTTATGCTGGCTAAAACTGACTTTTCCAGACTCCTCTA
Source organism: Podarcis gaigeae (assembly GCF_964106915.1). Taxonomy (NCBI): domain Eukaryota; kingdom Metazoa; phylum Chordata; class Lepidosauria; order Squamata; family Lacertidae; genus Podarcis; species Podarcis gaigeae. The sequence goes on along the minus strand of NC_139679.1, from coordinate 81,255,388 downwards.
TGTCTTAGGATATTGGATGGAATCCAACACCGTGCTGCGGTGAATGTCCCATCAGCACAGGCATTGCTGCTTCTCAGATGGAACAGTCTCCCCTCTCCTCCCCTGTGTGCTGTTCTAGGCATTCTCCAGACCAACCCAAGCCAGTTTCAGTGGGGGAAGAGAGGAGGGAAAACCCCCATTGTGCAAGCAGAAGTCCAAGTGCAGGGCTTGCACTGATGGAGCTTGTTATGTCATTAGTGCCCATTACTTTTAGGACACTCTTTAAGCAACTAAGACCTCCACTGTTGTCATGATGGAAATGTAATGTAAACTTAACATTTTAGCTTTGTCGAGTACTAAGAGACTTAAGTTGCCACCACAAGATTAGCATATTTGTTTAGATTAAGTTCTCTGAAATCAGTAGATTTCCAGGAAAAAGCATTGATGATATTAGACCATGGAACCTCACCTTGAACTATTTGTAGGTTTGTTTTAGTAATAAGTGTAGATCCCACTCTTTTATTAAAACAACAACACCCAAAATGTTTAAATAAAACACTGTAGTGAAGCACTATAATAAAGTACAAATGCTGATAATGAATTGAATGCTTTTAATTAAACAAAATTGTTGCATAGTTCAAAGAAATTTGTTATATGGCATCTAGAGCATGGTAAATTCTTTAAAATCTTCCTTGTTGTTGTTGTGTTGGGAATAACATGAATATGGCTAGTTATTTTTTAGGCTGCAATCCTATGCATATGTACTTAGGAGTAAGCTCAACTGATTAAAGTGAAGCTTGCTTATATTATTACTATTATTATTACTTTCATTATTTGATCGATTTTTATACTACCTTCCATCAAAATATCTCAGGGCTGTTCACATAGGATGCCTGTATGGAAATGAAGGAAATTTTTTAAATGAATGCTGAAATCAATCTTTTAAAGTATATTTTTGTGGAAGTTGTGCAAATAAAAGCCAGAGACTTTACCAACGTTGAGCTAATGTATATGTTGCAGTAAGCATAAGAAGTTCAGTGAATGCCGATGTTTATTGGTAATCCTTAAAGTCTTTGGAGGTCCATAGGAAATAGTAAACTGTGAAATTTTCAAGGAGTCCAAAAACGCACTTCTCCACTCTCTCTCTGAGACAGATGCATGCCACCAATCAAAGAATCTTAAGGCAAACTGAGTGCTTTTTTCTGACAGTGACCAAATTTCATCCTCCTTTCTCTCCCATTATTTGCAAATATTTGAACAATTTCCCACAAAACTTACTCTGGACATTATCAATGAATTATTGAAACAAGAATGTCTTTGGTCAAAGACACTTGGTTGGCTTTAAAATACTTCCACTAATGTCAGAATTGTCTGAAATATTCCACTGGCTCCCTAAAATGTTAAGAACTCCTAGTAAATGTCAGAGGTTCATAGTTTGACATTTACCTTAATACACACTTGTCCAAGGGTGCATTGATTTAAATCGGATTTCTTGTTGTGAAATTAATATATTTCCTGGGCAAGCATGCATGCTATCTGATTGCTACAATAATTAATGCGTTCGTTTGCAATTCAATATAATCCAAAATCTTTTACCACATAGTCTGCATCAATTGCAGAATTGGAACTACTTCGAGAAAAGCAGCTTAGTCCTCTTTGTATGTGCTCAAGGAAGCAAAGGAAGAACACTTGTCTGCAGCTGAAATTGTATGCACAGTTATTTGTAACAAAGTTTTTGTACAACAATACTTCCTAGTAAATAGGCGTAGGACTGAGTTGTAAGTGTCTGGAACTTCCAAAAGCAAGGCTGGTCGGTAGTACGTATGCAAAAAAAACCCAACGAGTTTCCATGAGATCATGGAAACCATTCTGTTGGTTACAGTGCCATAATTTGAAAAGAAATACATTGCAAAGTTCGTGTAGCAAAACATTTGCACAAGGTCACCCATGTGGGCTGTTGGAATGCTGGGTAAAATGTGGACTAGCATCTCCTAGCTTCCAGCACCTGTGATGGCCTGCTAAACTCTTGTTAGGCCATAGTAACAAATAATAATTAAATAGTTCATTGTGCCATTTTCTCAACTTCGGAAGTTAGACATTTGTCCCTGTAATTCTTGCTTTATTAGAAAAATAGCTTATTTAAGATGTGTTTGCTATCAGGCCACAATTCATTTTAAAGAGACAAGTAGATTTTAACATGCTTTGTATTTAGATTTCATTTTAAACCAGGTTATTTCAGGAAAGACACCACATAATTAGAATTATAAAATCAATTTAAAATCATTTACCTTTATCCACTTTGCAAACTCCTCCCAAATTACTCTTCCCATGTTTCCATTTAATTATACATTTCTTCTTCCTACTTGTTGCCATTAGCTTGAAAACCTTGGCTTCCACTTGATTATGCTCACACATCCTTTATGGAAATGCTTCAGTGGCTGCCACTTAATTACTAAAGAAATTGCTGCATATTTAGATGTAGACATCTCATTTGCTGAACAGACATGTAATAACTCTTCATATTCAGAATATTTTTGAGATCTTTCTTTCTTTTAAAAGTCTCCTCAGAAATTGGTCACTATCTGAGATATACAAGCTTTTAAATTCTGTTTGTGTTGGTAGAATTACTCGTTAACATATTTTACGGTGGAATTTTAGCTTACTAAAATCTGCTTACTAGCTACAAAACTGAGCTGTGTTAGGGAGCTGCTGTGGCATTTTAACGTGTGTTTGTGTTTCTAGGTACGAGCACACCAGTTAGTTTTACCACCCTGTGATGTAGTGATCAAAGCTGTAGCTGACTATGTCCGCAATATTCAGGACACTTCTGATTTGGATGCCATAGCTAAAGATGTCTTTCAACATTCACAGGTAAGGAAGGAACAAAGATCATAGGTGTAGACTCATTTTAAAATACAATTGCACAAATAATCAACTTCCTGCCTGCCTATCACTATTCTCTCTTATCATTGTCATGTCCGAGGATGTGTAACTTGGGTTTGCTTTTTTGGGTTCTGTAAATTTCCATAATACCAGGTACAGCTTTATGGCAATGTTAACACCAAAGACTTTTAGTAACACAAGCATGGCTACTAACATTTCAGTTTTGGTTGTGGTTGCATTATAGGCCTGAACCTAACAGTGGTGTTGTGACCATGCTAGCGGAATACTAATCATTGGGATGGTTAAGAGGGTTGGAGGGGGGAAAACAACAGATAGGAATCTCTCTAGACTCCCTGTACTGCTTATCAGAAAATCCTGCATTTGAGATAATTAAATGCAGATTGTTAGACAACGAATTTCAAGAACTTAGTAGTAAAATCAGGAACAGCTTCTGTGCAAGTCTAGGGATGGTGCAATGTGAGGAGCCAGTAGCTACATATCTCCCATTGGACCAACCTGAATCAACACAGGGCATACATGCTAGCAAGACTGAATGTGCCACCTTTGGCAATACTGTAGGGAGATTCCATAAAATACCACTCGCAGAGAGACTATGCCCCTGAGGACAGAGTCATATAAAATCAGTTGTGCATGTTCTTTTGCACTGCACATGCATCAGTTGTGCACTGATTTTTTGTTAGCGGGGAGTGGCATTCAGATGAATGTAAGTTAGCCTTACGTTTACTCAGGATAGGGATAAGATGGAGATAGTAGTCAGGTTTCTGCAACATACAGTGAAGATTTGTGAATGTTATACAACCTTAATTTAATAGTTAGATGTAGATTTTGCTGAGAGATTTTATTGTACTGAACCTTACTGCAATCTTGTCTATATGCCCATAAAAGTTTGAGAAATGAGAATACTAGTTTGTGTGTGTGTAATTTTAATAAAGCTTTTAATATGTCTTTTAGTCTAGAACGGATGACAAGGTTAAACGATTTAAGAGAGCAGTTGCATATTATTCAGCAACCAATAAGCCTATGCCATTTCATCCACCACACTACCTAGGTAAGTGTTGAAACTTGCTTTGAGTTGAGTATGCTACTGAGAATTTGGTTAAACAGTAGGAGATGACTACACCAGGGAGGAGATGGGACACAATAGAGAAATCGTACAACATTTAGCCTATTGAATCAGTCAGATTTCATTTTGATATCCTGGATCAGTAGGTAATCTGACCCAGCTGTGGTACCTAGCAAGCGCTCTTGTGTCTGCTCTAAGTGTTCTACTCGCGGCTGTCAGAGAAGTTCTGGTCAGTTGAAATTGATGTTACTTATTGGCAGATTAGCTTGTGCACAAGCAGATGTTGGCTTCTCTGCTGTGGTTAGTCACAAGCTCTGGCTTGGACATAACATTAAGCCAGCTAGTCTGTGGTTTGCTTCCCCACTGGGGGATCAGAGTGTGAGTGCTGAAGCCAGTGTTGCACCCAGACATGGTCATTGTCTGCTGTGGACCTTTTCTCTGTGGTTTAATGCCTCTGACCCAGAGCTTTCCAATCTTTTCATGTTGGTGGCATACTTTTTAGACATGGATCATTTTGCGATGCAGTAATGCAGTTTTACTAGCAAACTAACCCTGGGAGGAGTTCAGGGAGTGTTTGTGTGACACACCTACACACTGTAGCCGACACACTAAAATGTCACGATACACAGTGTGGAAGGCTCTGCTCTGACCGCTTCTTTGCCACGTACATGGCAATATTTGATGCAGATTTGGAAATGCAGCTGGTTAGAAGGGGGATTCTTGGGTGAGGTTATTGCTTGCTTTTCTCCTCCAGGATAGCATCCTATTTTGAAATGTTCTTGTGTGTAAGAGAGAGTGTGCATATGTGCCAGTGTGTCTCTTTGTGCAGAAATTCCTTTCAGCAAAGTGAATTTTGCTTCCAAAACAAGATCTAAAGAACTTACAACTAACTTTATCCTGGATAAGTTTTACATCAGATTATTATACACAAATCCTGAGACTAGTCTTAACTATTTCTGAAAATGTTAGTGGTGTGCACCAACTACATTATTCAGTTTGGCCCCTGATTTGGGAAACAGCCCACTTCTATCCAAGATGCTTTATAGGGTGCCCAGTTCAGCTTTGGGTTCATTCAATCTGCTCACCACCCAGATAGCTATTGGAAAGGCAAAAAAAAGAGGGGGGGGGGGCTATATAAACTTTTTCCTCTTTAATTCCAGCCCAACCCATCATTCCACTCTGGTTTCATGATAAGCATAGAGATACTATTTTAGCATTCAGCAGACACACATCCTGTAGGGTTTTTTAAAATGCCTTTTTTGATGAGCTACCGTGATGCATTTCCAGGGATCCCCACTTCACCCTTGGTGTCTCGTACAAATCCTGCTTTACCACTGACAAGGCATTCCTCTATGCTTTGGAATTTGTCTGAATGCAGTGTACAGCCCTATTAAAGAGGTAGAAGAGCACTGTGGTCATTTGTCATAAGTAACTGTTCTAGTCTACACATGTAACCATATGGAAATCTAAAACTAGAACTTTTAATAAAGGTAACATTTGTTGCATTAGCGAAATAGTTTTTAAAATAGAAAATGCTTGGAACTGGGGCAAAACACCATCTGGATAAATGTCAGTTCCCCATCTGTGGAACTGGGTTTTGTCTCTTCTGAAGTGATGTCACCTCACCTCAGTTTGCTGTGGAAATCACAATAATTTGGGCTTGATCACACAGAATAGTAAGTGCTGCAAGACTTGCCTTTTTACGCCAAGACAGCCACACAGTAACCTACCTATTCTGAGATAAGCTATCTTGTCAAAATGGTACAGATTTTAGTTTTAATTTTCTATCTCCCAGGTTGATGGGTAACATATAGAAATCAGTTCTCTCTCTTCTGGAGAAATCCTACATAACAAGTCTTCATTAGACTAATTGAAAGCAGATATATTAATGGCTGTAAAGTGTTGTTTGAACTTGGTTTCCTCTTACATGACGTATCCACCTTCATGTGCCTGACTCTCTTCAAGTCTTGATTTCTGACCGACAGAGAGAAATGTGTTACCAATCAAAAAGACTTCTTAATAACTTGTTGCTGAGAGAGTATCCTGGTTAAAGTGAGAAAAGACTTCAAAGATTTCATATTTGTTCTTCTGTTCTTGCGTGTTGCGCACGAACTGAGGATATTAAAAACAAACCACTTCAGAACTGGATGCAGAATTAAAATTGCTGCACTTCCTGTTCTGCGGGGATATAGAAAGTAAACAATGGATACTAAAATGGTGGGAGTGACTGTAACATAAACAGAACAGGAACAGATAGTGGAAAGAACAAATAAATGATCAGACTAGGAGGAAGTGAATGTGTCTCCTGAGAGAGGCAGAAAATGAAACAAAACTGACAGTCAGTGTGTGTTGAAGTAACCTGTACTATAGGAAATGAGGTCAAAGCTTTAAAGAACAAAAGCCTAATATCAGGCATTTGTTCTTACATGATTACTTTTTCCTATTGAGGATTCACCTAAAATGCAACTCTGGCCAGGCTGTGCATGAGACTGAATTTGTTTTGATTTTTCCTGTAATAGCCAGACCAAATCAATTTGGAATGCCGGGTATAGTGCCACCGTATGTCTCTGCTCAGATGCTTAACATTCCACAGACCCCTCTCCAAGCAAAACATGTGGCAAGTATACTCTGCTTTTTCTGCTTTCTCCCCACCAGCACTCTTCAATTGTTTTTGAGAAATGTGTGTTGCGCATATATAGAGTTATGAGCAGTTTGCTCTGATTTATGAAGAAGCAGCTATAATTTATGATATAATTTCCTCCCCTTTAGGCCCAGCATATGTCTAGTCAAGGTAATACCCAAGGTCAGGGTCCATATCCCTATAGCCTCTCGGAACCAGCCATCACCTTGGATGCAGGTGGGAAAAATATTTCTGAGCAGAACAACTACAGCAACATTCCTCATGAAGGAAAACATACACCACTATATGAACGATCCTCTCCAATAAACCCAGCTCAGAGTGGGAGCCCCAATCATGTAGATTCAACATACTTTCCTGCCTCTTCTACATCATCATCTTCAGACAATGATGAAGGCAGTGGCGGCGCTGTGAAGTAAGTACATCAGGTGTTTCTAGCAAGAAAGTTGCTAGTAGCGTCTTTGAATTTACTGTCACAGAGAAATGTTCCTGCACCTGCTATTGTTTCTATATTCAGTTGATGTGATCTACTTAATTGTAATGTATTTTGTCTTTGTTTTGTTAATGCTGGTGGCACAGAAATATTTTCAGATAAATGAACAAAATTTAAAAAGTAAACTAATCTTGTATCTGCCAAGGTGTAAGGTAAAAGGTAAAGGTACCCCTGCCCGTACGGGCCAGTCTTGACAGACTCTGGGGTTGTGCGCCCATCTCACTTAAGAGGCCAAGGGCCAGCGCTGTCCGGAGACACTTCCGGGTCACGTGGCCAGCGTGACAAAGCTGCATCTGGCGAGCCAGAGCCGCACACGGAAACGCCGTTTACCTTCCCACCGGAGCGGTACCTATTTATCTACTTGCACCCGGAGGTGCTTTCGAACTGCTAGGTTGGCAGGCGCTGGGACCGAGCAGCGGGAGCGCACCCCGCCGCAGGGATTCGAACCGCCGACCTTTCGATCGGCAAGTCCTAGGCGCTGAGGCTTTAACCCACAGCGCCACCTGCGTCCCTATCTGCCAAGGTGTAGAGGTTATTAAATATTTGCTACAACAATGTTTATTAGTTGTGTGTATGATGTGCAGGGTAGGAAGTGTATAAGCTCATACCAGACAATGTTAAGTGTTGGATCCTTTAAAATGATTGATTTGTGAAATAGGTAGAGAGCAGAGGCAACAGTATTTGGCTTCCCAATTTCCCCTGGTTGGCTAAAGAGAGTGAAGACTTATTTCAGAAATTAGTTTATATCAGTTAGAAGGTTAGTAGCCCAATTTTTACTGGTATGTGCATGTGCCTATGTTAGCCATTTTTCACCTAAAAGGGGGGGGGGGGGGCTCTTTTGAATATACAGTCATACCTCGGGTTAAATATGCTTCAGGTTGAGCGTTTTCAGGTTATGCTCCGCGGCGACCCGGAAGTAACGGAACGCGTTACTTCCGGGTTTCGCTGCTCGCGCATGCGCAGACGCTCAAAATGATGTAATGCGCGGAAGCAGCGAAATGCGACCCGCAGACGTGCAGTCGTGTGTTACGTTCTACTCAGGATGCGAAGGGGGCTCTGGAACGGATCCTGTTTACATCCAGAGGTAACACTGTATATAAAACTTCATTGCCTGGTCCCCTGGAGACTACTCTTACTTGCCATAGGCCATCAGGTAAGTTGCTGTTCACCTGTCAACTTTACACAACTTAGGGTGCAAGTATCACCCCTAACAATGAACTTATGCAACAATCTTATTTTTGTTCCATCCTTTTAATAAATTCCCACGGATGCTTACAAAAATCCAAGATGAAATAACATGATATAATTAAAACATACAACAAGTACATTAAAAGCAGCAGTTCTAAAAGAACAGCTGCACTTAAGCCAAATTAAAATGCCTGGGGAAACAGAAAAGCTCTTTGTGTAGCACTTGACATTAGTGTTAAGCACCAGATGAGACGTCCTGGAGAAAGTATTTTGGCACCACAGGCTTTCTTCCAGGTGGAAGCAAACCTAGAAAAGGACCTTTGCTGAAAACCTTAGCACATGGGCAGTTGCATGTGGAGAAACATGATATCCCTGGTGCCCTCCACTCAAACCATGAAGGTATGCTAAAGGTCAAAAAACACTTTGAATTGAACGTGAAAACAAACTGCAAATACACAGGGGGTGTGTGTGTTTATCTTGATACTATTTAACAGTACCTTTGAATTATAATTCTGAAAATAAAAATAGTGTGGCATTCTTCCCCCCCCCCCCCCAGTCATGTTGGTGGGAACAAATTGCGCTGGGAGAAAACAGGAACCCAGTCAGAAAATCAAGGACGTGGGGATCCAGGAGACCAAACAAAGGTAGAGTCCTTCTTAAAACTATAGTCTGTGTTGATTAGACTTTATATGCACAGTTGAATGCTGTGATTTTTCTAAAAATAAAAAACTGCTTTTGTAAGGTGATATTTGAAAAGCTCTTGACACCTGAAGGGCAATGAGCTCTGTGCATGCATGCATATGACTTTTAACTTCATTTGCAAGTATATTCAAATTTTACTTTCAAAATTTCTCTTAGAGATGCTTGATATTTAGTTGCAAAGCTTTCACGTTTAAAGCTAGAGGAAGATGTTCCTGTTATAGATTACTTTTTATGTCTATTACAGGCAGAAGGTTCCTCTACTGTTTCTTCAGGAAACCAGGCAGCTGAAGCTAAAGGGAACCAAGTCAATAGTGCACAAATCCCATGTCTGTTGTCAATGCCCACCAGGAACCATATGGATATTACCACTCCTCCATTACCACCTGTAGCACCAGAAGTATTAAGAGTGGCAGAGCACAGACACAAAAAGGGGTTAATGTATCCCTACATCTTTCATGTTCTAACCAAGGTAAGGTTTTCGGAGTTTTAAGTAGCACCAGAATCCAAAAAGGATTGGTGAACGCTTGCTGTTGTCCCTTGCTTTTAATTAATTAGTGCAAACATAGCCGAAGCCCTGGTGCTTCTAAAGCTTTCCTTTCTTGGGGTTTCTAAAAATGTTTAGAACTCCCCCCCCCCTCTCCCTTTGAAATGCCATACCAACCATCTGTTTGGATCAGGGGAGATGTGAAGATTCTTGTATGCACTGGAATGCCTTCTGCTGTTGCACTCCCAAGATTCTGTAGCGTGTATATGTTAAAATAATTTAATAGCGTTTCTGACTTCTTGCCCCATCAACCTATTCATGTCTGGCAACAGAGTCTGCTGGGCTTGACCCAAATGACATAAACAGGGTACTTCCACAGTAGTGGAAGAGACCCTGTTTCCCCTAATGCTGTTGAGAAAAACTGGACCATTCTTTTCCTCACAATTTACCAGTTATTCATCAGTGGGTCCTGAGGTCTACAGTTTTTAGGACCTTGATCTCAGTGTGCTTCTCTCGTGACTGGTGTGCACCAGCATCAATAAGTCCTCCAGGCAACTGTCCTCAGGCTGAACACTGGATAAAAAAATGAATCAGTTAATCAACCAATGAGATTTTAGGTCTTGAATTGTTTTTATTATGAAAAATGTAGCCAAGACTTTAACACAGAGTGGATTCTTTATATTGTGCATTTTATCGTAGCTAATAGGTGCTGAGAGCTAGACTACTACTACTAATGCTGGAATCTGCAAGAGTTTGTATGCTACTAATCATTTTGTTCATGTACAGGGTGAAATTAAAATTGCAGTTTCTATTGAAGATGAAGCAAACAAAGACCTGCCTCCTGCTGCTCTTCTTTATAGGCCAGTTCGTCAGTATGTTTACGGTGTCCTGTTCAGTTTGGCAGAAAGCAGGAAAAAAACTGAGAGGCTTGCCTTTAGAAAGAACAGACTTCCTCCAGAATGTATGTATCTGCCTTCTACTATTATTGCTGGCTGAGCTCGGACATCATACCAAACTATAGTTTGCACCAGCCATGTTTTAGAGTGTCATTTGAGCCAAACGTATAGGCATATATGTTTTAGAGATACTGGACTGCTTTCATTTTTCATCTGTTCTGCCCTCCTATGTTATCTATTTATTTTATTTAAACAGGATTTATATACCGCTTCATCATCTATAACCTCAAAGCAGTTTACATATTCCACGTAGGCAACAGACGTCCACTTGCACAATGGAACCTCCCCCCTTCCTCCTCTCCCTTGTCACCTGCCATGCACCCTCAAAATCTGCTCCAGAGCCTCAGGAGTAAATTCGCTTTGGGGGAGTCATTGGGGGTGAAGAGGAAGAAGTCCTCTTGTGCGAGCAGAAATCCATTCTCATAGTGTTGGATACAACCGATAGAATGCAATTAAAAGATTCTGGAGGAGAAACAATGGCCACAGCTATGGTTTATCAGTTCAGACATCACTGTCTGTCGTTGTTAGTATAACTGTAATTTCTAATTAATGGATTTCTGACTGATTAAAAAATGGACTTGTTAATTCAGATATCATCCAAAATTAGTTAAGCTTCGTATAATGTTTGAACAGTCAGCATTTCCTTATAAAGCTTTATATACCACTTTTATACTACAGTCTAAACAGCAGTTCTTTGAATTTTGCTACAAACACAAATCTTAAAACTTACTAATGCAGTTGTAAAATAGTAGCAGCAAAAGACAACATTATCTGTAGCTGAAATACAATATTTCATTCTTCCCCGACCTTGTTGGAGAAAAATGTATATATAATTATCATATTATGAATTCAGTTTTGAAGTGACTTCTGGGTTACTTTAAAAAGTGAGTGTGTTGGAGGATTGAACTAAGTGCATCGTTAGGTTGTATTTTGTGTAAAATAGGCCTCTATCCTGAATGTTGACACAAACAGTTAAGCAGTAACCTTGATGAGACAGCACCAAACATGGGTTTTTTCTTGCAGATATGTCAAAATCTATAAAACTACTAGAAATATAATGAGTTAAGTCTCAATAATCCTGTCTGTTGGCATCAGGCAGGCATCTTTGGATTATTCTTTTTGGTGCCTGCTTAAAACATTTTTGTTTAGGCAACCCTATCCAGACATGTAGAAGTTACATGTGCTCTGTTTTTTTTTTTTATAGCTATTATTGATTTTAATCACCTTTTGAATGTTTTAAAACATTCGTTTTTAACTTTTTATAGAGAATATTTTATTTTATATTTTTGTAAATCACTTAGAGGTTTTTGTACAATAAAGCAGTATATACATTTTGTTAAATAAAACAAAATAGGAATTACAGAACCATCTAACTTGTAAAATGAAATCTTTTCTGAACCCAGTATTGCTGTTAACGTTTAGTATCTTGTATTCAGCATAGCTGGACAAGAAGAGCTTGAATATGTACCGTGCATAAATGTCCACCTATTGGACACAATTCACTGGAAACATGTCCTGCACAAGGTCCTCTGAAATTAATTCTTCTGATACAACTCAGACCAAATTCACACCAGAGTGGCATGGGATCTTTTGCCATTGCCTGTGCTGAGTGGGAAGGAACCATACCATTTGAGATGAAAACACTGTTCTGGAAACCTGGCAGGGGACAAGCGGGCAGAAGGGGTAAGCACCCCATGTCTTGCCCCCCACTCCTCATCTGCACGTGGTCCCTCCACTGCTGCTTTGCAGAGGGCAAACAGTGGCCTGGGTTTCCAAGTGTGAGTAGGCTACAGAATGTGTAGTTCTGGCCTTAGTCTGGCTTTCAGAAAACAGCTTTTCTGATACTCCCCAGAAGGCAGAGGTAAGAGTTCTGTCTTCTGCATTTTGATCTCAATATTGGTTTGCAGTTTTAAAGAGCGTAACAAGATGGCAGTAGTGCTTGGCATACTGTACAAGTCCTATAAAAGCATCAAGCCTGAAGGGAGAAGCAGAACCTTACAGAATGCAGAAATGATCATGCACCAATATTGTTTAACCAAGCTTCACCTTTGTTTTTGGCCTTTGCAAATCTCCATTAAGAAAATACATACAAGCAAACCCCCCCCCCCCATTTACATATGTTCAGTATGTGCACGGCTGTGCATACACTCCTTGCACCAAACCCGGAAGTGACCCGAAAACATCACAAACATCACAGAACAGGGTGTTTGCAGGTTTTTTCAATGGGGTTTCAAATATACACAATTTCACTGACACACCCGATGTCTCAACCTGTAGCCCCCACGTAGATGAGGGGGTTGTCTGAGCTGACTTGGATGCTGTAGGTTAGTTTTCTGTTCAAACAAGGGGTGATAACAGTTCGCACCAAACTCCCCTCTACCTGTTGCCCCCTGTACCATATCCCATACTTTTTTCTAGTATCCCCTTTCTTCCAGAAGCAGATTTAGAGGAAGTGGACAGGAAAGCTGTATTCTGTTCACAAATGGAAACTTAGAATTCAGGCCAACATACATACAATAACTTCCAAGATCAGGTAGAATCAGAGCTGGAAGGAACCAAGTCTTGTCTCTCAATACATTTGACTCGTCCAATGACATATCCAGCCACCAACCTACAATTTCAACTTAGGTGTTAATGCATTTCATAGAAATCCGGGAGATATAAAAATTATCAAGTGTTGTCCATGCAAATAAAACTGTATATGAGTAGCTTAAATATGCTGTCTGGATTTCAGCCTTGGTAAATGTGTACAGAAGTTGAAAGTATTTGGTTTCCTTTTTTTCATTCTGTAGTCTCACCGGTGATAATTAAGGAATGGGCTGCTTACAAAGGAAAGTCCCCCCAGACTCCTGAGTTGGTAGAAGCTCTTGCATTTAGGGAATGGACCTGTCCCAATTTGAAGAAACTGTGGCTGGGGAAGGCGGTAGAGGACAAGAATCGACGAATGAGGGCTTTCTTGGCCTGTATGAGGTCAGACACACCAGCAATGCTCAACCCATCTAATGTGCCCACTCACCTTATGGTGCTCTGTTGTGTATTACGGTGAGTACGTTGACTGGATTTTTGTGTAGGATAAACACTCATCTAGAGCCACAAGATAGCCACCTGCTTTAATCCATTTAAAGACAGAGGTTTCCTCCCATTAGCAATTCCAGTCTCATTCCTGGAACAGGTTTTTCATGGCTCCGCTCTTCCTTTTCAGCCTGCTGCACCACCTCAAAATTTGTTCCTGAGGGCTAGGTAGTCTGGAGTGGCTTGGGATATGGGGCTAGAGATCTGCAGGTAGAGGCAGCATCAGTGGTGATCATCCCTGTTGCACGAGTGCGAGAAAATCTTAGGATTCAAGCCCAGGTGTCTTGCCCTTAACTTTGGCAAGTGAATGCAAACCATATGGCTTAACTAATTTAATCTAGCATTAATAATATCTCTATGATGACGTAGTTTTACATGCTCTTCCAAGCTTAGTGTGCTTGAATTTTTCGTATTAAATTTACTGATCTAATATACACCAGGTTTTTATTGTTGCCACAACGCTAGCTTAAGAAGCATACTGTAAAGCACTTCTTAATTTCATTGATTTCAATAACAGAATTAAGAATTGAATGTAAATGTCTCCCAATTAAAAAAATAATGGGACTTTTAAGTGCTAACTTTTTGCAGGTTTGTGCCAAGTATTGTTATGTCATTATATAATTTCCATGTGGTTGTTTGACTTTCAATTCCTATATGCAGAAATTATAAGTAATGGTACCACAGCTTTCCAAGCAATGCTGATTCAGTGCTGTCTGTCTCTGTAGATATATGGTGCAATGGCCTGGGGTCCGGATACTTCGTCGCCAGGAACTTGATGCCTTCCTGGCTCAAGCTTTATCTCCAAAACTATATGAACCTGACCAACTACAGGAACTAAAGGTGACTTTAGAACTTTGCTTCTGTGGCGCTTTTAATCCATACTTAATACAAGCAATCCCATTTCTTTGTCAGTACTCTTAACTTAATCCATATGCGTGTGTTATGCAAGTGTAAGTGTGTGTGTGTGTGAGAGAGAGTGTGAGTGAGAGAAGGGGTTCTGGTTTCAACTCCAAGTGAACTCTAACTTGATCATCGTAATTGTGATATCATCTATTCACTTCTTTACTTGGTGTTTTATTTCCTTTGCATCTGTAGCTTTCAAACTTGTAATAAAGGGTTTCCCAAGAATATATCACTTTCCTTGATTCTCTCTTTTTCCCGTGGAACCCCTGTGTGTCAGCTATAAACCAATATATCTTTAATTATTTCATGGAACTAATTGTGCATCTTCTGTTCAGGAAATAGTCACTTTAATTAGCCGACCCTACTGGGTAACCCTAGGGTTTTAGTGCCTAACCTTGAAACAGAGGGGTTTGGACTCTGCTAATTAAGTATATTAGTCAAGGTTCTGTTCCATCTCAAAGGAGTCATTGTTTTTGTTTGCCTTGTCTATTGCTTCCCTTTCCTCTCCTTCTCTACTTTCCTGGTCCCCGGTCCGTCCCCCATCACTGCCCACTGCTTTCTTGCCAGCAACTTAGACTTCCTTAGAGAGGTATACCTCCCACCATGGCTCTCTAGCCCATCTCACTATCCAAAAAACAAAGAAAACAAAAGAAGAAACAGCCTATTGCGGACCGTGCATGCTCAGTGCACACAAAATGCTGAACTTAGGGGAGAGGGTAGGAAACTAGGGAGAAGGGAAATGGAATAGAGTGGCCAGAACCCTGGACAAAAGTGTTACATTTTGTTGCAGGACCTCTTTTTCTTTTTTTTAAGCTAAATATACAGGTAAGAAGTGATATGCCTAAACCTTTACTGCGGGTGTTTGCTATTCTACTAACTGGATTAATAAAGATCTGCATCTCTAATTTCCATAGTACTTTCTGCTAATCAATACATTCATTTCTCATGGGGTTGCTTTGTTTTAAATATTTTCTTACTCATAACTTGTTTGGACATTCTTTTTCTCTCTCTAAGATTGAAAATTTAGATCCTCGAGGAATTCAGCTGTCAGCATTGTTTATGAGTGGTGTTGACATGGCATTGTTTGCAAATGATGCTTGCGGGCAACCGATTCCTTGGGAGCATTGTTGTCCATGGATGTACTTTGATGGGAAGCTGTTCCAGACCAAGCTCATCAAAGGAACTCGGGAGAAAGTTCCTCTCATTGACCTCTGTGATGGTCAGGTATGTTCGCTCCTCAGGTGTCTGTTATGCCTATGGAAATTTCACTAGTTTTGAGTCAAGTTAGTCAGTTGCAAATCCGTTTGGTAAAAAATAAAATAGAATGCTTACTTTAACTAAATAAATCACATTTGGTAATTAGATTGGTAATTAATTTGGAAGGCTGTTAAGTCAAAAGGTTGGTGAGTCATACTTTATCTAACATATGTTCGTGTGCATAAATAAAAAGAGCTTGACAAATTGTATTGACCTTATCTTGCTAAAGATCCTGGGCCTGTTTGAATGCAGAATACTATGTTTATGTGTTTCAGACCTGATGTTGATTCTTGATTGATAAATGGTTTTGTAGAATAGCATATTTGAATTTGGAAGGGGTCGGTCAGAATATTTAGCTTTCTAGAATAAACAGTAAGAAATATGTTGGTTTCTCAAGATACTTCCTCTGTCACCACTCAAAGATCTAGACATGGGGCTGGGCTGGATCTTCTTCCTGTGAACTGTAGGAAGGAAGACTCGTTGGCCATAACAGGGGTTTGACCAAGAGGCACCTCCATTTGTCATTCAAATGTGTTTGTGCTGTGTGCTTTTTTATTGTAGACTGAACAAGCTGCCAAGGTTGAAAAGATGCGCCAGAGCATCCTCGAAGGCTTAAATTTCTCCCGGCAGAACCATCCACTTCCTTTTCCTCCACCGCCTGCCATGCCTTTTTATCCAGGTTCTGTATACCCTCGGCACTTTGGGCCACTTCCACCACCTCAGGGCAGAGGCAGAGGCTTTCCTGGTAAGCATGTGTCACTGTTAACATGTAGCATTTCATCCAAAATAAATTTTGACAATGTTATTAGTATAATTAGGCAGGCTTGCCTGGAGCCATCATTCTATATCTTTAGGCATCAGGCAAAAACTTCCTCTATAACCAGACCTATGGCCATTAACTATCTGTGGCCTTTTAGAAGTAGCTGGGGTGTTTTAAATGTATTTCTCTTTCCCCCTTAGTTTTGATGTATCTGTTGGGTGGCAGGTTTGTTTGGTTTGCTCTAAATCTCTTTGGGTGGCCTTGGACAAGGTAAAGCAACTAACATATTTAAAAAATAATAATCACTATTGGCAGTAGTAGTATTGATAATGATAATACTATTTGTATAGCACAGTACTGTGGGATATGTTTCCTTATTTATATGGTTTAGCACATAAACATGCTTACCATCTACAACAATCATGGCATTTGTCATTGTGTGTTGAGTAACTGAAAACCTGGGGTGGGGAGTTGACAGCTGGTGCTCCCTGTAACTTGTGGACCACCAGATCCTTGAGTTTTACAGGATACCAATGAGTTCTGTGATCTACCATTGCAAGCTTTAATGCAATGGTGGTTTCTTGAGGCCCCCAGATAAAATAAAGGAAATTCAAAAGGAAGCATCACTTTTGGTCTATCTGTTTGGAAGCGGTTATGAGGAGGGTGTGTTATTCATGGGCGGGGGGGGGGACCAGAGTGAGGGTGTACGCCTCAACAATTCACATATGACCCAGAATGGTTGGAGACCCCTTGCATTGTCATACTTGATGTAAAGTTCATACTTATGTATGTTTGACAACTGGGAAATATCATCTGGTATTTATATCGCTGACACGATGTGGAGGCAGTATAAATTCAGTAGAATATGTTGCAGTACAGTCTGTTGCATTATCCCATTAGTGTCTTAAGGTGTATGTTTAACTGCCGTGATCTCCTTATAAAATGACTTACTTAAAGTGACATACAAGCCAACGGTCCAAAATGGTGGATAGGGTCCATATCTTCTGCCTGTTGAAGAATTCCTGTACAACAGGCGGTCAACTGTAAATTTAAAAATGGTTGACAAACTCTCTATGTTCACCAATTTCATGTTTGCTCTTGGGTGCTAAATCAGCATATTCTCAGATGTGCAGCCCTGTGCTTTTGGAGGGAAACTATGGTCAAGAGCTTATTTTGGGGGGGAACTCCTGTATGTCCCCTCTCCCCTTCACGGTTTCCCCCTGGGTCTCACAGGAGTCTATGGCTTTGGAGGCCCCTATGGGGAAACAGTTGCAACAGGCGCATATCGGGCCTTCCGGATGGCTGCTGCAGGAGGACACTCCGGAGCCTTCTCTGGCAATGACGGCAACAGGACTAGCAAGTTTCAGGGCGGTAATTATACCAAACCCCTTTTCTTAACATCTTACGGCAGTAGCCTTCTTCACCTCACCCTGGCCTGAGACTTTTCAACAGGGACCTCCTCGCTTTCTCATCATCCCTCTCTCCTGTAACCAAACGCAGCTGTCATTTTGCTGTACAACCTACCCCCTCGGATTGCTGTCCCGTTGTTCACTAACGCCTGTTACTCAGAACTCGGTGACATGCTACAGGAGTCACATTCTCGCCTCCAAAATTAAACACACACCTGGTAAAATGCACGTATTCTTTTAAAGGTTTGTTTCCAATTTTTGGACAAACAATTTTTCAAAGGCAACATGTGCTTCAACACTGGGTTTTTTGCTTGTTTTGAAATCAACTGCAGGATAAAAGTAGCAGGAAACACTGCTAATGTTTTATTTGTAAGTAGCTCATAGGTGTTCACGTTTCAGAAGCTGGGCATGTATTTCTGAAGGGAACAGTTCCCCCCCCCAATTTACTCCTTAATAAAATAGTGGAACAGGAAGCCCCCCCCCCCTGCATTTTAATTACTTCCAACAAATTCCTGCAAGCTCTCTAACATCAGAGCTTTAGCTAGTAACTGACACTTCTGGCTCTCTGAAGCCCAATGAAGCAGCTGCTGTACTATTACAGTTGATTGTACAGTATAGAGAAGAATGTACTTCCCTGCCTTCGCTAGCGCTGTAGTAATTAGTATGTTAACGCTGGGGCCTAATTTGTAACCACATTGCTTCTATCTGTTTAAGCCCTTTCATTGCTATCAGCTTTATCAGTCATATCTAGCTAACATTTATCCCATAGATTATTGGGAATGATTTGATTATGTCTTGTAAATACTCACACGTGAACACTTGAATTTGAGTTGAGACGTATTCTGGAACCGAGAGGTAATGAAGGTTCTCTCCCTACCCCTGAGTTTTTAAAAGATAAAACACATGTGGGGTGGTTAAAAGTGGGGATTTCTGGCATTCTCTTTGCATGCAGGTAACTCGCATCTTACTGTTTATTTTACTTACAAGATCACAGTTGTGCATGGTGTGAGGAAATAAACAAACAAACAATTGGAGACTGGATTAAACCCACTCTTCCTTTATTTGTTCCCCTTCCCCACCTGCGTACAGCTGCAATCGCAGGTTTACCCAGCTTTGGGAAGGTGCCACGAGACCTCTGGGACCCAGTATCCAGTTGTGGTCTTGGTTACGCTGAGGCCATTGAATCTAACTGGAAAAAATGAGTGCAAAACGGTCAATAATCTCAATGGGATCTAATCTTGATACAGGGGTGTGTAGATTGTAAATGTAGCATTCGTCAGATTATTGTAAATTATGATGTTGATAACGTTACCCCCAGGAAGGACCATCCAATCCATTTAAAATAAATTAAAAGAACCTTAATACAAAACTTAGAATCTTTCGTGCCTGAATGTGCCATGAAAACCCAGTCTTTGGAAGGAAAGCAGTATTTTCAGGGAAAGTTGGAAGTCCATGTACTCTGTTCTCTGAATTGTAGCTGCAAATAGCAACCTCTCTTTTCATCTTTGTACAGGTGTCCAACCTATTCCTTCTCAGGGAGGGAAACTCGAAATAGCTGGCACTGTGGTTGGCCACTGGGCTGGAAGCAGACGTGGTCGTGGAGGGAGAGGGCCGTTTCCTCTGCAGGTGGTTTCTGTCGGAGGGCCCACAAGAGGGTAGGCAGAAATAAATCTTAAATTAATATTGGCTTGACTTTGGAATTTAGCAATGGCAAAAGAAGTGGCAGCTGGCTTTTATTAAAGTACAGAAAAGGGCAATTATTGTATCTTTTATTTCAGAAAGTTTGGGTGTAAAAAATGAATGTGGGTCAGACATTCTTAAAAGATCAGAAATGATTTTACCTAATGGGAAGTTAGCTATCATTATATCACCTATATATAATAGTTAATATCTTTCATGTTGGCCATTGATCTGAACCAAATCTCAACATATAATTCATTCACTATTGTTGCCTGTTTTTACTTATATTTTTCTAAGGCAGCTGCTGCCTATAAGGTATTGATCATTTTACAGGAAGAGGTACTTTGGTTAAGCAGTTTATTTAAAAACGGCAATGAAGAACAAACATGGATCAGTACAGGCTAAACTAGTATGAGATTAGTAAATGTTAACTTCCGAGCATTAAGAATTACCAAAGAGATTATATTTGAAACTTGGCAGCAGGATTAATTGGGGGGGGGGGGAGTAGGTGCTGACTTCTATTCATACTAGTTTTCAGTGTTTGGTTTGCTGGTACTTTACACAGCAACTGCAAGAATGTAAGTGGAAGAAACATTTGTTTGAACAACTTTCACATTATAAAAAATAAATATTTCGAGAACCTTCTTAATGATATAGAGAACCAGCCTTCTGATTGTGAGGACCAAAAGACTGTGCTGTGGGTTTTTTTTTTAATGGAAACTTTCTTTTTTCCTATTAAAAATACAGAAACATATCTAAAGTTTAAATGTGTTTTTAACTTGTTTCTCACTCAATGCAGACGCCCGAGAGGAGTTATTTCCACTCCAGTGATAAGAACGTTTGGCAGAGGAGGAAGATACTATGGGAGAGCATATAAGAACCAGGGAACAATTCAGGTATTGGGAGAAATCATTTACGAAACTGAGAGTCAGAAAAGATTTTGGTAACATGAGTTTAGGTGACAATCATGTATACACCAATTTAACTATAGACATGGAAGTAGGAGGATAGACTGCATGAAAGAACCATATGACCGTAGAACTAAATTATATTGGCCTTTAATTTGACTTGTTTTTTCGCTGCCTTTTCCCCTATCTTGGGGGGGGGTGGAGTTTGTGAATTGCACTCACCTCTTTCAGAGGTTAATTCTTAACATAGGGCACAATTTGCCCTAAGGAGCCCCTTCAGCGGAAGTCCTGTGCAAAGAATTTCCATTTCCCCTACTCTTCTTTCCCTGAAATTGGCTCCCAGGATGGAGGGGGGCTTAGGAGAACCCCCAGAGCAGGGGGAAGGATAGTTCCCCCTGTCAAGCTGATGCTGAATCCCTCCTTTATCTGCAACTCACACCTTTTGTTTTAGCTCAGTAATCAAAAGGGTAATAGGGTTTACTGCCAACATGGTCAGCTTACTTCATCATTTTCCCATTGCTTTTGTTGCACTCTGATTCCATTTGCTCAGCAGTTCTGGATGTTAAATTAAGTCTTGTAATATAATATACTGGCATTAAGCAGATGAGATTGTCAGGAGTGCATGATAAAACTAATTTTTCACATACGTATCTGTACTTAAAGGGTCACATATATAAAGCAACTCAAGATGGAGAAGGGGAATAATAGAAAGGGCAGTGTAAGTGGTGTCTATGTGGATATGTACACTTACATAGACACCTTACATTGGCTCTGCAAAAGAGCTGTGGATGAACGATGTAATTGGGGGTGGGGTTTTTCCACATTTTGATGTCAGGATTGGCATGCTTTTAATAAGTGATTCAGATACCTAAACTGTTATCATATTTAATTATGGGTGATATCCAGCTGTCGTGTGCCACCGTTCACATGTCATGGCAAGCCAAGTTATAACTTACGGGGACCATTCAAGTGCGCTGGCTCTTGGGAATGAGATTGCAGCTGCTTTGTTCCCCACCAGTCCTTTTAGCTTAGCCTGGCACAGCAGCTAAGCCAAGATTCGACTTAGCATGCCATCCAAATCCAGGATTGTGGTTAAGGAGGACAGAGCTTAATCACAATTCCAGGTTTGGACAGCCTACAAAGCCAAAACTTGCTTTAGCTGCTGGCTGCCCTGAGCACAAACTGCCAAGGAGGAGAGAATCATCTGCAGCCTTCTCCTTGGGAGCCAGCAGGCTGTGATTTGGCCAGCTTTGCCAGATTTGTCGCTTGCTTCTTAAAATGAAATCTAACTTGCTGAACAGTTTCCAAGTGACTGGTCAGCACCCTCCTTAATCCAGAGTGGCTCTTCAGACCATGAAGAATAGCGCAACAGGCCCCAGGTGTGAGTTTTTGAAATTTTATTTCTAGTTCATATTTGTAAATGCTGTGTCAATCCAATAAAGGAAAATAAATAATCTGGCATGGCATCTACAGTAATTTCCAAAGCGATAGCCAAGTTAGTCTCTCACAGCAAAAAGAATAAAGAGACTGACACATGTATGGTGGCCTTCAGTTTTATGGACTCAAGACCATTTCACACATCTGAAGCTTAAAAGCTTATGTCATAACAAATGTGCTAATCTTTAATAGCTATTTGTTTTACTGCAGTAAGAAACCAGAGGAGCATGGCCCAGTTTGCATATACTGCTCAGCCAAATGTGGTCTGGTGTGAAAGAGAGAGAGAGAGAGAGAGAGAGAGAGAGAGAGAGAGAGTATGAGATAGCAGCTGCTTTGCTCTTCCCCAGTCATTCCTTTGCTGCATAACAATAAACCGTTTAGTGCAATACAGGGTTGGGAGACTGGATCTGGTGAGTGAACCAGATCCTTACTTTGCCCTCACCCACTGGCCAACTTAGAGGTGGGGAGGCCCGCCTGTCAGTAAGTCACCTGACATCAAAAGGATGTCACATGACCTGCTTCCCTTTGCTTGCGCTGTTTGCCGATCTGTAGTCCCTTTTGCCTCGTATATCTGACATCATTGAGGGCATGTATGTGTGGCTTGGTCAAAGCAGCCATGTGGGCCAACTGGCAAGGCCTGGCAGCTTAATTAGGTCCATAGGCCAGAGCCTCCCCCTTAGCCTACCTTGACAGTTAAACCCCAGCCCTTCGCTTACCTCTTTTCAAACCTTGAGCTGTAACCAGAGTTTGTCCTATACAGTAGAACCTCTACTTACGACCACCTCTACTTGGGCCTGATCCGAGTTGCGACTGCGGCAAACCCGGAAGTAAATACCAGGTTTGCCGCGATTCGCACACATTCAGAAGCGGCTTCTGCCGTCTGCACATGCGCAGAAGTGCGCTGCTGCCGAATGCGCCTGCACACAACGGCGCTTCTCTCAGCGACCCGGATCAACTTATGGACGGACCCCTGGAACTGATTATGTCTGTAAGTAGAGGTTCCACTGTAGTTAACAGCTTCTGGTTTGTCTGGGAGCATTTAACCATGAGGAGTGCAGATTTGGACACTATGCTATGGCATATCATGGCTTAACTCTGCAGAGCAGCTGTGGAGAGGACTAAAGTAGCTGCTGTCTCCTCTCCATGCTGAGCCAAGGACTCTGAAGGGCAA
This sequence comes from Podarcis gaigeae, assembly GCF_964106915.1. NCBI lineage: Eukaryota > Metazoa > Chordata > Lepidosauria > Squamata > Lacertidae > Podarcis > Podarcis gaigeae. Next base: position 81,232,384 of record NC_139679.1, on the reverse strand, counting down.
TACTGTCCTACCTAAATTATGTACTTATAACCCACCTGTCTTCTCTTTTATTTTAAAATAGGGCAAACCTCCTTATGCTGCTTCAGCAGAAGAAGTGGCCAAAGAACTTAAGTCAAAATCAGAGGAATCCAAGTCCTCTATTGTGTCTTCAGAAGGATCCCTGGCTGAAAATGGAGTAGTGAACGAGGAGAAACCAGCCTCCCAGATGAATGGGAGTACAGCAGACGTCAGGGCTTCCAACCAGTCTGAAAGTGCCTTGAGTAATGACTCTAAAACGTGCAATACAAATCCTCACTTAAATGCACTAAATGCAGACAGTGTTTGCCATAAAGATGATACTCTTGAGGCCACTGTCTTAAAAAAAGAAGAGTAAACTTATTTTTTATAGAGGGTGAAGGATGTTGGAAGGGTCAGGATTAGGAATATCTGGAAAGAAAGAGAGCCTACAGTTACGTACATTTTTTCCTTTCCGTAAGAGAAAAATGAGGACTTTGGAAATTTGGATCCCTCTTGGATGTCAGAGATTTAAAGAACACATTTTTAGTTTTAACCAGTTGTAGTCAAAATGCTACAATACAACAAAAATGAAAGAGAATGAAGAGCATTTGACTCCCGCACTTAAAATGAAGTATACACAAAGTTTAAACTGGTTATGACAAAAGCTCGTAGTTTTTGTTTCTTGAGATATATTAAAACAACAACAACAAATTTTGGCAGTCTTTCAGTATATATAGCTTGAAATATAATTTTTAGTATTTGGCACCATATGTATGCCATTATATTTGATTTTGCATTACTGTGTCACAAAGCTTTCTTTAAGGCTTTGATTTCATGATTATGGGGGGGAAGGCACAACCACAGTTCTTTCTTTTCTTAAATTTCATCACTGTTGATGTGGTTCTTTTTATGTTTAAAATGTGCAAACTATCAAAAAAAAATTATAGAGTAATATTGGAGTTCTGCTGATTTTAAATATACATCATACATACTTTACAAGCAAGGTAAAATGGATTTAACTTTAAAATCATAGAAGATGCAAATGACCTTTTCAAAACAAACACAATGTGTTCTGATACTTTTTGTGACTAATACCATGCATCCGTGATCAATGAACTATGTGGTTTTGAATCAGACGTAGACCATTAGTACTACTATTTGAGCTAAACTTCTGCATGGTTCATAATTTTTAAAGTGTGTAGTTAATATTATGCATGTTATTGTCCTCTTTCTTCCATTCTTACAAGTACTGTGCCCATTTGCAAAACAAAAAAAAAGCTAATAATCAGTAATAGTCCTATAAAAGATGTTAACTATGTTTAGTCATTGACTGATCTTGCTCTAACCTTAAAATTTTGTGATTATTGACCTCTGTTGCATTTATTCTAAAACAAAAAAATTATCTAGCCGTTTTGAATATCAACGTTACCCTGGTGTACTCATTGCTGTATGCATTATTGTTCTCTGTTGCTGTTTTATGCCTTCATATTAGCAAATATGAAATTCTGTGGAAAAACAAAAAAAAGCTTTGATCTTCAAGAAATACCCCCCTTCTGTAGCAGGAAACAAATGGCTTGTTCTTGAGAACTTTCCCATCAAGAATTTAGTATAAGCAAATATACCTGTATCATTTTGATGTTTTTGTTAGTGTTTCCAAACTTAATGTACTTCAAAATCAGAATCATTTCTTTATATTTGTTTTCATATAATTCTCCTGATGCTCTTCATCACACATTAGTGATCAGAAATGAGGTGTAATTCCCCATTCCCTGCCCGCAAGAGCTAAGTAGGTATCTTAATGTAAGTTGAAGGGAGTTCTGCCCCAACTCATGGATTGTGCAAGAATGAACTACTGTTGGGTTTGATTGGTTGTAGATGGATTGTGGTGTGGTGTATTTGAAGGCTATTGAATGCAACTTACAATGCTTAATAAAAATCTTTATTCTTTTAGTATAAAATTGCTGTACGGCGTCTTGATTTGTATGCTCTCTTGTGATACCAAGCCCCTATAAAATTCTCTTTTTCACAGAAAAAGAAGCAATCTTCAAGCATGTTTTCAGTGCTTCCTGTTGACCCCAGAAATGTAAAGTTAATAAAAATTACAATAGGTAAAGGTACCCCTGCCCGTATGGGCCAGTCGTGACCAACTCTGGGGTTGCGCGCCCATCTTGCTTAAGAGGCCGGGGGCCAGCGCTGTCCGGAGACACTTCTGGGTCACGTGGCCAGTGTTACGAAGCTGCTCTGGCGAGCCAGCACCTGCGCAGCACACAGAAACGCCGTTTACCTTCCCGCTGGTAAGCGGTCCCTATTTATCTACTTGCACTTAAGCGTGCTTTCGAACTGCTAGGTGGGCAGGAGCTGGGACCGAACGACGGGAGCTCACCCCGCCGCGGGGATTCGAACCGCCGACCATATGATCAGCAAGTCCTAGGGGCTGAGGTTTTACCCACAGCGCCACCCGCGTCCAAAAAATTACAATAGCACAGTGCTATTAATTTATTACAGATATTTATAAACGGCTTTGCAGTCAAAATATATCAAATCATACAACAATAAGATAAAATGAGTGGTAAAATGCAGACTAAATTTAATAAAACCATTTCTACAATTACTTTTTCAATTGAAAATTCAATTGGTTAAATTAAATGACTGGGTCATCTTAAGGAAAGCCTTCAAAATGTCTTCAGTAGTTGCCTAAGCTTCAAGATGCTATGTATAAAGGTAAAGGGATGCCTGACCGTTAAGTCCAGTCGCGGACGACTAGGGTTGCGGTGCTCATCTCGCTTTACTGGCCAAGGGAGCCAGCGTTCGTCCACAGACAGCTTCCGGGTCATGTGACCAGCATGACTAGGCCACTTCTGGCGAAACCTGAGCAGCGCACGGAAATGCCGTTTACCTACTTGCACTTTGACGTGCTTTTGAACTGCTAGGTTGGTAGGAGCTGGGACCGAACAACAGGAGCTCACCCTGTTGTGGGGATTCAAACCGCCAACCTTCTGATCGACAAGCCCAAGGGTCTGGTTTAGACCACAGCGCCACCCGCATCCCATGCTATGTATGCACCTGCCTAATTTCACCTGGTAACTGATTCCAGAGGTCTGGAATTGATTATAATACAAACGTAAGTGCAACTCTGAGGCATGCAGTGCTTTCAGCAGTGCCCAAGTGCTGGACAAAAGGTAGCCTCTTTTGGTAACCCTTGGTTGAGGGTCTTCCTCCTCCCACCCCCAAATGATGCTTTGATTTATGCCCTTGCTATTGGCAGCTATTGATTCAGGAAACAACCTGATGACCGCAGGATACAATTTCTACTGTATGTTATGGAGCTGGGGTGGGAATTCACTATAGGGTGCCGTTTGAATCAGCGGCCATGTGTTTTGAGCTATGTCATCTCCCTGTTTGATCCAGCAGGAAATCTAAGGGCATGTTTATGGGAACAACAGAAATTAGCCACCAAAGAAGCTTGATTTCTGGCTCATTTCTGATTGCCACAATTGCTACCGCTTTCCAAACTTGGCTTTAAGGAAGGCTGTGATAATTTGCAAATACTATGTCTTGGTGAGACTGCCACATGAATGTGCTGGCTTCACACGGAAGGAAGCTCTTCTTTTTTGTTGGGATGGCTCAAATGTGCAGAGAGGTTGGGGCAGGAAAAAGCATCCAGTTATTCATAAACAGCTGCTTATTTCCAATGTGAGGTGCTAGCCTTGGGGGTGCCAGCAGTTGCATGTTAACTAATCCAAGTGCTGGCTGGTGGTGGAGCAGTCTGTTCTTCATTGTCGAGAGGAGGCAGCTGTTTCTTTATCTGGGTAAATAATTGATAATAGTCTGGAATTAGGCTGCCTTTGTATATTTTCATCCATTCCTCTATGTTCTCCTAGACTATTGAGGAGAAATACAAAATTACTAGATCAGAGTGAATTGGAATCAGTACAGTGCATTTCTGGGCCATGGAAAACAGGTTTCTAGTCCTTGTGATCAGGACTAATGCTTATTAGATAAAGGGTGGAGGTGGGAAAGGATTGCTAAAGATGCTGGAGCAACCTGTACCCACTGCCTCTTCACAGTTTGCGATTCCTACTTCCTAGTTCTGTCTTCCTGTCTCCCTCTGCCCTGCTACTCCTGCCCTTCTCTGCTGCCACTCAAATTGTAAAAGAAACCTAGTAGTTTGCATGCATGATTTGCCCAAAAAGTAAATATATGGTGATTGCATGCAAAGATGTTTAATCCACAGTATCGGCAGCAAAAATAAAGGTATTTTATCCAAATTGGGTAGGTAGATCATTGCAGTACTAGCATGTGCTCCAGTGCAATGGGAACGACAATTCTGATTTTCATCAGCATGAACAATGTTGTTTAAACAAAGTGCATTGTTATATTTCACAAGCACAGCACAATGTTCTGAAGAAAACGTCATGTTTTGTATGAATTGATACAGTACGGTAATTTGGAGCATTGTAAGAAATGTGGTTATGCGGTCAGGTGCATAGGGCCTGTGACGGACGCCATCTCATTACATTTCTCGTAGCTCTACAAGCTCCCTCTGCTGTGTCCTTGTAGTGCTCAGCAACTGCTATTTGAAAAGCAAGTCATTCCATTCCCTCTCTGCCTGTGCTTTTAGTAACACAGTTAAATCTGACTATAGGAGGGACTTCCAGAAGGGAGCTTTGCATCTGAATTCTGACGATTTTTACTACTATTTCTGGTTGGGCTTGGGGGTAGGGAAAGCAAGATGGCTATATTGGCTAATGGCTCCATTGTGAATCTGGGGAAGGCACATGCCTCAAACCCGGGAGTGGCACTTTCTGAAACAATCTGCTCAGCCTATATAATGATCATATAAATAAATGGGCCTGGAAGTGTAGTGCATCTGATCTGTAAGCCAAAATGCTATTGAAGCCGAAGGATGTGCTCTGGTAGTGGTAGTCTAGCAGGGCTGGGAGATCAGCTCTTCCATACCCAACTGCAGCCACCTACGAAATCAAAAAAGGGAAAAAAGAGGCTTTGCTATTGCTTACCTGTGTGATCCTTCAAGAAATCTTTCTTCATAAAGTCAATGCCAGGTACAGAGAAAGAGCTATAAACATAATAGATGAGAGGCTTCTAAACTACAAAGGTCCCTCTTGTAAGATTGGCTTGAAATCCATTTGTAAGATTGGCTTAACAAATCAGCTTCTACTTGCCTGGGAGTCCTGATGTGCTGGGCTATGCAACCATTCCACAAAGGAACAAACTTTCTCTTGGACACTGATTTTCACATTCCAAGATCATACCTTGCATAGACAGCTTTTCAAGGATTTGGGCCAAACCTCAAATGACCTAATGGAGGGAATGAACCAAAGGCCTGCCCCACATAAGTTTTCCTGGGACAAGAGCAACATATGTCCATACATGAAAGCAAAACTCAGTTTTCATATGTGTCTGTGCATGTTTTATGTGGTGGGGGCCTTGTTGTTCTGCCATCTTTGAACCCCAGTTCACCTTGCCTGAGCAGTAACAAGCAAAACAGAGTTCCTAGCAGAGTAGAATAACGCCTGGGCGGAGTGGGGTAGCAGCACAGCCTTCCACAGGACCTGGTTTGTAAAGGACTGGAGGAATGATTTAGGAAATAGTCCTGGCAGAAACACAAATAAATTTGGACATCTTCTGCGTAAACACAGGCGCACTTCTCCTATGCAAAGTTTATTTAAGATCCTGCAGCATGTTTCTGCCCTGAATTTGTCTGTGCCAGTTAGCTTGCAGTCACGTTTTCCATCTGGGAAAATTGATTTGTGTCTCCATGTTCTTGATTTTACATCTGAATAAGTGGCTTCCACTCGATGGCAATGCATTTGCCTCTTCTTCAGTTTCTTCACAGATGTTCTTTGCATGTCGTGGACAAGGGTGATGAGGAAAGGAAGGAAGGTTTATCCCAACAACATCCAATGCGGTTCGTTTAGGGTTTCGTTGATGTATGTCGGAATGTATGTCGGAATACTGCCATAAAATATATTTAAAAGGTTTCTTCCTTTTTAAAAAAATCAAAACGTTTGCCACTGACATAACCACCATTTTCTCTTTGGACTCTCTGGCACAACAGACCAGAGTTTGGGTGCCATCTTCTCCGCAGGACCAACTAGTCTGACAGGTTTTTCAAGGTAATGTTTGGCATATGATTCCTACTTCACTCCCAAAAGCACACTCTTCCATTGTCTCCTGAGACAGATGGATGCCAACCAATTCCTCTTTTTGTATGGGTTTATGTACCAGAGATCAATACTGGGGTTTTTTTTCTGCTGGTAGCATCCAATTAGAATTGTAGGACAGTTCAAATTAGACATTATCAGCAGGGAGAAGAGATGGAACAAGTTCAAATTGGTCTCTCTTCTCTGCTGGTAGTGGCCAGTTAGAAGTGTTCCCCTACGTTTCTCATTGCCTCTTTTCTGAATCTGCTGGCCAGTCAGAATCTGGCAGAGCAGAGAGCCTGGATGACACTAGCAGCAGCTTGCATGTAAAAGGGCTGTTCATAGTTCAAAAATGCATTGGTGGTGCCTGCTGGCCAAACCTTCCTGGCAGTGAATTTAATTTTGAGGGTGGCAGCCTTGGGCTTTAGGGACCTATGGGGGTTCTGAAAGGCTGAAGGAGCACTGGAGGGTCTTTAGGTGTATTCCTTTTGTTGTGAAGCACACATTTCTCTCTTACCTGCTTGCTCTCTCTCTCTCACACACACAAATGCTTCTACATTCCCAATATTTCAGAATAAAAAAAAAATAAAAAGTCATCCTGCTTTTTAAAAACCCCAAAACCACTCAAAACTGAGCATGTGTAGTTTCCCATTTTAAATTCACTTAAATCACAGTAACCATTATGAATACAGGAATAAGCCGAGTTTACATCTGCTGCTCTGAAGCTAATCACATTTACCAGGAAATGAATATAATTTTGTAGCAGAAAACAATATATAAATATAATAATGGTAATAAAATGAACATAAGTAACTGTGTACACGCCCATCTGGCTGCCCCTTGACTATAAGAGGTTTTTAAAACTAAGGAAAGAGAAAGGATGCTGATGCCACTTTGGTTTGCTGCTGGTCTCATCATGTCTTGGTAGTCCTTTGCAGAGAGCTTAGGGCTATGAGGTTCTGGAGCTCAGCCCAGAAGGCCCAGCCCAGCTGATGAGAGCGGCAGCAAGCAGAGATGGTTGCTTCTAACAGTTGACAACAATGCAGCCGTTCCAATGCTGATGTGGCTCTTCAATGGGTGAGCCCCCTCCATGGGTGAGCCCAGAGCAATTTCCCTCAGTGCCCTTCCAAAACAGGCCCAAACCCAGCTTTTTGTTCCGTATATATGGTATTCTTGGCTGGCCCAAGTTCAGAATTCCTTCTTAGGCATGAGAGTTTTTTCTATGTTAATTACTACTCTCCTCTCTTCCCCAAACTCCCAAGATCAGCAGGAGAGAAAATGATGGCAGGCAGCCTGACTAGCCCAACAACACTCCGTATTTTTTGCCACAACTAATTCCCAGTTCGGGAGAAGCATTTCACCTTCCATTTACCTTATTGGCCTGAATATAAGCCTCACTTTCCCCCAAATTCCAACCGTGAAAAGTTAAAGTGTGGCTTACATTTGAGACCTTATGGTATGCAACCAGGAGCATGGGGCAAACAGCGCCAGGAGTGTGGCAAAGCGGCACCCGCCCCGTGCGTAGTCCCTCATCCTCTCCCCCAAGGTCAGGAAGGGAGAGAGTGAGGAAGGGGAAGGGCCACCGGCAACACAACATGGCTCCCACCACCCCAGCATGCACCCAGGAGCAGCGAGGAATGGAGCGGCTTATATTCGGGTATTTTTTCTTTTTTTCTCTCCCCCCCCCTCCAATTTTAAAGGTGTGGCTTATATTCGGGTGCGGCTTATATTTGGTCCAATACTGTTATATATTGAAGTTCTCACCCTGGCCACCAGGAGTATCATGTATATAGTTTTCACTCAGGTCCACGTCAGTTAATTTAGGCGGGAAACCCTGGGTTGTTGTTGCTACAATGTTGACAGCCGGCTGCCTATAAAAGCAGGCCGGCTGAGCTGGTTGCTGTTCAGTTCTGTTCCAGCTTATAAATAAAGAGCTGCTTTGGAGAAATCGCTGCGTCGTCTGCTATGTCCACCCACTATTTAACAAATACAGTATAGTCCCAGCTTTGGCTGCTATGGTGTGAGAGGAGGAGTGTTTCCTTAGCAAAGTGGCTCTCTCTAAAGCCCAGCTTTCCTCTTTTGTATTCATCTTCTGTAAGAATATAAGGACTTGGCCATGTGACACTTAATACTATGGTAAAGAAGCAGAGGTCTGCAAGTAGAGGCAGGATGACTTTCTCATTTCTCAGTAACTTACAAATACGCTTTAAATCTGGTGCCTTCCATTGTAACAAGCCTCAGAGGGGTAGCTGTGTTCGTCACTTGCAGCAAAAGCAACAAAATTAAGCAGATTTAGAAAGGCATAAGCCAGTGATGGGGAATCTGAGCCTCAGGGGCCCAATATGGCCACCCAGGCTACTCAAGGTAGGCCTCCACCCCAGGACACACACCCTTACGATACGATAATCTCTATTGTCCCATACAGAACAACGAAATTGAAAAAATCTACATCAGACATTCAAAAACCAACAAGCCTGCTATCCCAGCTATCCCATTCTGGTTAGCCCCCTAAAAACTCTGATACCCCATAATTAAATACAGTATACTCCCATAGAGAGTACCTTACACTGCGTTAAAAACCAAAATTGCATTTGGATAGAAACTGTTCTGTACTGCTCTCCTCAAGTACTTTGCCTGGCTTAAACTATGATAATGCCTTTTCCTTGTCTGGATGAAGGATGTGGTAGAGTGGGTGGGTGTGTATGTGTTGAGTGTGTCGATTTTTGCCTGGCCAAAATGTAGCCAACTATACAAAAGTAGGTGTCACATCGTTTGCTTCACCCATTTTTTGCTTCTGGCCTCTTCAACCATTGGCATGTAGCTTCTGGAAAGTTTCCCTCAGGCTGACCCAAAATAAGCTTTTCTGGGCTTTTAGATCCACAGTGGTGAAGCGGTTTTGTTGTTCCTCCTTTTAAAACTATAATGGGGGAGGGGAGAGCTTCCTTGTTAAGAGAACATGGCTCTAAGGCAGGTGAGCAGCTTGACACATCACCCTGTTTCAAATTATTATTGAAAGCTTTTTATGATATGAAGGGTATGGGGGTTTTTTGTGTGTAGACCTTTTATAATAGGAAAAGTCACAATGGCACACCATTAATAAAATAATCCCTGCTCATCTCTGCTAGATGAGCACAAAACAAATCTCAGGTATCTCAGAATCATCTTCCCTCACTCATTGTTGTCCCCCAAACATATTGTATAGAGGAAACTGTTTAGTCTATATGTTTAAAGTTAAAAAATCATATTACTTAGTAATCCTTGAACACATACACACACACACACACACACACACACACACACACACACAGTGGTACCTCGGGTTACAGATGCTTCAGGTTACAGACTCCACTAACCTCGGGTTAAGAACTTTGCTTCAGGATAGAACAGAAATTGTGCTCTGGCAGCGCGGTGGCAGTGGGAGGCCCCATTAGCTGAAGTGGTGCTTCAGGTTAAGAACAGTTTCAGGTTAAAAACAGACCTCCAGAATGAATTAAGTTCTTAACCTGAGGTACCACTGTGTGTGTGTGTGTGTGTGTGTGGAATCCCTGACTAAGGATAGCAGATTAAACTTCTCCAGTACACTTCACACTAATGCCCTCATGCAATTAATCTGCACATCCACCTGCTGTTGCTGCTAAGAGTGTTGGAGAATATTCACCAAGGCTGGGCTTTCTGTCTAAATATTGCTCTTGGATGTGCAAAGTAGGAGAGAAGCATAATGCTCCCCTTAACAGACAGCAATCAAGCTGCAGGGGGTCTCTTCACTGCTCTGAAATGTACTTTGCTCTTTTAGCTGCTCCTCCCTCTCTAATAGTAGTTAATTGTTTTGGGCTGTGCTGCTAACCTTCCTGTAATGAAGTTTTCTTTCATTTTGTCAATCATTCAATCAAATGTGCAATTGCCTCCTCTCTTATCTATGGGGTTTTAAATACAGATAACCAGGTACCTGGTGACAAGGTGGCAGAATTCAGGCAATGAATGAATTGGTTCTTGCTGGAATAAGATGAAATTTTGGGTTGAGGAAGTTCCAACACGTGAGAGAGAACAAATGGAACCATTTATCACTCCATAGTTTTTTGGTTAATTGGCAAAAGTAACCAAACCTCATCGTTATGCCTGTCCTACAGCCCAAGATATGGATTACTATCAAGCATGACTGATAATACCCATAGATATTTTGATTATAGCTTTACTTCTGTTGGATTCCTAGTGTCACGGAAGGCTTAAACCTGTACAGTGGTACCTCGGGTTACTTACGCTTCAGGTTACAGACTCCGCTAACCCAGAAATAGTACCTTGGCTTAAGAACGTTGCTTCAGGATGAGAACAGAAATCGTGCTCCGGCGGCGCGGCAGCAGCAAGAGGCCCCATTAGCTAAAGTGGTGCTTCAGGTTAAGAACAGTCTCAGGTTAAGAACGGACCTCCGGAACGAATTAAGTACTTAACCCAAGGTGCCACTGTACTACACATGTCATTAGTAATTTAGCCCTCCTTCGCTTATACAAAAAGCCAACATGGGCCTGTCATATGGGTCAGGACTCTGGTGCCAGGGTATGTAGCAGGAGTTTTAGTACTCTCTTCCCTGCTATGGGCGCAACACAAGATGCCTGCAATTTGCATTGCCAAAAAGTGTCCCATTTAAATGGATAGGAACATCATCATCACTATCATAAAGCAAGGGGGAGATGTCCTACCCCTGTTTTGTACACAGCTTGTGAGTTTTGTCTCATAAGCACCAGAGGAGAGTATCGGCATTCTGCCATTGTTTGTCTCCAGCATTTGGATATAGTGCCTGCTGCTAGTTGATGAGCAAGCCTCACCTTGTCAGATGACATCTCACCTATGACAACTGTGCTCTGGAGAGACTTTTAGAAAGCGAAATTCTGTTAAGTGTAACAGAGTTGAGGTTTGCCTCTGAAGGTCCATTAAATGGATCTCGGCTCATTTTGTCCCCTTCAGTTGCACATGTTTGAAAAGATTTAAGTTATCTCTCCTCACTACCATCAGCAGCCTTTTTAAGGTATGCCTTCCAGCGTTCTTGGAAGAACGCCTTTGTCCTCCAAAGAGTGTTGTGTCTTTTTGTGCCTTACTCGTCTGATGCATCATGTCTTGATCTGCTCCGAAAGCTAAATTGTGTTTAAATTAATGTGGCGATATCTAATTGCTCAAGGTGTGACAGCTGAAAACGAAGTTCAAGAATGGAGGTGAAAGGACAGTTTAATGAAACATCGAGCATGCATTTACAAGTCTGTCTTCTTCAAACCCCCCTTTGGTGATGAAACACTCTGCTATTGGGGTCGATGGGATTCAATCCTCACTTTGCCGCTTTGCTGTTGTCCAGGGATAAAGGCCTCATTGTTTTATTTTCTAAAACCTCATGGGAAGAAACATTCTTGCCGGATTACTGTGGAGACTTCACTTTCTTTCTAAATTAATTGAACACTTAGAAGCAAAGCTACTGGCCTTATCAAAGGAAAGAAATGCAATTAAAACTGAAGACGTCTCAGGGGAGAGAACCATCACTGCTCCCTATCTATTTAGTTATAGAGGTATGTGCTCAACTATGTGGATGTAGAAATCATTGTTGTTGAAACTTATTTAAACTGATGAGCTCCACAAGATGAAGAGATAGTTCATGGAGTTTTGACAAAGAGCTGTAAGTTCTAAGAATCTGGTAAGAACAACAAATGAGTGGTAAGTAGAAGAGTTTGGATTTGATATCAGGCTTTATCACTACCTGAATGAGTCTCAAAGTGACTAACATTCTCCTTTCCCTTCCTTCCCCACAACAAACACTCTGTGAGGTGAGTGGGGTGAGAGACTTCAAAGAAGTGTGACTGGCCCAAGGTCACCCAGCAGCTGCATGTGGAGGAGCGGAGACGCGAACCCGGTTACCCAGATTATGAGTCTACTGCTCTTAACCACTACACCACACTGGCTCTCAAGTAAGTAGCAGGCAGAAGGCAAGACTTACAGAGCTGAAGAAAAGTCTGATCATTTGGCAAAGTCACTAGTATGAAAGAAATGACAGTATGCACAGTAATGCTGATTTAGGGGGGGGGGGGAATCCATCGGGCTGTGGGAGTTAAAGGAAAACAACCACAATAGACTAGCTGCAATTCATTAAGTTAGGGATCCTATTTTGTTATTTCTTTTTGTTTAAGAGGATAGCATCCTTCACTGAAGAAACCTTTAAATATTCTCTGTGGAGAACTGAATACAGTTTCTGGCTCTTTCTAATTCAGGCTGTCTTTCAGGGCATGGTCCTCACAAGGCAAGTTACAAACAAAATGAAATTCATTGGCTGAGTTCCTGATTTGAGTATGAAATCAATCTTATCTATACTTGGTATCAACAGTGGTATCCACTAGCTCCATCCACTTGCCTGAGGTCAGAAAAATATCAACCCCATGAACTACATGTGAAGCAATTCAGGGGTGCCAACATGAATAAAATATTGGGGAGGGGGAGGTAAGCCCCACCCCACATAAGTGATCACAAGATGTGGCAGGCACACACCATTTGAATGACAAATGGGGAGAAGGGTAGTCCCTTCAAATATATTTTTTTGGGGGGCAAATACAAATTGGCCACTAGGAGTTGGCTCCAATGCTAAACATTCCTCACTTATGCTCTGACCAGAATGGGAATACCTTCAGAAAACAGCCAGATTTGGTTTGGATTAGTTTGGAGCCTGTCCAATTCTGTTCAGGTCTGAATGACCTGAACAACCAGCATTTTCTGTGTAATCAGAATTAGTCTAATTTGGATAAACTATAGGATGGGTCCTAAAAAAAATAATGCAGCTGTCAAAAGCCTTGGTAAAAAGATACATATTCAGCAAATGTAAAACTATACAACGAAAGTGCCAGACACACCTCTGTAGGAAGTCAATACCATGCCATAGAGAATGATTAAATACAATAAAAGCCCATTAAAACTGCAAAACAAATAAGAGTTAAAACAGAAATGCAAAGAATTAAAACAGGAGGTTCAAGACAGGAGATGAGGAGGAATGAGGGGAAACAAGGGGCTTCAAGAGCTGGCTTAATGCCAATACCAGTGGGACTTCTCATATTTGAGTAGGTTGCTGGGAAAAAGTCAAATTCCATGTTGGAGATCATTAGGAAAAAATATTTCTTTTTAAGGCCAAATATCATAATGCCTTCATCACATCTATAGTGCACTAGGAATACTGTGCATAGTTCTGGTGAATGCCCCTCAAGAAAGGTACTGAAGAGGTGGGAAATGTGCAGAAAAAGGCAGTAGCACACTTACCTCTATGAGCTAAAGTTTGTAATATTTAGGGCTTTTTAGCTGAGAAAAAAGGGAGTATAAAATTATGCCTAGTGTAGAGAAAGTAGTTAGGGAGAAGTCTGTCTCTCACACATAACACTAGAAACTAAGGTCACTGAAGCAAAATGGTAGCAGATTTGGGATGGACAAGACGCTGCACATCTTTACACAGCTCATAGTTAAACTATGAAATTCACTACCACAGATGATGCTGTGATGACTACCAACCTGAACAACTTTAAAAACAGTTAGACAAATTCATGGAGGATTAAGGTTATATTACCTCCAGTCTTCACGTGCCTCTGAATTGTTGGAGATCATGTTGAGGTGACTCATGTCCTTCCAGTGGGCTTTGCAGAGGCATCTGGTTGGCTGCTGGGATAACCTGTTGGACTAAGATGGGCCTTTGGTCTGATCCAGCAAGCCTCTTTTTCTTTTCTTTGTGTTCTTTACTGTGAGTTAGAGGTAGTTCAGTTGCTTGAGGAACTGAAGAGGACCGCCTAGCATTACCCGAAGCAGGAAGTACAGAAAGCAATGTCAAAGAGTTGCAATAAATTAGTCTGTAAGGTGTCAAAGGTCTCTTCATCTTTATAGTTGCCACTTAGCAGCGGTTCCCAAAGGGTTTATTTATGAAAGAGTGAAAAAACATTTCTTTTATACACACAATCCTTCTCTTAGTCTATTTAGCAGTCGGCATGTGCACCATAATTAACAGCAAGGTAAAATTTATCAGATAAAAAGAAGTTGCATATAAAACAATAAGTGAACTAGAGCAGCCCGGCTTTTGTAAGTACAGTTCATGTAATTGCAAGTGATTGTTAGAGAGTATGAGTGTCATTCCCAGACACAGCCAATTAATGGAGTCTATGCTTTCCTTTGTGAAACTCTTCTTGGAATCACAGTGTGAAAATCATACTTCTAAAAGGGCCCATGACAAACTGGTGATGCCGACTTATTAATGCCGGCTGAGCGATAACATTAACATTTCGGAATCAATTGTTCCTTTATACTGGGAGTGTTTGTATTTACTACAGTAGCATGACTAAGCTAATGTTGATTACAGAAATCACTTGGAGAGATATTATGACAAAAGATTGCCTCCATCGTTGTGAAAAAATGGTCCTAGCAAACTTCCAATTCTTCATGTGTCATGTTAAATTTTCACCTCACTTATTTGCATTGTGAGGTGATTCTTACTTGAATATTATCGACTGAATCATTACCAGTGAACAGAGGACTTCAGATTGATTATAGTCTATTTACAGAGGAACATAGGAAGCTGCCTTATATTGAGTTAGGCCATTGGTCCATCTAGCTCAGTATTGTCTATGCTGATTGGCAGCGGCTCTGCAGGCTTATAGCAGAGGTTTCTGCCAGTCCTACCTGTAGATCATCGCTTTCCAAACTTTTTGTGTTGGTGACACACTTTTTAGTCATGCATCATTTCGTGACACGGTACTTCAGTTTTACTAGCAAACCGGAGGTTAAACTAACCTCTTTCCAGCCCCGTGAGGAATGTGGGGGGCATATGCGTGTCACATTTACACACTCCAGCCAACACACGTGTTGCGACACACAGTTTGAAAAGCTCTGTGGTAGATGCTGGGGGTTAAATATGGTACTTTCTGTATGCAGAGCAGCTGGGCTGTAAATTCTCTGCTTAATTTACTTCTAGCAGTTAAGCAAGCTTTCTGACTCACATTCTGAATGGGAATGGCATAACTAACCATTGATACCACCTGTGGTGGGTAGCTTCATTAAAATATTGGGTCACTGTGCCATAGCTGTGGAAAAGTCAAAATTCATATTGGGGATCATTAGGAAAGGGTTTGAAAAAAAATGCCAATATCACAATGTCATCACAATATCACAATGTCATCACGGCACAATCTATGCTGTTGCAGGAAAGTCCGAGGGCTCTCTCTTGGACAAATGAAGACACCGACCAGAGCAATTCAGAGCAAAACAGCAGCCAGTAGGCTCGGTCTTTATTTAAGAAAAGACTGTCGCGACAGGACTCCCACCGCCCACGAAGTGAAGCAAGATGGAAGCCCCGAACAAAGGAAGACCCTAACTTTTATTAGTTGCTAATCCCCAAAGCTACACCCCCAGAATTACATCATATTTACATCATGATTACATTAAAGTTAGGAGGAGTCGAGGAGGGGCTTCACAGGTAATCTGAGTGCCCTGACACCTGGCCGGAGTCTCCTCTCCCCTCCCCACATGAGTCATTTTAAAGACAAAAGAGAAGGGCGAAGTTTCCTGCCCCCTGAGGGGAATCCGGTCAGAGTCCTTTGTGAAAGTCCGTGCGGAATACACTAAAAGATGCAAGTTATTGTGTCACTGATAGCCTTCTGTCTGAGCCCATCACGATGGTAATCAAGGTTGTCACGTCCGCCGCAGAGTACGTGACCGCTCGGTCGAAGGATTATGGTTGCCATGTGTCAGGTTACCCCCCTTTGATAGTCCTTGTAATATGTAGTCAAATAAAAGTGGTCCGATGAAAATCCGATGTACGGCTGATTTTTGGTGAATTTATAAAGAGTATGGTCCTTGAAGTTCAAAGTACTTTCACTTTTCGGAAGCAACTTGCTACATTTTGATTAGATCAGTCACGGTCAATTGAACTCGGAAACATTGTATTGAGAGCTGTCAAAAGGAGAGGGAACAGACGCTTGCGGCTTGCAGTACCAGCGTGGCCGCCGCAAGGGGCGCTGTTTGATAATGGTGATTGGCTGAGGCTGCCGCTGTTTGACCTAAAGTTCAGGCGCCCGGTCTACTCACAGTAAAAATAGAGCGAAGCGGAGCGCTATGGCGAAAGACTGTCGGTCGAGCGCTTCCTTATCTACGGAAGGCTTTTTAAGAGATGACCCTCTAAAAGGGCATCTCTAGGGTCAGGGAGGGGGATGCGTGTATGTGTGTGGTGCTTGTGCAGTACACGTGTAAATGAGGGGGGGGGGTGTGATTTCCGGCGACAGTTCCCCCCTTCGGAGATAAGATTGCGAAGGTAGGAAAACCGCGCAATCCTTCTCTCCGTACAATCAATAAAAGTCTGACATGTCATACCTAGAATCCAGATTTTGGAAGTTCTTCAGGGGTCCCATTTCGATGGGAGTCGCCTGGGTTCCTGGTACTGGCAGTCTGTGGGCAGTAGCTGATAGTGGGCGAAGAGTCGGAAGGCAAGAGCCGCAGGTCTGACAGCACATCGGGAAGCAGTGGATTGCGCAGCAGAAAACGCAATGCAGATGGTCACAGTGATGAGGATCAGGAGTCCGTTCCCTAGGAGTTGTTTTATCCAACCTGACCCAGGCAGCCAGCTCCACAGCTGAGTATCTGACAGTCCTTCATGTTGGATGTCTTTAAGCTCATCCGTTAGTTTATGGATGTTGTTAAGGTGTCCAGTGATATTAAGGGTTTGATCGGACACGTGTGTGCAGCACTCGGTTCCGACGAGGGCACAAACGCCTCCGGTCGAGGCAAGAACGTAGTCCAAAGCAAGGCGGTTCTGTATCGCGGTCTGCCTGACTTCCGTCAATTCTGTCAGGATAGATTGAGTAGCCGCATTGGACTCTTCCATGAAAGTTAGTAGGATGTCCATTAATTTAAGGATATCGACGTGATTGGAGCCGGCTCCATACGCAGGAAAGAGAGCCCGGCCATAAGTTTCACTATTGGCTGCTACGTCGGAGAGTTGCGATAAGTCCTTTGCCCTCTTATTGCGTTTTCTCCCGGGGGGTAGGTTTTGTGTGACCCGGACCCCAGGTAGGATGAGGCCAAGGTAACAAGTGCCGCGGGAGTGGGGACTGGCCCATACATAGCCGCGGTGGCCACAAACCCAGAACAGCCCTTGTAAACACGAGTCTATGCGGCCAGTGAGGAAAGCACGGAAGAAACATTGGGAGACCGGGGAAGGGCTCCAGAGGTCAGGTAAGCTCATTACGCGTTTCCATGCAGACGTTAAACTGGGGTGGATAGAGGGGTTGTTCTGGTGCCATAGGGTAATCCTTCCGTTTAAAGTAATGTCAATGGTGTACTTACAAGTACTATCACCGATAACTTTGTCATTCCCGCTGAACTTCCGGCAAAGGTCACCTGTTGTGGGCCCAGTTAGATAGATGTATTGGTAAGTCAAGTTCACGGCAGTCAGGTTCCAGGATTGTACGTCAGCGGAGAGATGTTGTTGCAGGGTGAGGGGTACTCCAAGAAATGGTATGCCGCTGTGGAGGTGTGCAGGAGCATTGGCACAAATCCAACACTCATTGGTTGTCGTCTGTTTAGCAATTTGAGAGATCAGTTTCACATAGGTGTTGGAATGCCAAGTGGACAAAAAGTCATTATTGTTGGGGTTTTCAGATATTGACAGTTCCCCCCTTTGTCGAGGTGCGGTACCGGCGGGGTGGAGGGGGTCTTGGCGGAGCAGGTATGTGAGGTTTGTGGTGAGACCCCCACATCTTTGGGGTCCAGTAGTGTCCCATTCTGCTGGAGGTGTAACGGAGTGATGCCAGCCTTCAAGGTACGCTTTCCCGTCCCAACCGGAAGCGAATCCGATGTCCCAGACGCAGCAGTACCTTCGGAGGCAAACTCCTTGGAGGATGGTTTGGCGTGGGGTGGTATCCACTCTTTGACAGTAAAACCCATGAATTAGGCGGTCTGTGGGGTGATTCCGGTCAGTATAAACTGATTCAGTACCCCCGTTGTCTAGAAGTGTCCAGTTCAGAGTTTGTTTGGGTGTACCATCAGAAAAGAGTACGTAAGAACCATTGAGACAGCGGGCTCGGTTCCAAGGGCCATCTCTGGTGAGGATGAGTTTGCCCAGTGGCATGTAAGAGGGGGAGCGAATAAAAAGTTCCCAAGTTTGGTGAGCAGCGAGGGTCGGTAATATGGCATGTCGAAGGAGAACGCGGGTTTCGGGTAGGCAGAACTCAAAATTCCCCAGGCGGTCCGGTGTCCCTCTTTTCACCATGTCAACAATTCCGAAGTCCAGATATTTGTATTCCATTTGTAATCCTGGGCAGGAGCCGTGTGTGGTTATGGGGTGTTGGGAGAGAGTAGAAGTAAGAGAAAGGACGAGCAGAGTGGGTATGGTATTTGCCATTGCGAATAGAGGGTGTCGTTAGGCTGTGGAGCTGTCAAACGGAGCTGTCAGACTGCAGAGCTGTCAAATGCGGAGCTGTCAAACGGAGCTGTCAAACTGCAGAGCTGTCAAATGCGGAGCTGTCAAATGGAGCTGTCAAACTGCAGAGCTGTCAAATGCGGAGCTGTCAAATGGAGCTGTCAAACTGTAGAGCTGTCAAACGCGGACGTCTGTTCTACGGAGTTTGAGGCGAATAGGGGGTCGGTTGTTCCGGTCGGCTGATGTGATTAGTTCGGAGGTCCAATGGGCTGATGTGTCAGGTCCGGTCTGTTGGGCCCGGTTCGTACCCCGATCTGGTCCGGTCTGTTGGGCTCGATTCGTGCCCCGATCTGGTCCGGTCTGTTGGGCTCGATTCGTGCCCCGATCTGGTCCGGTCTGTTGGGCTCGATTCGTGCCCCGATCTGGTCCGGTCTGTTGGTCCTCCTCGGTGCCGGTGTCGTCGTCTGTTGGGCGCGCTGGTGTGTCGTAGGGCGAGTCGTCTGCTGTGGGTTCGGGTGGTGATGCGGGTTTGCAGCGGGTGTGGTGCAACCAGGCTGTTTTTTCTGCTACCTTAACAGAAGTTGGAGTGGTTAAAAGTACCTGGTAGGGGCCCTCCCAATTGGGCTGCAAGGGTACCTTATGGTAAGTCTTCACTAGTATCCAATCCCCTGGTTGATACGAGTGAATGTTTTCATCAAGGGGAATATTTTGGCTGGAGGCAGCGTATCGGTGTAAAAGAGTGAGTTGTTTCTGGAGTTGTATTACATAGCTAGTTAACTCTGTCTCTCCAACCTCTAGTTCTGATGTTGGAAATTGGGTATTATATACTGGGGATGGTCTTCCGAATAGTAATTCATAGGGAGATAATTTGAGGTTTCCACGAGGGCATGCTCTTAAATTGTGGAGAACTAGTGGAATGGCATTAACCCATTTGATACCAGAGTCCTTACAAAGTTTTCCTAGCTGAGATTTAAGCTGTTGGTTCATTCTTTCTACTTGCCCGGAGGAGGGCGGATGGTATGGAGTATGTAGCTTCCATTTAATTCCGAGGGCGTTTGCAACCTGTTGGATTATTTCTGATGTGAAGTGGGAACCCCTGTCGCTGTCTATGTGTCGGGGAACTCCGAAGCGGGGTATGATTTCTTGTAATAGGATCTTTGCAACAATGTGGGCAGTAGCTCTACGAGTAGGGAAGCACTCTACCCACCCAGTCAACTGGTCGATAATTACGAGAGCATGTTTGTTGCCGAGACAAGGGGGTAAGTCTATGAAATCTACTTGAAGACTTTCAAATGGGACAAAAGCCCATGGTCTTGCCCCTGGTGGGCATCTGGCAGTATGTTTCGGATTAAAGCTCTGGCAAGTATGGCAATTCTTTACGGCAGTTTTAGCGGCTAGAGCAAGCCCTGGGGCGTACCAACAGCGTTGTATGGTGTCTATAAGTTTGTCTCTGCCCCAGTGGGTACGTTGGTGCAGGATTCTCAAGTGTTTGGGTACCCATAGTCTGGGCATTATGAGTCTTTTATCCGGGAAATACCAAACGTCATTTTCCAAGTGGGCTCCTTGTTCTATCCATCCTTTAATCTCCTCTGGGGTCGCAGTTTTGTACATTTCTGTGAAATCCACGTCTGATAAGACTTGTGGTCCTTGGAACTCATTATCTGTCGGGGGGGGCTGGAGGGCTGCCTCCTGGGCTGCGCTGTCAGCCCGTTGGTTCCCTCTAGAGACTGGGTCCCTGCCTTTCGTATGTGCTTTGCAATGTACCACTGCAATAGCTGCCGGAAGGTGTATTGAGTTCATGAGGCGCTGTACTAGGGAGGCGTGTGCAATTTGCGTTCCTGCTGTAGTCAAAAAACCTCTCTGTAACCAGATTTGCCCGGTAGCATGCACCAACCCGAAACAATATTTCGAATCGGTGTAGATAGTGATCCTTCGTCCTGCTCCTAATTCACAAGCTCTGATCAGGGCGATAAGTTCTGCCGCTTGTGCACTATATTTTGCATTGATCGGTCGAGCCTCCAGGGTCTCACTATCGGTGACTATGGCATATCCACTTTTCCGTACCCCTCCTATAACCTTGGAGCTCCCGTCAGTATACATGATGAGATCTGGTTCAGGTAAAGGGAGGTAATCAAGATCCTCTCGTGGTTTCTCTACATGGCGGACTATTTGAGAGCAGTCGTGATGTGGGGTGCCATCGTCAGGGAGGGGCAGAAGGGTTGCGGGGTTGAGCGAATTTACTCTTTTTATGGTGACGTTTGAAGGACTGAGAAGGATGGCCTCGTATCTGTTTAATCGTTGTATCGTAAAACGTTGGCATCCTTGTAGGCTAAGGAGAGTAGCAACAGCATGGGGGACGTTGACAGTTAGGTCGTGTCCCAGGACAGTTTCTTGTGCCTTCTCTAGGAGCAGGGCTGCGGCTGCCACGGCTCTAAGGCATCCTACATTTCCTAGTACAGTGGTGTCTAGTTGAAGGCTGTAATAAGCGACAGGCCTATTCTTCCCTTGGAAGGGTTGTGTTAGGACGCCTGAAGCTACTCCCTTATTCTCATGCACAAATAGAGAAAAAGGTAGTCTATAATCTGGGAGTCCGAGTGCAGGGGAGGACCGCAGTTCTTTCTTAATAGATTCGAAGGCTTCAAGTGCCTCTGCTGACCACTGCAGCTGGTCTGGGGCATTGTCGTGTGTCATTGCTGTAAGGGGGCGGGTGAATTCCCCGTAGCGCGGAATCCATGCTCGGCAGAATCCACTCATTCCGATGAAACCCCGGAGTTGCCTTTTAGTTTTTGGTAGGGGTAATTTGGTTATTGCCTCAATTCTGTCTGTGGTCAGCGCACGGGTGCCCTCTCCTAGCATGTGGCCAAGATACTTCACCTCTTTCTTACAATATTGTATCTTTTTCGGGGATACCTTGTGTCCCTTCTGTGCTAGGAGGTTTAGGAGAGTTATAGTGTCCTTTTTGCAGGATTCTAGATCCTTACCACAGAGTAAAATGTCATCAACATAGAGTCTCAGGGCTGAGCCTCCTGGCAGAGTCACGTCTGATAGATCTTGGTGTAATATAGATGAGAAAATTGCTGGAGACTCTACATATCCTTGGGGCAGTCGAGTCCAGGTTAACTGCCCTGTTTGCCAGGTGAAAGCAAAGAGGAATTGGCTTTCTGGGTCTACGGGGATGCTGAAGAAGGCAGAACATAGATCTATGACAGAGTAGACCACAGTTCCTTCTGGGATGGTGCTTAGGAGGTGGTGTGGGTTGGCGACTACCGCGTGTCGGGGTATAACAAAAGAATTGACGAGCCTGAGATCCTGGACGAGGCGCCATTTGACAGGATTTGTATTGGGCTTTTTGACGGGAAGTAGAGGGGTGTTGCAGGGAGAGGCGCATGGGACTAAAACTCCCATCCTCAGGAATTCATCGATCATCGGGGCCAATCCGTCTATTGCGTCTGGAGGAAGGGGGTATTGCTTAGTACATGGGAAGGGTAGATCCTTTCTGTAGTTAATCTTGACTGGCACCGCGGACTTTAAGAGTCCGACAGAGGTTGATTCGGTTCCCCATAAGGAGGGGGAGACACCTTCTAACAATTCGGGCGGAAGATCAATTGTGGTGGTATGGGCTTCCTGTAGGACTCCTTGGAAATTGAAGATGGATTCATTTGGCATATGTAAGAAAATGCCTTCTTGGCCACATTGTATGGTGGCGTTTAATTTACAGAGCAGATCCCTCCCCAAGAGATTGACGGGGCTAGATGTCAATAAGAAGGTATGTTTAACAGATAGCGGTCCGACAGAAACTTTTGCAGGTCTGGAGAGAGGGCAGTTCCGAGGGATTCCATCCAGTCCCATTACGGTTCTGGTTTCTTCCCCGGGGGTTAAATGGCTATTGGTGAGGGTGGAGTAGGTGGCACCCGTGTCCAAAAGGCAATCGTAGGACTGTCCGTCGATTTGCATTGTGCAGATTGGGTCGGAAGAGGATAGTTGTAGAACGGGACAAAGAAAAGAGAAAGAGGCGGGATCTGCATCTAATTGTCAATGTTCTTGGTATTCCTCCATCACCATTTCATGAGTTGGGTTCGTGGGACGGTTACCGTGTTTGAAGGGATTTGTGACGTCGTGAGGTGGGTTCCGAGGCCGTGGCTGTGAGGGTGCTGAGTAGGGTTGTGTTTGCGCTTGGGGTCGGTTTGGTTCGTGTGGAGAGGAAGGTTCCCTAGGTCTGGGATAGGTGGTTTCCCTGTACTCTGACCTGTATGGCTTCGGATTTCTAAACTCTGCCCTCCTGGCTCCTATCAGAAGAGGACAGTATCTTTTTATGTGCCCTACTTCATCACAGTGGAAGCAGACACGGTCGTCAGGTAAATCTGATTTTCCTAGCTTAAATTTCTCTTTGGGTGTAGGGATCCCGGCTGCATAGGCTAACACCCGGGGAGAGTCGGATTTTAGATCCTTCTTCTTCCGTTCATCTCTTGAGTTGAATACAGACTTCGCGATGGAAAGGATTTCGTTTATGGTTTTTCCATCATACCCAAGATGAGAGTTTAATGCCTTTCGGATGTCGGCATTGGCCTGATCCTTGAAGAATCCTTTGACTATTACCTCATGCTGTGGGCTTTCTGGGTCTATTCCACCCCAGGTCTTAATAGCAGAAACTAGTCTTGAGTAATAGTCGGAAGGATGTTCATCAGGTCCTTGAAGGACGGCTTGGACTTTGGTCCAATTTACGGTTCGCTGTCCCGCAGCTTTAATACCATCTAGGATGGCCTTCTTAAAAATTTTTAGACCCCATATGCCATTGTCTGTGTTATAGTCCCAGTCAGGATCATTAATTAACGTCTGAGCGGTCAGTGGGGACATCGAGGCGGGACGATTTGGTTGGTAATCTTCTCGGGTTAAAGCTTCCCCCGCCTTTGCTAGTATTTCTCTCTTTTCTGCCTCATTGAATAGGGCCCCAAGTAACATATGCACATCTGCCCAGGTGGGGTTGTGAGTGGAGAAAATGGTGGCCACCTGGCGGTGGCATTTGTCAGGGTCGTCACGTAGGGAGGGCATCTTGTCGGACCAATTCATTAAGTCCGAAGTAAGGAAGGGTTGATGAGTAAATACCATGCGGGGTGGGTCTCCTACTCTGGCCGGGGGTATAGGTAATGCTCGCAGAGGGAAGGCACCTTCTATTTCTCCGATTTGCAAATTATCCCTGTTTCTAGTTCTACTGGAGACGGGTCCCTCTCTTCCTTCGTTTAGAAGTTGCCCATTGAGTAAGGGTCCAAGATCCAAGCTTACTTGGTCTCCTTCTAGGTTTGATGTGCTTGAAGAAGGGTGGGGCGGCGATGTATTGGATATACTTTGGGAAAGGGCAGCAGCGGTGGCGGGCTGGTTTGCTACACCTTCTCTCAGTCCTGCGCCTCCCCCGCTAGTTCCTGTTCTGTCCCCTGCCCCGGGTCCTGGCGGTCGGGGGGCTCGTGGTTCCGGGTAGTAGAAAGGAACAAGGGTCCTATCCAATTGCTCCTCCTGGGCTCTAATCTCATCATATGGGGGAGGTCCGGTTGGTTTTAGAACAGGCATTTGATGGGCAACTTGAGCTTGCAGCCGTTGAAACACTACGCGGGCTTCTATGAAAATGTTTAAATAGTATAGTTGTTGGGGCCTCTCGTCAGCTAGATAGGATTTAAGAGCTTGTATCTTTACGAGATTAAAAGAGCCGTGGGGTGGCCACCTGGAGGTTGGTTCTAGGTGGTGGGTAAAAGCGACCCAGAAGATGTTGCAAAGGTCCTTTAGCTTGGACTTTGAGAGTCCCTTCCTTCCCCTCAATCCTTTCCAGTTTTGGAGGACGAATTGAAGAGGGGTATCAGAGTCCTCCCTGGAGTGGAAAGGCTCCGCGGAAGCCTTGTCACTGGGAGGAGTCAGGTCTGAATGCTTGGTAGCCTGAGCTCCCATCTCTCCTTCTTATTTATCTATTTCTGTTAACAGAGTTCGTTAAAGACAGTGGGGTTGAACACACACACACACAAGGAGGACGGACAATGGGGGAAAAGAAAGAGAAAACGGAAGAGAAGATTCCTTCAGTAACCAAAGTATCCTGAACCAACACAAATTTCTCTCATTCATAAATCACGAACTAATCCCTGAAGATCTCAAACTTGAACGGAAAACCTAAACCACGGGTCTCTCTGCCCGGAAAACCTAAACCACGGGTCTCTCTGCCCGGAAAACCTAAACCACGGGTCTCTCTGCCCGGAAAACCTAAACCACGGGTCTCTCTGCCCGGAAAACCTAAACCACGGGTCTCTCTGCCCGGAAAACCTAAACCACGGGTCTCTCTGCCCGGAAAACCTAAACCACAGCACTGTTTACAAGACTAATCCTAGTGTGGGGCCCCAATTGTGAACCTCCCCTCTACCCTCCACAACAGCCTCCTGCCTAGCCTTTGGATTAAGTTCGGATTCCTTACTGAACGCCTGCGCAGTGCAGTGCCAGATCAGGACCCGAGAAAACAAAGTTTTTGAAAGGAAGCAAATGACCTTGCGTTCTCACGTACACGGGTCATCCCTAACAAAGGTCGCCGTGCAGGAGGGGCGGCTTCATTTGCATAAATAGGGACAGTAAGAAAGGGTTTGTACGGACGCCTCTAGACGACTCCGAGAGAGGACGTCAGGGAAACAATAAGTACCACGTTTTTTCCCGGCCACGCTCCGAGGGGAAAAACGGGGGAGAAAAGGATAGAGAGATTCGTAGGGGACGCCTCTGGCCGACTCCGAAAGAGGGCATCAGAAAACAATAAGCACCACGTTTTCCCTGGCCACACTCCGAAAGGGAAAACGGAGAGAGAAAGAGAAAGAGAGATTCAAGATTTAGGTGTGACGTTGGAAATAAAGAGAAAGATTTGGCTGTTGTGGAGATGTTACCTTCCACCCTCCTCCCAATGTATCTTATTCAGAACCATACTCACGTCCGTTGATGTCCCTCGTAGATCCCGGGATCCTTTTCCTTGGCCGGCTTTACCTCGCCTTTGCTCTCTCTGGTTGGGCTTCTGGTGACGGTTGATTACCGCCCACAAAGAGGATGCAGGGAGAGGAAAAAGGATCCCCGGGCAAATGTTGCCCAGTGGCGCCCGATCCCCTCTATCTCCCCTCTCACCTTTGCAGGAGAACCAAGTGTCCCTGAGCACGGTCGCCAAAACTGTTGCAGGAAAGTCCGAGGGCTCTCTCTTGGACAAATGAAGACACCGACCAGAGCAATTCAGAGCAAAACAGCAGCCAGTAGGCTCGGTCTTTATTTAAGAAAAGACTGTCGCGACAGGACTCCCACCGCCCACGAAGTGAAGCAAGATGGAAGCCCCGAACAAAGGAAGACCCTAACTTTTATTAGTTGCTAATCCCCAAAGCTACACCCCCAGAATTACATCATATTTACATCATGATTACATTAAAGTTAGGAGGAGTCGAGGAGGGGCTTCACAGGTAATCTGAGTGCCCTGACACCTGGCCGGAGTCTCCTCTCCCCTCCCCACATGAGTCATTTTAAAGACAAAAGAGAAGGGCGAAGTTTCCTGCCCCCTGAGGGGAATCCGGTCAGAGTCCTTTGTGAAAGTCCGTGCGGAATACACTAAAAGATGCAAGTTATTGTGTCACTGATAGCCTTCTGTCTGAGCCCATCACGATGGTAATCAAGGTTGTCACGTCCGCCGCAGAGTACGTGACCGCTCGGTCGAAGGATTATGGTTGCCATGTGTCAGGTTACCCCCCTTTGATAGTCCTTGTAATATGTAGTCAAATAAAAGTGGTCCGATGAAAATCCGATGTACGGCTGATTTTTGGTGAATTTATAAAGAGTATGGTCCTTGAAGTTCAAAGTACTTTCACTTTTCGGAAGCAACTTGCTACATTTTGATTAGATCAGTCACGGTCAATTGAACTCGGAAACATTGTATTGAGAGCTGTCAAAAGGAGAGGGAACAGACGCTTGCGGCTTGCAGTACCAGCGTGGCCGCCGCAAGGGGCGCTGTTTGATAATGGTGATTGGCTGAGGCTGCCGCTGTTTGACCTAAAGTTCAGGCGCCCGGTCTACTCACAGTAAAAATAGAGCGAAGCGGAGCGCTATGGCGAAAGACTGTCGGTCGAGCGCTTCCTTATCTACGGAAGGCTTTTTAAGAGATGACCCTCTAAAAGGGCATCTCTAGGGTCAGGGAGGGGGATGCGTGTATGTGTGTGGTGCTTGTGCAGTACACGTGTAAATGAGGGGGGGGGTGTGATTTCCGGCGACAATGCTTTGACTTAAACTTGGAATACCGTGTACCATTCTGGTCTCCACACCTCAGAAAGGTTATTGTAGAGCTTGGAAAGGTGAAGAAAGGGGGGGGGGAATCACCACTACTTAGGAAGCAGATTTTTAATTTTTAATATAAATGGTTCTTTAAAATGCACATTGCAAACACATTCCTAAGAGAGGCCTTCCTTCCTGTATGGCAGAGAAATAAGACTGGTTCTACTACGATGATGCCTTCTTTGGCAAATGCCTGCTTAATGTAAAGATGAAATTTGTACACTGCCCTAGAATCTTTTGGAAAAGGGTGATTGAAAATATTTTATTTTATTTAAAATATTTATTAATCACAAACTAAAGCATGTTTTCTTATTTATAATAATTGTTTTTCTCATATGCAATTTTGTACAAACTTAATCAATTAATTGATAATATGATTAACTTGTCTTAAGATTTATTTAACAGATTGACAGCCCTAAATGAAACTTACTAAAGGCTTCTCCAGATAAATAAAGGTTGTTATTTTTTAAATTACAACGTCATCAAACAAATTATGCATGAAACATCTGATATCAAACTAGCTTATACCCTTTTACAATAAACAGTTCCTTAGAAGAGTTATTTTTTAAAATGAAAACTGTTATATATATATAGCACATGCATGCTTTAGGATAGTGCTTGTAAATTATTTGCAACAAAAAATGTTATGCTTAAAATATTTATTAAGCCCCTGAAGCAATAGCTTCTTTTGAGGCAGCAAGTTTGTTAATTTAAAAAGGCCTCATCTTCTGCAAAAAGAGGAATTTGGTGTGAAAACTCTCTTTAAGAAGTGTTTCCATGTTATCTCCTACACAACTGTGTCAACAATTCCACCAGCTGGCACCATTTGGCTTTTTATTTACATTTGTCCTGGGTTAACCTAGGTCAGGAGTTCCCAAACTGTGGTCAGCAGGCTTCATTCAGGTGGTCCTAAGCAGATCTGTAAAAAATAAAATTAAAATCATACATCTAGCACAGCACATTACAATTGCTACCAAAGGCAGAAGAATTACCGTAGTAAGTGGTCCACCAAGACCCTCAGCAATTTTCAAGAGGTCCATGGGGAACGAAAGTTCGGGCATCACTGATCTAGGAGGTTCTGGTGTTAAATATTACTATTCTGAGGAATATTATTAATATTATGCAGATTCCAAGTGTTAATTTCTACCATGTTTGGGGCAGGACACCTGGATCTGATATTTTGCACTGATTTAAAATAATCCCAATAGGTAGAACAGTTAAAGGACCCCTGGATGGTTAAGTCCAGTCAAAGGCGACTATGGGTTTGTGGGACTCATTTCACTTTCAGGCCAAGGGAGCCGGCATTTGTCCACACACAGCTTTCTGGGTCATGTGGCCAGCATGACTAAACTGCTTATGGCACAACAAAACACCGTGACAGAAACCAGAGCGCACATAAACGCTGTTTACCTTCCCACCACAGTGGTACCTATTTATCTGCTTGCACTGACGTGCTTTCAAACTGCTAGGTTGGCAGGAGTTGGGACCAAGCAACGGGAGCTCACCCCGTCATGGGGATTCGAACCGCCAACCTTCTGATTGACAACTCAGTGGTTTAGACCACAGCGCCACCCGTGTCCCTATATAATCCCAATATAAGTGGTATGAAAATGACAGAAATGACATAGTTAGATAATTACTCTTTGAAGGTTAATATATGCCCCTAGTGACCTGCTTGGTTCTTCTCCAGAAGACTTTTATCTGCTGACATTAGGGAAAATTCTCTGAAGGTTTCAAAGAATTCTGGGTTTCAACCCCAGTCCAACTAGCTCTAAGTGGTTCCCCCTTCCGCTGGCAGGGTTGTAAGGTACAGCCTGGAAAATGGGAAAGGAAGTGTTGTTATCCTTTTCCCCACCTAAAACCTACTTGCTGAGACAGAAAATGTTAAACCTCATAAGATACTAAGGTGTTAGCTGTTCAAACAATTCTCTTTCGATCCCACTCCCCTGTGTCCCCCCCCCCAGTCCATGACATTCCACAGGTCTCAGAAGCTCACAGGTCAGGTCATTTGGGACATTTAAAAATATTTTTCTTTTTAATTTAAAAACTAATATACTTCGGCATACCAGGGGAATTCTCCTGAGTATGAAGAAACCACTATCTTATTTCTGTTTCATTTTCAAACTATTAGGTACTGGGCCACCCAGGTTTGACATCACAGGAAATTGGATTCTAATAACTATAAAATACTACTGATACATGTCAAGTGGTCACACACATCTTGTACACAATACATCGACCCATTAGATGGTTTGTAACGGAAGCGATTCAGTATATAGAATTCATCAACTGGCCAGAAGCAGAGGTTTTCCTGAGGAATAAGTAAATATGGTGTGAAACATGGAATGAGAGTTTGTCACTAAATGACACCTCTTTGTTCCAGACCCTTTCCTAGCTGGAATTTTTTTTTTATTGTTTAGCCATTACAAAAACCTTAGAAAAACATTTATTAAAATAATATCAAGCAATGAACTACATTAAGATAAACTGCTTGTGTAAAAATGCTGCATATATTTGCATAAAGTTAGAAGGAAAGCCCCATCATACCATCCAGCCGGGGCGGGAGGGATCCTTTCCGGATCCCCTCTCCCAAGTTTGCCCTTCCATCACTGGGGCACCAGCAGGGTGTTTCGCCTTGGGTGCTGAAACGCCTTGATTTGCCCCTGTCTGTTAACTTCTGTGAGTCTGCCAGCACTGGATACAACCCAAAGAAACCTGTCGCCCTGCAGAGGTTGTTGGAGTCCAGCATGGACAATGGTCAGTAAAATATACTCAGAGTCGAGTGTGGATTTCATGCTCTTTATTCAGCTCATAGTAGTGAGGAATGGAAGTTCCCCCGAAATGTCTGCTATATATACATTATTTACACAATGGGCCCCACGTAATTGGCTAATTCTGGGATTCTCCTGTAGGCCAATCAGGTTGTGGATTCACTTCCACCTGGAGTTGGATTGGGTGGCTCCTGCGGACCAATCAAACTGCTGCATTCTGGATCCTATTGTTCTAGGACCAATCAGACTGCTGCAATTTGGATACTATTCAACTCAGTACATAACAGTCAGGGAAGAAAGAAGTTGTAGTCTAGTAACATCTGGAGGACCACAGGTTGTTGTTGTTGTTGTTGTTAATTGAATTTATATACCACCCAGGGGTCTCAGGGCGGTTCACAGAATAAAATCAAGATATAAAACCACAAAATACCTAATAAAAATAAAAACAGCAACCTAATATCCCCACCCCCAAAAAACACATTTTAAAAGTGCATAGGATGTACATGGGTTCAACCAAAGGCCTGGTTAAAAAGGAATGTTTTTGTCTGGCACCTAAAAGTGTATAATGAAGGCACCAGGCGAACTTCCCTGGGGAGAGCATTCCACAGATGGGGAGCCACTGCAGAAAAGGCCTGTTCTCGTGTTGCCACCCTCCGGACCTAACATGGAGGAGGCACATGAAGGAGGGCCTCAGAAGGTGATCTCATGGGTGGGTTCATATGGAAAGAGGTGGTCCTTGAGGTATTGCGGTCCTGAGCCATTTAAGGCTTTATAGATCAAAACAGGTTCCCCACTTCTGCTTTAAAGGAAGTAACTCACTAAATACCAGCATTTCTGGATCTGAAGGTGGCTTGCAGAAAGGCACTCCTGCTCACACAAGGTAGCCTTCTTGAATTCTAGAAATCCCCTTCTCCTGCTGCAGCCAACTCTCCCTGCTCCAATTCCCTTATTCCAATTAATACTATTTTGTCAGCGGACATTCTGGTATGCCCCTATTCCGATGCTTTGGACTAAAGATGTTTTGGTGCCCTCCAGATGTTTTGAACTACAGGGCTGGTGGTGGCTGCTCTCTACGGCTTGGTAGCGTTGAGCAGCTTTGTTCAGCACCTGCTCAAAACTCCAGTGATGTTGATTCCCTATCTATTTCTACCATTTGCTTCTAGCCTTCCTCCCTAGAGCTTCAGGATCACTTTGATGCTCTCAGCTTCTGGACATTTGCCAGTCTAGTTTACAATGTAGGTATGCACAGTATTGAGATTGCATTTGTTGCTTTTATCAGTTATCTTCCCACAGAAATTGATGGAGGCAACTGTACCTTATTGATCTGTTCCATCTTCCAGCAGCATTTGTTGTCATTGATCAGGAGTTGTTGATGACATGAGACATAGTTCATATTTATGGCATCACTCTGAAGTGGTTCTACCTGTTTCATGCTTGAAGATTTAAAAAGGTTATGATAGGTATTTCCTTATTGGTGTCTCTGGGTTTTCCTTATGGCAGCTGCAGCATTTTATCTACTTATATGAATATAATACAATATTTTAGCATTATATTATATTATATTATATTATATTATATTATATTATATTATATTATTATTATACAGTGGTACCTCAGGTTAAGTACTTAATTCATTCCGGAGGTCCGTACTTAACCTGAAACTGTTCTTAACCTGAAGCACCACTTTAGCCAATGGGGCCTTCCGCTGCTGCTGCTGCTGCACGATTTCTGTTCTCATCCTGAAGCAAAGTTCTTAATCTGAGGTACTATTTCTGGGTTAGCAGAGTCAGTAACCTGAAGCGTATGTAACTTGAAGCGTATGTAACCCGAGGTACCACTGTATTATATTTATTATATTTTTTTTAGCATT
This sequence comes from Podarcis gaigeae, assembly GCF_964106915.1. Lineage (NCBI taxonomy): Eukaryota > Metazoa > Chordata > Lepidosauria > Squamata > Lacertidae > Podarcis > Podarcis gaigeae. The sequence continues at coordinate 81,200,851 of NC_139679.1, read as the reverse complement.
TTATCTACTCAATATTATATGAATGAGTGGAATACTAGAATTCTGATTTAAATAGAGGGCAAATCCAATTTCCTAGGAATACATAGACTAGGTACTTTTGACATCACCTGGATTATACTAAAAAGGAGATGTAAAACATCATCTAGAAAGACCTAAATAGTAGGTACTTTGGGGGGCTACTGTAGTATTAAGACTGTGATATACGAACTGGTTTAAATCTTGCCCTAACCCTGCTAATTAAGTAGCTGTTGTCTCTCAGGCCTTTTCACCCAGAGATGGTAATACTGAAGTACACAAAGCCATAAAGGTTATTGAGATAATGAATGTGAATCTGGTCTGGAAGGCTAGTGCAAACCACGGTTTCCCAGTTTGGGCAGAATGGCAAATTATGGTTTGCCACAAACCATGAAATAACCCATTAAAGATGCAAGTCTATGCTCACTTACTCGAAGAAATTCCCAGTGAACAAAATAGGACTTCATCCCAATTAAACATGTAAAAGATCAGGATGTAAGCAGAATGCACAATGGAAGGTGGAGCAAGCAGAGAAGAACAGAACACCAGGCACTAAAATATGGTGTGTTCATGCCATTTATTAAATTTATGTGACTACCTTTAAAAAAAATAGTCTCTGGATGGCTTACAAACAAGACAATATTAATCAATGAAAGACAGAAAACAACTTTCCCTTATAACAGAGACGGTATAACCAGTTTAAAACGCATATTAAAAGCACACTAAGCCACAGGCTTGTCATGCACCCTTTAACCTAGCCTACTGCAATCAGGTGCACATGGGGACATTATCCTGTTGCCTGGATTGAAGTAAGATTCAACTGCTAGTCCAGTCTCTACATGGAAGGTGAGGTGGTGCTGGGATCTTGTCCTTTGCCTCAGGCGGCAAAATGTCTTGGGCAATTTTGAGCTGTGATAAGTCAGTATTGATTGAATGACTAACATCAACAAGTGAATCACCAAATGCGGTCGTCATAGGGAGCCAGCACCACAAATGAAAAAAGCGGGGCTGAGACATGAGGAATCAAAGAGCGATTAGATGGCACTGTCTCTCAAGCCATTCATTCGCTAACCATTCACCAGCATTTGACTGCAGGAGGACAACAGTTGAGGCTGCTGACATTGTGACTATTGTTATCAAAATTAGTTAAACACTTGTTCAGCAGGCTGCATCCTCTTGTCACTGATTGAGATTTTTCCTGCTGTCATTCATGCTCTGATAACATCTCATGTAGATTACTTGCAATAGCAACAAAGAGTTTTGTGTCACCTTAAAGACTATCAAATTTTGTTATGCTATAAGGTTTCACAGACTACATTCCACTTTAGTTGGACGAACCACAGTTGACTCGTCCTTTCATGCCTGGATGCAGTGAATTTTTTTTGCCACAATAAATGAGCTTTATTTTTATTTTTCTGAGCTTTTACAAAAAGATGGGCAGTGTTAAAAAAAATCTTGCCTCTTGACCCTAAAGATTTACCAGACATAAGATGGGAGGCTGTTGCCAAAGCTACTGCAGCTATTAGTGGAAGTAATGCTTACATTGTTGAAGTCCTGGGTTGTATTTACTGTGATGAAACTAAAAAAGGTGATAATAGACAACAGGCTAAAATTTCCTTTAGAAAATGGAAGAATTTGAATTCATTTTCATGCTTCATCTTTGGACACATTTGCTAGAACCATTTCATAAAGTTAGCAAGACACTCCAAACTTCACAAATTTCATTTGAGCACATGTGCAAATATTTACAGTTCACTGTTACAGTTTGTATCAAACCCTTGGGCTAATTTTGATGAAATTTAACAGCAAGCCAAATTTACTCTACCAGATGTCGGGTATAAAACTGTCAAAAGAATACAAAGAATAAAAAAATAAAAAATGATGGGACAGCACCCGAAACCTTGGACGAACTTTCTGCAAGAGACAAGTTTAGGGAAAATTCTTTATCCCTGTCATGGATGCTCTTGAAGCCAACCTAGACAGAGGAGCAACAGTGTACAGGAGTATAGCTGGCAATTTTTCACTTTTGGTGAATCTGCAAGCAACCAGAGAAGAGATTCACAATGATGTTGCGATATTAATGTATCCATAGGATGTTGACCTTAGTCTAGTTGATGAATTCTTGCACTTCCACCTGTACATCAAACAAGCTCACCCTGAAAAAACAAATTTCAGCCACCTAGATATGTATCAAATATTATTTCCGGAGAAAAATTGGACAGCTGTTCCAAATGTGGAAACAATTATCAAATTGCTCCTGTGTTTAATGGTTACAAACTGTCATGGCAAAATATAATTTTATAGACTAAAAAGGATAAAGAATGTTCTACGGTCAATAATGTGCTAGGATTGGTCATGTGATCTAAGCATTTCACGCATAGAAAATGATAAAACTGTGACTTACTGATTTTAATGATACAATTGATAAGTTTGCATCCAAAAGAGGTCAAATGAAATTGCTCTGATTTTCTATATAGTGTAATGTTATAACATAGCTATGATTCCCCTATGAATGTTCTGTGTGGATATCTTCATTAATTCCATACTTTTGTAACCTTATTTAAGGTTATAAATTTATAAACAATCTTTTTATCAATGCTAAAATTTCTGCAATGCTCTACTTTGATTGAGTAGACAAAGAAGAGAACGAGGTTCCATTTCTCATGATCATATGCTATTAAGTTTAGGCCTCCCAGGGTCTCCTAGCCCAGGGCTTCCAATTGCTTTAAACCAGGCCTGGTTGGGAGCTCTAGGTAGCAAAATGTAGTCTTCTGTTACTTTCTTTTCTGGATCTCCTGGGTATCAGTGAGTAGAACTAAGGTTGGCATATTTCAAACAGTGAAAAACTGGACAGGAAAGTTGTTGAAGGGTTTTTTTTTTTGGCAAAATTACAAAAAAATGCGATTTCTGAGCTATTTTTAATGGAAATTTGGCAAAAATGGCACTGCCAACATGGGCTGCCATACGTCTGGACATCTGTTGCTGACTGCACTATTCTAGATTTGTCCGGGAAATTCCAGATGTATGGCAACCCTAATAGAGCACCTTTTTACTAGCTATGGCTGGTGCAACAGCTGCAGCCATTCCTGGACAGAGGTAGCTGAGCCAAAATGGTTCAGGCATTGGTAACACTCAATCACATTATCACAAAGCAATCTGCGTAGGGCTACCCTGAAAGCTGATCTGGAAGCTGCAGCTGGTGCAAAAGGCAGCAGCCCAGCTATTTACCAAAGCTGGTTACTGACAGCATGGTGGCATCATTGCTGAAAAACCAGCACACACTTAATACATTGGTGTTAGTTTATACATTCCTAAGCAAGTTGGGACCAGCCTACCCAAAGGGCCTCCTTTCTCCATATATTTCAGCCCGTTACTTGAGATCTGCTGGAGAAGGATTGCTGACTTTCCTTTAGTGGTTCTCAACCTGTGGGTCCCCAGATATTGTTGGACTACAACTACCATCATCCCTGAGCTCTGGCCATGCTAGCTATGGGTGATGGGAGTTGTAGTCTCAAAACATCTGGGGACCCACAGGTTGAGAAAGGCTGCAGGAGTTTAGAACATCTGTCTGGTGGCCACAGAGAACAGGGCACTCAGCACAATAACACCTATATTGTGGAATCCGTTGCCCTTGTATACTGGGCAGGCATCCTTTGCGTCTAGTTTTAGAAACCAGCTTAAAGCATGTTTTTTTCTATCATCCCCATCAATTTACTATGGTCAGCAGACCAGAAATAAGACCAAAAATAAAACCATACAATGCAACATAATTTTAAGTACAGGGCAAAATACAAAATGAGGTATAATACAAATGCCATCAGCTCAGATATATGTATAAACAAGATGACCAATGAACTAAGGAGCACTCCAAAAGATTTAATGTGTTTGCCTTCTCGATTGCTTTTGGGGCAGATATGGTGGGGTTTGTCCTCATAATGACATGCTCTTTTATTTTATAATTTTTACACTGGAGCGTGTCAGAAAATGATACCCCTTTACCAGCCAAACTACCAGGAAGGTTAGCTCAATGTTACAATAAAATACTTGCTGGGAGATAAAATCCCATTGGTAGTGGCCACATTTTTTATCAGTGGCTTTGAGAACAAGGAGGTAATCAACCATCAGAAGGCAAACACATTAAATCTGTCCAGAGTAAAAGACCTTTGATATTTAACTACCTACAATATAACTAAAATTATTCCTAAAACAAGCAGCTAGCTGAAAAGTATCATCATAAGAAATGCCTGAGGAACAAGATGAGCAGATTGCATATATGCAAGTAAAAAGGTCCTGAAAATAAACAGACCATACATGGTTTTTGCTTCACCAAAGCTAATGTAGAGGCAAATCCCAAGTGGATAAGGAATGAGGGTTACAGTCCAATGCAACAAATAACACTTTTTTATTTACATATGCATTTATTTATGTATTAACTTATTTATTTATTTACAAGCCACAGGGGAAATAGATTTTAAAAATACTTAATACATAAAATAATACAATTGTTAAAGTACACAACAAATCGCTTTTAAAAAAACCTACTAACAGAAGCATCAGCAGTCAGGGCTTTCCTTCTTCAGGCAGGTCTCTCTTCATCTCCTTCTGTTTCATCACCTGATGAAAAAGATTTTTGTTAACTAGCCAGTTAATACAATAAAGAAATGGAACTCAGTTATACAGAATACAGTAAGTTAAAAATTGTAATTGCTAACTGTACTATACCCTTTTTTCTTTATCTTTTTTCCACTGTTTTAAATACTCCCCCCCCCCACTATTTATGGGTTGTATTTAAATTTAACAAATAAATAAATAAGAAACAGGAGGCAGCTCTATGTACAAGGACCCCCCCACACACACATGAAAAGGCCCTTTCCTTGGTCCCCATACTTTGTGCCATATACATATATTGCAACCACTGCAACAGCTATCATTAGTTAGGCACCAAAACAATCCTACAACATTTTTTTTTATTTACACAAGCTTACCTTGTGACCCAGTTTTATTTTTTTATATTTTAACTTTTGATTTTATATTGACTTTATGTATACCACACTGATTTGGGGTTGCTGCTTTCTTAGTGGTATTGAAATGTAGGAATAAATAAGTAAATAAAGCCAACCTTCAGGCTGTAATGCTCTTGAAATGCTATGAAAACTAGAATTCTGGGACTTCCGGGGTTGGTGCCTCCGGCAATGGCGGAGCTCCTCCGATTGGGAGGAACTTGCTCCGTGAAAAGTAGGGTCTGACTGCCACGGCGAAGGCGGAGACCCATAGAAATCACAGGCGGAAGAAGTCTGTGAACTTGGGATTCGGCTGGCATCATTCACGCCTCCCCTACTCGCGGGGAAACCCTGTTTTGGGGATCCGGAGCGACGTGGGGTGAGTGGCGCGGTGCTTTGAATCGACTGCTTCTTTCACGGAGTGAAGCCGCATTGCTATTGTTGGAGAGTGCTGACTTTTTTCCTGTGGACAATTGGACTTTAAACAACAACCCGTGAGTAGAACGGAAAATTGGATTTTTAAACACCTTAATTTGGCAACGAGCGGGGAAGGTTCAAAACAGGAAGTCCGCCTTCCCTTTTTGTAAGTAGACTGAAGCAAAGAGGTTGCAAGCTAAGGTCTTGGAAAGCCTCATGTAAAGGATTAAACTTCCATCGATTGAAACCATTAAACCCCCCTTGGAAGCAGGGGAAGAGGGGGGAAATTGTGGACTGTGCATCCTGCAGGAGAGAGTGATAAAAACTAAATTATCACTGCTCTGAACTCCTGGGAACGGGCTGCCAACAGATTGACATTTGGAAGAGTTCATTGACAGTGAAAAACAGTCAGTTAGTAAGAGAAATATATTGCTTTCACTGTCCGCTTCTGCGTTTTAAAGGGAAGAAAAAGCAATTGAAAAAGTAACTGAAAACTGAAACTATATTATTTTTGGAATTGTGTCGGAAAGGATTGATACAAGTGGAGATTGCTCCCCCTAGAGGGAGTCTTTGAAACTTTTACAAGAGTTGAGCTGAAACTGTTACAAGAGTCGAGCTGAGGAATCCAGCTGTACGATAAGAATTGTGAGAACTAGAGACTGACCTTGGACTAAAATGTCGGCAGATGAGATAATAGTGTTTGCATTTTGCAGGATAGATCATTTGCTGAAACAGCTTCACAATAAGATAGATGCTATGGCTACTAAAATTGACATTTCGGGACTAAAAGTGAATACCAACACAGAAATAACTCAGGATCTGGCACAGGAATCTATTTCAACAGGGCAAATCGTTGAACAGGAGAAGGAGAAAGTTGCTGTTGTTGAACTTAAAGTAATTCTACCACAACGTCTGGTGTCTAAACTGGAAGATCTGGGGCTCCCGTTATCACTTTGTGGGTGGATATCGGCCTTTCTGCCGGACCGCACCCAGAGGGTTCGGTTGGGCCCTTATACCTCTAATACACTTAAGACTAAAACAGGAACACCACAGGGATGCGTACTTAGTCCGCTCCTTTATATTCTCTACACGTACGATTGTGTCGCTGCTCACCCTAGTAATAGGGTTGTCAAATTTGCAGATGACACAACTGTGATTGGGCTCATCTCTGAAAGGGAGGGTGAAACGGACTATAGAGATGAGGTGGAGCGGCTGACAGAGTGGTGCAGAGCTAACAACTTGCTCATAAATACAAGGAAGACAAAGGAGCTTGTGGTGGACTTCAGGAGACAGAAGAGCAATGTCCAGCCACTTCTGATTGATGGGGTCTGTGTGGAGAGGGTAACAACGTTCAGATTTTTGGGTATTGAATTACAAGAGGATCTGTCCTGGAGTGTCAACATAAGGGGGCTTGTGAAGAAGGTGCAGCAGAGACTGTACTTTTTAAGAATCCTAAGGAAAAACCATCTTCCGCAGAAACTGCTGCTTGCCTTCTATCACTGTGCCATTGAGAGCGTGCTCACTTATGGCTTACGTGTGTGGTACGGAAGCTGTACTACCCAGGACAGGATGGTGTTGTGCAGAGTTGTTAAGGCAGCAGAGAGCATTGTTGGCTGCCCACTCTCCACCTTAGAGCAGATTTATGCCACAAGGTGCCATAGGAAGGCACTGGACATAGTAAAAGATCCATCGCATCCTGGTCACTGTCTCTTCGAGCTCCTGCCGTCGGGACGGAGATACAGGACGATGATGACAAGAACGAGCCGTCTCAAGAACAGCTTCTTCTCCAGAGCGATCTCGGCCCTGAATGGGAAACCTGGACTTTGAAGTCATCTAATCTTCCTTGCTGTATTATATTATATTGTTTTAATTAGTGTTTTTATAGTTGTTCTGATTTTAAGTGGAGTGCCCTATCTGGGTGGATGGAGCAGCCAAGTAATTTCGTTGTCCCTGAGAGGGGGCAATGACAATAAAGATATTATTATTATTATTATTATTATTATTATTATTATTATTAATACAAGGGGGAGCCTTAACCTCACAGAGGCAGGTTGAGGGTTACAGGTCGGGGCCCTTTGTGGCTGAAACTGGAAGAGGTCAGATTTTGAGGATTGGAGCCTGGCCTGGACTGGAAGGGGAAGGTTGGAGAGATCCCCTTATGCAGGGGTCAATTGACATTTGGGACATGGATTTGGGTCGGGAGGGGATTGGAGCTTTGTGGGCCTTTGGAGTTGGAGGAACCTTGAAACAAGATTTGAAATATTTGAAATATTTTATGGATTCTAGTTTTAAGTATGGAAATCTGGTTGACCTGTCGAGATGGAATAAAAGTGCTGTTGGGTCGGAGCTTCCCCGAGATCTGCTCTCTAGAATTAAAGAATATGAAGAAGATTGGCGGAAGGGATGTGGAGATGAGTTAAGAGCCTCGGGCATAAGATCTCCGGGTTGATGGACTATATGGAATTGACGGAAAGGACTGGCAGAGGCCAAGACCAGGAAGAGGAGACGGTGAAGAAGATTGGAAAATTTAAAGTCTATATAGGGAAATTTTGTAAAATTTAATGAGGGATAGAAAAATCTTGGAATGGAATTTTTTTTTGGCCTTAGTGGAAATGTTTTAAGAGGTTAAGTGTAAATAGGTATATTAGATTTAATGGGGAATAAGATTAAAAATATTTTAAGATAAAGGATTTGCTGAGATAACGTATAGAAGTGGAATACAAGGAGGGAGGTGAGAGGAGGTCAATGAAACAAGGGAATGAAAGATAGATTATGGTAAAGGTATGATGTGTGTTAAATTGTTTTTGTTTTGTTTTGTATAGTTTATGGTGTTTAGATGTTAAGGTTGTGTTTTGTATTGTCTATATTGTATTGTTTCTTTTGTTTCTTCTTTTTTTTGTAAGCTTTAAAAGTAATAAATATCATTTTTTTAAAAAAAAGAAAACTAGAATTCTGTTCTAGCTGCAATATAGGCAACTAAATATGTTTCTTACACTTTCAGTTGTAAATACATTTTCAGGTATTTCTATAGATGTATTATGCAATCACTACATGTGCATAGGTATATGTTTGCATCTATCATTGCATATATATGTATGCAAAGTCACCCATCCTTACACTTATGTAATTGCTTGTCCTTATAACTATAGTTGTGTTTACATCCAGATGAAAATTCTATTATTACACTGAATAGGAATGCCTTAACAACTCTTTGTATCATGATTTGATTGCCTAACATTGGGCAGAAACATGTTAATTGGTATAGACAAAAATAGTCACTAGATCCGTGGTTCTCAAACCATTCCCCCCCATGGACCACTTGAAAATTGCTTAGGGTCTTGGTGGACCATTCAATTTTATTCTGCCTGTTGTGGCAATTGTAATGTAATGAGCTAGATAGTATTATTTTATTGTAATTTTATTGCTTCTTTAGGGCTGCCATATTTCAAACAGTGAAAATCCAGACAGAAAAGTTGAGCTTTGCCTCCGACTACAGAATAACATATGGCAACCCTAGCTTGACTTCTTTTGTATTTTATTGTAGTACAATTTGAATTCCGTAGAATACTACAGAATTCAAATTGTAAGTGTTCTTCACAAACATGCAATGGTTTGTAGACCACTGGTGCTCCACAGGCCATAGTATGAGAACCCCTGTACTAGGGTTGCCATATTCCCAAAAGTTAAAATCCGGTTTTCCCAGACATTCCACCGATTCAGCAAAAATCCACCCAGATGCCATTTTTTCTGAGCGATTCCCGGATGTGTCCAGGAAAACCCAGATGTATGGCAGACCTACCCTGCACCAGATCACAATTTAAATTTGAAATAGGGTACATCTATTACATTCCATAATAATTAAGTTCAGTTCAATTTATTGTGTCTAGTGAATAGCCATTGCACACATGAACATAATAATAAGAATATAGCTACGAATAGTAGTTGACATTTGTATTCCCTGACCTTTACAGGATAAATATTTTCCCATTCCCTCTTTAAGTTGTATTACACAAATTTGTAAAGCCTTTGCAATAAATTTGGATGTTCAATAGGATATATACCTCTCCACATCAGACAGCAACAAACGGGTCTTTGCAAGAGACGCTCTTCCCTTCTGCAATCTTAACAATGGATGGATGTAATTGTTTCTAAGATCATTATAAAAAGGGCATTGGAGGAGTACATGAGTTATGTCTTCTATAGACAGAGAGTTGCACACACAAATTCTATCCTTCTTAGGAACTCTTTTATGTCGGCCTGTCCAATCTGCTAACACAAGGGCATTTAGTCTTGCCTGAGTAAAAGCTACTACTCTCATTTTAACATTTGGCAAATCTACCAGATATCTTGGCAGGGATGGATACAATGGAATAAAAAAAGCATACAATTTGTTTGATTGGAAGATCTTGATCTCAGCAGTTTATGATTGCATCTCAGTGTCTTTAAGCCTTTGGAGTATTAATTCTTTAGCTCTCTCAAAACTCTGCGTCACAAGAAAGGAGGCAGAAAGTCCCAACCTCATGGCAGCAGATTGCATTTCATGTTTCCGTGAGTTTGGGGTCATGTCTTCCAAAAATATCATGAGGGATTCTGATACATGCTTAAAAATAGTTTTTAACCAAAAAAGCAGAGCTAGACCTTGGCTTTAATGGGCATCACACCCAGTTACACATAGAGCTGTGCTATTTTTGTAGAGGTAGGGACTGGCAGTCTGCACAAAAAAATATTGCGCCCTCTCCAGTCTAAATTGGTCATGGCCCACAGTGGTGTTCCATATAACAACTTGGGCAACACCCTGGTCTTATAAAGTTCTAAAGAGAGCCAGTGTGGTGTAGTGGTTAAGAGCGGCAGTCTTGTAATCTGGGGAACCGGGTTCACGTCTCCGCTCCTCCACATGCAGCTGCTGGGTGACCTTGGGCCAGTCACACTTCTTTGAAGTCTCTCAGCCCCACTCACCTCACAGAGTGTTTGTTGTGGGGGAGGAAAGGAAAGGAGAATGTTAGCCACTTTGAGACTCCTGAAGGGGAGTGAAAGGCGGGATATCAAATCCAAACTCTTCTTCTTCTAAAGTGGGCTGCACCAAGTTGCCCCCTTTTGTAAGGTGGAATCGTGGTAGTCCATTTAAAGCTCTACCAGCTAATAGGGTGCTTGATTGAACCTGTGCAGACCATTTTCCTATCCACTGAAAGAACACACAGAGATACTTCAATGAGAATACTTGCTCCAGTGTATTTCTATTGAGTGACCAATTGTACGTTTTCTTAGATTTGCCAAATATCATAACTTTTGTTTTTTGGTATTTTATAGTCAGATGCTCATTCTTGCAGTACAAGCTGAAAAATTAGGCTTGTGTCTCTTTTTCATTTATTCCTTTAGTTAGCGGTTTCCACAATGACATCATGTTCCACAATGTCACCCAAGTAGCAGCCTGAACTCCCCCCCACTAAATTCAGGTTTTCCTAATCGATGGATAACCCAATAAGGGGAAATATACCTATATATAACATCACGTCACTCAACTGTGGACATACTGAAGCACATTGAGAGGATGAATATTTTTACATGTATGGTGACATTTTGCTGGGTGCCATCTATTGCTGCACCCCAACCTGTCTTTTTCTACCGGTGGTTGCTGATTACATGTTCTTGGTAGTTTTGTTTTCAATAACAGCTATTTTGCACAGAACAGCTCTTACACAAATCAGCTGCATTAATAAACAAAAAACAAACAAAAAACTTACCCTATCAGGTACAGGAGATAGGAAAGCAAAAAGGAAGGGAAAGAAATGGCAGTCTGTCATGTGAGTGACTCCAAATCTTAGGCCTGGAGGACACACAATTTATTTATTAATTCATTTAACTGTGCAAATCTGGAATATTGGAAAGCTTGTGTTTTTTTTAAAAAATATTTATATTTGCAGGCACCCACCAACACCTCAGGTTTCCTGATTTGAAGCAACACATACATTATTTTAGCTACACTTTTGTGCAAAATTTTTATACTGGAAACTTTATATTTCAATTTTTTAAAAAAAGAAAAAAGATGCTGTCCACAATTTTTGTGCAGGTCCACAACTAGACCTCAGGTTTCCCAAACCTGCGGTGGGCAGGGAAGCACTAAGCGAAGGAAGGTGACAACTGCACACAGTTCAAATCCATCCCATCAACTATGGCCCACTAGTGTGGCTGGGAAACACTGAGACAGAAATCACCTTCCTTCGCTTAGCGCTTCCCTGCGCACCGCAGGTTTGGGAAACCTGAGGTCTAGTTGTGGGCATGCACAAATTGTGGACAGCATCTTTTGTTTTATTTTTAAAAGGCACACAAATGCACGCATGGAAAGAGCAACCAACTCATGCCTTAATTATACAGTGGTACCTCGGGTTACATACGCTTCAGGTTACATACGCTTCAGGTTACAGACTCCGCTAACCCAGAATTAGTACCTCGGGTTAAGAACTTTGCTTCAGGATGAGAACAGAAATCGTGCTCTGGCGGTGCGGCAGCAGCAGGAGGTCCCATTAGCTAAAGTGGTGCTTCAGGTTAAGAACAGTTTCAGGTTAAGTACGGACCTCCAGAACGAATTAAGTACTTAACCCGAGGTACCACTATATTCCTGGATATTGTGCAGGATTTGATATGTTGCCTAGCATGTATTGCTTGCATTAACTACCGTTATCTGTTACTATGTATTGCTTACGATTTGAACTTTAGCTATATAAAGGTAAAGGTACCCTTGACTGTTAGGTCCAGTCATGGCCACTCTGGGGTCGCGGCGCTCATCTCGCTTTATTGGCCAAGGGAGCCGGCATACAGTTTCCGGGTCATGTGACCAGCATGACTTAGCCGCTTCTGGCGAACCAGAGCAGCGCACGGAAATGCCATTTACCTTTCCACTGGAGCGGTACCTATTTATCTACTTGCACTTTGACGTGCTTTTGAACTGCTAGGTGGGCAGGAGCTGGGACCGAGCAACGGGAGCTCACCCCGATATAACTGCTCTTAATTTTTCGTACTGTCTGGATATTGCACTGTGTATTTACATTATATTGTTTATTATGTTCTGTGTTGTAAACAGCTGTGCAGTCTTTTAACGAAGGTGGTATGCAATTTTTTCATAGTAATAATATTCTGAACTTGGCACTCCAAACCTTCCCCATGGCTGGCATGAGATAGCAGCAGGAGAACGCTCATTATGCCTTGATGGCGAGTTTCCCAAGGATGTAGATGTCCGCTCTTGGAAGTCCACAGTGGTGAGCTACATCCACCTGGAAGGATCCGGATCGTGCCCAATCTTGGAATTAAGGGAGGGGGCCTTAGGACTCCCCCCTCCCATCTTTCCCTGCTGCAGAAAAATACAATAACTGTAATATAATCAAACATATGGCTACAACAGCGAAGTGAATTAAAGCTGAAGTGCAAAATGACACGTGATTTTTTATTTTTTAAAAAAACTTTTGATCCGGAAACTTGGGACTGAATCGAAGGGGGCCTCCTGAAGAACAGAGCTGTTTACAATAGTTACAACAGATTCTTACTGAAATTTACAGCTCGGGGAAAGTTCTTCAAATTTTTCAGCGTAAAAGCGAAGTCGTGGAGCGCCATACACCGGAAAGACAAGAACCGGAACCGCCACTTCCTCTGTTCGACTCTCCAGTTTTATTAACTTTTTTTATTTTTAAAACCAGTCTCGCACTTTCGGTTGTGAATGTACGTAGCCTTAGAAGAAGGCTGGGTCTGTTTCCCCGCCGGAGTTTATTCCTCCCAGCTCCCCGCACCCCATTTAATACCTTCCTCTGTTGCAGAATCACTTGAAAAAAAACAGGGCTGGGGTTAGGAGCTTTCTAGTTTGAACTCGGACCCCCAAGTTCCTTCCAGCCTTGGGCAGCCACGGGAAGCTAAAAACATTTTTTTGGGGGGAGAGGGGTCGGGGGGGGGGAGACCTACTGATTCCCTCACCTCACATTAGCTGTAGATGCTGCTGTCCCCTTTCCAACCCAAAAATTCTGGAAGAAGGGTTGACGAGAGCCTCCTAATGTGCCGATAGTATTTTTTAAAGTTTCTGTAATATTTTTTATTTTTGTAAAGAACCTTTCGCTCTTACTCTCCTCCCCTTTCCGCGATCTTTCTTTCACCCCCCCTTCCAAATATCCCTCACTGAATCGTTTGTAATTTTTTAAAATCTCCCTCCTTCAATCGTCTCCGCTTTGCACGCCTCCCTGTTTATTTTCCAGCTCTGAGACTGGCTCTCTTCCTCTCCCCCTACCCGCTCTATTTTTTTCTTCCTTTCTTCCCTTCAAAAAATAAAAAAACAACAATTTTGCACGGTGCCAAGCTTGGGAGTTTTCACATATTCGCCTCCCCTTTTCTGCAGCCTCCCTCCCCAGCCCCATCAGAGGAAATATTACAATGTTGCAAGCTGACGTAAGGACATTACAAGGAAAGGGCTACATTTCGGAGTGTTTATGAAAAGCCTCGGTACTGTACTGTCACCAGGGGGCATGCAATAGAATGCGTTTCGTCCAACATTTGGAATAATGATCATTTAGCAACCACAACTACCACTACCAACACCACAAAAAAAAAAAAAAAAATCGAGAGAGGGGGGAAAAAGAGGGAGAGAGAGAGAGCTTCCAGTGCGCTTTGGAGTCCGCGCCAGACAGAGGAGCCATGCAGCCAAACTTTCGGGAACCCTTGGTTATTTTTCCTGACATTGCAAGCTCGCCCTTGAGGATCGCTTCTTGAAATCTCCGGGTTTTGTTTTGGCTTTTCTCTCGCCCCGATCCTCGGCGACTTCTCCCGCCGTCTCTAGGCCTGGCGGATCGGCTTCCCTTCGGCAGCGGAGGAGAGGATCAGGAGAGGATCTACCTTAGCGGCGAGGGAGCTGCAGCGAGACGCCCTGCCTGCCTGCCTGCCCGCCCGCCTGCTCTGCCTGGGCTCTGCCTGCCTCTCTCTCTCTCCCTCCTCTCTCTCGCATACGCGCACGCAGAGCTCGCTTGCCTTGGGAGTCCAGTGTTGTTTTGAAGGGAGCTAACATGGCGACGGTGCCCGTCTATTGCATCTGTAGGCTGCCCTACGACGTAACCCGCTTCATGATCGAGTGCGACGCCTGCAAGGACTGGTTTCACGGCAGGTAACACAAAGCGATCGGGCCTCCCCCCCCCCTGCTCTGGGGCACACAGATCCCCCTCCTCTCGCTCGGGGGCCTTTCGCCTCTTCGGCTCGCTAGGGCACGAGAGAGCGAGAGCGAGCGAGAGATGGTGGCGGGGCTCGCAGGAGCTGCTGCTGCTGCTCCTCCGTGCAGTTTTCCAACAGGCCTTTTTGGAGAAGAGGAGGAGGAGCCACTCTCCCCATTTCCCTCTCTTGTATTTTTTGTGTGTATGTGTGTGCGTTGTTTTGTTTTGTAAATTGTCGAGCCCGGGCGCACACAATGGGCTCCCCCCCTCCCCACATCGGGGCTCTAGTGTCAAGGGGCTGCGGGTGGCGGCGGCGGCGGCGGCGGCACTAGCGGGGCGGGGGGGTGGAGAGCTATTGTCCTTTCCTCGGGGAGGGGAGGGCTTGGCTGGCTACTAGCTGAGGAAGGGGTTTTTATTATTGAGGTTATTTTGTTCCTCGCTCGCCGCCAGCCCTGTGGGGGTCTTCATGGGCGGGTGGCCGAGGCGAAGATTTAAAGCTCGGTGCCCGCTCTCACTTTCTCCAGAGAAGGCATGGAGAGCGCGCGAGAGGGATATGAGGGCGGCGGGGGGGGGGGAGGGCGGACGGTGAAAGCGCTTCCACACGACGTCTGGCCAAGGAGGAAGGGTCCCTACGGGGCGGGCGGGAGCTCCTAGGTCTATGAACCGGGCGGGGGTGGGTGTGTGTGTGTGTTGGGGGGCGGGAGTCCGGCTTGTTGGCGAGCCCGCTCCCCCGCGCTGTCGGCGGCCCCGTCGCCTCGCGTCTTCCTGAGGGAAGGAGGGGCGGCCGGGGCTGGGGGTGTTCCCTCACACGCGGGCGAGAGAGGGCGAGCGGTGGCGGGGGTCCCGAGCGAGGCGGCTGAGGGAGAGAGAGAGAACGAGCCCGCGCTGCTGGGCTAGGCTTCCCCCGGGAGAGGAGCGGCCAGGCGGGCCAGTGTGGACTCGGGCGCAGCCAAGGAAGGGAATCCCCCGCCGCGCGGGCTGCAGAAGCCCAGAGCTGCTGGCGCCACTTTTGCTTGGGCGCGGAAGGAGCGAGCGAAACGCCAGGAGGACCCGCTCTCACACTCCAAAGAGAGAGAGAGAGAGAGAGAGAGAGAGAGAGAGAGGCCGGGGGGTGGCAGGAGGAGAGACGCTTCCCCTCCTCGGCGCCCTGAGGTAGCGCCGCGCTGGGCAGGCGCCCACAGCGGCTGCCACGTCCTCCTCCTGCACTTCGGGTGCCCCTCTTCTGCCTCCCCTCACTTCATATTTTAAAACATTCCATTTTAAGGGGTGGGAAATGAATCTGCCTCCTCGAAACACGCACACATACACCCCCCACCCCCCTGCCGCGGGCGGGATCCGCAGGAAAAGGACTGGGGTTGACTGCAGTTCTCTGGGATGGTGGTGGCAGCTTTGGCTGCGTCTCCTCAGCTACATGGAGATCGTTTCAATTCTCCCCGTCCTCAGTTGTTGTGGAATCTGAGACAATGTAACGCGCAGAATGAACGGGGCGGGGGGGGGGGCTGGAAACTTCCCCGGCCACCCGCTCATATCTCTGTCCATCTATCTGATCTGTCAAGGGCGAGGGTGAAGAGCCCTCCCTCGCTCCCCCTTCCGTGGTGCTTCTTGTCCGCAATTGTCACTCCACGCCGAGTCGTCCTGATTGCCTGATGGCAGAGCTGATCGTCCTGATCTTTGTGTCTCTCCGTGGAGGGTTTGTGTGGCAGGAGGCGGGAGGCAGGCGCGTGGTTCATAAATAAATAAAGAATGGAATAAATGGGAGCTGCAGGCAGGAGGGGGAAAGATTTCAGCCAGATTCCCTCGGAGGTCAGTCTTCTCTTTGGGAGGATGGCGGGGGAAGAAACAAATCTTGTGGATATTACCTGAAGAATGCCTCAGATGGAAGCAAACGCCATTGAAATGTCTTGGGCTTCCTTGCTGTGGGTATGAGCTGCCCAAAATAAGCAATGGTTTTTTTGTTTTTTAAATAATTGTTCTCACATGCTGCTCTGTCTCATGCAGATCCGCAGGACTTGAAAATGTTTAATGTTGTCTGGGTTGTTTAAGCTCCGGGTAGGAATTTCGCAGCCTGAATATGTGAAGGCTTCTGACTGGTTATTTTCCTTCTGACTTGCTGCTCTTGTGAAACTGAACTTCCCTTGCAACTTGGTTCCTGACAGCATCAGAGAAGGTATTAAAGGCAGGTTGGTCCTCTTGCTTACTCAGGTTCAAGGGCAAGGGGAATTGCCTCCCCACTGGGGAATACAGAAGTTTGCTCTAAAGTAACAGTAAGGACCAGTTAGGACAACTTTGCGATTGCTTTCTTGATGTTGCCTTTTGCTTTTTTTTAATTGGCTGTATTAATTTATCTGTCTTATGTTTTTGTCAAGCACTGTGTGCTGTGAATTGTGAAAAGGCCACTGCTGTAGAAATAAGTATATCGCTGTCAACAGAAAACTGATAAGAGGGAAGAACTTGATATGATCGACGTTGGAGCTTATTTAATAGTTAGAAAGCCGTTGTGGGGTAGTGGTTGGCATGTCTGAGATGGAGTGGGGAAACCCAAGTTCAAATCCTTTCCCATTAGCTCCTGGGACAGTCACGATCTTACTCAAAAAATGGTAACTGTTATAGAGTGAGAGGAGTTTGTGGTAACCAACCACAGACATGTAAATGTTTGTAGAAGTTTAAGGTATAAATATGCTGTGGTTAAAGGTATGGCATTTGTTTGGTCAGGATGATTTTTTTGGTCATTATTTTACTTGCCTACATTTATCGTTCCCTTCACCCCCCCCCACCTCCTTGCACTCAAGGTAGCAACAATGAGATACAAAAATGCAATGCAAACAAATGCATTTTTCCTCCTGAGAAAATCTGTTCCTTCTTATGTTTCTTCTTATGTATGGTGCATTTTCCCTGCTTTACAAAGATAAACAAATCTGGCTTATCCGTTTGGAGGCTGATTATGCAATTGCAAGATGAAAACCTTGAACGAACAGTAGGGCATCAAGGCCAGTGATTGTTACTTGGTGACAACGTGCAAGTGAGCCTTCTATCAGTAATAGCAGCAGCCTTACAAAATTACTTAAGGTAATTTGTGAGGGAGGGACAGTAAAGACCTTCAAATGCTTCTTAAAAATTTGAATGTATCCAGCTTTTCTGGTTTCTTACTCTTTATTTTAATCTTATTTATTTTCGTACTGTTCCATTTTATTTGCAGTATACGGTTGTGTTGTGTTTTTGGCTCAGTTTCTTCTAGTTTTTGATAGACTTTATTAAAAGTTGTATTTTTATTGTTTTTATGTAAACTTCTGACAGATTTCATTAAGTGACATAACATGTGTGTGTGTACAGCCTAGTATGTGACTCACTTTTATATTGTGTCCATGATATAATGTTTGATGCTCTCTTCCTGCCACCCTTTAACCCATTTTTAAGGGGTAAGGACAAGAAGGTTAGATACATACAGAGCGTATAAGCATATGTGTGATGGAGAAGACATTAGCTGGTCTCCTGTCCAATCCCATCACAAATAGAGGAATGTAGGGGAGTGTTTGCTTGAACCAGTCCCAGGTTACCTGTACAAAAAGGGGGTCTGTTCCCATCATTGTTAATGTCTACTTACTTTCCTTTCCTTCCCTTATACTTGTGTGGGCCTATAATGGCATGTATTTGGATAGATAAGCAGAAAATGAATGTGCATATCCATCCTAAACAAGTCTTGTGTGGAAGAAGACTGAGAAATGAATGTCTGGGTAGGATATACAGTATAAATAAATATGAAGGAAATTGTGCGGTGGCAGATGTTTTCCCCCTTGTGTTTAACTGAAAATCATAAAGATATTAAATAAAAACAACGATGGGATGTTGTTATAGCTCTCTTAACTTATCATAGGAAGCTGCCAGGATAATACTCTGAACACAGGAAGTTGTAAAACCTAATCTGAAGACAAAAAGCTGATGCAATGACATTTTCTCCAGAGAAAATAATGATATTCTTTTCAGTAGTTCTTCATTAGCTGCTAACATCAAAATTGTGTGTGTTTAAGAAAAAAGTGACATACAATTATAACTAATCTAACTGATGAATGAAAAACTTGTTTGAAAGTATACTTGATTATAGGTTTTCAAAATGTATTCTTCACATGATCTGCAAGTGAATTCAGCATTCTGTTTACATTAATTCTGAAAATACTGTTTGATTTGTTGCTATATGCATATATATTTTAAGCTTCGCTTGTTAATAGACTTCATAAACTACTATCAAGGATGAAGTGTGAACATCATAGTGTCAGACAAATACAAAGGGAAAATTGTGTAGACTTTTAGGACACACAATTCAGAGCCTGTGGATTTGTGATCTTAGTACTTGTAAATGAAGAGGTTCTTGTCTGTCTCAGGATGTTGGTCAGGAAAGGTGAAAAGCCACTTGAAAAAATCAGTAAAATTTAGAAAATTTCAAGTAATCTATCCTTTGGCATTTCCAATTTACCAGTTTGAACAAATTAAAATCTTCCAATTCTGATGGAACATTTCTTTACCAGGTTATGTCAGAACAGTCTACGGCATTTAGTTTTATATTTTGGTTTAATACTGGCTTGCAGAGCTGAAATCAGTTTGTCAGCACCTAGCTGAATCCCCAAATAACCAATGCAGATTCTGGGTTCAAGGGTCTGTCAATTTTGTAGCAGTTTAATATGACTAAGTCTGATTGAAAGCAATAGGTTTTGAAGTTACGCACATAGTCAGTTTGTTTTATTTCCATATCTCTTGCATCCTTTCAGAATATTGTCCATATATCAAATGTTCATTCAGCAACCCTTAGCATGGTAGACTGATGTACAATAATGAAGAACATGCACTCTTCAATAGGTAATTCATTATTGACTCAGCATGACTGATGACTAAATATTCATTGATTTTCAGAAACCTCTAAGTGCACACATGTTCTTAAAAACAAAAAGAGAGAGTATTACATTCATTAGAAAAATGTAACATGTAGATGTGATAGCTCCAATGCCCAGCTGGTTCTCCTTTGCCTATAAGAAGTCTCCCATTCACTTTCAAGGGAGGAAAAATGCTGCATTTGCAGCAAATCTTCTTCAGTGAAAGGGCTTTCCTGTTTGCAGAAATGCTCCAGTTTTGCATAAGGATGGATATGGGTTTCTGTATTGGTAAATAAGACAATTGTTTCCGATGTGTTAGGGCAGGTCTACACTTAAGGCAGACAATTTGTTCAGTAATGAGAGTTCCTTCTGCACAATCCACAGGCCTTGTAAGGATGTTTAAAAATGTATGTATCTCACATTTTTAAGGGGGAAAGTGTGCTTCAAATTCTTGCGCTCAGAGAGCTAATGCTGAAAATGTGAGCGCAACAACATTAAAGGTTAAAAAAATAATTGGTAAGAAAAATGTAGTTCATTTCAACTCCACTGTGATTTTTGAGTTCACATTTAAAGACTTTTGTAGAGCAGAGTTCAGTGTTCACATTTGACTTCTTGCAACGTAACATGTTGCAAGAGTGCAGCATGTTGTCCAGCTGCATGAATACCCACGTCAATGAAAATGATATGGCAATTATATTATTAGAAACAAAAAATGCAAATAAAGTACTGTATGGCCTTCTGGCTCCAAAACAATGTTTGGACCTAGTACTGTAAGAGTGAGAAACATACTTTAAAAGGGGGGGGGTTCTCAGAATGCACACAATTCTGCCAATGTAGTAAAGAATGTATAGTAGCTGAAAGGTTGCCATTTTCCATTGATGCATACCTGAAACTTGAGTTCTTCAGAGGCGCTTCTCCAGGTGCTCTGGCTATTAGGGAAAAAGACTTTTTGTTGGTGGTAGTCCAACTATGGAATACAGTGGCATAGCGTGGGGGGTGCAGGGGGGGCCGGGCGCAACATCTGGGGGTTAGGGTTAGGGTGCGCAAATCCACGGGTTAGGGTGCGCAAATCCACGGGTTAGGGGGCGCAAATCCATGGGTTAGGGGCGCAAATTACTTGCCTTGCCCTGGGTGCTGACAACCCACGCTACGCCACTGATGGAATATTCTCTCTATAGAGGCCTGCCTGGCTCCTGTTTGGGTTCATTTCAGTGCCAGGCCCTTTCACCTGGCTTTTAAAATACCTTTTTAATATTTCAATATTTTAAAATTATGTTTAAATCTAGTGCTTTTATAGCTGATTGTTATATTTTAATATTGATATTTTAAGCCACCTAGATAACACTGTTATTGAGTGGCATATAAATATGGTATGTAAGTAATTATCATGGGCATCTTGGTGTCATTCCTACTAAGGAGCAGTTTGGAAAGCTGTATCAGTTTATTTTCTGCAGAGGTTTGATAAGGTGAGATCAGAAAAGCAAAAACTATTGCCTTTTCCATAAGAATCACATACACTGGAATTTAAACCCAAATTAGCACTTTTTGTTGGAAGGTTTTTAAAACTAAAAATGTATTACAGTGGTACCTTGGGTTACATACGCTTCAGGTTATATACGCTTCAGGTTACAGACCCCGCTAACCCAGAAATAGCGCTTCAGGTTAAGAACTTTGCTTCAGGATGAGAACAGAAATCGTGCTCCGGCGGTGCGGCAGCAGCAGGAGGCCCCATTAGCTAAAATGGTGCTTCAGGTTAAGAACAGTTTCAGGTTAAGTACGGACCTCCGGAACGAATTAAGTACTTAACCCGAGGTACCACTATAGTTGACAATGAGAATCAAATTCTTTGTGAATTTCATGTGGACTCCCAGCAATTATAATATTGTATGAGCATAATACTCTTATTACAATATAATCCCAATTAATGCACAATTCCCAGTAAGCCAAAAGTCTGCAAATTTAGCTGATATGCTTTTTCTTTCATGTAAATCAGAAATTCATAGTAACAATAGTGGGGTTTTTTCTCTCTCTTTTGCATGCTTTTAGCTTTTGATAAAAATGGCTGTTTAATATTCAGAATGATGGCATAAATATGTGAAATGGATCCTCAGATGGATCTATCCCAGACAGTTGTTGGGCAGGGGACAGGTTTCTAGTCCAAGTGGGAAATTGCACCAGGTCTCATACATACCAGTTCCAGATCCAGGAAGTGAAGTCAGATCAAGTAAAGGTCAAGTCCGCCTAAGCAAGGTCAGCCAAAGGAGAGGTCAAACGTCTGAAAGTCAAAGAAACAATCTGGGTAACACCTTGAATAGTTCCAAGGGGATCCTAAACTGGAAGGTAGACTACTGTTGCGTCAACATTTCGCTTCAGTAGGGTGGCAACTTCCTTTGAGCAGCAAGCCCTGCTCCTCTTGAGCAGAACCTCTATTTTTAAAGAGGCCCAGTCTGTTTTAGGAAGCTGTGGACTACATGGGGGCGGCGACTGTAGTTTTACTGTGGCCCCAGAGCTAGGGCCCTCAGAGTCTAAAGACAGTAATGTGCCCTCACCAGGTGGAGAGACACTGGGTTCATGAGCTCCTCTGCTGCTGGAACTACTGAGGAGGCATTGATGTTACAGTCTGGTTCAGAAAGCACATTGTTCTCCAACACAGATAGATCCACTAAACCCATGTCCAATTCCCCTGAAGATGGGGAGTGACAAGACTGGAAATTGCATCTCACCGTTTTTCACCAAGAAGATCAGTAAAGCCCTATAGAATGTAATCAAATAACAGAGAACGGTGAAACTCACAGTAGCCCAATACAGTGGTACTTCTGGTTACGTACTTAATTCATTCCGGAGGTCCATTCTTAACCTGAAACTGTTCTTAATCTGAAGCACCACTTTAGCTAATGGGGCCTGCCGCGCTGCTGCCGCACAATTTCTGTTCTCACCCTGGAGCAAAGTTCTTAACCCGAGATACTATTTCTGGCTTAGCGGAGTCTGTAACCTGAAGCGTATGTAACCTGAAGCGTATGTATCCCGAGGTACCACTGTATATAGGACAGTACAAAAGCCTGGTTGCAAAAAGCAGTTATAACTACCCTCCTAAACATAAGCAATGAAGGAGTTATCTGGATTTCCAGAGGTGGGAGTTCCAGAGCCTGGGGCCCACCACAGAAAAGGCCCTTCTGAGCATTGTCATGTTGAGACAGAAGAAGGGGTTCTCTTTGGAAGATTTCGGTTCTCAGGCAAGATTATATACAGCAATGTGGTCTTTCATGTTGTATAGGTAAAAAACAGCACTTTGGAAGCAAGTTGGCCCCCAATGTAGTCAGCACACAACCCCTATATTGCACGCACATAAGAAGCCTGGCTGCTGTATTGTGGACAACCAGACATTTCCAAAGGTCTTGAAAAGGCAGCCTATGGAACACATATTTCAAGCAAGAGGGGACTTAAGGCATGGATCATGGTTGCCAGATCAGAAAATTCCAGAAAGGAATGTAGCTGACACAACATTTTTAACTGTGCAAAGACACTCCTGGCTATAGTTGAGGTCCGAAAATCCAGGGGGCAGAAAGAGCTTGTGATCCTGGATAACTGGAATGTATTTGCCCTCACCTTCCTGTAGGTATATAGCTGAACTGGGCCAGAGCCACCAGCTGAAGGACATAGCCTGGGACCCCAAAAGTGTGAGGAAGAACCTGCCTGTGAGTTGAGAACTACAGGAAGAGTCTAGTTTGACTTCTAACAGCAGCAGCAGCAGATTGGCATGCAGCCGCGATGACTAAATATTGTACAGGGCTAATATTAAAAGACTTTATTATTAGCCAAAGAGGAGTGGCAGAAAGAAAGAACATCTTTCTTTGCTCTTGTGGGAACAAGTTGCTCTGTTGCGAGAATGTCTCCAAACATTACACCTCAAAGCCGAGGGAAAAACAAGTGATCCAAAGATGTCTTAACATATGTGTAAAAACTTTAAAGAATAGGACAAGTTTGTTGTCAGGTTGGATCTAATGGTAGCAACTTGAAAAACCCTTTGAGGCAACAGTGTTGTTGTTGTTGTTGTTGTTGTTATAGTTATATTTATTACCCACTCTTCACCAGACGGTCCTAGAGACGGTTACAGCAATAGAAAATACAGCATTAAAAAGAGTTTAAGGCAAATTACCATTACAACTAGAATGGGTCCTAAAATATAGATCTATGACTGTGTCTCAAGTGTCAAAGGGCAAGGCAAAGAGATGCGTCTTCAGCATATGGTGGAAGCTATGCAATGAGGTTCCAGACAATCTCTGTGGGAAGGAAATTCCATAACCCAGTGGCTGCCATGGAGAATGTTCTCTCCTAAATCCTCACCACCACCACCAACCAAAAGGGCAGTGGAACTACCTGAACGGTTTACAGGAATTAAGTTTATACTACTGTTTCCCTCTGACTATGATGTTGACTGATGAGAGGATCATAAAAGCAGAATAATATCTTCCTCCTCCAGCTGCCCTTCCAAATTTTAACCCACATTTTCTCCACGTATCTGCTCCCAATGAGAAAATATTTTCAAAAGAGGAGATAACCCCGGACTGCTGTCTGGAGCAGCCTTTGCCTACCTTCTTACAGCTTCTTTCCTTCTTACAGCCTTTGCCTACCTTCTTACAGCAGACCACTGGTCATGCTGCCTGGGGCTGATGGGAGTTACATCCCAAAATATCTGACAGCAGCAGGTTGCAGAAGGCTGCTCTAGGCTCTGTGGTCTTCATGTGGTCTTGCAATACTAGACCAGAGACTATGGGTTGTATCCAATGTGTACAAGCAAAATGCTCCTCGCAGAATTGGACTTCCCTGTCCTCTTTCTCTTTTTCAGTGTGCACCCCTCCAAAAAAATCTGCCCAATGGAGTTCACCCTCCATTGGAGGGTGTTCACCCAATTTTGCAGGGTGTACAGGGAGGTGGATGGGAGAGGCGAGGAGAGTGGAAGTCTTTTGTTCAAGTGGAATAACAGCTTTGGATACGACGTTAGGACTTTAAAAGGTGCAGTTATGTTCTATCTCTCTCTCACAGCTTTATTGTGGTCCATAGACCCAAAATACACAGTACAACAACAATACAGATCAACAGTTATTAAGGTGTAAGAGCAGCCTTGCTAGCCAACGGAGAAGCTTAGTTATGTTCATACTGTTGACATGACTGGTTCATTTCAATGAATAGTAGTCTATCTCTTATGGTTAAAAGGTGAGCTGATGCAATGGGTGGAAAGCAAAACTCTTGTCAACTTTCATTTACTAGCCTTGGGTAATGTATCAATTCTACCAATCACAGTGGTGCCTTTATATTTAGAAATACGTATCCAGAGACCCTTCTGAGGGAAGTGTGGAGGGTGGCAATGTGAAAAAGGAGATTTTCAGTAGTGCCTCCCCATTTGTGGAATGTTCTTTCCAGGGAAATACAGTGCTGTCAGATTTCAGATGCCTCGTTAAAACATTCTTGTTTACAAAAACCTTTGGTTGTTAACTGTGATTATATGGCAGAATGATTCTGGCCTGTTTGTGGTGTTCATATTTTTTCTGGGTGGGGCAGGATTTGCCCTTTTTATAACAATTGATGAGCACTTTTTCAACTTTAATTTGCATTTGCTCTGTTGTAAGCAGTGTATATTCTGCAGAATCTGTAAGTCACTTTGAGATTTCCCTGTGTGCAGAAGTGATATAAATAAAAAAAAATGTTTTGTCATCAAATATGTATTTAAGTAGTTATTAAAACACAAACTTTTCTACATCTTTTCTTTTTTTTACTAACAGATTAAATGCGGAAAAGGAACAGTATGAATAAATACATGCCAAATTGGCATGGACCAGGAAGATACTGAACTGGCCATCCCAGGTGTGAAGTTTGAGGATGTCATTGTAAAACATCTGGCCTACTAGGCATGATATCATTCTAGTTAGTCTGGCTGCCACTGTGGTATCTGTGGCCAAATATGTCAATCTTGGATTGGCCTTTCTTCTCAAATATGTACTAACAAACAAAGCTCATTTGTCATTTTGATAGGAGACGCAATTATAATAGCATAATAAATAGGGTGCCATAAAGTGAGAAAGGAAGTTACTTACACCTGAAGTGTAAACAAACCAAAGAGGACAGAGTGTATGTTTTGTGGCAAACTCTCAAAAGTACAATTGCAGCAAACTGCACATACAGCAAAGGGCCATGTTAATGCCATCTTATCCATTTTATGGTTTCATTTTGATTGGCTCAATCCCAAGATCATAACTCTGCTCCTTGACAACAGTTATGATTATGGAAGTTTCCCTCTTCAGGGAAAGTTGCTCTGGACAGTGTTGTGGTTTCTTCACCTTGCACCTTCTTTTTAAAAAATGCAAATCAGCTTTAGTATGATAATGGTTTTATAATCCATTGTTATTGTTGTTGCAGCAGTAAATTAAATATAGTATCTTGGACAAATGAGATCTCATAGGAAACATGTGCATACTGAAAGTACTGTACTTCCCTGCAGTTTGGCAGAGACTTAAAATAGCTGTTAAATGACAAGCTAATGTGATTTTAAGAACACATGTCAGACATTGCTAGTTCTTATTATGCATTCTATCAGAGTCAACATATCCAGATGCAATTGCACTTTCTGGAGAGCTGCTTCAAACAGGATGTCATTACTTGCTATGCGCAATTTTAATGTATTAGAGACTTTTTTAAATGCTGGGAGTTCTTTAACATGAGAAGAATATGAAAAAGATCATATCCTCCCACATATTCTTCTATGCATCGTGGAAGAAAACAGGTAATGCAAAAAGAAAAAAGAAAAGTTGGGGCTAAATTAACTATTACTGAGGTGTATGATGATTTGAACCACCATTCTGGGTATATTTGCTTCACATGCATTTTGGCAGCTGAAAGTTGCCAGGAAACATGTGTGAGAAGTGAATTTTGCCAATAATGGGCTGATCATTACTGGTGCTAAAATAAAAGCTATTTCCCAATATAACCATTTGCCCTTTAATGCCTGTGGAAAGTGCAAGTACAAACATATGATCTGTAAAGCAGCAGGTAGATCATACGGTTGCACACATGCTGTGCTGCAAGCCTGTGCACCTGTGGGGGTTTTTCCAGGGGGAGTTGCAAAGTATAATATTCCAAATAAATAAATAGAACCTTGCATCAGAGAGCAGGCCTACCATTTCTGGTAGATTTGTTTGACTGAGCAGTGGCGAGGCCTGGGTAGACCCGGTATCCAAAAACCTCATACTCCAAGTCTACCCCTTCGTGGGTTATTGATAAGTAAACCAGCCATCTATCTACAGGCAGCCCAGACATCCAAACAACATATTTCCACTCCATGGTCTCCTCCATTCTTGCCCTGTCTTCCTTTATCTCCTTTATACGCCAGCATGGTGTAGTGGTTAAGAGCGGTGGACTTGTAATCTGGTGAACCGGGTTCGCTTTCCCGCTCTTCCACATGCAGCTGCTGGGTGACCTTGGGCTAGTCACACTTCTATGAAGTGTCTCAGCCTCACTCACCTCACAGAGTGTTTGTCATCATCATAGACTTTTATTGCGCTAGCCATAGGCCATGGCATCATTCAGAAAAATAACAAAAGGAAAAACAGCAAAAACCATAAAAATCATCAGGCACCACACATACAAAATAAACCACGGTCACAACTACTAAGATTGTTTGTTACATAAAATAGAATAGCAGAAGATTCTCTAGTAAAATATGCCAAATTAAATATCCGAATCCCCTTTTCAAAGTGTTTGTTGTGCAGGAGGAAGGGAAAAGGAGATTGTTAGCCTCTTTGAGACTCCTTAGGGTAATGATAAAGTGGGATATCAAGTCCAAACTCTTCTTCTTCTTCTCTAGCGCATTGTACTGCTGCTGCAGTTGACTTCACAGTCCCATCACCACTGCATTTCCCTTAAAAAATGCCACCACCAAGCACACATACAAATGCAGAAGTAACAACAATGGACTACACTTCACAATTGCCATATACTCCCTCCTCACTCGCTTCAGCAATATGTGCATGGGAACACTGGGTTGCTTTGCAGGCCTGGTGTAGACCACAGCCTCTCAGCCATTCCTGCCCCCCACAATTTGGGTAGAACAATGGCGGAAGCTTTCTGTCTTGGCATCAATAGAGCAATTTTGACAAACTCAGAATAAAACCACATTTTTAATGCAATGCGTTAGAAAGATTGTGAGCGTGGGACCTGAACCAATGGATTCAATTGACGAGAAAGGAAATTCCCACGAAACACTAGGAATAACTTTCTGGTGGTAAAAAAACCTATCCAACAGTGGATGGCTACCTGTCAGGGATTCCCTAGGTGTGATTCCTGTATTGCAGAGGTTTGGACTAGATGACTATTGGGGTCCCATATTATAAATTAGTTTTTGTACTATGTTACAAGTGCTGCTAGGAGTCGTTTCTTTTTATTTCCCAATGGATTTCTTATCAATAAAAAAATTACTGTGGCACTATCAAGTTTTCATTCTGAAAGTGTGGCCCAGAGAGGAAAGTTTGAGAAACCACTGCAGCAACACTGCTGTGGTCTAATGAGACCCAAATCTTGCTGAGCCCAATGGGACTTACTCCCAGGTTAAGAGGGCATAGGATTGCAACCTGCTTCCTTTACATTGGGGGGAAGCTGCTTCACTAATGCACAAGCACTTCACCCAGTCTGTGTTGCCCTCTTTCCCCCACTGCCTTAGCAACCAGGAGGAGCAGGACCTCTTTGCTTGCTTGTCCAGGGATATAAAATGTCTGTCTCCAGTGATCAGGCACCAGTCTAATTGGACCATGGCATCAGCAGGCCTTTGATTGCAAGATTATGCTGCTCTGCAGAGCCTGGATTATCATGATGCCATCAGAAAAATAATCGCATGAAGGCAAGGGCACATTCT
This sequence comes from Podarcis gaigeae, assembly GCF_964106915.1. Lineage (NCBI taxonomy): Eukaryota > Metazoa > Chordata > Lepidosauria > Squamata > Lacertidae > Podarcis > Podarcis gaigeae. Next base: position 81,172,479 of record NC_139679.1, on the reverse strand, counting down.
GAGATAATGTCAGCAGAATTCCAGGACTTGGAAGCACAGGTGTAAAAGGATGTCACATAGAGGAGGGAGAAAGGTTGTTTTCTGCTGCTCCAGAGAAGCGGACACGGAGCAATGGATCCAAACTACAAGAAAGAAGATTCCACCTAAACATTAGGAAGAACTTCCTGACAGTAAGAGCTGTTCGACAGTGGAGTTTGCTGCCAAGGAGTGTGGTGGAGTCTCCTTCTTTGGAGGTCTTTAAGCAGAGGCTTGACAACCATATGTCAGGATTGCTCTGGTGGGGTTTCCTGCTTGGCAGGGGGTTGGACTCGATGGCCCTTGTGGTCTCTTCCAATTCTATGATTCTACGTACCTATTTCTGCAATTTAAAAGTTGGAAGTATTATGTCATGGTTAGTGTGCGTGGCTGGGGTGAGCTTTCCTCTTCATTTTTATGAATGGAAAAAAGGCATTTTGCACCACTTCTACTGCAAAGTAGAATGATAGATTGTCCCCTTTAAATACCAGTAATTGAATACCAAACTAAGAGGGAATCAGTTACTTCCAGTGTTATAACTCAATAGTTTTGCAGTTATAAAGACCTTTTTGCAAGTCTGTTTTCAGGATGGTGGTAGTAATTCTGCCTTAATAATTCTTTTTAATTCATAGGGTTTTTTTTTTTTAAAAAAAAGATTGCTGTAGTGCAGGCTCTCTTCTGCCTAAAAATAATGAGAAAAAAAATCAGTTGGAAAACAACCACAGTTTGATCCATGCTAATGGGCAATAACATTGGGATAACAAGCATCTTGTAGGTGTATGGATAAAGTAAGCACATCAGTGGTGATTATGAAGTAGGTCCCATTGAGCTCAGCAGATGTGACTTCTGAGCAGGCATGAATAGGATTTCTCTGTTAATCGGTGTGTCTGAAATAACATATTCATATTTATTTTTCATCAATTTGGTAAATGTTCACGAGTCTGCAGATGACTGAAACAGTTGAGGCAAACCACAATTTACTTCAGGATGGACAAGCAAAACACAATCATGTGCATCTCAAGGGCATCATTCAGTTATTAATGACAGTGCATGTTCCTAGGCATTTCTGATCTCATTTTCTTCCGCGTGCTTATTGCATTTTAGTGTAATGCCTTGTTAAGAAATATTTAGGGAGCTGCATGTCAGCTTGAAGGAAATGAGTGCTGCAGACATGAGCGGCAATCTTTAAGGGTAAATAGATTTAGAAGTGCACAGAGAAAGAGAAGGAAAGCTGGAGTATATTTCATAATCAGATTAATACACATTAGTATTAGTCATGGTTTTTTATACAGCAAAAGATGTAACTAATGGATGTGGTCATTTCTTAAGAACCCTCCTGATATCATATTCTGTGTGTGTTCCAGCTGCACAGGTTGGTATGGGGAAGTCTCAGGTGTTCACGCTATCTTTCCTGCTCTCTCAACAAACAGGTGAATAAAAAAAGAAACTCACTCTTGTGTAAGGCATGAAAATGCTGTGACATTTGCTTTGCTAAAGAGGGAGCAATGAATTGCATAGGGTGCCTTAAATGTTACTGCCGTGTAGTTTGTTGCTCAAGCTAATTTCAGAAAATTCATTAGATGCTTTTTAGTTGAATAATTTAAAGCCACAGGTTGCACATTTCCAGGCAGAAACACAACATATTTGGGTACACCGTGTTTAGTCTGAAAATGAAAAAAAAAATTGCTCAGGGGCCTCTTAGAGGCATGCTTTGAAGTCTTTGCTCCTGAGATAAGGCAGGTCAAAATACAGTAAATAAATTAAAGAGACAATATGTATTTACACTGCTGCTGAGCCTGATGATACAGGGATGAGAATGTTTGCTGTTTCTAGAAGCAGAAAAATTCTGCACAGTAAGGAGATTGGGTCTTCAATTTTGGAAATATTGTATGAGGCAACATTGCATTGTGTGTGCCAGGTGCATGAGGGGTCTGGAGGACTGATACATTATAGTTATGGGCCACCTGTTCAGTACTCCTGGGGGTGACTAGAAATGTGTATTAACTAAGTCAATGGCATTGTCAGGTGGTCAATTTCGTATTGTCAGTAGGCCTATGGGCAAAAAATCTTTAAATGCAGGTGCATACTTCTCAGCTTATTAGCTTAATGTTTCTTAGTCATGTTCACCATCTGGTTTCTGAACAAAAAACCAACAAACAAAGCCCATGGCACTTTATAGTTCTTTAATACGCACTGCTGCTATGAATAGAAATCATTGTTTCAGTTCACTTTGCATTATTAAGCTCGCTCTCTGTAACTTTCAATAGCATTCCATAATTTCATTTCTCCCTGCTATATATATATTTATTAACGATATATAGCACAAAGAGTGATAACACAGTTTAATCAAGGATGAAAACATGTACTATACCCAGGTCTTGTTTATCAAACAGTTTGCCTTCCCATCTAAAGAGCCCTCAAGGCAATGTGCATAAGATTGCAAGGCGACGTCACGCACAGCATTCAGATGCACCTTTTTCAGAAACAGCATAAGGTTGTAGTTTTGTGGCAGAGCACATTACTGCATGCAAAAGGTTCCATTTTTAATTCATGGCATCTCTAGGCAGGTCTGGGAAAGATCCTGTCTGAAATGCAGAACAGCCACTAAAATAGATGGGCCAATAGTCTGAGTCAGTGTAAGTTTGGCTGCAAAAGCTAGACTGCTAGCAGAAGCCTCGTGTCAAATCTTGTAGAAAATCCAGTTCCAATGAATCATTTGCACTTGTTGTTGTTTAGTCGTTTAGTCGTGACCCCATGGACCAGAGCACGCCAGGCACTCCTGTCTTCCACGGCCTCTCACAGTTTGGTCAAACCCATGCTGGTAGCTTCAAGAACACTGTCCAGCCATCTTGTCCTCTGTTGTCCCCCATTTGCACTTGTAGAATATCCATTGTGCAGCCGCCGCCACCATTACTATACCCAGTGCATGCACACTACAGTGGTATGCCCCACAGAGAAACCTACGGTCTGCAAATAATAACATCCTCAAGGTCCCAGGCCTCAGAGAGGTTAGGCTGGCCTCAACTAGAGCCAGGGCCTTCTCGGCTGCGGCTCCAATCTGGTGGAACGCTCTGTCACAAGAGACTAGGGCCCTGCGGGACCTGACATCCTTCCGCAGGGCCTGCAAGACAGAGTTGTTCCACCAGGCCTTTGGCCAGGGCGCAGCCTGACTCCCTCCTCTGGCAACCTGCTTAGAATCTTGCTTAATTAGTTGCCATTAATTTGATTTTAATTGATTTTTATAATGAAATATTTTTAGAATGTGTGAATATCTGATTGTTTGATTGTTGATTGTTGTTAGCCGCCCTGAGCCTGGCTTCGGCTGGGGAGGGCGGGATATAAATAAAATTTATTATTATTATTATTATTATTATTATTATTATTATTATTATTATACCTCGGGTTACATACGCTTCAGGTTACATACGCTTCAGGTTACAGATTCTGCTAACCCAGAAATATTACCTCGGGTTAAGAACTTTGCTTCAGGATGAGAACAGAAATTGTGTTCCGGCGGCGTGGCAGCAGCGGGAGGCCCCATTAGCTAAAGTGGTGCTTCAGGTTAAGAACAGTTTCAGGTTAAGAACGGACCTCTGGAACGAATTAAGTACTTAACCCGAGGTACCACTGTACTGCTTGTGCAAAACTCGCACACTTCTTGCACTAAGACTTACCTAAGATAGCATTCTATATTCCTACAGGAGTCATTATGGCTAATTAATATATTTCATCCGAGGTTCTTGGTTCACATCCATTACTACTGTTGTTGTTGTTATTCAGTCAATTACTTAGAAGCCTATCAATTATAACCAATAATACTATTTATTTGACATATCTGAGCCTGCTTTTAGGATCAAGCTCTCCAAAGGGGTTTTCCAACATATTTATTCACAATACAAATCTTTAAAAGTTTGAAACTTTGCAAAAAAAATCAATGCATTAAAAAACTAGCAGCAACAATATTGCTAATTGCAAAACCCAGTCAGCCCAGACAAACATGCCCTGCATCTTAGAGTATGCTCTGAAGGCACCTGAGACCACTATCCTCCTGAAGCCAAGCCATCTGGGTCTGGTCCATATCTGGTAGTGTGACCACCTGGGAACCACATATTCTATACCTTGGGTTCCATAATGTGTTCTCAAGAGGAGATCGGTCCCATTCACACCTCCTATCCATCTGGCTGGGCTGTTGGCAAATGTCCCTCTAGATAGGAGAGGAATCTCAGGGATGCCAAGAATAAGTAATCTTACCTGGCAAACCCCGCTTGAAAAGAGTCAAGGTTTCTCACGTTCTTTAGCTCTCCTTTGAACTGAATGCTTTCAGTAAACCATTTGGGATGACATGTGGTTTTGCATGTCACCTGAAGTTACTTTGTAAGTTTGCCTTTAGATACTGAGTATATCTATCCTTCCTTCCTTCCTTCCTTCCTTCCTTCCTTCCTTCCTTCCTTCCTTCCTTCCTTCCTTCCTTCCTTCCCATTTCTCCCATTCTTCGCATTACAGGAACAGATTTATTTAAGCTCTGGAGCCGATTTAAGCTTTTGCTTTCCATGTGTTGGCCCATTCACATTGCCTAGACTGTTCACTCATGTTTCAGATTTTCAAGGAGAGTGACTGGGACTTGTGAATTGGACTCTGGCTGCTTGTAAGCGAGTCAGGAGTTTGGTACAGCCCCCATCATATTACAATGAATTCTATACATTTGGATATCTTTCCTAGATGGATTGAAAGGACAGTGGCACTGCTATGTGGGCACCTGTCACAGCTCACGGGATTGGTGTGAGTGTGCAATTTTGACTATGAGGAGACTGCACTTCAGCATGATAGTAAGGATCTAAGCCTAAGAAGCATTTGAGTTAAGCAAGATAAACTAATTGGGTTTGGAATTGCCCAAGAAAGATGTAAAATTATTTTTGTATGCCACAACTGCTGCTCGTATTTTGTTAGCTAAAAAGTGGAAAACCCAAGAATTACCAACAATAGAAGAAACAAAAAAAATTCCTTCCAGTAGCACCTTAAAGACCAACTAAGTTAGTTCTTGGTATGAGCTTTCGTGTGCATGCACACTTCTTCAGATACACACGAAATGCACACGAAAGCTCATACCAAGAACTAACTTAGTTGGTCTTTAAGGTGCTACTGGAAGGAATTTTTTTTGTTTTGACTATGGCAGACCAACACGGCTACCTATCTGTAACTGCAACAATAGAAGAATGGCAGGTGAAGATGATGGATTTTTCGGAGCTAGCTGACCTAACCGGAAGAGACCGCAACCAGAAGGAGGAGGAGTATCAGGAAGAGTGGAATAAATTTAATGATTATCTATTTAAATTTGTTAAGTTAAATTAATTGAAAATTGCTTGCAGATACTTAATTGGTTTAGGATTTTATTTATGTTAAGTGCTGAATTAATGTTTAATTCCATAAGGTGAAGATTTAAGGATGTTAATGTTGGAATTCTAGCCCGTCTCAGAGGTATGTGCCTATCTGTTCAGGCACCGGCTGAATTCCTTAGACCTCCCTCCGGCGACTCCCGGCAGAATAAAACATACACGAGGTCCGTTCCGGCGATTTTCCTCAGGCTGTGAGGAAAACACACCAACTGCTTCTCCTGCTTCTCCTCCTCCCTGCATATCCCCAGGGAGGGGAATCAGACACAGACAGAAACGTATCTACATGTCTTTATTTGTGTCTTTTAGCAGTCATACAGTAAAGATGTCTGCTCTCTTCAACAAACAGAGAGAAACTCCAAACTCCACCCATGTACTTCCAGTACAGGTCATATGACACACACTGAGCTAACATCCGGTGCTCAGTACAGAATGGACTGCCCCTTTGTTTCCACGGCAACAGTCACATACTTCCTGTTTGGCTTTCCAGCCACAGGCAGCAGACTGAGCTGCTAGAGCCTTTGCTTGCTGCAGCATTGCTGCTTTAGAATAACAAACTCCCCCTAAAGTATCAATGCGTGCTGCGAGCAAAGCGTCATCCAGAGAAGAAAACAAACAGTTGTTATACTTATAACATTCCCCTGTTGTTTCAGTTCCACCCTTGGAACTACCCGCCACTGGTTTTACCAATGTACCTCTCTGGTTGTGTGACTTCCAAGGAATGAGTGCTTCTGCATTACCTTGGTTAACAACTCTCTGTTGTGCCTTTGTCTCTGACTCAGACACAGCTTCAATTTGACCTTGGTCGTTTACAACAGCAACAGCTAAGTTAGCAAACTCTTGTGAATACCTCTTGGGTGGCACACCCTTCGTTGCTCTCTCAGACCTACGTAAGAGGTGCTGCTCTTCTTTGCTTTCTAGTTCAGCCTCTGAACTCTCTGGAGAACCAGTACCAATTGTAAACAGTGGTTCATCCTCCTCTTCTGAGGGTCTAGTCATTATGTGAGATTTCCTCTCAATGACCGTGACAACTGAGCTGTCTGAGCTATCGCTGTCATCATCAGTACTACTGAACTCAATAAAATCAACATCATCATCAGAATCATCATCACTTCCTGTGGGAAATGTGTGAACAATCACTCTCTCCTGTTCAGGAGCACTCTCTAGAAATTTTGTGAGAATCACCTTACCAGATTCAGACAAAATTACTCTGTAGAGACCCTTTTCATAACCCACAAAAATGCCTCTGGCATTCTTTACTCCACCCGGAGCTTCTGTCCTCACATGAGACCCAAACACCTTGAAATGGGCTACAGAAGGTTTTCTGTGGAACAGTTTCTCAAAAGGAGAACTTCCCAACTCTTTTGAAAACTTTCTCAACCACGTATAACAAAATGACATCAGCGACTCAGCCCAGTACTCATGTGGCAGATGTGAACTAAGCAATTGCGCTTCCATTCCCTTTTGCAATTCTTTGTTCACCCTAACACAGACACATCTGTTCCAAGCTTCTTCGGAACTAGCAATTTTGTGTCTTATCCCTTTCTTCTTCAGGAACCTCTGGAAATCCTGTGAAAGAAAAATTGGCTTCTCATCTGTGCAAAGACAATCTATGTCAGCATCATGCATATTTTTAACTTTGTCACAAAACTCTTTAAACCTTTCTAAGGCTTCTTGCGGTCTCTCCAAAAGATAAATCCAGACAAAACCTGTAAAAGAATCAACACATATTAGGTAATACTTTGCATTGCCTCTAGATGGTGCTAAAGGACCAATCACATCAGCATACACCCGCTGAAATGCCCTGTTGACCCTCGAGGTCACCTTCTTGGTGTTCTCCTTGGCTACACCTGCAAAAGAAATCATGTTAGAATCACAAGAATTACATTCCATGTAATCACTTTGATCAAATGTCAACAAATACAGTCCATCTTTCTCTTTGGCAGAAAGATACAACTCTCCATCTTTGTAGATCTCGCAGTGTTGATCATCATAGGACAGTTTTAGTCCCTTCTTGGCAATCTGTGAAACGCTGAGCAGATTGTACTTCAACTCTGGAACCAAATATACATTGTTTATAGTCAAGTTCAGACTTTTAAGATACACAGTCCCAATTCCGGTGGCTTCCAGCTCTTGACCGTTGGCCTGTTGTACAGCGAAGCTTTGCTTCTTAAACTTCAAAAATAGTCCTCTGTGTCGACACATATGCTGCGTACATCCGGTGTCTAGGACAAAGAAATTTCCCGCTTCTGGTGTGGCTTTTAGGGACATCAAAGCCTTTGCAGTCTTTGCCTTTGGCTTGGTGTGACCTTTGTCTGACGCCTCAGACTTTGTGGAGCTTCCCTTGGCTCCTTTGTTCTGACGTGGCTTCTTACAGTACCGCTGAAGATGCCCAGTTTGGTCACAATTGTAGCATCGGACAACGTTTAACGCTACAGCATTTTCTCCAGTAGCAACAACAGTGGGGGTGTCAGAACTCCGTTCTTGTCTCCCCCTGTCCTTGACTCCCAGGGCGGCAAGTCTGTCATGTTCATTCAGAACGACGGCAAAGACCCTCTCCGAAGTCAATTCATTCGCTGGGAGAGACCCCAGCTGACTGGCAACCGTTTTGTAAGTCCGATTCAGACTGTTGATCACCATGAAGCAAAACACTTCCTCCTGCAGACGGAAATTGCGTTCCACCATCTGTTGATGCAGAAATTTCATTTCCGTCAGGTGCGCTTGAACATCTCCATCAGGCGCAAGCCTCAGGTTGGTCAGCTTCTCAAAATACAGCAACGCTGAAGAACCTGCATCTCTCTGATGTGTCCTTCTCAGCGTATCCCAAACATCTCTCGCGTGCGGTAAATCTTGTATGTGGATAAGCTGAGAATCTGACACGCACAGAATTATAGCAGTTCTGGCCTTCACATCCTGTGACTCCCAAGCACGCGTTGGTGCTGCAGGGATGGGGTTCTCAATCACCCCAAACAGTCTCTGATTCTGCAGCAAGGCCTTCATCTTAATAGACCAAGATGCATAATTGTCACTGGTCAGGAGGTCTGGAGAAGGCAAATTTCCCTTCTTTGCATCCATTTTGAGTCCTTGCACTGACTCTCTAACACAAGCCTCTAAAATCCAAAAGCTGGCTTGTTTACACTCTGAGCACCTGGCAGCTATAACACTGGCCGCTTTGGAAAGTCCCTTTCCAACAGTTCCTTTGGGCCTAAGTCAAAACAAAACCTTGTTTTTGCCTCTCCGAGGCAAAGCCTGACTTCCAGCCCTCTCGTGAAACTGGCCTTCGTTGCTAAGCAACAGCATTCCTTCCCTTGGACAGGATTAACCACAGGAATGTTTGGAATGCAGAGCTCTTCTCTCTCGGAGCTGTTTTTCCCAAACCTTGCTCCCTTGAAGCAGAGAATGAATCAACCTGCATTCACACTTCCAAGCCCGAAAATCTCATACCTGGGCTCCGTTGCTTGGCTCAGCTTCGTCTTCCCGTCTGGTCAGCTTCTGGCTGCAGAGGGATTAGCCTCTCACCTCAGGCTTCCATGGAGGCCACTTTTTGATGCAGAGGTCGATGGATCGAAACCATCCTCTGCTACCACTGTTGGAATTCTAGCCCGTCTCAGAGGTATGTGCCTATCTGTTCAGGCACCGGCTGAATTCCTTAGACCTCCCTCCGGCGACTCCCGGCAGAATAAAACATACACGAGGTCCGTTCCGGCGATTTTCCTCAGGCTGTGAGGAAAACACACCAACTGCTTCTCCTGCTTCTCCTCCTCCCTGCATATCCCCAGGGAGGGGAATCAGACACAGACAGAAACGTATCTACATGTCTTTATTTGTGTCTTTTAGCAGTCATACAGTAAAGATGTCTGCTCTCTTCAACAAACAGAGAGAAACTCCAAACTCCACCCATGTACTTCCAGTACAGGTCATATGACACACACTGAGCTAACATCCGGTGCTCAGTACAGAATGGACTGCCCCTTTGTTTCCACGGCAACAGTCACATACTTCCTGTTTGGCTTTCCAGCCACAGGCAGCAGACTGAGCTGCTAGAGCCTTTGCTTGCTGCAGCATTGCTGCTTTAGAATAACAGTTAATGTTTAAGTTAAATTTCATAAGAATTGGGATTTGGAAAACCGTTAAAAAGGACATGTAATGAAATTCAACCAAGGGGAAGCGAGGAAGTCACTTAACAAAGTTAATAAGTGTAATTTTCAATAAGGCTATGATTTATGTTTGTTTGTCTTGTGTGTTGCTTGTTTGTTTATAATATTGTGAAAACCAATAAAAAATTTTTTTTGGGAAAAGATAAACTAATTCTAAGGCTGTGTAACCTATCATAGATAGAACTGAAGCTAGAAGGAACTGCTAGAGAGTGCATGCCAATTGCTGGAATTCAAATTTAGGCCTGAACGTTAATTAACCGAATGAGTCTTGCATCAGACCTTGCCATCATATGCAGCTGCCTCTTTGGGCGAGGCCACCTGTCTCACTGTGCACTATTACACAGCTTTTGTGGTGCAGTCGGATGTCTTCATCACCCATTCATGCAACCACGCCAGTTCACTCTGCTTTTAAGTTTTGTTCCGTACGTCATGTAGTTTACAGAGCCCTTTAGAAGGATTGTCACTCACTTTTAAAAAAGTAAAAAAATACAAGCAGTCATCTTGGCCAATTCAGTTGGCAGAATGCACCACTCCTGCAAGGGGAGAGGATGTGTTTTGGATCCAACATGTTGTGGAAGTAGCATACTGATCTCAGTGGGGTGATGGGGCCTGCCTAGTCTCTTGAGCAATTTCTTCCACTTGGTAAGCAGAACAGAACTGACAAGCTGCAGTGCGGAGCCACTGCTATAGAGAACATTTGCAGAAGATGTTTTTTGCTGCCGTATTCCTTTCAGAATGGTAGCAGGTCTGTGTGAGGCTACAGCACCAAGAGCCCCCCAAAAGTCAATATGGTTAGGAAATGGCCACTCAAGGGAGGAATATATCTCTTCTTAAATCACACAGAGAATGCACTGTGCGCAATAGGATTGGAGTGTTGTTACTCTCTTCCTTCTTTCCCTTAATTCCCACCCCCCTTCTGAATGCTTTTATTGCAAAGCTAGTTCCTTTGCATTTTAAACTGGGGTGGGGGTGGTGACAAGAAGAGTTAAAAAAAAAGCAGGAGGAAGGAAAACAGTATTGGGGATCTAATAATACAATCTTTGCTCTTTTATCATTACCCCTGGGAACAATTATTCCTCAACATTTTTAAAAATAAAAAGTGTGCCCGTTTGGGCTGTTTATATGCAAGTGCAATTTTGAATGTTCATTTCTACACCTGTGTTGTGTTAGATAAATTAGCATTTACATGTAATATTATTTTAAAAGAGATGTTAACATGAAACATATTTAGAAATGTGCTTATAGCCTCAAATAATTACACAGTCACGTCAATGCTAGATTGACTAAAAATGTTACAAATTTGGTTAAAATGGTACGATATTCAGGTACAGAATTTTACCATTTCTCAGCAAAATGAATACCTTTATATAGGAGTAATATAAACAGCTTTCTATACAGATAAACACATCTTTTCCTAAATGAATGCTTGTATGTTTCAACTTTTTTGTGAGAGACATTTACCTATTGATTTAAGTTCACCTTAGTCTGTTTGCATAAAACTGTTACTTTGAATCAGTCCACATATATACTGTGTGCTGCTGACAGCCCTGACATAGCATTATGGGTTTGTAAGTATAATGTACACAGATCCAATAATTTGGGAGGTAAGAGAGGCTGCCCAAACATGTTGTTGTTGTTTATTAAATTTGTATACTTCCCTATACCTGTTGGTTTCAGGGCAGTTCATCATCATAATTTATTTATACCCTGCCCATCTGGCTGGGTTTCCCCAGCCACTCTGGGCACTCCCAACAGAATATTAATAATAATACAGTCGTACAGTACCTTGGTTTTCGAACGGTTCCATTCGACTTCTGAAAACTTTCGAAAACCAAGGTTCAGCTTCTGATTGGCAGCAGGAGCTTCCTGCACGCAATCGGAAGCCGTGGAAGGCAGCCAAGTCAGATGTTCGCGTTCCAAAGAACATTCACAAACTGGAACACTTACTTCTGGGTTTGTGGCATTCAGGAGCCAAAATGTTCGAGTCACAAGGCATTTGAGAACCAAGGTATGATTGTAATAAAAAAAGCGATAAAACATCAAGCGATAAAACACCAGACATTAAAAACTTCCCTAAACAGGGCTGCCTTCAGATGTCTTCTAAAAATCAGATAGTTGTTTATTTCCTTGACATCTGATGGGAGGGCGTTCCACAGGGTGGGGGCTACTACCAAGAAGGCCCTCGTAATATAAAAACACAAAATACATAATCAAAACAGAAATAAAAACAGCCCAATAACACATTTTAAAAGGGCACTGGATGTCAAGCAGCCAAAGGCCTGGTTAAAGAGGAACATTTTTGCCTGGTGCCTAAAGGTGTATTATGAAGGTGCCAAGTGAACCTCCCTGGGGAAACAAAGCTCCTCAGGTGTAGATGCTCTGCTGGTAATATTCCCATTGGTGATAAGGCTTGAAACTGTGGTGTGGGATCTGTATGAGCCTAACCCACCTTGTTGCCTTGACATAGCCCCCTAGGCAGGCCCTTAATTATACCACCCCCCCCGTATCTTTTGCCCTGGCAGCACCAATCCAACAAGGCTAAGGATATAGCACCAAACATGGACCTATCTCTCCAACCTCACACTCGCCCTGGTTTATAGGGGAGTGAGGATCGCTCTGCCCTGCTGATAACTAGTTGGACAACATGCAGTGATGCAATCTATGAACTGTGAAGCAATGGTCTTTTTACTGGAATTATGTAAAGCTACAGTTATTAATGTGTTTGTCTTGATTTTAGTTAATATCTAATCTCTGGTGGGAAGTATAAATTTATCTCTTTTAGGCACAAAGCTTTCCCTTTTGTTCAGAAAAAGTTATGCCGTTAATTTTTCACTCTTGAGAAAATCATTATTCAGTCCAGTGGGATATTTTCCTACATTTCCCTCACAGCTTTTGAGGATCGGCAAACTAAAGCTGCATTGTTTCCAGTTGAGCAATGCATAACCAATCTCTGCCTCTGCTATTCAATTACTGAATTGTAAAGACGAATGAAAATGCTACTTTCATTTGTTATTATATGAGTCAGTCGTAGCTACTTTCTATTTAGGTCATAAGATTTTGGGCATTGTGCTTTTTCTCTTCTAATTGTAAAATGACTAGTTCTATTAATATTTATAATAATATGAGTGGTCAGTACTGAATTAGCTCACAAGACCAGGGATATAGGATCCAGTGACTTTCTGAGAGGAAACCTGTTGCTGTCTGCAGCATCAGTCCAAATGTTGGTTTCTGATCAGGAAACCTCAGCAGCCAGGGAAGATGGACAGTCCTTGTGAAAAAATTTTAACGGAAAGAAAAATACATCACTCCCAGCCACTGCACAAAAAACAAGGTAAGCTCAGCCCACAAACACTGGACTAATGCACCCTGAAAATGAAGCAGAAAAACAGAAACCTCTTTTGTAAGGGAAGAAGATTTCCACAAAATTAGAGGACGGGTTTTGACACAGCCCTTAGTGGAAGCTCTGAAACGGACCAACAAATTCACATTAAGGTTGCAGTCCTGTACTTACTGTAGAAGTAAGCTCAATTGTACTCAGACATGTACAGTGGTACCTCGGGTTACATACACTTCAGGTTACATACGCTTCAAATTACACACTCCGCTAACCCAGAAATAGTGCTTCAGGTTAAGAACTTTGCTTCAGGATAAGAACAGAAATCGGGCTCCAGTGGCACGGCAGCAGGGGGAGGCCCCATTAGCTAAAGTGGTGCTTCAGGTTAAGAACAGTTTCAGGTTAAGAACAGTTTCAGGTTAAGAACAGACCTCCGGAGCGAATTAAGTACTTAACCCGAGCTACCACTGTATAGGATTGCCCTGGAAGGCTGCAATCAGATATTTGTCTACTTGGCTAGGAAGTCAATGTTATTTGTTATTTTCAAGTTTGTGTGCGTAGGATTGCACTGCAATGCAATTGATCATCTGGGTTTGACTTGTACAGAAGTAGGATCCAAACGTGTTTTGAGCAATGGGTGCCTGCTTCCTCAAACGCCATGCCCCTTGATCGACTGCCTCAGCTATTACTGATGGTTGTTGTAGATGATTTTTCGTCTTCAAAATGGTGAAGCAGTTACCATTCCTACTGGCACCTTTCGCTTTATCTGCTGTACAGGTAGTGAACAGTAAAATCAGTGACAATGCACTTGGGTTGATCATAATAATAATAATAATGGCGGTAATCAGTCCTGGCATAGAACTTTTCTTTTTAATATGTGCAGTTGATGTTCCAGTCCTGTGTTTGAGGAAAGCAGCTGTTTGTTTTATACAAGAGCCCATCTTAATGTCTGGCCAAGAGGCAGCATTTTCCTCGGCTTCAGCTGCAGCTGTTTGCCTGCTTCCATGAGCCCATGAAATGAAGTGGCTGTGCCACTGCAGAGAGCTGCGATTAGAGCTGTGATCACACTCCAGTTTATTGCACACTCGCTTGTGTTTCCAGCACTGGGTCTTTAACGGATGCTTTCCTGAATGTTTATGTATCCTGTACTTAATTCTACTTGTATGCTGTCTGAGGCCTTGTTCCTCAAACCAGCTTCAGTCTGGCTGGAATCCTTAAGCCATTCCTAATTTGTCTTTAGCAAAGGTGTGAACACCTTCGAGTATGGTGAAGACATCCCTGCTTGCCAACTCTTCCTGGTGTGCACACAAAAAGAAACAAATTGAAGTCATGCTAGGTATATTATTATTATTATTATTATTATTATTATTATTATTACTCCACTCATCTGGCTGGGTTTCCCTAGCCATTCTGTGAGGCTTCCAACAGAATATTAAAAACACTATAAAACATCAAGAAGACAGGAGTGCCTGGCATGCTCTGGTCCATGGGGTCACGAAGAGTCGGACACGACTAAACAACAACAACAACAACAAAACATCAAACAAGAAAAACTTTCCTAAACCTTCAGATGTCTTTTAAAAGTATGATAGTTGTTTATTTCCTTGACATCTGATGGGAGGGTGTTCCACAGGGTGGGCGCCACCACCGAGAAGGCCCTCTGCCTGGTAAACATTGGGGGGTTGGTGGGGGGAGAGCTGTGAAATGTGCTCTGAGGTGGTAATGTGAACACACCCTTAAGATGAGAAGAAAGGGGCATGATTAAAAGCCCCTTAGAGGTTGCTCCTGGTTTTTCCATTGGGGTGTTTTTAAAATTACTTCAATGCCAACCTGTCTCAAACACTTCTTTCTATAGGCAACACAGTATACGGCACCACTCTAAGGACACAGATACTGTATGTTGTTGTTTGTCCAATAAAAATGCCTCAGCTTGGGAATCTTGGGCATTGTTAGGCTTGCTGTCAAAGGGAATTTGGAAGCTGAGTGATAGTCCCCCAGTGTACTTACACTGTTGCTTGCTTGTGATCCTACAATAACTTTGTCCCTATCACAAACCTTGGAATTGTGAAAGAGCTGACACATGACAGGCCACCAGAATATCTTTCAAGTGATAAGCAAGAGCTGCAGAAAGAGTCAGTAGGACATGGTCTCGAATCTTGACAATTCTGTGTTTTTCTCTGGAAAGTCCAAGCCTCAGAAATAGAAAGAAAGAAAGAAAGAAAGAAAGAAAGAAAGAAAGAAAGAAAGAAAGAAAGAAAGTGCCGAGTCAATGTAGGTTAATGGGTTATGGTTAATTCATTTCATTTATGAATTGCTTCCTATGAAGCATCACGAAGCAATTGCACAATGCAATAATGACACATATAAAACAACTGCATGTATAAAAGTTAAAATAATTGGATACGTAACAACATTTAACGTATAAAAGCACTTTCAAATCTTGATACAGTTACCATATGGATTGTGGTGTCATTGCCTTTTGTTTTTATTTGGACCTGCGTTTTTTGCCTCCTCTTCTGAATAGAAATTACAGCACAATCCTGACCGTGTCTACTCAGAAGTAAGTTTTGTTGGAGTCAGTGAGGCTTACTCCCAAGATAAGTGGGATTATACTTGCAGCCCAAATCACCTTCCCTATTTATCCATAATTCCTGATGGCAAGTTGGTTGGTAGCTGGTTGATGAGAAGTTGAGGGTTTCTGTTACACAAACTTAATGCCAAAGAAGCCTGCTTAGAAAATAAGGTACAGTGGTACCTCAGGTTACAAACGCTTCAGGTTACAGACTCCGCTAACCTGGAAGTAGTACCTCGGGTTAAGAACTTTACTTCAGGATAAGAACAGAAATTGTGCGGCGGCAGCGGGAGGCCCTATTAGCTAAAGTGGTGCCTCAGGTTAAGAACCATTTCAGGTTAAGAACAGACCTCCAGAACGAATTAAGTTCTTAACCTGAGGTACCACTGTACTTGAGTTGTTTGTTTTGTTTGCCAGATAATAAGGAGCTTATTGATTGGCTGGAAACATTAAAGAATTTTTAGTTGGTTAGTCATTTGACTTTGAACTGACTAATCAATACTTAAATTGAAACACATTTGTTTTTAACCAGAAGCTCAATATAGTTGCCTTTTACAGATATTGAAGGAAGCATAATATACCATAATTTAATAATAAAAATAAAGAAGACATTTTCTTCTGTGATCTGAAATATTTTAATTCTTATTCCCTGTTTGGTAAGACATTTGAACTGAGAGTCTCCCCTCCCGAAGCTAAATTAAGTGCCTCTGTCTAGAGCTCTGCCAATAAAATGCATCACCACCAATTTAAAGTTTGTTCTCACTGATTAATCAACTAATGAATGAGCTGAATAATTTACTTATTAAACAATTAAAGGCTGCAGTCTTATATTCAGTAACCTGGGAGTAAGTTCCATAGGGCTTCTGAGTAGAAATGTGTAGGATTGCCCTGTTAAGCTTGCAGGCCTGTTTAATATATACAATCCTGTTTTAGTTTATACTGGAGTGGATCTTGAAATGTATGAACAGTTAGGTCCACCACCACCACCCCTGGCTACCTGGCTGGTTTTTCCTATTGCTGAACAAAGTAGCATAGCAAGCCACTTGCAAAAGCAGCAGAAGGGGTCTTTTTAAAAGATGCATGGAGACATTAGAGGCTATGGTTTCTACATTCTGCCTGGGGCGGGCAAATGTTTGTGTGCCCTGAAGTGCTAACTGTGTGCCAGCTGAGGAAGGAGAGAAAATGTTAGCCTGATCTTCAGTGAAGCCAAGATTCCCAGGTGTCAAAAGACTTGCTATCATTATGCTGCTGGGCCACATCAGAGTTGCTCTGCCTGATTGAGGGCGCATGGTGTCACAGTGAATGAAGGGAAGCAGTGTTGTATTTTATCGCGCTGCTGTTAATGGCCAAGTTATAAAACGCAAAATCTCAAACCAACCTATCAAAAATCGCACTGACGGATTTGTAATATTCCTGATTAATGGATGCTTATAGTACAGGATGATTTTTCCAGTCTGCAGATGTGCCCCAGGGCCCCCCAAAATTTGGTGACCCCTGCATTATGGCACTATGATTTGGTGACCCATGCATGATGTTGTTTATTTGCTTCATTGTGGAAGTCCATTTTGATTGGTGGTCGAGGAAGTCCAGAAAGAAGGGAGTGATGTTGATTTGAGGAGAACTACCGTATTTTTCGCCCTATAGGACGCACCGTCCCATAAGGCACACCTAGGTTTTTTTTTTGGGGGGGGGGGAAATAAAGGGAAAAAAATTATTTCCCCCCCCAGGCGCGGGGCTGGGGCAGGGGAGGCCCGAGCTTCCCCTGACCCCAGCCCCCAAACAGGCAGCTCTCTGCAAGCCGTGGGAGCCCAGTGCTGGCTCCCGCTGCTTGCGGAGAGGTCCGCGAAGCCTGGATGCGCTGAGCTCAGCGAGCGCAGGCTTCTGCATGCATGCGACTCTCCGCAAGCAGCGGGAGCGCTCCCACTGCTTGCAGAGAGGTCCGCGAAGCCTGGAGAGCGAGAGGGGTCGGTGCGCACCGACCCCTCTCGCTCTCCAGGCTTCAGCGAAAGCCTTCATTTTTGGAGGGGAAAAAGTGCGTCCTATAGGGCGAAAAATACGGTATACTCTCTTTTCGGTGTGATATGCAGTTGCAGGAATGGAGAGAAGCCTTCAGTGGAAAGGAGCTAGCTGTCCTTTGATGAGAGGGGTCTTATTCTCCCCAGTCGTTTCCCACTTCAGTCTGTACTGAGAATTTCTTATCTCTCCCTCTGGTCAGTTGTGTCACTGGTGCGCTTCATGAGAGTTTCTGGCCCCAGAGGGTATGCTGTTACTAAGAAAATGTGCAAACAGTGAAGGAGGGTTGGTTGTCCACATTAGTGGAGCTACCTTTGTGGCGGATCTGTGCTGCCTCTTGTGTGGAGTGGAGCTGTGAGCCTGTTTTGGGCTGGCAAGGCTGGCAGTGGATGCTGACTAATCAATTTCCACCAGTATTTCTCTGAAATGGAGAGGGGTGTTCTGGGGAGCCCGCAAGCAAGAGCTGCTCCTTCCAGAGTCTGGGTCTTAGCTTCAGATCCAATCCTAACTTATGACTGGGAGCAGCAAGCCTAAATGAAGTGGCTGAGCCACCATGTTATCCAAAGCCCTGAAGTTTTGCGCAGGCCAGGGGAGAAGGTGTGGGGTGATGGTCAGCAAACTGTGGATTTTTGCAGCTTCAGCTCTGGATTGGCACAGCAGGGAGCCCCAGACCTGGCCTTGGGCCAGGTATCCAACTCTGCTCACGCTCCTGAAATGGCTCATTTTGGGGACTTACACTGGCAGCAACTTCTGGTGGACACTGTGGGGATCTCTATGGTGGTGGAAAACAACCTATGATAGTGGATTCTCAGGCCTTAAGTGCTCTTATCAGGCACAGATGGTAACAAATGCTCTAGCAATCTCTTGCAGTGTGAACCTTCTGGCTTGGTCAGTTTTCTGCCCTTTCCTCTCATCTTATGCTTGCTGGGGAATAGCTCAAGTCTTCCACTTCACCTCATGCTCCAAGCTTCAGTAGTAGACATAGAGACATTGTCTTGGAGAACCACCATCCAAGGTCTGAATTTGGTTATGGCTCCCCTTGGGTACCAGCCTGGCTCGGGCAGCATCACATGCCCACTTTACAAATAAACACAGGCCTGTTCAATGTTACAAAATTGCTTGTTAAGGTGAAAATGGCATCTGTTGGATCACTGACGTGACAAATGAGATCAGTGGTTAAAGTGAATGTAAGTTTTGCTCTATGAGGACAAAGAGGAAGAATTACTGCCGGGTCAGAATCACAGCAATATGTATCCCAGAGTATGATTTTCTGCCTGTTATAAATAAAATGTTTGTTGGGTTCTGTCTGGCGTGACAAGATGAGTTTTTGCTTAAACATAATTTTGAAATAAATATGGGAGATTAAACAAGAGCTGTGACCTTCTAAAGCAGAAGAGAAGAATGCTGCTGCTAGTGCTGATTTTGGGATTCTGACTTTTGGCTTTGGAAAAGCTTTTTTTTGTCTTTTTTGTCTCTGGAGTACATTAGTTTTAAGCAGAGAACTTAGTAATGCCAAGAAAAATATATATATGATAGTAAAGTAACTTTAAATTGCTCTGATTTAATATTTTGCTTTTTCGTACCATCTAATATTTAGGAAAATAACATCATCTTTGTTTCTGTGTGGAAGGAAGAAATACCACTGGCTGTGCAGCAAGCAACTTTATTCCCTACAGTAATTCTGAAAAATCTGTGCAGCCAAACACAGAAACAAACCCCTTGCTTAATATAAAATCGAAACCTTATCTACTACGTCTCATTGCAGAGAGGAACAAATAATTTTATTGTGGTACTGTAGATAGTTCTACATAACATGACACTCCCTTTATTTTTTTTCAGATAGACTGCTTTTCAAAACTTGTTCTTTTATTTTTCAATATGATTTTTAAAAATCGCATTTTGCTGCCACACTCCAATGTGTTCATCATCTAAAACCATTAATAGGAGACCTCATTCTAATATCTGAGCTTTATAACACCGTGTGGTTTGGGAATATAAGTTTATCCCTTCTAAATATTTTTTTTTAATTCCATCTATGAACCCCTTCCTATAAAATATCTAAGCGCTTTAATGATAAACATGCATGAAACAATTTCAAATCCAACACAGATGGATATAGTATTGGATACAGACAGGGATCATACAATGTGCTAATTTAATATGTCTCATCAAAGATATTTTCTAGGCTCTGCTTTGCCTAGAAGCTTGCTGATTTACAATGCAGCTGCAGAAGCCCAGGATCTGGCCTGGGATTATACTGATTGGGTTTTGTTTTTTGAAATATGTAGCCAATAGACATCTCTCAGTCAGGATATCACAATTTGCACTCATGGTACCAACAGAATGCTGTTTAAGGTAAATCAGAAGGCAGCAGTGATTCTCAATGTTTTTTCTGAGACCACAGGAATCTTATGCTTAGAAGCTGCTGCAAATAATTCCAATACATTTTTTGTCTGAGGTGAAAGACAAAATGGTGCCTGTCCTTTGTTCTACCCAGTGGCATAGCAAGGTCAGGTGGTACCCAGCGTGGAAAATTTCTTCTCCCCCCCCCCCCGCATTGAAATTATTAAAAGAAGGAAAAATAAGATACAGTTGCAAGTGTTATTTTCTGGTTTATTTACTCAACACTGTGAGCATAAGCACTTAAAACCATTTTTTCGCGATGGGAATTTCTTATGGATGATTTTTTTTTTAAAAAAAATTATTCAAAATTAAAACAATACATATCATCCAAAAACATATCATCCTTGTCCCCCCCCCATTTTTCCTCCCTCCCCCTTCCCACACAAAACCCCCGCCCCCCTGACTTCTCTCAGCTCCAGTCTTTGGTTTCTCTGATACTGCTGTTTTCTGCATGTTACAAAGTTGTATAGATCCTCAAACTATTTAGCTGATTATTATGAATAAAAAGTTTGTGAATGTTTATTCAAAACCTGCCAAGGAGTCCAGTTCGCTTTGTTGCGTCTTCAGATACTTTGTAAAGGGTTCCCATTCATCCTTAAAGTCACAGTTACTTGTGTCCCGTAGCTTGTATGTCAGTTTTGCCAGCTCTGCATAGTCCATCAATTTTTCTTGCCATGATTCTTTAGTTGGGGTTTCTTCAGTCTTCCATCCTTGTGCTACTAGAACTCTCGTGGCTGTTGTCATCTAGAAAAATGGATGAATTTTTTTACTTACCGTATTTTTTGCCCCATAGGACGCACCGCCCCATAGGACGCACCTAGATCTTTTTTGGGGGGGGAATAAAGAAAAAAAAATATTTCCCCCCCAGGCACGGGGCTGGCACGGGGGGAAGCCCGAGCTTCCCCCGACCCCAGCTCCCAGAACAGGCTGCTGCCTGCAAGCCTTGCGAGCCCAGCGGGAGCTCCTGCCAGACGTGCGAGGCTTGCTGAGAGCTTCCTGAAGCCTGGAGAGCGAGAGGGGTCGGTGCGCACCGACGCCTCTCGCTCTCCAGGCTTCAGCGAAAGCCTGCATTTGCCCCATAGGACACACATACATTTCCCCTTCATTTTTGGAGGGGAAAAATTGCGTCCTATAGGGCGAAAAATACGGTAATTTTGCTATTTTGCAGCTTTGGCTTAACGTACAAATACAAACAATTAGCATGCATCATAACGTTTACATTACTTACCTAGCTCAATATTGTAGAGAAGAGGATGATCACAAGGAATCAATGAACTAAAAAATGTAACAAAAATAAATTCAGCACGGCACTTATAAGCTTCAGTAATAACGCAGAACTAACTCAACAGAATGACATGGGGTGACTGACCGGCCCGGCAGCGGATAGGATTGGTTGCTGGTTGAGTGATGATGAGTCACCGGTTGTTTATGTCTCGCTCAAGTACAAACTGCAGAGACAGATTTCGATGAATCGGCGGAAAGAAACACCCCACTCCCTTCCTTATCCACACGCTCTCCACTACACAGCATCAAGTTCAGCTGCATTTTGTGGCATTTGTTGACTGAACTAAAAAGTTTCAGTACGTATTATGATGACTTGTTGAGGTTAATTAATTGTCAGATGAAGTTATTAAACTCGTTTTAAATACCGTATTTTTCGCTCTATAAGACACACCTTTTCCCTCTTAAAAAGTAAGGGGAAATGTATGTGCGTCTTATGTAGTGAATGCAGGCTGCGCAGCTATCGCTGAAGCCAGAACAGCAAGAGGGATCGCTGCGCAGCGATCCCTCTTGCTGTTCTGGCTTCTGGGATTCACAATATTTTTCCCCTTGTTTTCCTCCTCCAAAAACTAGGTGCGTCTTATGGTCTGGTGCGTCTTATAGAGCGAAAAATACGGATTTTTTTTTAAAAAAGTTTTGTGAGCCCCATTTTTAATTATTATTTTAAAAACACATATTTTTGCCATTTTGTCATCCCCTCAGTGATGACACCTGGGGGGGGGGGCACACCCACCACACCCCCTTCCTATGCCACTGGTTCTACCTAGAGAAGTCAGCTGGATTGGCAGTTCAATCTTACATCAAAATTAGCAATGGGCTGCTGTCTTCTACCATACCAAAGGGCAGCAAAGTAGTTAGTAGCGTGCAAGGTGTACACAACTTGGTCCTCCAACAAGAGGGCCTGACCCAGCTGTCTCAGGAGGAATAACTGGATGGCACCCACCCTTGTCCTCCTTATAGCAGCTGCCACCTGGGGCGGATTCTACCTAATGATGGAGCCAGCCCTGGCTACAAGAAAGGAGGAGGAGGCACAGTAGGGAAATGGCTAAGGATCAGGCCCCAGGATTCCAGTCTTGCAGCATCTGGCCAGGACCTGTTGTGACTACTCCAATCAGGCACAAGCCATGTCCTTGGTTGTTGTGCTAAATCATGCTGAATTCTGAAGCCTGGAGTTTATAGGACACTGTTCTGTATTGTATTAGTGGCATGGGTTGGGTAGACACCAAATGTGTTAGTGCAGCAGCTTGTGAATTATGCCCATAGTACCTAAGGGTAGTTGAGTTCAGAATCTTCCAAATGCCAGAAATGACAGGCTCCGTACACATCATATGTTTTAAAGCACATCTACCGTATTTTTTGCTCTATAAGACTCACTTTTTCCCTCCTAAAAAGTAAGGGGAAATATGTATGCATCTTAAGGAGCGAATGCAGGCTGTGCAGCTATCCCAGAAGCCAGAACAGCAAGAGGGATTGCTGCTTTCACTGCGCAGCGATCCCTCTTGTTGTTCTGGCTTCTGAGATTCAGAATATTTCTTCTTGCTTTCCTCCTCCAAAATCTAGGTGCGTCTTATGGTCTGGTGCGTCTTATAGAGCGAAAAATACTGTAAATTACATCCACACACAAGAGAATAACGGGAAGTGTGGTTTACCCTTCACAGAGCTATGGTATACAGCACCCTTAACAAACTGCAGTTCTCAGATTTTTTGGGGGGGAGGGGCTTTAAATGTATGTTGTGTACATTGCCAATGCTTTTCAACACATTTCTGCCTTCAGAGCATGTTCTAGCACTTTCTCTAGTCTAGTCTTCTGCCATTTTTGCCTTCTCAGAACTGTCTTAATATCTGTGTAAACTCCTTCCCTTTCCCCCCCGTCAGAAATCAATTGCATTTCTCTCCAAAACACTCAGGAACTAATACAGTCCAAAAGGTGAATGTTTAAGAGTGCCTTCAAAACGGAATATTTAACTGCCACAGCTTAGAAACTTTCCTTTTTCTAATAGTACTTGTCAAAATCTATTTAAAGGTGGAAATCTGCAATTCTTTCATCTCACATTATTTCGCTGTTATCTTGAATTCAAGCATAACTGTAAAGGTTTCAAGCAAATATACTGGAGACATGTCTTCCAGCCCACTAGTTTCCCCAGTTAGCTGTGTAGTTGGGGAGGAAAATTTGTGGTGAAGCTGCCACTATCATCCTATGTCCTGCCAGCTAGCTGTGGCAGGGGGCAGTTTTTCACACACTCTCCAATTTTTTGGTTTCCCCTGCTCATTGAGCTCAAATGGGTCAGCACAACTACATCATCTCTAGCTCTTTTCAGTGGGTGTAGATCTATGGCTTCCACCAATATGTCTCTGGAACATCCTGTTTTTATTTTATTTACGGTATAATCCTACAGGTAGGTAGGTGTGTGGAATCTGATGGTCTTATCCTGAGACCTTATGGTGAAGGGCCAGTAATAAATTTAAATAATAAGAATGGTAATAACAGTAATAATATTTAAAATAATAAAAACAAATGCAGTAAAATACAATATAAGTTCACAAAAGTAGCATCTACAAAAGCCACCTGAAGCAATGAGATTGCTGAGGTTCTTGGATATATTTTATCAGTATTGTCAGTCTAAATATCTAAAAGTTAATATTTCCAGAACTAAAATTAGGGTGTGTGTGTTTGTGTGGTTTTTTTAAAACACAACTAAATGAAATTCACATCATCAGTGAAGATAAGAGTGAGGTGGTAAATTTATTTTAGTATTTGGAATGTGTGTATTTTTGTGGTTTTATTGCCTATTATCTGAAATGCAATAAACATAGTAACAGTGAACGAAAACAAAACAGGTTTTGGGAAGGATTCTATAATTCTTCAGCAAAAGACCAATTGATTCTACAACGAGTTTTTATAGAGTAAAACAGAATCTATATTATTATATTGAACCAAGTTATGGAGTATGGATGTACAAATAATAGGATTGAAAACACACTTTTCTCCCTCAAAAGAGCTCTAGCTCTGGTCTCAAGCTAGTGGTTTTCTAAATTCTGTTGCCTCAGCTCAGCTGGGGAGTATTCCTGCTCACACGCAATGGTAAGTCGTGGTCAGAAACAAACCATGGTGTAGTGCAAATAAGCAGCAGGGGTTCCAGGAATATGACCAGATTTTTCAGGGGGAGAACTACTCCCCTTATTGAACACCACTTATCCAGACCAAAAAGACACCTACAAACAGCCTCTCTGTCTTGTCTGATTTAATTACTGGTTCCCATCTCTTCTGTTCCTGCAGTTGGACACCTGTTTACCACACCCACCACTTCGCATGATGAAGTGCAAAATGCAGCAGTCCTATACAACTTGGGACCAGGATACCTGAAAGAGTGGCCCATCCCTTATACAACTGACCACTGTGCTCTGCAGATGCCATCTTATCAAGAGGTCCTTTCTGCACAAATACAGTGGTACCTCAGGTTACATACGCTTCAGGTTACATACTCCGCTAACCCAGAAATAGTGCTTCAGGTTAAGAACTTTGCTTCAGGATGAGAACAGAAATCGTGCTTCGGCGGCGCGGCAGCAGCAGGAGGTCCCATTAGCTAAAGTGGTGCTTCAGGTTAAGAACAATTTCAGGTTAAGTACGGACCTCTGGAACAAATTAAGTACTTAACCTGAGGTACCACTGTATAGGAATTGGGCCTTTCTGGTGCGGCACCTACGCTTTTTGCCTACCATCACGTATCAGACAGGTGCCGTCTCTGCTCTCTTTTCAGCACATATTACAGACCTTCCTCTTCCAACAAGCCTTTTAAGTAGAAGTTATGTAAACATTTATCTCTGCACATGGATATCAGTGTAAAATAGCAAGCAACTTAATTTGATGTGTGAGCACAAAGTACTATGTTTAAGTGGATTTGTGCACAGCAGAATAAGTGAGATGTTATATAATGATCCATTGGTAACTCTTGAATTTTTGTGCTTTTAAAATTATATTTAAATATAAAAAGGGGGAGAAGGAAGAACAGTGTAGAGGTTTTCATAAATAAAATAATTATCATTTAAGTCCCTGACATAGTTATGTTCAGAAATATTGCTGCTTTCTGTGACACATCCCCCCCTCTTATTTATTTTATTATTGAAAAGGAAAAATGGAACCATAGTACAACTATTGCCCTCCCTCTGCAGCTAGGTCACTTCCCATTCATTGCCTAAGGTAGTGGTAGGGAACATGGAACCTTCCAGATGGTTTTGACCAGGGATCAGCAAATTTTTCAGCAGGGGGTCAGTCCACTGTCCCTCAGACCTTGTGGGGGGGGGGCGGACTATATTTTTTGGGGGGAAATGAACGAATTCCTATGCCCCACAAATAAGCCAGAGATGGATTTATATAAAAGGACACATTCTACTCATGTAAAAACACGCTGATTCCTGGACCATCCGCAGGCCGGATTGAGAAGGCGATGGGGCCGAATCCGGCCCCCGGGCCTTAGGTTGCCTACCCATTGTTTTGACTACAATTTCCCATCATTCTTGATCAGGGCAAATGAGAGTTGGGATGCAGCTGCATGCATCTAGTGGGCAACAGTTTTCCCACCCTAGACCTAAGGAGTGCCTATTGCGTTATTGCTTTTGAAACTGATATTTCAGGACTATCCCATAGTAGGACAAATACTTTGATGTGATCATCTGGCTGAAACCCAAAATGTAATTAATTTGATTTTTTTTAAATGACGATTGCACACACCATCCTTGATAACCTTGGTATTGTATCTTAAAGAGTATATGGCCTTTATAATCACTCATTGTTCTCTGTTTTGAAGGCCGTACAGGAAAGGTTTTGAAGGCAGTACAGGAAAGGTGATTTTTCTGAGAGAGAAGAAATGTGAATTGTTGTTGTTGTTGTTGTTCTTATATTACAATAAGGTTTTATATTAAAGGCCACAAATGAAAATAAGTCCTTCAGTGAACCAGAATAATACTGTTGTTGCATGTGGTTACAGGTGCAGCTACTTCACAGTAAACTCTGACACTTCGCTTCATGTTTTCCCCGCTTCCAGCTTCTACCCATGCCATAAATGCTGAAGTGTCATTGACCTAGAAAGCTGAATTTCTCACTGCCACCCCCCCCCCCAGCCTTGTTGTCTGCTGGATAAGAGAACTTTGTTCTTCTGTCAACACTCGGAAGATCCCTGGCCATGACAGGGATCATAAAGACTGATGTGTGTATGGGAGACCATCTATGTAAACCTCAGCCGTATTAGTGCAAACAAGTTCCACTGAAATCAAGGGGAACTCTCCAACATAGAAGCATAGAAGTGTAGAGGTGGAAGAGACCATAAGGGTGGCCTGCCCCCTGGAACCATCCAGAAACAGTATAGCTTTGGTTGCTCCCACCTGTTCCTCCTGTTTGTCTTCCACTGGAAATCCTGGACCTAGCGTGTGGCAGTTGTGAGCTAAAACATGAATTCTGTGCTAGGATTGTTCAGCAAGCGATTGGAACCCGAGTTTCCAGTATTGTAAAGCCTTTACACAAAGCTGTGATTTGAACATGCTTGGATTAATGTGTACATTTCTGGTTGCCAGATCTCAAAAGGGGTAGAGTAGAGCTGGAAAAGATGTGGAAAGGAGGGCAGTTGAAATGACCACACAGCAGGGATAATGCCACAATGAGGGACATCTGGCATTTGAGGCTTTTTAGGTTAGAAAAAAGGCATGTAAAATGGGACACAAGAGAGGTTTATGAAATAATGTGGAAAAAGTGGACGGAGCTAAGTTCATCTCCCTTTCTGATAATACTGGAATGCAAGGCCTTCTAGTGAAGCAGAATGTTGGGAGATTCAGGACAGAAAGAAGAACTTCACACAGTTTGTAGTTAAGATATGGAATCTGCTTAATTCGGAACGTTTACGGGAATAGACAAATTCATGGAGATTGTGACTTTAAACAGCTGCTGGTCATGATGGCTATATCTTACCTACAGGAGTTCTGTTGCTTCCCTTCCCCTCTGTTTTTTCTTATTAAGTACAGTATTCTATTTTTTTTAAAAAAACAACAACCGAAAACTAAAACCTTAATGCTTAAAAAATAATTTTATTGCATAGTTTCACTCTAAACTTATTTGTTTTCTTGATTGTGAATGTCAGAAGAAAAATAAGAATATAGCTGCAGCAAGCTAAACAGAGTTGATCAACTTGTTTGCCAAGTATAGCTGAAATTTCCAGGCCAATTGAAAGCACTGGATTTTTGGAATGCTGTCTTTATCTGACAGCCCCCATCTGCAAATAGGTGTCGCCACAAATGTTCAGCTCTGAGAACAAATTCCAGTCCGGGCTGTTTGTATCTTTTCCTATACTCTATCTGAAATGAAGAAGCAGCTGAACAATGCTAGCACTGGAAGTTTACTGGCCCATAAATACCTGATAAATTGATCTGTCAAATGTTGCACAGAAATGGTCAATGAACCAGTGGCATACCTAGGCACCCTTGCAACCTGTTTGGGGGCTTTCCACACCCTACCACCAACGGGAGCTTATTGTCCACCTGGGTAGACTCAGGGCCTCCTGTGGCATCGCTCTCCCCACCCTCACCCCTAGGGGTGCTATTGTTGTTGTTGTTTAGTCGTTTAGTCGTGTCTGACTCTTCGTGACCCCATGGACCAGAGCACACCAGGCACTCCTGTCTTCTACTGCCTCCCGCAGTTTGGTCAAACTCATGCTGGTAGCTTCGAGAACACTACCCAACCATCTTGTCCTCTGTCGTCCCCTTCTCCTTGTGCCCTCCATCTTTCCCAACATCAGGGTCTTTTCCAGGGAGTCTTCTCTTCTCATGAGGTGGCCAAAGTATTGGAGCCTCAGCTTCAGGATCTGTCCTTCCACTGAGCACTCAGGGCTGATTTCCTTCAGAATGGATAGGTTTGTTCTTCTTGCAGTCCATGGGACTCTCAAGAGTCTCCTCCAGCACCATAATTCAAAGGGTACTATTATCCACTGGTAAAGGTAAAGGGACCCTGACTGTTAGGTCCAGTCATGGACGACTCTGGGGTTGTGGCGCTCATCTTGCTTTACTGGCCAGGGAGCCAGCGTACAGCTTCTGGGTCATATGGCCAGCATGACTAAGCCGCTTCTGGCGAACCAGAGCAGCCTTTTACCTTCCCGCCAGAGCGGTACCTATTTATCTACTTGCACTTTGATGTGCTTTCGAACTCCTAGGTTGGCAGGAGCAGGGACCAAGCATTGGACGCTCACCCTGTCACGGGGATTCGAACTGCCAACCTTCTGATCAGCAAGCCCTAGGCTCTGTGGTTTAACCCACAGCGCCACCCGCGTCCACTGGTAGAAGCAATTGAATAGGATTCTACATGCCACTCTACTGTTTTCAGATGTCTGCGTATGAGCAGGACTGCTCTTTGCTGCTGACATTGAACAATGGGGAGGAATTCTAAACCCTTGTGTTCAAGAACTATTTATAACTAACAACATTATGCAAGCCTAGCTAAGTCTAAACACTATTCAAGGCTTTTATTAATGGACTTTTAGGCTACTGGCTTTAACCATGGAGATCAGAGATCTAAAATATTATTTTAGAGGAAAAAACAAACAACTCAACAACTCTGACTTCCCCCAAAAAGCTAAACAACTTTGGTCCAATGGGTAGATCACTGCCAGTCTCTTGGGAGTTGAACATGCCTGGTGTACACCATGGTGCAATTAAAGGGGCGTTCTTGATAGGCAATTTCCCCCAAGATTCTATGAAATATAAGGAAAGGAATCAAAGCACAATGTGGCTGGCTGATGAAGGAGTAAAAGACCCGACCGTGTTAAAACTAGCTGAACTTCATTCAGTTTAGCAGCTGGACTCCTGATAGCCAAAGCATATTCAGAACTTAATGCAGATGTTAATTTGTTACTAGGGATGTAATTTTTATCTTCTTTATTATGTTTATATTCCACCTTTCCTCCAAGAAGGTCAAGGTGGTGGGCATCGGTCTCCCCCTCCCCATTTCATCCTCACAATGATCCCGCACAGCAGGCTAGGCTG
Organism: Podarcis gaigeae; assembly: GCF_964106915.1. Lineage (NCBI taxonomy): Eukaryota > Metazoa > Chordata > Lepidosauria > Squamata > Lacertidae > Podarcis > Podarcis gaigeae. The sequence continues at coordinate 81,143,292 of NC_139679.1, read as the reverse complement.
AGAGCGAGTGGCTGGCCAAAAGTCACCCAGTGAGCTTCATGGCTGAGTGGAGATCCAAACCCTGGTCTCCCAGGTCCCAGTCCAGCCCACTAACCACTGTGCAACTGAGCCACAGTTTAGGATTATAGTATGCATGGGCATCCTTCCTCTCCAGAAGGTGTCACTGAACAGAGTGTGTGTTCATTTGGTTCCTGAGAGCAAGGGTGGTGGTGTGGTTAAGAGCGGTGGACTCGTAATCTGGTGAACCGGGTTCGCGTCTCCGCTCCTCCACCTGCAGCTGCTGGGTGACCTTGGGCTAGTCACACTTCTCTGAAGTCTCTCAGCCCCACTCACCTCACAGAGTGTTTGTTGTGGGGGAGGAAGGGAAAGGAGAATGTTAGCCGCTTTGAGACTCCTGAAGGGGAGTGAAAGGCGGGATATCAAATCCAAACTCTTCTTCTTCTGAGTGAATGCTCTGGACTTTAAGCCCGTGTTGTAAAGTGAGGCTAACATAGCAGGATTTATTACTGTGACCCCCCAAAAAATATTTATGTAAATTTTGGGAAAGGATGATCCACAGCATCGTGCAAGCATTCACAAATTCTCACTCAGTGTGCACTTACTTCGATGAGGGCAAGAAATAGTGAATTGTGTGCTATTTCATAAGCAGTATCAAAAGGCACAAACTTTGTGTTCATCCTCACTTGTATAGCGGTAGGCTGCTATTAACAAAAAGAATTCTTTCCTGAGCATGTCTTTACATAAGGTAGGTAGGGTTGCCAGATTAGCCAGTGTGGTGTAGTGGTTAAGAGCGGTAGTCTCGTAATCTGGGGAACTGGGTTCGCGTCTCCGCTCCTCCACATGCAGCTGCTGGGTGACCTTGGGCCAGTCACACTTCTTTGAAGTCTCTCAGCCCCACTCACCTCACAGAGTGTTTCTTGTGGGGGAGGAAGGAAAAGGAGATTGTTAGCCGCTTTGAGACTCCTGAAGGGGAGTGAAAGGCGGGATACCAAATCCAAACTCTTCTTCTTAGCAGTGTGACAACTGTTTTTGCTTTTCAAAACTGGTGTGGGGCAGCAGGTAGGAAGAGAGACCCGCCACCACTGAGCTGTCATCAAGGAGGGTGGTGACCTCATTTCCTTTCCGGAGTGTGGTGAAGGAGTAGTCAAGGCTGGTGGTGACTCTGGCTCTTGCCAGCAGTGTGTAAATGCACAATATGACCCCATTCAAGTCAATTATTATATCCTTATGCTGACCTTGCAAGCAAACATTTCATTTTGCCTCCCCAAATTCGCTCTTTGGGAATTCAGTTTCTTCTAAAACCACTACTTAGTATGTGTTTGTTTGCCTTGTCTTTTCAATAAACTCCCACTGGCCCCAGAACACCATTCACCAAAATGAACGGCACTTTGTTTCTACCTGTAATTATAGTAACAGAGAAGGAACGCTGCCGCACAATGAATCTGGGAAAAATATCAGCGCGAGCCAGTCATCGTATAAGGCATGAGACTTTGGCTCACTCATTACGCCGGCGAGTTTGTATTACAGAGAATAATTATAAATGTTTTATACTAAGCTGTACGTCTTCATTCAAATTACATCTTAATAGGAAAAGGAACATCTTGGAAGCACTGTCTTTGAATCATATGTGCTGCCTTTGAAATAAGTGTCCTAATTAGAGCAGTCATCACTTAACATTAATTTAATGAACATTCTCGTTTGTAATGAAAAGGTTGCCAAAGAGAATATAATGCTGTTAAAACCACAAATCTCCAAAAGAGCAGGAGCTGGGAGGGGTGGTGGTGGTGGAGGCAGAGTGGAAGGGATCAAAAAGTCTGTAATGAAAGGATAGATAGAAAAGGGAAAATACAAAATCTTTTTTTTTAGTTATTTAACAAAATTTATATGCAGCTTGATCGCAAGGAAATCCCTTAGTGGTTTGCAAAAAATATAAAACTTTACTATTCTAGATAAAAAAGTGTTTCAAAACAGGTATTTGAAAGCTTTGAAGAGATGATTCCAGTCAACAGTAGCTAAAAAGAGATAAAAAACCTATAACTTCTACATGTCTGGATGGCTGAGCTAAACAAAAAAGTTTTAAGCATGTGCCAGAAAGAAAACAGCAAAGGCACTTGCTTGATGTCTATAGGCAAGAAGTTCCAAAGTGAAGGTTCTGCCACACTGAACGATTGATTTCTTACAAGTGCCAAATGTGGCACCTGTATCAGTTCCGATGATCTAATTGGACGAGTGGGCATATGCGAGGTAAGGCAGTCCAGTAAGTATACTGGCCCCAGGGTGTTTCCTGTACTAATAGTAACACCTTTGCCCAGGAGCAAAGCAGCAACCAGTGTGGAGCAGAGTTGTTTTATACATACATACATGCATACATGCATACATTGCAGCAATCCGCCTAACTGCAGCTTCTGAATCAAATCCAAGTACATTTCTGGGCAAACAGCAGGTCATTTTGAAACTCCTGCCCTCATGTTAGGTGCCAGACTGCTGCTAAAAATGCTTCCCTTCACTCTCCTCAGCCCTTCCCCCCCTCCACAAATAGTTGATATCACTACAGATAGTGTAGAGCTGAACAGTGTCCTTCTTTTTGGTTTCACTGATAGTCTCCTTGCTTAAATGTGTAGTTTGTGTTTTGATATTTCAAATGTTCTGTTTGTTTTATCTTTGTGAGATGCCTTGAGTGGCTTTTCTGACATAGATAAATATTTAAAAAGAAAAATCCAAGGCCTGCAGACACTACCTCTGTGGTTTCTGACAGCCTATTTTATTGCTATTTTGGAAAAGAAAGAAGAAAGAATCCTCTGGAATTCTAAAAGCTCGTATAGATAGATATTTTTGTTGCTTATTATTTCCTGAGCTATAAAAAGCTAATTACTAATTATGTGGGCGTGCCTTAGCATTGCATTTACTCATTCTGAATTCAAAGTAAGAAGATACTATAAGGGAGATGTGTGAGCTACTGTATGAAATAGCTTGCTAGATAAGTTCCCAAATAAAAGCACTGGAGGAATTGGATTTTCACACAGAACAGGCAGTAATGGGAATTGGTTCTTTACAGTATCTGAGCAAATTTATGAAACTATCAGTATTTCCTTTGTTTGTTTAGTATGATGAAATGAATATTATACACATGGCTGAAGTAGGATGGTATCTTGCATTTTTAAAGCTGCAATCTTGGGAGTTGTTAGTTGGCACCTGCCTGTCTTGAGAGACAATGGAGTGCATAATGGGGGTGAAGTCAAACCACTGCATTAGCAGTGCCAAAGTGATGTTCCCAGGACACAAGATTGGGCAGTGTGTATGGAGGCCCAGCGATGCTCTTGGCCTCGCTGGTGTGGTCCAAAGGATAGCAGAGCCATATGTTTGGCACCACCTTGGCTGCAGGAGTTGCTGGAAGGAGGTGTACAAAGCACCATCCATCCATCTTAGGGACTCCACTCCAGAAGTGGATTTACTCCTTGGCAGCCTTATCTTCTCCTGAAGATATCCTGCAAGGCAGCAGAGATTTAGGATAAGAGTTTTCCTTCTCCTAGATGGTCTACCTCCCCAGGTTGATGAGCCCCATCTGCCCCTCACATGCCGAAACCACTTTCCTGATCATTGGACCCACTATTGGTCTCATCTGCTCAATCCTCTGGAGCAGGGGCTGGAAAGAAGATCCCACCTAAACATTAGGAAGAACTTCCTGACAGTAAGAGCTGTTCGACAGTGGAATTTGCTGCCAAGGAGTGTGGTGGAGTCTCCTTCTATGGAGGTATTTAAGCAGAGGCTTGACAACCATATGTCAGGAGTGCTCTGATGGTGTTTCCTGCTTGGCAGGGGGTTGGACTCGATGGCCCTTGTGGTCTCTTCCAACTCTATGATTCTATGATTCTAGGGGTTGGCAACGTGTGGCCCACGGGCTGCATGCGGCCCATGCAGACCGTTTTACTGGCCCACGAGCCGCCCCAAACTGAGCTGCCTGCTCGGAGTGTCCCCTGTGTGCTGTGCTAATACTGGAAATCACGTCTATGCATGTCCAGATGCCAAAAATCACTTCTGCACAGACACAGTTTCCGGCGTCGTGCTGTGCCAGCTTGGCCCATGGATGATCTCCATGGGAGTGATCCAGCCTATGGCCGGTAATCCTTGCCGACCCCTGCTCTAGAGCCTCTCTTCACATGCAGGGCAAGTCCCTAACTCACTGAGGGTTTGAGACCCATCGGCTAACCTTACCTGCTTTAGCCAGCCAGTTGAAGCTGTTTCCTGGGGTGTGGCCGCTGTTGCATGCTGACAGCTTCTAGGAGCCTCAGGTGAGAGCTGAGTGCAGGGTGGGGACCAAAGGTGGACAAACTACTCCAAAAGAAGCACAACGTGTCATCCACCCTCCCCCAACATCCCATGCAGCCCTCTTGAATTCAGTGAAACTTCCTTCTGAGCAGACATGTAAATGTTATTTTTTTCTGGCAACGTTTGGTAATAATGTCCTCAATTTATTTAAAAAACTATTACATAGAGAAATTACATAATAAGGACATATTGGCAAATTCAAATAGATAAAACTGGAAAGTTCTATATCATATTTACATCCACGAACATATATCTTTGGATTTTTCTTTTATGAGAAACCATAGGCTAATTTTAATATGGATTTCCTTGCAAAATGTCAAGTATTCTTTTAAAATGCACCAGCACAGCTTACCAACAGAAGAAGAAGAAGAAGAGTTTGGATTTGATATCCCGCCTTTCACTCCCCTTCAGGAGTCTCAAAGCGGCTCACATTCTCCTTTCCCTTCCTCCCCCACAAGAAACACTCTGTGAGGTGAGTGGGGCTGAGAGACTTCAGAGAAGTGTGACTGGCCGAAGGTCACCCAGCAGCTGCAGGTGGAGGAGCGGGGAAGTGAACCCGGTTCCCCAGATTACGAGACTACCGCTCTTAACCACTACACCACACAGGAATATCCAGCAGCGATAAATTCAAGAGGTGAATGAACAAAATAATATCCAGTTCAGGTTTCCATGTTACGCTTTTCACAAAACCTTTCAGATTCTTATCTAGTTGCTTTGAAATGTGGCTTCATGCTTGTGACCTACAAGGGGTGATGCAAACTTTATTGCCCACATTCTAAGACTGCTGCTACATTTTCTGAGTGAAAAACCTGTCAGTCCACCTCTTATGCAACATTTTAGCCCTGTTGATGAGAGATTCATCCTTTATATGTGCACAAGAAAGCTCTGTTATGCATCTTCCTTTCTAAAACCCTTCATGAATTTAGTGCTATGAAAAATGCAAGTTTTGGCTTCCTATCAAACTAGCCAGTTTTGGAGTAACTGCCTCTCAGTTCTTACATTTGCTTATATGCTGGACTTTTACCTATCAGGCTTTCTGTGCAGGGACTATTTTCCAGGCCATATGTATGTGCTGCATTTTTAAACCATGGTGCCGTGTGCTTTGACTGGTATTTATTCCTGTAGATCAGGGGTCAGCAACCTTTTTCAGCCGTGGGCCAGTCCACTGTCCCTCAGACCATATGGTGGGCCGGACTATATATATATATATTTTGGGGGGTGAATGAATTCCTATGCCCCACAAATAACCCAGAGATGCATTTTAAATAAAACCACACATTCTACTTATGTAAAAACACCAGGCAGGCCCCACAAATAACCCAGAGATGCATTTTAAATAAAAGGATACATTATATTCATGTAGTGGAACGCTAGGGCTTGCCGATTAGAAGGTTGGTAGTTCGAAGCTCCCGTTGCTCGGTCCCTGCTCCTGCCATCCTGGCAGTTCGAAAGCACGTCAAAGTGTAAGTAGATAAATAGGTACCGCTCCAGCGGGAAGGTAAACGGCGTTTCCGTGTGCTGCTCTGGTTCGCCAGAAGTGGTTTAGTCATGCTGGTCACATGACCTGGAAGCTGTACGCCGGCTCCCTCGGCCAATAAAGCGAGATGAGCGCCGCAACCCCAGAGTCGTCCATGACTGGACCTAATGGTCAGGGGTCCCTTTACCTTTCTACTCATGTAAAAACATGCTGATTCCTGGACCATCCGTGGGACAGATTTTGAAGGCGATTGGGCTGGATCTGGCCCCCGGGCCTGAGGTTGCCTACCCATGCTGTAGATCAAAGTCAGCAATATTGCCTTAAGAGTAACAGCAAGGAGCAAGTAGAGGCTTAAAAGGAAAAAAAAAACACAAAAAACCCAATGTATTTAATAATGGTCAGAAAATTGGTTCGTGGCTGCTAGTATAAGTCAAAACTGTTTTTGGCATGGAAGGGAAACTCATAACTGAGTCAAAACAAAATAAAAAAATTCCTTCCAGTAAGAGATTCTAAATCTCAGGATTGTGTGTTTGAGCCCCACATTGGGCGAGAAGATTCCTGCATTGTTGGAGGTGGAGCTAGATGACCCTTGTGGTCCCTTCCCACTATAAAATTCTATGATTCTATGTAACCAGAAGGCTATCTAGAGAAAAACCGCACGATGCCAGGATTACAAATCCACCACCCACAGTAGATCAACTAACTACAGAGTAGTGTGTCTCCATCTGAGTACAGGTGCCCTGGATGAAGGTTATTTCAGGGCAAATTTATAGATTATTCACAGTTTAAAACTTTTTTTAGACCATTTAGCTGCATGCTGTGTGGTAACTGTATCTCTGCATCCCTACTCACGAGGCTATGTTTAAGGATTATCCCAACGTACTCTAAAAATGTATTTAGTTTATTGATAAGCTTTTTGAAAAACAGCACCACACCCCTTGTTATTTATTAGATTGTGACACTTTCAGCTGTCGTGCTTGGATATAGATTTAACAATTGTGCTAAAAGCTGCATTTGTTAATCTGCCCATCAGGATGTGCATCACCATGCCTATTAAGGACACAAGCCTGTTGGGAATCAATGAATATTTAATTATAGCATTTTATGAAATATTATTTTTAGAAGTGGACTGCTATGCTTGCTTTTAGAAAAATTGTTAGAACCTGGCCTGGAGCCGTCTATCATAAAAACCTGCACTGACAGATTTGTAGTAAAATTCATTGTTCTTATTTTCAGTATGTAAATATAACACAACTGAACTGAGCAAAATGCTTCAGCCTTACACTTTGAGGATTGCATTGGTGCGTATATGTTCCAAAGGTTGTCCCAAATGCCAATTCTTTTCAAAGTCTGGACATGGGGTTCTGAGTCCGAGGCTCTGATGTTCCAACGTCCAGTGCTTTGAGGAACTGATACAGTGGTACCTTGGATTACATACGCTTCAGGTTACATACGCTTCAGGTTACACACTCCGCTAACCCAGAAATAGTGCTTCAGGTTAAGAACTTTGCTTCAGGATAAGAACAGAAATCGGGCTCCGGCGGCGCAGCAGCAGCAGGAGGCCCCATTAACTAAAGTGGTGCTTCAGGTTAAGAACAGTTTCAGGTTAAGAACGGACCTCCGGAAAGAATTAAGTACTTAACCTGAGGTACCACTGTACATTACATTTTCTGGAGTTATCCTTATGTTCACGATATTGCAGCTGTCATGTGAATGTGCTCCAAGGAAAATGATATGATGCCATTTTTATTATTGTTTAGATTGTAATTTCCTTCAACCAGGCAACTCCCTAGGATTTTTATTGGCCCAAACAGCTGATCCACAGTAATGCATAAGCTTGAGGTAGCTGATGATCAGGATTTGATCAAAAGAGGGATGCCAGCAATTGCGATGCCACACTTACATTGTTGCACACCATTCAATAATTGTGGTTAGCTTAACCGCTTATTGGGACGCAGGTGGCGCTGTGGGTTAAAGCCTCAGCGCCTAGGACTTGCCGATCGACAGGTCGGCGGTTCGAATCCCTGCGGCGGGGTGCGCTCCCGCTGCTCGGTCCCAGCGCCTGCCAACCTAGCAGTTCGAAAGCACCTCCGGGTGCAAGTAGATAAATAGGGACCGCTTACCAGCGGGAAGGTAAACGGCGTTTCCGTGTGCGGCTCTGGCTCGCCAGATGCAGCTTTGTCACGCTGGCCACGTGACCCGGAAGTGTCTCCGGACAGCGCTGGCCCCTGGCCTCTTAAGTGAGATGGGCGCACAACCCCAGAGTCTGTCAAGACTGGCCCGTACGGGCAGGGGTACCTTTACCTTTTACCTTTTATCCGCTTATTATGTCAATCAACCTTTTGATGCTGAATCACATGAATAGCTTATGTTCATAACTACCCACACAGCTCCTCATTTTCCTGGCTTTAAATATTTAACATATAAAGGTGTGAGTGGTTGGTGTAGTGGAAAATGAAGCTGCCGTTCTTGGTAGACTTTGACTTTAGTTGTCATCACAGCAGCCCTGGAAAGTCCTTCACTGTTGCTCCTGATTTACTCCTAGTGCATTGAAGCTGAAGGAGAGTTGCATGCCAAAAGCCATGCAAGTGATAATATGCTTCATGACGTTTCACCAAGTTTCCCAGCTCTGAGTTTGATACAATAACAACCGGACCACACTAGTTTTTCAAGAGAAATAAACAAGGTGATCTTTCTTAAGATGTAGTTTAATAAGCATTCCACCCTTGGTCTGAACTTCAGGTGTATTTTTGTTTCTGTTGTTGTTTAGTCGTTTAGTCATGTCCGACTCTTTGTGACCCCATGGACCAGAGCATGCCAGGCACTCCTGTCTTCCACTGCTTCCCACAGTTTGGTCAAACTCATGTTAGTAGCTTCGAGAACACTGTCCAACCATCTCGTTCTCTGTCGTCCCCTTCTCTTTGTGCCCTCCATCTTTCCCAACATCAGGGTCTTTTCCAGGGAGTCTTCTCTTCTCATGAGGTGGCCAAAGTATTGGAACCTCAGCTTCAGGATCTGTCCTTCCAGTGAGCACTCAGGGCTGATTTCCTTCAGAATGGATAGGTTTGATCTTCTTGCCGTCCATGGGACTCTCAAGAGTCTCCTCCAGCACCATAATTCAAAATATCAGCTAGGAATTCCATAATAGTGGCTGTGGAAAGCAGCTTTTAAGGCCTTTCTGATCTCTGGATCAGAAAACTGTGTTCAGTCTATATCTGCTCCCCCTATTATCAGACAAGCTGTCCTACATACAGATGAGATGTAGAAGAATGGGCAGATCAGGGGGTTATCTGTATATCACACAGATGCCCAAGGTACTAAGGAAAGCAGATACTTTTTAAATTAGATAAAACAGCCCCCCATAAAAAAGGGTAGTGGCCAAGAACTGTACATGCATTTTTGCTGCCAGAGAATACTGGTAAGACAGAGCATCAGCGGGAACAGCGGAAGAGAAAGTGTCTGTGATTTTAGTTGTGAGCAGTTGATCGTTCATGTTTGACCATAGTTTGGCTTAGCATGACGTACAAACCAGTGGTTGTATACAACAAAGTCGTCCTCTTCACGGGAGGATTTCCACTTGTGCCAGGGGGCCTCTTTATCCTGCACCCCCCACCCCACCCCAGGTCAGCTAGAAAGGATCTGGGGAAAACCCAGAATAGATTCCTTGGGCACATGGAGGGGGGGCGGGGAGAAGAGAGAGGAGAATTTGTGTTGTGGGAGCAGAAGTCCTTGCACAGATCGGATGACTTTACTGGGTACAATTCCATGCCTCTATCTATCTATCTATCTATCTATCTATCGATCATCTATCTATCTATCATCTATCTATCTATCTATCTATCTATCTATCTATCATCTATCTATCTATCATCTATCTATCTATCATCTATCTATCTATCTATCTATCTATCTATCTATCTATCATCTATCTATCTATCATCTATCTATCTATCTATCTATCTATCTATCTATCTATCTATCTCTATCTATCTATCTATCTTAATTATTCACCTACAGATGTTCTTTCAAAGCAGTAAAAGAAATGCATGTCTTCAGTCTGCCCTAAATGTGCAAAGTTTGACCCATGAGCAAATATGTTGGATTCATTTGTCCCATCTTTGACTTTAAATGTGTAAAGCCTGACCCATGAGCCCTCCTGTCTTGGCAGGAGCAAACGTATTGTTTTTCTGGTTTGTAGGTTGAAGTAATCTCCATTTTGTTGTATTTCTTGTAATATGGGGATCAAAGCTACCAGGTGAGATAAATATAGTTCCAAAAGACTGAATTTGTCTGCCACATGGTGATCTTGTCATCTGTTATTAGTTTCCTTTTGATAGTGGATTCGTTAGGTTTCATATCCCTTTTTTGAGCCTCACCTGAGCTGGGTGTGATTCAGAAATGATTTAAAGCTGCAGTGCTCGGATTGTAGTCCTATTCATTGCAGTAGGCATGTCAGATGACTGACAGAAATCAAAGTCTGAGGAGCTGGAGTTTGGTGTGAAAGTTTTTCCTGCCCTGCCATCTCTCAGTTGCTTGTTGCAGCAAGAACTGGAAATGGATGCAAAAAGACTCTCATCAACTTTTGCTACGCTTTTGATCAGGATGCAGTGTATAAAGGGGAAGCAATTAAACAGGCCAGGGACATATTTTCATAATGACTCATCTGCTGAAATATGTAATTTATGAGAGAGGATTGTAGATAATATTGCTGTGTTTCACATAATAGGGAGGATGTTTTCTTACAGTAGTTATCATTGTAGTCCTGAGGGGGAGAAAGAGCTGCAATGAGTTGACTTTCCCCTTGGAGGTAATTGTTGGGTTCTGCTGAGAGAAAGAAATCATAGAATCATAGAACTGCAGAGTTGGGAGGGATCCCGAGGGTCATCTAGCCCAGCCCCCAGCAAAGCAGAAATCTCAACTCAAGCATCCAGGACAGATGGCTGTCCAAATTCTGCTTAAAAACCTCCAGTGAATGACAGTCAACCATCAGGCTTCTGATGTTTTTACAGTTACAAAATAAAGAAATAAACAAGCGTTTTAGCAGTCTGGGGGTTCTTTGTTGCAGAATGTTTGCACAGTGCAGTAAAAATTAAAAAATGTTCTAAATTTCCCATAGGTTTTAGTGCCTCTTATCAAGCAGAGGTATCATCTATGCACTGGGAGATGATATTTTATTTTGTAAATTTATTAATAATCTTTCACATACATCTCAAGGCAGTTCATAATCCTATACTAGAAACAACTAAAAGAGGCTTTGAAACATTGTAAATAAACCCTTTAAAACCAATAAAAATCTATGGTGTTTAACAATACAAATAATACAATACAAATAAAACAATACAAATAAGCACCCAAGGTGCTTAAAAAAAATTCAACCAGATGAGAATCTTCATTATTCCATGCTTAATAGTTGCACATTGCAGATGTAGGATTTTGCCCACGAATCTTTCTCTTATCTAGCCTGGCCACTGTTTGGGCAGGATTTTGTGTTGGAAGACATGGTGATCTTTGTCTCTCTGACCCTTGCTCTCTTTTTCAGTTAGTCTCTAGATTACACACATGCTTAATGCCAAGCCTCCAAGTGCTCATATTGAACACAGTGGGAAATTCCATCTACCTAAAACTGTGATTTATGTAAGAGCCATTATTTCTCTCCCTTGTTTGGCTCCTCCCAACATGATTGCCACCATTATCTTCTCTGGCATATGGTTATTGTATTTCCAGATGTCATAATTTGATCATAGGAGGCACCAACTATCCTACATACGATTTGAGAAGCCCATCTGCCGTTACAGCTTAATATTGTCACAATATTTTCACTCTGCTTTACTTTCCAAATGGCAGAACCTTTGTAAAATGGTTCATTCGCCTCCTTTGTTTAGGCACGGTTAGTATTACTCTCTTTGTGGAAATCTCAGAACTGGGGCTCTCATTCCAGATCATGTCTAATACAAGGCACTCAGTTCCATGCGCAGATTTTTAAAAATGCTGCACTCTAGCAAAATTTCCTTTATGCCATTTCAAAGACTGAGCTACTAATCTGAATCGGTTCTTCTCTGATGCTGCTTGTATAAGAGACACTTCACACTTGGCACGGGAGTCATGTTTGCAGCAGCCACACCAATGTTGTAGTGGTGCTCCCCACATCAAACACACCAAATACAAAAGGCAGGTGCATAATTCTAAGCATGCACTGGAGAGCCTTGGTTGGCTGCATGCGCTTGCTCCTTCCCTTTATGTGCTTCCTATGGGTTGTAAAACCAGTTTAGCGATCGGGCAAACGTAACTGACATGTAAAGTGTGATGAACATCTATATCTTCCTTCAGTTACCGGAACCTGGTCTCTCTGTATTTATAACCTTAGATGTCAATGCTGTAACTCCACTTATTATTATTATTATTATTATTATTATTATTATTATTATTATTATTAAATTAGCATTTATAACCCACCTTCGCTCCAAGGAGCCCAAGGTGACATGCATAGCTCTCCCTGTCCACAATTTATTCTTATAACAACCTTGTGAAGTAGGCTAGGCTGAGAGACAGTGACTTCCTTTCCTCACAGTGCTCTCTTTTTGCCTATATTTCATCGCAGTTATTTCACTACCAATTCCTAGTCCAACACTCTAACCACTAAACCACACTGGCCGTGTTTTAAACCTTTCTCCTTGTGTGCCACTTACCCAGTCAAGATCCCCATTTCAGCAGATCCTTGTTCCGCAATGGAAGAATGCACAGGCACCTGTGGTTTTTTCCTCCATGGGACAAATATGCTTCTGGGGTGGGATAAAGTGATTTGATAGGTAAAATAGCATGGTAGAAATAGCTACCATCCAGCTACTGCTGTGAGCAGAGTCATAGCCCCTCGCACTGGAAAATACAGCCAAAGATCTCGTGTGTAATGTGCAGCTTGGCTCAGTGGACCTGAGGTAGACCATGGTCAGAAAACGGAAGCAATCCTACTAAGTGGGGATAAATTTCCAAATTAGTTTTAATGGGTGTTGACATTTTCCTGTTAATTACTGTACGAAGGAGTGTGGCCCTGTTGCAAATAAGAGACGAGCCATTGGCCTTTTATGTTCAGGGTCAGTTTTCAGCTTTGTGTTTAAATTTGCTCACCTGGAAGATTGACTTTTTAAAGAAAGTTAGCTTGTTTGTGTGCATGTATATTCCCTTATGAAATCGACTATTTCTTTACCAAGGTGTAATGGGTGTTGTTGAAGCAAGAGTTTCTGTTTTGCTGAAATTGCATTTAGTTTGTCAGACCTTCCTAAGAGAACACGAGAGAAATGTGATCAAATGAATTCTGAAGTGCTAGGAGGCTGTCGAAAAACAGAAAGTAACTGATGATTCTTTCTACGCTCTATGCTGAAAAGTCCTGATTCCTGCCTACTATTTATAGCTTTAGCTGGTTGCTTCCAAAATTGGGTTAGGTGTGGTGTTTCCATCAAAGTACAAAGAGTTATGAGCTTCCCATCATTCACAAAAGTCTCAAGTTGTTTTCTGCAGGAAGAAGACTGATGCACAATACAAAAAAAATTATGCTGCAATCCTATCCCCACTCTCCCTGTTGAATTCAATGAGACTTACTTCTGAGTAGAGGACTGCCCTGTATTTGAAGGACTAGCGTTAAGTGTTTAATATTGTGATTAATGAATTGTGATTAATGAATAGCAGCCTTATACTTCAACTTTTTGCAATGAAACACAAAATAACTTAAATGACCTGTTGGATCAGATGACAAGGCCATGACTAGCTGACCCTATATGTGGAATGGAGCCTTGAAAGTCCTGGCTTTCAACCTGCTACCTAGTAAGCTAAATTTTGTATTTTTGTGCAAGTTTTACCTGAGCTCCACCTGATGGCTGGTTTGCCATTGGTATTATAAGAGCTGAGGAAGGGAAGGTGGTGGTTGTTTTTGTTTTATTGCTGTGCTCTGGACACTCTTCTCTCCAGCCCTTTGTGTGTCTCTGGCATTCCCATTTTGACATTGTTGAGACAGTCTCAACATTTAAAGCACAAGCATCCTGGGGACTTTGGTTTGTTGAAGGTGTTGGAAATCGTAGCTCTCCGTGAGAGGTAAGCTACAGTTCCCAGGATTTTTGCGGGGTGTGTGTGTGTTAATTTAAGTATGCTGTAATTGTAGTTAACGTGTGTATGCAGCCTGTGTCACATATTTGCAGTGTTCTGGAACCTATTGTGAGGGGGTTTCTACTCTTTGGGGGGCCATAATTAATCCATACACCTTGAGGTGTTAATAAATAGGCAGAAAAAAACACTTTTGTCTGTGAGTGGACCCCTTTTCTTCTAAAGTGATTTGGCACACAGGGTCACCAAATTTCATTCTATCGGGGAATGTTGCTTGATGCACCCAGAGCCCTCTGTGGCACACACGCAAAGCTGTCATAACCAGAAAGCTGAAAATTTCCTTTTCACATTCCAAACTTTTCACAAGCCGGTGCCCATTGGTCAGCAGAGGCTGTGTGGTTGTAGGGAGAGGAACAGTCTTGAAATATATTGTGGTGGAGATGGGGGGAACGGGGGACGGACAGGGGACATAACCTCTATTTGGGGATTGAAAGCCGCATTCATTTCCTGACAGAACACAATTTCATGGTATATTTGGCATCAGAGCCAAACTATCCGTTGAGATAAAGGTTCAGTCCAATACCTTTAATGCTGTGAGATTTATATCTCACAGCATTGAAGGTATTGGACTGAACCTTGGAGGGGGGGCACTCCTTAATCTGTGCAGAGGCAGTAGCTGCTTCAGCTGTGCTGGTGTCTCATTGTGAGAGAGCAGAGAAATGCAAAATCCTACCCTATGTGCAGCGCCTGGGTCAGTGCCAGCTGTTTCGCTCTCTGAGGCAGCAAGTCAAGGTGCACCGTACCCAGGGAGAACCTAGTTATTTTGGCCACCGGCTTACTTACAATAATAATGTAGCAGTTGCCTTTTCTTGAGGTGCTACAGCCTGATTATGGGTTAATAATTTTTAAAAAAAATTATTTATTTATTTATTTATTTATTTATACATACATACATACATACATACCCCACCCACCTGACTGGGTTTTCCCAGCCACTCTGGACAGCTCCCAACAGAATATTAAAAACACAATAAAACATAAGACATTAAAAACTTCCCTAAACAGGGCTGCCTTCAGATGTCTTCTAAAAGTCAGATAGTTGTTTATTTCCTTGACATCTGATGGGAGGGTGTTCCACAGGCTGGGCGCCACTACCAAGAAGGCCCTCTGCCTGGTTCCCTGTAACCTCACTTCTCGCAATGAGGGAACTTCCAGAAGGCCCTTGGAGCTGGACCTCAGTATTCGGGCTGAATGATGGGGGTGGAGACGCTCCTTCAGGTATACTGGGCAGAGGCTGTTTAGGGCTGCGGTTTGTTGCCATCTGTCCTCTCCTGCAGAGCAGCCACATGATCTATTGCATCAACAGATAGAGTCTGGGATAAGCATTTGTAAGTTCATTAGGTCTGGAAAGGAGTTGGGTTCTGGCTGCCACTGGAAAGCTATTGATTCTGACACCCAAACTGGCAGTTTTACCAGTGCCACATAATAATCTTTCCATGCTTCAAAAGCATTGATCCTTTCATGTGGCAGCAACAACCTTCCTACCAATTCAGAATAGGCTAGGAACCTTCATTGCAATGTTTTTGGTGCTTGCTGACAACATTTTTTGTTTAGGCTAGCTTGCCCAGACATGTGATTTTAATATATCTGTCTGTATAGAAGTCCATTTTACCTATCTTTTGATAAATGTTGTGTCTACTCGTTTTGAACGTTTGATTTCAATGGTATTGTTTTAAGGATATTTTATGTTTTATACATGGCATTTCCATGCGCTGCTCTGGCTTCGCCAGAAGCGGCTTAGTCATACTGGCCACATGACCCGGGAAAACTGTCTGTGGAAGCAGACAAATGTCCGCTCCCTCGGCCAGTAAAGCGAGATGAGCGCTGCAACCCCAGAGTTGTTCACTACTGGACTTAACTGTCAGGGGTACCTTTACGTATGTAAGGTTTGTGCTTATTAGGCAGTACTGTACAGAAATCTTGTTAAAATGAACACACACACACACACACACACACACACACACACACTGCTTCTTGCTGCAATCTGGATCAGTTCAGCTTAAATTGTGTCTATCCTGTGCTGGCAAGGTTGTAGCCAAAGATGGTGTCTTCAAGCTGAGATGATTCAGGCAAAAGATAATTATGTTTGACTCAGTTGCTTATGAAAAAAAATTACTCCTTTGCATGACAATTCCTTGCTTATGCTACAGTTTTTTTAAAAAAAATAAAAAATAAATCTTTTGGGCCCTTGACTCCTTTCCAATCTAGTTTCTATTCCCCTCTCATGGGTTGTTCTCTCCTTGGATTACATTCCCACAGCTTGACTGCAGCCTACACTGCATTGCCCCGTATTTTCTGTCATCTACCTTAATGTGTGTCCTGAGCATCTGTCATGTGAGAAATCTTCTTGGCAACCAAGAAATGCTGTGAGCTACATGTCCTCCTTCTCTGTGTAGCGGAGCTGGATTATGGCAGCAAAATAACTTGTACAAAACCAAAATCCAAAATGGTTATCATCAGACAAAATCCATATTCTGCAGGCACATTGGTTAGTTCAGCACTGTTTTGGGCTGATTTCTAAGAGATCCAGGTTGTAACTACAGTGGTACCTCGGATTACATACGCTTCAGGTTACATACGCTTCAGGTTACAGACTCCACTAACCCAGAAATAGTACCTCGGGTTAAGAACTTTGCTTCAGGATGAGAACAAAAATTGTGTGGCGGTAGTGGGAGGCCCCATTAGCTAAAGTGGTGCTTCAGGTTGAGAACAGTTTCAGATTAAGAATGGACCTCCGGAACAAATTAAGTACGTAACCAGAGGTACCACTGAATATTACAATTATGTCCAATTTCTGCATCCAGAACCACCAGCATAGCTGCATGTATTTACATACTTTGTACTGGTTGAAATCATTTATATTCTTACTTTGCAGAAGGGCAGTTGGGAGTCATTGTGGTATGTGTGTGCCAAGGAGGGGTGTTGGTTATGTTAATGTTATTTATATTTACTTTGAATCATGGCCACATACCTGATCGCAGGGGTTGGCAAACTAAGGCCCAATTGCCTTCAGGATCTGGCCCACAGACTGTCCGTGGATCGGTGTGGGGTTCTGTTCGTTCGGGCTGCGCCATTATTTTTTCTGCGCCATTCCATTCCCCCCTCCACACACAGCGCTGCCTCCTCCTCCCGGCTTCTCCCCACCCTACCTAGAGGAGGAAGGGGGCTGGGCTGAGCTGGCTGAGTGCCATTTTAAGCAGCCCCTCTCCAGAGCCAGCCCTTTCACGTTGCTCATCTTCCCGCTGCTGTTGCTGCCGCCATCCTGGTGCTCCTGTGGGCCAGAGGGCGGAGCGGATGAGCTTGCTCTGCCTACCCAGGAATAGCAGCAGTGGTGGTGGTGGTGGTGGCAGTCCCTGGGAAGGTAAGCACAGCGGCTGG
The DNA here is from genome assembly GCF_964106915.1 of Podarcis gaigeae. Classification (NCBI taxonomy): domain Eukaryota; kingdom Metazoa; phylum Chordata; class Lepidosauria; order Squamata; family Lacertidae; genus Podarcis; species Podarcis gaigeae. The sequence continues at coordinate 81,125,960 of NC_139679.1, read as the reverse complement.
GGTTGGGGAGTGGGGAGGAGGACTACTTGCCCCCCTTGCCTCTTCTTCCAGCCCCCACCCCAGTGCTGCTTCTCTGGCCCACCACAAGGTCTGAGGGACAGTGGACCGGCCTGCGAGTAAAATATTTTGCCGGCCGCCCCCTGCCTGATTGTCCTCCAGATGTTCTATAGACAACAACTGTCACCCTCCTCCAGCCAGTGTATTATCTGAAGCTGATGGATGTTGCAATCCAAACAGTCTGGAGGGCACTGGGCCAAGGAAGACCGCTTTAGAGTTTTAAGCATGTAGCAGGAAAAAAAGATTACACACCACCATATATAAAATCAAGCTTTCCTTTGTGACCATACTTTCTACTTTAGAAAACCAAGATATATCATTAGAATCCTGTAGAAGCTTCCTGATTTTTGCATTACTTCCCACAGCCAGGCCATAGATCACAATGCCAGTTTATTCCACATTTCTTTCATCCTGTTTATAATTCCTGTGGAGCAGAAAACTGCCTGTTTGTTTCTGGTCCTGGTTTCAACTTTTCAAGCCCAAAATGGGATATGACCCAATTAACCTCTCTCTGTACCAGCCTGCCCATGTCTTAAGATCTGCTGACGAGGCTCCTTTTAAAGTGCTTGTCAGTGAGGGAGGAAGCCCTGCTCTATCATGGTACCCTGGCTGTGGAACACCCTCTCTGCAGAAGTATGGCTGTCACCAACTTCATTAACTTTGCAATGCCAACTCAAAAAATTGTGACTGCTCTGGGCACTTTAGTTGCATAACATGGCCTACTGAATTAAAAGTTGTTTGGACTGCATTTAATAGATTTTATTTCATGGTTGTAGGACCATTTGGGTCTTCTTTGATACACCATCCTGATATCTAATGGATGAACAGGCAGCCCTGTTTAGGGAACTTTTTCAGTATTTGATGTTTTATTGTATTTTTAATTTTTTTTGGAAGCTGTCCAAAGTGGCTGGGGAAACCCAGCCAGATGGGCGGGTTATACATACTAAATGATGATGATGATGATGATCAAACCAAATTCCTACGATAAAACTGCATTTGTAAAGGGAAAGCAAAAGGAGAGGCTACAATCATTCTTGTCCAGTGGCTTCCATTTTGATATTTCATTCAAGTCTACTGTGTGAATTGCAGGTCCTTCTTGTCTGGTCGCTCTCAAATGAAAAAACGTGTGTGACCTTGGCATTACTTTTAATAATTAACCCAGCTGCACCAAAGCAGCAGAGTGATGCTAAAGACAAAAAGAGTGTTGTCACATTGTGTTCTCCTGACCCAGGTCCAGATAACCAGTTACATAATCAGAGGCAATTGCTTGGGGAAGAGATAGAAACACAATGCCGTCCTGGTATGTCAGACAATGAATGGAAATGGCTCCAACTACCATAGACCATGTCATCACATAATGGGTATTTCCAAGTCTTGATATATGGCCTAGGTAGGCTGAAACTTGGATATGAGGATTGATAAACCCTGAAATGTCTTATTGCTTTATCCATTTTTCACATTTGAGAAAAGACAGTACATAACTCTTTGTTCTTTTATGTCTTTTAGTTGTGTTGGTGTAGAAGAAGATGAGGCTCCAGATATTGATATCTACCACTGTCCAAATTGTGAGAAAACCCATGGAAAGTCTACTTGTAAGTATAGTCCCTTGACCAATAGAGTCCTTCTATTATATTATAAGTACTATTCTCTTACCCAAAATATTGTATGGCTTGTATCATTGTGCATGCAGAACAATTTCTGTGAGCATAATGAAGCTTCCTCTCCCCCTCCTCACCCCTGAGCACCCCCATATTTGTGCTGGAGGGTTGTGGGAACCCCCATAGCTGGTTCTGGCACATGGGTGAAGAAGAGGCAAGCAAAGCTCTGTGGCGCTTGCAAAAAACATTCTGCATGTGCGATAATTTAGTGGAATACAGTCTGATACAGAACGGGAATATACAGTCATACCTCAGGTTACAGATGCTTCAGGTTGTGTTTTTTCGGGTTATGGACCGCCGAAACCTGGAAGTACTTCCTGATTTTGGAGGTTGCTCATGCACAGTAGCGCTAAATCACACTTTGCGCATGTGCAGAAGTGCTGAATGGCAACCTGCGCGTGCGCAGACACACAGATGCGGGTTGCGAATGTGCATCCCACACGGATCACGTCCGCAACCCGAGCGTCCACTGTATAGAACTGAGCCCATATTTTCTGTTTATGATAAATACCTTTAAAAAGCAAAGACAACAAACTGATGTTGTTATTAAATATTTTTGCTTAAAACTTGAAACTTGAGTAAGGACGGATTCAAACAAACATGCAAATTCATTATCTGATGACTGAAATACCAAGTGATAACTTATATAGGTAAATGGACCCTCACAGACAGATCTTTCATAGTTCCTTACATTGCTTTAAAATAATTGATTTTCACCCATCCAGCTCCCAGCCATCAAGAAAAATCTAGAAAAATCACAGGGGGGAAATTGAAATTCTTTAGCTCTTGGGAGTAAGCACTATTTAACTAAGCAGGGCTTAACTTCCAGGTAAATATGCATGGACTTACTTCTGACTAAGGATAAGATTAGAAATATGACATTTTCTTGCTATGATACAGCAAGTTATGTTAAGGCAAACAGTCAAAAACATTTTAAGAAAGGGTTCCGCATATTTGCCTTTTTGGAGGTAGGTTTAAAAGGCTTCGCTCTTAGAGAAACACACACACATCAGAAAAGTGTTGCATAAGTCAATTGTAAAGGGAATAATTTTCCAATTGAATAACTTATCTGGAAGAGAAGCAATGTGGCAGAAAATTCTCCTTGTCAGTAATGACCTCCTTTGTAAGAGATAAAATGTTAATTTTCCTTTTGGCGTCTTGGATGAAATTCTTCAATAACAACATAGCAATGTATATGATATTTAATTCCTCATAATTTAGGAGTGAAAGATAAAATGAATAAATGACTAAAAATGAATGGATAGATAAGACAGAAGTATATCAGCTGGAAGCGGGGAATTGAGATGCGAACATATATCAGAGTATTTCAAGTTTTATTGGATGATTTTAACGTAGGACTTATGATTTTACCTAACAAGAGAACCTCAATAAAACACTGAGTGAGGGGCAGGGGAAGGAATTTGCTACCTCAGGTTGCAATATGTTTGCCTGTCTAATATTAATATAGGTTGATGGTGCAGTTCCATTCTTTGCCACTCAAATATATGATTTATCTTCTACTGTCCTCAATGTATTTTGGGATCTGTAGAACACACCCCTTTACTTTGTCAGTTTATATAGGCCTCCTGTGTAAAGGGAATGAGGAACCGCTAGTGCTCAGGATCAAAATTAAACAACTTTTCAAAGAAGACAACAAGTGTAATATTCCAGTTATTATGACAAGTGTGTTTTGGGGATAAATCTAGTATTGAATACTTTAAGCACATTTTGGCTTCTTAAAACTCAACAAAATCTGGCCGTGACAATTTGCTGCACTCAGTCGAATAGCTGCTGGGACTGTAGACAAAACAGGGCATTTTTTATTAGATATTTTGTGGTTTTATATCTTGATTTTATTCTGTGAACTGCCCTGAGACCTCTGGGTATAGGCCGGTTATATAAATTCAACAAATAATAATAATAATAATTATATAATAATTATACTGTAAAATCCGCACATGATTTTCATGTTAAAGTATGCTCTTAAAGGCTTTTAACAAAAGCAAGCATTCCATGGTATGACACAGCTGGATTTGGATGATTTCTTGATGTCAAAATAACAATTCCCAGAATAAGATTTGGGAAAATGACAAATGCTGATGAGAAGTTAAAGCAAATGGAGGCACTGCCCCACCCACCTGTCTGCCCTCAGCCAACCCACACCCCTCTTTCTTTCTTTCTTTCTTTCTTTCTTTCTTCTTTCTTTCTTTCTTTCTTTCTTTCTTTCTTTCTTTCTTTCATTTCATTTATAAACTGCCCTTCATCATAAGATCTCAGGGTGGTTCACAGAGTAAAATACAGGATAATAACATGAAAATAAGGAAAACAAACCAGAGGGTAGCACTGAATATCAGCTCCCTCCTCCTTAGTCTAAGTCAGTGTTTCTCAAACTTGGGTCCATAGCTGTAGGACTACAACTCCCATCATCGCTAGCTAGCTGTGAACCCCAAGTTTGAGAAACACAGGTCTAAGTGCTGATTTTGTAGAAGTAATCAGAGAAGAGGATGGGGGCAAAACTAGAATTCATTGGACCTGCCTGTTAAATTGACTTTGACTCTACATACTGTTGACCTCCCTGCCCTCTGCCCTACCAGTCCCAAAGGGCACAAACCAACACTGGAGAGATTCAAATAATGCTGGTACTAGTTGTATCTCTTGTTGGCATCCACCTGTCTTGGGAAACAATGGAATACCGGACCCTTGTGGGTGAAGTCAAACGGTTGGAAGGTTACAGTGCCTGCTATGGCTGTAGAGACCGATGTGGGAGAGACATGTTTTGTTGCAGCTGGGGCAGATGAAGGCGGCCGGTTGTGCTGATGTAGATGTACCATGGTTTTTCTTCTCTCTGCCCTTCTCCCAGTGGTCATTCATTCTCTGGTCCCTCCTATGGGTGCACAACCTGACTGACTGAAACCCAAACCATGCCTTAAACGTCAATATGCACAACAGGCAAACCATAATTTAGGGCTACTGATAGGAGTTGGATGATGTGGTGAGGTGGTGGCGGCACACACCTGACCTCTGGTTGGTGCAGTGTAAAAGAATCAGCTGGAGCACCAGATTCAATTTGCATTTGCATCATGTTGACCTCAGCACTGCCTCACCTGTCTTCCTCTTTCTCCATTTTCACTCTTTCTCCATCAGGTGAGCACCACTGTTCACCACCCTGTCTGCTGCTTCTCTGCTTGTATTTTCTGTTTGCTCTGAAACTGTGTGTATGATTTCAGTTCAAAGTTAGTGACATTGTTACGAGGTGTACATCAGCCTGCATACCTGCCCACCATGTGCCTAGATAGACCCAACGTATCCTATGGAGAGCAATGGAGTCAGGGCATGCGTTTGTTTAAAATGTGTGTATACACATTTGTCACACCAGGAAGTAGAAAATAATTGGTTTATTCCATGGAAGTGAAAGACGCGAGTGCTACTTTAGACAGCAAGTTGTGAATATGTGGGCAGTGACTATGATTCACACAATATAATTAATGTTCCCTAACTGCCCCAAACCTAGAGAGTTGAGTGCAGCAGTTTGCCACTGACTCACACTAAAGAGAAAAAGAAAGTAAATTGGGGGCGGTTGGAATACCTGATCTTGGAGCAAATGAGGCACAAAGTCAGGGATTTGAGCTCTGTGCCTTCTGTGATAGCAAAGTTTGTTTGTTTGTTTTACTGCTCTTTAGCCGAGGATTGCAGGACAGTTTACATTATAAAAACACCAAAATGCACAACATTTTGTGCCGGCCCCCTCAGTTCTCCCCGAGAATCCTGTGTCAGCAAGGCAACAGAATTCCCTCACCCATTCCTTTGGTTCATGGTCCAATGAAGTGTAGGGATGACCCTTGAGATTGTTGAGGAGCAAAGAGGGGGAGCTGTGAGCTGACTATTGAAACACTTTGGGTTTATAAGTATACCTTGGATCCAGCTAACTTGGAGAAGGGAAGAGGCTTGCTTAGTGCGTGAAGACCAAGACACCAAATCCTTCAAACTGTGTCTGTTCCTTCTGGTTTCCTGTAGTGTTTCATAGCAGACAGATTTGAAGGGAAGAGAACACGACCTTATATTTTGGAAGACCACATCTTTATCGCTACAGTTCCTGGATCATAAATCTACTCTTAAGAGAGACCTTCATTGTCTGTGTGAAGTCTGGTTCCTGCTGACAGGAGGCTGATAACTAGATCTTTTTGGCAAATGCAAGGATTAGTCCTTTGATTTTTTCTGCAGCTCACAGGGTCAAGATGTTAACTGTTCTTTCCAGGTCATGTGTGAGAGATAGGAACTGTACTAGGGTCACAGATAGTTTACAAGGGGATGCCTTTTATATCAAACTTAACGCCAGCTGCACTAATGCCATGATCCATAGAAATAAACTATATCCACCCTCTTCAGGCTATGGTTTCAGATGTCATACCATAGTTAAGCTTCCTTAATCATGCTTTGACATTGTGTCTAAACTGACCCATGTAGACAAAAGTCTATATATACTCACTAGGCACTAAGCCCCATTGAACACAGTGAGACTGCCTCAAAGTAAGCATTTACAGAAGTACACTGTTAGTTATTTTCAGTGTGATCGCTCAGAAGTAAGTCTCCTTCTTTCAGTGGTGTTCTCCTTCATCTGATTTATTACTGCAAGACTTGCAAAGATAAGCACTCATTGTTATTATGAAAGTTGTAGGATATTTTTTTTTAAGAAAGGATGCCTGGTGCACACATTCCACGACAGATGCCTTCCAGATGTCAAACATAAAAATAACTTTCTCCTTGTACTTTCTACTTTACTATTTTAGCCTGCTGACTAGATTTTAGGAAATTGCTTCCTCTTGGACGATATTTACAGTAATTTTGATTTAATTGCATTTGTGCAGGCAATGCTGAAGAAATGGACATTTGTTAAAAACGTGTTTCTTGGGATAATTCAGTGGAAGACAAAAGGTTTCAGTAGAATCAGACCAGGACCTGAGTTTTGCTGCAGTTGTGGGGGGGGGGGCAGGGGGGGAACAACAACTGCCTTTTTTTTATTATTAGGCGCAAGTTTGTGAGGCCTTTGCTGGCAAAAGTTTTTCGAGGACTGGAATGCTTGTTAGAATCGGGGGCCAAATCAGGGATGGATCCATTTCAATAGGACCTTACATTAATCAGAGTGATATGAATCTTGATAATTAGCAAGCGTGTAAGTGTAGGAGATGCACATTGAGATCATGCTATGCATGTCAGCATCTTGGAGTAGGCATTCACTACTTTAGACTTCTCATTTATAGATGGTGACCACTTATTCTCATGTTCTGTAAATTGGGAAGCTTTCACAACCTCACCCCATCCCATCCTATTCCTGCCATGGTGAATACAGTGCCACTGTTTCCAGGAAGGCACTTCTACTGATCTGTGACACCCGCAGATATTTCCAATATCTTTGTTTCTGCATCCCACTCATGCTAGAACTCCTCTTTTCATACAAGTAACTGTGTTTTCCGCAGGGGAACAAAATAGCTTGTGGGATCCAGCAGCATAGCTGGCATGGGAGTGAGCAATCACTCCTCACTGCTGCTCTCTGAAATTCGCCCTGTAGGTAGGAGCAGAACAACCAAAGCAACACTGTGCTTTCAAATCCCAACCTACAGGACTGGTGCGACAGAGGATACCATAGTCCATTGTATTAAAAGGCTCTAAGACATAAGGAAAAATCATCAGGGCTACACTTCCCCTGTCTTTCTTCTGATACAGGTCGTTGATCAGCGTGACTAATGCTCTTTTTTAGTGCTAAAACCAGCTCAGAAACCAGACTTACATGGAACAAGATATCAGCTTCCTCCAGGCATCTGTAAAGTACCATATAGCTGGCCCCGTTTATGTATTGAGAATACCTTAAAATACACTACTTCCACCAGTAGTTCCACAAGATGGTAATGCTATGATTACCACCTTCTTTAATGAAAGTGTGAACATTTTTAAAGCATTCCAATCCATAATTATTATTATTATTAATTTGTACCCCGCCCATCTGGCTGGGCTTCCCCAGCCACTTTGGGCGGCTTCCAAAAAAAAATATTAAAATACTCTAATACATCAAACATTAAAAGCCTTCAGATGTCTTCTAGTTGTTGTTCTGGTAGTTGTTGCTCTCTTTGACATATGGTGGGAGGGCGTTCCACAGGAAGGGCGCCACTACCGAGAAGGCCCTCTGCCTGGTTCCCTGTAACTTGGCTTCTCGCAGTGAGGGAACCGCCAGAAGGCCCTTGGTGCTGGACCTCAGAGTCCGGGTAGAACAATGGGGGAGGAGACGCTCCTTCAGGTATACAGGACCGAGGCCGTTTAGGGCTTTAAAGGTCAGCACCAATACTTTGAATTGTGCTCGGAAACGTACTGGGAGCCAATGTAGGTCTTTTAAGACCAGTGTTATGTGGTCTCGGCAGCCACTCCCAGTCACCAGTCTAGCTGCCGCATTCTGGATTAGTTGTAGTTTCAGGGTCACCTTCAAAGGTAGCCCCACATAGAGCGCATTGCAGTAGTCCAAGCGGGAGATAACTAGAGCATGCACCACTCTGGTGAGGCAGTCTGCAGGCAGATAGGGTCTCAGCCTGCGTACCAGATGGAGCTGGTGGACAGCTGCCCTGGACACAGATTTGACCTGTGCCTCCATGGACAGCTGCGAGTCCAAAATGACTCCCAGGCTGCGCACCTGGTCCTTCAGGGGCACAGTTACCCCATTCAGGACCAGGGAATCCTCCACACCTGCCCGCCTCCTGTCCCCCAAGAACAGTACTTCTGTCTTGTCAGGATTCAACCTCAATCTGTTAGCCACCATCCAAATAAAGGAGTAGGAGATTTTCGATGAATCTGCAAGGGGAAACCGGATTTTGGAGCCTAGATCAGCCCTCCTGACAGAACATAGAACTGCCACAAGGGAGAAGGCTGCATTTGAGGAACGTCATAATCACAGGTTAATAATAATAATAATAATAAATTTTATTTATATCCCGCCCTCCCCAGCCGAAGCCGGGCTCAGGGCGGCTAACAACACTAAAACAGTACAACATTATAAAACATTATAAAAATGAATTAAAATCAAAATTAATGGCAACCATAAACTAAAGTCTTGTAAAGATTGCCAAAGGAGGGAGTCAGGCTGCGCCCTGACCAAAGGCCAGGTGGAACAGCTCTGTCTTGCAGGCCCTGCGGAAAGATGTCAAGTCCTGCAGGGCCCTTGTCTCTTGTGACAGAGCGTTCCACCAGGTTGGAGCCGCAGCCGAAAAAGCCCTGGCTCTAGTTGAGGCCAGCCTAACCTCTCTGTGGCTTGGGACCTTCAAGGTGTTTTTATTTGAAGACTGTAAGTTCCTCTGTGGGGCATACCAGGAGAGGCGGTCCCGTAGGTACGAGGGCCCTAGGCCGTATAGGGCTTTGAAGGTTAAAACCAGCACCTTAAACCTGATCCTGTACTCCACCGGGAGCCAGTGCAGGTTATATAGCACCGGATGAATGTGATCTCTAAGCGAAGACCCCGTAAGGAGTCTCGCTGCGGCATTCTGCACCCGCTGGAGTTTCTGGGTCAGTCTCAAGGGCAGCCCCACGTAGAGCGAGTTACAATAATCCAGTCTGGAGGTGACCGTCGCGTGGATCACAGTGGCTAGGTCAGGGCGAGAGAGGTAAGGAGCCAACTGCTTAGCTTGGCGGAGATGAAAAAATGCCGCCTTTGTTATAGCTGCAATCTGCGCCTCCATGGAGAGGGAGGTATCGAAGATTACACCCAAACTCTTAACGGACAGTGCTGGCACTAATTGCACCCCCGCAAGAGATGGGAGTTGCCCCCTCAGTCCCATGTCATCCCGTCCCAGCCAGAGGACCTCTGTCTTCGAAGGATTTAACTTCAACCGGCTCCCACGAAACCATCCAGCCACAGCCTCCAAGCATCTGATCAGTGTGTCTGGGGCCGAGTCTGGGTGGCCATCCATCAACAGATAGAGTTGGGTGTCATCAGCATAGTGATAGATGTGTGTTTAATCAGATTTTAATTAAGATGTCTCCTGTAAAAGTGACTGGCTGAATTCTTAAAAGCAGCCCAGCAGGTTGCATACAAAGGTTCCTTTCCTCAGAGGAACTTCATTCTGCCATTGGGATACAGCCCAATGGATGGAAGATGGAGAATGTTTTGTTCTACAATATGTTCCAAGATGGGAGCTTAAGTCCTGTTGTTTTCAGTTACTGAGCATTGCTAGGTTCAGTGAAGCTATTTCAGGTGATTTTAAGTAGAGGTGAATATCAAGTTGAGGCAGGTGTATTCAGGTCAAAGTGGGCTCTTCCAAGGTGAACATAAGCAGGGGAGGGAGAATTTTTAAAAAGTGATCCAAGTCAAAGAGACCATCTCCAAAATGATGGGGACGGGGGAAGGTAAACAACACCATATAAGGGAAATGCCAGGAATTGTGTGATCAATCAAGAGTGGTTCGTAAATGATTTTAATAAATGTCTGTGTCTTCTTTTTTCTATTCATCCTTTCTAAGTGAAGTGCATTCATTTCTTTTATATGTATTTATATGCATTTTGCTTTACGGCTGTTTTATATCAGGTTTTAATTAATTTATTTTTTAAAGTAAGTTGCTTTGAGAGACTTAAGAGCAAAACGTGTCAGATAAATATAATTAATAATGAATACATGATACAGAGTAATATTGGAGAGGAAACAGCTTTTATTAATTCATTGTACCAGCTGTGTTAGTCTTTTGTAGTTACTTTTGTCAGTAATAGAAGCTGTTTGTTCATGTGTTGCAGTGAGCATTGAGTGTCATGCACATATATAGTAGAGAAGAGGTTGACCTTTTTGGGGGAACATCTCCCCCTAAAAAACTAAGTCTTTGAGCTTTTTAAAAAATGTTGACAGCATTTTTCTTTTAAAAAATCGCCCTAGTTGCCATACGCCCAGGTTTCCCCAGACATTTTGCCAATACGGCAAAAATCCACCCGGATGCCATTTTGACAGTCTGATCTGGAAAACCTGGATGTATGGCAGCCCTAAACTAGTAGCTCTTTCCCAACTGCATATCCCTGATGCAATATCTTGGACATTTGGCTTCTATTTTTGGTGTTACCATTCCAGGCTGTCCTTAACCGACGATGACTGAATTGTTTTCTTTGACATTATTGAAAAATTGACATTATAGGCAATTCACAGATTGCGCATGTGGAATCTCTAATATGTAGTCAAGCAGTGATTGATGGTGGATGGTAACATATAATCCTGAGCAGACTTCACCACCAAACAGGCATCAATTCACAGAATATGCTCTGCATATATTGCAAGTGCCTTGATTTTCAGTATTTTTAAAAACAAAAATGTGTGTATGCGTGTCTATATCATCACAGATACATTAGTTGGAATGCAGGCCGATCACATCCCTCTGTACTCGGTTAAAATCAGTACTAAATTCCACAGGCCTAAATTCAACAGATCTTTCTTCTCTCCACGGTCCCTCATTGCTGTGCCAAGGAGGATCTACCCACATTACAACTCTACGCCTCATGGCTTTGTGAAGATGAGTTGGACAGGCTGCAAACGGAGGTCTTGCCCCTCTTCACACATTCAAAACCTTGAAGGGGCAGGTCTGAGGAAGCTTTCCCTTACCTTAAAAGATGCCACTGGGTGCTCATCAAATTTGTTGCTGCTTTCAGTATTGTCCTCTTTGAACCCACGCTGCACCTACCACCTTAGGTCTTGCTTGACTGAAAGACAGATGTCTTGAGAGTGTAGGTTGGCAGGTGCTGTGTGAGTCCAAGAGGCCTCTCCCTCAGGCAAGCGTAGCCTGGGTGAAGAAAACCTCACCAGCTGTTCTGCCAATCTGGGTCAGCAGGTTACAAAATCCTACGCAGCCCCTTTAACTTGTGCATCGTGCAACCCATCCTGCGTCCCTGGAAGGCGGGTGGGTTGCTGAGCTGAGGAGCAATGAGACCATTGGGAGGCAGAGGAGAGACTTTTCACTAACCCACCTTCTCCACTCCTTCACCCGGCACACCAATTTTGGACCCTGCATTTTCTCTTCCTTTTTCCATGGGGTTGGGTACAAAAATGCTGCCCTAGCCATTCAGCAGAGCAGGGACCACAGTGAATAGTGATGTCCTATAGTAGCTTTCGCTGGTCTGGTGCCCTCTAGATGTGCTGGCTTTGGTTATAGGAGTTAGAGTCGAAGGACATCTGGAAGGCACCGTGTTGGTGAAGACGGTTCTATAACCTATGTACGCAGGGAGATCATGCAATAGAGTCCTTCTGGAACTGAATTGCTTTTCCAGTTGAGATTGCCAAGCCCTGCTATGGTTTTAGGAGTTTGGCCAAAGACTGTTTGCTTAGGACAGCCTCCAGTTGAAAACATGTATCCTCTCATTATGAATACATTACAGCTGCTTCCCATTCGCTGTGTCTTCACACTTAAAAAAATAATAATCACTGTTTCTGTTGTTTTTTTATGGGGGGGGTGGTTCGGGGTTAGTATGTTTTCTTGGTGGATGGCTATATTTTGTGGATTTGGTTTTGCTGCATGTATATCTTATTGTAATTTGGGTTTATTTTTTGAAAGGGAGTGGGATACAAGTTATTAAAGAAGCAAAATAATACTTATTTTACTATCAGAAAGCTCTTTTTAAAAGCCTTAGATAAATAGCTTGCCCTGAAAGGGGCCAAACCTTTGTCTCTCCCTCCATTTTCTTACCTTCTAAGCCATCTCTGAAACCTAGATAGGGAAATCACTCATCTTTGTTTGGCAGGGTGTAATCCCCACTATGGCAAGCCCTCCCAGGGCCTTCCCTTCAGTGGAAATCACAAGTGGAGAATTATTTTCATACCAGTCTCCATGAAAAGATGCTCTGCTAGGGACTGAAGGTGCCCAGGGCCATGCCTGCCCCTTTGTCCCAATCTCTTGCGGCAAGGTAAGCTGCGAGGAGTGTCCTGGATAGCTTAGTCGGTAGAGCACGAGACTCTTAATCTCAGGGTTATGGGTTTGAGCCCCACATTGGGCAAAAGATTTCTGCATTGCAGGGGTTGGACTGTATAACCCTTGTGGCCACTTCCAACTATGATTCTATAACCTGGTTACAGGAAAGGCTGCAGGAAGAATAAATTCTAGGAAGCCTTGGAGCAGGGGAAGGTACTATGTGTGGCTCCCAGGATTGGAACAGGCATGGCCCTGCTTCCTTTACTTGTAGCATGCTTTAAGGAGGAATGTGCTTGACCCAATCCTGTTCTCAAGCATTTGATCTGGGACACTCACCATTGCAGGGGTCGGTCATTGAATCTATAGAGAACTCAAAGCTAGAAAACTGTGTTCCTGAATTCTACTGTCCATGGACAAGGGGTTTTGATGTACAATGGTACCTCGGGTTAAATACGCTTCAGGTTACAGTCTCCGCTAACCCAGAAATATTACCTCAGGTTAAAAACTTTGCTTCAGGATCAGAACAGAAATTGTGCCCTGGCGGCGCAGCGGCAGCAGGAGGTCCCATGAGTTAAAGTGGTACTTCACGTTAAGAACAGTTTCAGGTTAAGAACGGACCTCCAGAACAAATTAAGTAGTTAACCCGAGGTGCCACTGTATTTAAACTTGCAACCCCCACCCAGTCCCCATATCCTAAGATGGTACAGTCCAGGTCTGAATTCTGTCTGGAGTTTACACATGGAAGCTATAGCTCTGTGGTTATCTTTGTATCTTCTTCTGCTTCCCGTTACCAAATGAACAGAGTTCAATATGCGACATATAGCCCTGAGTGTTAATGTCTGGAGGCAAATGAGAAAACAATTGTTAGATTTCTCCTTGGAATAAAGCGCTCTTGCCCCCTTATGTCAAAGTCACCGTTGTGTCTTCAAAGAGATTATTGTCACGTTGTTTGTCTGAAGTCAATGACAAATTGATTATTTTCTCCCTCCTCAGCTATACATAATCCTGTCTATGTCGGTCTCTTGCAGTGAAAAAGAAAAGAAATTGGCACAAACATGACACTGGTCAAACTACAGAAGTCAAACCTGTTCAGAATGGGAGTCAGGTATTCATCAAGGAACTTCGAAGTCGAACATTCCCCAGGTAAGTTGTTAAATGGTGCCAATGTTTGGGCTATTATCAGCAGACCATACTCTGGAAAAAAAATGTGCTTAGACAGTGATTCTTTTCCCTCCAACATGTTTTCCTCTGTAGATTTATATGGGCAATAATCCAAGAGACCTTGAGCTAATTGCTCTCTGCATGATATCTTGCAGAGACACATTGAAATCTACAAGCCCTTCACCCAAATTTTCACCCTACTTGTTGAAGAATTCAAGACTGTGAAGTCTGCAACGTTTGCCTGATTTGTATCCACCATGCTTCATAATATCTGGAACTGATCCACAGCAATTAGTGGAAGCAGTATAGGCTGTGGGCAGAACAAAATGTGTAAAACATGGGTTGCTTCCATACTAGAGGCTACTGTAATTCGGCAGTAAGCTTCAAGCAGAATTAAAATGGCATTTTGTCTTATTATTAAGATATTTTTTATCCTATCACCAATGGGACTATTATGGTGTCTCCACTTAATACCATACTAACTATGATTATCCAGTGATGTCCAAGCCCAAACTTTTGCTTGCTTACAAGTAAGTTTTATTCAGTACAGGTGCAGTGGTACCTTGGTTGTTGAACTTAATCCGTTCCGGGAGTCCATCCAACTCCTGGAACCATTTGAAAACCAAGGCATGGCTTCCGATTGGCCACAGGAGCTTCCTGCACTCATTCGGACGCCGCAGAAGCCCTGTTGGATGTTTGGTTTCCAAAGAACGTTTGAAAACCAGAACACTTACTTCTAGGTTTTTGGCATTCGGGAGCCAAAACGTTTGAGAACTAGGCTGTTCAAAACCCAAGGTATGACATTACAGGGCTTCCGCGGCTTCTGATTGGCTGCTGGAGCTTCCTGCAATGAATCGGAAGCCGTGCTTTGATTTTAGAACATTTTGGAAGTTGAACGGACTTCCAGAATGGATTCCATTTGACTTCCAAGGTATGACTGTATAGGGAAGGCACACATGGCATTGGGAATGCAGTCCCTTCAGTGTGTGGAGGCCCCTTCACAAGAGTAACCCATGAAGGGGACAGAAGTATCTTAGAATGGCAAAACAGCTTTAAAATGGGGATATTAAATGATACATTCCTCTCTGCAAACTCCTGATTTATACTCAGTATTCTTAGACAGATAAGATAAACCTGCCCTGAAGGAACCTCTGGCTCCTCTCTAATCAGTGTTGACTAAGAAACAGGAAAAGAGCATCAGGATTACTTAGTGCAAACCCAGGGTAAACAAGTTCACTAATTAAATTAACAAACCCACCGCTAGTGCCAAGTTCCGATTTAAAACTGAAGTAATAAGAAACTATTTTTTAAAAATTCCCTGCCTCTAGGAGACCAATGTGGAGGATTTGCTTTCACCAACATGGTGGTCTTGCTCATCTGTTTCTTAAACTTTTGTTTGCATCTTCATTGGCTGCCACGTGAAAGGCACTGGTGTCCCGAAAATGAGATGTAGTTCAAAACAAGCACAGAAGAGGGCAGCCATGCATTATCCTAAAAACTTTTTGGTTCTTTATAGATTCAAGGATCTGTTATGTTTGCAATCAAATATCACTTTTTACTCTACCCTTCCAAAAAAATATCATTTTATATATGCACCAGAAAATACATGAATACTAAATATCTTGTCTGCTGGGAAGACCTGTATCCCAATGTTTTAAGATATTTTGTTTTCCCCAGGTGCTTTTCAGAACCACAGATGACATGTTCAGCCAGTAAGCATACTAATAACAGCAACCTAGACACAAGGGACCCTGGCACATGCAATTTCCAAAGCACCAGGCACCAAGTGTCCAGGCACTCTGAAAAACTACACATCCCAGGACCCTTTGCTGCCTCTCACATGCTTCAAAGCTTAGTTTGCATTCTGAATCGGAGAAGAGCTTCTTGGGGAAATGAGGACTGATCATTATGCAGCTAAGCAATGTTACAAGTGGGAGAAACCTGTATCTCATGCCACAATTAAAAATAAACTTTGGTCGCATCACTAGATGTGCTCATAACAGAAATACAAACCGTTCTTTTAAAGTTCTTCATATTTGTCTGGCTGCTTGATTGAATTACTCAAGACTTAGAGAGGCTCATTGATCTGAAGCCTGCTTCATCAGTAATAAAGGAAAAGAAAATATGGACTGGGTCTGGAAGTCTTTTAATATTGAAATTATTCTTTCCTTTGTTTCGAATTTTTAGTGCTGAAGACGTGGTAATAAAACTGACTGGAAGCCAACTAACAGTTGAATATTTGGAAGAAAATGGATTCACAGAGCCTATCCTCATCCCAAAGAAGGACGGCTTGGGCTTATCTGTACCTGCACCGACGTTTTATGTTAGTGATGTTGAAAACTATGTTGGTATGTATTTGTTTTTGAGTTCAGAGCCTACTTCATGGAGAGCACTTTGAGGGGAGGCTCTTTCAGGTAGTTCTCCAGTCTGGGAAAACATGTAAACATCCTCACAAACCACTAGTGACTTGGATGGCCAGTCTTCTGAACACAGGAAGATAGGAAGTTGCCTTATACAGAGTCAGTGTGTTGTCCATCTAGCCCAGTGTTGGCAGTGGCTTTCCAGAGCTTCAGGCAGGAAGCTATCCCAGGAGGTGCCATGGATTGAAACTGGATGCTGTACCCATGAGCTACAGCCCTTTCTGCCTCCTAGCCATATGATCACATTAATCAGTTTTCAGCCCAAACTTCAGTCAAACTTCACTGTTTCCCCCAACTCCCTGCAGCTGCTGTTTCCCCCATGCCTCATTTGCTGCACAATCTTCTCTTTCAGGCCCAAATGACAGTCCTTAATGGCTGCCCTCTTAACTTGGATTTGGCCCATTCTTATATAAAGAGAAGGGTGCAAAGGTAAAGGTGCGTGCACAGAATACCATCAAACTATGGTTTAGCATAAATAAGCGTGCTGGTTCACAGGGCAAGAATGGTGGCCATTTTACACCACCCCCATTGGTCTTGCTGCTGTGCTTTGGGCCCAACCATGGTTTGGCTTAGTGTGTGAAGATAGGCTTGTGGTTTGTGTGGCTCCAAGCACACAGCAAGCTGTAGCCAAGGCTTACTGCTCATGATTAGTCTGAGAGAAACAAACCATGAGCCCAGGTTCACACGACTTAGCTCCTAGTTGCACAGCAGCAGCAAGACTGGGAGAGGAGTGAAGCAGCTTCCATCTTTGCTTTGTGGACCAGCATGATTGCTAATATCTTCCCCTATTCAGTGCTTCTCCCTTGCTGTCATTCCCTTCCACCACAGCTGACGTCCAATATCTAAAGTGCACCTGGGGAGAAGGATTATTGGGAGGTGTGCAGTGAGTGTAATAAGGGATGAATTTTCTTCACACCTGTGCCACTTTTTCTCTAAAAAAATGTGATCCAAACAGACCTGCATTTCAACAAACAGATCTGCTGCCACCTTTTTTTAATATAATATTTTTTATTAGTTTTCGATTACAGTCCAATAATAGCTTCATTATAACAATGCCAAATTATAATACATTTACTAATACCAATTGTTCAAATACCAAATTATATAATTTAGGTGGCCCCCGCATGCTAGAATTGATGGTTTGATGGTATTTTTTATTTCTGCATTCCAAAATCTTATTAATTTCAATTATATTCCAGTCAAAATAATAATCCCATATACAACAACTACAATATTAATAACTTCTATTTGTGTTGACACATTAAATGATTTATGAAACTACAGGTGAGGCACTCAAACTATATCCTTGTTCTTCCTGTGTGTGACAATTATTCTGTCCATGATGTTTCCTCCTGTCCTTGTAAAATGTAGTGTCCTTCTTTTCCTGGTTGTTGCTGTTCTCCATCATGCCTTGGGCGGAGCTAATATCCCAGGTCTGCTGCTGCCTTGATGTCCCTTTATGAGGACTGGTTACACCCATTTGCCTCTTCTCATCTACACCTTTTATTTGCATCTAGTTTTTTCACTATTCTTTTAGATCACCTAGACCATGAGAGCGTTGCTTACCTGTGGTCTTCCAGATGTAGCTGGACTACAGTTCCCACATACAGGACCATTGGCTGGTCCAGTTGGTGCTGATGAGAGTCTACAACAACTGGGGGCAACAGGCTTCCCATGACTGTCTTGGACCCATTTCCAACCCCAAAGAGAGGTGCCCTGCATTTAAAAGCTGTGTGTTGCCAGGAGACCTTCTTCCTATCACAGTGCTGAGAGTAGTTGTAGCTGCTGACCAATCCCTGGACATGCAGCTGTTAGAAGAATGAGCTGATATGGTCAAGGATAGCAAATGGGAGGGGGGGGGGAGTAATTTATGAAATACAAATGGCAGACAGGATGCTCCTGGATAAAGTGAATCCTGGTTTTCCCATGGCAAACTTAGCCATCCATCCCACCTTCTCCTGTGCAGATGGTGTTTTTGCACATCCTGATAGTCCCACGTTGAACTGAAGTGGTTTTTATTGGCCACATTTGACTGTAAAGAACTGAACAGATTTATTTTCAAAAGCCAGTACAGTGGTACCTTGGGTTACATATGCTTCAGCTTACATACGCTTCAGGTTACAGACTCCGCTAACCCAGAAATAGTACCTCGAGTTAAGAACTTTGCTTCAGGATGAGAACAGAAATTGTGCTCTGGTGGCGCAGTGGCAGCAGGAGGCCCCATTAGCTAAAATGGTGCTTCAGGTTAAGAACAGTTTCAGGTTAAGGACGGACCTCCGGAACGAATTAAGTACTTAACCTGAGGTACCATTATCTGTTGGATAATGACTTCTTACAGTTTTATGTGTCTCCATCCCTGCTTATTTATACATTATTTTGAATACTTTGAAAGCAGAAGATGTGATGTAAAAGGTCGTATGAATCAAACAAGGCATTTTTTAAAAAAAATTACATTTGAAAATCCAAGTGTATAACTAAAACGCTGGTAGGAAAACAAGTAAAAGAGACAGATAATGCCATTCCTTCCTGAATGATCAGTAATATCCTAGATTGAAGCCTTTTCTCAATCAGTTGGCCTAGAGATAGTATGGTATTCTGCCCAAGGGCAGCTGTTCTTTGTGATTCAGAGGTGACAAGCACACTTTCGGGAGGAAGGCTCCTCACTTTATTACTGTACAGTACAAATCAGCATAGAATGCACATGGCTAGCCGGTTTCTGAGCATAAAGCACAGGACTGGACTGCATAAAGCATATCCAAGCATAAATTGCGCAATAAGCCTAAACACAGCCTAATTAGCCGAATTGGATTCCATTTGCAGATATGCATACAGGTTAGTAGAGCAAGAAACATAAAGACCAATGGGGTAAAGCTACATACTCCAGCCCACCAGTTGTGCCCAATCATAGCTCATGGGATGCCAGGCAAAGCTAGCCTGCAGGAAGTCTAATTCTTGCACCTGGTTTCTATAAAGCACAAGGCATGAAACAGCGCACAGTGCCTAACTTAGCCTTACGCTTGGCTATTAATCTATCAGGCAAGATCCTACTGTTTTCATCCCTTCAGACTTAAGGTCACCAGTGGGGAGCATCTCTGTTGGCTCTGGGTTCTTCCCTCCCAGTTCTGCATCCGAGTGTCAGGGTGTGTAGCTGTGTAGAAGTGTGTTCTTTTCACAAACTCATTGGCTTCCTCTTCTATAGTGTTGCACTGTGCCGACAAGGCTAACTGGCATATGGGTCATGCACCTGTAGCATTCCTGGAGAAAGGGGAGTTTGACTGTAGATATCCCCTTGGCTTTAAAATGAAAGCAACAGTGTGTGTGCCAAACTCTCGTCTTATCTACGCAAGATAACCACCTGGCATTTTCAGGCTTTGATCCTCCCTGTTAGTGTGCTGTTTTTCTTACTTTACCAGCCATGTTGACATTCTGCTATTTTCCACTGAATAAATGCTGAATACACAGATTCATATGAAATCCTACAAGCATGGGGTAAAAATAGCAAGCAATGAAACTTCCAGGCCTGTTCAGGCCTTATCCCGAGGCATCAGGGGAAATATTGACAACATCACACTATCTTCTTGTGCTACAGAGGACTTCCATGATGTGACAATACATATGGTTCCAGCAAATGAACACCAAAGAGCTAAAGCAGGGCTTGTCCAGACAGCTTCAATTTTGGAGAATACTTTGATATACCTCAGTGGGGACAGCTGCCTTGTAGATGTATTTTTTTCCCCTTGCAGCAGTGCTTTGCAGGAGGGGATCGTATATTCAGATACACTGACATACCTCAGCAGTGTTTTCACTTTAAAGGTGAAAGCTTGTATGCATTTCATCCTTGGATGTGGCTTTAATTTCAACTTGGGAATTTTAAGAAAAATAAATAGACTAGAGAAATTTTACTGAACATTTTCTGTAGAGCAGTTTGCAGCCTTTGTATGAGCACGATGCAAGAGATGTTGTACTATCTCTAAAAGAACAGGCCTGCAGTCTGGAGGTACTATGTGTTCCATCTCTGTCCAACATGTGGTTCGCAATCTACTAGTCGATCGTGGGGGTGTTTGTTGTGGATCATGGTATGAAGCTCCTTATTGATCCCCTAAAAAAGCTCAACAACTCTGGTCAATTCTTCCCCCCCAAAACTCAACAACTCTTGGCAATGATAGTGGGTAGATCATTGCCAGTTTTTTTATACTGGGAGTAGATCGCACTCTCTTGGGAGTTGACCGTGCCTGGAATAGACCACCTGATTGACTTCCATGACTAGGAGTGCTTTCTACTTGCTCCAGCTGGCACGAAATAGCCTGACCGCAGTAGTTCGTGCGCTGATAACCTCAAGACTTGATTATTGTAACACACTTTATGTAGCATCTTTGTATCTGATCTGGAAAATGCAGCTAGGGCAGAATGTTGTGGCCAGACTGCTCACAGGAGCAGGCTATTGGAAACATGTTATTGCTCTTCTGAGATCTGCACTGTTTGCCAATTTGCTACCAGGTCAGGTTTAAGGTTCTTGTGTGTTAGTTCACAAAGCACCAAGCAGCTTGGGTCCAAGGTACCTTAAGGACCGTTGGATCCCTGATGTTCCATCTTGATCACTGAGATCTTCTGATAGGGCACTTATTGTGGTTCCCCATACCCCCGAGGTTACTAGGGACCAAGCCTTTAGTGTGGCAGGCCCTGCCACTGAAGGCTCAGCAGGAATCATCCTTGTCTTCCTTTAGAGACGTCATTTGAAAACAATGTTATTGAGCCAGGCCTTGGAAATGTGAGGTTCTTTTTAACCAGTGGAGGTTTTGATTGATATTTTTATTGTTGTAGTTTTTGCGTGGTGTGCATTGCCTTGTATTTTCGTACAAAAGTTTGGCTTATAGATATTTATTTATTTAAATAAATAAATAAATAACAAACCTTGGAGTGGCTCTCAAGCTTTCTATCTATTATCTATCATCTATCTATCTATCTATCTATCTATCTATCTATCTATCTATCTATCTATCTAATCTATCTATCTATCTATCTATCTATCTATCTATCTATCTATCTATCTATCTATCATCTATCTATCTATCATCTATCTATCATCTATCTATCTATCTATCTATCTATCTATCTATCTATCTATCTATCTATCTATCTATCATCTATCTATCATCTATCATCTATCTATCTATCTATCTATCTATCTATCTATCTATCTATCTATCTATCTATCATCTATCTATCTATCATCATCTATCTAATCTAATCTATCTATCTATCATCTATCATCTATCTATCTATCTATCTATCTATCTATCTATCTAATCTATCATCTATCTATCTATCTATCTATCTATCTATCATCTATCTATCTATCTATCTATCTATCTATCTATCTATCTATCATCTATCTATATCTATCTATATCTATCTATCATCTATCTATCTATCTATCTATCTATCTATCTATCTATCTGTCTATCATCATCTATCAATCTATCATTTTCTCCTCAGGCACACCCTGTTGTGACAATCCACCATGCCCTTTGAGTTCCATCTCGGCCCACAACTCATATTGGCTCCAGTTTAACATTCTCATTTTCCTTGGTGTTTCTTTCCCTTTCAGGACCAGAAAGGAGTGTTGATGTCACCGATGTCACCAAACAGAAGGACTGCAAGATGAAGCTAAAGGAATTTGTTGATTACTATTACAGCACTAACAGAAAAAGAGTCCTCAATGTAATTAACTTGGAATTTTCAGATACAAGGTAAGATAGAACGACAGGCTTGCCTTATTTTTGGGATGGGCAGGTGTGTTGCTGGACTTCAATTCCTTCAGCCTCAACCAGCATAATGAATGGTCAGGGGGGATGACAGATGTAGTCGAACAGGATTTGAAGGGTCACTGTTTCTCATCCCTGCCTTACTGCACAGATTCTGAATATTCCCCAGCATATTTAGCATTATTTTTTCTAGAGCATTAACAAAGACAATTCCTCAGTAATCCACCTATGTCTTATGTAATGATTGAATCAATGGTTTGGCCTTCCTCTACAGATTATGAAATTGCTTCCAGACACATTATTCAACTGTGTTTCAGTTTGCTGAATTTTTTTTCTGTGGGCAATGTTTGTGGGCGACTGATGAATATATGATTTGCTGAACCATGTAATTTAAACCTCTTTTTTCTTGTAGGACTTCTGGGCAATCTACATAGACATAAAAAGATTATTACGGGGCAGGAGAATGCTCCTTTATAAACAGAGAAAATGATGAGCTCTGGCAAAAATAAAATAAACAATGGTTGTTTTAGAAGAGAATTCCATCTTATTGGACAAGAGAAAGGAGTGATAATTAATGCAGATTATAGAAAGACTGAAGGATAATTGCAAGATCATTTCTTTTGTAGTATCCATAGCTCTCTAGGCTGTATTTATTGTTTTAATAATGTAACCCCCTTCCTTCCACACAGAGGATCAAAAGCAATTTCAAAGCTCTGTGATTATAGGTATTTTTCATTAGGTATTTTTTTACAGCTTTTCCTCTATCTGCTGAAAGAATAACGATGGGAAGCATTTTATTCTTGAGGATCGTTGAAACAATCCTCACAAGCTGCTGATTTAATCATCAGCCAGGAAATATTGTAGTGCTCGACAAAGAGCATGGCATTTTAACAGGCTCCAAAGTTCTGCCTTGACACGAAGTGTAAATGATACGTACATTTACAATGGGAGCATTTTAGGTTTAAGGTCCCACACGAGAGGTGCTTAAAAAGAAGAATATATAATAAAGCTGTTCAGTACTCAGGAAGCATTCAGAAAAAACTGATAGTACTGTTTGCTCTTACATTTACATGTTTGGGGAGGTAATTAACATTTTCTCAAATCAGTTTCGATATTGGTTATAATGGGTTTATTGAGAGAGAGAGAGAATGGAGCAGTACCACTAACAGTCAAATTCTATGCATGTCTACTCAGAAATGAGCTCCCTTGATGAAAAGGGGGGGGGGGTTGACTTCCAGGTAAAGTAATCTTTTAGCCTAAAATAATCTTTGATTAATCAAACTAAACATACTCAGTCCATATGACATTGAGTTCTTCAAGCCCATTTACCTCATGCTCCTCCCGCCCCCAGTAAAAAGTTCTAAAGTTTTTTTTTATATACTTCTGCTAAATTGATGTTTTCCAAGGTTGTTGATTCATCCTTCTTGTGTGTGAGAGAGAGATGGCTACATGAGAACTGGTACTTTTGAGAACTGAAATCACTATCCTGAAATTTCCCCAGGCACAGGAGACTGACAGAGATTAGCTCTAATGCTGACTTTAAGCTAATTCCAGTCTTTTTTGCTTTATATTTTAAACAGAATGTCCAGTTTTGTGGAGTCTCCTGATATAGTGAAGAAACTTTCTTGGGCGGAAAATTATTGGCCTGATGATGCTTTGCTGGCAAAACCAAAAGTGACCAAATACTGCCTGATCTGCGTGAAAGACAGCTACACAGATTTTCACATAGACTCCGGTGGAGCTTCTGCCTGGTACCATGTCCTGAAAGTAAGATGCTTTATTCCATATTTGATCATGCACCGTTCCATAGTAATTCCTCTCTTTTCTTGAATATCCCATTTCAGCTCTGCGGCTAAAGTAAGTATTTGACTTAAATATACATACAGTGGTACCTCGGGTTAAGTACTTAATTCGTTCTGGAGGTCCGTTCTTAACCTGAAACTGTTCTTAACCTGAAGCACCACTTTAGCTAATGGGGCCTCCTGCTGCCGCCGCGCCATCAGAGCACGATTTCTGTTCTCATCCTGAAGCAAAGTTTTTAACCCGAGGTAATATTTCTGGGTTAGCGGAGTCTGTAACCTGAAGCGTATGTAACCCAAGGTACCACTGTATTAAGGACTTTCAGAAACAAACAGCAGTTTTTAACACATAGTTTGGGCAGTCATTTTGCAAATGCTCCCCCAAACATCTAGTATAAGACCATGAAGCATGACCTTTCTTTCTCTTTTTAATTGTTTTTATTAAATATTTTCATGGGTTACAAAAGTGTATACATGGCCTCCACTTTCAGATTATAAAGTCCTTTTTTACAGATCAGCTATATTCTGGGGGATGAGAAAGGGGGTAGATTTTGTGTCAGTGTTACATTTCTGCATGAGGTATATAACATATACAGCTTGAGAGAGGAGCAGAGTGGTAGCATAGTGCATAGCTAAACTATGGATTTTACTCCTGTGAGGTGCAATGTTAGCCATTAGCTTGGATTTCTTTAAAAGAGGATTAGGCAAATTCATGGAAGATAAGGCTATCATTGAGTACGTGTCACAATGGCTATGTTCTCCTTCCATTCTCAGAGGCGATATGCCTCTGAATACCAGTTTATGAGACTCACAAGTGCAGAGAGCACTCTTGTACTCAGGTCCTGTTGCAGGATTCCCATAGCAACCTGGTTGGCCGATGTGAGAAAGGATGTTAGCCTAATGGGTCTTTGGTCAGAGCCAGCAGGTCCCTTGTCATGTTCTTATAGCTTCAATATGTACATGTATGTTTGCTTCCTGAACCATTGTTCTGTCAGTGTGGTGGTGCTTCTAACTTGCCTTTTTCCACTGAACCGTTAAATTGTAGAATTGTAGAGTTGAAGGGGATCCATCTAGTCTAACCCCCTGCAAGGCAGGAATCTCAACATGCGGTCCCCCATCCAACTTGAAACCACACTGGAACCTGCTTAGCTTTACAAATATGCTAGTATTTTTTATTGCTGCGCCACTGGGAGGTGCTTGGAATGGGTTCTTTCACCTCTGAAGGCGAGGCTGGAGGGATTCTAGAATCAGAGCATAAGGCTCGTTCCATATTTCCTCACTGGACCAGGATTTTATATTATTACTGCACTGTGTCTTGGCAAAGAGTCAGTCATCTTGCGCTACAGGAAACCTTTCCTCGTGTGGTTTCTATGTTTATATCCTCAGAAATACAAACAGCCACAAACTAATAAACTTTTCACATAAACACAATTCTGGTTTTAATACCGCCGTCTCTACAAACTTGTCAATCTATTTTTGTGCAATATTTCGAACTCACATGCTTAAGGTGGACAGCATGTTTTTACAGAATAAAAGCCAGGAACGACCTGCTTCTGTTAACTTATTTTGATGATAGACAAAATAAGGTTGTGTCACCGCATCCGACAGGGGACCCCATTGTAATTCAAAGGATATTTTATAAACTTGTTTGCTTTGTTAGTTAAATTTAGGCCTTGTCTTTCCATGTCCAGTGCAGCTAATGACAGTATACAATGCATATTGGAGAAAGTCAGTTTAAATACAATAAGTAATAAGAAGGAGGGTAGTTAAAAACAGAGCGTATGAAACAACAACAACAACAACAAACAGTGGTCATTTAAAACCAGGGTTGCCTCACAAGCAGCAAAGGAGATGACTCATGCCAGCAGGCCAAAGGCCTGTCCAAACAGGAAAGCTTTTGCCAACTCACATCCACACCATATGTTTAAAGCACTCTTTAAGTGTCATGGCTTCCTCCAAAGAATCATGGGACATGTAGTTTGTTAAGGGTAAAGAGTGTTGTTAGAAGATCATAAACAACCTACAACTCCCAGGATTCTTTGGGGGGAAACAGGGACTGTTAAAGTGGCATGATAACCCTTTTAAATGTACAGTGTTGCATGTGACTCAAAGGCTAGCATTGAAGGGCTTAAATTGTAACCATTACATGGAAGTGAGTTCCTGAGCCTGTCCTCAACAACTGAAAAGGCCCACAAACCATTCTTTAGCTGTTGATGGAACAGAGATATTTCTGTAGACATACTACATAGTATTATTTGAGCATGATAATCAAAACATCTCTTCTTTCCATTACAGGGAGAAAAAATATTTTATCTCATCAAGCCAACCTCTGCAAACATTTCCCTCTATGAACGGTGGCAGTCAGCGGCAAATAACAGTGAAATGTTTTTCGCTGACCAAGTGGATAAATGCTACAAATGCACAGTTAAACAAGGACAAACACTTTTTATCCCATCAGGTGAGGGTGCTGCATTGAACGCATTTGTTAGCTTGAGTTTTGGAATTATTATTATTATTATGACTGGGTTTCCCATATGAGACATGAAATGATATAAAGTTCTGCCATTTGCACATGCATTCTGTAGAATGAGAAGCCAGTAAACTTTCAAATGTTGGTTAAATGGCCCCATGCAACCAACACACACACACATACCAAACGAGTTTGTGACGGGAATGCTTCAATCTGGGCTTGGAGAAGCAACACCCACCCACGAGGCTGTACTCAGCAGTTTGGAATTTTATACAGGGTTGGCCTGCAGCAACTTGGGAGTAGCTGGCGTGATGGGGCAGTTGCCTTGCCATCACCTATCCAATACCAGTGTTAGGCATTTCTGTCAGTGCAGCCCCAAACTCACCATCACCCTGTCCTACTTCTGCACTATCTCAATAAGTGGCAGCTACATGACTCTTGAATTGTATGCAATTGTATGTAATTCTGCCTAATATACACATTATTATTTTTTTTTGCATAACACAGTTCCCCTGATGTAGTGCATTTTAGTATATTATTTTCACTTATAGAAATATTTTTATGGAGACTTTCCCTTAGTTGTGTGCACTTTTTGTACACATTACTGGGTTGGAGAACCACGTTGTAAAATTTGTAGAGGTGCATGTGGGGGGGACTACAGCAGGATGGAGGAAGTGAAGAAAATCACCTCTCCAGGAGCTAAACCTGTTCTGCAAGTATAATGTCAGCACTGGAAGCCCCCTTGAGGTTTTGGTGACTCTCCAAGAGAAAGGAATTTCAACTACAGTGGTACCTTGGTTCCCAAACTTAATCCATTCCGGAAGTCCGTTTCAAAACCAAGGCATGCTTTCCCCATAGAAAGTAATGCAAAACGAATTAATCTGTTCCAGACTTTTAAAAACAACCCCTCAAACAGCAATTTAACATGAATTTTACTAACAAGACCATTGATCCATGAAATGAAAGCAATAATCAATGTACTGTACTATAAACTAAATAAGACCATATTGTAGATGATAAAAATAAAAATTATTATTTTTTCTTACCTGCACTGATGATAGTCATTGTTTGGATGGGGGACTTTTATCCATCCCCACTGTCACACAATCAATAAATCAATCAGTAGCTGAACTGGGTTCCACACAGTTACAAAAACAAATTAACCAAAAGAGACTCAAAAACAAAAACGCAAAATAAATAGCAAAAACAAAAGCTCCAAACTTAATCCATTCCGGAAGTCCGTTTGACTTCCAAAATGTTCAGAAACCAAGGCGCAGCTTCTGATTGGTGCAAATGCCCCGGAAACAATAGCCGACAGCAGTATCGGACGTTCAGCTTCCGAAAAACATTTGAAATTCGCAACACTTACTTTCAGGTTTTCGGCATTTGAGAACCAAGGCGTTTGGGAACCAAGGTACCACTGTATATATGAGAAAAGAAATGTGAATGAGCAGCAGACTATAAACATTTAAGAAGCTAGTGATTATACTTCTGCTTTTTTAAAGCTGAAATGTTTCCCCTTCTGTCTTTTCCAGGGTGGATTTATGCAACTTTAACTCCTGTTGACTGCTTAGCCTTTGCAGGACATTTTCTACATAGCCTAAGTGTAGAGATGCAGATGAGGTAAAATGTTCATATTTATCTCAATTTGATAATATTCTAATGAGATGTGCATTTTGTTGGGTCTGCAACAAAGAGTGGCACTAGCTTAGTTAGAAAATATTTTCTTTCCTGATTAAAATAATAGAAAACAAACAAACATTAATTCCCACAGTTTTTGTTATGATTATAAAGCACACTTGCATATTTGTAAGCATAACTATGTCTTTTATAAAATCAATAAACCTCATAAGCAGGGCTTTTTTTTCAGCTGGAACTCATCAGAACTCAGTTCTGGTACCTCTCAGGCAGGCGCTATTGCCATTATAAGATTACAAGGCAGACATTCATGGTTAGTTGCAGCACCTCTTTTTCAAGAAAAATAGCACTGCTTATAAGATTCATGAAACTGCCCACTTCCATTGTCCTAGACTCTGTTCCATAAATGTCTTAAATCTATTCAAAATTATTGTTTATAGTAGTCATCGGCATAATTAACTGTAATTAGGCATACGAAGAATGGTTTTTTTTAGAATGCAGCCCTATACAATTACCTGGGAATAAGTCCCATTGAACTATATAGGACTTAGTTCTAACTATGCATGCTTTTGTTTTAATATGTTTTTGTTGGTATCTTAATTATGTAAATTCCTATTGTGAATCACCCTGGGATGTATTTGTATGAAGAGCAAAAAGTAAGCATGTAAATTCATAAATTGCCCTAATGTTAAAAATGTGACATTCTATAAACTTTTGGCTGTATATTTGTGCAGTTTGTCAATTGTTTTCCAAGGAACAGTGTGGGATTTTGTGATAGTTAATTCAGCAAACGCTATGTAAAAAGCTCTTCTGTTTCATGTTACGCTGGTCATTTTCATAGCAGCTGAAGATTTATGACAGCTTGAATGATAAGAAGCACCTGTAAACCACAGCCATACAAGAGTTGTGTTATGGTCAATACTAGGTGATACTTTTCTTTTTGGTTTAGAAAGCTTCCTGTAAACTGTTCAACTGAAACACTTTTTTTTTTACTATGCATCATAGAGCATATGAAGTTGAAAGACGATTAAAAATTGTCAGCTTAACCCAGTTTCCTAACTTTGAAACGGCATGTTGGTACACAGGAAGACACCTGCTAGAGTCATTTAAAGGTAAATAAAAGCATTTAGTGTCTTTCTTGCTTTCCATTGTTTGCCATGCTAAGTATAAACAAAAATGATCTAGCTATTTTAAAAAGAATAAAGCTCCTATGGGTTTTGGAAAAAAGATTTTCAATAACGAGGTAGTCAGATAGATTTCAATAAAGTAACTTTTTAAAAACAGCAACATGCATTTGATATTGATGGCACAAATACAAATTTGATTTTTATGAAGGATTTTAATTTGTAATCCAGGTTTACAACTCTACAGGGGACTCCAAAATGCTAATAAGCACATTTTACAACAAAGATACTCTGAGTCAAAAGTGGTCTTCCTTGCAAAAAGCGAATGTGCAGTACTCTAGAAATACATTCCGGCTGGCAAATCCTGTAATTTAAATTAATTGTCTATTACATTCAGAACAAAGCCTTTAGATACCACTCTGCTGGAGGTGTTTCCTTTTGATCGTATCTTCCTTGAGGTGACCAATCTTCTGGAGATCTTCCCTATGTGACCTTCATCATCCTTCCGATCCTACACCCTACACATTCTCCTGGAAATTTATCTTCCCAAGTCACTTTCTTTAGCCTCCTTTTGGTTGCATTCTCCTAGAGGTTATTTACTTACCTGGCGGTAAACTGCTTGTCCTTCATTTTAATGCTCCTGTCATAACATTGTTACATACTGACCTTCTTGGAGCTAGCCTTTGTCTTGATCACACTCTCCTGGAGTTGACCCCCTCAAACTTTCTTTTGATCACACCTTTCCAGGGTAGAAAAGAAAATCGTTACTGAAAGTCTAATGTGCTAACTTAGCTGCTGTATCAACATAGAGGGAACTAGTCAATTGACAGTGTTTCTGCCTAATAATTTCCTCAGAGAATTTCTTAGATTCCAATTGCTTTACCTGTGCCGTTTCCCAGGATCTTACACATTCATTGTTCCCGCTATTCTGGCGTCTAATTGTTTCATTGAAATACCACAGTAAAATTGATACCCTTATTACAGAAGAATACAAGAGTTTGGGTTGGTTAAATGGTGCCAAATACTGTGCAGAGACCTTGAACACAATACATCCATGCCCTGCAATCTTTGTAAAGTGCCATTTTCTTTTGTACTTCTGTGGAAAAGTACTGTGTGTCTTAGCCCTGACAATGTAGCAAAATCTGATATCTAATTAAGGCATATTACACTTAAAATAAACATGCCACAGGTCAGCCATCTACTGTATAAAGTCAAATGCTGACTAATTCCTAACTACTCTGATATTGGAACTTTGTGTATACTGCTTTGAACTTTTTCAGAACAGGGTGTAAACATGAGGTAGACTTGTATTACCACCACTGGACAAGAGAGAAAAAAGCACTTCATCATGCAACACACAGTTAAATTACAGAACTTGCTCCCACAGGAGGCAGTGATAGCTTTAAAAAAGGATTAGACAAATTCATGGAAGACAGGGTTATTGATGACTACTAACCATTATTGTTTTGCTCTGCTTCCACAGTTGCAGGTAGCAGTGCTTCTGTTTATCCCATGTTGGATACAGCCCTATGTATCTGGAATTGTAATATTATGAATGTATAAATCCATTTTTTGTGGACAAAGATATCTACTAATTTTAATTTGACACCACGTTTGAAATCCATTGCCAAATCTCAAAATAAATGAGCAGATTTCAAGTTGAAAATTCACCTGTTCTGAAATTTCAGATTCTAAAGTTGGGAACTGTTGATTTTATGACCATACAAATTCTTACTTACAGCATGCTTTTCAGACTGTTCACTTGCTTTTAGATTGCCCCTTCATAAAACAAAGAATGTACCTTTTTCATTTTGAAAATGTGCATGAACAGAAATTGATCGCCTTTAGTGAATGGCCGTTGTGTTCTCTGCTTTGCTTAGGATTGCACAAAGCTGGGAAGCAACCTCCTTCTCATTTAGTTCAAGGAGCAAAGATCCTCAATGGCGCTTTCCGGTCATGGACTAAAAAGCAGGTAGGTTTACGTGGCTGCAAAAAGAAAAAAAAAAGGGAAAGGATGGGGCAACAGGGAGAGAGAAGTCTGCAGATAATAGAGGCAATAATCTGAGAAATCCAAAACAATAGCCTGAGAAATCCAATAGAATGAATGGTTTCATATACAAGGCTTTCAATGAAACAAAATATTTTGCATCCTGCACTATTAAACAAGCTCATTAAGCTTTATTCAAAGAGATACGTGAGCAACTAAAATCCTGCTTGATGTGTTCAGCTATTGTTTATGTGTAGCAGAGAAAAGAAGCAGAAAATGAGGACTGTCTGTATCATTTATATATTTATTATATAAATATATATCCTTGGTTCTCCTCCCTCCAGTTGATCCTCACAACAAGGCTGGGAGGTAGGTTAGGCTGAGAGAGAGGGGCTGGTCTATGGATTGTGCCAAGGGGAGAAGCAGAGTATCCCTGCATGCCTGAGGAAATATGGGAAAGACCCCCGTATGTCCTGTCTGTGCATGGACACATCACAGGAAGGTAAAGAGAGCTGCTGTGAGAATACAGGGAAGCCAGAGGAGGATTAGCAAACAGCACCAGAAGAGAGAAACCTAATGTGCTTCCTTGGGAAGATTTCGGGAGGTGATTTCATACCAAAGTGTTGCCTCGATGATATCTCTAGATTAGGATAAATTGCACACTGCCCTAGATAAGAATGAAGGAATGGGGGTTGGATCCAGAGTTCTGCAACTGGGGTTCTGTGAATGAAGGGTTGGAGACCCTCCAGAACAACATGGGAGATGGCACAAGGGCTGTAGGGGAAGGGATGGGGTAGCGTCCATTAGGCCGAACCTCTTCCCATTAATGAAAGAAGCCCTTCAATGCACATATACAGGGTCGCCCTGCTCAAGCATGACACACAGATTCTTGAAGTATTCCATGCATAGTATATTAACTTTTTAAAAAATAAAATAATTAAAATAAGGATACCTTTGGATCCAGCCTAAGCTTTGAACTGAAGTACTCAATAATGTTAGCCAGTGCTTTCCCCCCTAAAAAAATGTTTAGGGGTACTCTCATTTTGACTCAAGAAAATCACCATTTTATAGTTCAAATCGGGAAGAATAAATACAGTAAATGGATGGAGAAAAGAACAAACATTCACTAAATGTTTAGGGGTATGTGTACCCTTGCGTCCCCCCCCCCCAAAAAAGCACTGACGTTAGCCTTGCATAATTTTAACAATGTGAAATTATAAGCTCTCTTGATGCACATTTGAACCTTTTTATTTGGCTTTATTCTGCTCTAGGCATTAATAGACCATGAAGATGAACTCCCAGAACATTTTAAACCCACACAACTTATTAAGGATCTTGCCAAAGAAATAAGATTAAGTGAGGTTGGTATTCTTTCTTGAATATACACTTCTTGCATTTCTGTATAAAATGTCAACAAACTGATTTCTGTGTTTCTAAAGGGTAGTTTACTAATATTAATTTGTATCCTACATTTCCCTGTGTATGGTCAACAATCTTCATGGAAGATACAAAAGCTACAGGTTTAAATTTGAAGGTCTCGTGCATTTTAGACCACATCCCTCCTTCCTAAAAAGGAAGCTTAAACTTCATTCACAATGTTAAGCCTCAAAAGTATAATAGCCAGGTAAATACAAATTGCTGGATCTAATGCACTCATGAGGCCTTTTAAAAAGTCTCTCCATGTTCTTTTACATAATTGGGTTTTCTATAGCTTCATATGCACCATACATTTAAAGCATCATACCACTTTAAGCAGTCATGGCTTCCCTCAAGGAATCCTGAGAACTATAATTTGGTTAAGGGTGCTGAGAGGTGTTAGGAGATCCCTCACAGAGCTACCATTTTCAGAGTGTTTTAACAGTCAGTCCCTCTTCCTTGGGAACTCTGAAATTATAGTGCTCTGTGAGGGGAATAACCATCTCTGAACAACTCACACCCTTAACAAACTACAGTTCCCAGGATTCTTTGGCAGAAACCATGACTGTTAAAGCAGTACAGTGGTACCTTGGTTTATGAACTTAATCTGTTCCGGAAGTCCATTCTTAAACCAAAGTGTTCTTAAACCAAGGTGTGCTTTCCCGTAGCAGCAGGGGACTCAATTTACAAATGGAACACACTCAACAGGAAGTGAAACATGTTCTGCTTCCAAGGCAAAGTTCACAAACCAAAACATCTACTTCCGGGTTTGCAGCGTTCTTAATCCAAGTTGTTCATAAACTAATCTGTTCTTAAACCAGGGTACTACTGTATATAAGTGTGCTTTGAATGTATGGTACAGATTTGGCCTATATCTGAAGCACATCTTAAAATGATGATACATATACTGAGATTGGACTTGGTTCGGCATGTTATGGTGGCAGCCAAAAACCGCGAGGAAAGGGAAGATGATGTTTTTATTGTATCAATCTGTATGTAATCTTTTATATGTATAGATTCTACTAAAGCTTAATTGTTTAAATAAAATATTTTTTAAAAATGTGTGACAAAATAAGCATGTCTTAAAATGACCTTTAAATGTCACCAACGGCGGGGGAGAATCTGATCTTAGTTGGGAGGTAATTCCATAGAAAGACAGTCATCACTGAGAAGTCCTATCAAAAATATCAGTCATCTAATACTTCAGTGAACTTCCAGGCAAGAATTGCTCATTTGGTTTAGGAGACTGGCTTAGGATCTGACTGATTCACATGGGAAGACAATTCCGTACATTAATATGGGAGACAGATGAAATCCATCCAAATGGAAATGACTTGCTGTTCAATGGACAAATTGAAGCTGCATGTCTTTCTAGTGCCTCACTCTGTTTTTCTGAAATGGATAAATAAAGCAACTGGTTAGAGATCTTTAAAAAGAAAAAGAAATGAGGGAATGGTTAATGGCTTCAGAACAAGTTAGGATATTAAGCCAGCTTGGAAACCATAGCTTCATATCCTGGCTTGTTTCAAAGGAATTTACCATAGTTCCATAGCCAGTACATGATAAGAAGCTGTAGTTAATGGAGGACTTCCTGGTTTGTTCACCCAATCTCATGAAGAGGCTGTATGCAAGGTCAAATGTCTTGTTTGCATCTTGGCTTCTTAAACTGAAGTGCAATCATCTGAACATGGCCAATAAATTGGATTGTGCCCAGTGGGTGAAGGATCAGGCCTAATGAGTTCAGCTCTGCCTTTTATTCTGAGTGCAAGGATGCCAAGATAGGGGCTACTAAAAATCTATCTGCGTTTTATGGGTTCCATGTAGAATATGGATTCTGATGATTATTAAAACGACAGCATTAAATAGGAAATAATGTCTTTTTAATTAGTCACACACTGTTAATTTTTATTGTGCATCTTTTACTGCTACCTTTTACCTTGGGGGACAATGTAATTCTGTTTTGCTTCTCCCATGCGAATTAATTTGAAAGGCATTCTCTTAAAACTGATTAGCATTTTAAACATTTCTTTCTTCATTTTCTATTGTTTTAGCCAAAAAAAATATAAAGAGAGAAAAGAATGGGAGAGGCTTTTTGAAAAACGTAAAAACAAGAATAAGAGAACAAATGAAGCAAATAGTAATTCTCCACATTTAAAATTATAATTAGATGATAATCACGTTCTCCTAATTAAAACAACTTTTCTAAATTATGGAAGTGTGTGACTATATAATAAACTTCTGCAAAGTTTGTACGTTTAGCTGGGACACCCCTTTATGTTTAAATCAATGGTAGTTGTTCCAAGGATAAAAGAAAATAAATATACCCTGCCGTTGTGATGCTCAGTACAGAAATATTCTTCTGAAAGTCCTGTCAAGCTGACAGAGCCACAAAAAGTAAAAATAGCATGGTACAAACTGCAAATTAAACTAGATAGTGAAAATAGGCATGTTGATTGGTCCTTCCTGAGATGTCCGCCTGTATTTTCCAGTGGAATGGTCAGAACCTATCAGCTCATTTCTCTGTGTTTAGGAATGAGAGAAAAACTTTTCAGACATTACAAGCTCTATGTACAGCTGCCTCCTCAGGGAGTATCTAGTTTGAGTGGATTGCATGTTCTGTAAGAGTAGCTTTGGCTACTTTTTAGACCCAATTCTTTTGTTTGTGGATCATATTCACCCCCATCCTATGTTCCCTCTCCATTCCCCTTCTCACTCCACACCAGTAAATTAGGAATTTGCAAAGCTTGTGAGAGCTGCAGAGGCCGGATCACATAGTGATCTTTCCATGTGATCTTCTTTTTACATTTTTATTAAATAGATTTATATACCGCTCTTCATCATAAGATCTGCGGGTGGCTCACAGAATAAAATACAGGATAAAAACAAGTAAATAATTACAGTCAAACTTGGGAGGTTGAACATAATCCATTCTGGAAACATGTTCGGCTTCCAAAATGTTCGACAACCACTTCCGATTGGTTTCAAGAGCTTCCTGAACTCAAGCGGAAGCCGTGTCAGACATTCAGCTTCCAAAACATTCAAAAACCGGACTATTTACTTCTGGGTTTTTAGAGTTCAGGAGCCAAAACATTCCAAAACGGAGGCATTCGGGAGTCAAGGTTTGACTGTAAAACAAAACAGCAAAACAATTATCCTCTCTTCACACAAACATATTTAAAAGGCCACAGAATATTAATCAGCCAAAGGCTTGGTTGAAGAGGAATGTTTTCACCTGGCACCTAAAATAGATAATGAAGGTGCCAGGAGAACTTCCCTGGGGAGAGCATTCCACAAACAGGGAGATGTTGCAGAGAAGGGCCGTTCTTGTGTTGCCACCCTCCTGACCTCACGTGGAGGAGTTATGTACAAAGAAGGGCCTCAGATGATTTATACGGTTTATATTGTGGAGTAGTGGGAGATGAAGCCAGAGAGGGCTATAAACTTTTGCCTTTGTAACATGCAAACGGGGCCACACCACAGCCTCAGACCCCTCTAGATTGTCAGGAACACAGTCAATACTCTGTAGAGATCAAGTATCCATTTTTGTGACCATGTTTGTGTTTGCCTTTCCCTCAGAACGCCTTGAAAGTCAACAAACCTGAAGTGGGTGCCAATGTGAATGTTGAAGAGGTCAGCCCTGTGGAGAAAGAAGAAATCCCATCACCTGCACCACGGACGCCTCCGCCGCCTCCACCACCGCCGTCACCGCCGTCGCCACCACCGCCAGTTGAAAAAGTCCCTAAGAAAAAGGCCCAAAAAGCAACAAAAACACCCAAGCCACCCAAACTAGCCAAACCACCCAAACCGCCCAAACCCCCTAAGCCACCCAAGCCGCCCAAACCCCCCAAGGCACCAAAAGTAAAAGGGGAAGGGAAGAAAAAAGGCAAAAAAGCAAAGGAAGTGCCGCCCCCTGCAATTCCGAACTTGGACCTTCTGGAGGCCCACACAAAAGAGGCCCTGACAAAGATTGAAACACCAAAGAAGGGAAAGGTGAGTAGGGTTGTTCTAGCTGTTGAAAAGGGTGTGGCTTAAGGAAGTGTATTGAATTATATGAAGGGAGGTTACAAGTGGTACACATGCAGGGAGCAGCAGCAGTAGAGTTGCCCTTGAGGTAATGTGGGTCCCTAAGAACCACCTCTGATGTCCATGTGTTGAGCATGGAAGTCTGATCCAAGGAAGCTTGCACATGTAGTCTTCTGTGGGAGTTGGGAGCCTGACTCTGCAAGTTTCCAGCTCCTATAGAGGTCTGTGTCATGGACTTGCCTGGTTCATCCAAGTTGCAAGAAGGGGGCTTGAATCATACTCTGATATTCCTGACTTTGATTTGGGTGGTTTTTTGTTTTTACTTTACACGAAGGATGGTTGTATCAATATGGAACTATAACCTTATGAAAGGCTCTTCCAAGGTTTTAACTCCTTAGGTAAGGGAGCTGGTAATTTTGATAGTGTCTGAATATTGGTGAAAAACTGATGTTTGTTGTGAAATCTTCCAAACGTTCCATATGAGTTCTACAGCATTATTTTGTTGTTGTCAATGACAATATTATCATTCTCATTATTATTATTATTAGTGTTGTGTAAGTTAGTTCATAACCTGACAAATACTTAAAACAAGAGAAGATGGCATTAACACCTGACAGGGAGCTGCCTTTATACAGAATGTGGTTTAAGAAACCTATAATAAGCAGGCAGATCAGCACATTGTTTTTATTACATTGTTCTTCACATTATATTCATAATAGAGGGAAATGATTTTCTGTTTCCTCTAGGCTTGGCATTTGATGCTTCAACTGTCTTGTCAAAATAAATTAATTCCAGGCAGATCTTAAGTGTTAGTTCTCTAAAAATTCACACTGGCCAAATTGGCGTGTGGTTATTAACAAGAAACAACATTTGTATTGGGATAATCTCCTGATTTGTTTGTTGGTTCTCTGTTTGCTTATTTGTGTCAGGCTGCCAAGAATACTTTGAGTACCCCTGAGAAAGAACCCGTCGAGAAGCAAAATGAGGTCGAAAAGTTTGAAATCCGAGAACAAAATAAGACCAAAACGGAAGCAAAATGGAAATATAAGGTATGAGTTTCCTTACCTTGTGCTTCTACAAATGTTTCAATGTAATCTTGAGAAGTAAGAAATAGGTTGTGCTGAAAGTTTGCACATTAACGCTTTTGACACAAAGCAGAAATATTCTATGAAAACTTTCCTTGCTCACTTTTTTTGTTGAAGGTTTATGTAAAGGGGCAGGTTCTTCCACATCTTTTTATTTAAAAAGCAAACTTATAGGGTATTTTTTGTTGGAAAGGATGCTAGCCAATCAGGAATGATACCATAAGGTCATATTTAGATATGTGATCATAGGCCCCTCCATATGTCCTTTTTACAGTGCATTCATTGTTATTTTTGATGTTATCAGAGTGGTTAAACACGATCCCACTTTCAATATTGCTTGTGTCTGCAACAGTTTCTGGGTGGATCTCCTGCTTCATTTCCAATTAGTGCATGCCCATAACTTTCTGCTGAAACCCTGTAACTTTTTATAACACAAATATTCTGAGTTGTGATGCTTTGTTTTGCTTTGTGAGTGTGTGCATCACTTTTCTTATGCTACAGTGCATGAGTGTCCCTTCTGACAGCAATAACATGATAGCATTGAATAAGCATCAAAGAACTAATAAAACGGAATACATATGTCAGCAAAAAGAAACAAAAACCCACAAGTCTGGGGGGCCAATTATAGAGTGAGGTCAAGTCTTCCTCTATCTCAGTTCCTCCATTTCCATCACTGTTTGGAGCTTGTAAATCTCTAAAGAATTGCTTGCAGCAGGCAAATGTATTTGGGGGAAAAAATCTTTCAATTTAAGCTTAGCTATATAATAACTGAATGGTCCAAGAACAGATATCACAATGTATTTTTATTAGAGATACTTGGGTACAGTTAGGATACAATGAACTTAAATGCATGTAATTCCATTTCAGACTGTGTCTGATCAGTGATGTAGAAGTTTCAGGTGTAGCAATGTAG
Source organism: Podarcis gaigeae (assembly GCF_964106915.1). Lineage (NCBI taxonomy): Eukaryota > Metazoa > Chordata > Lepidosauria > Squamata > Lacertidae > Podarcis > Podarcis gaigeae. Next base: position 81,087,531 of record NC_139679.1, on the reverse strand, counting down.
AAAATGATTATTTTTTTTTACCGATGTAGCTTCAGTAGCACTGAATGTGATGTTAGCATGGTAACTCAGTTCACTGTGGAAGGCCTAAGGTCTAGTTGTCAACCCATTAGCCCTGTACCCTCAGACTTTTCCCTGAATAAAAATATAAGGCAAATGTTACATTCTTGCCACCCCCTGAAATACCTTCTTACTTAGTCCTGTAGCCTAGCACTAACATCAGTGTTTAACTGTGCATTGGACTGCCTCTAAACCAGTTTCTAGGGCTCAAGAGAACTGCTGTTCTTCCTTTCCAAAAATTCATGGTGATTTTGCAGCAGCTAAGATTGATGGCTGCAGCAGCACCATCACTGCTGTGTCACCACTCTGTCTTGCCATTTGCATTAGGCACAGCATTTCTTCCAGATGATCCTGCAAACATGTTTTCACATTGTAGCAGATTATATGATTGGGAGGCGTCTTGTGACATTGACCTGTGGGTGCATGTTATGCTCGTATAGGTTTTTCTGGGTCTGCTCAAAGCACTTTATAAGCCCCCAAAATAGAATAAAACAAACCTCTCACGGTTAAAATAAGACTGTTCCTGTCCTTTTCAGAATAGCAAACCTGATTCATTACTGAAAATGGAAGAAGAGCACAAACTGGAGAAGACACCGTTATCAGGAAACAAGGACAATAAATTCATGTTTTCTTTCTCCAACAAGAAACTGCTGGGGTAGGTGCTATTTTGGCAATGAAAACTGACTAATAAAACAGATACAGGCCATAATAAATCTTCCAAGCACTCCAACCTCATCTAAAGATATTTACTTGCAATATGTGCTATTGTCAGTTGGACTTATGCTCAAGCACACGTGCCAGAAGGGCGAAGCCATGTGTACTTCCTGAAGCATAGCTGAAGAAAAACAAAAAAATAGAAGGGGGCGAAATGTTTTCTTTGCTCTTCTTAGTCCAGAGATGAAACCCTGGCATGGACACAGATACAAGACTTGAGCACAGAATGGCTGCCACAATTAATACCACAAGTCTGCTTTTCACAAACGTCTTTACACAAATTCTTGATGGTGCAAGAAAAGCTCCCCCAGGAAATGTTTAGTAATTGTCCCATGCCATCGGGGAAATGTCCTCATTGCTGATTAATTCACATGACTTTATAGTATGTGGTGACCCCAGGAAAAGCTTTTGAGAAGCTTGTGGTTGGCGGTCCCCAATCTGTGTGTCACAACATGCAGAATTTGGCTATCAGAACATGCCGGGAAATGCCAGACAGACAAGCAAACAAACACTGAAGTCAAAATCCTAGGCATAGTGGTGAGTGCCCATTGCTGGCCAGCCACAAGCTAGAGGGCCATTGTACATAGACTTCCCAAGGCCAGTAGTAGGATGGCAATTCTAATCTTATCTCCGCTACAGATCAGGATGGAGAGGGGGATGGGTGAAATGGTGGCAAGGTTGGCATGGTGCACATGCACTGGATTGATTCTGCTGGTACATTTGCACTGCTCTGACCTTGCTGCCACCTTGCCCCTGCCCCTCTCCATCCTGGTATTCAGCAGCAACATGGGTGGGCAGAGGTCAGGTGAGAATATAGGGCAGCCTGCTTCATCAGGCCAGTGGCCTAGCTCATCCAGCATCCTGTTTTCACAGTGGCCAACCTGGTGCCTCTGTTCTCTTGCGGTTTCTAGCAACTGGTATTCAGAAGCATACTGCCCTCGACCGTGGAGGCAGTACATAGCCATCAGGGTTAGTAGCCACTGATAGCCTGCCAACTGCTACTGCCAAAGGCCATCCATGCCCAGGAGTTATCGTGGACGGGCCCTTATTTCTTGATAACCTAGTCCAGAGGTTGCTAACCCGTGGACCTCTAGATGGTTTGGATTGCAAACCTCATGCTTCCTGAACCAATGGGCATTGGATTTCAGCAACAACTGAGGGCTACAGGCCACCCACTCCTAATTCAGTTCCCTACCTCTATCTTCCAACCATCTTCACATAATTTTTACCTCTCTTCTGAATGTTCCATCTTTCCACTCCTTCTCCTAGCAATCACCTGCAACTCTGTAGGGAAGCCAGACTTATGTGTTAACCAATCTAACATTAATACAGTAAGGAATGTGGGAGCATCCTGGATGCCTGCATTGCCTTGGTATCATCTTTGAGCATAAGCCTATAGTCCTTATTTAAGCACCCTTCTGGAGTCATAAGTAGACCAGATTCTAGGAAGCCTTAACCCTCTGCAACTGCTTTCATCAAAATTATAGGTATTATAAATAACAGTTCAATTTAGCCTCCACAAAGGCTATTATGTCATGTTGTGCCCTGACAACGAAGATAAACGAGTCATTTTTTTTCTACCTTTGATCTGAACACTTTGAATCAAATCAGGTATTGCCTCTCATCAGGCATCACTTCTCTTTTTAAGAAGGAAGCAGTTTTCCATGCTTTTAACTACTGTTCAGTTGGCAGGGTCTGAATTGACCTTGGCTGACAAGTTGACAATAGAGGGACTTGTTTGATAATGGCATCTCTCTTTTACATGTATATGACACTTTTTTTGCACAGATTTCTGCTTTTATTGCTCACAGTAATTGTATAGTCCATTTATTTAAAGCAAAATATGCATGCCTACTTAAATCAGAGCTTTTATGCATGAGTGTATATAGTCAATCAGATTTTTGTTATGAACATAGAATATCTAAAGGCTTTTTCAGGCTTTAAAAGTCAATAGAAATATGTCAGTTTCCAGCAACTGAACAGCTAGGATTATGATTTTGTAGAAATATCAGTCTATACTAGGAGTCATTATCACATATTAATGTCCATGGTTCAGTACTTCTTTTTATCACTTGGTTTTCCTGTGGCTGCTCAGTGTGATGAAGACAGGTATCTCTTCTGAGGACACAAGTTACCAGCATGTTTCACTGAGCAAGCTTTCTCAAAGTGCATTGGGCAGCTCACCAACATTTCAAGGTGCCTTATTCAGTCGTCCTGAATGGATGAATTGTTTCCTAAGCCTTTGAGTAGAATAACCCCAGTTATACTGCTAATAAATGAGGAAAAAATGATCACATATTATTTCTTTGATGGCATGAACTGACATTGAAAAATACCTTGCCTGGCTTACGTGTGCACGCATACATGATTCCAACACGTTGACTATGCATGCACTAGGAGCATAATATTTCAGAATTTTTATTTACTGAACCAGATTGAATGGAGGGTCTCTGTATGCATCAATAAATTTATATCTAGTGCAAATGAAAAAGGTGGTGATTGCTGACAATGTTAAGAATCTGAATATTTGTGACAGGCAAGGAAGTGAATGTAGGACCCCCACTGCCCCCAAACACAAAAAAGAAAAGAAAAAAAGGCCAGGGATGTCAGCTGTTACTGTTAACTGTTGTCAATCTGAAGTTTTAGACTTTGGAATATATGTCTTGATGAATGCTGAAATTCATATGTGAATGTGACAGCCCCATTAAAAGAACAGTTTCAGGTTAAGAATGGACCTCTGGAACAAATTAAGTTCGTAACCAGAGGTACCACTGTAATTAGAATCTAAGTGAGAGGAAAATTAGGGTGCTGTACACAACTAGCATCACATTTTGCTAGGCCTGTTTTGTGAGGTATGTTCTATGACAGGCACCCCCAACCTGCGGCCCTCCAGATGTTTTGGCCTACAACTCCCATGATCCCTAGCTAACAGGACCAGTGGTCAGGGATGATGGGAATTGTAGTCGAAAACATCTGGAGGGCTGAAGGTTGGGGCTGCCTGTTCTATGAGTTCTGATCATTGGAGGTTTGTGGTATGCATTGACCTCTTCATATATTATTATTATTATTATTATTATTATTATTATTATTATTACTACTACTATTATTACTATTATTAGACTAAATGGCATCAATTTTGAACTTATGTGCTTGACATTTCCTATACACAGAAAAAGTGATATTTTGATGGTATTTTTGATACATAACATGTCAGAATGTTATCCTTTCCAATTTCATCTCTCTTGTCAAACTAGCTCAAAGGGAGTGAAAACTCAGATGAATCCTGGTATATTTGGATCATTGCAAAATTTCAAAGAAGATAAAGCAAAACCTGTGAAAGATGAATATGAATATGTCTCAGATGATGGAGAGTTGAAAATTGACGAATTTCCAATTAGAAGAAAGAAAAACACCACCAAACGAGATTTGCCCTGTAAGTTTGCTGCTGCTTTTGTGCAAGTGCTTGATTCCCTCCCCCTCTTTCTTTTTCCTTTCTTTTCCTGTGATGAGGCTGCATTTTAATGTTTTAATGTTGTATTTTAATCTTGTTTTTTAAGTTGTATTAATTCAACTTGTTTTTATTATTGGTTGTTAGCCGCCCTGAGCCTGGCCTTGGCTGGAGAGGGCAGGGTATAAATAAAATTTATTATTATTGTTATTATTAAGCAAATGAATGTGCCATCCCACTGTAGCAAGAGGAGCATGTTGGTCAGAGCCCTGGGGAGGAAAGGGTGTAGCATTGGCTCCCCATTCAGAGTGACAATTGGTTTTCACATACGACTGAGGGCAGAAGAGCCACCTCCTTCACCAGTAAATCACACCATTCAAAGCTGAAGTTAACTCTTTATTAGCAAAGACATGATCTCCACAGACTTGGCCTCATGAGCACAGCAGCTCATTCCCTGTGGAACCTACTCTATGAAATCAGTTGGTGAGACTAAATAGCCTCACCTCAGCACAGCTGTCTATGCCTCCTCCTCTCCAGGGTTTCCCCCAAGCAATTGGAGGCTCTGTCTCTGTGCAGCCAATCTCTCTTCTGCCCTTTTCATGCCTCTCTTGGTTCTGAGAGAAGCTGGGCAGGGGGAGCTGGTCTTAGGAGTGGGGGGAGACACCCGTGACTCTTCACCAGCCCGACTCATCTCTGCCTCTTGGCCTCCCTCCTCGCCTGCTTCAGCTTCTGTCTCTGATTCTACCACAAACTGTCCCAGCTCACTAATCCCTGTTGCCTCTTCAGCTTCAGGTGCCTCCTCTTCCAAACTTTCTCCCTCTGACCACTCACTGTTGTCCCACCGCCTTTCCCCGGGCTCTGAGCCTTCTTCCCTTGGGGTTCCCAGTGGGTTTCTCCCACCATTCCTTTGTGTCCAGCCAGTCCATGACAACCAGGTCAGCGGGAGTGTCTTTGCTTGCATAGTCAACAATGCTTTTGTTTTGAAAAAAGAGTGTGAGGTTCTCTTTAATCCCTGTCTCTCTTTATATTTTGGGTACTAAAAATGGCATGGATGTGTGGCTTTCTGCCACACACAGAAATGAATTAAGACAAAGAACATTATTAGCAAAACTATTTATTATTTTTTTTAAAAGATCTAATTAAAACCTATCTCTATATGTAATACTGTGCTTTTTTCATTTTGAAAAACTAAATTCTGTCTTTCAATTTCTTCCTAGTTTTATCAGATAAAAAGGAAACTGCACAACACACACCCGTTAAGAAGCCAAAGGTGGAATCAGTATTGTACAAGGTATTCTGGTGTTATACTCTTCCATAATAGGGACTTATGCAGGATAAATAACATTGTAGAAACAGCCCTTTGCCAAACCAACACCTGCTATTTGTATAGCAGAACTGAGTGCCTCTCTGTATTTATTACTTGACTATAGGGGTTCTGAGAAATCACCCTTAACCTTTGTATAGGAAGAATCAGCATTGTCTCTCAGGTTCATTTAGCATCCATCCTGGATTAGTTTAGCAGTAGAGCACATTCTTTCAAGCAGAGGTGATGCATTCAGTCTCCAGGTCTGTCTGAAAACCTGGATAGCTATTGCCAGTCAGTGTCTCAGTTTGTGTTCCATTTTTAGCCAAACTATAGTTTACACCCACTTTGCTCCTCCCTGGTCCTTCTAACCAAGAACAAACCTTGGTTACAAAGAGCTTAACCATGAGACTGGCTACCTTGGTTTAGCTGCCATATCATGCTGAGCTAAATGGACCAGGGAGAAAGCAGCTGCAGTGTCCTCTCTGGGAGCCCATACATGCATGCTCAGCCATGGTTTGGCTTAGCATTCTGTGCGGATGCAGCCATAGCGGGCAACCCTGAGCTAAATATAGCAATAGTCTGACTTCATAGAAGGTGATTTCTTATGCTCCTAGATTATAAATACAATGATATGCTTGCATTAGACCAGAAAATAAACATTTAATTTAGGGCTTACTACTGACTAGCATAATCCCTGGCATCCCTTTGAAAAAGAAAATCTGTTTTGGCAACTTCTACAGAGTGATGACTCCTCAGATGAAGACTCACTTCATATTGACACAGATGCCAAGCCAGGGCGCAATTCTAAAGTGAAGAAAGAGACTGGAAGCTCAGCAGGCATTCTTGACCTATTGCAGGCAAGCAAGGAAGTTGGGGGTTTAGAGTACAACACCAACAGGTAGGCGTAAGCGAGTGTGGATACCTATTTTTAAATAATGCAATGTTAATATTTCATATATATGGATGCACATTGGCCAGAATTTTCTATTACAATAAACCTTTTCTATTTCACTGCGTTCTCCACCCCCACCCCCCGGTCTCAAACCCCAGAGGCAGGCAGCTGCAGAATGCGTTTGTAACACAATTATAAAATTTGAAGATTTCCTATTAAAAAATGCTGAAAATCCACCTAAGTGATAACAATAAAGAAGGTTGTTTATTTTAAAAGAATTGGCTCAATTAAGAGGGAAATGAGAACAGTTTAATTTATGCAACAAAATGTCTTTTATTCCTCTGCTCATTTCCCTAATTGTTGGTTCTTTGGAAGGAGATACTAGAGAAAACCGCCTTTAGAAGCCAAGGAAGAAAACAACAAATGGTTTTGAAAACTAATTTCTCTAAAGGGCAGCAAAAATGGGCCTCCTATGGGATTTACTAGGGGTCTATCTTGCTGTAAGCATTTGAAATGACACCCACCGTAAGTTTAAAAATCAAAGTTTGGTGTTAATAAAAAACTTTTCAGAATAGTTTTTTAAAAATAAATTTTAAAAATAGGTATGCATGAAAACAGAAAGCAGTGGTTATACATGAACCATGAAAGCATGAGAAAAGGTTATAGAAATAGACCCATAACATTTGTACTCAAGCTGTACTCAGTCTCATTTATTTATTTCCCTAGGACTGTTCACGGTTCCAAATCTGAGCTTGTTACAGGAGACATTTCTGCATACAGCCATTGCCGCTGTTGTAACAAATTAAAACCACAGGGAGACTTGTGGCACCTTAAAGACTAACAGATTTATTATAGCATAAGCTTCCATGAACTACAGTCCATTTCAGATGCATGAAGTGTATCCACAAAAGCTATTGTCACAATGAATTTGTTAGTATTTAAGGTGCCACAAAACTCTTCCCTTTTTGTTTCAGAAGGCTAACACAGCTACTCCTCTGGAAAGTATTTAAATAGGAATAATAGGAAAGGGTGCTATCCAACATCACAGGAGTGAACTTCCTGTCACCTTGTAGAACGTCCCCTTCTTCCCCATCCAAGGCCTACTTACCATGTCAATGCATACCCCTCCCCCTCAAACACACACATCTAAATTTATTTACAATTGGAATTGGTCTTAATCTAAAATGGCCCTCAGTATTTTTGAACCAGTGCATTCAAAGACTTGTGGTTTCGAAAGCAGATTCCACACATCAGTAAGGATCATGGGTGAGGTATTTCACTGTGTATTGTAGGTAGCTTGCCAGAAATGTGTTCTATCAATTTTGCTTTTATAGACACAGCTAGATCCTGGTTGTGTGCACCTAATTTCCAGATTTCCTGTTTTCGTCTTAACTTTCCTTCTGTCTTTTTAAAGCAAAAATTAAATTGTGTGGACCTTAGTCTCTGTCACTCCCTAATTGTGAAGCTGCTGCTGGATGAATAAATGTGTCAGGGCAGAGTGCTGCTTTGATCTTCTCTACAGTCTTTGCATTGTTATTTTTATTTGCTGTATTGGATGTCTAGTCAATGTTGAATGAGAACTGCCAGAATCAGCTCCATATCTGAGTAGCCCCTGGGTAAATTTACCTCTAATGAGCACCCATATTTGTTGGTTGAACCCCTCAAGCTAACTTGGTGGGAACAAGCATGAGCACTCTGACCTACATGAGGCAGCAGGAGACTGAATCTTGCCACACTGTTGGCATGGAATTCTGAAGCTATTCTAGGTCCAGAGCATTCTGGGAATCAACATGGCAGCCAGATGCATCTATTCAGCTTTGCCCAGAGTGTCATTTATGGTTGGGAAATGTGATGCAACATTCACTTTTACCCATTTGTGAGGATGCAACGCGGTGTAAAGTTTTCAGACATCTTTGTTAGTAACGCATCCAAGTTACTGGGGAATCTGTACACAATCTTGTTGAATAATTTGGATCAAGGCAGACAGTTTCAAGTAACGGTGCTTATTTTTTAACTTGTTAGTCATAAACAAAATTGTCTCGGCACCATAACAGAAGCAAGCTAGTGTTCCATCTACATAACCCTTGATTAAGCAAATATTGATAAACAAATGGGCTTTGTCCAGAGGAAAAATGGGATATGCTGTATTGTTTTACTGATTGATGACTGGTTACCATTTATAATGTACTGGAATTTACATTATAATTGCATTTTCTTAGAAAGAAACCTTTTGTAATTTCAGATTGAATCAGATTTTTAAATGATCTGCCTCTTTAAGAGGTGCAAGTCAGGCAGAAATTCAATAGGTGAGGGCCACAAAGTAGCAAAGAACTAGCCCTGTAACCAAGAGCAGGGATCAAGGGAAATGTCCCAGATGAAGTTGGCTGCAAGCTGCAGTTGGTGGAATTTTCCCTTCTGGGTATCACTCATAGGAACAGGAGTAAAGCGTTAATATTTTCAGTGTAATGTTCAATCACAGTTCAAAGCTGCCATTCGGCCAGGGAATGATGTAAAGTATTTGGCACCAGCCATACACATGCACTCCATTTAAAGAAGCTCTCATTCATATTTTTTCAAATTATGCTTTCATATTACTAGTATTATTATTTATTATGTTTTTTTAAAAAATAGCAATAATCACTAAAACTACAGAAAGGGGATGTGACTTTCCAGACTTTAATAATTGCTTCCTGTTTCATATTTCACTTAGAGCAGATCCAGAATTACTAAGCTGCAAATGTGCCTAATGAAAAACACATTGGGCACAATCCAGTGTCAACATCTCCTGTGCAAACCTGATTGATTTTAAAGGAAGTTGCTCACGAGCAGGGCGACAGAACACTAAGCCGAATGCCAAAAACGACAGGATGCTAAATGGAAGGATGCAAATCTTCTTCTGTGCAAGCTCCATTCGCATGAATGGGGTTTGCTCAGAAGATTGCTACGCGGCCAATTATACCTTAACCTTTTACTGCTTTAAAAGCTTGTTAAACAATCAGTCTGTGGCTTGTTTTTCTTCTCCTCTGTGCTCCCCCCCACTCCGAGCCACTGGTTTTGATCAGATCCCACAATTTATTTGCTATCGCTTGCTTTGCTTTAGGCAGTTCCTCTCTAATTTGCCCATTTGGCAGGCAGCGTTTGATGGTCCATTTCCACTGTATCTCGGGTTCAAGGTTTTAAGAAAGCAAGCAAATGTCTTAAGTGCTCACAGAGTTGATAATTGCTAAAACCAGGTTTGCTCATTTTCTGGATAGAGCTGTGAGCAGGACCAGTTGTGGCATGCTTTGCCGAGCGTATTCTCGTCTTGCTATATCTGGAATAGCAAGTAGTACAAAAGTGGACTGAGTTACCCTCCCAGCACATCAGATGTAACATAAAACAGCAGCTCCCCTGCATTTAGTACAGCCAAGAAAAGGCTGATGGGAATGTTAGGCTCTGCCTTCGCTGCCCACCCCCCTTTAAAACCATTTCCATGACAATGGAAGGCAGGTCTCCACTTTCAATGTTTCAAGGCCACCCACCCAAAAACAAACTAAAAACAACTGCACAGGACTGACTGGCAAGTAGACACTTATGGCTAGCACTTCAAGCAGGCATCTTGGCTTACAAGAATTGTAAGGAGAATTCCTGCTTGAGATTGCAAGCTAAAACCTTTCCTCTCAGATACAGCAAGCCATATCTATCCACAATTTCTCTCCTGTAAGTTTTTTTAGAGGAGGCAGCAGTGACTAGAGAAAGCCAGAGCTGCTGTCACCAAAGCTTTCTGGAAAGTACCCAGAGTTTTTCATGTTTGTTGGTATTCTTGATGAATATTTTCGATTCACTTTTGCATGCTGCTTGGGGGTCTTTTGCTGGAGAGAGCGGTATATGAATTCTGTTAGGTAAAATAAATAAATTTGCTGGCACATCAAAGCATATATTGCTAAAACATCAATTGCTAACATATCACACTGCTTTTTTTGTAGAGCGAGTGAGACAATGACCCGTAATTCCTAATTGTACCACGTGTGAAAAATCTAATACTGTAAAATAAGTTGTTTTTAAACAATATTTTTTATTAATTTTCAATTATTAAAAAATCCAATAACAGCCACATTTTATCAATATCAAATTACAATTCTCATCCAAATATAGGTCACTTATACAGCCAATTATACATTTTGAGTGACTTCCCATGTGCTGGGTTTCAGGGTGCAAAGTTCTTACTTCTTCCTGCTTCTGAAATCTTAGTTAATCCAATTGCATTCAGTCCTGATCTTAGTCCCTTAACAGCAGCTACAGATTTCCTGACCCCTTGAGATATTTACTTAAAAAAAAAAAATCCCCACAAGAAGAGTTCTATATTTCATCTCAATTGCACCTTGAATCTTTTGGGTGATTACCAGTGTAGACCGGTAGAAATAAAAAAATGAAAAGTCTATTGATTTCAGTTAGCCTACTTTAAATATGAATTAACCAGGCAACCCCCTTTATATTTAAATATATTAATGTCAAGGTCTCTGTTAGAATGTCCAGGGAAAATGATATTCTCCCCTACTGGCTGTGTCTCCATAATGCAGTTTAAGTCTGTCCATTCTCTTACATAATGTGATGTCTTGTCTGTACAATGCAAATGGCCACAGTGTGGTCGACAAGTGTACCCCATGACGTTGGAGGGCATGTGACATATGTAATATTGGGGACCCCCTCTTTATTCTGTACTTGCATTTACTCTGAGTTGAAAGCTCTCTTTCTCCCACCCTCCTCCTTTCCCCCCCTCAGTCAGCCACCTGCATCTCCCAGCACACAGGAAGCGATCCAAGGGATGTTGTCGATGGCAAACCTGCCTACAGATTCCTGCCTACAGCCTTCGTGGGGCCCCAACCAAGCAAAGAATAATTCCACGTCCGCCCCAAACGCCAAAAAAACTGGAAGTAGCAACAACAAAAATGCAGGGAAAAGGTTGCCGAAAAAGAGTGCAAAAAACAACATTGACATTGAAGATTATGACGAGGATCAGGATCACTTAGACGCCTGTTTTAAAGATTCTGATTATGGTATGGAATGTCTGCATCACTTTTTTCTCTCTGTAGGTGTGACCCTTTAAATATACGCATGCAGTGAAACACACGAATGTGGCGGGTCCCTTCATGAAAGCAGTAACGCCACCAGTTGTTGTGGCAGCAGATTCTGAGTCAGAGGCCTGAATGATTGCTGGAAGCCAGCCTTGTTTTATCTGCCTCGCAACATCTCCCTTAATTCCATTTGGTAATTTTGTCTGTGTGAGATAGGTATGGGAGTTCTTTTCAAATTTTACAAGGGAGATCTCAGGTCATGAGAGCCAGCGTGGTGTAGTGGTTAAGAGCAGTGGACTCGTAATCTGGTGAATCGGATTCGCTTCCCCGCTCTTCCACATGCAGCTGCTGGGTGACCTTGGGCTAGTCACACTTCTCTGAAGTCTCTCAGCCCCACTCACCTCACAGAGTGTTTGTTGTGGGGGAGGAGGGGAAAGGAGATTGTTAGCCACTTTGAGACTCCTTAGGGTAGTGATAAAGCGGGATATCAAATCCAAACTCTTCTTCTTCCTCCTCTTCATGCTTACTGAAGTGTTATTCAGGCATTCAGCCTGGACGCAGAAGGGCAAAAATGTGTTGGAGGATGGGGGCATGTATGATGGCCCCATTCCTAGTGTCCCTGGACATGCCCCCTTCACCTCCCAATTAAGCCTCCTCATAGTTGGGAACCCAGAGTGTTTAAGCACATCCATTAAGTGCCAGGTTTCTCCCCCACCATTAACTTCCTCTGCTTCCACTCCATGCTGCTTCATATGCTACTGCAATTTCTTCATGTTTAAAAAGCAGTTTGTGATGCAACATGGGGAGGTGGCTGTTTGAAAAAGGGAGGAAGAAGCCCTAGGCAGACATGCAGAGCTGTGCACCAACTTTTTCGGTGAGCAAGCAAAGTCATTCATGGCACTAACATTGCAATTTACCAGCCATTTACACAATCAACATAGCTTTGTTTCCCCCAGTGGGACTGCACTGCTAGAACATGCTTAGTGAAGTGTCGCCCTAAGACCGATAAATAGCCTAATAATTTAGCTTCCAAAAATATTAAGCCATACGTAAGATGTCTTCCACCCCTTTGGAAAGCACATAATTTCCCTCCACTTTCAGAATTTGAGAGGCTAAAAGCAAACAGATTGAAATCCTGTTGTATCTCAATGAAAGCTAGAATCTCTTCTGAATTGAAGAAGCTGTACTTCTTTGACAAAACATAAGCACAAATTATAATGACGGTACCTGTAGGCATATCACTCTAGTTAAATTACTTTTAAATGATTGCAAAAGTATAATGTATAGACACGATCTAAAGATGTCATTCTGAAAGGAGAAGACCGATTTGGTGGGGTGGGGAGAGAACCAACATTCTTGCTAATTACATATTTATGCTACCATTTAATAGGCTTGCTTTGTTGTAATATGGTTTGGTTCACTAAGGCTCCATTTGTCCTACATCTGGCCAGCACATTTTCAGTCGGTGGCTAAATTGATGCAATTGCTTTAAAATCATATCTCGCCATAGCAAAAAGAAATGAAATTTAAGTCCACATTTGAGATAGGTTTCTCAGTTTAAGTGGGCGTAATGCAAACAATGTAGCTGCCATTAGGCTAGAAGTTGCGGGTTCTCCGAAAGGAAAAGAGATGGAGGGTGTGGCAAATCTCAGATGTTTCCATAGAATAATTGGAGGTAGAGTAGCTGTGTCTCCAATAACCACATGTGTAGCTACTGCTTCTACCACATGGCTGCAGCTTACAGTGCATTCAATGTGTGTGAGCAACTGCCTCCACCCTGCCCATTCTTTGGGTACTTTTTAACGAGGCTAGGACTTTATAAACGGCTGCCAGAATCCTTCCTAAGCATACAAGATGCACAGAACAAAGAACTGCTAATGGCTGTAGACGGGTTCCAGATACAGTAAGCCTGCAACTTATATGGGGGTTATGTTCCATGAATCACACCTAAAGCCAAAATTGCACATGAAACACATTGGGGTCAGTAGCAGGTGGGATTGCCAAAGCGTCCCCCCCTCCCCCAGATGCCTGCCCCTTTTAATTTTTTGTTAAACCATTTGCCACAAGCACAAGGTAAGTTGTGCTTAAGTTGCAGGCATACTGCACACAGAATTACTTCAGAACTCTGGAAAACAAATGCTTGGAAAAATTATTGAAGTGCACAGTAGATCTGTAGGAATTGCTTAATAATAATAATAATAATAATAATAATTTGTATACTGCCCTTTATCCATAGATCTCAGCGCAAAGTCTGATGTGGAAGCTAAGGGCCACCTTCAATATAGTCCTAATTCAGAGATACTGACAAAGGAGTCTTGCTCCTGTAACTCAAACACTGGAATAGATCATGATGCAAAGCTAATATTTTTATCCTTCATGTTTAGAACTGAATTATTCCAGGTTTGATTCACCCACTCAAAGGCTATTGGCTCCTCCCATTTTATTTTATTTTTTACATATATGGCATGCTTACACTATCGAATAGTGCCATACCAGAATCTCTTATGGTATTTGTTTTCTCTTTTAGTTTATCCCTCCCTTGAATCAGATGAAGATAATCCAGTATTCAAGTCTCGATCAAAGAAAAGGAAAAGTTCTGATGATGCACCATATAGCCCAACAGGTAATATTTATAATACTTTAAATCAAACATATACAGGGAAAATACTCTAAAATCCTTTTAATTCATCATTTACTGTACATACACAGATTTCTAGGAAGCCCCAAAGTAAGTTATGCCATTCACTTATACCTTTTGATGACAATAAACCTAAAAATGGTCAGAGTTGCTGCAGTATTTCAAGGATGGATGTATATGGCTGATCCTGACTACCACATTCCTGGCAAGGTGCTGCTTAAATATGCTGCCCTTACCATACCTTGGGTCACAGCAAACAAAGAAAGGATTCCTCAGCAGCACTGAAATTTTGACTGGATTCCTATAATCAGACATGTAATTTTTGAGGAAATCTTTTGCATAGGTTTCAGGATCTGAGTGAGATCACTTCAATTCAGCCTTTGTACTTTATGTGTTCTACATAAAGCATGCTTAATTCTGTATTGGGTATGCTAGTGTATATATACAACTTCACATTGCTGTGTTTGTAACCTTTGTTTTTTGCTTCTGCATTTAGCAAGGGTTGGTCCATCGGTACCTCGGCAAGACAGACCTGTCCGAGAAGGTACAAGAGTTGCCTCTATTGAAACAGGACTGGCGGCAGCAGCTGCTAAATTATCCCAGCAGGTGAGCTGACCAGAGAGGTTTCAAAAATAAATAAATTCCATGGACATCGGAGTAGACCAATTGGAATTCATGGCCATTAATTTCTATGGGTCAGCACTGAGTAAAACTTAATTGAATACCACACCTAGAAATTCTGCCCTCTCCTTTTCCAACATGCTGTTCTGGGGAATTCTCCCAGTCCTCCAGAGTGGATTCGAGGGAGTGCATGGAATGAGAAGGGGCAGAAGAAGCCATGTTGCAGTAGCCAGAATCTTTGTGCCACAATGGGTTAGTTGAATCTGGTTCCCAGTTTTTCATCATAGAATCATATAGTTGTAGATTTGGAAGGAACCCCAAAGATCATCTAGTCCAACCCCCTGCAATGTAGGATTTGCAACTAAAGTATCTGTGACAGATGGCCATCCCATCTCTGTTTAAAAACCTCCAATGAAGGAGAGAGTCCACCACCTTCCAAGGGAGCCCATTCAAACAGCTCTTACCATCAGAAAGTTCTTCCTGATATTCAGTTGTTATTTCCTTCCTTGTAATTTGAATCCTTTGGTTTGGGGCCTACCCTCTGGAGCTTGTAGGGCTGCGATGGCTATTTATGGAGTGTGGTGCCTGTAATGTACCAGTGCTAACAATAACAGCTACCTTTTTGAAGCTAATGGCCATCGTATCATTTTTGAAAGGAGGAACAGAAGGGCAAGAAGAAAAAGAACACCAAAAAGAAACTGTCGCCCAACAACACAAACAAAATCCCTCAGGAAAGCAGCTCTCCTGAACCCAAGCTGGAGTCCCACAGCAGTAGTTTAGCAGACCACGAGTATACAGCTGGTGCAAGCACGTTTGGAGTGGCCCAAGTCAACCGAGGTTCTCAACCCATGGCACCAGGAGTTTTCCTCACGCAACGGAGGCCCTCGTCATCGTCACAGAATAATGCTGCCGCCAAAGGTAGTTTTGTCAGTTTATATTAGAATTGGCAGATATTTTCATGAGCTGGCAGCATCATTTCCTTAATACATGCTTTGCTTTGTCATAATATGTGGCCTTGTATTGTTTTCAAACCAGTTCATGTAGCATTTGGTAATTCGTGCTGTTATGCCTTAGTTCCCTACAGAAACCACAGGAAACCACACAACCAGTGTGTATCAAGGAAAACACACTGGTTGTATACACATGGAATGCCTGCTACTTTAGGAATGGTAGTTTTCAACTTTTAAGAAGCTAGCATACCAGTATACCTCAAGGAGCGTCTCCACCCCCATCGTTCAGCCCAGACACTGAGGTCCAGTGCCAAGGGCCTTCTGGCAGTTCCCTCATTACAAGAAGCGAGGTTACAGGGAACCAGGCAGAGGGCCTTCTCGGTAGTGGCACCCGCACTGTGGAACGCCCTCCCATCAGACATCAAGGAAATAAACAACTAGCTGACTTTTAGAAGACATCTGAAGGCAGCCCTGTTTAAGGAAGTTTTTAAAGTTTTATCGCATTTTTAAATATTTTGTTGGGAGCAGCCCAGAGTGGCTGGGGAAACCCAGCCAGATGGGCAGGGTATAAATAATAAATTATCATCATTATTATTATAATTGTTTGTCTTCTGCGGTGTGGTAAATGTTTGATACGTTTGCCCTTAGACCAGGAGCAGCAAACTGTGAATACTCTGTGGATCCCTAAGCGTGCTAATGCCTTTTGGCATCAGTCGCTGTGATGTTCGGGCAGAAGAAAGCTTTTGAAGCTCCCAAACGATCGACCAGGAGGGAGAGAACATGCCAGTTGGGCATGTGTCTCTGCCAGTTTGTTGTATGTTGTATGTTGCCATCCCAGCAGCAATCCCCTTCCCCTGTGCAGGAAAACAAGAGCCAAAGGAGAGAAAGGGGAAAGAGAAAGGCAAACAGCATAATGAGTAACTTGACCTTCAGTTTGTGGGTTGTAACTTGTGGGTTGCTTTTTCCTTTTTCTGTTCAGATTAGTTTTTTAGCCTTGATGAAAAGATATTTGATATCAATCTTTGTGTTCTTTTGCAGATTTCAACAAAATCTATTTAAAAAACAACAAAAACACCCCAAAATTTAAACTCACCATCAGTCAACTAGATGGCCTTAGTCAGGCCGCCATTTTCCTAAATGTTTGATTTGCTTCTAGAATGTAGGGATGCAGCCAAATCCTTTCCAAACCAATCTTTGTTTGCATTTGCTTCATCTTTCTCCGTCATAAAACTTTCTTTGTAGACAGAGGTTTTGTGGCTTAATGTGTCCCCTTTTCTCACACTTGCAGGGAAACGTACGAAAAAAGGCATGGCCACAGCTAAGCAAAGGCTTGGGAAGATTTTGAAAATTCATCGGAACGGGAAACTTCTCCTCTAAAACTTAGCCCCAGCTGGGACTCTTATCAAAGTTCAGAATGTCCTGAGCTGACACTAACTCTTCTTCAACTCTTGAAGGACCTTCAGTCGTATTGTGCAACACCCGAGGGACAATACCAGTTAACTTTTTGCCACCACTTTAATAAATTCTTTTTAACTTTCAGCAGTTAAACATGTACAGAATACTGCTATAAATATTTTTTAATATAGATGTCCTTTCTCAAATTGCTGAGAGTGACTAGTTCGCAAAAAGTTAATACTCCAAGAAACTGAGGATCATTCCAGTTTTAGGAAAGTATCCCTTTAACTTGTTTATAAGTGAAGAAAAAGTGGTTGTTTTTAACAGTATGCACATTAATTTCAGTTATGTTTCATTTATCCAGCTGCACCAATTTTAGAGAGGTATCTGGTTAAGTGGCAGGAGATTAGAGTTTTGGTAAATTCCACCTTTGCTCAAATTAACTTACAGAGAGGGGGAAGAAATTTTTGCCATTACTGTGTGTGATATAATACATGCAAGACACAATATGCATAATGGAATACTTAGTTTTCTTTACCTGGCTCATGATAAGTATGTTTTGGTCAACGGAAGAACTAAAATTGCACTTCAGCACTACTAAGAACTTTCCCTATAACCGGGTATGGGACAAAAATGGATGAATTAATTTATTTTATGTGCAATGCTAGGTGACTGCCGGAACAATCCGGATCACAGGCCTGATCCAATTGGGTTAATGATTAGGGTGTGTAGACGCAAAATGGGTTAATGCAGTTCTTTGAAAATCAGTGATTGTTATTCCATTAATTTCAGTTGGTGCTGGATTACAGTCCTTCTCATTGATAGTTTTCCATCCCTCCCACCATTTTCTTATCTGTAAGTTTTATTTTTTTTAGCACCTCTTAGCATACTGTCTGTCCTTATTGTCTATGCTTTCACTACCACAAGGCAATGTGTGATAGGAGTAGCCTTGTAAGACAAAGCAAAACACCCCACTAATAACAAAAACCAATGTGTACAGCTGGGAGATTGTTACAAAATGATGGAATTGGCTCCTTAGCAATAAGACCTGAAAAGAACGGTTGTGTCTGGAGATTTCTTTTTACTCACTGCTGTTCTTGCTAAGGCTTGTTTACATGATCCTAGAAACAGAGGGGTTGCAGTTTTGTTTCTTTCAAGATATTGCTAGGTCAGGGTTTCTGTTTGGAAATTATGGCCGTTGTTTACCAGAGCAGAGAATTCCATGTTCAGGGCTGACTCTCCACTTAACCTTGTGACAAAGGTGCCACTTCTGTGTGTCTAGGCCCCCGTCTCGAAGTGCTGATTCTTGAAATTGAGCACTATGAGGGAAGAACAGATGTCATGGCTCCTTCTGAATCCCAAAGACAGATGCTGCCCATGGCATGTGAAATAGTCTCCTTATCTCCCCATTTCAATGGCTACTGGTGTGGCGGTGCAGGACTTGACCAAGGAGAAATGGCAAGTGTGACACAAAGTTAACACAATATGTCCTCCTTACATTGTAAGCCTGTGCGTGCCAACTCTGAAGTAAGTCCCTTTGAGTTCAACGTGCTTACTCTTAAGTGGATATCCGAATGACCTTTAGTCAAGTATCTCCTCACCAGTGCTATGTTCTAGAAAAAGAGGTGGCTCCCTCGTTCTCTTAGAATAGCAATGGAACCCACCTGAGAGGTGCCAGAACTTAGTTCTGGCTGCAAAAAAGCCCTGCCGCTCAATAATTTCCTTGGGTCATCCCTTGGACACTTGCTATTTTGACGTGAATTCTGAACCCCATCCAACAGTTCGCACATTACTTTCACAGCGACACTGGTTTTTTAATGCAATCAATTAATATGAGATGAAACAAATGACAGTCCCCCACCAATTAAGCAGGGTTTCTTTCTTTCAATTTACAGTAGCCTTGAGTAAACCCCTGGATCATGTAAACAAAGGAGGCACATCATTGAGCTAAGCTGTTTTCTTGGGATAACTAAGAATGTCAGCAAACAGGGCACTTTCTTCTGGCTCCATGACTCAACCCCATCCCATCTTCCTGCTCTGGGAAAAGCAGCTGGCGGGTGTGTGGGTGTGTGAGGAAACAGTTCCAGAGGCAAAGTGCTAAGAAAATGTAACATCTGTATCAACACTTTGAGGGTTTGTGGGTTGTTGTTTATTAATGCTTGCAAACCCACTAAGACATGATGGCTCCATGGTTTGAGCTCGCCTTGACCCCAAGGCAGGCCGTGAGGTGCAAACCCATGTCAGCGATGTACATAAGGCTTCTGACAGTCATATCAAAGCACTTCCTATGAGATACACTTGTCTGGAGGAATGACGGCTGTGGGCACACACAGATGTCTGATAAGACGAAAGCCAAGCTTATTGACAGTTTAACTGGATACTTGTCGTCTTTTAACTCTCTTAGTGTTTAGTGTAGAGTGCATTATTTTACATTAAACTTGCTTGTCTGCATTTAAACACTTAAAGAGTTAAATTTGTTTCTCAGGCAATCCCAGGTTTTCATTTATAGATCTGTTTCCTAAAGCATATTTTTTCATAGAACGTAGCCTGTAAATAGCTTTTTAAATACCTTCTTTTTTATAAGAGCAAAGTATCTTTAGACCTTTCTTTCTATAGAATACTTCATTAACCTTTATACAAGTTTTTTGCCGAGTATTATCAACTATTGTATTTTAGGTTCTTGACTCTAAGAGAGGAATTTTGGGTTTTTGGTCTTTGTTTTTGTTTTCTTTTCCCTTTGATTATTATTATTATATTAATTATTTCGGCATTGCCTGAAAAACAAGTAAAACTTTGTGCAGCCTTATACAGAATCGAATAATAGTACAAAAAATTGATCTATTTAAGACACATTATGAAGAAGAATCTTCAACTTTATAATACCAGCTCCTTGTTTCAATTCTTGTATTATGAGGGGATACAATTATTTTATTAGCACCTTGTGAAGTGTTTCCGTGTTTTGTGATGATGTAATTTATTAATGTTTGTAGCTTTTTATATTTGTACATTTATTATGAGCTTTGTTTATATACACATTACCTGGATGTGATGTCCATGAGGAAAAAAAAAACAGCTACAGAAAACAACTGAGGCCTTATTAACTAACCTTTCTACAGCCACGATGGGGAAACTGGGTTTGGATCCTCGGAGTCAAAAATGTTAGTTGAATAGGGCCCCAGGGTTAAGCCGAGCAAGTTTTTTTAAGCTTCCCTAGTATACTGTTCTTGTCAAGCATTTATATAATATAACACAAACATCATGCTGTTTTTTATTATTATTATTATTGTTATGATTATGATTATTATTTTCGCAACATGTACATTTCTAACAAAGTTTATTGTGGCTATCTATTACAGTGTTTTATTTACCGATTCATATCAAATGCTCTTGTATCAAGTCCATGAAATCTAAGTAAACTTAGATCAAAATTTTAAAAGTAAAATATTTCAGGTTTTGTATAGAACTGGCGTTGGTTTGGTTCTTGAGAGACTTGATTCAGGCCATGGGTCTACAAGGTCCTGCATCGCAGGGGGTTGAACCACATGACCTCTTTGGGTCCCTTCCAACTCTACAATTCTGTGTCTCTTAAGTCATCGAAGGGCAACACGCTGCTCTGGGTTGCAGGTAACACTTGTTCACTGCCAGGGCAAGAGTTTCAGTGCGGAAGCTATTTGAATAGGAGCAGATTGCTGTAGAAGCAACTGCAGGCAGGATGAGATCCCCACGACTGATCACAGGGCACATAATGAATACCATCCTGCTGTGTTTGCAGGTGCACCTTGCAGAAAGCAGACATTCGTGCACCAGAAGAATGGGCTCCTCCAGATCACCAAAACTCTTTTAGGCTCTGAGGTATATGAGTGTAAACTAACCCCAATAGCTATGTTCCACCTCTACTGTTGGAAGTGGTTTGCCTTACAAGTGGCCAGGAATCACAAGCGGCAGGGCCGGATTTAAGTTTGATGGGGCCCTAAGCTACTGAAGGTACATAGTCTTAAATACTGTCAGCTTAGTCATTGTTTATTTACAAGCTGTAGTGCAAGAGGCAAAGAGGTAAAACTCACCTCTCCTGCAGGAGGCTTGACTGACACCTCAGGAACTGGTAATTTCTCTATTCTACCGAAGGTCATGGGACCCTTTATATGTCCCGCTGTCCTCTGTCAACAACAAATTGTCGCTGTATTTTGTGTTGAATATGAGAAGAGAAGACTCCCTGGAAAAGACCCTGATGTTGGGAAAGATGGAGGGCATAAGGAGACGGGGATGACAGAGGACAAGATGGTTGAACAGTGTTCTTGAAGCTACCAGCATGAGTTTGACCAAACTGCTGGAGGCAGTGGAAGACACGAGGGCCTGGCGTGCTCTGGCCCATGGGGTCACGAAGAGTCGGACACAACTAAACAACAACAACAAAATATGCTATATGGTAATTTATGGACCTAATAGGCATCTAAGCCATTTGCACACGCAGAATGTAGAAATGAGTAAACCAGTGATATTTTAGGGAGCAGGTTAGCAGGCGGGGCCCATTACTTACATCATAGGAGCCTACACAACACAAAACACTGTTGCAATGTTTTATTTGCTTTTTATCTTATATTTTGGAAATATACACCCAGTGGTTTTTTCCTTTAAATTTTTTTGGGGCCCCCAGGAAAGTGGGGCCCTAAGCTATAGCTTGTTTAGCTTATACATAAATCCGGCACTGACAAGCGGTGAAGTGCTGTTGTACTTTATATCAAATTTTTTTTTAATGCATACATCTTTTAAAATGCAATTTCCCCTAAAATGCATATTTTTGCAAGCACTTTCCCTTTTAATTTATTTACTAATATATCCATTTATGTATACTTTGTTTATTCACTGCATTTACAAGCACCACCACCCCACTTACACAAGGTTATGTTCCGGGGGCCCCATGTGCATAAGCACCTTCTAAACACCCTGGGACTTGTTAAAGAGTAAAAGAGTATTGGGAAATGATCCATAATGAATTGAAAAAAATGTTTAGAAGTACTTTCCCCAGTACTATCCCCTTTCTGTTGGGGATAATTCAGACTGAAATTCCCAGGTGTCAAAAAAGGTTATTTATGTATGCTACTACTGCGGCCCGTGTTTTGTTAGCCCAAAAATGGAAAACGAGCAATGTCCCAACCAAAGAAGAATAGCAACTTAAGTTGATAGAATATGCACAACCTGCAGACTTAACATATAGAATAAGAGAACAAGAACAACATATGTTTAAAGAAGATTAGAAAATGTTTATTGAATATATGGGAAATAATTGTACAGCTGAAAACGCTGGCAGATTTAAGATGAATTCAACAGTGTAAATAAGTTTTGATGGATGCAGTAATGGAATACTGAATGATATAGTTTTTGTAAAATATGCAGGGATTTATGATATGTAAAATGAACCATGGAAAGAGAAGAAGGGAAGTCATTGATCTCTTAAGGATGTTAAATGAGTATTTTAAATTGTAAAACGGAAAATTTAATTAAAAGAAAAGAAAAGCACCCTTTAAGCACCCTCTCTGCCTCTACCCAATCCAGACCAAAAATACTGTATCCAAAGATATCCACGACTAGAGTTGAAGTTCTGAGGCTAGGTAGAGGCTGGAGGATGTGTGGAAAAGAGGCTGCTGCTGGGGAGAGCCTAAACAAAGCCCTGCTGCACCTCCAATCTCTTGGGGGCTTCCTCTGCCCTCACTGACATCCCCTTTGGGCTCTGGGGTGCCAGTGTGGTGTAGTGGTTAAGAGCGGTAGTCTTGTAATCTGGGGAACCGGGTTCGCATCTCCGCTCCTCCACATGCAGCTGCTGGGTGACCTTGGGCCAGTCACACTTCTTTGAAGTCTCTCAGCCCCACTCACCTCACAGAGTGTTTGTTGTGGGGGAGGAAGGGAAAAGAGAATGTTAGCCGCTTTGAGACTCCTTAAAGGGAGTGAAAGGCGGGATATCAAATCCAAACTCTTCTTCTTCCTCTTCCTATGAGGACTCTCCAGCTCTGTCCCACCATTTCCAGGTTGGAATCAAATTATTTATTTCCTGGCACCAGGCATATATGGGGTCGCACATAAGTGTGGGGGGGGGGGGATGCCTTTCTGCCAAGGTAGTTCACATTTTTTATTTTGCTTTTCCCTAGCAAATAGAGCAGTGGCAGACCTGAGTGACAACTTTCTCACTCCTGTCCGCTGCAGAGACTTACATTAATTAAAGTAAATGTAGAAGCCCTTGATTGATTGATTGATTGATTGATTGATTGATTACAGTGGTACCTTGGTTCTCAAACTTAATCCATTCTGGAAGTCCATTCCAAAACCAAGGCATTCCAAAACCAAGGCATGCTTTCCCATAGAAAGTAATGCAAAACAGAATAATCCAGACTTTTAAAAAGAACCCCTAAAACAGCCATTTAACATGAATTTTGCCATCTAATGAAACCATTGATCCATAAAATGAAAGCAATAAACAATGTACTGCAGTCACACAATCAATCAATCAATCAATCAATCAGTAGCTGAACTGGGTTACACACAGTCACAAAAACAAAACAAAAAAGAGCTGCAAAAACAAAAACGCAAAATAAACAATAAAGCCAGACAGACCTCAGCGTAACATCCAAAACGGAAGTGTGGCACTCAAAATGGAGCACGTTTAGCTTCTGAAAAAATTTCGCAAACCGGATGTGACGTTAACGTATGAGAGTGCTGAAGATGAAATAGTTATACAAGTTACCCAATCAGAACCAAAGAGGGGTGAAGTTAGAGGAACTATAAAACCAGCTCTGGGAGGGGTGAAGGGAGAATTTGTTGGGAGTGGAGTGGTTGGTTGGTTGGAGTGGGAGTGAATTGGGATAGAGTCTGTGGGTAGGTTGAGTTAGTGTAGCTAAAGTAAGTTGAGTCAGGAACAGTTAGGAGCTAGGAAGACAAGTAAATATCTGAGAGGTGGTTTAGTGAGTGAGAGCAGGTAGCGGACGTTATAGGTCTGGATAGGCACCCTATGATTGTAATTGACCGATACCATTTATGAAACCACACGCTTGTTAAGCTGCAATAAACAAACATAAGTTTATGTTCCAATTTAAACCTGACTGGACTCAGTATTGTACCAGGTAGGGCCTGGGTGGTGGCAGCAAGAAATCAAGTGGTGGCACAGGGATCAATAGACGGTGAAACGTCCGGGGACCCTGTGTGATCGCCACACTGGAGCACTTACTTCTGAGTTTGTAGTGTTTGGGTTCCAAGTTGTTTGAGTACCAAGGCGTTTGAGAACCAAGGTATCACTGTATTTAATTTCTACAGCACTTCATTTATTAAGTGGTGTACAGAAAACTGAAGCAAGAACAGACAACTTAAACAAAATATTACAACAAGGCGAGAAGAGTTTCTGGAAACAATGGACATCAAAGGCCCAAAGGGGATGTTACTTCCTCAGGTTGTCCACAGCTGTGTCCCATTCAGCTGTGCTCTCCACACCCACTTCCAGGTTCAGCATGGTTTAAAAGAGAAACAGGGTGGTTGGCATTCGTCTGCCTCGGGAGACAATGGAAAAGGGCATCTGGAGGGGTGAAGTCAAACCGTTGGAGAGTTACATGCATGCAAACTGAAGTTGTAGCTGAGAAGGTCTGTGAAAGTCTCAGGATTTGGGAAGTGATCGTGTAGCTCAGGGATCACGAACCTTTTTAGGCCAATGATAATATTTGGATTTTTGAATGAGTGACGTGGGGGGCTACCCTCTCTGCCCATAGAGAGGCAAAAAAATGCAAAGTGTGTGCACAAACAATTCTCTTTTCCAAGACATGAAAGACCAACTTTTGTTGTGTACCCTAGTACTATAATAATAAAGCTGCAGTCCTATGCAAGCTTACCTTAGAGTAAGATCTACAGATCATAATGGATGGAACTGCTTAGTAAACATGCACAGACTTGGGCTGCATGTCTAACGATCCACCTGCCAGTCTGTTCTTGCTCTTTTGAAAGCAGCCAATGGCGAAGTGTGGCTTTCACAAATGAAAAGTCCTCTTCAGGAAATATAATCCAACTGTATGTAATCATTTACTTCCCTGGCTCTTGACTTGTTCCAGAATTTTGTGAGCGGCGAAATGGATGAAAATAGCTATCAGGGAACAGCAAAGTCTATCAAACATATGGTGGAATTTGTACATAGATATAATTCCTTAGTTCTTTCAGATTCAGAATTAATAGTTCTATCTATTATTTAGCTAACCAAACACAGTGGACATTTTTAAAAAATGCAAATTGTGAAAACCACAAGTGTAACTGTCCACAAGATGGAGCTGTTCTTCTGCACTAGAGACTCCATCCAACTGCATGAGGTCTTTTCACCAATCTAAACACACAACAGTGTACATTCAAAAACAGAGCTCTGGCAGCTTTATTATTCCAAATGAGCTGTGACAGTAAAGGAGAAAAACTCCTCTCACATTCAGCAACAAGACTGGTGTGTGTGTGTGTGTATATATATATATATATATATATATATATATATATATGCTTTCGTAGATTTTCACGGGTACAGGAATGCAGGTTTTGGTGTCCTCGGGTGTCTTCCCGTGTAAAAGTTGGGGTGTCTAGGCGACGTTTCGACGAGGTCTCACTCGTCATCTTCAGGCTGGTGCTTTCGGCTTCTTGTTACTGGAACAGAGCGGGATCTCAATGTTTGAGTTCCTATAAATACTGTAGAGGGGGTGTGGTGTCTAGCCTCCAATGTTCTGGGCAGAGAGGAAGTTCCCAGGCTAGTGTGCCTTTTCTTCTTTTGTTCCTTAATTACTTGAGAGATACCTTGAGTGATTTCTTGAGTGATATCCTGAGTACCACTTAGGTGGGTCATTAGGTGTGGATTAGTTGCTAAAGTCTTTGTGTCTTGACCTCTTGAACTTTGTGAAGAGTTTTCCTGAGAAGATGGCTGTATTGCACTTAGTTGTGCTTTGGCTTGGCTTCGTGTATAGGGGCGAGCTGTGGTTTTGTGGCTTGTGTCAGCCAGATCTGTGTAGGGATTGCAGGGGGGTGCAGCATCCGGAGGTGCCACCATGGACTGGCTACTGGATGGTGTCAGTAATTCATCTGTGGAGAGGGTCTGGGTTTGGGTCTGGTGTGGTTGATTGGTGTTGGCGTTCTGTGTGCCTCTGGATCTGGTGTCAGTTTTTGTGGGGAGGGCTAATTTCCAGATGTCTGGCAAGCGGGATGTGTCGTCACGCTTGTTCATGTTGTGAGGGTGTTTCTCTATCTCGATGGCTTCCATGATTATTCTCTTGTGGTGATGTTCCGTGTTAAAGAGCAATTTGGAATCTGCAAAATTAATTTCGTGTCCTGTTTCTTTCATGTGTTGGAAAAGAGAGGAAGTTTTTTCTTCTTTTTTGACGGCATTCTTGTGTTCTGCGATACGTGCATTTATTCGTCTGTTTGTTTGTCCAATGTACGTGGCTGGGCAGACTTTGCAAACAGACGAATAAATGCACGTATCGCAGAACACAAGAATGCCGTCAAAAAAGAAGAAAAAACTTCCTCTCTTTTCCAACACATGAAAGAAACAGGACACGAAATTAATTTTGCAGATTCCAAATTGCTCTTTAACACGGAACATCACCACAAGAGAATAATCATGGAAGCCATCGAGATAGAGAAACACCCTCACAACATGAACAAGCGTGACGACACATCCCGCTTGCCAGACATCTGGAAATTAGCCCTCCCCACAAAAACTGACACCAGATCCAGAGGCACACAGAACGCCAACACCAATCAACCACACCAGACCCAAACCCAGACCCTCTCCACAGATGAATTACTGACACCATCCAGTAGCCAGTCCATGGTGGTACCTCCGGATGCTGCACCCCCCTGCAATCCCTACACAGATCTGGTTGACACAAGCCACAAAACCACAGCTCGCCCCTATACACGAAGCCAAGCCAAAGCACAACTAAGTGCAATACAGCCATCTTCTCAGGAAAACTCTTCACAAAGTTCAAGAGGTCAAGACACAAAGACTTTAGCAACTAATCCACACCTAATGACCCACCTAAGTGGTACTCAGGATATCACTCAAGAAATCACTCAAGGTATCTCTCAAGTAATTAAGGAACAAAAGAAGAAAAGGCACACTAGCCTGGGAACTTCCTCTCTGCCCAGAACATTGGAGGCTAGACACCACACCCCCTCTACAGTATTTATAGGAACTCAAACATTGAGATCCCGCTCTGTTCCAGTAACAAGAAGCCGAAAGCACCAGCCTGAAGATGACGAGTGAGACCTCGTCGAAACGTCGCCTAGACACCCCAACTTTTACACGGGAAGACACCCGAGGACACCAAAACCTGCATATATATATATATATATATATATATATATATATATATATATAATGTAAATATTATAGCAGATGTCTAATTGCAATGCATGATCAGGGTCAAGGATTATGTGTCGATCTTTTTTTTGTTAAGGCTGTTGGGAATTGTAGCTCTGTTAGAGGTAAGCTGTAGTTCTTTATATAGTGCTTTAAATGGACAGTGCGTATGCAGCCTTACTGACAAGTGTGTGTACTATTTCAATAATTCCCCTACCTGCAATCTGTTCTTAAAAGACATAGGAGACTGCAGCTAGCTGGTGGGTGGTAGGCCTGTTCTTTAAATAAGAGCTGGGGATATTTATTCTTGTGGGAGGGAAGAGGAATCTGCCTTTCAAACCTCCAAAAATTGTGCCCACAGCCTGTTGTTTGTAATCTTGGCCCTGAAATGTTAGTCCGAGACAGCAGCACTGAAGTACCCCATTCATTGTCCTAGCCAGTTTTAAAATGCAGAGGCTTTGTGGTGGACTGTGTATTCCTGTATATGTAGTGTGAATACTTGACCTGTCTTTTCCCTTCAATATGGGAACCAAAGTCCTGCTTTTCTGGAATACAGAGGAAAACGGAGTTGATGTCTCCTTTATTTTACTTTGATTGTTCTTGACTGCTCTGGCCCAGAAGCAAAACTGTGATGAGCAAGGCAGTTTCTGTGGAAGTTTCCAACCTGACTGAAAACTGGATGGATGAGAAATTTGATGAGATTCCCAGTACCCCTGTAGAAGAGCTTCACATGAGGGATTAATTTTGGGAGCGTCTCTGAATTAACCTTATGAGCATTTCCCAATCACTAATCACAAGTGAAGAGAATCTTCTCAATTGGTTGAATGATGGATGGATCGGCAGTTTTGGCTTAGGTTTCATATATTCCAAGCGCAGTTCCACTTAGAAAATAGCTTTAACATAGCACTCAAAAGAAGCATAAAATGCCTCGATGGTGCAAAAACTGAACCTGTTACTGGACCAGATCCAGAACTCCTTTTGCTCAAATGGATTTAAGCATCTGAAATGTCTTGCTTCAATTAGTTGGTTATACCAGCATAAATGCAATTCTCAGAGACAACTTACATTACTGGGCTACACTCCTGTAGTCATTTGCCTGGGAGTAAGCTCCATTGAACATAGTAGGACTTACTTCTGAGTAGACATGGATAGAAGTGGTCTGCTAGAAACCTTGTCCCTGTATCACCAACCTCTGCTGGAGATCCTGGCAATATAATGTGAGACATTTTATAAAAAGCTCTAAAAGTATATTAGTCAGTTCATTCACTGCCTCATCTTCTGATGTAATATAAGTGTCGTTATCTCTCAGCCATGTTCTACTGCATTCTCCATAGGACAGGCTGTAGAAAGTGAATGGACACACATCTGACCTCTGAAACGGTATCTGACCTCTGAGCATACTTCAATTTCCCATAACACACTGCCGCTGATTTTAGGATGGCCATACTCGAACAAAGGAATTTCAAAGGCAGCCTGCAGGGTGAAGCTGTCAAATTATAATTCATCAAGATGTTCAGTTCTATTAACTTGGGTCTTAATAAGGACAATGGGTTGTAAGCAGCAAAGCTTTATTCAGAAGAGACCCACCGACATTAACAAACTTAAGTTAATTTTAATGAGTCTACTCTGTGCATGACTAACACTGGATGCAACCCATAGGCTTCTTTTTTTACTACAAATGTTAATCAACTCAACATCTGGCAAGTCGGTTGTTCTATCACATTATCACTGCCAATGTTAAGGGTCACTTAGAATTTTTTGCCTATGTTCTTGCTCTAACTAAATTGTCACTATAAAAACACAAGGACTCCTTCTAGGCCTTGACCTCTGCACTCTTTGTAGGTAGCCGCTATCCCTGCCAAGATAATCAGCAACAAAGGCCTGGTGCTAATGTGCTTGTCTGTCCTCATTTCCTTAGCTGGCAGTTTCAAGTCAGAAGGGGCTGACCGACACTGTAAAAAATAAATAGGCCTCAAATGGTGGAGTTGTGAAAAAGTTGACCGATGTAGTGGTCTATGTCAACTATGGTTTATCTCTTTCCATACCACTTGACACCTGAGGACTATGGCCTCTATGACAACAAGCCTAAGAAGGGCAACCAAAAACATGTGAAGGAGATATTCTGCTCACCAGGAGGCAAAAAAGTCCAGTCCATGTAGACAGCAGATCTTAGGTTACTTTCAAAATTGAATCCAACAAAGTTGGTGGAATGACTTCCACTTGCTCTATGGAGTATCATCTCCCTCTCCTCCCTCTATACCCTTGATCCTTCCACTAAAAACAAAACAAAAAACTCTGCTCTGGAGGGATGGGGAAAAGCTCAAAGCAGGGGGAATCTGCAGAGGGATGAGCAGAGGAGAAGGGTAAATTCATTGCCTGAGCAGGTGTTTCACTCGTGCAATGACTTCATTGGATACAACCCACAGACTTGAATATTCCATCTTTTGTTCGCTTCTTGAATTCATTTAGAGTGCCCTCTTAAGCATTGCCGAAACGGACTAAGCGCAGCATCGGAAAGGAAGACAACAGAGGGCACAGATTTGTGCAGAATTTTTATGTGCTAATATAGGTGCAAATGCAAATTGAAAAAATAATCACTATAAACAAAAACACGGTGTATCTTGCCACACTGGGAAAGACTGTGACCAGATGAGACTTGTGTGCCTGCTCAATCTGCTGCCCAGGTGCTAACTGTTGACTTTCCCATCTCATAGATCTTGGCCCAGCAGCTCTTCAGACAGAAGACTTCTTCACATAGAGTATTGTTCCCTATAAAGGAGCACCGATGGCCACTCTACAAGCATCATGCACTGAAAATGCATTTGATGCATTCAAATAGGTGCACACACAACAGCACAAGTACCCATGTACAACTGGGCCTAAACTGGACATTCATGCTCGTCCCCCGATTGGAGCGATTTCTATTATAGCAGATATGTGCTTTAATGTTCAGCAGAAGGATTTGCATCCACATGGTGCCCCATCCAGCTAGAGGTGGATGGAAGCCTCTGCTTTCATATTCATAGACCCAGGAGTTAGATCCGAGTTCAGACATTTATTTTTCTTGACTCAGAAGCATTTGGAGGTTGGGGAAAGAGGAAAATAAAATGATAGAATGGGGGATCTAAATGAAAGAGGCCACACATTTCTTCTCACCTGACCTTCATTATTTCCTACAATATTGGGGGGGCATCTTCCACCACCACAGTTCATGTGAACGAACAACTGCATTCAAATGCTTAACAATAAAAAAGTATCTATGAAACCTTTAGTGCTGCAGTCAGGCTATTCAGAGAGAGAGAGAGAGAGAGAGAGAGAGAGAGAGAGAGAGAGAGAGAGAGAGAGAGTATTGTAGGGTACATTCAGACATAGGCAATCTTGCATTAGTTTTCCTGATTACAATGACACCACTTCTGTCCCTTTTGCTAATATTCCTTTCACACTGCAGTACTTGTTTCATTATGGAACTGTGGCTTTTTAACCGATACACCAGAATGTTGTGCTATATTTCATCCACACAGCAACAAATGTCATTGTACAATGCCCCTACTCCCCCCACTTTCCCACACATGTGTGCTTCTGTTCCCTCATGATTTCCCCCCATCGGAACAGCAGGAAAGAGATGTATGCCGATATACCACCTCAAATTCCATTACTTTAGTCCCATGATTTTCCAGGTTAAGGTGGATGCATGAGGTGTTGTTTTTTTCCTGGAATCAAATAACACAGAAATGAACACAGAAATGAGCCCTAAACATGTCTTATATGCCACTCGTTTGCAAGGAGTGGTTTTTGCGTCACAAGGAAGCTCAAATATAATGTAGAAATTAAATTATGGGAACATCAGAGAAATGGAATAAACTGCCATTTGAATGCAGCCTTATCTAATCTAATCTATCTTCAGAGAGAGAGAGAGAGAGAGAGAGAGAGAGAGAGAGAGAGAGAGAGAGAGAGAGAGAGTAGTCTGTCTTTTTTTCTACAGATTCAGTCCAATTATGATAAACCATCTCCCTTTAAATAGAAGGTATTTTCTTGCCTTTTTTAATACTTCAGGCATGTTTCTCTCTGTAAAAGCTCAGCATGTGGGGAGAAAAGGCAGGGATGGTATCCTTTGCTCAAGAGAATGGTAACAGGACACCACACAGTGCCTTTTCACCTCTAGGTCACCAATCTGATTCCAAATCGGCACAGCGGTGAATGAAAGCTGTTACCATCTGCTGTCTTAACTGCCGGTAGCTGATGTGGAATAGATTGCCAGTTGGCACATCTTGAGTTTGAGGAGGAATTCTCAAAACCTGGGTGGTGCGGCAGGCTGGTGAGAGTCACAGACAGACCAAGGAGGCCCAGGGTATCCTGGGACACCAGATGTGCGCAGGGCAAGCTAGTCCCAATGAGAATGAAGGATTGTGGGGTATGGTCCCTTGGCGCAACTTGGGCAGGATGGTTGTGTTTGAGGGCTGCCTGTCAGCGTGTCAGGCGTGAAGCTGTGCACCACTGATGTGCCATATTGTTCGTTCAGCGAGGCCTTTCCTTTCTCTTGTAGCATGATTAAAGCAAATAAACCAAAGCTCCTGATTATGTGTATATATCAAACATGGTAAAATAAGAAATACAGATGTAAACAAAACAAAACAAAACAAAACAAAACAAAAAAACCCTTTAAATAGCCCTGTGTATATTAAAAGGATCCTGTCCATTTGTCAGATGGTTAGTTGTATGGCATCTATTCCTCAGGGTCTTGTCTTTTTCGGTCTGCATTCGATTGGTTCCCTGGGTTTAATAAAGCTCATATAGCAGCCATTGTATCGTCAGAGCTGAAAGACTAAAATCAGTATGCAATTTGCCTCCCAAGGTTTTGAGCCTGTTTTATTATAACTGACAGGTCAGCCAGCACTTTGAGGTACGAAACCCACACATGTTTGGCACACATTTTCCTGCAGGGGGTTCCTGCAAGTGATGACAGACAGTACTAAATAGCTTCAGACCCAAATACGTTGCATTTGCTCCACTAGAGCCTCACCCGAAAGCTGCTGCATTGGGCAATTTACAATCGCCTCAGGACAGTCTCATCATTTACCTCACCCGGTCTGGGTGGCAAATGGCCACCTATGGTTAAGAAACAAAACAAAAGCAAGCCATTTAGCTTTCTGTGGTCACAAAGTGCTGCAGAAAAGCAGGGACTGTGCCAGACCCAGTAAGCAGGTCCCTTGTTTTCATCTTTTGTAGTGGGGTGAAAGACTTGTATCTAACTGGACAGAAGTCTCTTTACACAGCAGAGCTGATGGAGGTTATCTTCAGGTTATCTTCAGACAGTTTCGCAACCTGCTTTAGCATATACAGTGGTACCTTGGTTTAAGAACTTAATCCGTTCCGGAAGTCCGTTCTTAAACCGAAACCGTTCTTAAACTGAGGCGTGCTTTCCCTAATGAGGTCTCCCGTCGCCAGTGCCCTTCCACCATTTGGATTCCATTCCTAGACTGAGGTAAAGTTCACAAACTGGGACATGACTTCTGGTTTTGTGGAATTCATAAACCAAATAGTTCGTAAACAGGGCTGTTCTTAAACCAAGGTACCACTGTATCTAATATCTTCAAGACTAACCATAATAATTAACCCCCTTCTCCCTTTGTGTTACTATGTTTCAAAGGGTTAGAATTGTTTTGAAAGCTAGTACCTGTCAAAGTTTAAGATTAAAAATATGTGTTTTCTACATTTAGCAACATTTGGCTTGCAGTCCTGTACACTCTTACCTTGAAAACAGTACATTTTAAGATATGATACAGAGTACTACTGTATATAGTACTTATACACACAGAAATATACTGTGTTATTCAATACAGAATAAGTTCAGTTAAACTCAGTGGAGCTTTCCTCTAAGCGTCCATGTATAGGATAGCACTGCCAATCTTACTAATGGATAAAGAGTTTTTAAAAACCGTATCTCTTCCGTCTCATTATCCTTGTACAATGATGGATATATAGGAAAGGACCAATAGAATGGTCAACATTAATTACAAGATAGATACTGTTTCCTGGGGGGCCCTAACTGGTTAAAAGTCAAAACTGATAAACTTGAAAAGTCTCTTTCAAAGTCTCTTTCAAAGGTCCTTATCTTTTGTTGTCTGTAGCTTCAAACCATGTTTTCAACACCAGCATTACAAATGTCCATTACATGTGTTTCATCCGGTGATTACATGGTGACATCTTTGGTTAAAGTGGGTTGCCCTGCTCTGTCTGTTTTAGAGCTGATGGGTGCTTATACAACTCTGTCATCGAAAGCTTTTCCGTCTTTCCAGAATAAATATGCCTCGCTAAAAGAAGACACAGCAGCAGAATCCCTTTTTGGTGACAAATCATTTGGTGCATTCATAACAACGAACTTGTTCTTAATTATTTAACAAAATTCAGCTTTTTACTACAGCAAATAATTGGTGGAGCCATTAAACTTATTCTCACAAATTGATGTACCTTGGCTGGTTTTGTTTGCTAATACTAAAAGTAAACCCCAAATCATAAAACTGGATTTGATTTACTTGCAGTTGTTGTTGTTACCACTCCTGCTGCTATTTTATTTTGATGATACCTTTGATACATTCAGTATGACACATTCCCCTTATTCATGATCACTGGAGATCTCGGATATATGTGCTCAATAGGTCTCACACCCTGATCTAACTGCATCTGATTTAGATAAAGAGCATTCTGGCCTTTTCCAGTAATATGATTTATCCAAATATGAACAGTCCCACAAGTCCAAGAAATAGTAATGCTTTTGCCAGGTCTACATTGAATAGTTTCATTTCTCTAGCCCCAAACCATTTTCCTTTCAGTTCATGCCTTTGAACAGCAGGAGGCAGTGTGAAATTCGACTTGGATGTCAATTCTGAGTAGAATGTGTGGAAAATTTTAAAAAACAGATTTGAATGTTCAGGTTCAAATGGTTCAGGTTCTGTTCAGTTAATGGAACTTAATACCAGGTTTAGGACTGCAGGCTAGGGTAATTAAATAAATTTAAAATACCTAATTTTAGGGAGTTTAGGTGGGTGTTCTAAACAGCCCATCTGAAGCTGTATGATCCAGGCACACATTTATCATTTCAATTAGAAGTAGGCTTAAGGTACTCATTACTGATGAAAGTGTGGACTTCACATCAGTAATTCAAATTCTTGCTGAGTTCATTGGGTGGCCTTGGGCAGACATTTCTCTCAGCTTAACCCATCAGCAGTCTAACCGATGCCTTGAGCTCTATTAAGGAAGGGCAGGATACATTAACCATAAGAAATGAACAAAAAATGAGCTATTAGGGAAATACATGTCTTTTGGGACAACTTTTGCGTATACTAACCAGGTGCAATCATCACATGAACCTCAACTATACTGCACCACTGACCATGTGAAGTAGTAAAAATCAATAGTTGGGACTTGTATACCCATCATTTTGACACCACTGGCATGTGCGACATGTCTTAGTGCCACTGAAATGATGCTGCAATTCTCAGAGATAGTGAATGTGGGGATAATCATATTATCCTTCTACCCATGTGTGAGGCTGTAAGATGCCTTTTCTCTAAACAGGCATCTTTATCATATGAACAACAAGCATGGGCCCATTCCATGTGATCCTCAGAACCAAGCCTTGCTAGATTAGGTTGAGAAATGGCAGCATGCCCAAGACCACCCACAAAACAAGGCTCAGGTCTCTCAATTCAGATTCAGCTCTCTGCTCACTACATCATGGGGCTGCATGATGTAGTGGAAAATTGAGCTCTACGGAGGCAGATCGATGGAAACACTGTGATGGGACGCATGCTCCTCTAATGAGTTCTTAAGACAGGAGGGCAGTGAGTGTCAGATCAAGAGTCCACTGTCCAGCTTTCCAATAGAGCAATGCAAGGGCAGCTTATCAGCAGTTGGCAAACATGTCACCATAAATCTTATGAGGAGAAGCCTATTGAAGTGAGGAGTTCCTGGCCTACAGCATAGCTATTTAGGTTCAGTACAAGTTTCTTAGCAGGCATCCATCATTCTCTTGTGCAGCACTTGAACATGGGGAATTAGGAAACAGTTGGGACAGGATTCCTGTAGAAAAAGAATCAGTTAGATCGCTTGGGCCCGGTCTGTTAGAGTTGTTCAGTGGAATCCCAGATCTGGACCTTTACTTTTGCCAGAATAAAACCTTGTTGCCTATCACAGCATTTTAAATACAATGCATTCAGACACATCATTTTATGTACATTAAACTTATAAATTTAACACAGTCCAGCTAAAGTTAAGTGTGGCAAGCCACACTGAAAGCAAGGAGACTGAGCCTAAGCTGACCACCATTTTGGATGTCTTTAAAAGAGGATTGGACAAATTTATGGAGGATAAGGCTGTCAGTGGCTACCATCCACTGTCAGAAGCAGCATACCTCTGAACACCAATTGCTGGAAACCTCAGGAGGGGAGAGTCTTGGCTGTGGGTTTCCCATAGGTATCTGGTTGGCCACTGTGAGAACAGGATGCTGGACTAGGTGGGCCACTGACTTGACCCATAATGCCATAATCCAGATAGAGAAAGGCAACAGGTTTTACATAGGACAATCCTAAACATGTCTACTGAGAAGTCCTGTTGAATTGTGTAGGGTTCCTCCTCAGGTCAGTTGTGTTGGGATTGCAGCGTAGGCCTCATGCAGCCCAATCATTCATCTATCTCTATCTCTATCTCTATCTCTATCTCTATATGTCTCTTTACTCAGAAGTAAGCCCTGTTGAGTTGGGCTTACTTGATTCCATTCATATTTAAGGGTGAATCTACCAAATTCATGCTTTCCAAAACAATATGAAAAGTGAAACACAGCCATCCTTCTAAATGCTCTCTTATCTGAATTTTGCAATGAAGTTAACCAACCAATGTTTTCACAAACAAACAAACAAACAAACAGTACATCAAAAAGCTTTATATTAGGGGAAATTGCTTGCAAAAATACGTACATTAGTCAACACTGCATAAAATGTTCTTATTAGGGAAAAGTCATACTCAAATGATAACGAATTTTCATGAAGATTTCTAGGTTTGTTTGTTTTTTTGCTTAATTGCAAATTGCTGCAGAAATGTGGAGAACTGAATATAAGAATTTGGGTGGGGGATGCAACCAACTGATAGAATTGAAATGGGCAGATCCTTCCACCCTCACTTGCTGGACATATTCCTCCCAGTTCACCACGCTTCTCCCAGTTCTAAGCAGTGACTGCTGACAAAGCACAGAAAGAACAAAATTGTGTTAACTGCTTTTGCAGAAAAGTCATCTCCATTCCACTTGTATATAAAGGTTCCAGTGGACTAGTTTGGTTACATTCCACTTCAGGGAAAGAACTTGGCCTTTACAGACTCAGGGAAATAATTATTCATTAATTATTTGCTAATATAGAAATTGCAGCATTGGGGGGGGGGG
The DNA here is from genome assembly GCF_964106915.1 of Podarcis gaigeae. Lineage (NCBI taxonomy): Eukaryota > Metazoa > Chordata > Lepidosauria > Squamata > Lacertidae > Podarcis > Podarcis gaigeae. Next base: position 81,050,657 of record NC_139679.1, on the reverse strand, counting down.
GATAAGTGCACTTTGCGATTGACTTTTATGGGGACCAGCAACTGGAAACACTTCATAAATCTGCTGCTTTCTAAACAAAGGATGCCATTAGTGAGGAGGTAATTTCTGCAAGGATTATATGTGGTGGAGCTGTCAGTTGTGGCAGATAAATTATCACTAATAAAATTTTTGTTTCTACTGTTTCTCTGTTTAGACCAATGAGAGCCATTCCAAAAATGACACTTGGCACCCTCCCACATCAATCTCACAGACATTGCATTCATCTTGGCAGTCCAGCCGAATTAGGGAAAGCATGCTTGTTATTTCAAACAATGGCATGTTGCCATTGCTTCATAAAAATGAGATTTCCATTAGCATCTGACATGGGTTTGGAATACCGAAATAGTAGATTTCACAGCATTTCAGTAAACAGCTTAAACTTGTTCCCTGTACATTATCAGGCACTCTCTGCTTCTTTTTGACTCTTAAAAAGTATAATAATGATAATGAATTATAAGGTTTTCTGCTTTGCATATGCCGCAGATGTACAGCGAGGGCCAAATTGTAGGCCTGGGCTATTGCAAACGTGAAATCTGCCCTCACTGTACAGCATTCACTAAACATCGGGCTCATTTCTGACTAAGATACATACAGATACTAAAGACAAATTAAGCTCAGCTATAATTTCTTTTCTGCTTTTGAGTGCTGTGCATCCAAACATGCCACGTTATAAAGAGAAACATTTGCATCTTTTCTCCAAAGGAATTGAGGCATTTTCCTTTGCCAAGCTTTAGTGAAATATTGTTCAACTCTCTCATTTTAATGTGCTCATAGTACATATATGTATATGTTTGAGCACAGAAGCAGCAGCTATCAGACAATTGTAGGCCACATAATGTACCACCATGAAAGTAATTTGCCGTCCACCGAAAATGAGAAGAAAAAAAGAGGTCTGTTTCAAGTATACTTCCTCATGAATCGCTTGCTTCCTACTTAAAAGTGCTTCCAACTTGCCCAAATACAGAGGTAGTGAATGAATGAATTTATTACGGTCATAGACCAGAAAAAACAACAACGATAGTTTACAAGGGGAGTAATGGTGTCAATTAAAAATTGTAAAATTATACATAAAAGCAATACACATATGCACACACACACACACACACACACGCACACACGCACTACAATGTATGTACAGACTTAAAAAATGAGGGGGCTTGTCCAGGGGTCAAGTCTTTTACTTTTTTACAGCTAATGCCCTCCGCTTGATCGCAGCCGCAGAAAATTTGGCCACTTTCAGTGTTACTTCTGGGTTTTTATCTCCTAGTAGGATTTTCAGCCGCTGAGATTCAGATCGACCTGGAAATTTCTGAACGATAGGGGAAATAAACAGTGACCTGATATCCCCATAGAGGTCGCAGTGTAGCAACACATGTGAAACCGTTTCCACCTCTTTCAGACCACATGGGCAGACTCGTTCAGCATAGGGTTTGCCCACGTATCTGCCCTTTAGTAAGGCAGATGGCAGTACATACAGAGGTAGTGTTACAGGGTTTTGTTCCTTTGGAAATAATGGTTGCAGTCACGGGGCAGCTTATACCTGAAGGAGCGTCACCACCCCCATCGTTCTACCCAGACACTGAGGTCCAGCTCTGAGGGCCTTCTGGCTGTTCCCTCACTACCAGAAGTGAGGTTACAGGGAACCAGGCAGAGGGCCTTCTCGGTAGTGCCGTCTGCCCTGTGGGACACCCTCCCACCAGACGTCAAAGGAAAAAAACAACTACCAACATCTGAAGGCAGCCCTGTTTAGGGACGTTTTTAATGTCTGATGTTTTATTGTGTTTTAATATTCTGTTTGGGACGCGGGTGGCGCTGTGGGTTAAACCACAGATCGGACTTGCCGATCCGAAGGTCGGCGGTTCAAATCCCCGCAACGGGGTGAGCTCCCGTTGCTCGGTCCCTGCTCCTGCCAACCTAGCAGTTTGAAAACATGTCAAAGTGCAAGAAGATAAATAGGTACCGCTCTGGCGGGAAGGTAAACGGCGTTTCCGTGCGCTGCTATGGTTTGCCAGAAGTGGCTTAGTCATGCTGGCCACATGACCCAGAAGCTGTACGCCGCCTCCCTCAGCCAGTAAAGCGAGATGAGCGCCGCAACCCCAGAGTCTGTCACGACTGGACCTAATGGTCAGAGGTCCCTTTACCTTTACCTTTAATATTCTGTTGGGAGCCGCCCAGAGTAGCTGGGGTATCTATGTATGTATAAATGAATAAATAATTCATAACTTTCCCCTCTTCCATTATATTTTAATTTTCACAAGACATAAAAGACACTTCTGGAACTAAAGGGAAATGTACCATATTTATTTGGAGCATTTGTACCCCACTCTTCAGCCAAAAATGCTTCCAGAGCGGCTTATGTGAAATCAAAGGAAGACACTCCCTAAATGCAGGCTTATATTCAAATCAACAAACATACAAGAGAAAAGGGACAAGGGAACAGAAAAATAGAACTCAAATCTCAGGCACCAGTTTCTAGACAGTTGTTCCTATATTGTCCAGATGGCATAGTGCAGAAGCAGCAGGTGCATGATGAAACTGGGCCTCCATCAAAGCCCATGTGATGAGTCCTGCTTCCTCTCTCCCACTGAGACAGCCTGATGAAATGGAGACCTGGCAGAGCTGGCCTGTCTCAGCAGAGCCAATAGAGTGCTTATTTAGTATTTATTTCTGTGTTATTTGCTTCCAGGAAAAAACCCATCCATTTGCAAATAATGAGCTTGCACTATATTCTACGATTTTTCCACTATATCCCACAATCTTTGAAGAGGTAGCTTTTATATCATGTTAAGGCTCAAATAAGGGACGTGGGTGGTGCTGTGGGTAAAACCTCAGCGCCTAGGACTTGCCGATCGCATGGTCGGCAGTTCGAATCCCCGCGGCGGGGTGCGCTCCCGTCATTCGGTCCCAGCGCCTGCCAACCTAGCAGTTTGAAAGCACCTCCGGGTGCAAGTAGATAAATAGGGACCGCTTACCAGTGGGAAGGAAAAAGCGTTCCGTGTGTTGCGCTGGCTCACCAGATGCAGCTTGTCACGCTGGCCACGTGACCTGGAAGTGTCTGCTGAGATGAGCGCACAACCCTAGAGTCTGGCAAGACTGGCCCGTACAGGCAGGGGTACCAATGGAATAAGCTGCCATTTGAATGCAGCCTATGAGAGCATTGAGATTTATGCCTTTACATAAGAGGAATGCAAGCAGAGCATATTGGGGGCAATAAACTCCCACAGCAAGCAGCAAAACTACCCACCTTGTACTTCCAGTGTGTGGGCAGGTGTGGGTGTGTCATCCCCATCATATTGGTATATGTGTATAGTTTGTGAAAACTATTCATGGTGCTGTCCAGCTCTATGACTCTATGGTTTGTTTCCAATAGCATCCACGGGACAAGCGTGAAAATGTGCCCAAGCTGTTAATGGCTGATCTTGTTTCCATTGAGTTGCATTGTATTTCTGGGTATGTGAAGGTTGTCTGTCTGTGGTGTTGTTTGACCTGTGATGACTTTTCCATACCTGTCTATTCAATAAAACACACACACACACACACACACTTGCAATTTACATTTTGCATTGTAAAACTGCAAGTGTAATGAAAAGAAATGGGGGGAAGCTTTTCTCTAATAATAGTCCAGTTATCTGAATAGTTTAAAACCCGGTACTAATTTGCTCCATTCTGCCTGTCAAAAACAATAAAAAACAGACACCACATTCTGTAGCATTAAGTGGGTAGTGATTGATTAAAAGAAACAAAATCAGAGTTTAAGCTGCCTGGAGGCTTTGATATGTAGATCAAAACCAAACATCACATTAATAGGAGTCATTAGGAAATGCAAACATGAACAAAAATGATGGTTTGGGTATAAATAACGATGACAATGACACCACAAAGGACTTGATCTTTCAAACTCTCAGTGTGCCTAATGAGCTTTGCTCCTATTAAAATAAGTTGGGCTTTCACCAGAACAAACCAAGCCCTGCATAAACATCTACAGGAATCGAAACCTGGATTAGTAAGCTAATTTTGTTTATGGGGCAAGCTTACATTATACGACTACATCATAAATTTCAACCTAAGTATTCCACTTACCATAACAGAAATAGATAATGTAATCATAATCCATTACAAGGATCTGAATCTACTGAGAGGTCTTTGTGCTATCTCAGACCAAGGAAATAAAATCAGTGTTATATCAATGTCAGCGGAGCAATTAATGGCTTATGTTCATTTTCCTCTACAACTGAGGGAGTTTTAAAAAATATTGAACCATGATAAGCTGAGAGGTAAGTTGCATGATTGATACTGATAAAAATCAATGTCTTGTTTTTTTTTTAATGTTATTGATATTTTTAAGCTTCTGGAAAATCTTGGGTTGAATGAATGAAGAAGAATGCTATTGTCAATCAACTAAACAAGTTATTCTTTATTATCTCAGCTTAGTATGGTGAGAAAGTTTCTCAATAGCTAGCACACTACTATGCTTTAATAAAGATAGGATCAGCTGTGTTCTTTTTCTGTTTTGGCTATTATTCTAGCACCAGGCAAGCTTAGCCAATGAGCCCAATTTTGTCATGCTCCATCCATGCATGACTTGCCAAATTCTCCCCAGCCTCTGCTGTGGCTTGCTGTGGTTGTTTCTCTCCTTGAACTTCACTTTGCCTTTTCTGGTTGCATTCCAAGATCTCAACAGGGGAGCAATATTTTGGGCATCAAAAGTTGAAAGCTGATAGCACTAGGAGCATGACCAAAAGTGTTCCTCTCACCAACAGGGAATTAGCAGATATATGCAATAAATTAGCAGCAATGTTGCAGTAGGAACACAGCATGCTAGATCCTACTAACATCATTTGCCCCAGAGAATGTATTTTGCATAGTTCCAGTGTTGGATGTATGTACTGAAAAGAAAGAAAGAATTTGTTGTTGTTGTTGTTTAGTGATTTGGTCGTGTCCGACTCTTCATGACCCCATGGACCAGAGCACGGCAGGCACTTCTGTCCTCCACTGCCTCCCACAGTTTGATCAAACTCATGCTGGTAGCTTCAATAACACCATCCAACCATCTCATCCTCTGCCGTCCCCTTCTCCTTGTGCCCTCCATCTTTCCCAACATCAGGGTCTTTTCCAGGGAGTCTTTCTTCTCATGAGGTGGCCAAAGTATTGGAGCATCAGCTTCACGATCTGTCCTTCCAGTGAGCACTCAGGGCTGATTTCCTTAAGAATAGATACATTTGATCTTCTTGCAGTCCATGGGACTCTTAAGAGTCTCCTCCAGCACCATAATTCAAAAGCATCAATTCTTCGGCAATCAGCCTTCTTTATGGTCCAGCTCTCACTTCCATACATCACTACTGGGAAAACCATAGCTTTTACTATACGGACCTTTATTGGCAAGGTTATGTATCTACTTTTTAAGATGCTGTCTAGGTTTGTCATTGCTTTTCTCCCAAGAAGCAGGCGTCTTTTAATTTCGTGACTGCTGTCACCATCTGCAGTGATCATGGAGCCCAAGAAAGTAAAATCTCTTACTGCCTCCATTTCTTCCCCTTCTATTTGCCAGGAGGTGATGGGACCAGTGGCCATGATCTTCGTTTTTTTGATGTTGAGCTTCAGACCATATTTTGCGCTCTCCTCACCCTCAATGAAAGGTTCTTTAATTCCTCCTCACTTTCTGCCATCAAGGTTGTGTCATCTGTATATCTGAGGTTGTTGATATTTCTTCCGGCAATCTTAATTCCAGTTTCGGATTCATCCAGCCCAGCCTTTCGCATGATGAATTTTGCATATAAGTTAAATAAGCAGGGAGACAATATACAGCCTTAGATATTGTCAATTATAACTTTAACACTAAAAAAGAACAATAATGAATCAACTTGTAGTATTACTGGGATATCATCTGTCTAGTGACAATAGGTTCAGATAATGCATAGCCTGGTTGCTTGTCCATGTGGATGTTTTCCATATCAGGACAGTGTGAAAAAAATCACATGGGAAGAAAGAAGGAAGACTTCTCAAACACAGAAATGAGCAGGCAGTTTTCTCCATTGCCCAAGGCCCCTTTGGATCAATGCCAGCCACTTTCATTAGGTAAAGGTAAAGGACCCCTGACAGTTAAGTCCAGTCACAGACGACTCAGGGGTTGCGGTGTTCATCTCACTTTATTGACTGAGGGAGCCGGCGTACAGCTTCTGGGTCATGTGGCCAGCATGACTAAGCTGCTTCTGGTGAACCAGAGCAGCACACGGAAATGCCGTTTACCTTCCCGCCGGAGTGGTACCTATTTATCTACTTGCACTTTGATGTGCTTTCGAACTGCTAGGTGGGCAGGAGCAGCAATGGGAGCTCACCCCGCCGTGGGGATTCGAACCACTGACCTTCTGATTGGCAAGTCCTAGGCTCTGTGATTTAACCCACAGCACCACCTGCATCCCCCCACTTTCATTAGGAGCTCTCCTAAAAATCCATACAATGTGTGAGAAAAATGAACGGAAGCACTCTTGTGGTCATGAAAGGTCCTCAATCCAGTGAAGGCTGTCACTGGTGCAAAGGAAGGAATTTAATATTGCTGATCCATCATTCCCTCAGAACGATTCCCATGCTTTTCTGGAAGATCCAACCCTCCATAGCATATGGTGGCGGGGGGCAACAGGGAGCTGCGGGGGGGGGGATCATCATGTGATCATCATGTGAAGAGTGCTAAAGCTAATTGCCACAGGCAGTGGGAAGACCACCAATCCGTTTATTATCCAGGCTACCCATATCAAGGAAGGTAACACAAAAGAATTCTACCCTGGCGCCGTTTCTTCACCTTCCCTGCTTAACTCAGCTCTTTTACCCACATAAAACCTCTTTGTTTTATGGTTGTCATAAAATATGTTTGGTGGGTTTGAGTGAAAAATGGACACCTCAACAGAACATGAAATATGACAGACTGCAGAGAAGGAGAAGTGGAGCATGTGGGTGGGATGGGAAGGAAGAGAGGGTGGGGGGCACACACATTTCTCAGCAGCAGTTGCAGATAAACATATCATCTAACTAATAAAACAGGACACTGGATAAGGTGCAAAAAAACTGCAGACTGCAATGTTAGCTTTCTCCCGCAGAACTGCAGCTATAATTTCTCGCACTAGCACTTGAGTTAACACATGGAGGCCAGCAAAGCTCTTTTACTTAAAACCTGCAAATGTTCTCAAGAGGTTTCCTCAAACTATGGAATGAAGTTTTAATTAGGCCAAAAATGTAACGTAATCTTTACCACTTTGTGTGGCCTCTGTGAGCCCAGAAGAAACTGAGGCTCCTTCCCCACGCCAGTCCGGCCCCCGCCTGCCTACCCAGGCTGAAATGCTTCCATTGTGCAGAGCTTTTGTTCATGGAATTCCATTACTTCTTCCTTGAGACACCTACCAGTAGTTCTTGCTTTCCTGAAGAAAAAAAAACTTTCTCAACCAAAATGGACACTGCCTCTTTAAAGGGGACTTAAACCACGAACAGGCTTGTTAAACAGTGGTGGGGAAGCTCAAGTATGGAAAGTCCTCCATGGGCCTCTCTGTTAAGCCATTGGAACTTTCTGTGGGGTATATCCCTCATGGCAAGGGTGCCAACTTGAATAAGATACTGGGGGGCTCAGGTAAGCCCCGGCCTGCATAATCAATCACATGATGTGGTACATGTACACCATTTGAATGGCAATGCCCATCAACTGGGGGGGACAGCCCCTCAAATATTTTTTTGGGGGGGGGGCATGAAGCCCCCTTGGCCCTAGGAGTTGGCTTCTATGCCTCACAGGCCTTGCCATCCACCCTCTTCAGGCGCTTCTGCCAAGCTGGAAAATATTGTTGTCATGTGCTATATTACCTCTTGTTTGCTTGGAGAGCTGTAGATAGAACCCCCTGGTTTTTGCATGGCTGAAATGTAGCATACTCTACAAAGGCAAGAGACCTGGACACAATGCCATTTTGTTTTTAGCTGCAGTCATCATACCCTACACTGTGGAATTCCCTCCCCACGGAGATGTTTTGGGCACCTTCATTGTGCAGTTTTTGAATAATGATTTCAAGTGATTTGAATATTTCAGCTGCAAGTCCTCAAAGGGAGGATATTTATTCATTCAGTTTTTATTTTATTATTTAGAGCCAACAGGTTTTTTTAGGAATTAGAATCACATTTGCATGTTGCTACTGGACAGAACATAAAGCCTGTTGTGGAAGTTCAGAGGCGACACTTCCCATTTCTATTAATACCTGTTTACCCAAGGTGAAGAATTAGGAGGGATGCTTCAGGTTCATTTATAGTGCAAGAATCAGAAGACCACTCTTAAGCATTTCTGAAGGCTATGGTGATTATACACAATGAGTTTTAGGACTCTTTCTAGTCTGGTTATAACCCATGATGGGCCTTTCTATGAATAGCTGTGTGCAGATAGTCAAGTTTCTATTGCCATATTGCCGTGGGTACAGATTTACTCATCCACATATTTAACTTAACCTTAGGTTGTGCAGGGAAGCAGAAGTATTTTAATACTCTATGGGGAGAATACACCACTCTGGATTGTATTGTACAGTACGGGATTGACATTTAACTTAGAAGGGCTTGAGAGGCAATTTCCCTAACTATTCTACTTTCACTTCGACAGAAAGCAAGTGGAGCAATGCATAATATGAGAATTACAACAAACAAGAAATGCTTTTAAGGAGCTTAGCCTTAATCTCAGACTCTTGCCAGCTGTGAGAAGCTGCCCTCAGAAGAGTCAGGTCAGGTAAGGTGCTGATACTTCCTGTCCCAGCTGCGGCCTCACACAGCCTTCTAGACGATTCCATGTCTGAAGAAAAGCGCTAAGCCTCTAAAGATGCCCACCCAACATTTTAATAATAGACCATTCAAAATTATTTCTAAAGGGAGGGGAGGGCTGAAATATGAAGGCTCAAACTGGCAAAGTGGAAGTGAGGACAGAGAAATGATCTTGTGCTCCTCTGTCCATTTCCTGCTTTTAAATGACTCACCCCACCCCACCCAACCCCGGCCATTGTTTCCTAGTGGAGGAAAATATTTAGTCATGCCCGGGAGCATGTATGTGCGAGGAGATAAGGTGGGTTTTGCACACTGGCAAGGGCTATGTTCTGGCGTTCTTTATGCCAGGACTTTGGATGATATGATGATTGTGGAAAGGGGGGGGGGGTTCGACATCAGAACCCCACTTGACACATTTTGGGAGGCAGCCAATCTAATTTCTCTTGGGAAGTTTGGAAGCAGCCACTGAGAAGGCCCTCTACCACAAGTATCCTGTGAGGGTGGTGGGGCTGACAGAAGGGCCTCTCCTGAAGATCTCAGAATCTGGGCAGGTTCATATGAGGAAATACAGTCTTTCAGATAGCTTAGATCTAAGCTACATAGGGCTTTATAGTTCATAACCAGTGCTGTGAATGAGGTCAAACTGTAAGGTGCCTCCAGCAGTAAAAATATAATACAGTGGTACCTTGGTTTACGAACTTAATCCATTCCTGAAGTCCGTTCTTAAACAAAATCCAATATTAAACCGAAGTACGCTTTCCCTAATGAGGCCTCCCGCCGCCGGTGCCCTTCCACCGTTCGGCTTCCATTCTTAGACTGAGGTAAAGTTCGCAAACCGGGACACTACTTCTGGTTAAACCGAATCGTTCATAAACAGGACTGTTCGTAAACTGAGGTACCACTGTATCTTTAATATTCTTTGATATCAGTGTCTCCATATGTGCCACTGAAATTGATGCACAATCTTTGAAAATACATTATTATATAATAAGTTATCGTAGCATAATCACTACAGAGTCCTTTTGTACAGCCTATGCTTGGTTCTCCATTGTGTAGAATAATAGACTGTAAACTCTTGGCTCTAAAGGAATGGGCAAAATAGTGCCAAAAATAGTTTTGACCTCTGCCGCTGATCTTTTTGAATTGTAACCACAACCTGGTCTTCAGCAGATGCCTGTATGCAATGTCCCCCACCCTACTCGATTTTAAGCATCTTGACCTGTTGAATGGGAATTATGAGAACAACAATAAATCTGTCACAGAAAGCATGTAAAGTGTTTTTTTTAAAAAAAGAAACAAATTCATGGTTAACTAGCAATGAAAAGGGGTTTATGGACTATATTACTCCTGGAAATGGCAGAGTGTCTTTTTCTACTTGTGCAAATGGATGTCCTTAGGCATCTCAGCTCTGACTGGGAGCCAAAAATCATTTGCTTCAAATTGTTTATGAGAAGGCTTATTATCCCTGTAATGAAAAAAGAATGACAATAAAGCTTTACCTTTTCACCTTACCTGAGTGCAAATGGAGTGCTGGTGTTTAAAGGGAGGGGACTGCACAAGCCATTTAGCCCAAGCTTCTTTGCCCCACTTGTGAATCTGCTGCTGCTAAACACACAGCAAGTCATGTGATTTAAAAAACACCTTATAACCATAGACCTAAACCCAACAGACCATGCAAAATGTTAGCTTTGTCACATTCCGAGAAGCTCAGGCAAACAAATAACAAGTAGACCCATTCATTCCTATCTTTTAGACCAAGGAGTTCATTCCCCCCACATCACCATGTCAAATGATGTATTAGTGTAAACTTCTATTTAACATAGAATTTTCAAAACACACTTTGGAATCAAGCAGCCTTTCAGAAGATGGATAAACGATAAGCCTCCTGTCAGACATAAAATCCTCAATATTTCCCCCTCCCTACTTTAATATAAACAATTATTTTTCATTCAAAAAGTTCATAAGCTCTTTAAGTTTCCTGTTTGGTCTTGTTCATGAGCATTTTCATAAAGCAAAGTTTCCCAAGTTCATAGCCATTCATTATCTCTTTTTCTTTTTGCCTCAAAAAAACCCCCAAGCTCATAATAGTTGAACATTCAGACTTGGCTATAGATTATTCTTGTCAGGTGTGATTTATTTGTATGAGAAAGGAAGGGGAAACTTCCCTATGCTAACTCTCAGCACTTGGCTCTTAGATGTGGAATGATGTACACTTTCAAGATATAATACTATTATGTGTTGTTATCTGAGCACCAGAAAGCTAGTGAGACATCCCAACGTTGATGCCCAGAGCAAAACAGTAAGCTCTGATGCACAATAAGTCCTGATGAAGTGCACTATAGTCCACAAAAGACTATGCAGTCATAAATGTTTAAGTCTTTAACGCTTCTTTTCATTTCATTTTTTTTGCTGCATACAAGAATCTTTCATAGTCCAGCCTAAAAATCAGGGTATGCAAGTCTATAAGCATAGGACTTTATATGTTGGTCAAAGGGACAATCTAAAGGGTGGCTGTCTGCAAGGTTGCATGGATGGGTTTTGCAGGCCAGGTACAATTCATGATGCTGTACTACGTATAGGCTCTCAACTTACCCATCCTGCATCTTGTACCTATTTGCATTTTAAGTTTGTCAGAATGTTTTATAGTCTTCTCCCCCTCACAATAACTCTGTAGACTATAGTGCAATTTTAGCAGAACATCAAAAAGAACAGCACTTCCACCTTTAAAACTATTTTTTTTTATGGCACAAGTTCTTGGGAGCTAAAGTTCTCTTCATCAGATGCATCATTCTTGGTAATCCATGAAAGCTTTTGGAATAATACATTTCTGTTGTAAACCATGGCTAGCTGGCTACCCCTTTCATTAAAAGGATACCAGAATAATGTTCCCAACAGTGCACGATGAGCCAGTTGATCTGGTGTGCTTGTTTTATAAAAAAAAGCTATGAAGGCAAGGAGGCCATTGACCGTTGGCTTACTGAGTAAGACAATTTGCAGGCAATATTCTCCCCTAAGGGTGTGATGCAGCCTAAGGGTTTTAAGTATCACCACCAACTCCTCCTTGCAAACTCATGACACCTGTCTCAATAAATATTAATAAAAAGCAACCTACTTAAACTAGCAACCACACCCTTTTCCTGCTAGCTACAAAGAAAGTGATCTGGGCTATGACTTTCAAGACAACAACTCTGAGCATGCTTCAAGGCAGCCTTTCCTAGGCTGACACAATACTGTCAATGTTGGTTAGCCCTCATAACAATGGATGGAGTGGAAACTTTCATAGGGCAGTCCCTATGAAGGGCAGTCCAATTAGTCACAAGGTTTTGCTGCTTAGAGACACACTGGAGGGGCCCCTTTGCCATAGCTATGTTTTTAGAATAGGGTTGTTTGAGTGCTGCAAGGAACTGAATGCCAAATGTTTGCAGAGCTTCCCTGGGTTCAAATAGAAGTATAAAATGTGTGGGGAACAGGAAAGAGTATGCAGCTTTGAGATTTGGTGTATGTATGTGTTAAAATAGGGACACAGGTGGCACTGTGGGTTAAACCACAGAGCCTAGGACTTGCCGATCAGAAGGTTGGCGGTTCGAATCCCCGCAACGGGTTGAGCTCCCGTTGCTCGGTCCCAGCTCCTGCCAACCTCGCAGTTCGAAAGCACGTCAAAGTGCAAGCAGATAAATAGGTACCGCTCCGGTGGGAAGGTAAATGGTATTTCCGTGCGCTGCTCTGGTTCGCCCAAAGCAGCTTAGTCATGCTGGCCACATGACCCAGAAGCTGTACGCTGGCTCCCTCGGCCAGTAAAGTGAGATGAGCGCTGCAACCCCAAAGTCGGTCACGACTGGGCCTAATGGTCAGGGGTCCCTTTACCTTTACGTGTTAAAATAATTCTTAACATTCTCCTTGGAAGGACCATAGTGGACCAGCTCCACTGATCAGGTGTTAGCTTCATGGTGTTGTTTATTTAAGTAAAAGTATTTCTGCTGTGCCTTTTCTTCCTAAAAGGAATTTCCAAATTTGGCCAGCATTGATAGTAAGGACAGTAGGACAATGTGGGATCCCCACCACACCAAGAATTACAAAGTTGGACCACAGAAAGGGCTGTATACACACTTTTCTGCTATAGTTCTGTTTCTGTATCATTTCTGCACTTGATCCTTTGGTCACCCCATGAAGTTTGATCCTAAATTTTATTTTAATCAAGAAATTGGTACAGGGCCTCCCCATCTCAAATGGTACTGCTGTGTAGTCAGAGGCATTTTCTCAGGTTGCCTTACAGTTCTCTTGCTTGGTTTAAGCTAATCTGAATAATCTAAAGCAATATTTTGCATCTATATAAAAAGAGATTCACTTTCTGTGTAACACATTTCCCTCCTTTTCAAGCTGGACCTGTTTCTCACAATGGAACTCCCCTTCCGCTCTCTCTTCTCTCTAGTCTGTGCTCTACCTTCTCACATCATCCCACCTTGGCTTTATGGTAAGCTTAGAAATAATGCTTTCATTTTTATCAGGATCAACGAGACACTAGGAAGCACTTCTGGGGCCTCCACTTTTGACTCGTGCCACCTCATAGAGCTCCTACTTTGCCTTTGATGAGCCAAAATCCTTCTGAGGACTACACCTCAGGATTCAGGATGTATCCGAATCTGACAGACCCCACCCTACCTTATACTAATTCAAACATTTGGTCCATCTGGCTTGGCATCTCCAGTGACTGGTAGCCACGCTCCAAGAACTCAGGCAGGAGTCTCTCCAAATGCTACCTGGAGATCCCAGGGATTTAACTTAAACCTGTTGCATACAAAGCAGGTGTTCTGCTACTAAACTATGTCCCCTCCCCTCACTAGGAGAACACTTGAGGTGTACGGGGACATGTTTGCAACCCCTTGTACTTTGGAGAATAGACGACAGCCCTTGTGTGATCACCACTACAGAAGTGAGGTTTAAAATACATCATTCCTTTACATACTTGGTATATGGACAGAATTAGTCTCCACGCTATGAATCTGATCTAACAACAACAACAATTTTAAGTAATAAGACTTGAGCTGAAAGGCTATTAGGAAGCAAATACCTTCTTAGCTTCATATCCAGCCTGCCAGGCTGCTTTGAATGATCAATTCCTTTAGGAGCTGAAAACTTCTCATTGATGCCAGAGCGAGAAGAAAGATAAGAAAAGTGTGCTGGGGAGTTAATTTTTTTTTTTAAAAAAAACCCATTCTTGGGTTGAATTTGAGACTTTCCAACCTCAAATTAATCAGAAAAAATCTTCCCCTCCTTTTGAAAATCAATGCTGCTGCGAGCACATTTGCCTTTCTGTTATTCTGTTATTTATTTAATGAATGTAAATCAGTTTGGCATCCATTAAGAACTAAAAGGTGGGTTTGGATCAGATATGCCATTTCCCAGGGATTATGATTCCATTTGCTTTTTTCAAAAAACCCCCCCACTGTTTTGTGTATACCTTTGCAATGAGCCCTTATTTAGTTTACATTTGGAAATACACTAACTCGGAAATGTTTCCCCAAAATCCCAATGAGGCCATGTACAAGGGAAACAAGAAGTTGCCTTTTATTGAGCCTGATCATGTATGCATTGCCAGAAGGAAGAAATACATCATCGAAAAAGGATGTGGATTTGCATGAAATCTGCATATGCTAATTTATTTGAATGTAAATTTGCATGTGTTGAAAGAAATAATTTATATAATTTAAACGGTAATTTAGTGGGAAAGCTCAGTAGCAGAGCGTCTGCCTTGCAAAGCAGAAGGTCCCAAGTTCAATCCCTGGGATCTCTAGGTTGGGTTGGGTGAGACTCCTGCCTGAAATCTTGGAAAGCTACTGCCAGTCAATGTAGACAATGCAGAGCTAGATGGCCCCAAAGGCAGCTTCCTATGCTCCAGGTGACCTATTAGTCTGCCATGCAGCTGCTATCTATTGTTGGCAACTTCAGACTCCATGAAAAACTTGGACTCAATAGCCCTTCAAATAAAGTACTGTCCTGTGTAAAGTAGGACACATGACCACTGTACTTATGCCAAAATACATCATAAGAACATAAGCCCCATATACACCATCCCAGACTTTGTAACCATCCTCTGAGGCCTTTCTTTTTGTTCCTCCTCCATGTGAGGTCCGGAGCGTGGCAACACGAGAACAGGCCTTTTCTGTGGTGGCTCCTTGTTTGTGGAATACACTTAACAGAGAGGTTTGTCTGGTGCCTTCATTATATATTTTTAGGTGCCAGGCAAAAACGCTCTTCTTCAACCAGGCCCTGGGCTGATTAATATCCTACAGCCTTTTAAATGTGTCTGTGGGAAGGAGGGTTATTGTTTTGCCATTTTGTTTTTGACTATATACCTGCTTTGATCCTGTATTTTATTTGTGAACTGCCCTGAGATCTTATGATGAAGGGTGGTATATATAAAAGAAGCCCTGCTGGATCCGGCCAATTGCTTGTCTAGTCTGGCATCCTGTTCTCACAGTGACCAACCGGATGCCTGCAGGAAGCTTGCAACAGGACTCTGGCCACCTGCAGTTCTCAGCAGGTGGTGCTTAGTGGCATAATGCTTAGTCCGCCTGATGATACACAGTGGGTCTATGGGTTTGCTTCAGTGAACCTAGATGAGCCGGGGATTGAACCTTTATGACCTTCTATATGTACTCTACCACCAGGCTCTAGCCCTTCCCCTAATGACAGCAATATGGCTTGCTGTTTCTGCATAAGGGCATAGTATAGACAAAGGAAAAGTTGATGCCATTGGCCCAGTCATTTCTGTGAGACTCTGTGAATGATTGTTGTGATAGGTCACCTGCCCAAAAGCAGCTCATTCAAACAAACCAACAAATAAACCAAATTCAATCTCA
The DNA here is from genome assembly GCF_964106915.1 of Podarcis gaigeae. NCBI lineage: Eukaryota > Metazoa > Chordata > Lepidosauria > Squamata > Lacertidae > Podarcis > Podarcis gaigeae. Next base: position 81,034,983 of record NC_139679.1, on the reverse strand, counting down.
AGAGCTGCCAAAGGCCTAAAGGAGAGAAAGTGTGGCATGCATGATCTATAGTGGAAAAAAATGCATTTAATATAATAGTTCTGCAATGCACAATGTTTGGAAATGTGAGTCCAACAGATCTGGTAGGTTTTTAAAGATTGAGTGTAGAGTTTTATTATTTAAAAGGTTTTATAAATATGTTCTAAATAGACCATGGAATTGCTCTAGCAGTTTTGTGGGGTTGGAAATTACTCAGCCATTTGGTTCTTATTTTATAAAGCGAACAAGCGTTTGAACACTCATTTGATATGCTTGTTGATGCATCACAAAAAGGAGATATGCTTTGAATTCTCCTTAAAACCCTGATGTAAACATACAGCTTATGCATAATTGCAACAAAATACCATCTCCTTAGAAAGTGCTTTCACATGCAATTTCCTCTTTGACTACTGCGTGTAAACATAGTTATTGAATTTGGGGAAATTTGTGGGCTTTAAGTGGTGCAACTGGGATCAATATCTTAACAAATGCAAATTGTATTTTAAAATGGCCTTGCTCTGCAGCAAAATACCATAAGAGAGACAGAAATCGTTAACAAGTATGTTTCTTTAAACCTAAGAATTGCATCTGGATTCTGATTCACTTCTCCATTTGGTTTATTCCATCCCTCTGAATAAGTGTTTGGAAGAGTGTGATGTTATAGCCAGCCCCAAATGCCTCCACCCAGTGGCCTGGATTCTTCATTCACCCCCCATTTACTGTTTCCGTTAGGAAGATGCAAGTCAGACTATTGATGCTGCCTCAGTATTGTCCACACTGATTGGTAGCATTTCTCCATGATTTCAGACAGCGATTTTTCCCATCCCTACCTTGAGATAGAGGGACACGGGTGGCGCTGTGGGTTAAATGACAGAGCCTAGGACTTGCCAATCAGAAGGTCGGTGGTATGAATCCCCGTGACAGGGTGAGCTCCTGTTGTTCGGTCCCAGCTCCTAACCACCTAGCAGTTCGAAAGCACATCAAGTGCAAGTAGATAAATAGGTACCACTCCAGCGGGAAGGTAGACGGCATTTCTGTGGACTGCTCTGGTTTGCCAAAAGCGGCTTAGTCATGCTGGCCACATGACCTGGAAGCTGTATGCCGGCTCCCTCAGCCAATAAAGCGAGATGAGCGCCGCAACCCCAGAGTGGTCCGCGACTGGACCTAATGGTCAGGGGTACCTTTACCTATTCCTTTACTTTTACCTTTACCTTGAGATACTGGGTATTGAACCAGAGATGCACGAACTTCTCTTCTGCCTTCATCTCTTCTGTCTAACTCTTTTTTTACGTATAACACAGTGGTTCTATTTACCAGTCACTGGTAAATGTAGTCCTATACTATTTTACTCACTAGGTGGGGTGGAGGGGGGAGTTATTGATTTGCGGTTTTTAAAATTCTTGTTTTTATCATGTATTCTATGCTTCTATGTTGTTTTGAATCGTGGATGAAAGACAGTATGCATTTTAAAAACAACAACAGCCTACGATCAAGGTAAGCACAATACTTTGCTGCCAGTAATATAACTTGCAGCTTTGAGGATTGCAAACTGAAGTAGAAGACCAGATCATGGCAAAGGGGATCTTTCTCCACTGTTGGTTTTTTTGTGTGTGTGAAGGGCAGGTGTCTTCTGCAACGTGTCACTGATGTTCTAATAGTGCAGTAGTGACAGATATATATTGGACCGACCACATGTCATTCCACTTTCTCAATTGCACTGTGATGCTTCCCCAGTGTTTCTGCATTATTGCCATCTGGAGAGGCACTCTTGCACTACAGAGTAAGAAAAGTGAGACCAACACCACCCCAACATTTGTAGCAGGAAAAGTTAAGGGATCTCAGCAGGAAGCTATAGGGTGTGCATCAACTGGAGGGGAAGCAGAATGTTCACCCCAAAACATCTGCAGGTACAAACAGTATTGGAAATGGGGTTGCATATAACCACCCCATTATCATCACAAAACATCATGAATGCAGCGGCAGAAAAAGTCTGGAGGGGCCCTTTCTCTTTCCCCTTGTCCCTTTGCCTGCTAAAAATGGCTCACAGCTGACAAGAAAATAATTTTTCCCCTCATTGAGGGATTCCCACCTGCCCCCCCCAAAAAATAGCACAAGCAAGAAGAGCTAAGGTAAACACAAACATATACACACATATATAAAATGCACTGTTTTCCCCTTTTAGTATGCAGCCTCCATAGCTGCACTTTATAAAACAAAGTCTGGGACAAACTATATGTAAGTGAGCATTGCATCGTTTGGCACTCAGTCGCACCTTGTCTCTTTTCTATCATTAATGCTAGAAAGCACAGACAGTTGCTGTACAGCTGGTCTAATTCTTTTGGCTATTAAAAGCTAAGAACTACCGTAGTCATCATCAACAGTTTCAGACGGGGGAACAAAACTTTGACCCAAACCTGCAATGGTGGAAGAGCCATTTCCAGGCCCACACTACTGTGGTAATGACTAGGTCAGGGTAGTCAATATGGTATCTTCCACTTTTTTCTGGACTACAATTTCCATCATCCCTGACCATTAGCCATATTGGGTGCAGCCGATGACAATTGTGGACCATAAACATCCGGTCGGTATCACATTGGCTATTCCCTGCTCCATATGATAGAACCACACAGCTCTGCACATATGACATGGTTTCTTGCCAAGTCAACTTTGTTCAACTTTCAGGAGGGTAAAAGTGGCACAGGAAGAAACCATTTCATTCAATTCATATTATTCTCTCCCCCCCATTATTACTGAAGCAGCATGGATCTAGCCCGTAAGGAAATAGCTCCCATGCTACTGTAAAATATATTAATTAGGCCTTCAAACTTGAGCACAATGTGAAACAATAACACAATTCTGACTCCCAAACTGAAGTCTCTCAAACTATATATCTGCTTTCAGGTTCATGCGAATCAGCCAACAGACTAGGTCTAAAACACTGAAATCACATCAGCAGATGGAAGGAGATTTACTTTTTTTAAAGCTCACTGGCAGTCAGACAACACATCATTATATCCATATCCATATATATTTTAAACTCAGTGAGTTCCTTAAAGCTATACATTACTTTTGCTATGTATGAAGATTACTTATTCTTTTAAGGATATATATATAGATATAGATATATGCAGGTTTTGGTGTCCTCGGGTGTCTTCCCGTGTAAAAGTTGGGGTGTCTAGGCGACGTTTCGACGAGGTCTCACTCGTCATCTTCAGGCTGGTGCTTTCGGCTTCTTGTTACTGGAACAGAGCGGGATCTCAATGTTTGAGTTCCTATAAATACTGTAGAGGGGGTGTGGTGTCTAGCCTCCAATGTTCTGGGCAGAGAGGAAGTTCCCAGGCTAGTGTGCCTTTTCTTCTTTTGTTCCTTAATTACTTGAGAGATACCTTGAGTGATTTCTTGAGTGATATCCTGAGTACCACTTAGGTGGGTCATTAGGTGTGGATTAGTTGCTAAAGTCTTTGTGTCTTGACCTCTTGAACTTTGTGAAGAGTTTTCCTGAGAAGATGGCTGTATTGCACTTAGTTGTGCTTTGGCTTGGCTTCGTGTATAGGGGCGAGCTGTGGTTTTGTGGCTTGTGTCAGCCAGATCTGTGTAGGGATTGCAGGGGGGTGCAGCATCCGGAGGTGCCACCATGGATTGGCTACTGGATGGTGTCAGTAATTCATCTACAAAAAACCTGATGGCTCCCTAGGACACACTATCTACCAGAAAAAAACACACACCAACCGCTACTTACATGCACAATCACACCACCACCCTGCACAAATAAACTCCGTAGCCAAGACTCTCATCTCCAGAACCAAACGCCTGGCTGACAAAGACCACTTGACAACTGAGTTACAGAATCTCTCAAATGTGTTAATTGCCAATGGATACCAGCAAAACAGGATTACGAAGCTAATCCAAAAGGAAACACCCCCCAAAAACCAAGACACAGAAGAAAACAATGGCATGGCCCTCCTTCCTTATATCAAGGGCACTACAGATAAAATTAGCAAAATCCTCCATAAACACAATATCAAAACAGCCTTTTGCACCAACCAAAAAATAGCCAATATCCTCAGAAACCCCAAGGATAAAATCCAGTTGGAAAACCAAGGGATCTATGAAATACCCTGCAAAGTCTGCCCAGCCACGTACATTGGACAAACAAACAGACGAATAAATGCACGTATCGCAGAACACAAGAATGCCGTCAAAAAAGAAGAAAAAACTTCCTCTCTTTTCCAACACATGAAAGAAACAGGACACGAAATTAATTTTGCAGATTCCAAATTGCTCTTTAACACGGAACATCACCACAAGAGAATAATCATGGAAGCCATCGAGATAGAGAAACACCCTCACAACATGAACAAGCGTGACGACACATCCCGCTTGCCAGACATCTGGAAATTAGCCCTCCCCACAAAAACTGACACCAGATCCAGAGGCACACAGAACGCCAACACCAATCAACCACACCAGACCCAAACCCAGACCCTCTCCACAGATGAATTACTGACACCATCCAGTAGCCAATCCATGGTGGCACCTCCGGATGCTGCACCCCCCTGCAATCCCTACACAGATCTGGCTGACACAAGCCACAAAACCACAGCTCGCCCCTATACACGAAGCCAAGCCAAAGCACAACTAAGTGCAATACAGCCATCTTCTCAGGAAAACTCTTCACAAAGTTCAAGAGGTCAAGACACAAAGACTTTAGCAACTAATCCACACCTAATGACCCACCTAAGTGGTACTCAGGATATCACTCAAGAAATCACTCAAGGTATCTCTCAAGTAATTAAGGAACAAAAGAAGAAAAGGCACACTAGCCTGGGAACTTCCTCTCTGCCCAGAACATTGGAGGCTAGACACCACACCCCCTCTACAGTATTTATAGGAACTCAAACATTGAGATCCCGCTCTGTTCCAGTAACAAGAAGCCGAAAGCACCAGCCTGAAGATGACGAGTGAGACCTCGTCGAAACGTCGCCTAGACACCCCAACTTTTACACGGGAAGACACCCGAGGACACCAAAACCTGCATTCCTGTACCCGTGAAAATCTACGAAAGCAAATATAGATATATATATATATAAAACCATTGGCAATAAGCAAAAGGCTAAAAACACTCTACTGAAATCAGTTCGGTATTTCAGGAAGAAAAATGTAACAAGAATCCAATAGTCTTGCAGTTACTGTATATACATAACTGTCCATTTCTGTGTAAATATGACAGATTCCATTTCACTTTACTTTTTCTCTTTCATGTAGACTGTATGGCATTTCTACTTTCTTAGATTCAATATTTCTTGGAACATCTTCAAGGAATTTTCAGGTTATTACTTCAACCCTTTTCTTAACGCTTGAGGGCCACAGATCTCACTCAAGCACATTAAATGATTTGAAAGGGCTTGATTTTCTTTTTTCTTTTTCTTCCCTTCGCCTCAAGTGCAATCCTTCGTAGCAAGCTCATAGTTTCAGAGGAGCAGTTCATATATTTCATTGTGTGTTTTTGAATATATATATTTTTAATGGCTTCTAGAATTCATGCTTATAACTTGCCCATTAGAGGTCCTTCCTCCATCTTGCCTGCAATATTGGCATTCCCCTTGTGTTATTGACCATGGTATAACCATTATTACCCCATATCATTTAGCTATGATTCCTGCATTGTAGGAAGTTAGACTAGGTGTCCCAGCTCTATAATTTGATGATGATTCTATGACACTGGAGAACATCATCTCTACTGAAGATGAACCATTGCCACAAAAATAATCACAAAGACAACACAGAAAATTGTTTCCGCAACCAAAAAAGGTAAAGGACCCCTGACAGTTAACTCCAGTTGCAGATGACTCAGGGGTTGCGGCCCTCATCTTGCTTTACAGGCCGAGAGAGCTGGCATTTGTCCACTTCCACAGACAGTTTTTCTGGGTCATGTGGCCAGCATGACTAAGCCGCTTCTGGTGAAACCAGAGCAGCGCATGGAAATGCCGTTTACCTTCCCGCTGGAGCAGTACCTATTTATATACTTGCACTTTTTGGCGTGCTTTCAAACTGCTAGGATGGCAGGAGCAGGGACCAAGTAACGGGAGCTCACCCTGTCACGGGGATTCGAACCGCCGACCTTCTGTTCCACAACCAAAGGGACACTAAATATCAGACAGTTATTTGGGGCTGAGCAAATAGTGACTTGCAAAGGGTTGAATAAAGACTGTGTTGGAATTCTGCCTCGGTCAGAGGTGTGTGCCTATCTGTCCAGGCACCGGCTGAATTCCTTTGACCTCCCTCCGGCGACTCCCGGCAGGAAAAACACACGAGGTCCGTTCCGGCGATTTTTCCCAGGCTGTGAGAAAAACACACCAACTGCTTCTCCTCCTCCCTGCTTATCCCCAGGGAGGGGAATCAGACACAGACAGAAATGTAACTACATGCTTTTATTCCTGTCTTTAGCAGTCATACAGTAAAAGATGTCTGCTCTCTTCAACAAACAGAGAGAAACTCCAAACTCCACCCATGTACATCCTGTACAGGTCATATGACACACACTCTGAGCTAACATCCGGTGCTCAGTACAGTATGGACTGCCCCTTTGTTTCCATGGCAACAGTCACAAACATCCTGTTTGGCTTTGCAGCCACAACCAGCTGACTGAGCTGCTAGAGCCTTTGCTTGCTGCAGCATTGCAGCTTTAGAATAACAGACTGTTCCACCCCTGATGTCAATCCACAATTTTGGAGATGATGTAGTGTGTCAATTCTGGAAGAGCATGGGAAGGAATTGCTTCTGCATGCAATTCCTATGTGATGTCCAAAGAAGTAGCTGCATATCTCCTATGAGCAAATAAGCACCAACTCCATACAAGTGTGTGTAGGGGAAAGCTTATGAATCTCATCACAAGGAGCTGACTGTGCCTTGCTTCACATGTTACAAATGAAGCACAAGTATAAAACATAGGACTGTTGTTGTTGTTGTTGTTGTTTAGTTGTATAGTTGTGTCCGACTCTTCGTGACCCCATGGACCAGAGCATGCCAGGCACTCCTGTCTTCCACTGCCTCCTGCAGTTTGGTCAAACTCATGCTGGTAGCTTCAAGAACACTATCCAACCATCTCATCCTCTGTCGTCCCCTTCTCCTTGTGCCCTCCATCTTTCCCAACATCAGGGTCTTTTCCAGGGAGTCTTCTCTTCTCATGAGGTAGCCAAAGTATTGGAGCCTCAGCTTCACGATCTGTCCTTCCAGTGGGCACTCAGGGCTGATTTCCTTAAGAATGGAGAGGTTTGATCTTCTTGCAGTCCATGGGACTCTCAAGAGTCTCCTCCAACACTAAAATTCAAAAGCATCAATTCTTCAGCGATCAGCCTTCTTTATAGTCCAGCTCTCACTTCCATACATCACTACTGGGAAAACCATAGCTTTAACTATTCAGACCTTTGTTGGCAAGGTGATGTCTCTGCTTTTTAAGATGCTGTCTAGGTTTGTCATTGCTTTTCTCCCAAGAAGCAGGCGTCTTTTAATTTTGTGAGGAACCGGCAAGCCACTCCAGTATCCCTGCCAAGAAAACTCCATGGACAAAGACAACAGGCATATAAAAGCATGGGACTAGACGTCTCAAAAGGCCAGCTCCTCCCATATATGTCTTCCTGCCTAACCCTTAAGATTCTCTATAACAAAATGCCTTAGCACATACTACTTATAGATCAGTCTAAGAGTGACTTTAATATACCATAAAGGCTTGATCTCTAAATATACTGTTTGCAGTTCAAATATGCATGGGACCGGTTGGTAAGGCATCCACAAGTACTGTTCCAAGAGAAGATCTATGGAAATTGAATTCAAAGGCGCTTTTTGTTGTTGTTGTTAAGAAACAATTCTTTCTCTCACTTTTCCTTGTATTTGGCATTTAATTAGAACAATAATATTTTCTATGTCACAGATTGGTAATGAGTGATTATCATCTAACATTTCTTTCAGGCAATTACATATTAGTGGAAACAAAAAAAAAATGTAATGTCCCCAAGACAGGGTCATTTAGGGCAGAAAATGAAAGGAAATAGGTATTTAGGTAACTGTGTGCATGGTTTTTATTTTCACTAATTTTCAGATTACTTTCGATGAGGTCTCTTCAGAGTCCAAACGTCTTTATGTGAAATAGATACTATCTAAATCATTAGAGATCATTCGTTGCCATGTGCCACCTTTTAGGGCAATTAAACCTGACCTTCGGGGTTACCTAGCTGAACACTCATTGACCTGGGGCACTTCCTCTGAATACGAATAAGGTTGTAATACAAATGCGGTCAGAAAACAGCATCGCTCCTGGCACAGATAATGCCCTGGGTTAAATGGGACCGAAAGTCTGATGTAAGGCTTATATACCACCAGAATTTGCAGGCTGTTGATTAAGAACATTCTCTGTTGGGATTAACTGGGATTGTTGTCATTTTTCAAGCCAACATCTGGAGTCTATCCTTGCTAACCCCCTTACTGTTCAACCCCATGCAACCCTACTCACAAAACAAAAAGGGAACATAGAACTTAGACCACATTTGGCTGGATTTTTTTATATTAGTATTTTTGTCAGCCTCTGATATATACCAAGCAATGCTCTGGATTTCCAGACCTATTTCAGTCTAGTACACACACACACACACACACACACACACACACTCCTCAAGTTCAAGTTCTTTCTTTGTACTTTCAAGCCTTAGGTAGTTGTTCCTGTGGTTTAAATGGATAGCACCTGTGCACCAGATTTATAGCCTTTTGATCTCCACATATTTATTAGGCAATTAGCTCCCATTGTGTATTGTGGCTGAGCAGTCTCCTTGGACACCCTGGAAGGCTGGCTAACTCACCGTCAATGTTTCAGCTTCTCGATCTGGCAGCATAAATAAGGAAACGATCTCTACTTTTAAAAGGAGGAAATGGAGGCAAGAGGAAGTGAAGATGGGAGATTCTAGTCATGTGGCAGAATGCGAAGCAATGACTGCTAACATCCATTAAAATAGTAGAAAATTACTTAGCAGGTAGTGTACAAAAATAAATATTTATGTTTTTTGTCCGCAAAACATGTGGTATGTTTATGTCCCCCTAGTACGGCTAACTCTCAGCAGTTCCCAGAAATTCCAAAGCATATTTATTCCACTCTTCATAAAAGCATTGAGGAGAAATAATGACACATGGAATTCTTTAACATGGCAGTGTGCCTTATCTTAAGAGTTGCTGGCCTGAAATCTAATCCCCCTAGTGACCTACTTGAGAAATGCCTGGGACCCACCTGTTTTCTGAAAGCTGCCTTCTGAGAAACCATACATGAATTACTAATAGTGGGCCATTTGTGGCAGCTCTGTTTTTGCAGCATATGGGAAACAACATCTAGACAGGTTTGTCTGGAAACAAAAGACCTTCTAGACCTAATACACAGTAGTGGTCTAGCAGGCACATGCATTTTGGTTAGTAGGGCCATTCCTTAAAAGATCCATATTCTAAAAATGGCAGAGAGGATTTCTGTATTTTCTGACTCGCAAGCAAAGTTCCCTTTGCCTTAATAGCCTCTATACTATTATATAGAAGTCTTATAGCTCATTACTAGCATGTACTTACTTTCTGCTACTGCTCTCAAGTACTTTCATTATGAACGAGCTTCTGTGCTTGCTTTTGGAATTAGAGTTGTCTGGCATTAAAAATATAGACAATCTTTCGGGCAATGGCTTTGATCAAGAGTTCCCCTTTGCAGGCGAGGTGATTTTCACTACATTTGTCCTTAGCATTAGGGCCAGGAGAGGTGGCGGGAGCATTAAAGTGGTGTGTGGTCTTGGGAATGGACTAAAGGGCAACCAATGAACTGAAGCTCAGTTCCAAGAAAGTGGAGTTTTGTAGGCGGTTCCCAGGTTCAGGGAGTTGGTGTTCAGCCTGTTCCCCCTAAAGGGAAAAGTTTCATAATTCAGGGACCCAAGTCTCCTCAGTGGCATGGCGTGCCTTTTAACAGTTGAGTCTGATATGCCAACTTCAGCCTCTCCTAGAAAAGGACAGCCCGGACGCACTTATCCATGGTCCGATAGCTTATTGGACTGATTAAACTAGTGCAATGCATTGTAGGTGTGGCTGTCCTTGAAAATGGTTTAGTACCTGTAGCTAGTGCAGAATGTGGCTATAAAACTTTTACCTGGTACAGGTTACTGGGAACATACCTCACCAGTATTGCAGAGAACTTCACTGACTGCTAGTTTATCTCCAACATGACCATTCAGTGTTACAGTTTAAGGTTCAAAATGGCTTGGGCCTCGGGTATTTTATGGATCACCTTTGATTCCTATCAACCTGCCTAGATAGCAAAATAATCTGTCCGTGCTATTCTTCAGCCCCCCCCCCCCCCGCCACTGGAGGGAAGGTGTGTGGTGTTCAAGAAAGGGGTGTTTTAGTTGTGGCACCCCATCAGTGAAGTTTTTTCCCAGAGGGACCCACCTGACACTTACTTTTGCTGTTTAGGTGTCGGGCAACACCTCTCTGTTGTGTTTAATTAGCATTCCATTTTTATGCTGATTGTATTTTATATTCATACAGTGGTACCTCTAGTTGCGGACTTAATCCATTTCGGGGTGCGAAAAGTCCACTTCTGCGCATGTGCACGGCATGAGTGAGTGCTTCTGCACGCGTGCGAAGCGTGCAGATTGCTTCTGCGCATGCTCGGGTGGTGAACCTGGAAGTAAACACTTCCAGGTTTCCTGTGTTCATAAGCTGAAAGTCTGTAACAAGAGCAGAACGCAACACGAGGTATGACTGTATTGCATTAAAAAAAATGTAAACCAACCTAGGACCAGGACGTGGGTGGCACTGTGGTCTAAACCATTGAGCCTTGGGGTTGCTGATCAAAAGGTTGGTGGTTCAAATTTCCACTACGGGGTGAGCTCCCGGTGCTCAGTCACAGCTCCTGCCACCCTAGCAGTTTGAAAGCACACCAAAAAGTGCAAGTAGATTAATAGGTACCGCTCTGGTGGAAAGGTAAACGGCATTTCTGTGCACTGCTCTGGTTTCAGTGTTCCGTTGCGCCAGAAGCAGCTTAGTTATGCTGGCCACATGACCCAAAAAAACTGTCTGCAGACCGGACAAATGCCAGCTCCCTCGGCCTGTAAAGTGAGATGAGCACCACAACCCCAGAGTCGTCTGTGACTGGACTTAACTGTCAGGGGTCCATTTAGGACCTCCCCCATTCCCCAATAATGTGTGGTATATACATTCTCTAAATAAATAAATAAGGGCAACTCCTTCCAACGAGATACATCTTGACACACAAATGAAGGCAAGCAGAATGTGCTCTTCTGTCATCCCTTTGAAAAAGGCATTTGAAAACCATCTGAGACTCCAAGGTTCATTTAGAAGTATGTTTAAACCAAGGCCGCTCAAATCTGCTAATCCCTGAAGGCCACCCAAAGATGTGGAAGTGAAATCTGCCAATTTGAGGCTCAGACTATTTTTGACCACCACCATCAAGAGGTGTTAGATGAACATGTTCCAACTGCCTTTGCTTTATTTGTATAAAAATATATATTCCCTGGATGAATTCTCAGAGGGGTTTAGCAGGTCCTCCATGCTGGGTAACGGCTGGTGCACTGTGCTGCATATGTATCCATTAGAGCAGGGCTGGTTAATTTTGTAAGGCTAACAACTGACCTATAGTCAACCCTTCAAGAACTGCATGTCAACGTGAGCATAGTCAAATGGTCAACATGGACATGAAGAACTCCAGGCTGCCCTCCAAAGGACTTCCCTATTTGCCTGCCTATATTAATGAAAATATTACATTTAGTTTAAAACTTTAATTTTCATATTTTATATAAAGGACTTTTTTGAAGAGAGGGAGGCCACATGAACCACCACCGCCACATTTAATTTTGTAATTGAAACATTGGGGGAGGATCCTTTTGACATCACAGTGGAGAACCTACAGGAGCCATCATGGTTAAAAGGGGGATTAACACCCATGTGATTGTGCACAGTAATATGGGACACGGGTGGCGCTGTGGTCTAAACCACTGAACCTCTTGCGCTTGCCGATCAGGTCGGCAGTTCGCATCCCCGCGACGGGGTGAGCTAACATTGCTCTGTCCCAGCTCCTGCCAACCTAGCAATTCAAAAGCATGCCAGTGTAAGTAGATAAATAAGTACTGCTATGGTGGGAAGGTAAATGGCGTTTCCATGAGCTCTGGCTTCTGTCAGTGTTCTGTTGCACCAGAAACAGTTTAGTCATGCTGACCACATGACCTGGAAAGCTGTCTGTGGACAAACACTGGCTCCCTTGGCCCGAAAGCAAGATGAGTGCCACACCCCATAGTTGCCTTTGACTGGACTTGACCGTCCAGGGGCCCTTTACCTTACCTTTAAATAAATAAATAAAATAATAATAATAATAATAATAATAATAATAATAATAATAATAATGTGTTGTATTTGACCATGGTACTTAGGAAGGACTATCTAAAGCTGCCTTATACCCAGCCAGACCACTGGTCCATTGGTCAAGCTTAGCACTGCCTACACAAACTAGCAGCGGCTCTCCTGGGTTTTGGACAGGAGTCCTTCCCAGGTTACCTTGAGAGACCTGGATTGAACCTGGGACCTTTTCATGCAAAATGTGCACTCTGTCAATGATCTATGGTCCTTCCCACTATTTCATATTAGCAGGCCTGAGCCACACACGTGTATCAACACTGTAAATTATTCCACTGAGTCCTGGCCTTTTCTCATCTGTTACATTTAATTGTTTGAGAGAATTAATTTAACACTTCAAGAGAGGGGGAAATTAAGCATTTCTTTAAAAATAAAAAATAAAATAAAATATCCAAATATGAGGGGCATTATCACTGGACATATTATGAAGCCGATGTCAAAACAAACACATTTCTAGTTAGAAATCTTGACATGTAATTCAGCCAAAACAAAACAAAATCCGGTTTGAATGATTGCTAAATTTTAGAAAACTGTTAGTAGTCCTGATGAGATTGAACGGCAGTGTAAATATTAATGCACAAGCAATTGTAGTATAAACACTTGCTAGTTTACTATAGGTCACATTGCTAGTTGTATGTGTGTGTGCTGGAAATGTAATTTGCCCTACTTTTTATTTTGTTAGGGGTGATTTCAGATGTGGCCGAAACCCCTGATGTTGTTATGGTTAGCATTTGAGTATTTAGGATCCGTCACTGTTTAAACCGCAAATAGAAGGCCATTTTCTTCAGATTTGAAATAAAGCCATTGATTTACAGAGATGGTGCCTGGATAATGATGTCATTTAAAATCTGAGGCAAATCTGGTTATAGATCCAGACTGACTTCCCTAAAAATTCTTTTGTTTTCAACCAGAAGGTTTTAGTTCAGACTGACTAGCTATATGAATAATGATCAATTTATATTTTCAGAAATCATGCTCTATTTTTTTCCTCCTTCCCAGTTGGCAAGCCAGACACATAAAGGACACTGGTGGCAATTTATCAAAATACTGGGCCTTTAAAAAATTATATATATATATATATATATATATATATATATATATATATATATATGAGAGAGATTAAAAACAGACTGAAAAGTTCTATACCAGTTTCATCTAGCACAACGCTTAAGATATCAGGGGAACTGGGGGCCAGTTAAATAGATTCCAGGTGAATATTCAGTACCTGACTATTTGAGTAATGCTCTGTTCACACTGTCAGTTAGCAATAGTAGGTTATGATCCAGAACCAGAGTGGAAGATGTTTATCATGGTGTATCATGAGGGAAACAAGCCAAACACCTGACACCCCCCCCCAATTCTCATGCTTCCTTCTTTCTTCCAGTGCAGCCACAATGAGAGGTTGAGAAGATTTCACTACTGTTATTAATTTACTGTGTTTCACCATGTTATCTAAATCTGACAAACTGTTTAATTTAAACTGTGTTTTTAAAAAAACAAGACAATTTCAAACCATGGTTTAGGAAGCTGACTTTATTCAACTATAGTTAAGATTAACCACAGTTTAGGGTTCAAATGTAATGCTAAATTGTGGATAACTGGATTGGAAGTAAAACCTTCCAATTTCCTCCTTGAGGCCACAGCAAAGGGAAGGAGGGGGAGAAAGTATGAACTGCAGGGGGAGGCTAGGCATGCTCACTTCTCACATAATAAACCATGGTTTATCATGATGCCCTAATACAGCCACTGGCTGACAGAAGTCCGTGTAAATTTTTGCCATTGAAACAATTTCTTTAGAAAGCATTTTTTATGTGTTGTTGCTAAAATAACAACAAACCCATTTTGGAAGTAGATTTTGGTGAATTTCCTTAAAAATAACTTAGAAACTTCTTCTTTTGAGATCTTGCAAAAAAAGATGAACAGCTTTGGACTAAACTTAAAACAGCTCAACAACTTTTGTTTCCTGATTTTCAACCCTAACATCAGAGGAAAACTGAAATTTAGCAAACTGGTATTCCAATCTTTTAATATTCCAGTCTTTACATAGTTTGCAATGAAGATTCAAACTGCATTTGAAATAAGGAACAGAATATTCTAACTGTGGTGCCTGAATAGATTGTGCCATTGATTCAATTGGGCTTAAGATCAAGCAATACTTTTAGAAATGAACCAAGTAGCCCAGAAAGGAAATGAGGCCACATTCTCAAAAGAGAGAGAAATAAATGGATTTCCCCCCCTATTTCGTTTAACACTAACTCTGATTTCCTCTCTCTCTTCCCCCAACCCCCACTCAACTACACTATCGTTGTCACAGTGATATATTCGTAATCAAGGTGGGTTAATCCTTATTCATTTCCATGTGTGCCTCTTTGTAGCTTGACACCTCACCTGTCCTGGGGCCAAGGAAAGTGAACATTACGATTAGGGTAGCAGTTCTAACCCTCTGGGAGGAACTGTCCCAATCACCCTGCCCAGTCCTTTCATTCTGTAGATTACATCTTGTACCAACAGTTTGTGTGTGGGAAAAATCAAATATGTCAACTGCTCCTCCGAGGACCACGCACTCTATGCAAGGTGCCCAATCACAGAAGTCCATGCTTTTGACCTTTGAACCTGCTGAGCATAATTAATTGGAGGCCAGTTTAAAGAAAACCATTGCCTCCAGCGGGTACCTGCTGTCATTATTCAGTCCTCCACATCAAGCATCAGCATTAGAATAATCACTGACATGCCAGAGCAGTGAAAGAAACCTGTTGTTAAAAGGCTTAATAAGGCTGCTTATTAACTCAGATATGCTCCAGTTTCTTGCAATGTTACTTAAGGGAGCTATTCCAAGCCCCCCACAAATTGAAAAGGTAAAAGATACCAGGGTGTCCTTAAACTTTTCAAGAAGGGTTGACAGAAAGCCCCAGAATGACATTCCAGAGGATCAAGCATCACAATGTTACCAAATAAATTAAAGAAACTGCTATGCCTGAATGATTCCTAACAGACTAGAAAGATGTGATAAAGTAAATGGAATTCTCAAACTATTAGCGCATCATCTGCGTCAGATTTT
The DNA here is from genome assembly GCF_964106915.1 of Podarcis gaigeae. Classification (NCBI taxonomy): domain Eukaryota; kingdom Metazoa; phylum Chordata; class Lepidosauria; order Squamata; family Lacertidae; genus Podarcis; species Podarcis gaigeae. The sequence goes on along the minus strand of NC_139679.1, from coordinate 81,019,463 downwards.
ACAAGTGCCCAGCATGATTTGTCCTGGGAAATAATGCGAGATCCCTGCTAGATCAGACCAAGGGCCCATCTGAGTCTAGTGTCCTAGTCTCACAGCAGACAACCAGGTGCCTGTGTGATGCTCACAAGCAGGACATGAGCACATTGCCATTCCCTGACTTCTGGGCACCCGCAGGGCGGGACGGGTCAGGGCGCGCCAGAATCCCAGTGCCCAAGCCACGTTCCACTCCAGCACCCTGCAGGACCAAGTTGCTTTTTTGAGCAGCGCAGAGCCTTCAGGGAGTCCACCCACTGCCTGCCCCTCAGCTGTAGGGTGTCTGAAGGGGAGGAGGCGGGCAGAAGTAAGCCGCACGCTGCCGTTTCAGGCAGCATGGAGCCTGCAGGTGACCGAGCCGCTGCATCACTCCCAGGAGAGAAATGTGGCTCAGGCATGCTGCAGGCCCCATGGTAAGTGCCATCCCCCATGGTGTGGTGCCCAGTCGTCGTCCCCCGTCTGCCCATTTGGACATTTTGCGTTAAGCACTTGTGTTATGTACTAAGCTTGGATCCTAGAACAATAGGCAGGTAGGATCCTAGAATGCAACATCTTATTGGCTTGCAGGAGAAGACCAGTCAGGCTCCAGGAGGGAAGCAGAATCAGCCAATCAGATGGGACTCATTGTGTAAAATAATGTACATAAAGGCCTGATGTTTTTTTGGGGGGGGGGAATTCAATCACTCTTTTATAAGCTGCAATAAAGAGCATGAAATCACTGCAGGACTCCCAGTATATTTCACCTTGGAACAGAGTAATTTTTAAAATGCCTAGGTTTAAATTATTTTTCTCTATCTGTGGGTTGATTTTGAAAGCAATGGGGCCTGCGCCAACATGGTGGTCAGGGAGCCTAGCCCAACGGCTTTTGTAACTGTATTGTCTTTTGCCTCACTTGCTGGGGGCCATCTTTCACCATTCTGAAAAGAAAAACAGCCAATCCTTTGTAATAGTTTCTTTACAGAACATTTTAAACAGGGCCTATTGAATGAACTGCTTTCATAATGGCTAATCTAAGCTAAATCCCCTTGCAAAATTGCATATAGCAGCACAGTAAATAACAGCATATACTTAACAGGTTGCAGAAAGGTTTTGGCAATAACTCAGAACATCTTCAGCACGGTTAAAAGTTCAGAACAGTCAGCATGAGGGTATCATGTGCTATTGTTATTTTTGCTTAAAATAATTGTACACTGGCAAGCACATTAAAGGCTCCCTTTTCTAAGCTAGGGACTCTATTGTTGAAGGCTTCCGCAGTACTATGACTTAAAGCATTTTAAATTCAAGCTATAATTTAAGAATGATTTAAGCACCTTGTTCCAGTTTCGAAACAAAGATTTCTTCTATTATTTCTTTGGGTAGTGAAATACCACTTAGAAAACAGTCGTGTAAGAGAAATAATAATTTATTGTGCTTTTTATGAGCAGCATGCTGTGATTCTATCAGTCTTTCATGCAGCGGTTCAACAGCTTCCTGTTGCTGACTTGCTAGCAGGTATTTTGAAGACTGAATGGCTTGATGTTATCAAACTGTAGTGCAGAGCTGTGCGTGTTGTGACTGATTTGATTTACTGAAGCGCCATATTCTGGCTTCAGTGCTGAGAGAAATAATCTTCATTTTTCAGGCAGCAAACTAAAAGAAGTTGTCAGTCTAAGATCAACAATGAAAGCAGATATTGTGCAAAGGAAATGTAAGTTTTGCCCCGCTGTTTTGTCTGATAATTCTCATGTTTTGTCTAATGCACGGTAGGTCTCTTAAAAGCAGACTATAATATATTTGGTGGTGTGTACCGTAGCCATTAGACAGTTGACAGATTTGTCTTTGGACAATTCTTGATTGCCACTTTGTCACTATTCTCATGTTGAGTGGCCATGTGTCCTACTTTACAAAGGGCAAGCCTCTATTTTAAGGGGTCCTCTGTCTGAAGGACTGTCCAGTCCAAATCAGGTTTAAATAGTCCAACACTCATAACAGCTACACCACGATGGCAGATTGGTGGGTGGGAGGAGTTCATGTATCAAACACCATGACAGATAGACAAATTCCTCCAACCACTGCATAGAGAAGTTCCACTTATACCAGGCATAGGCAAACTCGGTCTTCCAGATGTTTTGGGACTATAACTCCCATGATCCTTAGCTAACAAGACCAGTGGTCAGGGATGATGGGAGTTGTAGCCCCAAGACATCTGGAAGGTCGAGTTTGCCTATGCCTGACTTACACCATTAACCATAGAGCCACCATGTATTGACCAAACAACAGGGGAATGCTATCAACTTCACATTTATCTGCTGAGCTCCCTATAACATCTGACTGGTTCAAATTCAAGCAACCTGTACATAGAATGAAGAATCAGGTGTCCTACTTACTGAACTACATTTAGAGTCTGTGAAGGTAAAAAAAGGTCTGTATTCGCAAAGATCTTGGACAGGGAAATCTAGCCCTTCACAATGGATTCCCTTGGAAGGTAGCTCCCTCAACCATTCCTCACACAGCTTGGTTTCCAGACCCTTTATCATCTTGGTAGCCCTTCTCTGCACACATCCCACCTTGTCAAATATAAATAAAATTAAATAAGATTCCAGAAGCAACCTGACAGCCTTCCTCAAACTGGCTGATGCAGATCCACCAGGAGTTATGTGTTCATTATCGTGGATCCAATTTTATAGACCTCCCTTTCAGTTGAAGTCAAAACAGGCCCCTTCCCTGTTGAACCATTTCTGCTTACTAAATATTAAATACTTTTTCATTCCAGCAGGTATTTTAAGTGAATTCCGATTTTATAGTTTTAACTCATCTTTATTTTTATTCTATTAAGTGTCTTGTACACCGCTTAAAGATTATTGTAATAAAGCGGTATACAGATTATGGATATAAATTTTGTCAGCTGTGCTTGATTTTCATAGGGTGCATTTTGTCATTTAGCCTGTGTAGCCAGCCTCCCTTGCTACTGAAACCCAGCAATCCTGAAGTGCTACAACAAAACAAAATGAAAACAAAAAAGTTTGAGAATCATTGTCATAGTGGAAAGGCTTTGTCCCATTATTTTGTACCCTGTGGAAACCCGTCTCCATCCTCTCTCCCTCTCCTCTGTGTCACTGCAACCCTTACCAAAAAGTTTCACATTTCATGAACTTTCACATGCTATAGTTAGGATAAATTATGTTATATACATTTTTGCAGCTGTACTTAATTTGTACGATTTATTCTGATCACAGAACTTGGTGGTTAATATGTGATATTTAAGCACTAGATTGACTCTTATATTGAAATTAATAGACCGTAAATGCATGTGAAATCCTCCCCTGCACACTTTCTTGGGAGTAAGCCCACTGAGCACAGTAGGGTTTACTTGAGAGTAAATATATATATAAACATCTGATATTTTAATTGCCATAGCCCTAGTTTTTGATCCACATGAACACTGAACAGATTTGTGCCGAAGAAAGTTATAGCATAATATGACTAGTTCTTTTGCAAGAATAGATAAATAATTAAATAAGCACCCCTCATTATGCTTTCTATTTTTAGTATAGAATTTCAGATTCCCAAATAATTTCATGTCTGGGGAATGTGCTCAAAGAAATCATTATTAAAATCATACGGACTGGATGCAGACTCAGTCACTCATGCCCAGAATATCAGTGATAAGTTTAGGAAGGGCTTTCTTCCCAGATTGAGCTAGCTTTTCTTCCTATAGGTCATGGCCTGGTTCATTTCCTCAATGGCATGAGGGCTAAGGCAAAGGAGATGTATTAGCTCTTTAATATTGCTCAGAATCTGAATTGTGATGGAGTAGTTAAAAGGCTTATGATAGTATCTCCAGTAAAAGTTACGGAGGTGCTAATTCTCAACAGGTTGTAATAATCAGCTAGTATTTGGTGAATGTGCTGTGCTATAAATATTTTATTAAAAGTAAATTAAACCCATATTTGGAGTATAAATGTGTTACTGAAATTTACAAGGGTTCTTGGCAGAAAATATGTTTCTTTTAGGAACTGTGGAAAAACTTACAGAGTATTGATTTCAACATGAACGGAGCTATATTATTATTATTATTTAATTTATTTATTCACTTTATATACCACCCTTTATCTCAGGGTGGTGTATAGCATTAGAAACACATTACAAAACATCAATGATAAAAGTATAATAAAAACATAGTGAAAAGCATACTGTTAGACAGCCTAATAGTAAAATAATCATAATAACAACAGGTATTTGTTAGTTGTGAGATAATAGAAAATGTGTATTGCATGAAAGCCGAAGTGTTGTCCCCCCTGCTTTCAAATATGAATAAGATACCTGAAAAATCTTGATGTTTGAAACCATGGCTGTGTAGGAGAGAAAAAGTTGTTCACAATGATGCTCAGGAAAAGCGCTCAAACTCTTAAGGCAGGGTTCACCTAATAAGAACATCAGCGGAAGCCTTCTGCTTTAGCAGTGGGGCTTTCCCATAGTCCTTAGCCACCCTGAACAGGTTGGAACAGGGCTCACAGAGAGGCTATCCCCAATAACCTCCAAACCACACCCCCATCTGATGCCAAAATACTACTGATGACATGCAGCCCTCTCAGTTCATCTGCTTCCATTGCCAAACCAACAAATCTTTTGGCGACATCTTGTAGTCCTAGGAGGCCAACTTCATGTATGGAGATGTAAAAAGATAATATAACCACATCTGCAGTGTATACATGCATGTTCAGGAATGTTACATTTTAATTTGTATTGATTTTTAGCCCCTTGTTCAATTGCTTCAAAGATTATTTTTTATGATTTTGTACATCTCTCTCTTTTTAAAGATACCCCTGACTAAGGAATTCCTCAAAACTACATTGGCCTTTTAAATAAATTGTTTTCCGCACTTCTGAGAACTCTTTTTCTCTTGGTTTTGTGAAAGCACAGGAAGCTCCAACAAATGCAAGCAAATGTCTCCTAACTAGCTGTCATTGTCAGAGAGGGAGATGCTATCATCAGCGCTCTGGATCAACCAGGTGCCATCTGAGTTCTCCTTAGCCAGGAAAACTAGCAAGCCTTCCAGGATAGGATACCAGACACAAATCATCTACCTGCCCAAGTGTGGGAACTTTGGGAGTGACCGTGGCCCAATGTGAGAGACGTTCCAATGCACACGCAGCCGGGGTCTTTTCACTACAAAGTGCAGGTTACACAAGATATTACGTTGAAGTTCAAATTTAAATGGGTAAATATTTATACGGAAACCAACTGGAACCATTTAAGTTAATTGCATGCCTAAGTCCTTGGCTACACGAGGGCCCAGCAAAGTTTTTAAGTGATTGATAGAAGAGCCTTTCAGAGGCCAGGAAAAAGAAATGTGATCAATCATTTTGCCCTCGTTTAGGTACCCCTGCAAGTTCATTCACACATTCCACTGCGGGAAGGACCAAAGGCATGGAATCTGGGGAAGTTGACAGAACGAACAAAGGCACGATGATGCACACCCAAATCTCAGTCTTTTCCTCTGGTAGAGAGTCTGTCAGCAGCTAAGAAACAGAGGGTGAGGTACATTTCTAAGGACAGGTCGCTATGATGAAAAGAAACACATCAGCCATGACACTACTCTAAAGGGAAACTCAGTTTCCTATTAACCACTGTAGTGTGTATCAATCAATCAATCAGTCAATCAATCAGTCAATCAATCAATCAATCAATCAATCAACTAACTTATTACACACAGCACGTTCATAGTGCCACTCATGGAAATGCCAACATTTGGATTCTAGAAATTAGGTTTATATGTCATTATTGGCAACAATAACAACAACAACATATGCTACGCATCTGTCTGGGTTCCCCCAACCACTGAGTGGCTTCCAACAAATTAAAACACAGTAGATGTTTTATTAGATGCAAGAAACAGGCATATCTCAACCCCGGCAGTGCTAAGAAATATTTTTCTTTTGTAATAACCAAAAAATGTACTCCAGGTGTGTTGTTGTTGTCGTTGTTGTTTAGTTGTTTAGTTGTGTCCGACTCTTTGTGACCCCATGGACCAGAGCACGCCAGGCACTTCTGTCTTCCACTGCTTCCCGCAGTTTAGCCAAACTCTGGTAGCCTCGAGAACACTATCCAACCATCTCATCCTCTGTCGTCCCCTTCTCCTTGTGCCCTCCATCTTTCCTAACATCAGGGTCTTTTCCAGGGAGTCTTCTTTTCTCATGAGGTGGCCAAAGTATTGGAGCCTCAGCTTCACGATCTGTCCTTCCAGTGAGCACTCAGGGCTGATTTCCTTAAGAATGGATACGTTTGATCTTCTTGCAGTCCATGGGACTCTCAAGAGTCTCCTCCAGCACCATAATTCAAAAGCATCAATTCTTCAGCGATCAGCCTTCTTTATGGTCCAGCTCTCACTTCCATACATCACTACTGGGAAAACCATAGCTTTTACTATATGGACCTTTGTTGGCAAGGTGATGTCTCTACTTTTTAAGATGCTGCCTAGGTTTGCCATCGCCTTTCTCCCAAGAAGCAGGTGTCTTTTAATTTCGTGGCTGCTGTCACCATCTGCAGTGATCATGGAGCCCAAGAAAGTAAAATCTCTCACTGCCTCCATTTCTTCACCTTCTATTTGCCAGGAGGTGATGGGACCACTGGCCATGATCTTCGTTTTTTTTGATGTTGAGCTTCAAACCATATTTTGCGCTCTCTTCTTTCACTCTCAATAAAAGGTTCTTTAATTCCTCCTCACTTTCTGCCGTCAAGGTTGTGTCATCTGCGTATCTGAGGTTGTTGATATTTCTTCCAGCAATCTTACCTTCATGGATCACTGCCTTGCCGTGGCGAAGGGGCTTGAATAACTCAGAGAAGCTATGAACTATGCCGAGCAGGGCACCCAAGATGAACAGGTCATAGTGGAGAGTTTGGACCAAACGTGATCCACCTGGAGGAGGAACCGGCAAGCCACTCCAGTATCCCTGCCAAGAAAACTCCATGGACTCCAGGTGTAGAGCACCTTAAATTGCTAGTGTTATTGTGCACTTCACTAATTAAGGGACTTACCATGCGTTTCGCAGGAAAATTGTGGTGGGTTCTCCCAACATTTTTTTAAAATAATATTTCTGTGCATGGTGGTGGTGGTACAAACTAGATCAGAGCAGCAGCACTGGGGGAAGCAGGTCTCTTCCCTCTATGATGTCCTGCTGATTGAAACCTAGGTAGGCTTATTATTTCCCTTTCCCACAAGCCTATTGGCAGCCTTGGGCAGAAGAAGGAATTCAATCAGAATGGCAGGATGGGGTTAAGCATCTCTTTCTGAAGCATTGGTGCTCCAATCAAATAGGCGACCCTTCTGTGGCTGAATTAAAGTAAAAATAGAAAGTCGTGTGATTCTGTCACAGATCTCCATGTAATATGTAGTTTGGCCCTTGAAAAATGCAGGAATATGAGAACAGTTAAAAGCATCAACCAAGGAAAGTAATTTCTTGGAAAAAATATGAAGCTCTTAGTTTATTTTTTACATATTTTCCTTCAGATATGATGAAGCTTTCCACTCATGTGCAGCCGCTATTTAGATTGGCAAACATAACTTGCACATATGTGCTTATTTTACTGCTTGCTGTATCAGAAGAACCTCAGAGTATTGACAATAAATATTGGGCTCTTTTTTTTAAGACTGCATGTTCATACTGAGGAGTCAGTGCAAGCTTTGAAAGCTCAACTCAGACTGTCACAAAATTTATTAACACTGCTAATGACCTACTTACACCTGGTGTACATGATAGGAATATTTCAATCTAATGTTGATTGTTCTAGGCTTTGAGCAGGTGTAACTAAAGACCAAGCCAGATATTACATCTGGGTAATCAGTAATCGGTTATCAACTTTGGAAACAAACAAACAAACAAACAAACAAACAAACAAACAAACAAACAAGTAAACCTGATTCCTATCTTTCCCCCTATTTGTTTAAATAATACCCAACCAATTCTGTGCTCTATTAAAGGACTCACTGTGTGTCCTCCACTATGTTGCTATATAGAATGCCAGTGTTCTCAAATAAAATAAATGGACTGTCAAAATATTGAATCTGGATTTAGGAATTTACCAGCATAGGAAGATTAAGACGATTATAGCTTAAATTGGTACCATTTTTGACTAATTGGTTGCAGATACAGTGGAATGCTTGAATGTGTTGATTTGGAAAAGCAGCATGGTTTTATTTGGCTATTGGTAGGGCTCAAGGACATAGGACGATAATGAAACTAAAGGTGTAGAACTGCACACATCCATTGCAACATCTGGTGTTTTAATGCTTGTTCTTATCCTTTTTCCTGATCTAAAGTAGAACTAAAGGGAACGTTGGGGTTTAGTGCAGTTCCACATGTTAGAAAGGTAGGAGCCAAATGAGGATCACCATTGTGATTTAACTAATTTTATTTTTGCTTTGACTGGCACCTAACCCTCTTATTCATTTGTATATGACCTGTCCTCTTAGTTTGGGGGGGGGGTCACATTTCCTGTGTCTTTAAAACATTAAAACAGCAAACTTAAATAAAGCCATGAATTGGCTTCAGGAAGCAGCAATGGGAGAGCAATGCTGAATTCCTTTGCTGTGCTCCTCCATTGTCTCAAGATTGACGGATGCCAAACAAAAGTTCAATTTTCACAATCAAAATTACATGCCCTGAACTTGCTATTGCCACCAATGGAAGAAAAAGATAGATATCTATATTGCGCCTGTCTATTTCCTCCCACTCTATAGAGGCTATTATAATATGGGAAGAGTGCATTTTTTATCAGAACAGCATGGAGAAAGGGCTATTGTTTGTGCATTACATTTCTACTTTTTCTCCAAAGTGTTAAGGAAATGTACACAGGAGCAGAAGAAGGGGGTGCGGTAGAGGCGGGTCGCCCCAGGTGTCACCCCTGAGGGGGTGACAAAATGCCAGGTGGCACTCACCACAGGGCCTGCAGCATGCCTGAGCCACGCATCTCTCCTGGGAGTGATGCGGTGGCTTGGGCGCCTCTTGCTTCCCTCCCAGCTGTAGGGCGGCAGAGTGGAAGGATGCAGGCAGACTTCTTGGAGGCCCCACGGATTGTCCTGCCCTGGCTTACCCCGTCCTGCAGGTGGCTGGCCCCACCCCTGGGTGCAGGGCATGCGCACCACCCCAGACACCCAATCAGCTTGCTCCACTGCTGAATGTACAGTGGCACCTCTAGTTACGAGCTCAATTCATTCCAGAGGTCTGTTCTTAACGTGCAACTGTTCTTAACAAGAGGCGTGCTTTCACTAATGGGGCCTCTTGCTGCCTCTGCGCCGCCGGCACATGATTTCCATTCTCATCCTGAGGCAAAGTTCTCAACTCGAGGTAACACTTCCAGGTTAGTGGAGTTTGTAACCTGAAGCGTTTGTAACTCGAGGTACCACTGTACATGGTCAGCCCCCTACCCCCATACACATCTTCACACTTTTTTCTCATGACAACCCTGTGACATATACTAGGCTGAGAGGAAGTGAGTGATTCACCTAAGCTCACACATAGGTGGGAAGATATTTGAACCCTGGGCCTCGTTAATCCTGGTCTAACTTTCTAACTGCTACCCTGGCTCCAAAATTACATGCTGACCTCATACGTCTTACATTTTTGGTAAGCATTGCCTTTAATTGAAATTCTAACATTTACTATGATGCATAATCCTGTATTTAGGTGTTCAGCTACACTCAATTTAGGTGTTCAGCTACACTCATGAGGCAGAAGCACAGGATTGTGCTTGCTGACCTTGCCCTCCCCATTGCACCAACACTTTTTGCACATTTGGGAGAATGCAGACCCTCCAAGTGTCCCTATTTTCCAGGGACGTCCCTGATTTAGAGAAGCCATCCTGGTTTCTGATTTGATCCTGGAATGTCTCACTTCTCCTTAAGATGTCCCTATTTTCATCGGAGAAATGTTGGAGGGTATGAGTTATCCAACCCCTGAGCCATCTGAAGGAAAGTTTTTTTTTAATGTTTAATGTTTTATTATGTTTTTATATATGTTAGAAGCTGTCCAGAGTGGCTGGGGCAACCCAGTAAGATGTGTGGAGTATAAATAGTAAAATTATCATTATGGAATGGTCCAAAAGCTGAGCCCCATAGCACTCCTAGAGACAGCTTAATGCAGGACTCACAGTCAGTAGGATGTCATGCTGCATACATCCAAAGGCAGAAGCAACACTGGGGAGGGACATACAACAGGTGCCACAATGGGTGGGGCAAACATGCAAGGCCCTGCTTTGCTGGTTCACATGATGTTAATTCCATAAAACTGATTAGCTCAAATCAGGCTATGGTTAGTGGGATGACCTTCCAATCCTTTAGTACCGAGTAGGAGGTGGTAGTTTCATTTATAAGCAGCACCCTACTTTTTCCTCTTAAATTCTGAAAGATGCATATCCTATTATGCAAACAGCTTCGTCCAAGTGTCACTTGCTGTCTATATGAGATCACAGAAGGATGTCCAAGGAAATAGTAAAGCACACAAACTCCCGTGAAGTATCGAGATTTCATTAGGATGAAGGAAGTGGGAGAGAAAACAACTGCCAATAACGTGTACCAAATCGCCTACCGTATTTGAGCAAGCTACTGAGAAACCAATGGAGGAGCTATTTAACTAACTCTGCATCACGAATTATAACCACAGAGTACCAGAAACACTAAACCACATCCCACACCACAATTGCAAAGGTTTGAAGTACCCCAAGTTCTTGAGAGGACAAAACACACGTAAAAATAAAAATGCAATGTTTTGTTTAGAATATATGGCAACTTCATAACAAAAGTGCTGTCTGGGTCCGCAGGCTATGAGCTGTAAATCTAAATTGCCAGCTCCCCCCACTTTAAAAAAAAAATGTGTGAAAAAGTTGACAGAAACGTTTGTAATACATTAATATGTAAAGCAGTTATTGCTATGACTAAATCCACTCATTCCATTAGTATTGCTTATGCAAGTAATTACATTCCGGTGTCATGAAGGGAATAAAAAATGGCCATTAATGATTAGGCTGAAAGCATCTTAGGTTTAATACCAGCTGTGTCACATTCCCAGTATGTGACCTTAAGTCACCTGGTGTCCTTATGTCTCAATCAGTTTGCCCCCAAAGAAAGCAAAAACTGGGAACACACTGAAAACCAGATGTTCTATGTGAGTCTTGCTTCCTTGGGTAAATGATTCGTAAGCCATACAAATCATATGATTTGAAACCGTCTGTGAAAATGTATATTGTGAAGCATACACAAAATTCAATCCTTATTCTTCAGCGATTGGTTTATACTCTTTAAACACACAAATACATGCATGGGCTTGCTTGCACGCACACACAAACACACACATACTGCACCAGCTGACAGGAATTATAAATGCATTACAGAAATGGAACAGCATTGTTTTCCATTTAAGGAACCAATTGGATATAAATAACCTCTTGCTGAAATCCTTTGACTGAAAGGAGAATCCTTCAGAACTGGGAAAATTAATGTTGCTTTCAACAAAAGAGCAAATAAAAAGTCACCATCAAAGGCAAATCTTAAGATTTAGTCATAAACTCTGTTGCATACAGTAATTAGTAACGAAGCTGATAGGCTAGGGTAGCATATGCAATAGATCGGAGCTTAAATCAAACACTACAAGTGAATAGCCCAAATGTCTGTTTTAAATCAGAACTATGCTGCTTGGATTCATCTCTGTTCTTAAAACTGGAAGGACTGTTTTCTTCTAATAGTCCTGGCTTCTGCACATGTGCAATTTAAACACATGTGCTAGATAAGCATAGTTTAGGTTGCTGCATGTGGGACAAAAATACTTTCCAAATCATCATCGTATCCATTAAGTTACTATGGTAATTGAGAAGGCATAATTTTAAAAAGATTGATGGCTTGTGGAGAAATGCTGTATATGTGTCTGTTTATGCTGGTGTTTTGAAGGGGGGGGGGGAATAATCTGACTTCCGAGGCCTTGTGCTATTGCTTTGTTGCTGACTTGTTTCGTGGCAACTGCTTGGTGTCAAGTTCTCAATAGCTTTGAAAATTTATTCGTTGGGGCCTGAGTCAGGTAAATCCATCCTCATTGGTCTGGGTGAAAGTAGACTGTGTCTGGAGGTTCCCATCAGTTGGGAGTTAACTGTCACTGAGGGAGACAGTTGAGATTTGAACAGCTTAGGAGTTGGAGAGGGAGGGAAGGGTTCTGATGAAGGAAGGAGTCATGAGGAAAAGACCAGAGAGAAAAGATGAGGATAGAAAAGGAAGCCTGAATATTAATACCCATTGTGTTATTAGGAGCATCCCAAACTCTGAGATTTCAGGGCACGAGCCTGAAAAGTAAGGGCAGCCAGTGATGCCACAGATGTGGGCCCCAGTGATGTCATGGGAAGAACGTCTTTCACCTCAGCTACCATGCCCTTTTGTGAAATTACAGATGGTCCACAGACAACTGGCATCAGCAAAACCTCCCCAGGCCTGGCAATTGTAGGCACCTCAGCACTGATTTGTTCGTTGTTTATTTCTCAATGTACTGCTACAAAGCTGAGGTGTTTGTTCTTCCATTATCTGTCTTTGGAAAAAAAAAGATAGAATGGACGCCACAGCTAAATGTATTTAGAAAGAAGTTGGTTTGTCTAAGTGCTGCAGTTCTCTTCACTACTTTCAGGGTTGGTCTTAAGAAAACCTCACTGACTTCAGACATGTCTTTGGGGGGTCAGTACGCCTTTGAGCCAATGCCAATGACTGGGCTCAATAACTGGTACTGCCCCGACTGGGCTAGGTGACTGGAGCACTTCCAGAGACCTTCCACTCCTGGAAAGCAGGTCTAAGTGCACTGGACCCACAACTGTCCATTGTGAGCACCAAGCTCAGCAGAGAATGAACAACATGGAAGAAAGCTGTGAAGCATAACTTCGTTATTTTCTAATAGCTACTGCAAACTAGAACTAAAGAGCTACTGGCTTGCATGAGTGCTACAGCTCTCACTCAGCCATCTAATCTCTACATAGATCACACTCAGACTCCCCACAGAGTCAGGCAGGAGCGGAAGAAGTGAAGAGCAGTTTCCGCACCCCCTCCTTTCTGAAAACATCATATCAGGAGATTCTCGCAATGGGAGGGGGTGAAAATATCCACAGGGGAGGAACCCAGAGACCCTAAGGGGGATAGCTAGCATCTGACAGCATCACCCAGGCAACTCCACCAGCTTCAGTTTCGTGACTTCATCCACTAATTTCAGCCTGCCAGCTTCCATGGGTTTCATCTATTCATGAATACCCACCAGTTACCTTTTACACAACACATATGCACACATAGGCACACCTTTTGACTTGACCACATTCAACGTCTCCCCTTCACACAGGCATACACCAGTCAACATCCAAGAAGCATGCCAACAGACACATCCTCTCACAATTCATTCACATTCATGCCCCAGCTTCATCCCACAAATATCCACCGGCTTCTGTTGACCAGTTTCTGAAGAGGAATTTCAACTGACTTACCAGTACATCTGCAAACATCAGCCTGCTTCAGCCTTGAGGTATTCACCAATTTCTGAATGCGACCTCCGCCAGCTTCCATCCACCAGCATGAGCCAGCTTCTGCTACATCTGTTAGCAGACATCAGCCAGCTCCCATCCAGCTTACCTGCCTTCAAGCCACAATCCTACTCAGCAAGTGAACTTACTTTATTAGTTCTCCATAGCACCTGCAGCTGGATATTCGCCTCCTGCAGGTGGAAGAAGACTGGGAAATGCTGAATGTCATAGCTGCTGCCTGCTGTATCCACTCAGCTGCCATCTGCTTTTGTAACATCACAGGTAGTCTGTAGCCAATGGTAACAGCTTGGAAAGCCTCACAGTTGTGGGTGCACTTCAACAGTGATTTATCTGTACGCTTCTTATTATTAGAAATATTTATTATAGCAACCTTCCAGGGGCCACGTCAGTGTTGGGTCAGAGGCAAAGGGAAGTAGAGCAACAAATGCAACTCTTATCTTTGTACAGGAGGCTCCTTTCCAGCTGTGCAAAATTCAGAGGTTTCTATGCCCACCCCCACATCACTCAATCCATTTAAGCAAGAAGCATCACCACAGTTCAAGGAAACATTCCAACAAGGAGAAAACCTTGAGGTGGGTGTAGAGCAATGCTGTTTAGGGGCATGGTACAAAGAATGTCCCAAAGACCAGTGGCCTGGAGGGCTGCATTTGGCCAACTGGCTAAGGTTCCCTAGAGTCGTCCAAGCAGCCAACAGTATGGCCAGAGGAGTTGGGGGAGGGGGCAGGGACAGATTGTCCCCAGTAGCTGGACTGGATTATGAAAGTATTTGGCAGAGGTGGAGGTTTAGGGAATTTGGCTTGAGGTAAATGTCACATAGAGGCTGATGCCAGCAGCAGTATCTCTAGAGTCTAGTGTTAGTGTCTATCTAACAACTAAGTCTACAATACCAGCAGCTGGGGTTTTTTAAAAAGCATTCTGAGCAATGGCGGATTTATGGTCTGTGGTTCCCTGTGTGCAACCCTTTTGAGGAGCCCTATTCCTTCACCAAAATAAACATGGCTACATCAAAATCAAGGGTTTATGAGGAGATGAGGATAATAATGTCACACGTCACCTCTGAGCAGTGTGAGATTCCAGGGGTTCCAGGCACTTACTCAGGGTTCAGTTTCCTTAGAATAAGGGACAGCAGAGACTGTGGTGTCTTTAGGCTATATGGTTTATTTACACATTTGTACAACCTGAGTCAAAGATGGAGCAGCTCACAGCATTAACACCCCAAAAGGTTGTGCTCTCCCATAGTCACAGCATTGGATCTTAGCAGAAATCAAGCATGGCTTTCTCCCAGCTTCTGCCTGCCTCCAGCTCTCACACACTTGCACTCACTATTGTCCTTTTAACAGTCAGGGGACCCACCCATTTCCCCTCCGGCACAGTGCAACCTCCTTTGTTATTCTAACAACAGTACATAGGGTCATTAACTCACCAATAAAATGCCTGGCAGCAAGAATTCTAACAGCTAGAAACTGGAAAGGAGATGTGATACTGATGAAATTGGAGTGGCAATCAAAACTATTAGAATTTGCAAAAATGGCTACAATGACGGAAAAATTAAGAGACCGGACTGAACAAACATTTATAAAGGAATGGGACCTGTATAGAAAGTATTTCAGGGAGCATTGTAAGAATTTGAACTCGTTGGCAGGCCTGGAGTAACTTCTGTAGAAAACTAGGACAAAGGAACTAGGACAAAGGAAGTGGACAAAGGTGGAGCTGTCGTCATCATGAACAAAACTGACTACATTCAGGAGGCTCACAGACAACTTTCCAATACCGCCTTTTACATAAAATTGGACTCAGACCCCACACAAGAATACAAAAAAGAACTGAACAAGATTGTTAAGGAGCTACCCCCACACATCCAAGAACAGATCCTCACTAACACACCAACAGAACCTCGACCAGGAACTTTCTATCTTCTACCTAAAATACACAAACCAGGAAATCCAGGACGCCCCATCATTTCAGGTATTGGCACTATTACAGTGGGTGTCTCCGGTTAATGGACTCTGTTCTGAAACCATATGCCATCAGTGCTCCCAGCTATGTACGTGACACCACAGATTTTCTGAGGAAAATACAATCTTTAAATAATCTTCCCAACAATACTATACTAGCTACTATGGATGTGGAATCTCTGTATACCAACATCCTACACAACGATGGTTTACAAGCTATAAGGAACACCATTTCAGATAAAACCACAGCGGACTTTGCCACCAAACTCTGCCAATTTGTCCTTACCCACAACAACTTCAAATTCGGTGATGACCTGTTCCTTCAGATCAGCGGCACAGCAATGGGCACCCGCATGGCCCCACAGTATGCCAACATCTTCATGGCAGATTTAGAACAACGTTTCCTAAACTCCTGCCCACTCAAACCTCTCTTGTACCTGCGATACATTGACGATATTTTTATCATCTGGACACATGGTCAACAGACCCTGAACACCTTCCACCAGAAATTCAATGATTTTCACCCCACAATCAACCTAACTATGAATCAATCTATGCAAGAAATACATTTTTTGGACACTACTATAAAAATACAGGATGGGCACATAGACACCACCTTATACCGTAAACCAACTGACCGACAAACATATCTACATGCCTCTAGCTACCATCCCAAACATACCAAACAGTCCATTGTATATAGCCAGGCACTACGTTACAGCCGCATCTGTTCCAATTCTACAGACAGAGACTCTCACCTAAGAGATCTACAGCAAACCTTTTTAGAACTAAAATACCCAACAGATGAAGTTAGACAACAGATCAACAGAGCCAGACTGATACCCAGAGAGAACTTGCTGCAAGACAGACCCAAAAAAGAAAATAACAGAACACCTCTAGTCATCACATACAGCTCCCAAGTTAAAACAGTACAACGCATCATCAGAGATCTACAACCTCTCCTGGACAATGACAGTTCTCTTTCTCAAGCTCTGGGAGGAAGACCTTTCATTGCCTACAGACAGCCACCCAATCTTAAACAACTCCTAACCCACAATAATACTACAACCAGACCTAACACGGACACTGGCACCAGAGCCTGCAATAAACCCAGATGCCAACTTTGCTGCCACATACACCCGGACAACACCATTACTGGCCCCAACAACATCACACATACCATCTCGGGACTATTTAATTGCTCATCGTCTAACATTGTGTATGCCATCAAATGCCAACAGTGTCCTTCAGCTCTCTATATTGGACAAACAGGCCAGACCTTACGCCAAAGAATAAACGGACATAAATCGGACATCAGGAATCACAAGACAGAGAAACCAGTAGGAGAACACTTCAATCTCCCAGGACATTCTATACAAGATCTCAAAGTAGCTGTTTTACTACAAAGGAATTTCAGAAATAGACTGGAAAGAGAAGCTGCTGAATTACAACTTATCACCAAACTTAAAACCATGGAGAAACCTGGCCTGAACAAAGACCTTGGATTCTTATCTCATTATACATGACAAAGCCATTTTTCACCTTTTCACCCCTTGCTTCTTCCTGTAAGACCTATTGCAGTCGTTAAGAGTCGTCAACAGGCTCATCACAGCTATCTGCCAATCGCCCATTCCCACCAGCCTTCTGAGTAATACCCCTCCCCACCTTCTCACTATATAGAAGGGTCTGGAAACTTCTGTTTCAGTGTATCTGAAGAAGTGTGCATGCACACGAAAGCTCATACCAAGAACTGACTTAGTTGGTCTTTAAGGTGCTACTGGAAGGAATTTTTTTTGTTTTGACTATGGCAGACCAACACGGCTACCTATCTGTAATAGGAAATTATAGAAACTTAAGAGAATAAAGATGTATAAGTATTGATAAAGATAATTGTGACAACTTAAAAAGTAATAAGGTATCTTGATGGGGTGATGGGAGGTCATTATAGAGGATATTTATTAGGAAATTATTAGATTTAGATGTATTGTGTTAATGTGTTTGTTTGTTGTATGTTTGGTTTTTTGTTGGAACTAATAAAGCAAAATTAATTAAAAAGAAAATGCCTGGCTACTTCAATAGTGGAATCATTCCTTATATGTTAGCCCTTGCTGGATCCAGGACCCCAGGAATTAGAAGGGACTCAGGCATCATACAGACACCTCCAAACTCACAACAACATAGGGGATAACTCCTGGGGGCCAAGGTCCCTTCACCCCTCCAATAAAATATTTGAGGGGTCCCCCAAAGGTGGTGGTCATTGCCATTCAAGTGGTATGTGTGTGCTGCATCTTGGGATTGATTATGTGGGGTGGGGCTTATATGCCCCCTTATTTTATTCAAGTAAAACAGTAATGCTTCTGCCTTTGCACTGTGCTTCCCCACTTTACAATTCCCCACTCTGCTATTCTGTAATTCTTCTGTGTTTCTTTGTGTGTGTTTCTGGCTATCCAGCTTCCTGGCAGGGTTTGCTGCAAAGCAAAGCACTCCATTGGCCCTCGCAAAGGCTCTAGTTGCTTGCCATTTTATTTTATTTTATTTTATTTTTTATATTTTTATATTTTATTTTTATTAGTTTCAATTCATTATACAACACCAAACATTAAAACAATAAAAAAGACAAAACACAAAAAAGAAAAGAAAAACACTGCATAACATTTTAATTTAAATCATGTCAACAAGGCAAGAGTGACAGCAATCGCAGCCAGTCAGAAACCACCTTTGGGAGTATGGGACCAGTGAGGACGCTGAAATGGTGTGGGAGCCAGCCGAGGGAGCGCAGATGGTATTTGATAGGCTGGCCCTACTGCCACTCTTTCCTTGGGTAATGATTTACATTAAAATAGCCATCAGCTGGAGCACTGGAAGTCAGCATGGTCCTTCTGACATGCTGTTGCTTACTACCGCCACTGCCACCGCCACTGCCACTGTCTCTCTGTTGTATTTGGTAGTCCTCTTGGTGGTGGGACCCCAAACCTGGTACTGACATTCCTGTGCCACGCATAGCAGCAACTAGTAGGCATTTGAGGGACCACCAGAAATTGATCAATCCATTCCTGCCCATCTCTGGCTAAAATATTCCAGCCATGTGGGTTGCTGAACACCCATGGAGAAAGGAAACATGCCTCCCATTGGACCGCTACTACATAACTTGATACCACTTTGGTGTTATTTTAATGACAGGCAGTATGTAAATATTTAAGATAATAATAAAATAAAAAATCATGTGAAATGAAATAGCATGTGTGAAATCTAACATGAAAAACTTGGGCAATCTCATGTAAACAGGCATGCAAGTTTCTCCTTTTCCTACAGCTGGACGTTTCAAAAGGAATGTTCCATCAAAAATGTACATCATCTGGTGGAAAACAGAAACAGGCTTTTAGCAGCAAATATATAAACTTTGGCTAGTTGTGTAATAACTATCAAGTTAATTTTAACAAGTTAAATATGTGTACTTGTCCTTACTAGGACTTCTATTAAGTGTATTATTACTTTGTCTGTTTTTATTGGCAGGATTTTTTTCTAGAAATGCACTGTGCATAAATATCTGAATGGTACTTCAGGCCAGCACTCCTGTTAAGTATTCTTATATGTGTCCATTAAGGCATTCACACATGTACACACCAAAGGTCTCACAAACATCCGCCATTGTAGTATAAAACCCTGCTTGTAGATTTTCACTGCAATGCCAAGTATGTTATTGGGAAATAGCTCTTTAGTCTCTGTGTGTGGACTGAGGTAGTGGACAGGGCCCAACCCCAGATGTTGTTGGGCCTCCACTATCATCAAGTCCAGCCGGCATGGCTGATAGTCAGTGCTGATGAGAGTTGAAGTCCAGCAAGTTCTGGAGGGCACTATGTTGGCTACTTCTGGTGTAGACCATACTTTGAGGATCTGAGTGGGAGGGCAGTGGGTAAATATACCTGAAAACTTCAAGCAGATTGCCCTCAGTCAGAAAGAGGAGCTTGGAAGTTTGAGCAGGTACAACCTTTAGTGTTAGAAATGGATGTATCATATATGAGAAATATATATTTGAGAAATCTAAGTTCACTGGATGTTAAGTTCTACGAACTACAGTACTTGCTGAACTGGATGTGTGTGTGTGTAACTATTTTAATTCAACCTCTAAAGGGATGCCTATATATATAGGCATCCCCTTAGAGGCTGAATTAAAATAGTTACTGTTTGAAATAATACTGTGAAATAAGCAAAGGTCTGGATCTCCATTTTGAAAGTTTCGTGTTCCAAACGATTGAGATTAATCATAATGGCCCCTGAAGAAACACAGCAGACCTGAAACCTGTTCAGCAATAACTGTGAGGGGTTGAGTCAATGTCTGCTGTTAGCTGATTACAGACATCTTGAAAGAATTGCTGGAGCAGCCCTTCTCGCAGGTCTGGAGTTAGCCTTCTGTCATTTGGGTGCTCCTTCACAATTGAGTTCAAGCGTATGAGAAAGCAGTTGATTGGAAGCTTCAAGGACCCGTGTGTAATCAAAAGCTTTGAACTCTTTGTAGTTTGTGGAGTTCCTTTACTCCTGGCTACAGAGACTATCATAATATATTACAATGACCTAAACCAGCATCTCGAGCAACAGCCGTGAGTGTAATCCATAAATTAGTTCATTAATTCACAGTAAAATGTTTTCAGGTTGTCTTTTAGTACAGAAAAAGAAAATGTTTCTGGAGGTTGGCAAAGGATAGGATTCCAGTGACATGCTATGTATGAATGCCTTAAACGTTTAACAAGTTTATATATGTGTTCTTCTAGCAGGTCTATTAAGCTTTCTATTTGGTCTGTATTATGGGCAGAGATTATTCAAGAAATAAATTAAGCAAAAATATCTGAATCATACTTCAGGCCAAAAGCCTATTTCTTCTGTTCATTAGTTAATTTCAATTGGCATGCAGTAAGCCTTAATTTCTTAAGCAAGGCACCAGTAGACCTAAACTGGAGGAACTGGACCCAGGACCAAGGCACCTTCCTCTCAGTTATGTAATAAGTCAGGGGTTCTTTCTCATGAAGGTCATGCCAAAGGAGTTCATATATTACCCAGGGCCTCTAAATGGTTCACTACATCTACCATCATGAAAGCTAAGAGGTAAAGGTGCTCTGTGGCCTGAACCCCACTGCTGTTGAGGACTTCCCTGATTGTGGTGGGAAGGGAAAATGCATGTAGGAAGGCTGGCAGAAATCAAGTGACCTGGAAAGGCAAAAGGGGCCTATCTGACCTTATCTATAACAACTCCCTTGGGTTTAACTACATGGGATATTAAATGTGTAGTTTTGGTAGTATGTGTATCTTTTTTCTCTCCTTGTGTAAAGAACAGCTGCTGGACTCCCCAGTCAGGACCTGGAGCTGGACCATGAGGAAGAGAGATTTAAGCTCTTCCTGTTGTTGTACAAAAAGATGAAACAAGAAAATCAAGAAAAAATTACAATAGTTTCAAACATTCACATCATTTAAATTCACTTAATGTGAACATTAAGATTCACAACAACCTTCTACACATCTGGGTCAGCTTGTCTAAGCAAGCTTGTTTGGAGAAGTCACTGAAAAGAATACAGCAAAGTCTTGATCTCAATAGGCAGGGAATTCCGAAGTGCAGGCACTGCCACACTAAACAATCAAGTTCTTACAAATGCCGAAGAGGTATGTGGCACCTGTAGTAGTGTCAATTCCCTGAATCAGAGCTTATCATGTTGCGGGATGAAGAGGTGAATGAACTCCTGTTGTTGTTAGATGCCATAATAGTGTTAAGTTCACTGGATGGATATCACTGGATGGATAGGGGGACAGAGTTAACACCAGGTTTGCTGTAGGTCATAAATTTATTTCATGGTCAGTTTGTTCCTGGTAGCCTTTTTTAGACAGATAATAGTCAGTAAGGATAGACCTGTTGTGCAAGGCCTGTGTGACAGAAATATCACTTGTCTTGCAAAGTTATGAATACTGTGTTTTAAATCATAATAATACATTTATTGCTTATTGTTCTTGGAAACTGTGCTTAGTGGTAGGCTGCCCCTCGTACGTTTCAGTGGGACTATGCAGTAGTACCTCGGGTTACAGACTCCGCTAACCCGGAAATAGTACCTTGGGTTAAGAACTTTACCTCAGGATGAGAACAGAAATCGCGCACCAGCAGCAGCGGGAGGCCCCATTAGCTAAAGTGGTACCTCAGGTTAAGAACGGTTTCAGGTTAAGAATGGACCTCCAGAACGAATTAAGTTTGTAACCAGAGGTACCACTGTATAGAGATCTCTCTTTCTCTCTCTGAGAGGCTGGCTGAGGCACCACTTCTGGATAATTTATTTGCTTGCAGCTGTATTCCATTCACATGTGCAATGCGAGTTGGGAGGTCACAGAGAGTGCAGCCATAGCAACTTCCATGATCCTAAAGGTACATCAAGTGAGGAATCTTGGGATTAAGGAAAATTGCCACAGATGAGCTCCAGGCATTTGTACATCACCCAGATGTGTTGTCGTGATTGTTAAAAGGTTACTCTGAATTACAAAACTCAAGTCAACAATTTAAGAACACAAGTCACCTCTGGGCCACTCTAATTCACTTGGAGTGAGTTTGTCTGGGATGGCAGGTATATTATTTACAAACTGAGGTTGCAACAAAATGTTCCAGAGATTAGTGTTTCTTTTCAGGTTATAGACAGCAAGCCAGCCATGTCCTCTTCTAGAAAATTCCTTTTGTTTCTCCTCCCTAGTTTTCTGTCCCTCACCAACAGATGTTCAGTGTTCAATGGCCACTAAACATGCACAGGCATTATTGGGCTGTTTTGGGGTTGTATCCCCAAAGCGTACTAATACCTCCTCCTTGTTTTGGCTACAGTCCTGTTGGCACTTGGCATTTGAGCTTGCTGTTGAGGGGAGTGATGTCTTTCTTGCACATTTCATTCAGAAAAGAGCACCTTAAATTGGGGTGACCAATATTATTCTATCCAGCTACCGTATTTTTCGCACCATAGGACGCACTTTTTCTCTCCTAAAAAGCTAGGGAAAATGTGTGTGCGTCCTATGGAGTGAATGCAGGGGGGAGGCAGTCGGGAAAAGCCCCCAAGAGCTGCACACAAGCTCCATGCGCTCTTGCGGGCTTTTCCCCAGGAGGGAGAAGGGACTGACTGGCCGCATCAGTTGCTTCTCCCACCTCCCTGAAAAGCCAGGAGAAGCCGCGATCTCTTTAAAGGGGTTGTGCGGCTTCTGTGGGCTTTTGCGAGAGGTGAGGGAATCCCCCCACCTCTCAGGAAAGCCAGAAGAAGCCGTGCAGCCCTTTTAAAGTGTGTGCGGCTTCTGCCGGTTTTGCGAAAGGTGAGGGAATCCCCCCCACCTCCCAGAAAAGCCAGGAAAGCCCTGCGCAGCATCTCACGGCAAGGAGAGGCTGCACGGGGCTATGGATTCTTTAGCCCCACGAAGCCTCTCCTGGGAGGGAGAGGATGCACGGGTCTAAAGGGGAAGCCAAAACAGTGAGCGGGATCCATCCTGCCCCCTGCCTTGGCTTGCTCCATAGCTAGGCACAACCTCTCCGGCAAGGAGAGGCTGCACGGGGCAAAAGGGGAAGCCAAAACAGCTAGTGGGATCCATCCTGCTCGCTGCCTTGGTTTGTGCCATAGCCGCGCGCAACGTCTCTGGCAGGGAGAGGTTGTGGGCAGCCTGTACGCTGCTCTTTGGGGCTGGGGGGAAAATATTTTTTTTCTTGATTTCCTCCCCTAAAAACTGGGTGCGCCCTATGGTCTGGTGTGCCCTATGGTGCGAAAAATACAGTAATTCATCCAGAAAGCAGTAGGTGCTCTCAGACCATTCTCTTTGGGAACTATTTGGTCCTCATACAGCCGGATCTGTCAGTTTCAGACCAGCGGAGTGAAACTGTATGAAACAAGTGCAGCATTCCATGTGAATGGCTTATCATGCACAGCAGCGCACACTTTGCATTTCAAGCAGTCATCATATGGGCTGCTTGCTTATCTATATCAATTTGGTTTACCACTGGGAAGGTTAGGCAATTTAAGGAATCTAACCTGGCTTCAGACTTGATTATGCTATTGATATTTCCTTCTAAGGAATAAAGTGCCAGTTTTCACTTTGGTACGATCCAGCAAAATTTAATGGAAGTTTCCAATCCCATTAGTTTCTGTGAAAGAGGTACACAAGCTTAATTCCTCTACTGAGTAAACTCCATCAATGGGATTTTAAAATCTTTATGACACCCTGGACCATGCCTCATATTTAGTTTTCATTGCCAGGAAAAATAATGTAGCTGCGATAGATTTGCCCAAGGAGATAAGTCCTCAGCTAGGGGGACTAGAATACGGTAAGTTTCCAACATTTGCATTGGGTTGGTTGCGATCCTGTGGTGCTTGCTTTTTGTGTCTGCATCTATGCAAGGTAATTAAAAATCTTTGGTGGCCGCTTCATTTAAAATGAAAGCAAATAAAAGCACAGCAAATAAAAGATAACAAAACATTTGCGAGAGGGGGTCCCCCCTCCTCTCCAGCACATGTGGCAGAAAAAGTCCATGCTGTCATAGTTTGACAGGTGTGTGCTCGGGCGCTGCTGAAAGGGCTCTTGCCCAGAGTTACTCATGAAATCTGAGAGTGTTTGTAAACAGTCTGTACTTTCTCAAAGGTGCCCTGGAGATTTGTTACAGGAAGTCAAATTGCTCAAATCTACCTAATTTGGCACGATACGTTGAAAGCACGCTTGAGTGGTCATAATTGCAGTGGGACTGACTTCATTTAGCAATCTCGGGCCGTACCTTTCCAATAACAACTGCAGGCGATATAAATTCAATCTCTTGTTTGTTTCTGAAAGTGATTAGCCTGAAAAATTTGGAATTTAAACACTCATAATTGCAAAGTGTTATTTACATTCAATTTTGATTAAGTTCAACAACAAGCAAAAATACCTTTCTTTTTTGAGGGGAGAACTCAAAGTTGAGGGGGTACTGAAGACAGTGAATATTTGATCAATGGAAGTTGTGATAATAATGAAATGAGAATTTACAAAGGCAGGGACCATTCTCCTCATGAACGTGTGTGCTTCCGAAAGACAGGATCCGACAACTTTTTTAAAAGCAACCTGAAAACATAGTGCAACACCAAGTAATGCTGTAGAAAGGATCACATTTTAGATATGAGGTCTGACTGAAATAACATGAAAGGCTGCTTCAAATGGCCCAGAAATAACTATTTGGTTTGAGGTAATCTCCAGCCTTAATCCATGTTTTGGGAAAGATGATCTAATTGAATGTTGCTTTTAACTCTGAACATGATTAACGTTGGTGGTGGTTTTGAATGAATGGCATTATGGAAGTATCTAAATATTTGTTTTAATTATATATTTAGTGACTGTTTATCTCTAGCCCCACCTTCCATCTCCATTTTTGAATTGTTTTTAATAGCAACAGTAGCAAATTGTTATGAATGAGGTTTCCGGAAGACATCTCTAGAAAAGGGATTTTGAATGCATTTTAGGAACATAAATAAAACTATGAGTTAAGCATCATCAGTTTTCCTGTGTCCATATGATACTGAGAATTATTTGAGGGTCAGGGACTATATCATGTGTGTGTATTTGTTGTTGCTTTTTGTTGTTGGGGAAAGTATTATATATATTCCAGTTATTTCTGTCTCCTCCTTCATCCTTCACAGATAAGTTTCTGTTCCAAAATAGACACTGTTCTAGTCACTTCTATCCTATCCTTCAATACAGAAGCTGGAGTTGACACATTTGGTTTCCCCACTCCCCATTTGTTCTCACAACAGTCCTGTGAGGAATGTGAGGCTGCCTCTATGTTACTCAGTGAGCTTTACAGCTGACTAGGGATTTTAACCTGGATCTTCCTGCATTCTAACCACAACCCTTATCCTGGCTCTCATTCCAGTGCAAAAGTCTTCATGTTCCTCTTCAGCCTGCAATCCCCAGTGGGCGGACCCTACCATTAGAGAGAGTGAGGGGTTTGCCTCAGGTGGTGGATGCTGAGAGTGGGGTACCAATGAGCTGTTGGAGGGGAGAGGTGCATGTTACGTGTAGTCTGTCCTGTGGTGTTCTCAAAACTAGCTTGCTAGGTATGGTAGAAGATACTGTCCCATCACCAGTGTTTGGGTAAGATTCAACTGCCTATTCAATCAGTTTCTGTATGTGGAATGGAGGAGGAGTTACAAAATGGATGATCCCAGAATCCACAGCTTGTTGCAAAAGTCCTTGAAGGAACTGGAGAGCAAAGCTGGTGTTCCACAGCTTAAAAACCAAAAACTGCATTGGCCTTGTTCCATGTCTCTCAGGTTGTTGTTGTTTAGTTGTTTAGTCGTGTCCGACTCTTTGTGATCCCATGAACCAGAGCACGCCAGGCACTCCTGTCTTCCACTGCCTCCCATAGTTTGGTCAAACTCATGCTGGTAGCTTCGAAAACACTGTCCAACCATCTCGTCCTCTGTCGTCCCCTTCTCCTTGTGCCCTCCATCTTTCCCAACAACAGGGTCTTTTCCAGGGAGTCTTCTCTTCTCATCAGGTGACCGAAGTATTGGAGCCTCAGCTTCTGGATCTGTCCTTCCAGTGAGCACGCAGGGCTGATTTCCTTAAGAATGGAGAGGTTTGATCATGGGACTCTCAAGAGTCTCCTCCAACACCATAATTCAAAAGCATCAATTTTTTGGCTATCAGCCTTCTTTATGGTCCAGCTCTCACTTCCATACTTCACTACTGGAAAAACCATGGATTTAACTATACGGACCTTTGTTGGCAAGGTGATGTCTCTACTTTTTAAGATGCTGTCTAGGTTTGTCATTTCTGTTCTCCCAAGAAGCAGGCGTCTTTTAATTTTGTGACTGCTGTCGCCATCTGCAGTGATCATGGAGCCCAAGAAAGTAAAATCTCTCACTGCCTCCATTTCTTCCCCTTCTATTTGCCAGGAGTTTCTATTTGCCAGGAGTTATTTCCCCTTCTATTTGCCATGGAGTTTTCTTGGCAGGGATACTGCAGTGGCTTGCCAGTTGCTACTCCAGGTGGATCACGTTTGGTCAAAACTCTCCACCATGACCTGTCTGTCTTGGGTGGCCCTGCACAGCATAGCTCATAGCTTCTCTGAGTTATTCAAGCCCTTTCGTCACAGCAAGGCAGTGATCCATGAAGGAGGTCTCTCAGGTAGGCTAAGAATATATAGGCAAGGTTATCAATTGTCTATAGAAAGCTGCAGTAATTTCTTCTTTCCCTCTCCTCCACCTCTTGTGTGCTGTTATGGATGACAGAAGCAACTTTCCTACAGGACACGTACAAGCTGGATGAGTATGTAAAGCTAGAAACAGATGATTTAGTCAGCCAAAAATGTGCAGATGGAGGAGTCCCATTGTTCCTTCCATGATTGTAAGTGCACGACTGTCAGCAGTTACATTTTAGAATAGCTGAGCCCATTAAGGTGATGGCTTCTGTCATCATGCTTAGTTAGAAGCCTTATTTGACCACAGCTCACTTTCATATTCTGTCTGCAGCTCATTGTCAGCCTAGCACATTAATGGAAAGCATGCTGGGGACCAGGCTGAGATGGACTGTGAAGCTGAGATGGACTGTGATCACTGAAAAAGGTATGGCTGGAGGGCTGAGTTTTATTTTTAAGGGAAGTCCTTCAGTGCAGAGGTATGTGTGGAATCATTTAAAATGTATGAAAATGTAATTATGCACATGTTCATTCATTATTTAGACAACAATGCCTTTGAGAGGGGAATAGGACAGATACGCAGTTCTCAGATTACCAAAATAGTGATGATCCTACAGTTTAATCACATTAGATTCAATTAGATATAATCATGCAGCTTCAGTCAGACTAGTGACTGTAGTATGATCTTATAGCATGATCTTGAATGCAAAGCCCAAATCTGAGATAATCTTAAAATCTGCATTATTGCTGCAGATACCATAACACACATACCAATTACAATAAAAACACTCAGTAACTGAATGCAAAGACTCTTGGTATGATAGGAAAATATAATAGATCAGTGGTATGTGGATGAACACACAGTTATATCTCTATTTGTCGTCTGATATCAAGCAACACATGGCCTAATTATATCAAGACTGGATAACTGCAATGCACTCTACATGGGACTAGATTTCAAGAGTCTTCATAAGGTGCAGTTGACGCAGAGTGCAGTGGCAAATTTATTAGGAAGTGATTGCCCATATCTATGGGAACATGTTGCATCTATTCTGCAATGTCAGCGGCACTTTGCTTCTTCTTTTTTTAAATAATTTTTTATTAATTTTCCAATACAATTGTGCATTTTTATCCAAATTGTAACAAAGCATCTCTTTTGGACTTCCTTCAGCTTCTCTGGCAATCATCCATATTTATCTCTTAATTGCACATTCCCTTTATACATATTGCCATTTGTCTTCCCTATCCCTTATATTTCTTTTTTTGACAATATTCTTAGTTTTTACAGCGCCTCTCGGAACCCCACTAGCGTTGTTTGTATATCCCATACATTTTTCAGATACTCTACAAACTTTCCCCAGTCTTCGGTGAACTTTTGGTCTCAGGCATATCTGATTTTCCCAGTTAGTTTGTCCAATTCCGCATAGTCGGTCAATTTCATTCTCCATTCTTCTATTGTTGGTATTTCCTCTTATTTCCATTTTTGAGCCAATAAAGTCCTTGCTGCAGTAACTGCATACAGAAAGAGTTTACAGTCTTTTCTTCTTATTTCTTTTCCTGTAATTCCTAAAAGAAAGGCTTCTGGTTTCTTCACAAAAGTAAATTTTAACATCTTTTTCAATTCATTATAAATTACATCCCAGAAACCTTTCACTTTCTTACATTCCCACCACATGTGATAAAATGTTCCTTCTTTTTCTTTACATTTCCAACACTTATTACATGTCTTATACATTTTTGCTAATTTTACCGGCGTGATGTACCATCTGTAAAACATTTTCATAACATTTTCTTTCAATGCAGTACAAGCAGTAAATTTCAGATTTTCCTTCCACAATTTCCCCCAATCATCAAATTGTATATTATGCCCAAAGTCTTTGGCCCATTGTATCATTACCGATTTAACCTCTTCATCTTTCATGTTCCATTCCAACAGTATTTTATACATTTTTGACAGAATTTTACATTCATTATTTATTATATCTACTTGAAACTTTGAATCTTTTTCTCCGTATCCACATTCTTTTATATCTTTTTTAAACATTTCATTAACCTGAAAATAATGCAACCATATACATATGCAATCATATACATGCTCTTTAATTTGTTCATATGGTTTTAACTTCCATTTTCCCTCCTCTTTAATCACCATTTCACCATATGTGATCCAGTTACCTCTCATATTAATTTTCTTTACACTCATAACTTCTAATGGAGATAGCCAGTGTGGAACTTTTGGTTCCAATAGATTTTTGTACCTGTTCCATACTTCTATTAACGAATTTCTGAAGATGTGGTTCCCAAAACCTTTATGGGTTTTCTTCTTATCACACCATAAGTATGCATGCCATCCAAATCTGTTATCAAAACCTTCAAGATCTAATAATTCCTTATTATCCAATTTTATCCATTCTTTTAACCAACAAAGGCATGCTGCTTTGTAATATAATTTCATATCTGGGAGGGTAAAGCCACCTCTTTCTTTCACATCTGTTAATAACTTATATTTTATTCTTGGCTTCTTGCCCTGCCAAATATACCTTGAAATCACTTTTTGCCACTCTTCAAAAATCCCTACCCCCTTTATAATGGGGATAGTCTGAAATAAAAATAACATCTTTGGAAGCACACTCATCTTTATCATAGAAATTCTTCCCCAAAAGGAGAGTTTCATTCTACCCCACACATCCAGATCTTTCCTTATTTCCTTCCAAACCAGTATATAATTATTCTGGAACAGGTCAATATTTTTAGGTGTTAACCAAATCCCCAAATATTTTACTTTTTCCACCACCTCTATCTCTGTCTGTTGTTGCATTATTTCTATCCTATTCTGGTCCATATTTTTAGTGATTATTTTAATCTTTTTCTTATTCAGTCTGAATCCTGCCATTTTTCCAAATTGTTCTATTTCCTCCAAAACTTCTTTTACACTTTCCAATGGTTCTTCAATTGTTATTACCAGATCAAGCTATGTCCCGTAGTCTATGGCCAATTTGCTTCTATGTCCCGTAGTCTCCATATCTGGCATTGGGTCTTTTTACCCAAAATGCCCTTTTTAAAACAAAAACAAAAAAATAAAAAAACTAAGCAGAGGACAGAAACTGTAGTCCTAATGAACAACCATTTTCGACTCACAAGAACACAAGCACAGATATCCTTTTCTCAGAATGTTTCCCCTGAGGATGATTTTATATAATCATTTATGACAGGAAAAGGTCACCCCCCTGGTAACTTTCTTGCCGTCACTCTTCCATTCCCTGTCATTCTCCCTTGATTTGTTTATTAAATTGTTCTTCCGTGCATGATTAAATATAAATCTTGCCATGTGAGGTCATATTCGTATGGCCAGAGGTTATATTAACCACTATAAAAAGACAGGGGGAAGTCAGCATGTGTGATGCAATTCTAAGAACCATGAGAGTAGTCCATATGCACATCAGATCTTTGAATGTGTCTTTTTCTCCTCCTTTAACCCACCCCAAAGTCACATAAAACCCTGTCGACATAGTAGAATAAACTTACAAATAGCATTCAATAAGATCATACGTCAACTAGCCAACTCATCCAACTAGCCAACTCATCCAACTACAAAATAATTATAATTGTAGGCAGTGACAGACCTACATTTTGAGTTAACCACTGTTATATTCTTCAGCAGGGTTCTTCCATGACAGACCACCACAATATATATATATATTAAAAACTAACTACTACATTTCAGATTTTGATTAAAATTGCTCTGCTGGATTATCTCACATGTCAAAGTCGCTGGTGTGAATAAATATTTCCCATGCCTTATGGTTTTCAAGTTATGTGGGGGATGAAAATTAGGGAAATGTTATATACATGCATGAATAAGGTTGTTTCTGGGGCCCCTCCAGGATGATTAGGGACCCTGAATCTTCCTTAGCTTCATAGGAGGTCTGCCCCTGATTGTAGGGCTGTATCCAATACTGTTCCTCCGCTGGTGAAAGGCTTCTGTGACCCAGCAGAGATTTCTGAGTGTGAAAGAGGGTGTGAGTTGCTTTTCACAAATTTCCTCCTTTCCCTCGGGCCCTGTACTCTACTTCCCATGTATTCCAAGGTTCCCTCAAACTACAGCAGATTTTGTGGGGGCTGCAACAGCGGGCCGTAGAGTGAAGCTGGAATCAGTAAAACCCCTCTCCCCTGTCTGTCCTGCTTAACAGAGTCTCCTCTCAATCAAAGGTAATTCCACGAGTGAAATTAATATAATCTGCTCTTTTTAAAGTTACCTTTCATTTACTTTTTGTATCAAATTACTCAAATAAGAGGTTGTTTGCATGTGGAGGAGGCTGAACGACAATGCTCAATGACGGTGGGATTCTGTGCAGTTGTTTACCTTGTTTCTAAAATGTTGCATGCGTACCTTGAACTTTGTATTCGTATTCGCCAAAAATTTGATTATTAGTCTCAGACCTGATGCAATGCAGTCACACCTTGGTTTTCGAACAGCTTAGTTCTCGAACGCTTTGGCTCCCGAACACCGCAGACCCGGAAGTGAGTGTTCCACTTTGCAAACTATTTTTGGAAGCCAATCAGAAGCCGCACTTTGGTTTCCGAATGTTTTGGAAGTTGAACGGACTTCCGGAACTGATTCCATTCAACCTCCGAGGTATGACTGTATATAATTTGGGGAAGGGCAGTAGGTCAGTGGTAGAGCACTTGTTTTGGACATAGAAGATCCCAGGTTTGATCCCCAGCACGTCCAGGTTGAAATTTTGGGGAGCCAGTGCTAGTCAGTGTAGACAGTACTCAGCTGGACTGATTTTGTATACCTCTGAACACCAGTTTCTGGGAATTTTAAGTGGCGAAAATGCTCAAGTCCTGTTTGCAAGCTTCCCATAAGTTTCTGGCTGGCCACAGTGAGAGCAGGATGCTGGACTAGATGGGCCTAGATTCAGCAGGGGTCTCCTTATGTTCTTATTATCCTTACTGCACAGGAATATTCATGGAATGCTACAACTATAAACACAATGGGGTGATCGAGGGTTGCACTCAAGGTAATTTTTGGGGAAAGTGTAATGACACCCATGACTTGTTCATTCTTATTCTGACTGCCATCTTTTGAACCAAGAAGAAACTTTTGCCTTGGTCAAACTGACCCATACCTTCCACTCAGGTGTGCGTTTTAAGGTTTTAAGGTTTAAGTCACCCTTTGGCAGTGCACCTGTTCTCTGCTTAAAGCGCTTAAGTCTGGATTATCTCCAGTGGTGGCCTTTGCACAGGAAGCTGATTAGATTGCCTCACAGTCCCTGCCTAATCTATGATTTATTTGATTTACTGAAATATACCGTATTTTTTGCTCTATAAGACTCACTTTTTCCCTCCTAAAAAGTAAGGGGAAATGTGTGTGCATCTAATGGAATAAATGCAGGCTGTGCAGCTATCACAGAAGCCAGAACAGCAAGAGGGATTGCTGCTTTCACTGCACAGCGATCCCTCTTGCTTTTCTGGCTTCTGAGATTCAGAATATTTTTTTTCTTGTTTTCCTCCTCCAAAAACTAGGTGCGTCTTGTGGTCTGGTGCATCTTATAGACAGTAACTCATTAATAGGATGTTCTCCCCCCATACAGGGGCTTCCAAACATCTTTGTTATCTTATCCCAGCTATATTCCACAAACATAGGTTTGTGAGAGCCAGTGTGGTGTAGTGGTTAAGAGCGGTAGTCTCGTAATCCTGGGAAACCGGGTTCGCGTCTCCGCTCCTCCACATGCAGCTGCTGGGTGACCTTGGGCCAGTCACACTTCCTTGAAGTCTCTCAGCCCCACTCACTTCACAGAGTGTTTGTTGTGGGGGAGGAAGGGAAAGGAGAATGTTAGCCGCTTTGAGACTCCTTAAAGGGAGTGAAAGGCGGGATATCAAATCCAAACTCTTCTTCTTCTTCTTCTTCTTGTTTCTCCTGCATTTTGTTGTTATATCTTGGGAAGGAGGGATCAGGGATATTATTCCAATTCCTATTCTGAGCCATTAGAAAGGTATGTATCAGCTACGACATTCTGAATCAGTCCAACCTCTTGTAAAGCCTGAGAATTAATAATGTGTGAAAGAGGAAAGAAAGTGCTGGATTTGGTCACCCCTTAAGCAGCTGAGGCATTTTTACTGAAATGGGGGAGGAAAATGAGTGTTTATGTTGTAGTCAGGTGTTTTTTGGTTCTCAACAAACCAGTCATTTGGGCCTGGAAACTCCCTAAACCTGAATAATAATAAAAAAAGTTAGCAAGTAGCACTATAAACAATAAAGTGATTTTTATGTTATCAAAGTATACAAAGCAATAAAATGACAACATTCCACGTGCACCCCAACTTTTGAATTCACTATCCCCACCAAAAATCATTATCCCCAAGAAGTATGAACACATTTAAACCTGAATTAATAAGTGCCTGCCAACCACAGCGAAGGAGATTATGTTGCCTGACATTAATAGGGTGTGCTAGGCCCAAAACACCATAAAGGGAAAACATTAATTAGGTGTCAGAACAAGGGGATATGAAGTGGCAAGTTTGGAAGCTCCTAATAATGCCTATGCATGTTTTGGTACGCTAATATATCCTGGTGTTACATCATTATTAGGAACATAAAATTATTCTGTAATTTACACCCACCCTGGAAATGTATTTATTTAAGAAGTTTATACGCTACCCTTTGTCAAAGGGCCACAGAGTGGTTTACAACATAGTAACTTAACAAACATTGTAACATTCATGCATAACATAATATTCAAAAAATACAAATTTAACAGTTATACACATACAATTCATAACAAGCAATTCATAATAAATAGCAGCACCAAATTATCCAATTCATTCAGCCACTGATACCTTCATCCAAAAGCCTGCTGAAATGTTTTTCTTTGCTTATTTCCAAAAACATTTTATTTTATTTTATTTGGATTTGTTTTCAGAATTTTTATACTGCATATAAATATATATATACTGCATATATATATATATATATATATATATATATATATATATATATATGCTTTCGTAGATTTTCACGGGTACAGGAATGCAGGTTTTGGTGTCCTCGGGTGTCTTCCCGTGTAAAAGTTGGGGTGTCTAGGCGACGTTTCGACGAGGTCTCACTCGTCATCTTCAGGCTGGTGCTTTCGGCTTCTTGTTACTGGAACAGAGCGGGATCTCAATGTTTGAGTTCCTATAAATACTGTAGAGGGGGTGTGGTGTCCTCTCTGCCCAGAACATTGGAGGCTAGACACCACACCCCCTCTACAGTATTTATAGGAACTCAAACATTGAGATCCCGCTCTGTTCCAGTAACAAGAAGCCGAAAGCACCAGCCTGAAGATGACGAGTGAGACCTCGTCGAAACGTCGCCTAGACACCCCAACTTTTACACGGGAAGACACCCGAGGACACCAAAACCTGCATTCCTGTACCCGTGAAAATCTACGAAAGCAAATATATATATATATATATATATATATTGTAAATAAAGCCTCCAAGTACTTTAGAAAAACAAAGATGTGGCTGGACACACCTCAGCGGGGAGGTCATTCAGAGCCATCACTGAAAAGGCCAATTTGTGATGTAAGTGGGCAACTTTCAGCAGCCAGAAACATCATAGCCAGACACTGGAGATACCTGTCAGTAGTAAGCATGGACCAACGGTATCAAATAGTATGGGAAACAGCCTTACTAGCAAAATTAACCGATAAACTGAAACTGACACAGGGACAAATAGAAGAAGACACCTTCACCCTGGTATGGCTCCCCTTTATCACATACACAGCCCAACAAGACAATGACAAAAATCCACCAACAGCTTACAAATCAATATCCAAAACACACACACACCCCACTCGCACATGAAAACAAAGCTCACGACAGCCAACCATAAATGAACAACCACACCCTAGGCCAACCCCAACCTCTCTCACCACCAAAAGAACACAAGTGAACGGCAGAGAACCTGCACAAGCAATGCTGACACAAAACCCCACATATATTAAGTAAAACAGAAACATCGCCACCCGACCCCACCCCCACTCATTCCCCTACCCTTTCCCCCTTTTCTTCCTATTGCGTGTTCAGACCCAGAGACCTCCCCCCTAAATAAATTCACACATGACTCAAATTTTAGTTTTGGTTTTTGGCAGAATTTAGGCCACAACTTTATTGATTACAGAAGGTGAGTGGTTGCATAGGCTCTGGTTCGACTAGCCCTCTGCACCCTTGCAGGCAGTGCTGACCCAGGGCACCAGCATAGATCAGCCAAGGGTGAAGACCTGGGTAGGGGGAAAGCCGGGAACAGACTATGTTCACCACCCAGATGCCCCCCTGGACTCAGATACGGGCACAACCCCGTATAATAAAAAATAAAAAGAGAATTACACAAAAAAAGATCCCTTCAGAAGGAGGAGATTGGGAGAATGGAAAGAGGGATGAGATGGAAGGGAGCTGACAAAAAATATGTCCATGCATACCACACACTTCCAGACCTGTTCATTGAGCATTCATCCTGATTTGTCTGCAGGGAAATTGGACATTGACTTTACCTTATCCTTACCCTAAAGTAAGAAAAATGTCTCAAAGCATCTTCTGAAGTTATTATCTTGCAGCTTCACACATCCTGGCCTTCAGTCCACAAAAGCTTTTCAGCATGTGATAGTACAAAGAATCCTACAGGCTAGTGAGATTGCTGATGGCAGTGTTTAAGTGCTCTGCTCATTTAAGGATAAACATGGCACCTGTTGAACGCAGTGAGATTTTCAGTTTAGAGCAAACAGATCTGTATCTGAAAGTCTGGCTGCAAGCCTAAGCACAGTTTGCTCTTTGGTTTGTGTTTTTCTGGAAACCAGGGTTGCCCCCAGACTGTCACTATTTTGCAAGAAGGATTCAGTCTCATACTGGAAATATATGCAATTACTTTTTAACAGCAAATTCACTTAAAAAGAAAACACTGAATGTTTTAGTTAGGAAAATGACAGGGCGTTGCACCGAGAAGTGTGTGATAATGATTGATTGACAGGAAGACATATAACCTCCCTGTAAACAATTCAGGATCAATGTTTAAATGAAGATCAGACATTTCAAACCTTCCATGTGAGCTTTGAGCAAGCAAATCAGGGTGGTTGCTCAATAAACTGGTTTGTCTGGGGGAGCCTCAGCAGATAATTTACCCCACCTCTGCTGAGCAAAACAAGGTCTCTCCTTCCCACGTGAAGAGTGATGTGATTCCTTTAAACAGTCACCATGCTGCTTTATCTTGGAAAATGTTCAGATAGAGCCGCTCTGTCAGACAGAGTCGGGTAAGTGTATTAAGAGAAGTCGAGTGGAAGGTGAACATGTGAGAGCAATCCTGAGGCATGACAAAATGCAGACACACCGCCGTCCACTCAGGCACTTGTTACAAGCACATAAACACTTGCTGTTTCAAGATAGGAGGGAGAGGGTGCCACTGCAAACCGACTAAATCAGAGGTCCTCTGTGACTGTTATTTATCAACTCCTAATTAACTGTTAATTTGCTGGTCTTTGGGTTCAAGCACAGCTCTAATTTATTACAGGCTACAATGACAATGTCAAACCCAAGGGATACTCTATGGAGCACTTTAGCCAGGCACTCTTTTCATTACTTGAAGAAATTCACATTCCTTGTTCAAGGAGAGCGAGGACAAGCTTTATGTAAGCAAAGAAGACACATCACTCTTTGAACATGAATGTGGGGGGGGGGGGACACTCATGACTAAACTTCCTCCTGTTGTGACAGAATTCATATTGCTTTGCTGGAAACTAGGTCATCTGTAAATTTTGCAGATTCAAAGTTGAGGAATCTTTGGGAGGTATTTTTTATTTAAAAAGCTATAAAACACCATTAGTAATTGTGCAAGAATACTTCTGAAGGGCTGTAATCACCAGAAATGATGGAGATAATACATAAAGTCACATTTCTATAAGACACTAATTATTAAGCATGAGCACTAACCACCATATTTTGTTTGCAGTGTAAGAGGAACATAAAAGCACAAGCGATATAGTCAGGAAAATTAATGCACTATTCCCCACAGCTAAATGTACTCTAGTGCTTCTGTTCTTATTTCTAAAGTCCTTTTTGCACTTCAGTACCTGTTGCATTATGGAACTGCAGCTTTTTGACCAATATACCTCCATATTGGGTGGCACTGTTGGTAAAACTACAGAGCCTAGGGCTTGCCAGTCAGAAGGTCGGTGGTTTGAATCCCCGTGACGGGGTGAGCTCCCGTTGCCTGGTCCCTGCTCCTGCCAACCTAGCAGTTCGAAAGCACGTCAAAGTGCAAGTAGATAAATAGGTACTGCTCCAGCAGGAAGGTAAACGGTGTTTCCGTGCACTGCTCTGGTTTGCCAGAAAGCGGCTTAGTCCTGCTGGCCACATGACCTGGAAGATGTATGCGGACAAACGCTGACTCCCTCGGCCAGTAAAGCAAGATGAGTGCCGCAACCCCAGAGTCGTCCGTGACTGGACCTAAAGGTCAGGTGTCCCTTTACCTCTATGCTACACTAAATTTCAAATAGTAGAAAAGAACTGTATGCTGTTATATACATACCCCAAATTTCATCATACAAAATTGTAACACAAAACACTCATTATGTTCTGATTTAATGGGGTTGCAAAAGTTTTTTTCCCTGAAAACAATTAGCATGGAAATGAGCACTAAACATCTGATAGATTTTCAGGAGAAGAGCAAACTTTGAAGGGTACCTGTGTTTCAGTTTGCATTTTGTTTTGAAAAGTGTGAATTAAGTGGGCTCACATTAAAATCTGAATCAATCTGAATTTATCTTCTATCTCTAGCTGCAGGCCTTAGTGTGACAAATAAAGGGCTCCACAAATAAAACCCTAATGTTTAATAATTGCATTTCCTTCACCTAAAATAATGTTCCTTCCATTCTCCAGCCCTCCTTTCACTGTGTTTTAAAGAAAGCACTCCCAAGCTTCAAGCTGCTTATTTAGATTTACAACCAAGCTAGGCACAACATTTTCCGGCAGGACAGATGCAAGACAATGTATTCTTTTAGCTATCAAGAGGTCCTTCAGTAGCAGATTTAACCTAGTCAATTAAGTGTATAAAGAAATCTCTGCCGCTGGATAAGGTAACTAAGTGTGTGGGGAGCAACTTGTGGTTACATTTAAAACATGCAATTTTTTCTCCCTGTTTAAGTAAAGGAAACAATAATGGGGACCTTAATTGCAAAAAATTACCACTGTTCCTTTGAGTTTGGCATGTGCTTAATGACAAGGCGGATGGAAACATTAAGGGTAATGCTGCTTGGCAGACAATTGGAGCTGATAATCACCCTCATAAAGCTATTGATAGTAATCTATGGACGTATTCTGCTAATTCCAAGCAGAAGTGTGCAGAGTTAAGAAGCTGCCTGCTGCAGCAAAACAATAAAGGATACAGCGTTCACATAGTTCTAAAGACTCCTTGAGGGATGATGACTTAAAGATGCAAAATGCTAGTTCAGTCATTACCACCACCAGCAGAGGTGGACGCTTTTTTTGCAACATGCTGAGTTTCCATATGATAGCATAGTATTTGCTAGGGGAGCTTGTGCATGTCTACAACTTTGGTTAAGATTTGAAAGCCAAGATTGCTCTGGTTGTTTGTGGCATGATCCCCACTTTCAAAGGGCTTCCCCTGCTGTGGCAAAGCGGGTTCTTCTCTTCATTCCAGCAAGGGAAGCCTTTAAAAACGATGATCATGCTTGTGTTAACACTGCATGCACACTCATGTCATGCCCACTTGTATGTAGTATGCACTCTTGTAGTATACACTCAGCCACTGCTGCAGGTTGACCTTAATGGGGAAAAGGATGTTCATCTCTGCAATAAGAACTTTTTCAGAGGGCCCAGCCAGGCAAGTGTCCTTGGTGAGTCCTGCCAGGACACTGAAACTCTGGCTTTGAGGGTACCTGGTGAGGAAAGCACCCCCATGTGCACAACAGATTGGCATGGACCCTGCCATTTGTTTTCCTTTTGCTTTTTTACTTCAAGTCTCTTGTTGTTGGTTCTTAATATCTTGAGAGGTTGCCAATACTTGTGGGTGGCCTGAACATCTGATCTGCTCTATTAATGGTCAAAGATCACCATGAAATACTCCATATCCTATTACTTTGTGCTCAACTATCCTTCCTGAAAAGTCAATAGCTTTCATAGTTTTAATACTTTTGCATGCAGCATGGAGAATTGAAACTGAACAGAAAACAGCACTTTCCACTTAATTTGGTAATCTGTAACCTCCTAAGTGCTACATTACAGGAAAGGGGGAAACAATAATTTCACTAGTAAAACGTGACTTATTTTCTAGGACAAACTAAGCTAAGGGGAACAGCAACACGGTGAAATTTCAATGGCCCAGAACTATGTGTAAGGGAAGGCAAACTGGATTCCATCTAAGAAGGTATAGATTTCCATTCTGACCCAAATTAATCACATCATAGGTGACAACTCCCTGGGGCTCTGGGAGCACCCACAAAATCCCCCATGAAGGGGCCAGGCACCCAGAAATTTTGGTGCCAGGGCCATTCACGCTGCATGGCACCCACAGCCCCAGGCACCCACAGTCACAAGGCCAAGTTGGCACTCCTGAATCACACGCAGCACTGTTTCCATGCCACTACAGTTTCACTTCCGGCAAAAATGAAGTTACTGCTCACCACAGTGGAATTTTATGTAATCAGTTACATTATCACAACGTTATTCCACATCATGCATTTCAGTGCCAAGGAAATGTAATGCAAATGTGTGTGTGGGGGGGTGTCTGTGTGTGTGTATGTGTGTGTGTCTCAACATTTGCAACTGAAAACAACAGCAGTTAAATACCAGTTGTATTGGCTGGATGTGGGAAGAACAAATGAATAACAGCAGTTTCCACTCCAGTTTCCATCAGAATTCTCTGACATCCACGCCACACACGTGCACAAAGGTGTTCACTTAGTATTAATCTATGCTGACTTTATTGTCTTTTAGGATTATTTATTTAACAGGATTTATACACTGCTTAATCATCATAACATCTAAGCAGTTTAAATAAAACAATTTAAATTAAAATACTGGAAAAAAATCAGACGCTGAAAACAAAATTAACCCAAAATATTCAAAATATGAATAAAATCAGCAGGTTTTTTAAAAAATAAAATGTGTAATAAAATAAATGTACATGTCTGGACAGGCTTAATTAAACAAAAAAAAATTTTGGCAGGTGCCAAAAATAACACATTGAAGGTTCCTGCCTAATATCAATAGTAAGGGAGCGCCAGTGTGTGGGTGGTGCCACAATGAAGGACTTATTCCTGGAGAGCATGGAGTGAACATTATGTGGCACTTGCGACAGTGCCGGGGTTATGTGGCTCTTTGGGTCACTCCTGGGGGTGAGCACGCCCTGCAAAATCTCTTCCAAATGTAAGCCATAAGTAATGGTTTAATGTTCTCAAGGAAAACAATCTAGGCTCCTCATTTTAGTCTGGATTGGGTCCTAGACCTAGCATGCAGTGATGGCACCACTACCTCACACCATGACTGCAACTCAGGGTCTCCTGCCACTGTGCATGACTTGCTGCCATGCAATCATCTGTTTCGTAAGCTTTTTCATAAACAAACAAGGTCCCCCAGCGAAAGACAGTTCCTGCTCCACTCCCCATTTTTAGCCCTTTTGCTTTCAGGTAAGCACCTGAAGGCTCTGATTTTGTCTTAAAATGGGGTGAAGTCCAAGGCTTCCCAGAAGTGTTGGTGTTGAGGAAGGATTTTGAAGGAATCGAGGTGGACCATCTAGGTATTTTGAAAAGGTACACAATGCACAGAGGCCAGAAGAGAGGCAACTGGGAAGGTCATTAAGTGAGCAGGTGCATTTCAGGTGACTATGTGTAGTGCAATTGGAAGAAAGTCACACGGACACAGTAATGTGGGTATTAACTTGTTTTCTCCACCTGTTTGCTTAGCTTTGTCCATAAAGAACTGCTTGAAT
The DNA here is from genome assembly GCF_964106915.1 of Podarcis gaigeae. NCBI lineage: Eukaryota > Metazoa > Chordata > Lepidosauria > Squamata > Lacertidae > Podarcis > Podarcis gaigeae. Next base: position 80,978,791 of record NC_139679.1, on the reverse strand, counting down.
CAGCATCTTGATCAAGTAAGATCTATAAAATACTAAGGCAGCAGAGTTTCTGTTCCTACTTTTCCCTTTATGGGGAAAGTCTCTGCTGATACTGCTGTTTTGCAAAGCCCTGAAGCACTCTATAGTTGTGATCTAGGTTGCAGATTTGAACCCTGTATGGTACAGCTGCATATTCCTGCAATACAGAGGGTTGGACTAGATGATTCTCAGGGTCCCTTCCAACTCTATGATTCCTATAAACATGAAAAATGAATACTTCCTGCAATGCAGTTGTGTTAGAACAACACTTATGTGTTTGGTAGAAGTGCGAATTTCAAGGGTTTCATAATAAGGATAGATAACAAACAAGAATGTGAGATGTGGGTGGGTGTAATGTAAAAGCATTAAAAATGTTCCTGCAGTGATTACATTCTTGGCTTTTTTATTATACACAAAGGGTTGTATCTATAATGTTTTAAAGTAGTTATATGCACCATAGCCAGATATGATTCATTTGGCCATTGCATTAACATTTTAGTGTCATTTTATCTAAGAGTTCATGGTATGTTTTTAAAACCCCAGCTTAATGGAAGCCAATCAATCATCACATTTTTCAAAGCACAAATTATTTTAAATTTTTGTACTACACAGAGATAATCACTGCAGAAAGATATGCATATCCTATTGTTTTGACTGATGTCATTCATTTTTCTTGAGGCTGACCCGTCTGATGGTTTAAGTGCTGAAGTTAAGCAGGCAAATGGATGTGTTTTTCTGGGGTGTTTCCACTACAGCTGCCTTTTTAGCTCTAAAAATGCCAAATGTCTGATAGCAATATGCAGCTGCTGCTCCTCATAGGAACAAAATTAACTGGAGCACTGACAGCCTATGCTTGCTCCTTTTCATCATTTCTCCCATAAATGAAGACCCAACACATTTTTTTCAGAAATGTGAGTATGGGGTACAGTCCCAGACAGGAATGTAATAAGTTGCCTTCTACCATGCTGGACTCTTGGACCATCTACATCAGTACAGACCACACTGACTGGCAGTGGCTCTCCAGGGTTCAGACAGGGGAGATATCTAGGCCTACCTAGACAGTTCAGGGTTTGAACCTGGAAGCTTCTGCATGCAAAACAGATGCTCTACCAGAGTTGCACCCCTTCCCTGAAAAACTGGAAAGCTAATTGGAAATGTTTACACGTACATACTTCTCTCCATCTTCCATCTAGGCAAGAAAGAGGCATTATGGCTGTCCAAGGGCACATCTGGACAGGGCAAAACACTTGAGAAGAGTGCGCAGCAGATCTGAGTAGAGGTGTGGTGTAGGGAGGGAGAGCGAAGTGGCAAGAGTCACCAGGGCTGAAGAGGAAGGTCTGGGAGGAGATGCACGTTTGGTCCTCTGGGCCTGAATTTCCCCACTCCAGACCTACTGGGGATTATCATGGCCCTCTGATTCTCAATGGTTTAACAGTCATCACAATGAAAAGGTTTTCTCTGCTTTTAAGTTAGGCTGCTGAAAGGGGAGCTTGGCAAGAACCCCAGAAATGGATTTTCAGGAAGAGGAACTGTGAGCTCAGCTTAGATACTTGGGCAGAAGATGCACTCAGGGGAGGTCAAAAAGTTGAGTTGTCAAATGGTCAGCTTCACATTGGAGAGAAGGGCAAGTAGTGCCCATAACTGTGGGATTTGAAGAGGAACATTTGTCCTTTAAAGGTTTGGCAGGTGACGGGGGGGGGGGCTGACCACTGACAGAGGGACAGTGGTGGTGTTTGTATTTGGTTGGTTGGTTTCCATTTATTTTTTCGACTACGCAAGGCAGTGACAGCCGTAGAGCTTTTCATAGTGGCTGCCATCTTTCTCCCATTCTCCCTTTCTCACCTGTAGAATGGTGCTACATCCTATCATTTTGAGGAAGCTTCTGGAGATACAAAATGGCAACCCCAACTAGTCATTACATTTGATCCCAGAAGGCCCCTTAGAACAACACAGTACTTCATAATGAATCCTAGGGTTGTGCAAGGAAGAGAGCTGAAGGCTGTTGGGAAGAGCTCTGGCACTGCCTCCCCACCAAAGTCAAGATCAGCCATCATTCCATTGCTGTCCCACGATGATCAATAAACCTGAAGGAAAGGTGGAGTATAAATGAAATTTTTAGATTCTAAAAAATTAAGATAATAAATAAATAAATAAATAACCCTCACAGAAATATTCCCAGAGATTAACCTCCGGAAAAGTGATGAAATGCTTTCCTGCATTTTCACTGCCTATAAATGGGGTGCCAATTTTGGGAGGTGGGGGGCTTTGTCCCATCACTAGCAATGTCCTGTTTCTTAATTATGTTTCTATCCCTTAAACAGCTGTTTTGCACTAGACTCCAGTTGGGGCATGGGTGGCTCTGTGGTCTAAACCACTGAGCCTAGGGCTTGCCTATTGGAAGGTTGGCGGTTCGAATCTCCATGACGGGGTGAGCTCCTGTTGTTCAGTCCCAGCTCCTGCCCTCCTAGCCATTCGAAAGCATGTCAAAGTGAAAGTAGATAAATAGGTAGGAAGGTAAATGGCGTTTCCATGTGCTGCTCTGGTTTCGCCAGAAGTGGCTTAGTCATGCTGGCCACATGACCCGGAAGCTGTCTGTGGACAAACATCTGCTCTCTGGGCCTATAGAGCGAGATGAGCACGCAACCAAGTCATCTGTGACTGGACCTAATGGTCAGGGGTCACTTTACCTTTACCTTTTTACCAGTTGGTTGATTTCAGCATTCTAGTAAAAATGAAAAGGTAGATCCCTCAAGCATTAAAGTATGCCCACCCTGCTGTAATTGACATTCTACTTAGCAGGAAAATAATAAAACAAACAAACAAACAAAAACCAATCGGAGGAGATAAACAGCTCTTCAATGTTTATTTTGGCTGGTAAGTCCTAGGCAGGACACTGCCAAACAAAGATCCCAAAATTGTGGTACAGTAATGCAACATGTAGTGAGAAAGGCATGGAAGGTTATGCTTTCATTCTAGAATGTATTTTGTTTTTAGGTATATAGAGTTTTTGCATTGCATGTGTGGAGTCAACTTCTGAATATTCAGCTGCCATCAGACGCACACTTCCCTGGGAATAAACCTAAACATGCATAGGATTCCACTGTATAAGTCACATTCCTTTACAGCAAGTTTAGTGTCCATTTTGCTCTAAAGCCACTGAACATATTAAAGAAGATGTGATTCCTCTTTTGGAGTGGGTGAACTTCAGAAAATACAAAAAAAACGGTTGACTAAGATAAATATGGAGTTTTTATATAATGGGGGAAAGTTCTGAATTTTAAAAAACCCAGTATCTCAGTTGGCCAGCATAAAATCCACACATCTGGAAGAAATAAAATGCAATCAAAAACTCATTCCACATCTTTATTCAAACACTATCCAACTTACTTCTTTGGACAACTTGATCAAAGCATCTTACAATCCTTATTGTATTTATATTCATAACATCCCTTTGAGGTGAAGTGTTGCAAATTTTTTGCCAGGCACAGATGGTAGTAGAAGAGACCAACTTCATTATCAAGGGGGTTTCTTCACAGAGAAGGGGGGATTTCATCTCCAAGTTGACGAACATTGGCTTGGATCCCATTTGAGTAAGCTGTGGGAGAGGTGCATTTTGCCCATCCTTGGATGCCACCAGTAGACCAAATGTCCTTCTAATTAGGCCAACAGCTGTCAATTTAAGAAAAGGGAACCTGAAAGGAGAATAATGGAACACTTATTTCAAACTGCAGGTCTCAAGGAAGGAATTATTTCTAGTCACCTATTCTGTGAAATCGGCCCTCTTACGTCAAAGTTCCTTGGTTGAAGGAAGAAAGGAAAGCCAACTGGTTTATATCAGTTTCTATTTTTAACTATGTCTTGCATTCCCCTTTCTTCATGGAAGTCACTTTTCTGTGAGTGTCTATGGGTGGGGTATGGTTCAGTTTGTAACAGATGTAATGCTTGCAGGTATACATTCCACACATCCTCAGGCCAATGGCTCACCCACGCCGGAATCCTATTCTCACAGTGACCATTCAGATGCCTGTGTTCAACCCACAAGCTGGATCTGAGCACAACAACACTCTCCTCTCCTATGGTTTCCAGCAACTGGTATTCAGAAGCATTTCTGCTTCCATCCGTGGAGACGAGGACAGCCATCACCTTTGATGTCCCTAGAATGGGATTACTCATGTGCTAAGCATGCTTATACATGATTGAGAGCACATGGGACTCTTATATGGGAAAGCGCTTTGCCTGGGGTTGCCATCACATCTCTTTAAATGGCGAATGCTCAGGGCCCAGTTGCGTGTGTTCTGAGCATGGAATTGGCCCCTGGCTCAGAGGAGAGGGAGGAAAGCTGAGGCCATCATGTGGATGAGCATATTGTTTGTTTGTTTGTTTAAATGAACTGACCGTAGAAGAGCAGCTCCCACACTGCTATGGTAGCCTCCTCAGTTTGTATGTGGCTGTTTTCAAGATGAGTAATCTAATGGGTGTCTGTTTAGAAGATCATATATATATGATCAGGCAGACTTGCTATGTTTTGTAAATCAGCCCAAATGAGACATAGTACCACTAGATGGCACTGCCTGTTGAAAAAGCAGCAAAGAGAACGTGAGGTTTCATTAACGTTATGATGCACCCTCATCAAATTCCGTTGCTAATTCCTGTAGTTGTTGTCACTGAGTATATGGGGTGGTGCAAATATTCTTTATTTATAAAGTTCTAGTTTATAGAAGAGAATCAATAGATTAAATTGCAAGTAAAAGGGGGGGGGGGCAAGGAAAAGCCTGGAAAACATATAAACAGAAATAATCAGAGGTAAGATGCAACAATTTGTATGAAATAGAATCATAGACTTGCTGAGTTGGAAGGGCCCTGAGGGTCATCTAGTCCAACCCCCTGCGACGCAGGAATCTCAACTAAAGCACCCAAGACAGATGGCCGTCCAACCTCTGATTACAATCCTACAAGAAAGGTGAGTCTACCACCTTCTCAGTTTGTTCCACTGTTGAACAGCTCTTACCAGCAGAAAGGTCTTCCTGATGTTTAGTCAGAATCTTCCTTCTTGTACCTCCCTCAGGAGGTGGTGGACTCTCCTTCATTGGAGGTTTTTAAGCAGAGGTTAGATGGTCATCTGGTCAGACTAGATAACAGTTGGCATCCCTTCCAACTCTACAATTCTGTGATTGGTTTGAGTCCTACCCTCCAGAGCAGGAGAAAACAAGTTTGATCCAATTCCCATGTGACAGCCATTTAGATATTTGAAGATGGCTAACATATCTCTTCTCAGTATCGTCTAATCCAGGCTAAACATACCCAACTTCCTCAACCATTCCTCATAAGGCTTGCTTTCCAGACTCCTTATCATCTCAGTCGCCATTCCTCTGTAAATAAATGTAATATATTTACAATGTGTTGTAGATATTAACATCTTCATTTTAGTCACAGCTACTGAAATATGCTATTTGAAATATTATTTTCCAAACAGTAAATGAATGAAATTTGTTCTGCTTAAGAAATAAGAGGGTTGGAAAGAATTGGACATACCTCTCAGAAATAAATGCAGAATGTGTGTGTGAAAGCGTGCATAAAATCATGCTGGGTTCATGTATGTGTGTGTGTGTGCATGCTCTGTTGAATCAGGAGCTGCATGTTCAAAAGAGTACTGTGGGCATGGTGCTGATACAGACTGATGAACCCGGTGCTTGCAGCTTCGTGTACAGATTTTGACACTGGATCGGGAACTTTGTGTACAGCTTTTGAACAGGTGAATTGTTCCACCAAACTTCACCACTCTGATAATGTCCCATAGTCAGGCGTGTGCTGATGATACACATAAGCTGATACCATTGCTTGCATGCACATGTCTCTTAATGGGATCTTTGTCTTTTGCTTTTTATTAATCCCAGTATCACACCTGCAGCTTGAAATAATCATTCCATCCTTGAACCAGCCATCGGATTAGTTGAGGTGTGCCACACAACTACTTTTTAAACTCCCTGAGAGTGTGAACATAATGGTGGTTGACATATAACTAACATGAACTAAGTAAATTTGGAATAATGAAACCTCTCCATTAAATCTTTCATTATCTATGATCCCTTTCAGGTTTAGTGGGGTGTACAATATGGACTTGATTTTAAACTGCAATAGGCCCTATCCTTTGAAAGGGACTGGGAAAGTTCTTTTGTTTATGCAATTTTTCTTATTCTCTCTCGCCCCCCCCCCTTTGGTAAATGGCAATAAACATTCCCTGACTGCAGTCCTATAAAAATGTCATTGTAAATAAGCACATGTTTTGAGCTCTGTTTCTAGTCATTAACTCATTTGTACACACTGAGTAACACTTAATAAATGATTTTGCAAAAGGGTCTACATAGCTGTGATTTCTTTAAAGCATTGCACCTTCCACCAAAGGGATTTTGTTTCTCAATTGCACTTTCTTCAGCAATGGGGGCATGTTTTTAAAAGTAGGACACAGTGGCAGGGGAAGATGTTGTATGTGACTTGTACTGGCTCTGATGGGAGTTTTGTTGATGAGTTCCTAAATATCACTTTGAAAATGTATCCATGGGTGTCTTATAAACAAATTTGTGAGGGGACTGGCTTCCTTTTTTTGTCCACACACATAAAACCGCTTTTGAATTTAACGCAGGGCCAAAGGAGGTTAACAGAAAGACCTTTTAGCCCCCCACCAAAGCTGAAAATGAGCTATCAAAACAATTAACTCTGCTAATTAATATTTGATTTGGTAATTATGCAGCTTCATAAATCTCAGGGAGCATTTGGTCATAGCAGTGCCCTTCCCCATCATGCACAAATAAATACTCAGTGCTTTATAATGGTAATAATTGATTTGGCTTTTAAATAAATAATGTTGTGACAAAGAATTTTGGGAATAAGCCAGAACACTAAATCACTATTTCAATTTTGAAAATCATGACAGCTTTAGTACAAACATTACGTCGTAAAGAGGTGCAATAGCATAATGCCCGGCATTCTGCCTTACTGCTTCGCTTAGGAAGGTGGTGATGAGAAGCAGTTTATTTGAAAAATGGTTTATTGAAGTAAGCTGGAGAGATAAAAAGAAAACAGGAAGAGACCGTAAACCTAATATTAATTCCATTACGAGAGATTTCCAAAATGTCTGCCATTATGGGACAGATTATGGCACCTTTCCTAATACATACAAGCCCGTGATCAATGGGAGTTTATACGAAGTGAGGTACTATTTCACAGACCTGAACCAGCTCCTCCTCAGCTGCTTTTCAGATTGATTTTCCCAGGTTTCTCTGTTATGAAAGCATCCATATATGCTAGAGAGAATCTAAAGGGGCATAAAGCAGCATTACACACACCAGCAACTAGGGATGAGGAAGAAAATTGATTTAATTTGCACTCTAATGCAATCTAACTATTTTACACTCTCAGAAATGATGCATAAACTCAGATGCATCTCTCCTTTCAAAATTCAGACATCTCCAAATTTTGCAATACAATTGTCACAAAAAATGTTTGTATGCATAAAAAAATTATGTATAAGTCAAAATAACAAAAAATGCATCATATTATACAAAAATACTTGCAAAAATCTGTACACAAGGCAAGGTAGCATTAAAAAAAGTGAATGTTAGGAGCAACATGCAGTAATATTTTGATGAATTTTCATGAGAACCATAGAATTGTAGGGTTGGAAAGGACCACGAAGGCCATTTAGTCCAACCCCATGCAGTGCAGAAATGTGATTGAAGTGAACTTGATTGGGAAAATGAGAAACCAAGATGAAACAAAATTGAGAGATTAGCATAGTGGGGAGGAGTTCAGTCCCCGTACTAGGAGACGGGAAAAGCTCAGAGAATAATGGAAGGGAAGGACAAGGAAGGTGAGAATTTGGCGTCCTTCATATTGGGTGAGGGACAATGAGTCAGACTTAGCAACTACTGTCAATGAGAGCAGGCGGGAGGGCCGTGCTCTGGGTGTGTTCTTCTTGTAATTAAACTTACATAAAACTGACGGAGAGTCGCTGCTGCTTATCAGGCTGCTTGCTTGCCAGGGATCGTTAGAGGTTAGAGTTCAACAAAGTCTGGGGAGGCACCAGGTTGGGAAGTCTGGCCTATGAGGATTCCCTCTCTGTGCAGAAAACTGTGTGTGTGTGCATGGAAGGGAATGAATAGAGCACACTTTAAAAAAAAAATTCATTTCTCTTTTTTAAGTACAGTAAATCTTTCTGATGTAGTGGTAATGATCACAATCATGACCAGAAAGCCATGGTTGGTCCTATTGTGATTATTCTGGGTAAAAAGAAAATTAGGTGTGAAAAGTTCTGTGTTTTGTTTTGTTTTACATTACGTGCTGGTCACCTAACCATAACTAAAGGAACTTTATTTTCACACCTATGAACTAAGCTCAAGGAAACTATGTAAGCATTTATGGTATTTCTAATTCCTGGAGTTATAATAAATGAAGCTTCGTTGTTGAGAGAAGAGCATGAAGACAGGCATATAAATCTCAGTTTATGTATAGGATTATCCATGTGTGCCATTCAATGAGGGAATTGTCAAGACTGCTGCACCTTTAAAGTTATATATAAATATAAAATGTGAAAGTAAGAATGTATGCCTGGCTTGTCAGCATGTAAGTAAAGGGTGCCTCAGGGTAACCTTTACTTAACTACTTTGCTTGGTCTCCATTGCTAATGTAGACTGCGCTTTTTTTGCACAATACAGTGGTACCTCGGGTTACAGATGCTTTAGGTTACAGACTCCGCTAACCCAGAAATAGTACCTCGGGTTAAGAACTTTGCTTCAGGATGAGAACAGAAATCATGCTCTAGTGGCGCAGCAGCATCAGGAGGCCCCATTAGCTAAAGTGGTGCTTCAGGTTAAGAACAGTTTCAGGTTAAGAACAGACCTCCAGAACGAATTAAGGTCTACTTTATGAACTGATTTCTTCTTCTTTGGGATGAAAGAAAACCATTTAGATATGGAGGAAGAATCACCATCTCAACTTCAGATTGAAAAGACCCTAGCATAACTTTATCTGGGTTTTCGCCTGTGCTGCTATACCAAAATGTTATCATCAAGATAAAAATGAGCATATGATATCAATACTGTATATTGAAAGGAGTGGCCGCCGAGACCATGTAACATGAGTCCCGAAAGACCTACATTGGCTCCCAATACATTTCTGAGCACAATTCAAAATGTTGGTGCTGACCTTAAAGCCCTAAATGGCCTCGGCCCAGTATACCTGAAGGAGTGTCTCCACCCCCATCGTTCAGCCTGGACACTGAGGTCCAGCTCCAAGGACCTTCTGGTGGTTCCCTCACTGTGAGAAGTGTGGTTACAGGGAACCAGGCAGAGGGCCTTCTCGGTAGTGTCACCCACCCTGTGGAACGCCCTCCCATCAGATGTCAAGGAAATAAACAACTATCTGACTTTTAGAAGACATCTGAAGGAAGCCCTGTTTAGGGAAGCTTTTAATGCTTGCTGTTTTATCGTGTTTTTAATATTTTGTTGGGAGCCGCTCAGAGTGGCTGGGGAAACCCAGCCAGATGGGCGGGATATAAATAACAAAGTATTATTATTATTATTATTATTATTATTAAACTAGTAGCTTCCAGTTAATCTAGCAATTGAACTGGTCTCTGTGGAAAGAAACATGCTGCCGGGGGGGGGGGGGAGAACATCTCTTGATCGTCCACCAAGAAACTTGCCATGCTTGTTTTATAGCATGAAGATGAATAAACCTCTCAGCCTAGATGAAGGCACTTAAAATAGATCACCTTCCCTTCCCTGCCAGGTTGGCTCTAGAGTAGCCTCATACACTTCTGCAACTATCCTGGAAGCATCCAGTAGGTAACAGGGAATTTCCTCTTACACAGAGGAACCTAAAAGACTGCCTCATCCAATATAACCCCCCTTCAGCCCATCTCATCAAGAGCTCTGTTACACACACTGACAAAATCCAGGCACCTACCTTTTGGAACATCCTCTTGATACACATCTCACCAGTGCTGTATCTAGGGTCTTCTCAGTATCCATTAAAGACCTTCCTTTTGCAACAAGCCTTTTTAATGGAGATATCTGCATTGGATATGAAATTGGTTCTATTTATGTAATTCTCTCTCTCTCTATATATATATATATGTAATTGTTTCAACTGTTTGTATAATTGCAATTGTTTTAGATGCATTTTTATTGTGCTCTGAAATAGCTTCAAGATAACTTCATTACAGAACCAATTCATAAATGAAATAAGTAAAATAACAATAATACACACATAGATCCCAGTCTGAGGCACCCTGAATGCATGGATGGTGGTGAGGCAGGTCTGCTGCGCACCCCACAACCACACTCACACATTTTTCAATATGTGGGGAGCATCTCGGCTGGGGGTGCTTAAGGAATTTATTATTCTGATAGGAATTGATCTGATCCACATCTCCTGGACTAATGTTTGTGTCATAAAGCAGCTAAGCATTCCCTGCTTCTCCAACCATCTCATCCTCTGTTGTCCCCTTCTCCTTGTGCCCTCCATCTTTCCCAACAACAGGGTCTTTTCTAGGGAGTCTTCTCTTCTCATGAGGTGCCCAAAGAATTGGAGCCTCAGCCTCAGGATCTGTCCTTCCAGTGAGCACTCAGGGCTGATTTCCTTAAGAATGGATAGGTTTGATCTTCTTGCAGTCCATGGGACTCTCAAGAGTCTCCTCCAGCACCTTAATTCAAAAGCATCCATTCTTCAACGATCAGCCTTCTTTATGGTCCAGCTCTCACTTCCATACATCACTACTGGGAAAACCATAGCTTTAACTATACGGAGCTTTGTTGGCAAGACTACTCAACTTTAAAAAAATAAAATGCACCAGGATGTATATTTTAAAAAATGAACATTTAAGCTTGGAATATATTTACAAAGGAATACTTTGAATGACAATAGAAGGAAATGTTTTGTAAGAAAACATGTTTATGATTGTGATGCTGTTTTCAACGGTGCGTTTGTTCCTTCCAGAGATGAGTGAGACCTGTCTTGCCTCCGTTGTGTTTTGACTGTGATGTTGGGTGCTCAGTCAGACTGCAAGTAACACACCAGTCACATAGCAACCTGGCTTGTTAGTCAGGGGCATTATGCTCCTCCAAAGCTATTCCAGCCATAAGACTTCATAGAGTTTAGTGTAAACGTCCCATGCAGATGATCTTTCCTAGCTAGATAAACTCCTATTTGTAATGAACTCTGTTTCTATTTATATCAGCTAAGGGTGTTTATTAGAGACACAGAATGGCCACAGATGTTTGGCAATATTCAGTGCTGAATTCACTATGTAGGAAGTTAATAATCAGTTAAAATAGTGTGGTGACCATGCCATATTTACACATTCGGCTGAAAACTCAGTGCCTATATTATGCTAGATTTACCATTATTAGTGATGTAAAAATCAAGTCTGCTGCATGTAAGGAGTTGCTATGCTTTGAAAGCTTTCCATACCCACAAATTCAACACTATTCCAGGGATGTTAGTGGCCTTGCTTATGCAAAGGCTACTTGTTCGCGCCAAGCTCTTTAGTGGTGCAATATGGCAAATGTCCAGGGGGAATGTATTTGCAGCCAAGGCCATCAATGCTAGATTAAAACTTGGGTCTCCTGGGGCAAGAGCCTTGACTATATAAAACAACTATGCTCTGTGATTCCCAATGAAGTCTTTGAAAGAGGAAATATTCATTAAATGCAGCCAAACCCAAACATACTACTAGCAGGCACTTTCAAAGTGCATGAATCTAATTAGGCAGAACTCCACTTTAGTACACCTGTAAAGGAAATATAGTATGTGGACAAACATCTGAATCAGGCATTCAGATAACACAATGAATGAATGGAAATCATCATTATTATTTATTAAATGTATATACCGCCCTTCATCAAGACATCCCAGAGTGGTTTACAGAATAAAATACAAGTAAATAATTAAACCAAATGCACACAAGTAAATAGTTAAGGCAACATCAAAATAACCCCCCTTCCCACAGACACATTTAAAAGGCTATAGGATATTCATCAGCCAAAGGCCAGGTTGAAGAGGAACGTTTTCGACTGGTGCCTAAAATATATATAATAAAGGCACCAGGTGAATCTCCATGGGGACAGCACTCCACAAATGGCGGAGGGGCAACAGGATTAACCCCTCATGTACATTCATTGAACATCTGAATGGAAACCCTGTGCCTAGTGTATGCTCAGCACATGATCAAGATCCTGATCATATAGACAGAGCTCTCTGCGTCATCAGCTAGGAATCCCTTCAGGTGTTCAGTGAACATGTGCAGGTAGAAGGGTTGAGCCTGCTATCCTGCACTTCCCTATGTTCAACAATTGTCCAATCAGATCAGGGCTAAGGTTGTGGGACGTTGGCATTCTGCAGTTTCTTTCCTTTTCAGATTTCCTGAGGAAATTTGTATTGCATGCCCGCACTCCCCAAGAGGAAACTGGCCTTCACCCAGGTTAGGCTATTTGGCTACCTGGTCCAGAATTATTAGATTGCTAGCAGTTCTTCATGGTCTCACTCAGGCCAAAGTCTTTCATTCCTGCTGTTGGATCCTTTTAACCGGAGCTGGCAAGACTGAACCCGGGACCTTCTGCATGGAAGGCCAGGATTTATCATTCAGCTCTAGCCTTTGCTCAAGTTGACATGCCCAAATGTAGGGGAGGAAAAAAACTAATTCCTTGGTCTGTTAACTGTCTGCCTCAGGGGTGGGGAGGCTGTGGCCGTCCCAGACATTCTTGGGCTATGGCACACTTCCATGCCATAGATCATGGGGCCTCAAAGTGTTGGGAGCTGAAGGCCAGCCATCCCTGGAGGGTCACTGCTTCCCCACCCCTGATTTATATGGTTCAAGCCTAAGGATGTTTAGGCTGGTCTAGAGGTTTAGGAGAATGCATGGCACAGCCTTTCTGTGACATTGCTATCTGAATATGTGAAGTGCCAAGAGTAAGAGAAAATAATGCACACTTTGTCTAGCTCCCTGATCATTAAGTACACTTAGACGTGACTGAAGAGAAGAAGAAGAATATAGGGTTGAATTCAAGGAGATCATTCCCTCAGGGCAAACATTTCTGCTACCAGATGGAATGGTGTCCCCTCTCCCAGGCACTGATATTTTTCCAGCAGATTTGGAGAGGGCATGAGAGGGTACAGGGGAAAAGCAGGGAGGAAAGTCCACTAGCACAACAACTTACTGGAATCTGTCCCATAGGCTTTTAAACAATTTAAAATGGTATAGAAATTGTGTGTGTATTTCTTGAGCGAGGTCATTGTGACCTATTTTCAGGAGGAAATGTATTTTTACACTCTCTCTTAAGCTTCTCTATTTAGTGAAGCTGGGCAGAAAGTCAAACATCTGCCTTTGGGTGGGGAGAGGGGGTTATAGTGCTGTAATTTCTCATGCCCTGCTGCTACTAGCTGCTATGAAAAGATCAAGGAGCCTGTATTCTGAAGATGCCCTCCATACTGAACATTAATCAAGGTGGGTGGGTGAGGGAAAACAGCAAGCATTTGGACTCACCAATCATTTGACACCGCTGGCAATAAACAGCCCAGGCTACAGCTTTGGCTTCTGTAAATGGGTTCTTGTAAGGTTCTACACATTCTGGCTTACCACAGTCACCCTATCATTCTGTGTTAATGGTAATTGCATGCATGAACCATTTTAATGGATCTGAAAGAATTTTAATAGGGGCTTACTATTAAAATACTGTGGTGCAATACTTAACGTTATGTTTTAATAGCCTTCCAAAATAAAACCATGCTCTGTCTCATGGGACAACATGGGAAACAAGGAACGTAAGATAATCCAAGTGGCTGTAAAGATTCTAAAGGAAAACAAGATCCATATTTTAACGCAGCAACTTCAATTATACTATAAAACCTGCTATAGTAAAAGACAAGCTCTTTTCTTTCTTTCTTTCTTTCTTTCTTTCTTTCTTTCTTTCTTTGCAAATGATGGCTTTTTTCAAGACTACTTTTTATTTTTGTGTGAAAAGCTAACTTTTGAAATGTCTACGGCATGCTTACAATTCTGGAATAATCAATGCAGCAGCCTGTCATGAAGTAAGTTGTCCTAGTGCAGAAAACATGGAGGTGGGTTATAATTAACTTGTTCCACTAATTTCAATGGTATTGGGCCTTTGGGTACAAACAATGGTTTGGTCCGAAGGACATATTGTTGAGGTACCTGCAGAACTACTAGGAAGTGGATTGAGGGAGGTTGGAAGAGGAATATGCACAAAGCCACCTTTGCCTCACTTTCATTCATAAAACCCTCTGCTGAACCCAAGCTCCTTTCATTTTCTACCAGATTTTGACAGCAGCCTCAGATCTCCATTATTCCCTGATCATTTGACTAAGCAACTGATCATTTGACTGATTCCTTGATCATTTGACTAAGCAACTGATCAGGTATATTATACATTCCATCAGTGAAGAATGTGGAAAGCGTTTGGAGAACTGGGAGAGCTAAAGCTCAACAGACGTAAAACAGATCTTTGATACAGTGGTTATCGGTTCTTGAACTTAATCCATTCCGGGAGTCTGTTCGATTCCCGAAACTGTTCGAAAACCAAGGTGTGGCTTCTGATTGGCTGCAGAAGCTTCAGGGAAATTGTCAGGCTTCAGGGAATCTGATCCCTCCCCCAGTGGGGAGCCAAGGAGTAGATAACAAGAAGAATTCTTACCAAGTCTTTTATTCACAGAGAGAGGCTGTGAAAAGTTCCTCTACACTGCAGCAATGGCATAGTTCCGAGTAATCTCCTTCCCCCTTTTACTCTCATTCGTCAGCAGCTCCACCCCCTACATGATGGCTGCATAAGGCCCTTTGTCTGTTTGCTTTCTGCTCTCCCACTTTCACAGCCCTCCTGGTTCTAGGAGAAGGGGGGTCGGGAATGCTTTCTAATGATAACATGTCAGCCAGCTGTTCTGGCTCTGCTACTTCCCCCTCCTCCTCTTCCATTATCTCCCAGCTCTGTCCTTCTTCTGTGTCAAAGTCATAACCTTCTGCAAACCACATTGTAAATCTATACTGTCCCCCTCCTCTGGGAAAGGTTCAGGAGGAGTGGGGGGCGGTCTCCATCATTCCTCTTCAGTCCAGTCCCTACAGCAATACTGTAACACAACCCAATGACAAAAATAGCAACATAACCTCCCATATCTGCCAACATTCCTCAGATGAAAATAGGGACATTTCTCACTCCCACCCCCAGCTGACCCCTCGTTTTTGTCCCTCCCCCCTTCCCGCAGCACATTTCCACCACCACTACTCCAATGGGACACAGTACACAAACCCTCCTCTGCCCTGAGAAAACCCCTTAATCCTGATTTGATTTTATTCTTTGGTAGATTTACAAAAAGGAAATCAGTTTTAGAAAGGGGCAAGATTAGACACGGATGCACAAAACATTTTTTTAAAAAACCAAGACTCCTTCTTCTCTTCTCTTCTCTTCTCTTCTCTTCTCTTCTCTTCTCTTCTCCCCCTTTCTTCCCATCCAGGGTGACCCTGCCCTCTGCCTGCACCTCAGGGTAAGGTTACCAAACATCCCCGTTTTCCCAGGGACAGTCCCTGGATTTACAGCTCAGTCCCCATACAAAATTCATTGAAGTTGAAAAGTGTCCCCGGAATCATTGAAAAAAGATCTGGTAACCTTACCTCAGGGCCAGTGTGTCACATGAGGCTGGGGCTTGTTGGTGGTAGCCTCTCCTCTTCACCCGCTCCCCAGCAGCCACTATGAGCTGTCCAAGGGAGGAAGCCAGCAGTGGCGGTCATGGAGAAGCCACAGAGAGGCAATAGGTTGTTTCCTCACTGCCGCCGCTGCCACTCAGAACAAGTGCTGGCTCTCCCTCCTCCCCAAGCTTAGTGACAGCAGCACTGGTGGGGGAAACAGGGACATGACATTCCAGGATCAATCGGAAGGCGGGATGGCTTTTGCAATTCCGGGACTGTCCATGAAAAATAGGGACACTTGGCGTGTATGACCTCCTCATATTCATTTATTTTATTTTAATTGATTAATTCAGCCTGTGTTGCTAAACTAGCTGCGAAGCCGTTCCTAAAGGGTTTTCAACTGTTGTTTCACCTGACCAGATTAATACATTTTCCACTCACTGGTGTGAAATAACTCTATGACATAAGGTCAATGAGAAATCCCAAGTTGAGCATAAAGTTAAATATAAATTATTTGGAAGTTTGTTACACTGAAGTATGAAAACACATAATTCCATCAAGTGGTAAGGAATGGCTGTCAGAAAAAGGGAAACCCAACATGCACAGTGCAAATGAAATGGCCAGACTGCTTTTTTCAAGCTTGAAAAATTACAGTAATCCTTTTAAGGACTTAAAAAAAGAAGAAGGAGTAGATTAGGCTGAACTAACTGAGGGTGTTTATCGTTGCTTTGCTTTGGGGTTTCAGGAAATCGTCTGGCAAAGCTGACATTTTACAAATGGGTTTCAAGTTAATCAACATCTATTTATGAGAAAGATTTAAACCATTATTAATTCACTACAAATATGGCTCATTTTCTGTAGAACTCACCCTTAGTGTCTACCATCTGCTGAATTGTTGTAATCACATTTTTATAAAGCACCGTCATACTTCTTGGGATAAGAGAATTGTTAAGTACATTAGCAACATTTTAAATTCCACTCATGTAATGCTAGAATTTCCTGCTGCTCTCTGTGAAAGAAGACTAGGGAAAAGGCAGGTCCATATGTTTGTGACTTGAAAGCCAGTTCAGCAATGCCTGACTTTTAAAAATGTGGTACGGTCTGTGGACATTTTGTTTTAATCTACGACCCTGACTGTAAATATTAAAATAAAAAATAAACACTAACACTCGCTTTCCCAAAGTACTTGAAAGTGCTTGATCTTCTAGCATGCATGCAGATGACATTCAAGCATAAACACAAAAGCTTCATTAAATTCAGGGTTGCGATACACAGGAACTGAAGTGTTGTTTTAGGAAAGGCTAATCAAATATAAGTGTGTTCGCTCACACACACACACACACACACACCCCATTTTAATTTGTGATACCCTGAAAAAACAAGCCTTAGGTTTTCAAATTACTCGATCTTATTGGAGCAATCTGCTGGTCCTTCGTTACAGAAGCAGAAACATGGAAACTAGCTATCCGTGGTTATTCCTTTCAGCCTCTTCTTCTAGATCCTGAGGCTGCAATCCTGCACCCACTTACCAAGTAGTAAGCCCCATTGAACTCAGTGGGACTAACTCAAACATGTATAGCAGTGCCTAAGGTAGCTAATATAAACAAGGCAGAACCATAATCATCATAAAACAAATAAAATGATCAAAAAGGTTCAGAAGACGAAATATGGAGCAATCATAAATCCCTGGAATGAATTGATTTTCCATGCCTGCAGAATGACTTTGCCTGAATAATATGGGTTTAAATAAATAAATAAATAAATAAATGATAGGGAAAGCTCTCAGAATTTTCACATACGGATTGAAGCATCATTAAAAATAAATTTGAAAATATCTGACATGTCACAAGTTCTTAGGCAGCAACTTTTGATGCTCTTGCTGTTTTTAAAAGCAGCCGAATTCTGCCGAGAGATATTGTGCTACTTCAGTGTCACTTCTGTGGAGTAGTTTAGAATGAAGAACTGGCCACTTTGTCCACATCATAAGAAAACAGCCAATCAGTTTTGTGAGCTGCAGCACACAAATTGTTTGGCGTGGGGAACCAGCCAATAAGTGGAATGATTGATAGTGACAGCCTCTACCTAATAGCCTTAATGTGTGCATTGGCTCTCAGAATGACTGAAGAGCCTATTTATGTAGGAAGGGTCCCGTCCCCCCCCCCCCCGAAAATACATTTAAGCAAAAGAAATGTCTTCTGTTTCTTCCATAAATGTACCAAAATATTCTCCTATAGATTAAATAATGTGGCACAATATGAAAAATGTCAGAAATCTATATATATGTTTTATGTAGTAATAACATGAACCTCTCTTTGACCCCAGCATAGTACATTGCCATGCACTGTGAAGGACATCAAGCCTTGCTTTTCTCAGTTCAGTAACAACAACAAAAGCACTATTAAGTACAGAGTTAAGGAACAAAGATTGGCCAACCATTGTACTGCACGAATGAGAGTTTCTTAACCTGTGATGCTGGTGCATTGAATAGGCTTCTGTCCCCAGAAGGAGAAAAAAACAGAGAGAATCCTGCAGATGCACAACTGAAATGCTGTCATTGTGGTCTCTTAAGCACGCATACAAAAAGCCATAGATGTTCCTGTGTGTTCTCTCAAACAGCTATGAAGGTATTTTATATATATATATTTTGTTTGTTTTTTTAAGCTCGAAAATGTGTCTCTGTTTTCAGATAGTGTGACAAAGACAGTGCTAGAAAGGAAGGTAGTACAGTTTGTACCATTTCAGTTGCAGAAAGAACAATTGGTGATTATGCGACGGAGGAGCATTACTGACAGGCTGGTGGTGGTGGCACATTCTTGAAATGTTTACAGGGCGCAACATTAGCGACAGCAATACTAAGAGAACATCCCTCTTTGAAATTTGATAAGGTTTGTCTGATGTTTGCAATGAGACTAGCTGATTGCTCAAAAGTGATCTCTTACCCTGCATGATATTTTTCCTAATATTACTGGCTAATATTCAAGAGCTGTCCAGGTAGCGGTGGTGTGGGGGTTAAGGAGAGCCATTTGACCTTGTGCCTCAAAGTGTCCTCAGATTTAGACTGTTCTTTATTTTATGAATTTTGGGCAAAATTGTAGGACACGCTCTCAGCTTAGAGCTGTAAGTTCAAGCAAAATAAGAGTTGTGATTTGTCAGGGGTTTTTTGTTAACTCGTACAGTGGTACCTCAGGTTACATACGCTTCAGGTTACAGACTCCAGTAACCCAGAAATATTACCTCGGGAGAACTTTGCTTCAGTATGAGAACAGAAATCGTGCAGCAGTGGCACGCCCCATTAGCTAAAGTGGTGCTTCAGGTTAAGAACAGTTTCAGGTTAAGAACAGACCTCCAGAACGAATTAAGTACTTAACCCGAGGTACCACTGTATAGTGTTTTTCATGCTTATCATCAATAATGGCACTGTATGAAAGTTCTTTCCTAGTGCGTTTGCACAGAAAACAGCTAGAAAAACCACTTTTAATTACTATTTTTTTAAATGACTTATGTTCCACTCTTCTCCTCCTTCTCTGCTTTATTTTGCTTTTATGTGTCATGTCTGCATTTATTACGACTGAGGCTTCAAAAGCCAGAACTGTCCTGGGCATCTCTAGCTCTTTATTACGATGTCCATGTCAGGTTTTGAATCTGGCCTCTTATATAACATTCATGCACGTTCTTTACACATACAACCTAGTCGTCTGAAAAAGGTTTTTCCCACCCCCTCATTTTAAAAGCGGTTTCTTACATTTAAAACGGTAAGGTCAATGTTGTACCCAGCAGGTGCTACTGGACTACAACTCCCATCATCCCTGATCACTGACCTCACTGACGTCACTGACTGGGGCTGATGGGAACTGGAGTCCAAAACATCGGGGGGGGCATGGGTTCCTATTAGCATATCCATAGCCATTAGAAGAAGTAAAATAATTATCTCCAAAATGGTTCCATTCACATCTAAATAGCACAGCTGTCGTTTCATTTTCTCTGTTACCTCATGCGTGCGATGCTGACACATCAGGCCAGAGGGAGGGAGACAGACTAGTGTGACTTGAGTTGATATTTACACAACCAACAGAGGGTGAAATGACCCCTCTTCAACAGTATTAGAGAGACTCAACAGAAAGCCTGAACATCTTGGATGGAAGAGTCCAACTAGGAAGAGAGGTTACAATTCTAATTATCTCCCATGATTGTCAGGCTATTCCTACCCCCACATTTACACCTGTGTTTGCTCATATGGACCTATTCGTTGACAGAGGTGCCTTAAAACCAGTATAGGTGTTAAAATTTCTGGGGGGAAACAATTAACTTATAAACTGTCAGCTCTACAAAAGGAGGTAAGCCTCCGTTCCATTTTGCTCGCAAAGTTTGTCTTCACAGCTGCTCTTGGGGCTTTATCCTTTTGTCTGCCTACAGTTCACCATTCTGGGGAGAAGTTTTATTTAACCCCGCTTTTCAACACTCTTTTGTCACTTTTTCCTCTACACTAGTTCACCCACATGCCTCTGCCATTTGAAACAGTCCCCTCCCAATAGTCCACTGTTTGTTTAGCTTTTCAGGTTAGCAGGAAACTGATCTCGCATGGACTCCATGAGGATGGTGTTGCAGGCATTTAAATGTCATTTTGCTGTAATTTGATTGTACAGTGGTACCTCGGGTTACATATGCTTCAGGTTGCAGATGCTTCAGGTTACAGACTCTGCTAACCCAGAAATAGTACCTCGGGTTAAGAACTTTGCTTCAGGATGAGAACAGAAATTGTGCAGCAGTGGGAGGCCCCATTAGCTAAAGTGGTGCTTCAGGTTGAGAACAGTTTCAGGTTAAGAACGGACCTCCGGAACGAATTAAGTACTTAACCTGAGGTACCACTGTAGTGACAACTGATTTTAGCCAAGGCTGTAGCATCTGAATTCCACTTACAGAATGGGAAGAGAAGCATTCATTGCTTCAGTGGCTCTCATCCACACCACATTATGTTGTTATACTTCCTCCATTTAGTATTAATGAAGACATATAGATGTCTTTGCACATTCACACTGCACCATGGGTTTTGTAGTCTGTGTCTGCTGAACAGACCATATGGTTCTCATAAAGGAACTTGAGGCAATTATCTTATAACTTTTACTATAGAACAATAATTCCTGATTAAAACACTATTTTTGTAACTTTTTAAAAAAACATTTGTGCTCTATAGAGATTATTATTTTTTAAAATATTATTCTTTATTGATTACAAATTTACATATCTATACAAACATGTACTATCTCTTTACATATGAAGAAAAAGAAAATTAGGTAGTAAATAGAAAATTTATAAATAAATAAATAAATAAATAAGAAAGATATGAAGTAAAAAAATCAAAAGAAGAAAAGAAAAGACAAGACAACATTATTTACACAATAAAAGTGTTCATCGACACAATCCTTCCCATCCTTCTCATTATACTGTAATATAAACATTCTTTTTAACACAGATTGTATAATATTGTATTGTATAATATCATTTCTTTCTGCTTTATATATATTCCTCTAATCATTTTCTTTACAAATATCACATAGAGATTATAGAAATCTAATTAGCTAAAGAAAGAAAAAAACACCTGTTGCCAATCAGAACATAAGGAGAACCTGTTGAATTAAGCCAATCCCCATCTGGTACAGCATTCCATTTTAACTAGATGCCTGCAGCACTCCTGTGATTCTCAGCATTCAGAAGTATACTGTCTCTGACTGTGGAGGTAGACATTTCACGGAATCATAGAGTTGCAGAGTTGGAAGGGACCCTGAGGATCATCTTTTCCAGAAATTTGCAGTTGTTCCATACAGGGACCAAACCCGCAAACTTGGCATTATCACCACACTCTGACCAACAGAGCTGTCCAGGCTGGATAGACATGGTAGCTAGTAGCCACCAATGACCTTGTCCTCCATGAAGATGTCGAATCCTCCTTTAATGCCATTCAAATTGGTGCCCCACAGCCTCTTGTGAGAGTAAATTCCCTAGTATAACTTTGCCCTATGTAAAGAAGTAAGGTACTTTCTTTTATCTGTTCTGAATCTTCCAACATCCTCCTTTCTGTAAGCCTACCATGAACACCTTTGCCTGTCTTGGTTAACATGCAAGTGTTGCTTATAATCAATAGCATGGTTACATAGATGGACAAGAAAATACAAAGTCATTTACCACTAGGGTTGAGATGTTGTGAGAATAAGTATGTTCTTAAGAAAATTATTCTCTTCTGTCCAGTGGGGTGGTGCTCAAGAAGTTTGAATATCATTGATGAAGAAAGTACTTAGTAATTTAAATCTTCTTCCACTTGACCTTTTAAGTTAATGGTTAGTATCTGTTGAAAAGTAAGCTCAATCTAGAACTTTATTGTACAGTTTGGTACTGTTATTTCCTAGAATTAATCATACAGCAACTCACTGGGTGGAGTTGGAACTTTGCAGCATATTAAGGAAGCATGAAGTTTCTCCACCGGGTGCCAGAAATTTGGTGTCAATCTTGCCAATAACTTGCACTCCATCTCAGGGGGCTATGTCACTAGCTTGTCAATCTTCGGTTCAAATAGAAGATGCTTTAGAATTGGCACTCACCTGAACCTTTGATTAAGAAAGCTGCAACAACAGTATAGCTAGCCTCAATGCCAGACTACCTAAAGTCCCCTCTTTCAGCCTGTTTATACACTGCTTGATTGCAAAAGACCTCAAAGTGGTTTATAAGAAGATAAAACAATAAAATCAATAGAATTTTACAACTGTCCTTTAAAACATACAAAAGTTAAAATACTAAAGCAGATTAAAGTTACCTCAACTTCTTAAGCATCTGGGTAGGCTTGTCTGAACAAAAATGTTTGTGGCAGGTGCTGGAAAAAGTCCAGTGAAGGCATCTGCTTAATATCAGCCAGGCAGAGGGCCTTCTTGGTAGTGGTGCCTGCCCTGTGGAACACCCTCCCATCAGATGTCAAAGAAATAAACAACTATCTGACGTTTAGAAGACATCTGAAGGCCGCCCTGTTTGGGGAAGTTTTTAATGACTGATGTTTTAATGTATTTTTAATCTTTTGTTGGAAGCCGCCCAGGGTGAATGGGAAGGCCCAGCCAGATGGGTGGGGTATAAATATGTTGTTGTTGTTGTTTAGAGTGTCCCAAAGTGCTGGAGCTGCCACACAAAATGACCGCATTCTGACAAACGGGGAATGGGTATTATGTGGCAATTCTGTCAATCAATGGGCATATGTGATATAATGCAATCTCATAGGTAGATGGTGTTAAGTTGTTAAGGGCTTTATATACTAAATATGCACTACCCCCTTGTTCAGTGCAGCTGGCAAGAATCTAAAGCATAAATATATCATACAGTTTCAAGGCTACAGCTCAGCATAGAATTATGTGTTAATGTGAATTCCTGTTGATTTGAAGAAGGGCACGTAACTGTGTATTGTTGCCCAAGTTTATATATAAAATAAAGCAACGGAGAGATGGGCAATAAAGCACTAATACTAATACAGAGCACTGTGACCAACACCTGCCACTAAATGTAAAATTCTCAGTGTTGTAGCCCCTTTAATGTGGAATTCATGACCATCTGAGATAAGACATGCTCCAATAATCTACTCTTTCAGATCCATGCTTAAGACCTTTTTATCTACCCAAGCCTTTCTCATATAAATTTTAATTGATGCCCAGTGGGAATCTTATAAGTCAGTATGAATTTGATTTTTGTTTTAAAGCTAATTTATTATTTCGCATTTAATGTGCAAGTGTACTAAATAGGTGTAAATAATAATAATAATACTAATAATGATCTGCTTTACTGTTATTTTAATTGCATTATTTTTTATGTATAGTTTATCATTATTTCTGAACAAAAAAATTCCTTCCAGTAGCACCTTAAAGACCAACTAAGTTAGTTCTTGGTATGAGCTTTCGTGTGCATGCACACTTCTTCAGATACGATTATCATTATTTCTGGTTTGCCACTCTGATGTTTTATAATGTTAGTGGTTTATGCATCTTTTAAAAATAAGAAAATAAAATAAAACAGACTGGCAGCAAGCTGACTACCTCAGGGCATAGGAGCCAACTCCAGGGGAGCCAACGTCAGTGAGAAAAGCCAGCAGGCAGCAGCTGGGCTGCCTCTAAGAGAGAAGGAGTTCTGCTCCACCATCTGCAGCCAGTGAGGCACCCTCTTCAGGTGGGGGGCTTGGTTGTGGAGGGAGAGTCCCCCATGGAAAAGGGTGCCCCACTCGCTGTGGAGAGGAGGAAGAAGAGGAACTGCTGGCTGCCGCAACTGCCGTGTTGCGGCAGCGGGCACCCACAATCCTGAGGGTGACATGACACCCCTGCCTCAGGGAGTCCGTTCTGCTTTAACTCCAAATTATTATCAGAACTTCTCCATTTGAAGAATGAGGGGAATATATTTCTTTCAGACATTAAGAAGTCACCGAGGATCAAGCTGAAGTGTATAAATTGCATATAAAAATTGCCATCCTTTCCTGCTTACTGTCTGGATTCTGGTTCCACTTTCATATAATGCGAGGATGGGAAAGATTTATTTGTCACATGATAGGAAATCGGTAGTTTCAGTGACTGCATAACTGCTGACATTAAGGTGCCTGTTACTCTGCCCAGAATGCCACCTACCTCAGCTAAATGGTATCTTTATGAAATTAGCAGAATGTGGTTTTAACAAGGAGTAGAACGGGGGACGGGGAGAAATATGGACTTCAAATTTTGGATTATAATTGGAAAGCTAACCTTTGGAAAATATGTTGTGGCTGCAGCCATGAACTGCGCTTTGAAAAGACAACTTTAGGCACTAGAAGAATTACTATATTGTGGAATTTATAAGAGAAGGTGGGTTTATTAGGTTTTTAACGGTATATTTATGCATCACAAGGGCCTGAAATTAAAAAGCTCCAATGCTTTGCTTCTAGGCCATTCTTCATATGTACTCATTCACATAACTTTCTGTCTTCCAACAGTCAAACATTTAAATGTACATTCAATAAACTCAGAGGTTTTTTTGGTTTATTATATAAGCAGTTTCCGTAGGCATTTATGACAGGAACTGTAAATAGGATTGTTGGCTTGGGGGCATCTGAGCCAGCTGCCAGAGGACGGCCAGCTGTCAAAAGGGGGGAACAGTTTTTTATATATATATATACGTACACACACACACTCTCTCTAAATGAACATTTAAACCGCAAATAGCAAACAAAAAGTTAATTTTGCACCTGTATGCATTTTACATGTATGCATGAGTGCCCATGCAAAATCTTAAAATGGCTGCCCTCCTCCCGACTCATTCTTGCCCAAGCCCAGTCAGCCCCTCCTAGCTCTCTGGCTCTCAATGCCTTCCACTTTGGGATGAGCAGCCCAGTTAGCCGTTGGGAAAGAGGAGGGAGCCTGGACCAGTATTCTCAAGCTAGCTCAAGCCAGGGAGCTGAGGGAGATTCATGAGACTGGAGGAGGAGGAAGACAGTTCTTGACTGCCAACAGTGGAGGCCAGACAGGCACAGTTGAGAAGCACTGGTGCACCAGTGGGTCACAGACACAATGGTGGGCAAGGTGTGCTCAGCACTGATGACTGCCTTTTGTGTGTGTGCCCTGACTGTTCCAAGCCTCCTCTCGTGCTGCTTCCTTTCACGTCCTCTGTTCTTTGTCACCTCTCTGTCAATCTCATGCCCCTCTCATATCGTCTCTGCTTCCGGCTTTCTCTGCTCTTCTTCCTTTTTTATTCTCACTCACTTCCTCCACTTAGCTCTGGGCAATAGGCAAACCTCCTCCTTTAACTTTGTATCAGCCCTGAGAGATAGGCCAGGCTAAAGACATACCATAGGCTACTTTCAAGTTGCCCTTTGAGAAACACTTTGTGTCATGGCTTCTGTCCGATAAGTCTGGGAACTTTAGTTTGTTAAGGGCTATTGTGAGGAGGAAATAGGGAGGAAGAGAACCATGTATATAAATGTATTGAATGAATGAATGAATGAATGAATGAATGAATGAATGAAATAATGCATTTTATGGACAAAGGTATCTCCCATTGAAATGCACAACCTGATTTGCAATTGAAGGCAATTGAAGGAATATTAATAAGTAGTGATAACAACAGTTCATATTTTGCCTTGTGCTAATCAGTTGCTCACAATAAAATCAAAACAACCCTTAGAAATTACTTGGCAACCAATGGCGTGGTTTGTTTCATGTTTAAATGGATAACCATCTCAGAATGCTAAGCATAAGGACAGCCATGTTCTCCATTTTATCCTACCTGTTGCATTTCTAGTCCATTATGTACAAAAGACCTTCAGCCAAAGATCTGGATGTTTAAATCAAACCAGCATGTGAAACTCAAGCCGCTGTCCTCTCCACCACCTTCTTGGCCTTCGTGCCCCTTGCTCTGCAGACTTCAGCCCCACTGTCAAACCAAGCATTCTGCTCTGTTTGATCCCACTCCACCAACAGCTCCAAACCTCCTACTGTCCTTGAGTGTTGTGTGTAACATCCACACACCTCCCCCTCCCCTTTCTTATTGTTCTTCCTTTGCCTTCCTGTGTTCTTTAGGTTGTAATACTTCAGGATAGGAATCTTCTAATTGTATTTGATGTCTGAAACACTTCTATTTATTTGCATAATTTGTATCCTGAATATATAGCTCCAGTTGTGTTGGGGAGGAAGGCATGTGTGTGGACACCCTCCAAACACAGTCTTACTCCCTCAACACTAACAGGCTCCACCATCAGTGGAAGAGGAGTAGGTTGGGCACTGAAGGCCTCCCAAGATCACAGGTGGGCTGTGGGTTGTCCACATGTGCCTTAGTACAACAACAACTTACAGATGGGCCAAAAATGTATGGTGCAAGAACAAGTTAGGAATTGATGAATCCTAACAGGAATGTGGTTTTTTGAGAGATCTCAGTCTCGTTTTGCGGAAATCAGATTGACAGATTATGGTTTGCTGCCATCCTACAGGACCAACCCCATGGTCCAGTCGGAAGTACTGTAGAAACTGCAGCTAGTGCAGAATATGGCTGCATAATTGCAAGCAGGAGTGAGATCCTATCAGCATATTACACCCATATGCAGAATTTTGCACTGACTGCTGATGGGTTACTGAGCCAAGTTCAATGTTTTACTCTTGGAATATAAAGCCCTTCATGGCTTGGGACCAGTTGATTTGAGACATTGATTTGCCCCATTTGTAGCTGTTCAACCACTCTGATATGCAGAACTTGCACTTTTTTATAGCCCCGTATAATTTTTGTTCCACATTTGTGCAGAGTCGATATTTTAGTGTGGCTTTGGAATTCCCTGCCAAATGCTATTAGGCCTTCAGTATATTGTCTTATAAGGGACACAGGTGGCGCTATGGTCTAAACCACAGAGCCTAGGGCTTGCCGATCAGAAGGTCAGCAGTTCGAATCCCCACGACGGGGTGAGCTCCCGTTGTTTGGTCCCAGCTCCTGCCCACCTAGCAGTTCAAAAGCACATCAAGTGCAAGTAGATAAATAGGTACCACTCCGGCGGGAAGGTAAACAGCATTTCCGTGCGCTGCTTGGGTTCTCCAGAAGCGGCTTAGTCATGCTGGCCACGTGACCCGGAAGCTGTCTGTGGACAAATGTTGGCTCCCTCGGCCAGTAAAGCGAGATGAGCACCACAACCCCAGAGTCATCGGCAACTGGACCTAACGATCAGGGTTACCTTTACCTTTATATTGTCTTATACAGTGCATTGTTTCATTTCTGCAAGCCTATCCAGAGATATAATTTAGTTATTTATAATATTTTAATAGTTTTGCTGATCTTGTTTTTTATTGAGAATTTTATCATGAACAGTGCTTAGAGGTTTGTTTGTTTTTTATGTGGTCGTTTTTCTAAGGAAGGAAGGAAAGAAGGAATAACAGCTTGCCACTTTTTGAACGGGACGCAGGTGGCGCTGTGGGTTAAAGCCTCAGCGCCTAGGACTTGCCGATCGAAAGGTCGGCGGTTCGAATCCCTGCGGCGGGGTGCGCTCCCGCTGCTCGGTCCCAGCGCCTGCCAACCTAGCAGTTCGAAAGCACCTCCGGGTGCAAGTAGATAAATAGGGACCGCCCACCAGCGGGAAGGTAAACGGCGTTTCCGTGTGCGGCTCTGGCTCACCAGAGCAGTGATGTCACGCTAGCCACGTGACCCGGAAGTGTCTCCGGACAGCGCTGGCCCCTGGCCTCTTGAGTGAGATGGGCGCACAACCCCAGAGTCTGTTAAGACTGGCCCGTACGGGCAGGGGTACCTTTACCTTTACCTTTTACTTTTTGAAATCAGTGAAGTCACATTACTCTGCTCCTAAGAAACTTAAGAGTCAGCAACTAACTAACTTCACCACCAGCAGGATGTGCCAACTGCCTCTTCATAAATCATCCATGCTCAGTTTCTGGATTATTAATTTCTTCAGACTAACACCAGAAATAAAGGAGGGAAACTAGAGAAAGCAGAGTGTCTCAACTAGTCATTTTTGCCTATTTTGCTTAGGTGTCATGTGCAGCAATACTGGCAGAATGTATTGTTTTGGCAAGATGCTTTTGCAGTGACAGCAGTAATAGAGGCAATATGTTTTGTTTTTATGTTGACAGCTTTTATGCAAATCAGAAACTCATAGAGATTAAATGGATCCAGTATGTGGATAGAAACTGTTTGGGCCAATGAGTCCTAGGGGTGCGTTTCCTTCTCCTCCACCCCCATACAAAAAATGGTTATGCCTTACATTTCCATAAAGATTGGCTAAAAACAATATACAGTGGTACCTCAGGTTACAGGCGCTTCAGGTTACAGACTCTGCTAACCCAGAAATAGTACCTTGGGTTAAGAACTTTGCTTCAGGATGAGAACAGAAATTGTTCGGTGGCGGCATGGTGGCAGTGGGAGGCCCCATTAGCTAAAGTGGTACCTCAGGTTAAAAACAGTTTCAGGTTAAGAACGGACCTCCAGAACAAATTAAGTTCTTAATCCGAGGTACCACTGTACTCAAGATGGGGGGGGGGGGGAATCAGCCATCACAAATGGGGATCTGAAAATGCCTGAATCCTAAAGTAACGTGATCTCACACAGAAACATTACTTGCTTCAGTAAAAAAATCTTGCATCTCTTTTAGACTTGGCCATTTTCAAAAAGTAATATAACCCCTTTTCAAAGAGGCAGTTGCCAAATGCAATTATTGTGAATGTTTGAAATGTTCAGAAGAACATTATGCATAGAAATTTAATTTGAGAAGCATTAGAAATTCTAACATCAGGAAAGTTTGATCATAACCGAAAACCAATTTGTGACCATGTCCAGCTCATTTATGAATGTTTTGTGATCCTTGAAATGAAAAGTTTTCTTTGGCGCTAATGGAATCTGATCGGTGCCAGTCGAGTTACAATTTGGTGTGCCAAAAACTTTTAGAGAGCCCTGCATTTTATTAGATATTGCAGGGGAGAAACCAAGGAAGATTCTAATCTAGATATTCACACAATCTATTTGCAGTTATACTTTAAACTCTTTCAGTCCAGATTTATATAGGCAAATGCACAGGACCCTTGATTTCAGCGTCTACACCAGGCACAGGCAAACTCCAGCCCTCCAGATGTTTGGGATTACAATTCCCATCATCCCTAATCACTGGTCCTGTTAGCTAGGGATGATGGGAACTGTAGTCCTAAACATCTGGAGGGCCGAGTTTGCCTATGCCTGATCTACACTCTTACATAGAAGCCCAGAAGAAACGGGGGGGGGGGGGGGGACTACACACAAGGAAATGTGTTTTGAATTAAGCAAGTGGGGAACCCACAATACCACAGAGTGCAGGTATTGAATCCCCAGTTCTGCCAGGTACTGCCCAGCTTGAGAAGAGGGGTGGTGGCAGATCTCACCTAGCCTGATTCCATAAAGACAACTGCAAAGGGAAATGCCACCACTGCCACTCTTCCTGTCAACCCAAAGCCACCCAATTTGAGGAGGAAAACTGCATGAGTTATCTCAAGACAGGCACAACTCCACAAAGACAGCTCCAGCGAGAGCCATTAGCACTGAGGCCTTGCACTCGAGAAGCGTCCTAGACTGAGCACAGGGGCTGACAGTGGCTTCAGGGAAGAAGAGGGTTGTGCAGTGCCAGATTTACGTATAAGCTAAACAAGCTATAGCTTAGGGTCCCGGTCCCTTGGGCGGCCCCCCCCCCAAATTTAAAGAATAAAAATTGGATGTACATTTCCAAAATATAAGATAAAATACAAATAAAATAAAACCTACATACAGCAACAGTGTTTGTATTGTGTAGGCTCCTATGATGTAAATGGCCATGCCTGCTACCCTGCACCCTAAAATATCACTGGTTTGCTCCTTTCTATATATAGGGTGCCTACATTTTGCATGGACTGGTTGCATGGAAACATGTGCAAATGGCTTTAGATACCTATTAGGGCCATAAATTAACAAATAGCATATATTCAACACACAAAAAAGCGACAATTTGTTGTTGAGAAAGGACAGCTGGACATATAAAGGGCCCCATTACCTTCAGTAGTTTAGGGCCTGGGATTGTGAATGAGTTTCCTGCACCCAAAGCCAAAGGAAGCTCAGTGCATAAAGACGCTACACTCATCCTCTGAACTCCAAATGCTCAAGTCTCCTTGATGTCATCAGAGCTGAAAAGGGGTGTGCTTGCTCCCTCTCCTCAGCGATTCTCTCAAATCCATGGCAGAGGTTTCTGGTAAGAGAAGCTAAAGGAGGAGTAACATTGCACATCTGCTGCCCTACTTCATAACTGCTTTTGTGGATTTGGCCAGTACACAGACTTGTGAGGCAGACGTGATTCAGTGCTGATGAAAAGTATTGAGGGCCATGTGTTGAATTCAAAACATACTGTCCCATTTCAACCCTTTTGGGAGAAATTTTCATGCATGAAGGCAACATGAAGTTTAAGCAGAATATTAATACGACAGAGATCGTTATACAGTGGTACCTCAGGTTACATACGCTTCGGGTTACATACACTTCAGGTTACAGACTCCGCTAACCTGGAAATAGTGCTTCAGGTTAAGAACTTTGCTTCAAGAGAAGAACAGAAATCGTGCTCCAGCGGCGCAGCAGCAGCAGGAGGCCCCATTAGCTAAAGTGGTGCTTCAGGTTAAGAACAGTTTCAGGTTAAGTACGGACCTCCAGAACAAATTAAGTACTTAACCTGAGGTACCACTGTACAAGAGCACAGCATAGACAAAAATACAATAGTGGTGGGAAAGAAACATTTCAAATGGTTCTTGCTATTCCAACAGAAGAAAACTCAAGACGAGGAAAGGTGTTTTTGCCCTAAAATCTCTCGGCATTGGCCCCCATATTTATATACTGAATTTTCATGAGTCTGCAAGTTAAGTTAAAGAAGTTCTTTGAACATCAGTTTCTTATCAGTGAATTATTTAGCTTGCAGGTTATATATTTTTCCCATTTTTATGTCAGTATTTCCAAACAATGTTTCCACAAACATTACTCTGGATCGTACATCATATTTAAGTTTCCTACCTTTGATCCCAGCGTCTTTCATGTTTATTCATTCCAGCATCATAAGCAAAAATGGGATTTTTATTAGCTAACTAGCTTTTCCAGTGAACTCTGTCCTTATAAAAGCGAGCGCTTTCTTTTCCAAGAGATAGGGGGGATGCTGCAGAGTGCAGGCACAGGTGTGCCAAAGCCTAATCTTGTTTGTCACTAACTTCAAAACGCTGAGTTGAGAGAAGAAAATCTAACTCAGAACAGAGACGTTACCTCTGTCACAAGAATGAATCAAGCTGAAAATGAGACTGAATCTGACTCCTGCTTTCATCTTTTCTCTTAATATCCTCTGTGAGATATAGGCAACAATCAATACGGCATAAGGTAAAAATTATTAGGGCAGCAGGTGGCACAGAGTACACTAATCTCAATAAGTTCGCGAATATACATTTTAGATTTCTAGGTTCAGTCTGTCCCTGTATTGGATTTGAAATTGTTTTTACATACAAAATTGTTTTTTAATCGTGTGTATATATGGAATTGTTTTTATATGTGGAATTGTTCTTTAATTGTTTTTACTCTTTTGGTTGCTCATGTTTTTACTATGAAATCATTTCAAGATATTTTTTGGGGAAGTGATTGATAAATGTAAACAAACAAACAAACAAACAAACAAACAAACAAGGTGATAAGATACCTAAATAAGAATACATTCAGCAAGCATGCTACAACTTTGGGAACAAGGATGATATTGCATCTATTTTCTCTAAAATAAATTTGTGTCTGTGTGTGGCATTTATATGCTGCCTTTCTGAATAAAAATGTCTTCAAGGTGGCTTATATGTACAAGAGTACAAAAACTGTAACAAAATAGCTTCACAAAGACTCCCTGAACAACTGAATAACAACTTCTCTTTGTGTCAATTATTTTCATTGATTTTCCATAATTTGTCACCAAATTAATACAAATTCAATATAAACTTAAAAGCTGACATCCCATCCCCACAGACATCCTTTCTATTTTCCTCCCTCCTTTACTGCTCCCAGTATAATAACTTTTCCAACAATCATTGGAGTAACAACTTCTCTATCACAGAATTCACAAGATCATTGGTAAAAAGATCCCCACGGCAGAACAACATTGCCTGTTTCAACCTTGTGGAAATACTGGAGTGCGGTAGATTTCCAGATGTCAACACACAAGGCCTTCCAGAGGTGTGGGGGGAGGGCACCACAGAAACAGCTTTCTTTCATGTTTCTGCCAATATATAGATTACAAACAACTGAGTCAGTCATAGAAACACACAACAGGCATGTTTTTATAAAAACCTTACATTGCTAAATGTGCAGAAAGAGTTTGTACCAGAAACGATAAACATTTAATTCCAGCAGCGGGTGGCATGGCGGGGCAGTGGCGCTCACCTGATGTCCAGCCAATCACATCACTGCTGCTTACAGGAAGCTAGAGGGAGAGTGGGGAGGTAGCTGTGGGTTGGGCTTGATGCAAACACTCCTGTGGATTGGCTCCACTGGTGTGCTTGCATTTCAGCAACCAAGAGGAGGTTAGGAGAGCGTTGTCACCCCACCACCCCCTGCTGCTTAATTCACACAAGTAAATCAAAACACATATCCCATATACAAAACACACATTAGTATTCATAACAGAGAAATGTGTCAGCAAAGAAAACACAGGGATCCTAGTCATTCTTCTTTATTGGTCAGTTGAAAATTTCTCCACCACTGGTGGCAACGCTTCTGTTTCATGTAAACCTCATTCTAAGAGCTTCAGTTGAGGGATCCAAATGCTTCATGATAGACATTTTTCTCATAGGCCTGAGCAGTGGCGGAGCTTCATGCTCCAGCACTGGGGGGCGGAGAGCAGGCGGGGGTGGGGCTGGTGCCCGTCCTGGGGGCGTGGCACCCAGTGCAGGCAGGGGGGCCAGCCACGATGGCACCCTACTGGGATCACGCTACTCAGGGTGGTGCACTCCCCCCGCATTCCTCTTCCTCTGCCAGTGGGCCTGAGCATGAAGCTTCGGTTAAGATCTGAACCAGACCAAATTTAAAAGTTCCCCCTTCGTTCAAATGGAAATGGCATTGTGATAGCTTAGTATTGGAGGAACAGTGACTTGTGTCCATTATACAGCTTCCTGGGTGAATTAGCCCCTCTAGACCAACACACACTCCTTTGTGTGCCTCCTTTTTGAGAGGTCAGGAAGGTGGCAACGCAAGAATGGGCCTTATTTGCAGTGGCTCCCCGTCTGTGGAATGCTCTCCCCAGGGAAGTTTGTCTTGCCTGGCTCCTTCATTATACACCTTTAGGCGCCAGGCAAAAATGTTCCTTTTTAACCAGGCCTCTGGTTCACCTGATCAACGGCATGCCTGCACATGCGCGGGTCACGTTTTGCCACTTCCGCGCATGCGCGTGATGTCATTTTGAGCATCTGCACATGCGTGAGCAGTGAAACCCGGAAGTAATGCACTCCGTTACTTCCGGGTTGATGCGGAGCGCAACCCGAAAGTGCTCAACCTGAAGCACATTCAACCCAAGGTATGACTGTATTGTGATGCTTTTTGTGAACCGCCCTGAGACCTCCAGGTATAGGGCGGTATATAAATTCAATAAATGAAATGAACGAAATATGAGGGGGAAGAATGTGGGTTTCTAAGTGATCTGGCATTTCACGCTGCTGGCGCTTACCAGTTCATGTTGGGAGCTCTTGGGTGTGTGGAAGGGCAAAGCTTAAGCTACTGCAAGGTATGCTATCGTAGCAGCTCCATTGGATGCATGAACTAGTGCTGTGGTTCTTTTAACAATCTCAACACATAGGGGTAGAAGTCTCCAGGTTTAATCCCTACCATACCCAGGGCTGCGAGAAACCCGTGTCTGAAATCCCACAGAAGCTGCTGCCAGTCAGTGCAGTAAGTTCTGAGCTAGATGCACCAATAAGTCTGATTCACAAGAAGGCAGCTTCCTGCATTTTCGCAGGTCTGAGTGGGCCAAACAATTATTTAGTGGATGATAACCAGTCTGGAGTTTTGACAAAGCTCTGTCTTAAAATTCAAAGCTAAACTTCCTGTCTAGATTAAACGGAGGAGTGAAATTTCTTGATATGGTCTGGGAACTCGTTGTGGATAAGCAATAAATGCATTATCCCTGCCTGTGCTGGAATGTCAGATGGTTATATTTATCCTGTGTTTTCTGAATGAACCTGTTGGGATTCTACAGAAGAGCTGGTTATAGAGTGGAAGGCATAGACTGAAGGTAGATACCTGTGAGGTTGCAATTGGATCTGGGAACTGGTCAGTGTAATAGTTGACAGTCTTTAATAACATGTATCTGGGCAAAAAGATGAATTTGCTATTTTTATTAATTCTTAGAATTGGAGCAGGATTAGCAGCTCTCTCTCTCTCTCTCTCTCTCTCTCTCTCTCTCTCTCTCTCTCTCTCTCTCTCATTTTCTCTTTCTTTTCTTCCAGCAGTGGTTTCCCCACTCTCCCACCTCCAAGTATTATAAACACAAATTGCTGCAGGTCAGAAGCACAAGTGACAAGTGCAAATGCTGTTCAGCACTGTGGCTGTTGCCTTAATTGCACATTGCTCAGCACTTCAGACATTGTGAGAAGGTATCTATAGGAAATGTCCATTTGTATGTATGCACAGCTGTAACTCACTATTCCCGTGAAGCAATACAAAATGTTCAGTTTTGTTCCGATCTGTAGTGAAGAGAAGAAGCCCATTGAGTTAGAAATTGGATTCAGTCTGCCTTTGAATACCAGTTACTGGGGTTCACAACTGGGGAGAGAGCTGTTGCTCTTGGGTTCTGCCTGCAGGATTCTGGAAAAGATCTGGTTGGCCAATGTGAAAACGGAATGCTGGATTAGATGGGCCTTTGGCCTCATCCAGGAGGTCTCCTCTTATGTTAGGAGCCACCTTCAAATTATCAGCTGCCAGTTTAATAATTGCTAGCTGTTTTAAAAAAGAAACAGAAATTTTAAAGTTCCTTGATCGCTTTTTTGTTTCATGGTCACCTGAGAATTTCCCCACTGCTTCTCTCCACACTTGATCACTGCCTGTTAAAAATAATATAGAATGACTGGAGAAAGTGCAGAGCACCTAGCTCTAAGATATTTGGAAGGAGTGTCACAATAGAAGGAACAAGAACTTTCTCAAAATCTTTCAGAAGATTTGAGCAAGAGAGCGCAATGTGCAACAAATATGCACTTCCATTGGCTATAATCTGGCTTTCATTTACAATGCCTTTTTACAAAACTTTTATAGGAAATGCAACTCCTTTTCTACTGTGCGTTATGAATCCTCCATTCTCTGGCTTCACCCGTTCCCCTTTCTCTTTTAACCTGATGCTGTGCTCTGATCCTTTCCGTCTGGTACCCAGAAATGGTCTAGTAGAGACCGTGTCTTCTCAGCACATGGCTGACATGAAAAGAAAAAGTCGGAACAATAAAAGGTCCAGTGCCAGTTATTTGGAGTTTCCCCTTCCCCTTCATTTCCTCTGCATCATAAAATGCAGCTTACAGTAGCAATAACCAAATTATTCCCAGCATGCAAAAGATGGAAGTGTGTGAGCAGCAGGCAGGCATCTTACAAACCAAGCCTTGGCTTCATTTCCCCCTTTCTGCTGAAGCCAGTGGCAACCAATAATAATAATAATAATAATAATAATAATAATAGGCTGGCAAGCTTTAATTGATTCAATTGGCAGTTGAACCACAAATTTATTTATTTGTTTGATTGGTAGTGGCCAGTTTTTTCAGATGAAACTCATTTTCATCAGTAGTGCTAAGAGTTAATGGCGTATACATTTTTAAGAGGTCATTTTTATTATTGTGCACTACTGCAATGGGGAATAAAAAATACTCAGGGAGGAATTCATTTTTTATTTGATTTTACAAATGTAAATTAGTTACAATACCAAATACATATCCATAAAATGAGATTTCTCTGAATCTCGAGACTTGCCCCCACCCCCACCATGGGTCCTATGGTCAACATTTCCAACTTCATATTATTTCATAATCAATGTTTTGTATCCATCCATATTATCCATAGTATTTGTTACATGGCAAGTGAGATTAAAATCCTGCTAATGTTTTGATCTGCTTATAGTGATCTCCTAAATAAATTATAAACTTTTCCCATTCTTTCTTGAATTTCTTGACTTCTTGGTCTCTGAGTTTCCCAGTCAGTTTTGCCATTTCAGCATAGTCCAACAGCTTAGTTTGCCATTCCTCTCTGGTAGGGACACTTCCTTCTTTCCATCTCTGGGCTAGTAGCATCTGTGCTGCTGTTGTCACATACATAAAGAGTCCTTTCTGTTCCTTTGTAATATCGGTACCTATAATTCTTAATCCAAAGGCTTCTGGGTTTTTTTTACAAAGTTTTTTTAAAACATTTTTTTCCCATTCATTATATATCATTTCCCAAAAAGCCTATATTACCTTAGATGACCACCACATATGATAAAAGGTACCTAGAGAGGAGATTGTTCAGCTTGCCAGGCAGAGTGATCTCCTACTCCCCATCCCATATGTGCACTGTTGTGGGAATTCTCCCAACACCCACCCCACCCAATTTTGGAGGCAAAGGGAGTGAAAAGTCTTGTTGCACCAGTTGACATCTGCTAGTGGTACTTGTTGAATCTGTCCCCTAACAGGTGGTTGTTTTCCTCAGAACAGACCTATTGAAACCAATGAATCTAACGTGGTCATGTTCATTAGTTTCAGCAGGTCTATTCTGAGGGGGGGAAAAATACTGTTGAAAACCACCCAATATCTTTCCCCTCCTCCTTATTTAATTCATTATGTCTATTTAATTCTAAAGTTGCATACTGTCTTTTGTATCTTCCAAAAGGCACCTACAGCAGCTTCTAATGTGCTATTTTTTAAATGAATGAATTGACTTTAACTGGTTAGAAGACTTGCTGTTAACTCAAAGTCCAGCCAACGGATTAAGAGAAGCAGGCACCACACTCTTTAAAATACAGTTCAGTGTTCTGAAATTTGATCATGAAAACAAACCATAACTAGCAAACATTCTTTCTCAAATTGACATTTTATTGAAGATAATAATGCATATGACCATTTTTCATCTCTCCCTTTTCCCTCTGATTTCCTCATGCTTCAACATGTAGTGCTTATCAGTGAATGTTCAAATGCCACAAAAATAATAATGGAATTTTAAAATAAATCTCGATCCTGACAATTCCATGTTGATCTGCTCATGGACATCGCATGAGGGCAGTACAGCTAATTAGTTCTCATCCTCTCAATTGCTGCTACGCTACAGTTCTTAATACTGTACATGATTTTCATTGTCTTAGTATAAGGAAAAGGTTTGTAAGAGGTTCTGTTCGTCATCAGAATTTTATTTTTTTTTCACCAGCGATTACAGTATTGTGCTGGCAATAGGCCACATGTATTTTTCACACCATCTGTGTTGGTAGCATTTGGGGGCAGGGGAATTAACCAGTCATACATTCTTTTCTGAAACGGTAATCCTAAAGCTTTTTTCTAAAGAGCTAAGCAGATCTGAAATTAAACAGAAGCGGGCAAGCTGAAGGAATATTGACCAGTATTAGCTTCCTCTTTGAAGTGAAATTTCTGTAAAGTTTTTTTGGAGAGAGAGAAAAGGAGGGGAGAATTCTGATAATTATTAAACTCACCAACTGCATTTAAGTTTAGACAAGAGAATTTCTTTTCAGTACTAAACTACTCCTATTTGTTAAATGTCCCCTTTCCTATATGCATACTATATTTGCTAAATTTTCCCATTAATATTCTTCTTGGTTCCAAATTATATTTAAAGTAAAAAAAAAATCAAGTTTCTCAGACCAGAAACTAGGTCCTTTTTTAGAAGCCATTTCAAAAGTCAACAGCTCAAATAGTTCCTATTAAAGGTGGGGAGTGCTCATTGGCCTCCACTGCATCATTTTAATCTAATGGTTTTCCCCAGAAATAATTTCTCAGCACTTACATACATTTATCATTTTAGCCTCAGGAATCCCATGGATTTAGAGCGCAATATTATCCCCCAAATGATGATAGCTGCAGAAGGAAGGGAGTAGAATGGCGCATGGCTGCCTCTCTCCTGCCTTCCGCTGGTGAGGAGGAACACAATTGGCCTAGTGGGACTGGCTCTTAATCTGGAATAGGGAACCTGTGGTCCTCCACATGTTGCCGTAATACAGTTTCTGTCAAGTGGTTGAGGATGATGGAATTAGGTGGCGCTGTGGGTTAAACCACAGAGGCTAGGACTTGCCGATCAGAAGGTCGGCGATTCGAATCCCCGTGACTGGGTGAGCTCCTGCTGCTCGGTCCCTGCTCCTGCCCACCTAGCAGTTCGAAAGCACTCTTAAGTGCAAGTAGATAAATAGGTACCGCTCCAGCGGGAAGGTAAACGGCGTTTCCGTGCGCTGCTCTGGTTCGCCAGAAGTGGTTTAGTCATGCTGGCCACATGACCTGGAAGCTGTACGCTGGCTCACTCGGCCAGTGAAGCGAGATGAGCGCCACAAACCCAGAGTCGTTTGCGACTGGACCTAATGGTCAGGGGTCCCTTTACCTTTACCTAACATTGGGGGGGGGGGGAGAGAAGTTGTCCATCTCATCTCCAAGCAGTCAGTGTGCTTTCCTTAAACTGTTGTTTGCTTTCATGCATTTTTTCCCCCAACATGTTCTGCCAACATTCTGCAAATGAGGGAACGGCATGGGCTATAAAATAAGTCCCAGACACAAGTGGTTTAAGTTTCTCCATAACTGTATTTACTCTGGGACGGGGGGTTAATGCAAATATGTAAATATGGAAAGTTAAATATGGACACAAGACAAATTTTGCACCTGATATTTAATTGCCTTTAAAAAAAAAAAACAGCCCCATGTCAATGTAAGGGCCTCCCTGGCTATTATTATGAAGGAGATAAATTATGGCTGAATTATAATCTGCAAAAGTCTGAGCCTTTAATTGCTCTTCATTGGCCTTATTGCCTTAGGTACAAGAGAATGCAGAGCAGTTGCTCCATAGAAAATCTCTTACTTTTCTGTTCCTGCTTTATTTTGGTTTCAAGTGACAGACACTACTAATTTGGAGAAGGCGTGACCCCAAGGCCTTTTTTTTTTCTCCCTTGGGGAGCTCCAATCAGTCAGATTTCTCTTGGCCTCCTTTGCTACTAGTGCATTTCAACTGGTTTCCCTAAATTTTTCTGCTAATTCCCATTTCCTTCATAATCACAGGCTTTTATGTGACTTGCTGGCCAAGCGATTTTCAGGGGAGCTATAATTGCTGTAGGTCTTAAGCATTAACCCTGCCAGGTGTCACTGCATGGACTGCTTGTTCATTTGATTAATGATACCAGAGGAAAAAAATTGTTTTTTAATTGGCAGTCGTGTTTTTCTTCTTGTTCTCTGTTCACACACACACCCAAACCTCAAGTGCTCCTGAAACAGCCAGAAAGTCTACAGCAGCCTTAGTTGTGGCATTTCTCCAGGATAGAAACACCTGAAATAGAGCAAGCAAGGAAAGGAAACTTAGATAAAATGCACAGTTCTCTTCGCATGGTCCTTCAGTGCCTTGATCAGCTGGTGTACATCAGAACCCTCTGGCAAGCAACTGCATGCAACACTCAATGTCATCAACTAGCAAAAATATTTTGGTCTTTGCAATTATCCATATTGCTTCGATTTGCCATCAGATGTATATTTTCCAATCCTAAATGCACTGAGCACCAGCTATGCTAAAGGCTGCAATACTATACCTAGGAGTCCGTCCTATTGAACTTAGTGGAACTTACTTCAAAGGAAATGTGCATAGAATCAGGTTGCCAGTCCCACTGCAGTTCCAAGTGTGAAGTGCTCAGGTCTATTAACATCAGGGAGATTTAAGGGTGCTTAACTTTTTCTAGACTGTACCTGCGGGGCGCAACTTGGTAAATCGAAGTCCCTTTGATTTCTGTGTTGCCTTAGAACACAGTTATTACAAATGGCTTAGTTTGTGGGTTGGATATAGTGTATCTGACCTTCACAGTCTATCTGAACAAAGTATTCAGACCACACTGGCCTCACCCATGTTTGATGGTTATGGTGCTGGCATCAGCTGAATGATTTGAGGTGGAGAATCAGGCCCCACTTGTGCTATTGTCCCAATTCAGATCATCTTCCCAACAGCTTTAGTTTAGTTTAGTTTTTAGTTTAGTTTAGTTTAGTTTTTAGTTTAGTTTAGTTTAAAGAAATGACTTGGGAAATTTCAATCATGGAGCTTCCTTGAAATATCCATTTTCTCCCTTCGTCCAGCACTGAAACTACTGCATCCATACTCATTAACATTAATGTAATATTTTAAACAGAAAGGTGGGTATAAACCTTTTAACAACAATAGTATGCATTGTTTAAGCAGATTCATGTTGTATCTGTAGCCCACCTGGGTGGATAGGTTCTAGAAAGGCTGTAAAAAATCCACAACTCCTCCGTTTCATGAAGATCTTATTTCTGCCGTCAGTCCAGCTATAAATCTTTGCTGGATCCCATTGCAGTGGCTCTGAATGAGACATTACTCATTAATAATAGGCCTACATATTCTGCATTCCAGACTTGTAGCTGAGATAAATGTTGATCATAGAGTATTTCGCATTCAGTAATCTTGAACATGTATTATATTATTGTTTTTAATGTAATTTTGAAAGAACGGGAAACATGAAAAGCAAAATAAAAACACAAACCTGCTCTAAGGCCAAGTTGTGCAACGGAAACCCCAGAAAACAAGTAAATTCAGAGTCAAAGCAAACACATTGCCCTTAATCTGCTCTTGTGGCTACTTCTTGAATTCCATTGCATTTTAGAATATAATTGAGGGTTTTATTTAGGCTACTGTTTAATCTTTAGGAAAATCTTTGGGAACATGTTTTTTTAAAAATCAACTTTTTAGAGGAATAACATCTTGAAAACTTTAAGACTTTGGTTCTTTTCGACATATTGTTCTAGTTTAGTTATTTACCATTAGCTGTACAAGAAAGTAACTTCAAGAATAATACACCTTCAGAATCAGTGTAGTCCAAAGCAGCTTACACTAAATGTGTCCAGGCCCAGACTCCATTAAAATATTAGGGGGAATCTGACATTTTCTACCCATCACTGTGCTACTACAGAGCAATGTAGGCTGTGCCTTCTTAGGTAACGGACAAGAGGATGAAAACCAGTACCACTTCAGATGAAATGACATTTCTCTGCCTCTGAATGGAGGACAAGGGCACCATTCCTGTTAAATGGTCTTCATGGAACCGTTAACCTTCCATAATGGCTGGTATGTTTTGCTTTCTCTGAAGGCCTATGACTCTGAGACAGATAAAAGGCCGAACTACTTGGTGGCTCTATTTCTGAACAAACTCAGTGTAGCCCATTCTAGCAGACAGGGTGTGTGGTCAGTGGACCAGGGGAACTAGGCTAGTCCCCTCAATGTTCCTGGAAAATTAAGAGTATTAAAGTATTAAAGCCTGGTGCCTCCTCCCTAAAGCCTAGGAAGCTTCTGCCCAGCTTAGGGAGGGAGGCACAAAGTTCCATCAGGGTCCAAGAGCCCTCTCACAGCCTTCCCAAAGCCCACTCAGCTTTGGGAAGGAGACATCAGGGCTACAGCATCCTGTCAGAGGTCTGGCACCTCCTTCCCAAAGTCCGGGAAGCTTCTGCTCAGCTTAGGGAGGGAGGTACGGTGCTCACGCACAGGACATTGTCCTCCACATTGCCCATGCGAGCTGGAGCTTCCCCTACGAAAAATTTCACTGCGCACCACTGCTGGCAGAATTCAAACTGATGTGACTGTTTTGCGCTGGGGACTTCTGTATTTTCATACAGCTGTTTGTTGGGCTAAGGAAGCTCCAGCACTTAAGAGTTTTATTTGCTTGCTTGCTTGCTTGCTTGCTTGCTTGCTTGCTTGCTTGCTTGTTTGTTGACATATTTTTATCTCATCATTCAGTAATCCTAGAGATCCCCCAAGGACATTTTACACTTGGCAAACTAGAAAGAATCATACCAGAATCCATTGCACTATTGCACACCATGATTGCAATGCTAAATTTCAGTATGGCATCAGCAAGCTTATAATGGTAAGGGCTTTTCCCCCTATTTAAATTTGCAGTGCATGATGGAGTAAGTGGAATTTGGCTTTGAGTGCCTATTATTTGCAGAGCAGTAAGAGAAGATTATAGTGGAAATTGAAATTTGCTTTTAACTGCAGGGATTTGACTGCACATGATAGTTCCTTTGTCCGAAATATATCATTGTTTTATGTTGCCTGTTGAGTTCATTAAACGTATGATAAACGAAGGCAAAACTACACATGAAGAAGATCCATTCTGTGGATTCTGTGATAACAAGAATGCAAAGTTTGCACCAAATGGGACAGAGTTAGATTGAGACACAGAAAACCGCGGTAAGTGATCTCCTGTTTTTAAACTGTCCAAATACTCACAATAACAAAGTGCTAGATGAGTGCTGAAGGGACAGATGTCATTTCAGTGAAGCATATAATAATTTTAGTTGACATTTTGAAACATTCCATGGAAAGGCATTTGAAATGTAATATGGGGATGTCAATAAAAAATATGCTCTTAATACATTGCAGATTATATGTGATCATCGGTTTAAGACTACCATTCCACAAGCAAGCTAATTCAAGTAGACGTTTCGGCTGTCTGTACTGTTTGCATCGCCATTCTTTCAAATGCAAACTCCAAATTTCCTTTTTAATCAGATATGCATAGAGGGGGAATGGTTTTAATTTTTCAAACTCTATTGCAAATGCACTTAAACATTTTACCATTAAAGGGACAGAATTTACATTTGCTTTGTCTGTTTTTAACATTGTATCTGTTATGAATCATGTTCGTTTTTAAAGCTCATTTAACTTGGCTTATAGTTTACTTTTCTCTTTTAAAAGAGAATGCACGCATCATTTGGCGCTACAATCCCAACCGCTATTAGCAATAATAAAGGAGTGTAGGATCCATCATAATTCCCTCATGTAAATGCATTTTTTCACAGGCAAATTGCAAACGGGAACTCCTCAGCAGGTATCAAATCTCACAGCCATTAAGAATCTCGTGGGTTTCTTTAGCAATTATTTTTAAAAACCTTCTTGAACTTTATATGTAATTAGTTTAAAAGTTATGATGTTAAGCCAGAGTTATTCTGCAGGTGCCAAGGCTCAAAGATGACAATGCTCCGACCTCTATGAATTCTTCATGAATGAAAGGCTAAATTTCTGCAAAAGGAAAATGGATTGGCCACAAAACAGGGGTGCAAAGGAAAAGGACACATATGCTTGTTTTTCCGTGTTATAGCTATGAATGGTGAAGAAATTCAATTCAGTTCACAATTAATGGTGAACCTACTTTATTTTCACTTACTGAATCTGCACTTTCTGAAATAATTCAAAAACTGACCCGAGGCACACCTTCAAAATTTGCACTTCTCCATATACTGTGGACCACTTTTGTTTTGCAAAAAATGCATATATTAAGGGGAAATCTCCATAATATATTAACATGAAAATAGCATGCAAAAATGCATTGTATTAGTGAAAATTGCTTGCATTAGTCAAAACCGCATTAAAAAATGGGTTTGTTAGGAGCAATTCATACTAAAATGCTGGTGATGTCATGATAATTTGGGGTGGGGGTTGCAGATCAATGCAGAAATATGGAGAACTGAATTTAAGACTGAAAAAATTAGGAATTATGAAAACCAAAGTTGACAGATCTATCAATGCTTGAGTTGTAGCTGACGGATTTGCTTTGCAGAGATAACTGCTAGAAATTAGGAAGAAGCAATGCGACATAACAAAAAGGGGAAAATTCTCTAGGAATTCCAGAGCTCTAGCCAAATGAATAAGAGCACCTCAACATTAAAGATACAGCTTTCAACAAGTTATCTTCAACTGAGTATGCATTGAATATTTGGGGGTGGGGAGGTTGTTGATTGTGTTCACAGTTAGAACCTGCCACTTACTAACATTGTCATTGTTGCCATGACTGTGTATAAATTGTATAGAAAATAAGAAATAGCTCCAATGATTGGATCTTCTTCTTCTTCTTCTTCTTCTTCTTCTTCTTCTTCTTCTTCTTCTTCTTCTTCTTCTTCTTTTTCCACACAGAAATCAATATTTCAAGGTGAAATGATGTAAATTAACTGTTTACCCTATTAATATGCAAAGCTTTTTGGACAATGAAGGAACTGGATGTCATGTGAAATTGATGGCTATTTTAACATAGGAACTACAGGGGTGTACACTTTATTCCCAGATGCCAGGACCTGGAGACTGTCACATTTTGGAAATTGGATCTGAACCACCGCTTGTTGAAATACATTCTTATCTATGAACCAATCTTTATGCTTACAAGGGCATGAAATTGGTCTAGTAATATATTGTAGTCTTGCAGGGGTAATTTAAAATGCATTATTAAACAAGTAGTAACTTTGTCAGGGCTCAAGGCTTAAATTTTGAAAGTTATAAATTGGAACTTCTTTCTTCCTTTTTTTAGACCACATGGGAATTGAAATTTCAA
Source organism: Podarcis gaigeae (assembly GCF_964106915.1). Classification (NCBI taxonomy): domain Eukaryota; kingdom Metazoa; phylum Chordata; class Lepidosauria; order Squamata; family Lacertidae; genus Podarcis; species Podarcis gaigeae. The sequence continues at coordinate 80,934,020 of NC_139679.1, read as the reverse complement.
GTCAAAGAGGATGTAAGTGTAAACTAACATAAACAGCTGGGCTTGTTAATATACAATGCATTTTGGACCATGAAAGGACTGGCTGCTATGAGTAGTTCTCTTTTAGGGATGGAAGTTGTGCTCATTGAAAGAGAGTTGCTACAGCTTCTTCCTATAGTATCTCCCCAAGAATAGACATATTCATAAAGCTCTCGCTGAGTGATATTGAGTCAGTCTCTCTCTCTCTCTCTCTCTCTCTCTCTCTCTCTCTCTCTCTGTGTGTGTGTGTGTGTGTGTGTGTGTCTCCCCCACCCCCATCAATCTAATCAACCTCACAGGACTGTTGTGAGCATAAAATGGGAGTGTGGTAAAGATAGGGAAGGATCTATGAATGCCCCCTTAAACTTCTTAGAGGAAAGATAAAAAAGGTAAAGGGACACCTGACCATTAGGTCCAGTCGTGACCGACTCTGGGGTTGCGGCACTCATCTCTCTTTACTGGCCGAGGGAGCCAGCGTACAGCTTCCAGGTCATGTGGCCAGCAGGACTAAGCCACTTCTGGCGAACCAGAGCAGCGCATGGAAATGCCGTTTACCTTCCCGCCAGAGTGGTACCTATTTATCTACTTACACTATGACATGCTTTCAAACTGCTAGGTTGGCAGGAAAGATAGAATGTACTAAATAAATATTCCAACCTCTAGCTGAGCAACACCAACAAGGCATCTATGAATCATTGGTTTATTGAACATGGCATTCTATCCCAAGCTGGACAAAATATATCCCTAAGTACTGCTTATAAACAATTTACAAAAGGTTGTGATACCACTGAAGGTATTCAGGTGTTGCTGTCTATACAGTGTCCATGGATTTATGTTGTTGTTGTTGTCAGCATAATTTCAAGGAAAATCTAGCTGCTAAAATATCCCATTTGGATCTGGTTAATTCTTATGTCAGGTTGTTGGTTATATTATTTGTTCAAGTGTCAAGTTGGAACATTTTTCTCTTTACGAGTACAGGTAACCAATGGGGAAAAAATATTCCTTTTGAGTTTATCCTTGATGTTTAGTCACTTCAGTCATATTGTGCCTATACCTTCTTTTTAAAAAAAAGTAGCTAAGAGGTCCATTGCAAAATGTGGATGGCAGTCATAGTCTCATAGAGGAAATGCTGATCATGTTTTCCACAGTATAATGACAGTTGTTATATGTATGCCTGGAACTTTCAAATCGACCCAGATCAGTTTTACTCCCAGCTGAAATTGTACTTACCTGGTGATAAGCCTCCCCTTTGACTTCATTTGATGGATGTATCACATTTTGATTGATTGTTTGATTGAAAACATTTTATCTTGCTTCTCCTAAGATTAAATGGTTCACAAAAATAATTAGAGTCACAATTGCAATCTTTTAAAAACACACCTAATCATATAAATGCTATACATACATCATCAGACAGAGAATATGACTGACTACATGAGTCACATCTTGTCTTCTTCTCTTTTTTTAAGGCAGGGAAGTAGAAAAAAGTGCAATATGCAAAATACTCTAGGTTCAATTCCTAGCATGTCTTTTTAAAGGATCTCAGGTAGTTGAGCTGGGAAATATGTCTGACTGATACTTTCAAAAGCTACTTTACCATGATTAAATAATACTGCCATCAATGGGCTATTGGCCTAGCTCAGAAAAAGCATAAATCTGCTCCTTATATAAACCTCTGTTCACTCTGTCTTCAAAACATGTGTTTTCAATTTTTCAGCTTCCATAATTTCTGATTCTTTGCACACATCAATATATAGCCACAAGTAATAATAAGGATTCAAGCCAAATCATAATAAATATTCCATATTTTGCCTTTTTGAGATACTGGTGATTTTGCATGAATAAAATATTTAATGTAATGCACAAATGTTTTGTAGTGCTTTATTTTCAGATGGGAGACAAAATATTGATATGCCCAGCCTGCCACAGACAAGCTTCTGTTGACTGTGATGATAGAAGGCTATCCAGGAAGCTGAATGATCTAGCTGCTCTGTGGTTAGTGGCAACAGCCATATTAAAGTGATCATCGCAGGCAGGCCTCACAAACGTAGTAATTTCATCTTCTCTCATTGCATTATGTCAATGTCAAAAGCCTAGGTTTACTTGGGCAATAGGGCTCTCCATAAATATTGATAGATACCACAATGTTAAGATGACTTATTGTGGACAGGAACCATTGGAGATGAATGAACAGCACTTGAGAATTTTGAGGAATTATTCCTGAAAGAGATGCTTCCTTTTTTTAGCAAAATTTCTGTATCTTTTTACAGCTGCATGAAATGAAGTGAATCAGGAATTCAAAAGCCACAGCTTTATCTATCACGGGAACTCCAATTAGGCATAAGGTTTCATCTGTCGAATATCTGACCACGATAAAAAATGGTTGAAGGCATGGTCCCCTTTCCAGAAGTAATTTGGCAATCATATAAAACATTTTTGCATGGCCCAATGGTTATATCAGAAGACCCCTGAAGATAATCTATGGGCAGTTGTTAACCCAAATGAAAGGCAATGTCACTTTGTATATGTGAGATAGAGTGACTTAGCAATTACCTTTTGAAAGGGAATTTTATGGTGTTAATTTCACTTTTTAGTTCAATCTAGATAAACACATCCTGGAGTTAGTCAAGGAAACATTACCTGCCAGCGCATTTATACTGGCTGAACGGAATGCTCTCTGATTTCAATATGCACTTCAAAATAACACAGTTGATGCGTATGAACAGATCACCAACACAATACTCACCTTAAACACCTGACTTCTTGAACTGGTGGTTGACTCTCCTCCACCCCCACTCCACACACTGACTGCCTCTTCTTTTCAGTGGCATTTTCCTCCTCCAATTACTGTCTTAGGTCTTTTTGGTCCAAGAAAATGTCCACAAAGGAGTCAAACTAAATTTGACCCTCTATTTAATCAGCTTCTATTATTTTTGGCTTACAACAAGGGGAGGGGCTTCCCTGAGACTGTACAGTATGTTAGCAAGGTAAAAAAGAGGTATGGGTTACCCCTGTGCCTTTAACAGTTGTCCGGAAGAGCACAACAAATAGGGAAATTTAAATATGCTGGACAACATGTATCTGGTGGCATCAACTAGCCTTTGGAAAACAAAGTAGGTGGAGACAATGCTCCTGCTTGGATGGCATAAGACTAGCTGGATCTTTCTGGGCTCTACGTAACCTGGGATGGGAAGATATCTTCCTTCAAGCATCAAAGTCAGGGATGCCAACAAGATTTCTTGGGACTGGTGAACTGCATATGGATTGAGCCCCCTTTATACACCACCCCACCCTCTTCATCTGTTGGCAAGAACTTCTGGGAGTGTACATACATTAACTAAGCCTAGCCTCCCACATAGAACTGTTGCAAATAGAAAAGAGATGGGGGATATTGTTCACAACCTTCAGCTCCTGGAAGGAAAAGCAAAATACAAATCTACAATGCCATTCACTGATCATGTAAATAAAAATTAACAGACGGAAAGCTAGAAAAGCAACCCCCCTTGCTTCAGCTTTAATTTTTCATAGCTCTGATATTTACAGTGAAATACCAAAGCAAACAAAAAAAAGTTTGCCAATAAAAATAAAAAACAACTAGCAAAAAATACTCGGGGGGGGAGGGCACTCATCTGCAGGGCCTCCATCCTGCCAGGGTTTAAACTCAATTTATTGGTCCTCATCCAGCCCACCATTGTCCCCAGATACTGGTCCAGAGCCTACTTGGCCACTCCTATGTCCGATATATAGAGAAACAGAGCTGTGTTTCATGAGCATATGTGATTACAATTTGCTCCGTATCTTCTAAAGACCACTCCCAATGGCTTCGTATACACGAGAAATAGAATTGTTGTCGCATAGCCATTTCTAATTTGTCATCACATCAGATGCATTGTCCTTGACTGACTGGATCATGTGGACAGCAGTGAGAAGAATGAAAAATCTATGTAAACAAGTTACCCTAACCAGTGTGGGAACACACTCTGAACAGGGCAGCACTGAAACACTACAGAACCAATCAAATGAGCTATGCGCTAACGTCACTGAAAGCAAGCACAGGGAACATTGCCCTCATTCTGAATGGGCAACCCCTTTCAGACCACACCCTGGAATATCATCAACAGGGGAACACTTGTCAATGCTGCTGAAAATAGTTGTGAAAAGCACCTCCCCTTCATTTAGTTCTGTATGCTCCGAGTGCCAAACCACATGGGTTGGATTTCTTGGTGGCAGTCATGCTGCCCAAGTAATGTCTCAGCTGGGCCTGTGTCTGTGAGGATCTGATGGAAACTGGGAAGGGGTGGATATGATTAGCCAGAAGGTAGATTTAAGCTGACATTTGGAAATGAGGGAACTTCCAAGAATCCAAATACTTTAGCATTAGAACAAGCTAAGAGTAGCAAGCTCTTTGCCTCTGACACAACTGTCAGCAGCATTTCAACCTAAGGTAATCTGCCTTATGGGGAAGTAGAGTATTTTCTGGTTCTTTCTACCTGTCTCTCAATGATCTCTGTTTCTGTGGATGAAGAAAGACATTCACCACCCAGTTACAGAAGCTTTAATCCAAGAGACATAAATTAGGACGCATAGAACTGGTTCCATGCAGATAACCATGAGTAGATTGTAGCCTGTGTAAATTAGGGGAAAATATGTTTTAAGGTGTGTTCAGGTGTCCATATGTGGTCCTATATATCCTGCTGCATTTGCTGCCATAACACTTGGTCTCTTTTCAATTTCATCTTTGTTTTGGGTAGTTCTGTACCCAATGGGATTAAACTACTACTGGCACATTAAAAAACTAAAAAATTCAGTCCTGTGTTACTGATGTTACCATTACTTTTCATGCTTTGCATGCCTTAGTGACAGCTGGCAACCAGAATTTTAAATAGTCAATAGTCCAATAAAACCAAATGTATTCAGTTGACATGGGAACATGTTCAACACTTTAGATTCCAGTTCAGTGAGATGAACACTGCTAAGTGGGAGTGAAATGCATAAATGGCATTACCAGTGAGTGTGTTTGCTGGCTGCATGGCTGTCTGTTAGCTTAAGCATTCCAATGTAGTATAATAAACTGGTCCATCTTTTCAGTGCTGGAGACCAACACACTATCCTTCTATAAATTATTAAGGTACAAGTTCCCCTAACCTGTAGGGGACTGGAACCTAATCTGTGTAGTTTTGGGATGGCTCATTTCTGACCTGGGGGCCTGGATCAGATTTTTCTTCCCACCCCAACATCTGTCCCCAAGATGATAAATAAAATAGACATTGTGCTGCTGGATTGGGTGAAGAAGTTTAAAACTCTCCACCTTGCCCAGCTCCCCAATGGGAATGCAGAACACCCCCTCCTTGGCCATCAGAAATATCATTTTGTGAGTGAGGAGGACTGATAATGCCCCCAAAACCTATTGGTACTCGTGTGTGTGTGTGTGTGTGTGTGTGTGTGTGTGTGTGTCTGTGTGTGTCTGTGTGTGTTAATTGCTATCCCTTCCTTAATGATTTCTTTAAACAGAAGAAATGTTTGACTAAACCAGAATTGGTTTAAGGAATAAATCCCAATTTGTGGACCATCCAATTGCCCATGGTACAGTTCACAACTTTCTCTCCTCTGGGACATCAGATATATCAGGACAGCTTCATAGAACAGTTCAATTTGAAAAGCACAGGGCAAGAAAAATGACCGTAGCAGGCAAAAAACCTGTGGAAATGAGAATGTTTTTACATTTAGGCGTACAGCAGCTTATGTAGAGGACAGGGCCGGATTTAGGTTTGATGAGGTCCTAAGCAACTGGAGGTAATGGGGCCCTTTATATGTCCAGCTGTCCTTTGTCAACAACAAATTGTCGCTGTTTTGTGTGTGTTGAATATATGCTAAATGGTAATTTATGGACCTAATAGGTATCTAAAGCCAGTTGCACATAACAAAATATGTATTTTATCAAATTGTTGAAAAGTCCCTGCAGAATGCAAACTCCATGCAGGATGTAAGCACCCTATATGTAGAAATGAGCAAACCAGTGATATTTTAGGGAGCAAGCTAGCAGGCAGGGCCCATTACTTACATCATAGGAGCCTACACAATACAAAATACTGTTGCTGTATGTAGGTTTTATCTTATATTTTGGAAATGTACATCCAGGGTGTTTTTTTCTTTAAATTTTTTTGGGGGGCCCAAGAGAGTGGGGCCCTAAGCTATCGCTTGTTTAGCTTTTTTGTAAATCCAGCACTGGTAGAAGATTTGAGGTTTCATTTCCTTTTGTCATCCAAGAGTCCAGAAAGGCTGCATGAAATCCTTCTTCTTTTTTCCTCCTTTCACAGCTTCAGTTTGGGGAACCAAGAACATTTCTCTGTAGCCATTCTTGGTTCAAGAGCATTATCTTGGTTCAAGGGCACATTCCAACCAGGCAGAAGCACCCAAGGAGGGGGTGGAGCAGATCCAGGTGCATCATGGGAAAAGGAGTGACCTGGAGAGAGACCTGAAGGCCAGATAGGAGGCCTAAAGGGCTGCATTTGTCTCCCTGGCCTGGGGTTTCCAACCCCTAGTCTATGAGGAAGGGGAAACTGAAGCACTATGGGTAAGTACTGTCAACAAGCTCACATTGAACAAGCCCTCAGGTGTGGTGGACTACAACTCCCATCATCCCTGACCATTAGCCCCGCTGGCTGGAGCTGGCTGGCACCCCATTTGGTTATCCCAGGCGTATAACAGCAGAGCAGGAGGTCCTCTCCTACAAGAATCACCTAATTCTTCTCTGAGAGAGGAAGCGCTCAGGAAGAGGAGAAACAGGACAAGCTGGGATATGCCCCCAATGCTTTCAAACAAGCTCTGGTGGAATGCAGAAAAGAAAGCCAAAAAGGAAGAGATGAAAGTTAAAGAGTTTAAGGCAACAGTACAGTTCAAGTCAGCCTGTGTTATTTTCTTTTTAGCCATGGCTGATAGACACAGCATGACTAAATAGCTAAATATGAGGCTAATTAAAAACAAACACTTCGCTTAAAAATGTATTATTGACCAAAAATATTATTTTCTCAGGAGCTTGTTACACGAGCATTACCGGCTTGATTGGGCATTATTAGCATGTCAATCACTTTTAGGCTATTTGTATAACCTTGTGCCTGGTTTTTTATTGCAATATATACAGATTAAAAAAGTAGATACACACAGTACATAGTTCAGGAATTTGTAATCTCTATTGTCAGTATATTTTTGTTACAATTGTAGCGATGAAGATTTGAGGAAAAGGCTCTGTCCTTCACGGGTCTAGAAATACAAGTATTTCTTCCCTAGTGCTCCATTTCGTGCATGCATACCCTTGACTGTTTCACGTTCCATAAAGAGGACCCAGATAGAATCACCTGATTTACTCTTCAATATTTCTTCTGATGTTCATCCTGGTTCTATACAGCAATGAAGCCAATTCATGTGATGGGAGCCCCGAAGAAGCAGAGCTTGAGTCCTCTTCATTCACCGCTGGTCAAAACCAGCCTTCCTGTTTGGATCCAGATTCAGATTAATGAATAACCATTCCTGGCGGCCCACCTGTAAAACTCCATCTCTTTTTCTCAGTTCCTTGATGAGAATATTGGTCCCCGTCTTGGTAGCTTCTCGTTTTGACTACTGCCGCCTCCCCGCTCTCTCCTTCCAGGGTTCCACATGCAGAGAAGGAAGAAGAATGAGATGGTATTCACTGTCCCAAATATATTTGTAGTCCTCTCTTTCATTCTGGAGACTCCATATGCCTGGACAGATGCCTGGAAGCATTCCAAGGGCAACTCTTACCTGAGTTTCCTTTCCTTTGGAAGGAGAGTTCCAAAGATTTGTGGCCTATCACTGACATTTAAGATGCATTATGTAGCAAAATGGGATTCAGTTGGCGCTGTGGGTTAAACCACAGAGCCTAGGGTTTGCCGAGCAGAAGGTCGGCGGTTCGAATTCCTGTGACGGGGTGAGCTCCCATTGCTCGGTCCCTGCTCCTGCCAACCTAGCAGTTCGAAAGCTCATCAAAGTGCAAGTAGATAAATAGGTAGCACTCCGGCGGGAAGGAAAACGGCGTTTCCGTGTGCTGCTCTGGTTCACCAGAAGCGGCTTAGTCATGCTGGCCACATGACCTGGAAGCTGTATGCCGGCTCCCTTGGCCAATAAAGCGAGATGAGCACCGCAAGTTCCATTATGCTGCATTTTATGATTCTGTTGTTAGATTTCTAGGAAATGAAAAGGTTCTATGAAAAGTCATCTGGTAATGAGATTTCTAAAAGAATCTAGAAGCTTTGAACAAGTGACACTGCTTGTAGCAGTAGTTTGCTGTGGGAGTAATGTTTGGGACTAGAACGCTGCACTTGATAGCCTTTGTTTCGTTGGAAATAAAATAAATTCCACACGTTTAATGCATCTCAAAGATAATCTTATTGTGGTTAGTCCTGGAACTCCTTCTTGTCGAGTTCATAAACCTAATACAGGGAAAGATGAATGAGACACTTCAGTTCAATACATGACAATAAAAAAGGGAGAATTCTGATGTAATACTTGAGACACATCATAAGATTAAAGTAGCAAGCAGACACAGCAAAGACCTTTACATCACTTAATTATCATTTAAAGGCCATTTTAAGTGGTTTTATGGGCTTTGTGGGCTGATTTTCATTCCCAGTGATGCCATAAAAGAGCCAAAGGAGAAGGGAGGGAGCAAGCGAGCAAATCTGCTTTAACATTTATAATCTTTGGACATCAAAGCAAAAACTGCAATGAAGAACACAGCTCTCCATATGAAAAGGCATAGTTTGAGATTTGTTTAGATCTCATTATATTAAATTTACATGCAGATGTGTTTCATAAGAGTATGTGCACCAGCCAAGTAATATTTATGGCATCCCAGTGAAATGGCTAAACATCTCACATAACACAAGGGTATGGCAAGTTAAGAAATATAAATATTGTAACTTCAGGAATTTAAGCAAACTGATTGTAACATGCCAGCCTTCAGTAATACAACAGGAGCGTAACATCTACAGTGCATTCTAATTACAGATGTCATGTGCATAAGAAATGTACTTTTTAAATTGTACATGCAGTTCTTTTCTCTTCCCCCCAAACCCCCAGATTGGAACTTCTTTACTTTCCTATGAAATGAGGTCAGCGTCTTCACAGAAAGGCACAAAGCAACTGTTGGGATTAACCCCTTCCTTCAGATTTTCAGTGACTACAAATCCCTAATGGATAGTCTGTCCATGCTTGGCTGTATCCAAAGACCTGTGAGCCAGGTTCCACTAATGCAATGGCAAGGGGCATTGTGCACCCAGATGTACTGTTTAAAATTCAGGCTTGGCAATCAATTGCAGGAGATATCCAACTTGTTGGGGAGGGGTGAACTAGGCGAGGGAAGATTAGAGATTAAAGGCCCAGATCTTGATTTGAGAGCTGTGGGTTAAAGCAAAGGCTTTCCAAATATGAATAAAACTGGTGATTCTGCAAGAACCAAACATGGCGAAATTCAAGCAATGTAATGGGGGTAAGAAGTGTCAGTGCAGATTTTCACCGATCAACAGATTTTTAGGGTGCATTCTGCACAATTCAGACGCAAGAGCAAATAATTAATTCACCTACATTGTTGATGAGTTAAACTTTCCCCCCATCTTTGTCTCCAACCTTTTCAGATGTAATTTGCTTCAACTGAACCATGTACAGAAAAACAATGCATCACAGTATGTCATCTGAAACTCTTCTTTAGAATCTTACAGGACATTGCAGGAAAAAACCTGGTTTGAAGCACCTGCGGTTTTCATGACTTTGGTAGGTCCAAGGAGAAAGAGAGATAATGTGCATGTGCACTTTTTAAAAAATCACAGCTGTTTGATGTGGGAAAGGGGGGAGGGCTTAGTTAGGATCCAATCCTCCCCACTCTCACTATTGGCCATCCACCTTGGTGTCTGAGATTTTGCCGAGTCTATTCACACCCATTTAAGACCATCTTCCACAGCCTTCAGGGTTAAAAGTGCATTTCACATGGCAAGCTAAGATTCTCAGACTGCTGAATTCTTCTGGCCGAACCAGTTTTTGGACTTGTGCAATGACTTATCCACATATTTAGACACCTTGACTCTGCAAAGGTGGTGGAGAGGGTCATGGCAGGGCAAGTGATATGGATTTTCTAGACATATATCATTCTGTGTTCAGGCCTGATCACAGGACCAGATTGGCCATGGACACATTGAACATGCAGAGGAGGAGACGTGAAACCCTGCTGCTACTTCTCAATCTCTAGATTTTTATTTTCATTGCAAGTAACTAAAACTAAATTTAAAACCTGCTTTCTAGCCTGTGCAGAAGACCTCACTCTGAAGGTCCCTCACTCACACACCCCACCCGTTGCCCTTTATCAGAGTCAGTAAGGCAGGGAAGAGGTGAAGGAAGCAGTAGATAAATTGCCAGTACAGTGGAAAGAAAGAAAAAATATTTCCTTTAAAAGTGAGGGAGAAAAGAAATGGGGACTGCAGAGGGAAGGGGTAGAAGATAATCATGTACTTTGTATATGGTTGTGTCAAAAAAAATGTGCAAGATCTGGGGAAAGTGGATAGAGTGAGGTTCAATTTGAGTAGAACTTGAAATTGAATGTTGGAAGATTGAGGACGGACAAATGGAAATTTCTCCACATATTTCATTTTTGAACTATGGAATTTGTTACTACAAGATATAGGAAAGGCCACCAACTTGGATAGCTTTAAAAGGGGGTTAGAGAAATGGGGGGGGGGGTTAAGTTGTCAGTCGCTGCTAGCTATGATAGCTGGGTATGACCTCCAGTATCAGAGACTGCACTGGTTGCTCAAGAGTCCCAGTGGGGAGGGCGCTCTGGTACTCACGTCCTGCTTTCAGAATTCCCAGAGGCACACATGATGGGCCTTTGGTCTGATCCAATAGAGTTCTTCTTTCATTCTGATGACTGTAGAATCACAATGTACGAACACAGTCATTTGTCCTTACATCACTATTGCAATACACTGCTAGAGTAAGGTTACCAGACGTCCCCGTTTCCCGGGGACGTCTTTTGTCCCCTGACAAAATCCATTGAAATTGCAAAGTGTCCCCGGATTCCTTGAAAAAAATCTGGTAACCTTACACTAGAGGCTGCTCTCTTCATTTGCCAATGCTGCCTATGCCACACCCACACCCCAAAGCCATCGCCCTTTCTTCTCTCCCCTCCCTTCTGCCCTTAGACCTCACCAAACCTCTACAGCTGTCATGGGCTGCCTGTTTCTTTGCTCGCTGGCTGGGCTGCCCACTGGTCTCTGTCTTATTTTTCCTCAACCTCTGTTGGTGCTGTGATAGCCTGGCGGTTCAGAGAGCCCAGTTTGTTACCATGCTGTAGTTTGCAGCCACAAGAACGGCAGCATGATGTCATATTTACCTTTTTATTATCTGTATATGTATTCTTGGTGGGTTCAATTTAATGCATTAAAAAAAAAAAAGATTCGCCATCTTCCCAAGTTATTGTCAGACTTAATGGGATGCAAATGATGCTCTGCCGTGGATGCATCCTATTGCAGATTGTATTCTTGGTGCCCTCTAAGGGGTATTTAAGTGGTGAAGCAGCCAGACAACTACTTCACAGTTAGCCAAGGCTGACGGCAACAAAAGGGAGATCTTGCTACAGATGGAAAATAAGTCCCAGATGTGGTTGTGTGAATTAGCTCTAAGCACACTGTAATCCTGCCAAGTATGCAATTACTAAAGGGTCAAAGGAAAACAATGGACAAATTATTTTCTCTAATTTTTTTTAGCTGTGTTACTAAGCCTATCTTGTAAGAAATCAACACAGTATTCCCCCCCCCCCTTGTAATTATTAAATTAGTTAACCGTTTCCCAGGTTCAGAACTGATAAGATGTGCATGTAATGGTACAGCTACTGCCTTTTAGGTGCAGCTTCACAACATCTTCATGAAGAAAAATGAAACACGCAGAAAGCATTGCAACTCAGTGTTTAGTCATCATGCCTCTCCTCAACTCTGTGCTGCCACGGGGTGGTTTCTCCACTGCAGCACCGGCCTGCATGTAAAATGTCAGCAATTCCACCTGGTTAGGGCTCTTCCTGCATCCTCTGTGCTCCTGACTTCTAAGAGCTAATCCAGATGCCTTGGTTTCCCCCCCAGCATTCAGCTTGATTTGCTTGCACATAGCTCATGCAGCAGTTAGGCTATGGCCAGTGTTCCCAGAGCATTTGTTCTTATTTCTTTATCCGGTGGTTATAGGACAAAGAACATCCACCCTGATTTGTTTGTGTCTTCTTGTTAATCAATTATTTAATTCTGCAAACCTAATGTATCCCTCCCTCAAAATGCTGACAGTCTGGAGGCACCCTATGATATTTGGGTAAGACAAATGTTTTATGATGCACCTGGTTACTGTCTGCTATGGCTGGGTAGGAAGAAAGTGAGAGTACTAAGCCGCTCTCTTTTTAAGAGACAAAATGAAAGCTGGTTCATGAGATTGAGGCTGGATCTAGACACATCAAAAAAGCGTTTCAGGAAAATGCATTGTAAACCACATAACAGGGAAACACATTGGTGATAGATGGAGCTCTACAGCACCATCTGGTGTCACAGTCTGATAACACATCTAAAACACTTTTTCTCTACTAAAGTAGCTGGATCCTGAATATATGTGCAGCCCTTTTAATAAATGACCATGCCTTTGGAAAACCAGTTGTCTAACAGGACTATAGATCACTGTTAAGCTCAAAATGAACAGTATTTTCTTTTGCGCATTAGCATTCTGGGTTCAGGGGAAATGTGGCTTCTCCAGATGACCAATTTGCCACAAGCAGTTAATGCACATGTTGAGTTTTTAAAGCCCAGCTTTTCTCTTGTGTAACTCAACCTTGGGATTATGTGTATCTGGTACAAACCATCAGTTTTTCTTGATTACCTAAGACAGAGTTTCGTAATCTGTTTTCTAAACATGTAACAATTCCTGGCGGATCTCCACTCCCCTAGAACTTCGAAATGAATTTAGAGTTTAGCATGCTTAAGAAGCCCATCAAAATCAGCAGCCTCAATTCAGCAGACAGCTGTGGTTTCATGTGATGAATAAATCTGGAATCCTGCATCTCAGCTCTCTGGTAGCAGGGAAAGGGTTGTTGGGGAAACTGAATGCCAGTGCCTTGCTGCTGCATCCCATCAGTTGATTAGGATTCCACCTTTGCCTTGTCTGATTCGGACAAAAGTGCTCAATTCTGTACAGTGGTACCTTGGTTCACAAATACCTTGGTACTCAAATGCCTTGGTTCCCAAACGCCAAAAACCCGGAAGTAAGTGTTCAAGTTTGGGGGCATTTTTGGAAGCCGGACGTCCGATGCAGCTGTCGGCTATTGTTTCTAGGGCACCTGCACCAACCAGAAGCTGTGTCTTGGGTTTTGAATGTTTCAGAAGTCAAACGGTCAAAGTTTGGCGCTTTTGTTTTTATTATTTATTTTGCATTTTTGTTTTTGAGGCTTTTTTGGTTAATTTGTTTTTGTGACTGTGTGGAACCCAGTTCAGCTATTGATTGATTGATTGTGTGACTGTGGAAATGGATAAAAGTCAAACAATCCAAACAATGACTATTGTAAGTGCAGGTAAGAAAAAAAATTAATTTTAATTTTTATCATCTACAATACCGTCTTATTTATTTTATAATACAGTACATTAATTATTGCTTTCATTTTATGGATCAATGGTCTCGCTAGATAGTAAAATTCATGTTCAATTGCTGTTTTAGGGGTTGTTTTTAAAAGTCTGGAATGGATTAATCTGTTTTGCGTTACATTTTATGGGAAAATGTGTCTTGGTTTTCCAATGCTTTGGTTTTGGAACGGACTTCCAGAACAGATTAAGTTTGAGAACCAAGGTATCACTATATTGAAATGTGAATGCCTTGTCTCAAAAAAAATATTAGGATGCTTCAAAGGGAGAGTTGCACAGTGATGTTCTTTGTGCATCATCCCAAAGGAAATCTCCCCAATTTTGCCTGTGGGAATTTCACCGTGGTGAGGAGAGCATCTTGAGGACCCTATTCAGGTGTTACACATAAATTGCAAATGGGATATACAAGTCACTCATAATTCTCTGTCAACTCACCACTTCTGCGTGATCTCTCCTGCCTCTTTCAATCTTTGTATAGTACTTTGCTAAGAGTTTATTAGGGCTAGGTAGAATTCAGGGAAATAAATGACTACTGTTTTTTTCATCTCCTAGAATAGGAATAACAAGCACGGTTTGGTTATTATTTTAAGTACTAGTAGTTTTTTTTAAAAAATCACAGTGACCATATTTAGTCTGTATTGGGGCGGGGGGAGATACAGAAAACCAAAACCTAGCCACAGACAGCTTGGCCAAAAATCCTCTGAACATCCCATGTGAATTATGTGCTACTTGACCGGCATGGGGTCTGCCAAAAGTATACTTTCATGCACTCATATAAAATTACAAGAAAAATAATTGTAATTTGTAGTCAGAATTGGATTATTATCACCACATGATGAAATGCATTCTTGGTCACCAGAGAGGGTGGTCTTGGTTAAAAATATTTAGTATGGTTTTGCAAAAATAAAAAAAGCAAGGAAACATTCTGAAACGCTTAGCCAGACCCATTTCCGGATACTTGAGTCTTATACCTACATTCTTTCCTTAATGGCAGGATGTGGCAGCGCAATCTAGTCAGATGGCACTCAGAGAATGGGTCAAGACCTCACATTCAACTTGAGAATGGGCTGTGAAACTGTATAGTGGCATTCATCAAGCTGGCACGATCCAGCCTGGCTCTGGCTGGAGCCAATGGGACTTGGAATCCAAAAAGAACCAGGTTGGTGAGAACTCCTGTTCATGTTTGGATGAGCCGGGGGGAGGACTCGTCTTGGGTTATAAGTCTGCCCCCCTCCTCTTTAAAACAATATTTGTTTCTTGAGCAAATGTAGCTAGGATGACACAGGAGTATTATTTAGTGTGTGTGTGTTTGAAACTGGTTAGATGAAGCTGCCATTCCCTGAGCTGACTAGGTCTCCTTCTTTAATTTTGCATGGTCTGCAGCAGAGGAAAACCAGCAGAGCATAAAATGCAAATCAACAGCCATTAATTTTAGTACAGCAGTTAAGTGACAGTCCTAGTGAAGTCACCCTTTGCAACACCTTGCATCCTGCTGTAATTTGTATGACACTGAATAGCCCCGCAAGAGTGGGCTCCTACGGGGAAATTCAAATCAAGGGATCATTAAGAGGCATGGCAATTTAATACCTGATGGTGGCTTTCTAAATACTTCTGGTTACAAACTTAATTCATTCTGGAGGTCCATTCTTAACCTGAAACCGTTCTTAACCTGAGGTACCACTTTAGCTAATGGGGCCTCCCGCTGCCGTCGCAGTGCGATTTCTGTTCTCATCCTGAGGTAAAGTTATTAATCCAAGGTATTACTTCCTGGTTAGCAGAGTCTGTAACCTGAAGTGTTTGTAACCCGAGGTACCACTGTAGTAATAATAATACACAAATCTAACAAAAGTAGTTGCCCTGTGACTGTACAGTTCCTCGCTGGCAATTTAAGGTGGAAAAGTAGACATGTTCATTATGCTATCATTCTTTAAGATCAACAAGGGCATGAAAAAGCTGCCATGAGCCACGATAAAGGCAGATGCTTGCTGAAAGCTCACACAATAGGTCAGAGGATTTATGAGTTTGATCATTTGAACGCTGACCCGGCTCTTCATTTAAAAACCCAAATAGGAAGTAGAAAATCCCGACCAATATTTCTAGGAGGTGACAGAGGATGTGGAAAACACCTGCAGTGCATCACAGTGTTTACACTGCAGTGGGGAAGGTCAGCGTTGCTTGCTGTTTGGGCCTCCCCAGCTGAGACAGCCAATAATAACAAGCCAGTGGCCTGATTGCCATTGCTTTTTCTAGGACAACAAACATAACAGACTTGAATGAGAAGAGAAACACTTTGAAGTTGCAGAGGGTCACACACAACCTAAATGGCATCTGAAATGCATTCTTTGTTGACAAATAAGTTAATAAAAGCATCTGGAGGGGTCCCCCTCCCACCATTCCCCCCTCTTTTCTTCATCCTGTTTATGAAAGTAAGCTAGAAATCCTCAATAATCCGATACGAGAACAGGAATCATAGCTAGCTTGTTCGTAGTTTTTGAGGCAGCCCAGTCAAAAGGCTTTGGGCATGTAACTATACAGTGGTACCTCGGGTTACATACACTTCAGGTTACATACGCTTCAGGTTACAGACTCCGCTAACCCAGAAATAGTGCTTCAAGTTAAGAACTTTGTTTCAGGATGAGAACAGAAATTGTGCTCTGGCGGCGCAGCAGCAGCAGGAGGCCCCATTAGCTAAAGTGGTGCTTCAGGTTAATAACAGTTTCAGGTTAAGAACAGACCTCCGGAACAAATTAAGTACTTAACCCGAGGTACCACTGTACTTCAAAATGTACATAAACATGCAAGAGAAATAGAAAAACCATGGTGGGGGTTCATATTCCCACTATTTTTAATATGACCCACTAAATCCAACAAAAAGCTACTGCAGTATATCTAAAAGATATTTAGGGTGGAATTCAATGTAGCACTAAGGAGATGTCAGTGCAAAGATTTCCACTTGCCCAACAGAAGGACCTCCCCTGTTCTGGGGGCTACCCAACACCCTCAGAGCCATTTGCTTGCACTGCATATTGTTAGAGGAACAGGTTATCTGAATCCTGCCTTTATGGCCAAGCATTTTAATAACGGCGAACTTCACCTCTGCTCATTGTATTCAGATTTGTTCGATGTGGAGCAGAGTTTGAAACTTCATACAGCAAACACCAAACACACATACTCTCCCCCTGTCCCTGGTTACCCTGTTTGCCTTCTATCCATTAAGACAGCCATTCTCTAAAGATACGCCTCAGGTGGGAAGTAGCGTTGGAAGCAATATTATACCAAGAACTTTACACATGGCATGTGCCTGGTGCTGGAGTCACCACACATTATTTCCCAGTTAACTCTTTCCTTCCCTTCCCCTGCTGCTTCCCTAAATGTTATTTTTTGTAAGCATGGATCTGTACATTTGCACTCTGTAAGCCAGACTTACCTAGCCAGATGCTCTCCAGATGTTGTGCTCAATAACTCTCTTCATTGCCGACCATTGGGCATGCTGGCTGGAGAAGATGGGAGCTGGAGTCTTCTGAAGAGCACCAGACTGTGGAATATGATAATAAATTATTATTTATACCCAGCCACTCTGGGTGGCTTCCAACATAATATAAAAGGGCCGATTTGAACCTTTATTTACAATGCAAAGCGCCATACACATTTGTTTTTCTCTTCAACTTAAAATGGTAACCATGATTCTAAGCTTGCTTATAGTTTTTCCAGCAGAAAGAAAACTGTGTTGATAACTAAAGTAAAAGGATAATATATTTTCCTTTCTCATATTTTAGGACAGAAAACTCTTTATAGTTACACAGCAGTTCATTTTTTAAAAAATCCAAGTTGATGTTAGTTAACTTAGTTAATTCAGTTGACGTTCCTAATTAGTGTGTGTGAAAGAAGAAATTATACCAACCACAAAAAATGTAAATTAATGTGGTTTTAGCCTGATAGGATATGACTCCATTGTATATAAACCTGCTGCAAAGAAAGAAGGAATGGAGACTGAGATGTAACACTAAATATTTCCCTTATGGAGGCTGTGAAGAAAGTTCATTCAAGGTTCAAAACAACATTAGTCTGTGGACAGCTGATCTCCCCAGTACAAACCCGCAGTAATTTATATGGAAGATGTTCATAGCATGAATCATAGCCTCACTTAGCTGAACAAAGAAGGTGGGGTGGGTGTTGTGTTCATGCATACAGCTCATTGCACTTAATTATGTTTCTCTCTCAGTTTGATTCTACACATTCATATACATTCACATATACACTGAGCAGCATATAAGGGGAAAGGTTGGCACGGCATGTGGCATCAGAGCCGGTGTCAGGAGACATTTGCAGAGGGCTACAGCCTCTGGTCAAACTAGGTTTGCAGATTCGCTAACATTACAGTTTCTTTCCTAGTAAAGGTAAAGGGAACCCTGACCATTAGGTCCGGTCGTGGCCAACTCTGGGCTTGCGGCGCTCATCTCGCTTTATTGGCCAAGAGAGACGGTGTATAGCTTCCAAGTCATGGGCCAGCATGACTAATCCGCTTCTGGCGAACCAGAGCAGCGCACGGAAACGCTGTTTACCTTCCCGCCAGAGCGGTACCTATTTATCTACTTGCACTTTGATGTGCTTTCGAACTGCTAGGTTGGCAGGAGACTGCTAGGTTGGCAGGAGTTTCTTTCCTAGAAAAGCCAAAACAAGCTCCTAGAGGCTACCATAGATGTGTATACATATTTGGCTCTGCCTCAGTCAGTCTGGAATCCACACCCACACACCCCTCTGCATCATGCTATGGCTCTGACAGAAGGTAAGCCAGAACGTCATGCATAAGACCTTGCTATGGTATTTGAGGCCACAGAGAAATTTGCCTTCAGAAAAATTGGGTCTGTCTGGGGGTTTTACCTACCTCATAGCAATTGTCACAGCTTGGTTGTGGATAAGGCTTTGGTTTGAATCCTTAGTCAGGATGGATAGCAGGTGATGTTGGGAGCCCCACCTGCTGCTCCAAGGAATCAGGGTACCCATTAAAGGGGTCCAAGGACAGGTGCCTCTGTCCAGATGCCAAGACAGGGGCTGATGGGCCATAGCACCACCATCCCAAATGGTAATCTTGGAGGGGATGTATATCATAGAGCAATCTTTAACCTTGGATTAATCCTCGTCACAAGGATTTGAACCACCGACCTTGTGATCGGCAAGCCCTAAGCTCTGTGGTTTAACCCACAGTGCCACCAGCGTCCCGATAGATAGATAGATAGATAGATAGATAGATAGATAGATAGATAGACAGATAGATAGACAGATAGATATAGATAGATAGATAGATAGATGATAGATAGATAGATAGATAGATAGATAGATAGATAGATAGATGATAGATAGATAGATAGATAGATAGATAGATAGATAGATAGATGATATACACAGGCCACATAGGCCACATTATTCCTGTTCTTCATTCCAGTGTATAAGGGCTATACAGAAGTTGGACCAAAACAAGAGACATCCTTGGTAGGCAATGCTGCTACCAAAACCCACACTGCCAGTAGACCTGCCACTGCCACCTCCTTCTCCTCTCCCTGCATGAAAAGCATGAGAACTAATGAAGAACCCCGCTGGATGAGTAGATGATAGATGATAGATAGATAGATGATAGATAGATGATAGATAGATGATAGATATAGATTCAAATACAATACTATAAAACACTAAAAATAATCCGTATGACCCGGTGATCAACCAATGGGAAATACCCAAACGAAGAGAGTCCTCGTAGATGGGAGGGGGGGGCAAGAAATAGAAAGAAGGCATTCTCGTCCACACAAGCAATGCTTAAAGCAAGATTTGGCCTAATGCCGCACCAACAGTCAGGGAAAGGGGATTTCCACTGTTCCGCTGAAATATTTAGCCGGATACAGCCGTGTAGTATGCGTGATCCTAAGCATGTTTAGCCAGAAGTAAGTCTGCACTCAGCAAGCATGCTTAAGATTAAAGCCCTGCTTCCTCTATGCATGACAATTATCCTCTTTTTTCATCATAGGATTTTTAAGATTCTGCAACCCACAGAACTGGAAAAGGCATGCTTTGGCTATAAATTATATATGCTAAATCTTCTTTGGTGGTCATAATCTTCCACTCAAATGAAAAAGATGATGTTTCTGGCCTAAAATTAAGCAAGAAATAAAGTTTCAGAATGCTAAAGGGTAAAAAGGGTTCACACAAACATTGAAGGGAAGGCTGGAAGTGCTGCCTATTGAACTTTAAATACTGAAATCAAGCACACAGAGGTGTATTAGCTGGCAGGATTCTTAACACGGGTCTGTAAAAGAAATTTCCCTAGGCTAAGGGAAGAGAAGGAGCAACATAGGCTCTGGGGTGCAAAGAGGGCAGTGGTAACCTCTTACATAGGCTGTAAGTGGAAGGCATTATCAGAATTATGGCAGAGAGCTGCTTGCCTTCATAAGGGGAAACTTATGCTGGGAAGATCTTAGGAAGATCTTGAGCACATCATATGTAAGCAAATCAACACAGGTCACCTCCACATCATCAAATGTTCATGTTCCTGGTCGTGTTTGCTTTGGCTGTAGAGGCTATATAAACATTTCAGAGAAACTGCCAGGTACTTCAAATTGGATTATGAATTATTATTACTGCATGATTGCCACCACAATAGGAAAGAACTGCTTAAACAACAAGCATGATAAATCGTTCCTTAATATGTTTTTCCCCTGACTCTTCAAAAAAGCAGCATTGCTAAGTTGCATTTCAGCTTTTAAATTTTGGTATTTTATCCTTTGCATTTTCTTTCTTTCTTTCTTTCTTTCTTTCTTTCTTTCTTTCTTTCTTTCTTTCTTTCTTTGTTTTTTCACCTTACGATCATTTGCCTAGAAAAGATGACAACAACAACAACAACAACAACAACAACAACAACAACAACAACAACAACAACATTACCTTCCAGAGAACAGTGGTCATCCCAAATGCTAACAATGAGGGAAACCTAGGAGGCACTGAGGCCTAGATTGTGATACTGGAATAACAAGCCAAAGGCCACATAGGCCACATTATTCCTGTTCTTCATTCCAGTGTATAAGGGCTATACAGAAGTTGGACCAAAACAAGAGACATCCTTGGTAGGCAATGCTGCTACCAAAACCCACACTGCCAGTAGACCTGCCACTGCCACCTCCTTCTCCTCTCCCTGCATGAAAAGCATGAGAACTAAAGAAGAACCCCGCTGGATGAGTCCAGTGGCCAACCAGACGTGTATGGGAAACCCACGAGGAGGACCTGAGCTCAACAGTGCTCTGCCCATCTGCGATTCCCAGCAACAGGCATTCAGGAGGAGACTGTCATTGACTGTGGAAGTAGGACATACATCAAGGTATCCCACATGCTATCTACCAGCCACTGACAGCCTTATCCTCTGTGAATTTGATGGGTCTTCTTCTAAAGTCATCCAAGTTGGTGGCCGTGTGAGGTTGCACATGCGCAAAGAAAGCCAACCAATTTAGAACTTTCCCAGACAATATTTTTATGGCACTTGAGATCTGCAGCCCAGTTACACTTCAAGATAGGATCAGCCATAACCACAAATTACTGACACTGACAGATGAAGAAGCATTATTTGTTGCTTGTTAGCACTGCAGACATACTGGATTTAGTACCACTTTATGACTTCTTGTAGATGTAATGCTTTTCTGTGTGTACAACATGCTTAAGGACATCCCAGGGTAGCAGCTTAAAAACATTTGATTTTTCAAATGCCTGTAGCTTTCAAATGACTTTTGGGAAACGGCAATAAAAATTATTTTACTTGGTACTGTCATCTTGAAAAATGATGTGACTTTTGGGTAAACATCAGCATGCCATAAAAAAGGGTTTCTCGCATCAGTTTTAAAAGACTGGGTAAAGAGCCCAGAAACAGCTAGATTTGAAAGCACAAATAGCAGGTCATTAATTATGCACCTCGCTTTTCTGTGTGCCACTTTAAAAAGCAAGATATATATTTTAGGCAATCACACATGAAGATAAGGCAAATGCACGTTTTATTAAAATACTTAAAAAGTTGTTTATAATTAACATGCAATAAAATAAATGTATAATGAAATAAAATGTTTATTGAAGTATTTAAAAGTTTTTTGTGGTGGTGACAAAAGTAGCTGTACAGTATGTATGTTAATTTCCTTGTTATATCTGTGTATATATGGCAGGCAGGGGGGCAAATCAAAGCTGTACTTAGCTATTAACTCTGCTTTTACTCTATAATTTCTGCACAATTCCCAAATCTACTGTAGGGGGTGGAGGGAAAACCCAGAAGAGGTTTAGATAATGCGGGGAGGAGAGGAGAACATTTCATCACACAAGGAAAAATTGTCCTTGTGCTACATTGAATGTGACCCTACATCTTAACATTACATCAGCAGATGGCCACTCATTATCATTTGGAGCCTAACGGACAGATCCCCAGGGTTTCCCAAACTTGGGTCTCCAGCTGTTTTTGGACTACAATTCCCATCATCCCTGACAACTGGTCCTGCTAACCAGGAATGGTGGGAGTTGTAGTCTAAAAACAGCTGGAGACCCAAGTATGGGACATCTTGGAAAGCTAGACACAGCCTCAGTGATCATAAGAAATGTATGTGCTCTGTAATGGTATTCATAAAACTATGAAAGGT
The DNA here is from genome assembly GCF_964106915.1 of Podarcis gaigeae. Classification (NCBI taxonomy): domain Eukaryota; kingdom Metazoa; phylum Chordata; class Lepidosauria; order Squamata; family Lacertidae; genus Podarcis; species Podarcis gaigeae. Next base: position 80,911,675 of record NC_139679.1, on the reverse strand, counting down.
GCAAGATATGGTAAGTATGGCAAGCAATTAAATTCTTAACAGTTCTAGACATTTCTCAGTTCTTATTGGTAAATGTTGGTATTTACCAGTTAGTGCTATCACCAGTGGCTCTCAAATTTTTCTGTTTCAAACAATATTTATTCATTCATTTGCAGCATCTTTACACCACCCATAATAATACATTGTCTGGATGGTGTATCGAAAATAATTACTGTACAATTTATGGGGCTAGGTCCACAGTGCTCCTTCTGCTCCCTCTGCACCAGTGGCATAGCGTGGGGGTGCAGGGGGGGGCCATCCGCACCGGGCACAACATCTGGGAGGGCGCGCTCGCACTCGCAGCTCTCTGCCCCCTGCTAAATTCCACAGGTTAGGGGACGCAAATTACTTGCCTTGCCCCGGGTGCTGACAACCCATGCTATGCCACTGCTCTGCACGAAGGGAAGAGTCGGTTTTTGGCACTTGACCAACCCCCTTACAGCCCCTGTGCCTCTTCCTGCACTGTTTCAGAGCGTTCCTAAATCCTCTGGAGCAGCTTTGTAAAGAGCCAAGGGTATCTTCTGCCAATACCCTTCTAGAAACTGATCCGAATGATCTGCCATCAGAAGGCTCTGTCAATCAATAAATTAAAAACACTTTGGTTATAAAACATTTAAAAAATTTTAAATCAATTGGAAGGATGCAATTCCACATGAGACTAGGCATTATTGAAGAACTTTTACCATAGATACTGTTCTTCACAGATAAAAAACAAAACTCCAGCAACTTCACAGTGTTGCTGAATCTCAAGTCACTTAGGTAATGATATGCTTCGATTATTCAGTTTGTCTTCTCTGAGAATTGGGGCTTCTCTGAAATTTGGCTTAAGATGATAAATGTGTCACCTACTTTTTTAGTTTGTCAATTATATAGTTTGATCTCATCCTCTGAAGTGCTTTCTGTCTCCAGATAGAATTTTATAGCAGTACTTAGTAAGAATAAATGTTTCTCTGGCTGAAAAAGCAGGGAAGACATGGAGTAGCACGCACCAGTTCTATGAAGGGACACCTGTCTTTATTTGCAAAGTATACCTTTGCTCATTTCTCTGACTAACTCATTTTCCTCACCTTTTTAGCTCACCACTGCTCTTAAATTTAAATAAAATATGGGTCATTATAACAGTTGGTGCACACTATACGTCAAGCAACGGGCTCGTTTAAAGCATGTGATCTACAAAGTTTTCCATTTCATCAAATCACGCTAACAAAATTCTACAATCTAGTTGTTTTTTTTAAGCTGAGAAGAAAAAAGCCAGAGAAACATTTGCTTTGGCACCAGCCGCTTTCAGATTTTTCCATTTGGAACAATGATAAATGACTTAAGCTTGATCATTTTTCTGAACCTGGATTTTTATTTTTTTGTTTAACATTTATTTACAGTTTCTATAAACACTAACACCTATAAAACATGGTTTACTGTTTGATTGCCTGGTGAACAAGCAGGCCTTAAATACATAAATTATGAGAACCTAGTTAATGAGTGACATGACGGACATGAAGTTTTATTTACCATTGGCATGAGCCTTCATATAAAATTAGTGGCATAAGAAAGCCAGGTTTTGTGAATGCACATAGTCATACCTATTCACGGCCTTTTTTTCCTCTTTTTTTTAAAAAAAGGCTTGACATAAGACTGTGGCCTATGTGTAATTTCATTGCCTGGAGCAAGGTTAGGGGAAAGCTGCTCCATCTGGCAATTTCCCTTTGACTGGCACATAGTTAAACAATGATGCAGTTTGACAAATTTCAAACCTGGCTTATGAAAAAATAACATAAACACAATAGTCACTCTGAGTAGATTGTCCACCTGTGCAAGCGGGCATGAAGTGTTAAGTAAAGGCTGCTGGTAATGAATAAAGATGCACTGCATAGCCGGATTAGGTCGTTCCAAATGTAAATCACTGTCAGATAAAGCACTCGTGTTTACATGGAGCATTAATATTTTGATCAGTGTGTTTAAGAAAATTAGCTTCTTAATGCAGATGTTCTCATCTGGACCTTCACACCCGGAGCATCAAGCCAACTCCTTTTGCCATCAGTTATGTCAACATCTCATAAATCTTCAGCTGCTTTAACTCCTATTCTAAACAAAGCTTTGTTGTAAAACTTGGAGGCGTGTTTCCTCCGAGTTTCATTTTTTGGCAAATTTCTTGTTATTTTGTTGAAAATCTGACACATTAATATCCAATTAACCATCTCTGAGTATCTTACTGACAAGGATCCCAGCCGTGATCCGATGCATTTTTTTTTTTATTGTGAGAACCCCCTGCCCCCCACCCTGCCAGCTGTGTGCATTATGTGAACAAGTAGTCTTTATAATCTCTGTTCCTGTCAGAAGACACTAACAATAACAGCTTTACATTCAACAGAAATTTGGGCTTGTGTTTTAACAGCTATGTACTTTGGCTCCAGTCCTAAGCATGCTTACTCATGAGTAGGGGTGGGCAGATCTGACCATTTCCGTTTCTCTCAGTTCCTTGCTTCTCCATTCTTCAGTTCTCCATATTTAAACATCAGTTTTCATTATTATTATTATTATTATTATTAAAGTCCTTCTGAAAATTCATCAGAAATTCAGTGCAAATCTTTCGTGACATCCACACTTTTCTATGCTATTTTGGCCAATAGAGACATTTTTGCCAAGCAATTTCCTTTAATATGTTGAATTTTTGTATGCTATTTTAACAAATGTGTGCATTCCAGGCACACTTTCCGCCTTTTCTTACACATTACTAGACTGGGGAACAAGAAGTGCAAATTTCACAGAATGGCTGTGTTTTGGTTTGCCCTATTCTAGATTGGGAGCATTCCAATATGTGGAGACACCAGAATGTTTTGTTGCAGATTCCCCACTTCTTAATTTTAAAGCTGTGTACTGTGTAAACCTGCTATCCAGTTTGAGTGAAACAATGTATGATATTAAATGCATGATTTAAATTAATAGGGGGTTTTAGAACAAAATACGTACATATGGGAGCAGGATTTAGACAATGCTGGGTAGGCGTGCTTAATTCTTTCCTTTTGCCACAATCCTAAAGCACATAGCCGAGTCTGGTATAACAATGTTTTGGTCACGATTATGGATGGGTGGGAAAGGAATTAAACTCTCTCCCTCCTTCTCTGCCTGCCACCATCTTCAGGACCCTCCATGTTGGTTGTTTACACTAGGAAATGGGCAAATTAAATGCGAGAACACACTGAATGTCGGCTCTATTTTGGCTGTTACCAAAGTAGTTTGCAGGTTGTCTCTGAGAACGGTGCAATCTGATATCCATAATCAGCTTCTATGTTCGAGCCAAAGCCTTTACAGATAAATCAACAACTGTGTCCTATTGGGTTGTTAATTGACAATAGTTTATTTTGTAACTGTCTCATTGGCTTTCAGCATTCCCAGCGAATAAAAGGAGCAGCAGCAAAGTGAAAAGCATCTGTCAATAAAGTATTATTTCAAGGTCCATAAAAATGCCAGCGGCCAGTATTAACATGGTTATGGCTCACATAGCTCTGTCATCACAACCAGGAACAACTTCTCTTGCCAGAGCATAGCACAAAAACCTGTCTGCCTAGCATGTTATCCTTGAGGCATGCGATGTCAAAAGGAGGAAGGAGGAAGATAAGTGTCTCGGTGAATGTGATGGGGTAGAAAAAATAAAGTGAAAATGTGGAAAGCTGGACAAGTTCAAATCCAAAATCCACAAGGACTTTCAATACTTTTATAAGCCTATTCAACTAAGCCTTTCAGGCTATCACGTGCATCTGTACAGACATCAGGATATTTAGGCATTAGTTCCAACTACAGCTCCAGGGGCTCTCTGATGGCCTCCTCCTGACATTTTCCCAAGCTGAAGGAGAGGCTAGACATGCAGTATGAGTTTCTGCTTGAGTGGGTTAAGTGAAGAAAGGCAACATACATGTAAAAATAGCATGAAAAGCATAATAGCATTTACTTCCAAGAGGCAGGCCAGAATCTGGCACGAGGTATTCTTTTTCACATACTTGAAACAGCAGACCAAGGAGTCTCCCCAGATGCATCTCTGGGTAGGCACTCCAACTTGCCATTGCAAGAAAGGAGCTTGCAGGAGGCAATCAGTGGTCCTGCTGGGACAGACATCATAAGCATAGCTTGGAGGATTTAGTACCACTCCATACTTTCACACTAGGAAACCTGTAAGTTAAACAACTATATAATTTTCCATAGACATCTGAAGGCAGCCCTGTTTTGAGAAGCTTTTAATGTTTGTTTTTGTTGTTGCTGGGGCAATCCAGTCAGATGGATGAGGTATAAGGAAATTATTATTATTATTATTATTATTATTATTATTATTATTATTATTGTTATTATTATTGTTGTTGTTGTTGTTGTTGTTGTTGTTGTTGTTATTATTATTATTATTATTATTATTATTATTATTATTATTATTATTCAAATCAAGTTTACCACCTGGATCCAGGTATTAATTCCAGCAACTCCAGCACATTTCATTAGGGTGTCCACCCAGGGATGGTTGGTTATTTATTTATTTATTTATTTATTTATTTATTTATTTATTTATTTATTTCAATAAAGGAAGAAGGGGGGAATTACAAGTCAAACAAAAATAAGGAAGAGCTACAGAGGCAAAAAGGTAACAAACAACCATTACAAGAGTGGTCAAGAAGCCAAAACAGGAGTTTTTCCCTGCAGAGTAGAAGAACCCATGCCAAGCTGGCCAGAGGCAAGGCAGATCTGGAGGGTCAAGGGTGGAAAGACTCCGACTCCTCCTTGTTTTCACACTACAAAAGCAGCCTCTCACCTTCATGGATCTCTTGCCACAAAAAGTAGCCAGCAGAGCTCAGATGGAGACAGAGCCATGAGACAGAGACAACTGCAGGCAGAAGAAAAAGGCTGGAATGAATCTGAACCTTCTGCCTGTGGAAAAGGTAATCCTACTTTCTGCTTCTGGAACTTGGGAGTACTCCTTGATCTAACAATGTCACTGGAAGCCCAAGTGGTGTAAGTGGCAAGAAGTACCTATTTCCAACTATAAAAGTTTATTGATCCAGGATAGGTTTGCCACAGTCATCCATGCTCTGGAAATCTACTACTTTGGAAATATCCCATGCAATGATTGTCCACTCTATATGGGGCTAGACTTGAAGATTGTTCAGAAGTTGCAACTAGTGCAGAATGTGCTGCCCACCCATGAATATTGAGCAGCTGGTTGCCTATATGCTATTAAGTCCAATTCAAGGTGCCAATATTAACCTATAAAGTGTTAAAACAACTTAGTACCCAGATACCTGAAGCACAACATTTCCCAAGACCAGCATGCCCATGTATTCAGACATGCAGCGGAGACCCTTCTTAAAGCCCCAACATCGGGTGAATCACATTCATGTAGTGACGTGGGACAGGGTCTTCTCTGCAGTGGCCCTCATTTATAGAATTCCCCTTTTTTAGGTATGACTGCCATCACTGTTCATTAATCTACATCCACCCAGGCCTTTGTAATGGGGTTGAGTGGCTGTGAAATTATGGCTCCACCCTACTGTTATGACAGTGAGGCCTCAACTGCCCCCCCTCTGATTTTCTTGATGTTGTTTTAATGATATTTGAGGTTTTATTGTCAGATACCTGGAGATCATGAGAGTCTGACTAAAAATCGAATAAATAATAAATATTATTATATTCTGAGAAACACCTGCTACATGCATACTCTTAATCTTTTTGAACCACTTGTAGAAAGAATTCCACTGGCTTGACTCATGTCTGTGATTTAGAATAAACCAAAAGTAATAATATTAATATAATGGAGTTACACTACATTCACTACAGAGCTAAAGCCCAGAAAACCATCCATTTTGGGGGGGTGGGGAATTGTTCACCTGCCAAACATTATTTCAAAAGGTGCATTAGATCCTGTCTGTGTAAATTTTAAATAACTTTTTACGGAAGGCTATATAGTGACATAAAAACTTGTTGATATATACCTTTCATGTCTGTATAGACTTATGAGCCGTTTTTATTGCAACCTTAAATCAGAGCGAACCGATAGCTGTCCCCATAAATAATTCTTACTTATAATTCAATATTATGAATTGAGACCCGATGAATAAAGAATAAGCAATAAAATATTGTGTAAACATCTGTGCCATTAAAAGATTGGCTTTAGGAACATCCAGTCCAGTTTGCTCTGTCTGCTGGAATAGCAACTACCTGTAATATTAAAAGGTCAGCATAAACAGTAAAAAGTGTTAAGTTTTAAAACACGCAACTCAGGCACATTCATTTTCCTGTAGTCTTTGAACAACAGCTAGGTTTTTCCTATGAAAAGACATTTGTGATTGTGTGTATTGGGAAAGGCATCACTAAAAGATTTATTTGAATGCTACATTTTGAACTTCTTTAATTATTGAACTTTATATGTAACAGATTGCAGGCAAACTGCACATACTGGAATTAGTTACTGTATGTGTATTTCTGTTCTTATCTAAAAGTCCCTATTGATCACTGTTAATTGTACCTAGTGTGTGGGAATGAAACAATACTTAGACAATAGATCAAATTAACTTCCCTACAGGATTGCCTTCAGACAGCTTGGGGGTTGGATAACTCCATACCCTCCAACATTTCTCCAATGAAAATATGGACATCCTAATGAAAAGTGGAACATTCCAGGACCAGATCAGAAATTGGGACAGCTTCTCTAATTCAAGGACATCCCTGGAAAATAGGGACACTTGGAGGGTCTGCTATTGTAACTAAATCCCAGTGGTGAGAGGGAAGTGTAAAACTGTTGTGTGCATACACTCGTTCAAATAGACAGCAAGGGAAGATTGTAAGTGAAGGATCTATTGTAGCACAAGGGAATTAGAAATTATTCCCACTATGGTAAAATGCCCTTAGGGAACTTCTACAAGGCCCTGGCCTCTGGAGATTATTAGGCAAGTCACTCAGCATGTCCAGTTGTCCCAGGCTTCCTTTCATATCCCTCCTGCCTCCACCATCAACTGAGTCACTAGGTTTCTCCCTCTATATGCTTAACTGTGCATAGCAAAGCTAGCATACATTACCCCTAGAATTGACACAGACCAGAGTTCATTCATTAATTTAAGTACAGTGGTACCTCAGGTTAAGTACTTAATTCGTTCCGGAGGTCTGTTCTTAACCTGAAACTGTTCTTAACCTGAAGCACCACTTTAGCTAATGGGGCTTCCTGCTGCCGCTGCACCGCCGGAGCACGATTTCTGTTCTCATCCTGAAGCAAAGTTCTTAACCTGAGGTAATATTTCTGGGTTAGCGGAGTCTGTAACCTGAAGTGTATGTAACCTGAAGCGTAAGTAACCCGAGGTGCCACTGTAATAAGGAAATATTTATGGAAAACAACCATCTGAACAAGTAGTCGTGTAGTAAAGTCATAGTTGGCACACAAGATGTCTGCTGAATTTTTATTGACAGAGTATTCCAGAGGACTGGGCCAATAATCTTGTTATTGCCAAATGAGGATCACCAATTCAGGGAACAACCAGCGACACTCCTGTAGATTATCTCAGTGATTGAGCTGGGATAATAAAGGTTCAGACAATCCCCTGAGGCACCCTGGAGCTAAGGTGTTCAGGGCTTTGCAAATGAATAAAAGATAATTAACCAATTAATTAATTAAATTGCCTAATAAATTAATGAATTGCCTCCTCAGCTGCTCTCTGCTGTGTTACGCAGGAAATACAGGTGTGATACTTCCTCACATAGAAAGTGAGCCAACAGCAGCTAGCTTGAGGAGCTTCATTTAGAATTTTTTTAGATTGACAAAATGGTGCGGTGGGGAAAGGGTTAAATGCAGCCAGAATTTCTCCAATCAAATTAACACCCCAGTCTTATTTAAAAGTAAGATATATAGTAATAATAATAATAATACTAGTAAAAAGAGTTGAGAGATGAGTCATGGATCTCCCTGTGTAACAAGCAGCCTGCCCCCCTAGCTTCTATACCACTGATTATGTTTAAGATTACAGTTTCGTAAATGAAAATTTGATTCACTTGATAGATCAGTATTCGGACCTGCAAAACCCTTAAACATTTTGTTTAATGAAAGCATTTTTTTAGTTCTTTAAGCCTTCAATATTCTAGCAGTAAAGTGGTTATATGAAAATACTACAAGCTGGCTTTCCTCCATTTCCATACCATCATGATAATTGGCAGGGTCGAAACTGTATATTTTCATAAGTGATTAGATTGTTGTTTGGATTCAGATTGAGCTAAGCAGCGGTACAGATGATTAGTAATTGTGGAAATGTTTACTAGTTCTAATTGTAGTGACCCAGATACCCTCTTAAAGCGATTGAGAATCCACCCACAGAATAGTTAATGCCATGGTTGGGTTGCCCCTAAATAAGTCTGATTTAACTTTGGTTCTTACTCTCAATATTATCTGAGGTCCTTTCATGGTTTCCCCTTTTTTCTTTTTTTACATATTCTTTAAAAGGCTTTTTCTCCACCCAAATTGTTTCGCCTGTAGTGGAGTTTTGTTTTGTTTTTTAACAAGAGTAGTCTGAGAAAATGAAATTAATACTTAGCTCACATCTGGTCATTAGTGGCTTACCTGATGCCCATGCACTACACTCTCCTAGCCAATCAATGTCACCCGGTGCTCAGCCTGACAGTACGACCAAAGGTCACAAACATTTCCCAATAGCTTAACACTCTTAACTGAGCCTGCCAGGATTGTCAGACAGCTGAATGGACTGGGTAGTTGACTTCAGACCATTGATAGACAGCAAAAGCCAACTGCTATAATGAACCATACCTTTGAATATATTGCCTAGGCTTAGGATTACTTACAATTGTGGATAGTGAGGTAATGCAGGGACAATCTTTATAGAAACTTGTTCAGATGGAAAGGGGCTCAAAGTAGGGTATTCCTGGTGTGCTTTGTTTGAGCAGCCAATCATAAACAAGCAAATAAGAACACAAGAAAAGTCCTGCTGGATCAGACCAAAGGGCTGTCTAGTTCAGCATTGTGTTCTCACAGTGGCCAACCGGATACCTATTGGAAGTTCAGAAGCAACAACCGTCTTCCACTTACAATCTGCAACAACTGGTATTCAAGACACACAGTCTCCGATGATGGAGGTAATACGGTAGCCATTGATAGCTTTATCTTCCATGAATTTTGTCTTATCTCCTTGTAAAACCATGCAGTTTGTCAGCCGCCACTGCATCTTGTGATAAGAAATTCAGTAGTTTAGCTGTGTCCTGTGTGAAGAAGTAGCAGAGTCAAGAAGACAGCACAGCTCTTCATGCAGCTTTCCTGTAAGAAAAGGTTGAAGTGTAGGTGGGTTCCCACGAGGCAAGACCCAGTGATAACAGCAAGAACCTTTATTGAACTAACAGAACTGGACAACAGGGGCAAAGCAACTGCTTATATACATTTCTGAAGGCCTGGGCCATCCCCACTCCCAACGTGATTGGCTGTCTAAACTTCCAAGCTGCGAATCATAACTCAGAGTTTAAGGGCCAATGGCAGAGGCCCAAATCCTGAAATGTTCTGTGATTGGATATCACGCATTGAATCAGAACACAGGGGCTCAGAATCCTTAGTCCAGACTCAAACACAGACCACTGAATACTTAACAAAGGTCCTGGGGGCTTCTAAAATGGTTGTGTTACAAGAAGCAAATGCTCTCAGAACTAATTGTTTCTTAATTTACGCTCTACTCTTAGCTGGTGTGGCTGTGTTTATATCAGCGCAGCAATCCCCCAGTCTTCGGAGCTGCTATCTCATTCTTCTGGAGGAGCAACTAAATTTGATCCTTGCCAATTTAGGCCAACCTAAACTGCTCTGTGGTAGGCATCTGTTATTTCACCACAGCAACAACACCTAGATCAGGCATAGGCAAACTCCACCCCTCCAGATGTTTGGGACTACAATTTCCATCATCCCTAGCTAACAGGACCAGTAGTCAGGGACGATGGGAATTGTAGTCTGGAGGGCCAGAGTTTGCCTATGCCTGACCTAGCTCAATAATCCCTCCACTCATAATACAGAAATGCTACCAAGAGCCTAGCAAAATTCCTAGCCCTCACCCTGTTGACATTCCAAAGGAGTGGGAAAACCCATTTTATATAACAACCTTCAGTGGTACCTTCCTGTAATAAACACCTTCAGCAGTGCCTTACCTGTTCATCCTTTGCACTTTTATAAGCATTGCTGCAGCAACCATCATCTTGCAGGTATCTGCAGATGCAGGGCATTAGGCTGTGATCTAGCCACACACTTCAGTAAACACAAAAGCAACAGCTGACATGAACATGCTCATGTGCTCTGGAGTTCTATCTGCAAAAACTGACCATGGGTCAGCTATGTAAAGGGAATTCTAGAGAGCATATGCACAGCTTTTGAGGTTCAAAGCAGATTCCAAAAGTGAGAGAGTTGTTGTTGTTGTTGCTAATATATTTCTTCTTTCTTTAATTGCTATTTAAAGACCAAGTGAGTCCCATCTTAGTGCCTCTTTAGCCATTCATTTATTTACTTGCCTAGTAAAACTCCGTTGTTCATCAAGCCCTAGTCAAAGAGATGGAAAATTTAAACCTTTCCAGCTCCTGAAGGAAAAGTTCCTTCCAACAGCTGTCTTGCTTTATGAAAGCATGAAGTCAGTACATCCAATCTTATGCTATCAATCACACAGGCTGACATTTCCTGCAAACTGTGTCCACAAGACAAACGGGGAAAGGGAACCTAAAAGGAACAACAAATTGCCAAAAAGCAGATGGAATTATGTGCTGGTGTTTATATTTGGCTGTTCAAATGAGCCCAGACTAAATGCCTTCTTCTGCAGAATTATAGCACTAAGCACTCATTTGCGCCATTGCTGAAAAACACCTGACACTGGTATTAAGAAATATTGGGTTTAATTGCAGTCCATTAAAATGTGGAAACGTCTTCAATGGAGGATTAATGATTTAAGTGAACTGTCGGCTTGCAGAGTATTTTTAGGCCCTCCTATACAGATGCAAACATCCTCTCCCGTCCTCCCTGCCTCCCTCTTTTCTATGAACTCTTGCTAGAAAGGTCCGCCACATGTTTTTCATCTCCCAGCTCTAGGTTAGTAGCATTTAAAAACGACTTCAACATCAGGTTTCTATGATTTGTGTCTTTCAGACGAGTGTTTGTGTGCATAAAAGTTGTTAAATTATTGCTTGGACTTTGCTCAAAACAATTCTAACCTCCCCTTAAGAGAGTAGTATTTTTGAAGAAGTATCAAGCTGGAAAGTCACTGGGTTTGTTTTTGTTTTTTATAGAAACAATCTCTGAACTACATGGGATTTAATGAGTGTCCAAACTTGCCTCTGCTATATGGCAACTAGATTAAATGATAAGGGAGCCCACAGCTAACCAGCCCCATATCAGCTTCTAGGCGATGGAATAGCTCTATAAAACATAAGTGGCTAGAGTCCAACATGTCTCCATGCACGCTGTGATCTCTAACATAATTCAAGAATTCTTTTTTAAAAAAACTAGTGCCACAAGGACATTTTCATATAATGAATAGATGGAATTCCCTGATTCTCTGAGAAGAACATTCCATAAGTGGAGACTACCACTAAGAAGGCTCTCTTCACACTTGCCATCCACTGTGACTTATTCAACAGGATATACCTGAAGGAGCATCTCCATCCTCATCGTTCTGCCCGGACACTGAGGTCCAGCTCCGAGGGCCTTCTGGCCATTCCCTCACTGTGAGAAGTGAGGTTACAGGGAACCAGGCAGAGGGCCTTCTTGGTAGTGGCGCCTGCCCTGTGGAACACCCTCCCATCAGATGTCAAGGAGATAATCAACTACAGTGGTACCTCGGGTTAAGTACTTAATTCATTTCGGAGGTCTGTTCTTAACCTGAAACTGTTCTTAACCTGAAGCACCACTTCAGCTAATGGGGCCTCCTCTCATCCTGAAGCAAAGTTCTGTACCTGAAGCACTATTTCTGGGTTAGCGGAGTCTCTAACCTGAAGCGTATGTAACCTGAAGCGTATGTAACCTGAGGTACCACTGTATCTGATTTTGGTAGCCACCCACAGTGGCTGGGGAAACCAGATGGGCGGGTATAAATAAATTATTATTATTATTACTTGTACAAGAGACCCCCAGAAGTGACCTTCATGTATGGCCAGGCTGCACCTCTAAAAGACAGACTTACATAAATGAAGACTTACATTCTTCCAAAAAGTTTTTTTTTTATATAATGATATTTATTAAATTTTTGTTTAAACAATAAAAGACATACATAATAACATAGTATTTTCCAATATCCACATTTCATTCTCATCTTTGGACTTCCTCACATCTCTTGTTCCTGCATTCTAAACTCATAAATTTTGCTAGCAAATTATTAACTTGTTTCAATTCATATAATGTAATTTTCCAATATTAAATCTTTAGAGACTTAATTATAACATACTATTTATCCAAAATTTGTCTTTTCTTTCAATTGCATTTAGATTTATATTCCTTATAACTAATTTGTTGGAGCCATACTATTACTAATCTTACATCTTTCTTAACATTCATACAATTTACAATATTTTTGTAGATAGTCCTTAAATTTCTTCCAGTCCTCCTCCACCAGTTCTTCTCCCAGGTCTCGGATTCTTCCAAAAAGTTTAAACCAACTTTTAAGCATTTAAACTAATTGTAAATCAAGCATGTGTGTTTTGTGGGAGGGCATCTTGCCTAGGGACCCAGGCAATGAAAATGAGCAACACTAGTACATGTGTGGGTGTACTAGCTCTGCATTTTGTAGCTTGTGCAATGCAGTTTATAATCCTCATGCAGGATGCTTATTTTGCCATGCAGAGATGTCACTAGCTCTGGATTGCTTCTAGCGACAAAGATAAAAAATTCTATAATCTAATGTTTATAGTCAGGAGGAGAATGTTTATTTATCTAAAACATTTCCCCCAGCTCTCCAGCCAAAAAAAAAAAGTTCCCACAGCAGCAAACCCAAAGGTAATAATTGGAGACAATGGGAGGGGAAAGGGAGGGAGAGGTGAGAAAGGTGTTGAAATTTCCTTCCCGTTTGGGAGGGTGACAGAGAACCACAAGACTTAGAATCCTTCAGCTCCCAGTTGCTTCCCAGAATGTCTCTTTCAGCCCTTGCAACAACGTAAAGCTTATACACCGCTTTATTGTAAGAAAAAACTCAAAGTGGTTTACAGAAGGATAAAACAATAAAATCATCCCTTAGAAATTTACAACTTAAACTACTAGCACCTGACCTTGCTACGCCACTGCTTGAAGTAACCAATGCATGAAACTACTTTCCCAGTCCAGGAATGGCCATTGTTGATGAACTGGTCAAAGTCACTTCTAACCACTGAGGCTACCTGTGCCTCCAGTAACAGAGTTGGATCCAGAAACAACCACCAGCTGTGAACCTGCTCCTTTCAAGGGGATAGCAACTCAATCCAGGACAGGCAATTGGCCAATTTCTCAGACACAGGAACTGCTTGCCCTCAGGGCCTCTGTCTTGCCAGGAATAAAACAGCTTGCTCTCTGACACCCACTCTATGGTCTTTGGGATGCCCTCTGAGGAACCATGTGATTATCCTCTAAGTTAAATATATTGTGCATATTTGATAAAATGGAAGTCAAAGAGGCTTCATTTAAAGCAACATTTTTTTAAAGGCGGCATGGGGCTAATGAAATAAATGCTGTAATTAAATACCTTCTACAATGTATGGCCCTTATGTGATGAAGCCCAGGGTTCCTGACCAAAATTATTTGTGTAAAATCATGTTAAGTTAATCATGTAAAATTTGTTAGTCTCCAGGGTCTAGTGATCCTTGTACAGCAGAAAAACAAGAAAGTTAAAAATAAGATTGACAAGGAAACAAAGTTTCTAACTTCTAGGTATATCTTACAAATTTACGGGAGCTACTTTTGAATTCATTTCAGATACAGATAACGATAAAGATATATATCAGAAACTCTCTTTTTTTATAATTTTTTATTGGTTTTCCAACACAAATTAAAAACAAAACAACACACAATACATAGACAAACAGAACATATAAACATGTATAATTTCAAAACCTCTTTTTCATAAACCTTACTTCCCAGACTTCCCCTTACCTTCCCTTTTCTGCATCCCTGTTTTGAAATTTTTTCAACAACCCCTCACACCAATTGTCTAATTACTTATTTTCTTTTTTTAGCTTCTTCTCATACTTAATCAATTACAGCTATAATTCTATATTTTCCTTTCCCTTGACATTTTAGCACTCATTAATTTTACAACAGTTCTTAAGATATACTTTGAATTTCTTCCAATCTTCTTCCACCGTCTCTTTTTCTTGGTCACGGATTCTGCCGGTCATCTCCGCAAGTCCCATGTAGTCAATCACCTTCGTCTGCCATTCTTCCAGCGTGGGTAATTCTTGCGTCTTCCAATACTTTGCTAAAAGAATCCTTGCTGCTGTGGTGGCATACATAAAAAACGTCCTATCCTTCTTAGGCACCACTTGGCCGACTATGCCCAGGAGAAATGCCTCTGGTTTCTTATGAAATGTACATTTAAGTACCTTCTTAATTTCGTTATAAATCATTTCCCAGAAGGCCTTAATCCTCGGGCAAGTCCACCAAAGGTGGTAGAAGGTACCTTCAGTCTCATTACATTTCCAACATTTATTATTGGGCAAATTATATCAGAAACTCTCTTTGCTCATCTGAAGGATCTCATTAACATTTCCCTGAGGCCAGTTTTAGCTCTCATACTAATTATTTGCTTTAAGAATCTTGTATGTCTATAAAATACTACACTGTGCATACAAATCTGGGCTCATAGAACCTGTGTAGCCAGCTACTTTTCATAACATGTACATTAAGTAGGAAATGCTTTTCAACAGACACATTGTTAAGCAGGTCAGCAGGTTTATTTTTAACTTTTCATTATAGGAAAGTATGCTCCCCATTGACCAGTCCCATTTTTTATCTTAATGAACTACAGTATTTATTTTATTTTATTATTATTTTTAAAAAAGAGCAACTTGCGTATCAGCACATTCACTACAAGCTGTTAAGGGCTTGAGCAGGTCTATTTCCTCTATTCCCCTGTCATCCATTTTCTGTTCTCCCTGCTCCCTCAACCTCCAACCTAACATTCCATGTCCCAACTGCTCTCAGCCATAGACTCAAACCCAAGGTCTGCTTGGAGCAAATTAGGATTCAGTGGATCTCTGGCTCAGTCAGCCTATTCCAGGTACAATTGGCTATGCCAGCAAAAGCCCTCACCATGGCTCAGCTAGAGATTCATTAGCATAACCACCTCATCCCAGCTCAGCCATGGCTTGGTGTGGATATGGGATATATGCCCATGTTCTATACCAAGCTTCCTCAACTTCTGCCCTCCAGATGTTTTTGGCCTACAACTCACATGATCCCTAGCTAGAAGGACCAGTGGTCAGGGATGATGGGAATTGTAGTCTCAAAACATCTGGAAGGCCAAGGTTGAGGAAGCTTGTTCTATACCAGCCTAGGGATTGGACATATGGGGGAGTCATGGTGGTGTGCTCTGTGGAGATCCCTTACCTATGGGTGCTGCACACATAATGGGAGGGGTTGTGACCTTATTGGTTGAATAATAAAAAGAATTAATTTGCTACTGCACTTCACCAATTCAATCAGTAACGCATTGACATGAGGAAGGCACCTGCTGTGAACTTTTTCTTTATGCAAACATAGTCAAATGTGTACAATTTACATATGTTTTAATATGTAGTTTTTATTTTCCAATGTATATATTTAACCTCTGGTTTTATTTCTATTTTGACATTTGTTTAGGTCCACCAGCTTTTAACCTATGACTTTTGCCAGTAATTTTAATGTATATTTTATGTAAACTGTTTAGAGATTTTTACAATTAAGTGTTACACAAATTCTGTTAAGTAAATAAAAATAGATAACTTAGTATACATTCAACCTAAATTTCAGACTGTCTATAAAATCAAATTTCACACAAAAAAAAGTGACATCAAAGCCCTCCTTGAAAATCCAGGATGGTATACATAACAATCAAGCTAGACGAAAAATCATCAGCAACAACAGTTCTTCAGTTGAGTCCCAAATAACACAGAAACCCCAAAATAGCTAAAAACCACTTTCTGTACCAGATGTAAGTATAGCTATTAGCTATTAAATATTTCATTCCACTTATGCAAAGAACCTAATTTGATAAGATCTTGCTCAGAGTTTGGAGGGTTGCCGTTCTCAGAAATTTCTGCCAATCTAATTGCTGTGGAATCTCACCAGTAAAATATATATCTTCCATAAACACACAGATTTACTATTTAAACGTTGTTTTTTCTCCGGCATAAAATAGAAGTGCAACCTGATGCCTGGAAGTCTTAGGTGGCACAATAATTACATTACAATTACTCAGTGTAAGCCTAATTACCTTGTTGATTGTAGTGAAACACTGTAATGGTATGATGGCTAAACACTATAATGACTTGTAAGTTAAACTGCATAGTAATTGCTGTGCTGACTTTGAGAGTGGCATTAAGAGTGGTAATAGGAGGCCTAGAGAGTAAAGGCAGTCCTATCTGTGAGCATATCCAAGAGGTTGCAGCTGGTAGAGAATATTTTGTCTGGACTGTTTTGTTTAGTAAAGTGGAAGGAGGTGTGGACCTTATAAAACAAGAGCATGAACACTGCTTTAAATTGCTCCCCATGGCATCTTGCACAATCAGGACATAAATCATGTGTTCGAACTCAATATGCATTGGGTCATCTTCTCCATGCCATCACTGATCTTTCTTTGCAATCCTGTAAATAGCATGAGGACAATCCATGAATGGAAACAGATGCCATTTTCATTTTATTTATTACATTTATATACCACCTTCTCTCTCCCAAGAACCTCAAGGGAGGTGTACATTGTTCTCCTCCTCTCCATTTCATCCTGACAACAACCTATAAGGTAAGTTAAGCTGAGAGATGGCAACTGGCCCAAGTGTAAGCCAGTGAGCTTCATAACTGAGTGGGGATTTAAAACCTGGCCTCCCCAATCATAGTTCAACACTCTACTATACCACACTGGTGTAACTTCCATGCAATAGACGTGTGGCCTTAGAGTGCCTTAAAAGGAACAGAATAATGACTTCCTCTTCCTACAATCTGATCTACTTAAGTAAGTCCTGAATTCCATAGGCAAATGCTGAATTATACAGGAAGGAATATTTAATATTGTTCTCCACAGATGTTGTCTGTCCTATTAAATGCTCAGTTCAGTAACCTTGAATTAGATCCTTCTAACAGTATTGCTCTAACTAAAAGCTAGTTTCCATATCTAAAGGTTGCCATATTTCAAAAAGTGAAAAACCAGACACAAGCTTTTTTTTTTTTTTTTTGGCAAGTTTGTTGATTTTAAAAATCAAAACAAAATAAAGAAATTCCTTCCAGTAGCACCTTAGAGACCAACTAAGTTTGTTATTGGTATGAGCTTTCATGTGCATGCACACTTCTTCAGATACACTTCAGACACACTTCTTCAACACGGCTACCTACTTGTAACTAAGAAATTGAAGTTATTGAGCTATTTTTAGGAGGTTTGCCAAACAATCAATACTTCAGATTTGGGTTGCCATATGCCCGGGTTTTCCTGGAGATTTTAGCCAATTTTCGGAAATTCTGCCCAGAAGCTATTTTCGACAGATGAATCCCAGATATATCTGGGAGATTCCAGATGTATGGCAGCGCTAAGAAAGACAATGTGTTTCAAGACACTGTGACTTTACCACAATACTGGCAGGAGGGAGGATGTGTTCACAAGAACATTTCACCATGTGGATATTCAGGGTGGGATAATCCCTTGGTGGTGAGTTTTTCAGCCCAAAGCTGGTCATGTGAAAATGTCTGTTAATCACAGTTGCTTCTGACTTCCAGCATGAGTAAATTTCTAAACATGAAACATGCCTCTTAGGTAGCTGTAGAATGAATTATTTCAGGACTATCTCACCTGATTCAAAGCTGTTACACTAGATAACTAGGTGGGTCACCCTTTTCTTCTACCCTAAGTATGTGCAATGTAATAAATTAACCACAGAGGAACATGATTCCCATAATGATGGGGAGGAGCACCAAGCATAATCAAGTGTTTTTTTAAATGTACGTTCCGATATAAGAAACAGGTAGGGTCTGGTCTAAGAATAACAAACAGCACAATGGACAGACTGAGAGGGTGGCCCAGGTGGAACTGCATAGAGTCAAGCACTGCTGTTGGACTCTAAGATGCCAAGAAGTCAGCTTCTAGTGCTGAGGTTGCCCCACGTTGGTTCCAGTTCTTGGAGCATAAAGAGGAACCCGCCATAAGCTCCACTGAGAGGAAGAACTGCAAAAGTGAGCAGGTGAGGAAGGCGGCAGGATGGGAAAGAGGCAAAGGTGAGAACAGCTCAGACCCCAGATTGCTCCAGATGGCGATGGGGCAACCCTGGCAGAAGAGGGGAGCTGCTCCTTTGAGGAATCATTTCACAGAGTTGGAGGCACTTTCCTCTGTTGGTCATCATGTGGATAAGGGATGCCCTGTGTAAGAGACAGGGTGCATACAGTGGAAGAGCTGATTGGGCTCCCTTGGGTCCTTTTGTGATGGTCACCCAGGTGGGAGGTGGGTGAGCATATGGTGGTGGAGATGCCCTAGTTCAGGGGTGGCCAACTCCCAAGAGACTGCGATCTACTCACAGAGTTAAAAACTGGCAGTGATCAAAGAAGTTGTTGAGCTTTTTTTAGGGGAGCCACAGTTGTTGTTCAGCTTCTTTGGGGGGAGCCAATGATCTACCAGTGATCTACCTGTTGAACATGCCTGCCCTAGTTAGATGATTAACTTCAGCAGATTGACTCATTTGCTGTCCTGCTATTAATTGGCTGAAACAGTGCTCAGAATTAAATATATTTTACAGAGACTGCATGCCAGAAACAGAGCCTATTCTTTTTAAAACTTCAGCACCATAACTACTGAGCATGGCCACCGACCTGCCAAAAGAATCTGTCTAAAGAATATTGTGACCAGACTGTAACGTTTGCAGTTAAAATGAGAAACCTGAGTCTTCTTTTAATTGACTCCATTAACAACATGATTCCAGCAGAGCTTAAGTGTTATTTAGAATGTCCTCCCCAGTCAATGACCACGATTATAACAATGATGTTATCGTTGAACTTAACGTGTTTTATTTGGACTCTGTCTTACATTTAAGGTTGTTAATGTTGACATGGGAATAGGGGCTCAGTAAAGCAATTCACAAAGGATTCAATCTGTTTAGCAGGCCAGCCTCACATATGGATTTAATTTAACAGGAAGTATCTACAAAACATGGGCAGAAGATACTCGAGTTATTATTGTTACAATTTAGGAAGGCATCTATCTTACTTGAATCCAGCATGAGCCTATGTATGCGGTGAACTTTAGGATTACAGCTGAGGTGAGATAAGACGCAGTCATTCTGGGGGAAAATGGCAGAATCTATTTTGTTATTTAATAACTTAGGCTTATACACGGGGTGCAAAATTTAAGTGAGCTGGAGAACAAAGTTGTCCCCCTAAAGGTGTCCAGGGACACCAATCATAATTTTGGGGGGGAGAAATATTACTTTTCGGTTTTATAGACATCAGTTCTACAGACTTTGGTTACTGGTACCAATCACCAGATACAAGTGTTTCCCATTCTAGAGCTTATCCCAGGTAGGGGAAACAGTTGGCTTTAAAATATGATTTATTGGTTATTTTGATCGATTCTTTCATTTCTATACCGCTTAATATATTTAAAATACAGTGGTACCTCGGGTTATATACGCTTCAGGTTACATATGCTTTAGGTTACAAACTCTGCTAACCCAGAAATAGTGCTTCAGGTTAAGAACTTTGCTTCAGGATAAGAACAGAAATCAGGCTCCGGCAGCACAGCAGCAGCAGGAGGCCCCATTTGCTAAAGTGGTCTTCAGGTTAAGAACAGTTTCAGGTTAAGAACGGACCTCCAGAATGAATTAAGTACTTAATCCGAGGTACCACTGTATCTCTTAAGTGGTATACAGATAAGAAAAGCAACAATGGACAAAAATATTACAAAAATACAATTACATATAAAAATGCTACATTAATACAAATATATAAAAATCAATGTCATTTTTTCCCCTTCTAGCACACCTTCTATAGAACTGGTTTTATTTTGCTGAAGACTTTTTTCATAATGTTTTTATTATGAAGAAAAACTTGTTTAAATGATATAACAAAGTGTGTGGGTGTGGGTATACAGTGAAATGTATGTAAATAATAGGACAATGTTAATCCAATCAGATGCTTAGGTTGGGATTATATGCATATTTACTTGAGAGTAAATAAGCTCCAGTTAAGTCAATCTAAAACAGTACGTTAGGGACGCGGGTGGCGCTGTGGGTAAAACCTCAGCACCTAGGACTTGCCGATCGCATGGTCGGCGGTTCGAATCCCCGTGGCGGGGTGAGCTCCCGTCGTTCGGTCCCAGCGCCTGCCAACCTAGCAGTTCGAAAGCACCCCGGGCGCAAGTAGATAAATGGGGACCGCTTACCAGCGGGAAGGTAAACGGCGTTCTGTGTGCTGTGCTGGCTCGCCAGATGCAGCTTGTCACCCTGGCCACGTGATCCGGATGTGTCTGCGGACAGCGCTGGCTCCCGGCCTCTAGAGTGAGATGAGCGCACAACCCTAGAGTCTGTCAAGACTGGCCCGTACGGGCAGGGGTACCTTTGCCTTTACCTTTAAAACAGTACGTTCCCTGCCTCTGATCCACAAATTAAAGGCTGCTAAGAATCCACCTTTTATTTGTAGCCACATCCCTTAATCAGTTAATTAATGCATCTAGAAAAACCCCTTACTTTAATTTGCCTGCCAGCAAGTTAACTTTTTAGCTCCCTCTGCTGGATCTCTGTATATTCAGAGCTCACTTTTCATTGTACGGAGCTCTCTGAAGCCTTAGCAACAAATTTAGAAAGAATTTCGGAGCCTGAATAGCAAATAGCAAGCAACACTTTTATATAGGAAGGAGGGGTGCCTTAATTAATTGAGTTTTCAGCAAAAACGTAGATGCCGGAGTCCAAGATTTCAAACAATGTAAAATTATTATTTCCAGCGCAGTCCTATCTGTATCTGCTTGGTAGTAAATAATGCCCACTCCAACAGGGCTTGCTCTTCTGTGTATTGGATTGCAGCCTCAGAGTTCCTGTGCCCGGGCGGCATGACATTTGATAATCACAAAGAGCATGATTCTGATTTTGTTCAGCACAAGATACTGTATACAGGGCTACAAAGGGAATGTGAATTTCACATGTCAGCTTGCAAAAGTGCTCACAATGTGACAGTACTTTTTCAGAAGAAGTGGTTATTCTAGGATTCATGGTAAGAGAAAAGGTCTTCAAAAGAAGCCCAGAGAAACTGCTGTATATAAACACAGGATGGAAAAGGTTATTCTGTTGTTGCCAACTGTCTTAATACACTAGCCTAAATGATTAATGTTGATAATTCCTCTCCAGCGGACTCATTAAATCTGGACTTATTTTTATTACAGGCCTTTGACATTTCCTACTTTCTTAATATCAGAGGTAATGACAGTGGTGTGATTATATACTTATTCCTTTCCACCTTCAAGCAGTTTTCTTTGGCAACAGTTACCTTTTTCTCTCTTTTTCCCCCCTTACTGAAAACTTGCACACGGGGACTCATTCTTTCCTGAAAACTGTTAAAGCTCCATTAGCAAAACTAAATGGCAGTTGTTTTTTAGATGAATGCACAACAGCCCCCTTACTTCACACAACCTTCAGGGATAAAAGATTAAAATAGTAAAGGCACCATAAGAAAGACATTTACATAGAGGTATAATTTATAACGAGGGTTGTTGTTTTTTATCTACTTAAAAAAAGGGAAGGGGGAAAAACCCTGTCAAAAAATGTCCAAGCTAAACAAAGGAGAAATTACAGAATGGATCTGGAGCTCAGCCTTGAAGAATAAGGTTTCAGTCTAATTGAGATCATACGCCGCATGTGCAGTTTTGGCACATAAGCCATATTAATCAGAAACTCTTTAATCGTGGATAATTTCTCCTGTGTGTGCCAGATTGGGCATTCTGCTGCCGGGCCAGCTTTAGAGTCTATTTAAGAGAGCACCTTTGACTTCATAAACACCCGCTTACAAAATTGGGGTCAACTTCCTTCTAGGAAGGCATGCTGGGCTGGCTTTGCAGAAACTTTCCCTAATGATTAAATTGCATCTCAGATGGAAATCTACAAACTGCAGATTCCATTGGAGTGACTCTTCCTCATGATTGCAATTTGCTTTGAAAGTAGTCCTTGGGCTTCGAGCGCCCAGAGATGGAGCAGTGATCGGAAGATGATCCCACACTGCTGCCGTGTCAATTTTACAGTGATTGAACTGAGCATCGTTCAAACTACTGTTGTTACATTTCTGCAGAAAGAAAGAAAAAACCCTGCCGACTAGGGATAAATCAGACACAAGATGTGTTTTGTCTGCTGAAGTTTCTTTCAGGTTTTATGAGACTGTAGTGACATACCAGAGAAGTTATGTCTCAGAATCACAGTTAGAAGGGACCATGAAGATCATCTAGTCCAATGTCCTGCAGGAATCATTTGCCCAATGTAGGGCCCCTGAGATTAAGTCTCAAGCTCTACCAAGTGAGCTATCCCACCCGTTTAGGCAGGTCTCTGTACCCTGTCTTGTCATTTACAAATCCATAAATGAATTTTAGTGAGAGAGGGAAAAAGTGAATTAGAGGGCAGGAAAATGTGGAGAAGTGGAAGGATTCAAAAAAAGTCTGTGCTTTGCTAAGACCACTTTTTCTGTGCTTGATTTTTAAATTTTATTTTCTTGCTTGTCTCCCAGTT
The DNA here is from genome assembly GCF_964106915.1 of Podarcis gaigeae. NCBI lineage: Eukaryota > Metazoa > Chordata > Lepidosauria > Squamata > Lacertidae > Podarcis > Podarcis gaigeae. The sequence continues at coordinate 80,888,749 of NC_139679.1, read as the reverse complement.
TGCTAAACAGATGTTTGCCTGTTCTGGGGTCTTTCAGACAAGCCTTTTTGCCTTGTGCCTGTTCAAGTTTGAAGTAGTTTGTGGCCATTTTTCTCTGAACTACTCCTTTGGGGATGCAACTTTAGCTCATGAACAATTTTCAACAAACTGAGCTTTTGCAGTATGTTTGTGTGTGATAGTTTTTGTTTTGTATCTTTACCTATTCAGAATCAGGATTTCATTTTATTTGTTTTACTTTTCCATTTTCCTCTGGATTCTTCTGGATCCTAATCTTTGGATCCTAAAATTCACCTCTCAGCTTTCAAATGAGCCCAGAAACCCCTGTACCTTTGAATTTCTCTTTGGATATGTAGCTTTATATTTTTCTCTTTTCTTAATATTTAGGATAGGCTGCTATATAATTGTAATGTAGCAAAGCCTTTAATTAGTCTGGGCTGGTGGAAGTTCTGGGAGGCAAATTGAAGTAGAAATAATTGCTAACTTCATATGCCATAAGTTTTGCTTGTAATAATTGTATTTAATGCGTCAATATTTTCTTCTAGAGTTAAATTTTATATGCTAGTTAATTTTTCCATATAATCAGTTATTTTGTACCTTGCATATTTCCCCTTTCTCAAGATTCATTTATGCTAATATTTTTTATTAAACTGAAATGCATTCACTGGTTTTCTGCTAATATATTTGCAATAAATATTGTAATCTAAGTTCAGCCTCTGGGCATATCTGGTCACAGCCATTTGACCCACTTTTCATGTTTTTCTATGGAATCACAGGCCATATTTTTTCTTCCATTTGCTAAAAAGAATGAAGAGGAGGAGGATGTTTCTCATGTCAGATACTAAGGCCAACCGCAGTTTTCCAGAATATGATTCAAACAGAATGAAATTTTGGAGGAATCTTCTGTGGGCAGAAGAGAATATGATACATTTTGGCTTGCTAAATGATAGGGGGTTCAGAAATGCATTTTTTTTAGCTACTTTGCATCATAAGGCATGGTTCAGTTTTAACTCCAGTCAATGGATGGACTCTCACTAGATTAGAATCCAGTAGCACATGCATGGCTCTGATATATATTTATAAGGCAGTCAGAGCATTTTAAAACTGTGTGAAAGGTTTTGCATAGCTACTATCTTTTTTGGTGAACAAAGTAAGAATGAGACTGAAGCCTGTCTCTTTCATCTGTAGGTTTTGTTTCTTGGTCACAGTAGAGGGTGACACAATGGGAACTGACATGTTAATAGGTGCCTTTTAAACTCCAAATGGCTTTGGGCCTGTACACCTGAAGAAATCTACCTGTATACTACAATCTTAGGAGACCTCTTCCAGGTGGCCCTGCCACCTAAGGAAAGGTGAATAGTAATGGGGGGAAAGCCCCATTTCCCCAAAGAAAAGCAGTTATGACCCCAACACTGAGGTGTGTGTGTGTGTGTGTATTTAATACCAGATAAATCCCCTTTTATTATCCCAGACATTTTCATTCTTAATTCATTACATGCCTTTATATGCTGTGTCCTGGTTTTGTTGTGGTTTTTTCATGAATTTTATTTTGTAATTTTATTTGCAAGATGCCCTAGAAATAGTTCTATCAAAGTTAATCATATACTTCTTTACAACTAAAAATACAACAAAATTGCCTCCGAGGGTTGCCACTTCTTTTTTCAGCTGGCTTCACTCCTGCGCCTTGAACGCTGGGCCAACACATAGAAATTTACCATCCATTTATCTCCATGCCAGGAAAACATTTCACCTGCTAAATTTATGTTCTCAGGCTGCCGTTGAAACACAGGAATGAGGCCAGTAAAATAACAGCAGGAACCCTTTCTCTACTACATGTGCATCATGGATTACAATAGGTGATTCATATTACATTAAACTGAATCCCCGCACATTATTTTTAAAAAAAATCGGGATCAGGATCAAGTTCAAAGTATGGACAGAATTCAAAGGCATGGGCTTGTCTGGATTTTTTCATACTATCTAGCTCCTCTTGCCTAGCCTGTGTTTTCTCCCATCCAAGAGGGCACCATACAGAGCCCTTGAAATAGATGTGGTTAGGCTTGTCTTCAAAAATAACAATTTAGTTTAATGACGATTCCCTACATTGTAAGCCAACTGTACTGAAAAGCCAAAAACTTTTTTATTTATTTATTTCAAAAGCTGGGTATGTTTGCAAAATTTCAACCAGATATCATATCACTTATGAAATGCAGCCCACTTTAAAGGAAGAAAGCAGTTAAAAGCACCACAAGTATTGTGCCGGCCGCACAGATGATACATGTTATAATCAAATGTAAAGGAAATGACTACTTCATCACACATAACAATTTTCACTCTGGTATATAAGTTGCATCAGAGGTTGGGTTTGCTATTTGGTTTCATGTTTATTCCACCGCCTGCTTAAAGACTGTATTTAGGGGAACACTATTAAATTTAAACCTACATAGCCAGTGTGGCAGAGTGGTTAGAAGAGTGTTGGACTAGGACCCAGGGAGAGCCAGGTTCAAATCATCACTTAGTCATGAAGCTCCCTGGGTGTCCCCCGGACCAAACACTATCTCTTACCAGAACTACCTCACAGAGTTCTGAAAGATAAAGAGTGGCTGGGGGCAAACCATGAGTTATGTTCAATGTAGTACCATGTAACACTTTGCACAAAGAAACGACTTCTACTTGTGCAAGAGGGCTTTCCCCCATCTCCTTCCTCAAGAGTGCCATATATCTGTGCCGTTTTCAACTCAGGGGTCCTCCTAGCAGAACGCTATGCAAGGACACCGTCCACTGCTGCAGTGGGTTCTCCCACCCCCCATCCCCCCACTTTACTCCCATGCTCACCCCCAAATTGGCTTGAAGAACGTCCAAATCAGTGTACAGAAGGAGGAGAGGGGAGATCATCTCATCAGGCAAGCAGAAATGACTGCAATGACAGGGTAATCTCCTCAGCGGTATGTTGAATTGCTCCTTTTCTTCTGGGGGGAGTTTTGGGGATGGCGTGGGGCACATATGGGGGGAGGAGAGGGTGGAGAGTGCCATTGCACAAGCCAAAGTTGTTTCGCTTGTGCAGTTTTTTTAGCTAAATACAGCCCAGTTTATGTTCCTTAGATGTTCTTGGAGGAAAGGTGAGGCATACAATAATTCGAATTAAAAAATACATATGAACAGCAATCCATGATAGAATTAAACACACCTAAACCCATTGAAATCAATAGTTAAATGTCTCTAAGTATGTGATGGATTATGGCACTGATTATATAGCTATCTGTAGAATTCACAACAAATGGTTCCTTGACAGCTGCTATATAGCTTACATCCCCAATCCAAAGCATATGTAGAAAGTAAGTCCCATGGAAATTTGCGGGGGTGAGGCATTGACATCTTAATATAATGGAGTAAAAAGTACCAATACAGATTTAGGTGGGAATGCCATTTTTCAATGTTTCCCTAGATGTAAAAAGCTCTCTACCAGAAGAAATCTAGCAGAGCAGAAAAAGGTCCTGCAAGTTTTCTACCTGATGCAAACATTTACATGGTGAAGCAATAAGAAGAAATATATTTACAGGTCTCCTATCTTATTTCTATAAATCAATGTGGACTGGTGTATCAGGCAATACCAGGCCAGATTCTTGAACTGGATAGAGGAGTGTTAATATCCAGATATATTTAGGTGATCCTACTCTGGGATATTCTGTATAGGAAAACTCATCATGTTGGTGTAATCTGAGTGCCTGAGTGAAAAGGAAGAATAAAAACTACAGGCTGAGGCAAAGAGAAAGAGACACTGAAAGAAATGCAGAGAGAACATCAGGTGAGTTTGGGGGAGGGAGTTCTATAAGCAACAAGCACGAGGGGGTGCTTCCCTCACTGATGCAGGACAGTGATTCAGGATGATTGTTGAAGTATTTAAAACATAAATACTTTAAGCTGCATCTCTAGCTATGCTCAACCTGCATATCTGTAAATAAACTCAAATGTTGTTAGTGCAGGAGAAAAATAGGTATAAAATAAAATTCCTGGATACCAAGATCCAAGTTTTGAGGAAGTACCAGTATAAAAATCACAAAACATGCAGTAAAGTAAAACATGGAAATTTAGGCTGTTAGACCATTAAAATATGTGCCCTTTAAAGTGAGTTCCAAAGCTTCCTCTTCACACATTTGATGAGTTCCTTTACTTAGGAACTCTCAAAAGGTCAGATCCATGTGCTTTTCCATGCAGCAAAGGTTGCACAGGCAGTAAAACTTGGCTTAGTTACAAAGTGGTTCCTAAATTATTGGTATAGGAACAAATCATTTAAATTATTGGTATAAGGTAAAGGGACCCCTGACCAGTCGTGACCGACTCTGGGGTTGCACGCTCATCTCGCTTTATTGGCCGAGGAAGCCGGCGTACAGCTTCTGGGTCATGTGGCCAGCATCACTAAGCCACTTCTGGAGAACCAGAGCAGCACACGGAAACGCCGTTTACCTTCCCGCCAGAGCGGTACCTATTTATCTACTTGCACTTTGACGTGCTTTCAAACTGGTAGGTTGGCAGGAGCAGGGACCAGGCAACGGGAGCTCACCCCGTCATGGGGATTCGAACCGCTGACCTTCTGATCAGCAAGTCCTAGGCTCTGTGGTTTAACCCACAGCGCCACCCACGTATAGTATCCAATAAAAGCCATGTAGACCTTCTCACACATTGAACTCTCCAGCTGGCTGAAAGAAGAACAAAGGCTTGATTACCTAGTCCCTCCCAAGGTGAGCTAAGACTGGCAGGGCAGCTTACTCTATGGTATTAGCCCCTACATGCATTGATAAGACTTAAGCATGTTGATTATCCCACAAATATGACAAAAGATCAGTAATTCCCCAGTGACATCTTTCATCACAGTAGGTGTTGCACCTCTGAAATGTTTCACTGATCACACTAAAGACTGTAACAATATTTCCCACCTGCCATCTGAAATAACACCTTCCATTCTGCCATCTCACTCTGCTGTATAGATATAGCCTTCGTTCCAATCAAATAGGATTGGCAGGAAACTTTAAATTTGGCTCATTCACTGACCACTTATACATGTCCTGGTTTTAACAGAATTACTTCTTCATAAGTGATGGTATTTTCCATAATGCTAATTGCATTTACATGAGAGTAAGCTACTAATTCAGTAGAAATTAGTGTCAAATAAGGATGAAAAGGACAATATTAAACCTTACCTTTTCTTGGTCAGTCAAAGCTTCTGGTTTGTTTGTTGTTGTTTTTAACCTACATTTCTATTCCCCTTTAGTATCTCAAAAAGGAACCTTTCTCGGAGTTTCAGTACTATGCAAACCTATTTAACAAATTATCAAATCATCAGTTGTAAAGCAGATTATTAGCCAACTAAACAAATTTCCATTGGTTAACAGCCTTAATCTAAAGTCAACAAACTTGATCCCAAGTCATGTGTTATGCTAGACTTTAACTAGGATACCAGTTGCTCAGCACCCTCTGGGAATATGCCCAATAATATCACTGACATATTAATGGGCTTGTACAACCTAAGGGCTAGTCATACATTAAAAAACAATTACAGTTTTAACATACTTTTGAATACAGGAGAAATAATGTCTCAGTAGATCAAGGTATGGCAGACTTAAGAGAACTTGACTGTATTTAACTTGGAGCAATTTGCAACTTTACCGAGTGGATGCTTATTATGAAAAATAATTATGTTGCACTCCCTTTTCCAGTGACATCAAACAACCACAGCTATGCAGTGTCCCAACATCCAATGCACACTGTAGCCCTTATTGCCAGGGGAAATATTGTTCATAGTAACAGAGACCAACAGAATTCCTTCATCTCATCACCATGGCTTTCTGGCACAGGAACAAGCAGCAGAGATCCTGTGACTGATGCAAATTATTTGCTCGTTAGGCAGTTGTAGTTTAAACGTAAAGTTCACATCCTCTGAGCACAATCATTTTATGCAGGTTAAGGGAGCTAACAAAAAGTTTGATTCCTTAAGGCATTTCCTGCATAAAAGGGGAAATAGAATATGAGAGAGAGAGGAGCTTCAAATTTGGTATCATTGAAAAGGCAAATTATTTGAAAGAGCAGGGCAAGGGAAGTTAAGCTATATTTTTATTCTACAAACATCCTTGGGAAAACATCAGGCTTTTCAACATACAGTATTGATTTTGGAGGCCATTCAACAATGTGTGTGTGTGTGTGTGTAGTATAATATAATATAATAACAAAACATTTCCTCTTCAGTTTTTCTTAGCAATTGTATATTTTAGGTGGCAAAAAAAAAAAAATCTGCTATACATGACATTTAGAGAGAGAACCATTTAGTGTGTATTTTCATGATTAAGGTACTATTATAGAATAAAACTGCTGCTGGAGAGGTGGTAGGTGTTAATGCAGGGCTTAAGCCAGGAGGCCAAGGATCAGCCATAGAGCACTTCCAGGCTGTTGCTATTTTGAGGTAGAATTCAGTCACATTCTGGCAAATTCAAGCTGCACAATTAAAAGTGTTTTGTCACTCTTGCACAACAAACCCCCTCCCACCTCCCAAACTGGACTTTTTGCAATATGCAAAGTGATGCAAAGAAGGTAAATGCAAGCAAGCTCAGTTGAACTCAGTGGGACTTACTTTTAATGAGACATATTTCTAACTAGATCCCTTGTAAGCATGCAAACAACCTATAATCCTCCAGGTTTGAAATGTCCTGTGATATGAGGCAGCCAATGCAGTGCTGCTAAAGAGTTTAAATACTCTTAAACTTCCTGACTGCTTTGGTCTAATCTAAAATCAGAATTCCAACTAAACACCAGGAAGAACTTTCTGACAGCAAGAGCTGCTCAACAGTGGAACAGACTCCCCCAGAAGGTGGTGGACTCTCCTTCACAGGAGGTTTTTAAGCAGAAGCTGGATGGCCATCTGCCTTGGACGCTTTAGCTAAGATTCCTGTGTTGCAGGGGGTTGGACTAGATGACCCTTGGTGTCCCTTCCAACTCCACAATTCTATGATTCTAAGTATTCCTATTTGCTTTCTTGCAACCAAAATAAATTATCCTAACCTCTACAATTATCCTAACATGCTGTAGGGGTGAAATAATAGACAGAGGTGAGCTTAGGCAGACAACACTGAATATTTCTTGAAGAAAACAGAAGTTCAGATCTCTTTCATCTCATAATAAATTAACATATATTACTATAATAATATGATTGTTATCTCTGAAGATTGGCGTTCACAATTTCATAACATTCAATGGCTAATTCAAGTAACTGACCCAAGTAAAGACGTGTACTAAAACATTCTGTAAATCCCTTTATTTCATTTAAATAACATTTTTGAAAAAGATATTTCTGGTTTTTGTACAGGCCACAAGTCTCATTTCTCCACATCAGCGAGGAACAATAACCTCAGCATTTTCTAAAATTGAGACTTTTTTACTCTCAACACATGCCACTGGATTCTGTATGAGATATGCTAAGTATAATTTTTGTATTTTGAATTCTGGGTTTAAAGTAGAATGTGAATTGAAATGTTACAAAACTGCCAAGTTTTCTCTCTTCCAGGAAGAGTAATGAAAAATAAATATTCCTTTTCACTTTCTACAACATATGAATAAAGAGTATGTATTCATTATATTTCTGGATGTTTCTCAAGACTGTTTCAGATATCAGATCATATGACACTATAAAGTGTCTTCTACCTCTGCCTACAATCATAAACAAGAAACAAGCTTGCACATGAACAAGGTCCATGCCATGCTTGCCAAATGGGACTAGATTGCTCTGAAACTGATCCAAAAATGTCAGACTTTTCCTATAGTCTACATATCTATCAAGAAATACCATTAATGAAAAATAGTTACTGTCCAATAAACAAATTTTCTGTAAGAGCATAACACTGAATGTTTCAGAGGTGGGGAAGCCTCTTCTAGTTTGGTTACATTAGATGTAAAGCATTCATCTGTAAGGGGGCAGTCAGGGGGGAAGATGGCTTCTCTCTCATGGTTGCCAAATACATTCTCGGTTGTATATGCACTGATAGTTTGCTTCATGCAACCTTTTGGTAGTCATAGAAGAGCCTAACTGAAGCTAATTGGATAGAAACAATTATCTGTGAATGCCCCAAAATCCAACTATCCAACTATTCTGGACAACAATCATACAAGAAATATACAAAATAACTAAGCAAGTATTAGACGTCACCCCAGAACTGGCCCTACTAAACATCTTCCAAGATAATGATGCCCACTCACATCATAAAGAGCTCATAACCCACCTACTCTCAGCAGCCAGAAATATCATAACCAGACACTGGAGAGACCTGTCAGGAGTAAGCATGTATATTTCTTGGTATCAAATAGTATGGGAAACAGCCTTACTAGAAAAACTAACCAGTAACTGAAACTGACAAGGGGACAAATAGAAGAAGACACCTTCACCTCAGTATGGCTCCCCTTTATCACGTACACAGCCCAAGAAGACAACAACAAGAATCCACCAACAGCATCCAAATCAATATGGCTAACCTGATACAAAAACACCCACCTACCTGACTCACACATAAAAGCAAAGTTCACCACAGCCAATCACAAAGAAACAACCACACCCTAGGCCAACCCCAACCTCTCTCACCACCAAAGCAACACAAGTGAATAGTAAAGAGAACCCGCACAAGCGACGCTGACACAAAATCCCACACATACACTAAGTAAAATAGAAACATCGCCACTTGACCCTACCCCCACTCACCATGCCCCCCTCCACCTCTTCCCCCCTTTTCTTCCTAATGTAACACTAATGTCTCAACACATGAAACTGATCTGTAGAAAATGTAACTTGAAAAAAGAGACATTGCACATACTTTCGTAAAGCAATAAATCTTTAATAAAAAATATGTTCTTTAAAAAAGAAACAATTATCTCAGATTCTTCTGGCTCTTGAAATCCAGTCTTTCATTTTCCCAGACAGTTGCTGTTCTCACAATAGCTTTGGCCCAGGTCAAGCAGCTGGTCTCTTTCCACATCTAGCATCCCCATCAAGTCTACTGGGTACCAGTCACTACAGGGTGGGCCTATTTTTACAGTGTAGGACAGGGGTCAGCAAACTTTTTCAGCAGGGGGGCGGTCCACTGTCCCTCAGACCTTGTGGGGGGCCGGACTATATTTTTTTGGGGGGTAGTGCAAGAGCACCACGAGCCCCAGTGGCTGCTTACCAGTGTCTTGCGAGCAGCAGGGGCTAGCGGCGGGATGATGAGCGGCGCACGAAAGAGCTTCAGAGAGGGGCTGCTTTAAATGGCAGCCACTCAAATGCTGCTGCTGCTGCTGCTGCTGGGACCAACAAAGCCCAGCCCCCTACCTCCTCTAGGCAGGGCAGGGAGAAGCCAGGAGGAGGGAGGGAGAGAGGAGGAGGTGGCGGTGCCGTGTGAGGGAGAGAGAGGGAGAGGGAAAGAACGCACACGCTGGTGACCCATGCAGCAATTCCCGGACTGTCCGTGGGCTGGATCCAGAAGGCAATTGGGCCTGATCCAGCCCACGGACCTTAGCTTGCCGACCCATAGTGTAGGACGTGAGGATGAGGGACAGTAATTGGCTCAAAAGGTGCCAGTATGTTTATGTAAAAACAAGGATGTGGTGCCAGGTCCAAGAAGGGCTAGAGATTGCTTTACAATGAACCAGTTCTTGTTCACAATACTTTGGCTAGAGACACATTCTGAGATGCATCGAAAGATGTCAGGACTAGACTGTAAACCCCAAGCCCTGATCTTGGTTTGGCTGGAAGATTTGAACTACAAACAAACTCCACACAAAAGCTAAATCAAAGCAGTCTGGGACAGTTTGGTTTCTGATTTCAAACCCTTACGTTCTCAAGTCCTTGGATCTGGAAGTTTTGGTGTGTGGTTTGGGCCTTTCCCCCATAAATTACCTCCTCTTGGCAATGCTAGCTTTTGCTTACCGAGTTCACAGTGATATATCAAAAGAGCATTTACTCATTGTCTTTTTTAAAATAGGAAGCTTACAGAGATTAAAATACTTTTGGAAATCAAATGGAAGCTGCAGTTCTGATCAAGAGTGGGTTACAAATAAACACGTATATTATATGACCAAGCTATATGGTTCCCTAAAAGATAATATTGAAAAGAGAAATATTGGAAAGAGAACAGTAGCATTTATGCCATTTCAAAGCAGCCCCAAATATCTGATAGACTGACTCCTTCCCTACAGACTCCTTTCAGTATTATAAATAAAGAATTACTTTTTAAATTATTGTGTGTTTGTTTGGTTGGTTGGTTTGTCAAGCTGAAGCCATTACAAAAGATAAAATACATAAAGCAGAATAAAAAGAGAATAAAATGCATTACACAATTATTAAAATCAGACATACTGGCCGATAAGAGTTTGTTCCCCTGAAGAATTTAACTTATCAATCCCACAAACATTTCTGCTCGAGTCCCTGCAAATAGGCACAATTTGGCTTGGTCAAATTCTTACAACCCTAATTCTTACGTTATTATGTGATATTCATCTTGAGAGCAGAGAGCTTCTTGTAAAATAGAAATAGAAAGGAAGGATAGAGATGCTCCAAATTAGTGATGGGAAATCTGTGGCACTCCAGTTATTTCTGGGCTCCAACTCCCACCAGCCCCACCCAGTATAACCATTGGCCATGAATGATTGAAGTTAGAGTCTACCAACATCCAGATGACCATAGGTTCACCATTCCTGTTCAAAATAAATATATTTCATAAGCATGAGATATTTCATGCACAGTATGTAAAAGAGAGTATGCTGCTGAACCTTAAAGAAAGATGTAGAAGACAATACTGTATTTGGGACATGTATGGCTGGTAAAACTCCTTCTTCATAACTATGAAAAGTAGTGAAGCAGAGACCCTTCTTGGCCATTCCTCCTTCTAGTGTAGTACTTCTATATTCTACATTTCCACAAGATCAGGATGTCAGATGATTGTAAATGGCAAATCCATGTAGCGGTTATGTAAGGAGCAATGCTTCCAGAAATCCAACAGAAAACAATTGCCCTAAGCAAGGAGCATTCTGTTATCTTGGCTATATTCTTCCATGTCTAGTATTTTACACACAAATTGCAAAGTCTTAAACTAGAAAAAAAATATTTTTCCTACCTATTGCAAATTAGTACTTAATTTGGCTCTTATGGGATACTTCAAGATGTTTTATTACCACAATTGTTAATTGCTCCGGCTAGAGAACAACATTCTCTTTCCAGTGCATCCTAATTTCCAATTGCCCCGAGAACCTTGAGTAAGTGCCATATTTCTCCTCGTTTCCACAAAGTCTAATCATTACTGTGCATACAAAGCTGGGATTGTTTGGTAGGCCAGCTTATTTCATTTCACTTTGCCAGAGCCAAGCTAAACACCAGTTTTATTCACACAAAGTTGAAATAGTGGCACCAATGAATGAGGAAGAAAAATAGTTTCACTCACTTGGTTTTACACTTTGCATGAGGTTTACATATTCGCAGCTCTCTGTGTGCTTTGCCGCAATTTTGCTTTCAATTCGACAGTCTGGGTTGCATTTGAAATGAAAAATGTCAACCTTCTAAAGAAAATGTCTGAGTTTGAGCAACAGGAGAACAGGTTTTAAAATCATTTGGTTAATGTGTTTGAGAAACGCAGCACCCTTGTGGGTTCCTCTGAACGCAGAGCTGCTCTGAAAACCTGCTAGGATGCCCCAGGTCATATAGAGTACAGATAGAAAGTGGAAAGTCACTAAGTTGAATTCACTGGCACTTAATACTTTTTCCTAGACTTGCTCCTGCAGCTGAAACAGCAGATGAGACAAAGGGAACAGCTGAGAGAAATGAAACCATAACCAGCAGCCATCCAATGGCCATGGAGAGGTTTTATTTATTCATTGCATTTATATACCACACCTCCAAGGAGCTCCTGGTAGTGTAAATGGTTCTCTGCCTCCACATTTAATCCCCACAACAGCCCCCTGAGGTAGGTTAGACTGAGAGGCAGTGACTGGCCCAAGGTCACCAGGTGAGCTTCATGACCAAGTGGGGACTGAACTGTGCTCTCCCAGGTCCTAGTTTAACACTCTAACCATTACACCACACTGACAGAAGAGCCACAGGCAGAAGAATGGTCATCACCTGACTCTCCATAGCCACTACCAAGTATGAGTGACACCCACTTAAGGTATGGAAGAAAATTCAAACCCAAAGAGTGGAAGGACTATATCACACAGAAGAAGCAATAAATTAGCCTGGTTCCTGCCTCTCCACTGGAAACATCCAGGGATATTTTCATTTAATACTTACTGGTGGAGATAATAAAATATACACGACCCCTTTAAGGGAAACAGCTGTGACCCAGGAGAGGTGTGGTCTGACTGGAATAAGTTATTACTACTCTCTGCAGGGCTCCCAGACCTCATCAAAAATAGTGTTTTGTTCTACCATTCACTCAGCTGGTAGTGAGTTTCTATGTGGACGGCAGATGATCATACAGTAACTAACACAGTCAGCCTGGGTTTCCTGGGTTTCCTGATGGTAGTGTGAGCAGGACCTGCCCACTCATGAGGCAAAGAGAGGTGACTGCCTCAGGTGGCAGAATCTACAGGGGAAGCAGATCCAACCTCCAAGGAATGCAGCTGCAGTGCACTCCTTGGAGGCTGGATCTTCCACTTCCTCAGCCCCCCACTATACTAGCTGCCTTACCAGCACCCTCTCAGTGAATAGGGGGCATTGCTGGTCTCCTATTTGATATTGATCTTTAGTCCCTCCTGCCTTGCTCCTGATGCAGATCTTCGCTCCCCTCTTCGCTGGTAGAGGCAGGGCACCATTTTGTGGTTCACCTCAGGTGCTAAAATGTATTGGGCCAGCCCTGCATGTGAAAAACTAAAAATGGAGGGGTTCCTCTTCAGTTTCTCTCTGGGTGATGAAGTTAAACAGAGCAACTAGTCCCTGGAACTCCACTTACCTCTCCCAAACTGAAGGATTTGGAACAATACCAGTCCAACCTGAAGCATAGCCAATATGGCGCACAGAGAAGAACCTTGACAAGGGCCAGTTCTTCAGAAAGTATTGCTGCACCATTCAGAAATTTATGTGATCCTCTGTCCCACCATAGTACCACTGGAAACTGATGGCTTCACCCTTCTTGACTGTTCAACAGTATTACCTACTCTGGCATCCCTATTTTTCTGGTGCTGGGCTTCTCAAGTAAGTGGCTCCTGTCTTTTTCTTCCATGTTTTCTTAAATATTCTCCACGTTTATAAGGTGTAGTTGTTGTTTTTTTAAAAAATGAAATCTAAACCTCAGGATTCCAGCAAGAGTCTTCATAAGAAAAACACTTTGGGGATTATGTGCGGCTTATTTCTTCCCACCACTCATGCAATCTAAACACCAATTAATAACTCTGCTTTCCAGGTTCATTTATTTAATAGTTTATAGGGAAAGGCAGAAATATTATATAGTGAATTTTACCCCAGAGATCTCCATGCTTACAAGACTCGCCTCCTTATGCAGCTGCATAGTATTTTGCCTCAGAATGGGACCATAGGTGCATGATCCTGGGGGCTATGGCACTTTGTCCCATCCCCCCGGTGCTTTTTTTGAGGGAGGCATGCCCTCTCAATGTTCAGAGGGCATTTGGCTTTGCCCCCAGCTCCTTGTGACATTGCATTTGCAACATCAGGACATCACATCAGGCCCTCTCAATCATCTTGAGAAGTTGGCACCTCTGAATGGGACTCTTACAGAATTGGCATCTTCTTGCCAGGCTGATGAGACCTAAAGCTACCAGCCTTAACTGGAACCTCTCCCTGACCAAATACAGTTTTTACAACAAGATTTGACCCTTTTTATATCTTATATAATTATATTTATTGTCCTGCTTTGTCCTTGACCATATTCAACACTTAACCATATTTTCTGGAGGTCAACTGACTGGGTCTCAAGAGGGTCCTGTGAGTTCCTTGACCACTTGCTTCACCATATGTTCCACCTATAGGATCACTATCTGTATGACTGCATTACCAGTACTTGGAAAATTCAGTTTTAAAAGAAAGTAACTCCAGTTTCGGTTCACCCACACCAAAAAGGAATTATTTCCCATTCTAGTTCACCTGTTCCAGAAAGGAATTAGTTCCTATTCAAGTTCTTCCCATCAAAAAAGGAACTAATTGCATTCCAATTCAATTCACAATTCATTCACCTGGTCCTCAGCATGTTGTTTTTTTTCAGCTTTCAGAATTTTACAATCTGCTCTGCTGAAGTATAAAATATATTTAAGAAGAAAGAAAGCATCAAAACAAAACACACAGCGTAATGTGGACAATAGTTTTATTTATTTTTCACAACAAGTATGATCTTTAAGCTTAAACAGCATCAATTTTCAGATGGGTAAAAATTGTAAATGCAGTGGCCACAATCAAACACAGAGTTAAGTTCAATTAAACTTCTTTGTATATATGTAAATTGTTAAATAAAAATGGAATGGAATTTTTAAAAATCAAGTTCCACCGCAAAAGGAGTTTAGTTCACATGCTGTTCACCTGGAAATTATAAGAACTACTTGCAGGTGTAATTCATACATTTATAATTAATCCAAGGAATTAGTTAATCTGAGTTAGTTCATTCTAATCACTGTGCATTACACATAGTGGGGAGTAGGTTGAATTCCATTCCCAATCAAAGTCAGCTCATAAATGAAAATGATTGCCATATTTACAAATACTACTAAAATGCAGCAAAACAGATTTCCTTTGGACTCCTTGAAATAAAATGCAACTCATTTCCACTGACATATAGACATTTGTATTGCCACTGAACCATTTCTGTAGCTGGAGGGATATTTATTTATCAAGCATGTCAGAAATGATATTTAAAGGAAAGATTTGTTTCCATAAATAGTGATCATCTTGATGTTTTAATAGCCCCATGAAACATTCTTTAAATTGGAGTATGGAGAAACTGTGGAAAGATGGTTGTGATTTGTATCATTTCAAAAAGCAAATCATTCTTCAGCAAATAACGGTTTCTTATAAGTGCCAACCCATCGTCTGAAATGGATGAAA
This sequence comes from Podarcis gaigeae, assembly GCF_964106915.1. NCBI lineage: Eukaryota > Metazoa > Chordata > Lepidosauria > Squamata > Lacertidae > Podarcis > Podarcis gaigeae. The sequence goes on along the minus strand of NC_139679.1, from coordinate 80,873,700 downwards.
GAGATTTATTTGAATTAATATGTTTTCATTCAGGCCCTGGAAGAACAAGGCTCATATGCATAAATGTTTCAATGGATGCTTCTTCAGCAAAATGCTGAAACCACATGTTTCCCTTTAAATTGTGTGACCCAAATTCAGTGTGTAACGTTGCTCACCACCTGGGAGAACAAATTTTTATTTGACGCCTACAGTGGCATACTACAAACTCTTGCAGAGGCCTATTCTTGCTTTTTCCACAGGGTCAAGTTATTTCATACTCCAGACAGGAAGGTGAACTCTAGAACTGGATGAAGAGGGTATATGATACCTTTGTGATCCATTTACTTCTCATGAACTATGTTGCTGGTACAAGTGGTCTTGGTTTATCAGGTCTAGCTTACCATGCTTATACCCAGTATTTGCAGTGCTTATTGGGTCTCCTTTTTTATTTTGGTAAGTTTTCGAAGGATCCCTCCCTCAAATCAATATGAGTAGCTCGCAGAAAGTACTATTTGGTTCAATTCATTCCTTGGACAGTCCCTTCTCCCCACTACTGCTCTTTGTTATGATAATATTGACATGACCCACCAGTGCCAGATTTACGTATAAGCTAAATAAGCTATAGCTTAGGGCCCTCTCTCTTGGGGCCCCCAAAACATTTAAAAGGATTTTAAAAAATCTGCATGTACTGTACATTTCCAAAATATAAAATAAAACATAAAAAATAAAACCTACATACAGCAACAGTGTTTTGTGCTGTGTAGGCTCCTATTTGTTATGTGCAAATGGCTTTAGATACCTATCAGGTCCATAAATTACCATATAGCATATATTCAACAAACAAAAAATAACCAGTGACAATTTGTTGCTGACAAAGGACAGCTGGACATATAAAGGGCCCCATTACCTTCAGTAGTTTAGGGCCTCATCAAACCTAAATCCGGTCCAGGATTAAATTTGACGAAATGGCATTCTGTGTGAGTTTACTATTTTCTGACTTACTTATTTATACCTCACTTAAGCACTCAAGCAGCTTACAAAAATTAAGACAAAATAAATATATATAAAAGCAGCTGCCTAAAAACTCATCAAACAATTGCAATAGCATTCACATTGTCTTATATTTAAAGTATTTATCAAATGCTGGGGTCAGGCTTGGGGCGGGAAGGTATCTAAAAAATGCTGCCTCCAACTCACCTTTTCCCGCCACTTCTTGTTTTGCCATTGCAGCCATCTTCCTGCCAGCCATTATGCAGCTCCTCTCAGTGGCTGCCAGCCATTTTGTTTTCGGCTATAAGTTCCTTCAGAATTGTTATGTGAGGCAGTGGTCGGGGGAAGGCGTGTAGCCGCCATGAGAGAATTGCTGCTGTCAATAGATCTGGTCAAATTTCATCTCCACCCCTCCACCCCAAAATTGTTAACCATTTTTACCATCTGTGAATGGGAAAACGAAATTGGTGGGTACATTTCAGCTCAGCCTTAGCATGAGTGAACACAGCAGACTTTTCCTGGTGCTTAAAGCACAGTAATGATAGTATCAGGCAACTTTTCCTGAGGAGAAAATTCCACAGCAGAGACTCCATCACTAAAACATCCCTTTCACTGATTGCTACCACCACCTGTTCCCATCACAAACCCATCATCAGTCTAGTATTCTTTCCTCGAAGAAAAAGGGGCTATCCTAGAACTTCCTAGCATTTAGGGAAATAAGAAACACAAAATAAAGGATTTGATGTTCATGAAACATTCAGTCTGAAAGATCAGTAGCAATTTTTCCCGCTCCATACTAAAACATTTCAAAATCAGACATCCAGGCAGAAAGAGGGTCAGCCTCTGCCTTCATCTGAAATAGCAACTTAAACAAATATCAGGCACACAGGAAGCAGAGGAGGGCAGCCCAGAACAGCTGACCCAGCCTCCCAGTTGCACTTTTGCCACAAGAAAAGGTTAAAAACCATACCCACTTGGCTGTTATACAAATAACTTTGTTTCAACACAGTATGTAGGTGAATAAAAGGGACTGTGTATGCATGGGGAAAATAAATGTGATGTTAATTATTAATTTTGACAAGTCTATATTTCTTCATAATTTTTTTTTCAGGGCTAAAGTTTCAGGAGGGAGGAGGAGGAGAAAGCTTGAAGCTGAATGAGTCCCACTTGTGGCTTGGACTCTCACTGCTCAGCATACAATAAAATGGGTTGTGTTATGAAAATAGGTTGTGACAGACCATGGTGAAACCATGGTGAGTGTGGTCTCGTTTGTGTAATAAAGGGGTTTGCAAATGTGGTATTAAAACGGGGAATCTATAAATGCAAAGTAAGCTAGGGAGGATATTATCTAAAGGTTTCTGTATGTTAACTAGCTTCAAAGGCACCAAGACATTTTCAGCTGCTACACCAGTTGTGGTAAAAGTGTGACAGAATGTCATGAGGTTTGCCATTCAAGATGAAACCCATGGTTTATTTTTGACAACCACAAACCTTTTTGTCAAAACCAGCATGAAACACACACAAATGCTGCTTCATTCTGTGGCTCCTTCCCTTGGGGAAGAGCATTTGAGGACCCAACTCGATGCCTAGATCTCTCATCTCTTTAAACGTTGGCAAACAGCAGCTGAAGGAGGGCCCAATCTGGACCAGGACTGTGCCACTGAGGAATTTACTCTTTCCACGTGCACCATTTTTTGAATGAGAAACATCCCCCTGATATTTGGCCTTATTAGGAGGAAAGGGTGTTATACAAAATGGTAGGCAGAGGATGTGATGGGGAACACGTTCTGCAGCAATTCCTTCCCCCCCCCCATGCTTTCAGGGTCAGAGTAGGGACCTGGAAGGCCACTTGGCCTGAGCTTCACTCTCAGAGGAGTTCTCAAATTTAGGCACTTGTTGATTTAGGGGCATGTGATAAGTTTCACAACTTGTTCCTATGTCCATCAGACCAAAATGTGACACACATCTTAGAGCTGCACATTCAAGCAAATAAGATCATTAGGAAAGGGGTGGGAAATATATTTCCCAGTATCTAATTCTCATATCTATGGTGCTTGGAATACTGTGTGCAGTTCTGGTTCCTCATCTCAAAAATAATGGGAGCAACTCACTTTCTATCCACATTCTCCACTCATCACTCATATTTGTCTGACCACAGAAAGCAAAACACCTTTAAAGCTTTTGCAACCTATTAGTTTATCATCAAAACACACTCTTTCTGGTATCCCAACTATGGGAAGCTTTAAAGCAGGCAGCACTTGTAAATAGATTAGTAGATACAAAGAACAAGGTAAGTTTTGCACAAATTCTCTTGAATGGACTGATACATAGCTACTGAAGTATCCATGAAGTTGGCCCTTGTTTATCCAGTGGTGTGTCATCCTAATTTCTTCTATAGTAGCTGAAAAGCATTGTATATCCTTGGGAGATTCAGACAGTCTGAACTAAAAGCTTACAGACTCATTAGAAACATTTTAAACTGAACCAAGAAATGTTTGAAGTCATTTTGTGGCCAATATCTTCTTATGATAGTTAGATCTGTGGGTTTTTCAACTTAATCCCTCAAATCCCTGCTACCCCAGAAGTCATCTTCCATATATGCGCCAGCTTTTCTATGCCCTACCACAGCTTCCCACAAATCCCAGTTATCTTTTATAGAAAGGAATTTGTTGTGAGTGTTTGCGTGTGCATTCTATTAAGGGCAACTGCCAATTAAAAAAAATAAATTGTAGTTAGCGAGAATCCCTAGCAATTATTAATTAGAATTTGATTTCTCTCTCCCCACACACACATTTTTGATCATAGTAATAACACAGTCCCAGTCCCATCTGTGAAAAATATATTATAAATGAACTAAACGCATGTTCATCTTTGCTGAACAATGCAACATTCTTCTGATGTTTTCAATCATGCTTCAAACATGGTGTGGGGGTGGGGAAAGCTGCTCACTCCATAAAATAAGCATGATTTTCTCTTTAAATATATTACATAAAGAAAGAGAAAAATGAAATCACAGGGGCCTGTGTGGTATGCATTAAGTGACTCATATTCAATTGAATTACATCCCACACATGAGGAAAAATGGTCTCCACTTGTACATATGAGCCACAGCTCACAATATTGCAAATACTGCTTCAGATGGTAGATAAATGTGTTATCCATTACCATGACATATAGTGCTGTTGCCATAGCATCATATGGGCTGCGACTCTCTCCTTACACTGTGGTGGCTTTTAGGTCTTTATGACATTGTGTATTTTATTGTTTGTTAAAATTGTTGCGTTTTAGTGCCTTTTGCATCTTTTAAATTTGTGTGACTCCCCTTGGGACTATTTTTGTGTATGTTGTGTGCTGAATTAAATTAAAGAAATAATAAAATGCAATAATATCACCTCTACTCCCTGTCTGGCATCCTGGTGGCTTGTGCTCTTTTGCTTCACTGCTTCAATTCCACTTCTCAGTTTATTGTTTTGGTTCCTCAGTTGCTGGAAACTTTGTCTGAGAAACGCCCTCAGAATAGTGGAATTAAGTAAGGAAGAACCGAGATAGAACCCTTCCACTTCTCTGGTTGGTGCTTGGCCACTCTTCAGAATTCCCAGCTCCCTCTCCAGGTTCTAAATCAGTACCCATTTACAGGTGGGCTGCAGATGGCATAGCAGTTAAGTGCGGCTCCTTGTGTATACCTTATACAGGTGTTTCATTTTGTTCTGCAGTTGTGCAGCCGGAAATCCAATACTGGAAAGAGCATCTCATTCTCTTTGAAAGCGAGGAGAAGGTTTGCTGATTCTCTTCTCGTTTATCTCTTTCTCTCCCCTCTTCAGTTCTACTTGCAGCCTGCTCTGTAGGAAAAGCTTGGTCTTTATTAAAAATGGGCAAGGTGCACAAGACATAAAATCCAAATTAAAATAGGAAGAATGGACAACTGTGGAAGTTCCACATCCTTTCTTAAATGTGGCCAACCTCTCTGGAATTCGCACAAGAGTGATGATATCCAGTGATTTGTCTCCAGGGAAAGTAGGAAAGCTAGGTGGTGGTTAGAAGAGTCTCATCCAGGTTCCTCCTCTAGCCAAAGGGATAACGCAAAAGAACAATCGGCTGCAGTTCAAGTGAGATGGCAAAAGACAGGCAGCTGAGTTTACCCCCTCTAAGCATCTTAGGGTGCCAACTGTGTCCAAAAAGCTGGTGTGGGAGCCCTGGACTTTGGCATGTTTGGCGAGTTTGCGTGTGTGAGCTGTGTCACCACCTATGTATATTTATAAATAAATGCAAGTCTTACCAAATGCTAATCAAATTCTGGTGGTCTCCTTCTGAAGGAAACCAAACCAGACTGCACCCCTGGATCTTTTCATCATGGGGAAAAACAGGGAGTGAGCCAACATAACAAGACTTACTCCTTGCTATGCAAAGATGTGAATGACACAAAGAAGTACCAAGACGTCACAGTCCAACAAAGACATCTCTGTCTTTACACTGCACCTAGTTCTTTTGCTACCCATGCATGGCTGCTCCAAATAGATGATAGAGATAGATGATAGATGATAGATAGATATAGATAGATAGATGACAGATAGATAGATAGATAGATAGATAGATAGATAGATAGATTAGATAGATGATAGATAGATAGATGATAGATAGATAGATAGATAGATAGATAGATAGATAGATAGATGATAGATAGATAGATAGATGATAGATAGATAGATAGATAGATAGATAGATAGATGATAGATAGATAGATAGATAGATGATAGATGATAGAGCAAACTGATGTGCATGTGAAGCAAATTTGACCCATTCACTGATCAATATAATGTTGTTGTTGTTTAGTCGTGTCCAACTCTTCATGACCCCATGGACCAGAGCATGCCAGGCACTCTTGTCTTCATGTATATTTATAAATAAATGCAAGTATTACCAAATATAATAGTGGGCCACAAATACAGCGCTGTGCCATTCGCATTTCCATTCCACCTGTCTTCCAAAGGCTCCTGGGGATCATCAACACACTTGCACAGTGTAAGAACATTACCAATTGTCTTGCAGGATCAGGCCAAGATCTGCCTTCTCCGGTAATCTGTTTTTATTCACTCAACCAGCCAGCAGGTTGCAGTTGTGACTGGTGCCCATGGAGCCAGAGAGAGCAGAAGGCAGGGGGCCTAAACAGAAACCAGAGCCAACGGATTTGCCTCCCTCCCTCCTTGCTGAGTTCTTAAGAGCGACATGGAGACTGAGAAGGAGGAAGCTGACAGGCAGCACCATCCCCTTGACTGGTTGCAAGTAAGAAGGCAGGCGGGGGAGGGGATGACTGGATGAGGGCCGTGCCCCCTTTGTGCTAATGGGCCAGCCTCCACTGTCAGGTTGTGAAGGTGCTGGTCTGGTGGTCTTCCCCATTATACTGCCTCTGTACATGGACTTTCCATTTAGCTGTTGTGATGTTGTTGTTATTTATTTATTTATTTATTTATTTATTTATTTATTTATTTCCTGCCCTCCCCAGTCGAAGCCAGGCTCAGAGCAGCTAACAACATTAAAAGTAACACAGTTTACATAAAATCACAACCAATTAATTGAAATACATTCTAAAATCAATTCAGAATCAAATCAAATTAATGGCAACCATTGGGCTAGAGTTCTATGAGGATTACCAAAGGAGGGGGTCAGATTGTGCCTTGGCCAAAGGCCTTGGTGGAACAGCTCTGTCAAGTCCCGCAGGGCCCTAGTCTCTTGTGACAGAGCATTCCACCAAATTGGGGCCACAGCCGAAAAAGCCCTGGCTCTGGTTGAGGCCAGCCTAACCTCTCTGTGGACTTCCAAGATGTTTTTGTTTGAAGACCATAAGGTCCTCTGTGGGACATACCAGGAGAGGCGGGCCCGTAGGTACGAGGGTCCTAGGCTGTATAGGGCTTTAAAGGTTAAAACCAGCACCTTGAACCTGATCCTGTACTCCACTGGGAGCCAGTGCAATTGGTATAGCACCAGCTGAATGTGATCCCGCAGCGAGGACCCCGTAAGGAGTCTCGCTACGGCATTCTGCACCCACTGGAGTTTCTGGGTCAGTCTCAAGGGCAGCCCCACATAGAATGAGCTATCCATAGGCCCACCCTCCAAGGAAGTGCTTGGTTCTTTTTCCAAGCCATCTAAACTTGCTCATAAACAGCTTCCAGGACTTCTTTAACTCCAAGGTGTGTACATTGAAGCTGCCCGTTTCAAGGGAGAGACGAGATAAATGCTACTGTGGTTCCTTGTGCTTATAAACGGGCCATCATCTGGTGAAAGAAAGACACAGCCAAATGCAAGGTTTGTTGTGAGGGAAGAGGCTGGATTTCATGTGGCTGGATTTCACTACATGTGGGTGCATTTATAAAAATGAGTCACCCTACGAGAATTGCAGGAGATAATGGAATATACTTATGCTACCACAGCAATAGCATTCTTGTTCCAGGGCCAAGGAGGCAACCTTTCTCCACAGGGGTCTCTGAATCCATCACCTTTTATAAACAGTGAACGCAATTTAAAAATAATGGCAATAAAGCAAATTTAAATAATTGGCATGCTGTTATGTCCTCTCCAGCTGTATCATGAAGCCTGGAAGCTTGATGTGCTTTTCATTGGCAGAATTTGCAAACAAGCTACAATTATTTGCTTACTATAGTGGGAAGAAATCAGATTTTCCAAAAGCTAATATGTTGCCTGATGCAAAACAGAGTCCTCTTCCACAATGACTTCGCCAGCCGTCACTTTAGTCTCACGAGTAGAGCTTGTTTCCACATTGCTTTGTTTATATTGACTTGCATTTATGATGCTTCAGAAGTTGCCAGTAAAATATTTATTTAGCAGTTAAAGCATTCTGCAAATGATTTTTCTGTCTCATAAGATAAATATGCCCAGGCTGCTCAAATGAGACATTAGCGTGCTTGTTGAGGAAATTGCAGTTTGATAAAATCCTCTTGAATTACAAATAGCCGTTTCTTTGTATTTGAAGTGGCAACATTCATTTGGAGAGATACTATTTATAATCAAAAGTTGCTCTAAGCTTAGAAACATTATGTATACTGCTAAATATACAGTCACAAAATCAAGCATAACAAAGGATTATGGAACCAGTCTGTAAAAGGAAATGTTTAGCCACAGTGGGCATGATGAATGGAGCAGTAGGTAATGACTTTATTACAATACCTTTTTCATAAAATGGCCTAGTTGAGTTTTTGCTTAGTTGTAGCATTGTGGGGCTGTGAAGCTGTAGAAGTGGGGCTGTGACCAGCATCAAAGATGGGGATGTAGGAACGCAACTAGCCATGTTGCAAAAGATCTGTGATCAGGATCTCCCCAATCTCAAAAGGAATTAGTATCAGCCACAGGAGAATTAGATCAGCACCATGGTGCTAGGGAAGGACAGAAACCGTTCCTCAACACTTTTCTCCCCATGGGAGAAAGCACTATGTTCCTGTAGTAGTAGTAGTAGTAATAGTAGTAGTAGTAGTAGTAATAATTTTATTATTTATAACCCACCCATCTGGCTGGGTTTCCCTAGCCACTCTGGGTGACTTACAGCATATATAAAACAAAGTAAAATATTCAAATTCCAGATACAGGGAAGTATCCAGTTCACCAAGATGTTTTCTGTGTTTCCCCACCCCCAAGATCACAAAAATTGTTTCCCCCCCCCTAAATATACTTAAACACACACACACACACACACAACAATGGACAGCACCTTTGGGTTCCCCACTTGGAGGCCATTATAAAATAATGTCAGGAGAGCATTTTGATTTGGAAAGACAGCATGGAGGCTAATCTTCCCTTATCTCCACCCCTCACCACATCACCATCCTGATCCAATTCCCCCCCCCCCCCTTGCAGCTTTGACCTAGTTTTAAATGCAAGATATCCTGACTGTGGATCTTTCATGTCATGTCTAGTTTGGTTCCAAGGACAAAATTCCATTTGCCCAACGTCAAGCTTGTTCTCCTCACAGGAACAACAAAACATTAGCCCATTAAAAAGAATGTTCAAAGACTGTGACATAAGCATGATAATTATTTTCTCTTTTTATGCTTAAGTTCATTAGTTTTGACCTCAGAATCACTCTGTCCCGACAGTAGTTTGAATGCACATGATTTTGGCCACATGGGGAAAACCTACTAATATCTCATGTATCCCTTGGAGAAAGAAGTGTGATCGCTCTCCATATGAATGTGCGGTCAAATTCAGTCTTCACTACAGTGAAATAATGTGGTAAGATCATTTTGATAGGGTAACAACAACCTTGGCAGCAGACATAATTTTCTGCTGTCCAGAGCTTTGCCATGTACTTTCAAGTTCCTTTTTTGCCCTCCCTTCCTTCTCCCTGCACACCACCCCCTGTCCCACATCACTGTCCTTATCTGTCGCTGCCCCCCACAAAAAAATGGTTTCCTTCAAGTTGGCACCTCTGAATGGGGGTGCTGCTGTGGTGGCAGCGCTACTGGAATGGAGGAAGGGGAGCCAGGCCTTTTCCACATCCTACTCTGCTCTGGTGTCTGAAGTGGGTGAGGAGGAGGCAGAGAGGGAAGATGGAAGCTCTTTTGCAAATCTTTGCCAAAGAACTTGTGGGGTTTCACCATTTGCTCGTCAATGCAAGCATTGCAAGCTACTGAGATTCATATATTGAAGCCAGGAAATATGAAATGTAATGACATCACCAGCCTTAAATCCAAGACTGTGAGACTTATGCTGCTTGATAAAGGCAAGCATATCCCTTGAATATTGCCGTTTTGATTACTGGCAGCTGAATCTGCGGACCCGGCTCTTTTGAAAAGCACTGCTGTTTAAGGCGAAGTGAGAAGTTCTATTTCTGGAGTTCTGCATTGCCTGCTTCACATTGCCTGATAGGTGCTGCAGTCATCAAGTGAAAGTATGAGCTGGTCCTGAAACAAGCAGAGTTTTGTTTGTGCTGAGCTGAAAACATTCTCCTTCAGAAGAAAACAACTTCTTCTGAATGCCCCTCCCTCATAATTTACCCCAGAAATGCAACAAATAATAATTTATAGCTCGGCTCTGGTTACTTAGGCACAAAATTCCTTTGGCAATGGTGAGAAATTTTACATGAATAAGGATTTTTCAGTCTGATCCATAGTCCGTTCCCAAGAAATCTAGCGTCCTATTCCTAGCTCATATTTCAAATGTGACCCTTTGTATTTTGTGCTGATTTTTCAGCACATTTTTATGGCGTGCTTCTCACACTGAAGCTTTCCCCTAAACTGAATATTATCTGATCGACTGTATAGTGGAGGGAGACTCTGTAGGACAGTCAAGGTCATGTTTACCAAAAGCACACTAATAAAAATATCACTGGGAAAAGTGAGATATGTAAACAAAGGGTCAGAGAAGGGAATCCTTGTGGGTTTTGCATGCCTGAGCCCAAGAAAAACAGCGTCGGGCATTTTAAAAGGAAGGAAACAGAGCATCGTGCCAAAGTCTTTGGTGCAAAATTGGTAGCCTCCAATTACAGGATCTCTGGTTTAAAGGGAATTTTTATTTTAACCCAGCCCTTGCATAGCTAATGAAAAGTAAAATGCCGATAATATCTCTGCGGAAGCCTTCTTCTCCAGATATATGAAAGCATTAGGGAGAGAATTCATGTTTTATTTGAATGAAATATCTTGATCTGACTATTTGGCTTTTGCAGCTCTCCACTAATGAAGCGAATTGAGTGACATTGCAGGTTAATAGGGAAAATGTGTTTCAGAATTACCATGCTAGTTACATCACTTCGTTCTGATGTGATTCTGGCACTTATTGGATATAGAGTCTTTGATTGTCTACACCATGTCTGCTTCTGAATTTGTTCCACACCTGTGAAATATTTGCAGGAGCACTTTTCCCCATCTGTGCCAACCTGGCCATTGAGTTCTGCAGAGGGGACTCCACTTGTGGTTCCATTATTGGATGATGCCCAAACAGCTGTAACCCAAAACAGGACATTTTCCATCCCAACACCCTACCTGTGGGACTCCCTGCCTCTGGAGGCATCTGCAGTAGCTAAGTTCTGATTGAGTTCTCCTTTGCTTTTGGAACCTACTAAGACCATATGGCCAAGAAGTCGATGCTCTGTTCTGCTGTTCTGCTGTTATATGATCATTTGTTTTATCCCCTCCTACATTGTGTAGTTTGCATTTTGACTATTTCTGCATTTTATGTAGATTTTAATTGCAGCTCTTAATCAGCTCTTTTCATTGTACTGGAGTGTTTTTCCTCATATAATTTTTATTGGACTTTTAAAATTATAAGGAAAGGAAAACATTACAGAAGGAAAACTAAGAAATAAAAGAGAAGTTTGCAGAAAACAAAAAACAAAGCATTGTGCAGTCCCAATGCAGACATGGAACGTGAGTAGAGCAAAATATTGTAGAGATTTAACAAGTACTTCTACATATTTGAAAAAGAAAACACTACAGTAATTACCAATATGTTGAACTCGAGGTGAATGAAACAAAATATTAATATTAATTCCCTTGCTTTCTTATCATGTGTGCACCATATGAATAGATATTTAATAAGGGTAAAATATGATAAAATAAAAAAGGCATGAGGTTCATAAACTCATACTTTAGACAGGAGAAACCATTCATCCATCGCCCTCCTTATTCATAAATGATATTAAATCAGGCCACGCAGCAAAATCCCTCTACAGACTTATAGTTTATGAGATTTTTTCCCCTAACAACACTATCTGCCAGACCCTCGAGTACCAGTAATCCAAACTAACAAGCTCAAACATTTTACAAAACCTCTGAGATTTCTGTGAAGTGGAATACAAGTGAAAATATTTATTTATTTTACAACTAGTGCTACCTGTAAACTTGATTGCTCCCAACTGAAAAGTATTGCTTAACCTGATGATACCTAAGTTCTGCCTGTAGTGTTTTCAATTGGTGGTACACAAATGACTCACTTGATGTTGTATTATTCATTCATTCATTTGAATTTATATCATATCCCTTCCTCCCAAAGGCAGCCATCAAGTATTGCCATGCATATAGAAGTTCATTTCTGAGTTCCATTCCCTTGTGGGTCTCTGTGCACATTTGTTTGTTTGTTGTAATACGCCGCTTCCCCACTCAAAGTTGCCGATAAGGCTTGCATAAAAGATAAAGGTAAAGGACCCCTGACAGTTAAGTCCAGTCATGAACAACTCTGGGGTTGCAGCGCTCATCTCACCTAACTGGCCGAGAGAGCCAACGTTTGTCTGCACACAGTTTTTCTGGGTCATGTGGCCAGCATGACTTAGCCGCTTCTGGCGAAACCAGAGCAGCTCACGGAAATGCCATTTACCTTCCTGCCAGAGCGGTACCTATTTATCTATTTGCACTTTGACGTGCTTTTGAACTGCTAGGTTGACAGGAGCATGGACCGAGCAATGGGAGCTCACCCTGTTGCGGGTATTTGAACCGCCAGCCTTCCAATCAGCAAGCCCTAGGCTCAGTGGTTTAGACCACAGCGCCACCCACGTCCCAGAGAAGGCTTCCATAGCTGTCTCTTATTATTATGCTGGCCATCTGGGCTGCCGGTAATTGGCAAGGCTGTTCACAGGTGAAAATTATGGCTGTGGGGCATAGCTTTGCATTGTTGTTAACTAACTGCCTCTAGTGGCCCATGCGAAGGGATTCTAGATAGTCAACAGACATGTGTTTCTGTGCTGCTAAGCTTCTTCCCTTGTCATCTCAGATATCTCCTCCCACTTCAGACTTGATCATCATTCTATAGCAGGCATGGGCAATTCTTATCAGTGAACAGTCTCACCAGCCACTGAGGATTCTGGCTTTCTGCTTGGAACAGTGAATAAAGACCATGTAACAGTCCCTTATCTTCTGGACCCCCCACAAAAGGTTTTCCATATATATTGGCCCCATGTGTGACATTAAGCTGATTCCTGCTTATCATACAAGGCTCTTCTTCATGTTGGTGGTGCAGAATTTTTAGCAAATTATTTTTAAAAATTAATTAGCACATGCAGATTGTATTCAAATTGATAGCACGAACTACTGGGTGAATTACTGACTCAGTTCCTTTTGATACAATTTGCAGAGGCAGAAGGCAGGCTGGGGTGTGCAAGCAACTTGTAGCTTTTTTGTCTGCTTTCTTTAAAAATATGAAAATCTGGTAAACTGCTCCTTCAAAGTACAGAAGTAAGAACAGAGTGATCAGGATGTCTATAAAACTGTGGGAGATGTTTCAAAGCAACCTGATACTCCAAAAACTCATTTATTGGCAGGTCTGAAGGATCAATAACCCTTGGATGTCTGGTGTCTGGATGTGTTGAATCCACAGGCCTTATTTGTGGGGTTAGCAGGCAAAGGGGGAAATATAAGGTCAAACTGAATGGGCAACTTTGAACTTGCATAGCTTTCTCCAAATGAATTAGAAGTTTGGAGACTGGAGAAGATAAGTAGTTTCTTTACTGTCTGATTCAACCCTATTTTTCATCTTTTCTGACCCTGCCTGAAGATTTATATGCAGCCTGCATAACAGTTGCACATCTATAGATGTGTATTATTGGGGAGACTGAAGACTTTGAAAGACATAATTCATGCAAGAAGGTTGCGGTCATGAAAGCATTCATTTAAATTGTGAGGCATTTGGGAATACATGTTACGTGCCTGGAAGAAAGAAGAAAACCTAGAGGTTTAATGAAGCATTCTAATAGAGTGACTCATTGACTACTTACAATGGTGTAGGTCTATGTAAATCAATGGGACTATGCTGGAACTCATAGTTAGTGAATGAGCCTAGATTTTCTGTGTGTGATTTTTTTTAACTTTGCGAATAAGTATTAGTCATCTGAACTTTCCTTGATCAGCTTTGTTTACTTTTGTTTCTTTTTATCTTGGCAGAATTTGTATGAGGTTTGGGACGCTCCACCAAGCATATTTTAGACCTGGTGTGTAGTCAGAATGGAAACAATTTGGAGAGAAATTAATTTTTGACATTGAATCCATAATTCTTCTCATAAGTGGTGCTTAGAAATCCCTTGGGATGGGGAAAAGAGAGGAAAGACCAAGATAAACTTACACATTTCTGCTCCAGACATCCCTAACGTTATCTGTTACAGACTTTTCCAGTGGCATTCCCCAACATAATCTTCAGTATAAATCAATGAACTTCTTTAAACAGCTTTCCAGATTGCAGCATTGTGGAGCAGCCTTGTACAATAAATGCTCCACAGCAAAATATTGTAGGGGTGTGTAGGGCTGACACATTTCTGTGGCTGATGGGGTTGGGAAAACAAACATTTGCATCCAAGACAGGATTCCCTGCTCTAACTTAATGTGCAAAAGGTGTTTCAGTTTTTGAATATTTAAAAGTCCAACCCATCTGCACTCAAGTCAATCTAGCGGGAGAAGCAACAAGAGTTAGCAATGTAAGGAGGTCGTACTCACCTGACCAATCACCAGTTTCCTTGTGGCTTACCAAGAGGGGCAAGACACAAGCAGGTTGGCTCAGTGCAAACGCACCAGCAGGAGCACAAGACTGGCTCTGCCAAATATATTTTTGTTTCCTTGTGCTCCAGCACGATATCACATGCACAGCCCAACAAGACAACAAGAAGAATCCCCCAACAGCATACAAATCAATCTGGCTAACCTGATTCAAAAATACACACTCACACCCTGCTCACACACAAAAACAATTCTCACTACAGCCAACCAAAGACAACCAACCACACCCTAAGCCACCTTCAACCTCTCTCACCACCAAGGAAACGTAACAAGTGAATAGCAAGAGAACCCTTACAAGTAACGCTGATACAACCCCCCCCCCCAAGTAGAATAAAAGAAGCATAACCACCCGACCCCCATCCCACCCACCACTCTCCCTCCTCCTCCTCCTCCTCTTCTTCTTCTTCTTCCTAATTGTTTAAACCAATTCATAAACCAAGAACTTATACATTGACCACTAATAATGAAACATATGTTTCCCCACATTTATTATGCTATTTTTGTGATATACAAATAACATGAGATAACTTGGTATACTTGTTTGTATAACATTCTTGTTTATAAAACCCAATAAAAATAACTATATATTATACTGTTAAATCTGTTTTAATAATGTTCATGTGATTTTATTATTGTATTTTTTACTTTGGTTGTAAACGGTTTGAGGACCTTTTCAGTGCAAAATACCAGTAATATATTTAAGAAACCCTATAATTTTATAGAACTTGTAAACCACTCTATGATCTTTGGATGACTATATAAATTATTATTATTATTATTATTATTATTATTATTATTATTATGTTCGTCAGAGACTATACACACTTACTTGGGAGCATTGAACTCAATAAAGCATACTTCTGAGTAGACCTGTATAGAAATGCACTATAAAAATGTCATTGTGCTCCCGTAAACACCCACAAACACCTACACCTTTTGGGTTCAAACTATATCAATGTTCCTTCATGTAAGCTAGAAAGAAGTTTGAAAATCCAGCACTTCATCTGGCCAAGGCAGTGTTGACATTCCCGCTCAAAATGGTTTCTGTTGGTTTTACAGATGGATTTAATGTATTCTTATTTAGCTTTGCATTTTGTTGGTATTTGCTTTTTCTTTGCTTTTTTACGCTGCCAGGGCGTTTTTAAGTGGTGGGCAGTTGATAGATTATTTAAGCAAACCAAACAACAAACTCGGAGCAACAGCAACAAGGAACCCCGCCCGGCCTGGCGGAGACGTCAAGTGAGAGAAGGAGGGCGCCGCCCGGTCGCGCCAGGTGAGTCCAGGCTGGGCCACCTTGTGCCAGCAGGTACCTCTCTGCGGGATCTCCCTGGCTCGTTTCTGCAGGATCTTTCTGCAGAATTGAAGACCTCCGCAAACCGCCTCCCTCCCCGACCCCGCAGGCCTCCGTCCCGGGAGCTCACCTGCGGGACAGGTGGCTTTACGCAAGGGAAAAAACTGGCCTTCAAAGACATCCCATGGCAAGCGGTGTTAGAATGAGAAGGAGAAAGCGCCTCCTCCGCAGCTAGAGAATCCCCATCCTAAACCTGCGCTCGCACACATTACACGAGGCGGCCAAGGAAGGTCCTGAGTGAGAAAAACTGGGATGTAACGAGATGGTCCAAGCAGAGAGCAGCGCATCTTCCAGAGCAGGCAGGTCCCCCAAATTAAAGCTGCTCCAATCTGATCTCAGCTGGGGAGGAAAGGACCTTTGGAAAGAGCCTTTTGTGGTGCCAGTGAGCAGCTTGGGCAAGAAGGTCTCGTGTTTATTTAGGTCTCCTTATTGTTTTTCCATCTTCCAACGTCGCTACTCTTTCCTATAAAAACATACCAGAGGCAGCAACCTTTGGGGTTGACAGTCCTCTAAATGTAATTAGGCTCCTTCCATCCCAGGCCCCAGTGGATGATGGGAGTTGTAGTCCAGCGACATCGGCAGCCTTGGGTATGTTTTTAATAAAAATGAGAGCTATGGGGGCGGGGTGTAAAATAACGATCGTGAGGCATCCGTTGTTTAAGCAGCTCATCGGCATTGCAAATGCCTCTGCGCGCCAGCAAAGATCAGACTGTCAACATCGTTAACTTTTTGCAAGACCCTCTCTGCGTTAAAGGAAGCTCAATCCTACGATTTTCTTCGGTCCAGTGGCTTCAACTGGACTTTCTCTCAGGTTCAGTGTGTATGTGTGGATTACAGCCTTAAACCTGAAAACAAAAAACGAAAGCGGGTGGGGAGGAAGGGAGGGAGAAGGAGCCTCCTCCAGCCGACCTCTCTGGCTTTGTTTTTGCTTTTTTGGCAGGGAGGAAACATGGCAAGAGAAGGTGCGCTTTTGCTTCGCTTCTGTTCCTTTGGTGAGGCCATAACAGGAACCACCAGAACATTCTGCGTTGATTATTCCCAGGGCCGCGAGTGGCTACTGGGATTTGTTGTAGCCCTGTCGCTGAAACCAAGAGAAGGAGAGGCAGCTGTTAATTTTGGTGGGAAGAGTTCGTGGGATTTCAAAGCTACTTCGGCAATGAAAGCGCCTGCGGAAGGGCCGCGCTTCCCCGAGGAACCACGAGGAAGGGGCTTTTCATTATTCAGCATCACTCCTGCAGCTTCGGTCAGGAAACTTAAAAACTCTCCACCCACTATTGCAAGTCCTAAAAATGGTCCAATGTATATTAGATGTTCGACAGTATCTATCAGTAACAAATGACAGGCGTCTTCCTTATGCACGCTCCCTCCCAGGCACTTAATATTACTGACATTATTCCTATTACTGTTGTTTTTATTATATCCCCCCCTTTTTTCCCTTATGGGAAGCAAGGCGGCTTACACATGGAACAGAAACGGCTAAGAACACAGTGCAATACAAATCTGAGGTTCTGCCCTCCCTCAACCAAAATCCTGGCTACGCCCATGATCATTACAATAAAAACAGCAGGGCACCAGCCCTTTCATTAAAAGCAGCCAATTCACCAGACAGCAAAAGCAAAATCCCTGGGGTGGAGAATGTGCGCCTTAAAGCAGCGATCCCGCTATGCCTGCTTACGCGAAGATGAGCTTCTCGCGGAGCACAATGGAGCGGAACTCGCGCGTAAACAGAAACACCCGCAATCCTGGGAAGTAAAGAATCACTGAACTCCGGGAGTCTTGCTGCTGCGATTGGGCTGCATTGGGTGAACCCCAATAAGTCCTACTGAAGTCACTGAGAAATACTCCCCTGTACATTTGCGCGGGATTGTGCTGCACTAATTTTCAGAAGAAACAGGGAGGAGGGAGGGAGAAAAGGCAGACAGTTTCATTCGTCCCTTTCCGGTATCCAGAAGAGAAGGGAAGCCGTTTTGAGCTTCCCTCGCCCACTCGCTCTTCCCAAATGAGTGGATTTCTGTTCTATTTTTGTTTTTGTTTCTTCCTCGAACAAGGAATGTAATTGCCTGCTTCCTCAGACACTCGGTAATTTGATATGGGAACAGAAGTGGTGGAGGGAGAAAAGTAACACAAGTCCACACACAGAAACGCACCAAAAAGTCAACGTTGGAATACCTTCGTGGACAGCTGGAGATTTCGTCGGCAACCGGAGGGTGAAGACAATCAGTTTCGTGTGTTTGTTTTGGAAAGGAAGGAAGGAAAAGGAAGGGTTTGCATGTTAAAGGAGTCCTGTGCCACCTACCTTGCAATGCTCATTTCTTATGTATTTTATATTGTCCGCCCCTCCGCGCCTGATCAAATTGTGCACCTTTCTGAAACACTCCAAATAACAAAAACAACCAACTTGCGTTCCCTTTTTGACCAGACCCCTCGGCAGGGATGTGCTTGAACTCTGGGCGACAAAGCCGGCCTGTGGGGGAGTTTTTTTGCGAGTGGGGCCTGGGAGGAAACGCAGCGAAACGAGCATCGCGCGCAAAGGAGCGCGAGCGCGCAGAGAGCCCTTCGGTTCTAGCCTGAGAAGTTGGAGAAGATCTCTCTGCGCAAATGAATTCTTGGATGTAAGCAAATTAATTATTATTATTAATGGTAAATAAAACAGCCACCAGCCAAGGCTGACTGAACTCCTGGTGCGCCTGGCGGTCATGACTTGGAAGGCAACTCCACTGATACCACCACCGAGAAACCCCTGCATATTATGGAGGAAGTGCAAATCGGATCAATCTGGGTGGCGGATTAGGCAGACGGAAATAATACAGGCGCGTTGATAGCTCCAGTATGCAAGTCCAGATTGTCAAGGATGGGACAGGCCTGCATTCTGGCGCGGAACTCCACTGTGGAGATGAAGCGGAAATCAATCCCAAAGCAAAGCCACCTTCCCTCCCTCCCTTCCTTCCTTGCCAACCTACTGTGCTCAGGAAGGCGGAAGTCTCTCCTAGGGGACCATTGGCGAGGTTGGCTGGGGCTGATGGGAGATGGAGTCTAACTGCATTTGGAGGGTCAGAGGTCTCTCTCTCCCCCGTGTCTCGTTCAGGAGGACGCCGGGCTTGGCACACGAAGAATAAGCGCCAGTCTCTCCTCTTGCCTACTACACGCACCCATCATAGGCCTCAATCCTCTGACCTGAAAGTTGGGACGAGGATGAGGGTACTGTACTCAGCTGCGGGGGAATCAGTTCACACGTTCCAGGAATGGACGCTGGTCCGTATAGGAGGTCCTCTGCAGTTTACAGCAACTTAAGGTAAAGGTAAAGGGACCCCTGACCATTAGTTCCAGTCGTGACTGACTCTGGGGTTGCGGGGCTCATCTCGCTTTATTGGCCGAGGGAGCCGGCGTACAGCTTCCGGGTCATGTGGCCAGCATGACTATGCCGCTTCTGGCGAACCAGAGCAGCGCACGGAAACGCCATTTACCTTCCCGCCAGAGCAGTACCTATTTATCTACTTGCACTTTGATGTGCTTTCAAACTGCTAGGTTGGCAGGAGCTGGGACCGAGCAAGGGAGCTCACCCCATTGCGGCAATTCGAATCACGACCTTCTGATCGGCAAGCCCTAGGCTCTGTGGTTTAACCCACAGCGCCACCCGCGTCCCTTACAGCAACCCTAAACCAGATAAGACCTATTGGAATCAATGGGGCTTGCTCCCAGAGAAGTGGGGTTAGCCTGTACTACTCACTTATCAGGGAGCAACCCCCGTTGAGCTCAGAGGACCTAACTTCCTAGCAGACACGGTTAAGATCTTGCTGTTCATTTATTTTTGAGTTCCAAGGTTTTAAAGCGACTTCTGATGCCTCTGTTTGTTGTTCTAAGGGAAAAGCTAGAACAGGATGAATAATAAAAAGCAAGGCAAATAAAACCGAGCTTTGAAATAATGGGTTGGCTCTTCCTCGCCTCCTTTCCTTTGCATTTTTTCCCCTGGGAGTTGAGACTTCCTTCGCTGTTTAGTTTTATCAAAAGTTCGGTCTTGCTCTCCTTTTTCATTACTTTTCCAGCTCATCCGAAAGCAAAACTCAAGTCCAGGCACCGAGCCGACCTGGTTTCTTGGATGGCACGTGTGAAAAGGGAAGTTCATGGGTTGGGAAAGAATTTCACCATTAAAAAAGAACTTCCAGGCAGAGTAGGGACTTAGCTTTATACTTCAGCCACGACCCTGGTGTGGAAGGTGATTTGAGACAGTCAAAAAAAAAAATGCTGCCTACCAACGCGCAGCCGCAGTGAATTTCAGTGGAAGCCAACCAGACTTCCAGTAAACGGGTTTCGGTCCGGGTGCCAAAATATACCTAATAGACCTGCAGCCCGAATCTGTCAACAGCTGGTGCAAATATTCCACTGAGTTCATGGAAGAGTTCGTTGAAATAGCCTTGAAAAAAAATGTGCGGCTCACTGGCGCTTTTCCCCCAAAGTGGTTTGAACAATCGAGGAAATGCTTAGAGGACCTCACGCCAACTCCATGACTGTGGGGCGCCTCTCTCCAAAGACACCCCCAGCGCAATCCGAAAGAAGCCCTCCTTGACTTCCCTGAAATCCGCTCCTTCTATCTAGGACTGCGACTTGAACCACTTTTTTTCTGCTCCAGGTGAAAAAGAGGCACTAAATCGTTGAAATGGATTTGGAGATGAGCAAACGGCCGAGATATAGTGGATTCGAGGAGTGGCAGTCTTTGCAGCGCAGGAATAAGTCCTGAGCACATAAGCGGTTGTTTTGAATGGAGTGGCCGGGAGAAAATGCTTGGAAAGAAGTCGTCTGTGGAACGACCCGCCACTGCGTACTCGCCCAGCCTCTCCGCCTGAAGTCCTATCCCTCAGGGAAAGACTGCGTGCCCGCGCACAACAGGTCACGTTATTTTTATTCCTTTTTCAACAGGGAAGACGTGTCGTTCCCAAAGCGAAGGCTAGTTAGGTTCCTCCTCCTCCCAAATACAGCTGAGTATGGTAGGCAGGTTAAAGTGTTAGGGCTCCCTAATCCGTGCTAAGTACGAACCTTGAGTGGACACCCTCACAGTTAAAGGCCTGGACACTCCGAAGAACTCCAGGGAGATTCTTTCTACTTCCCCCACAGAGTTTTTCAGCAGTCCTGTCTCAAGACCCAAAAGCAGAAGCAATCTATTGGTCCATTCACAACAAAATAAGCGTCAACGGCATCTCAGTGCTTTGCCAAGGCCTGGCTTAATTTCAAAAGTTTCCCGTTTCACAGAATTCTTCCTTAGGCTGGACAAAAATGAGGAAGAGTTCTGTCAAACTAGCACTTGTGAACTGCAAGTAAGTACTTTGGATCACAAGCAAGGTATTATTGCTTATGTTACTCTTCGGGTTTTACACACACCCGTCCAAGGACCAACACTGCACTTTTGTCTCCATTCCTTTGGAGAACAGAGCCACGCAAAAGGGGACCCCAAAACTGGAAGATTTGCTTTCTACCATCTAACGTGAGGTCTTTGCCTAAGAAGAAAACAAAATCTCCAAACAGCGGGTCAGCTGTGGCCAACCCCTGATTCAGCCCACCAGACTCCCCGCCCCAACAAAGCCCACCGATTTGGGCGGTGGCGGCTACAATATTTTTGTTTTTAAGCGAGCATAGTGGCGAGGCGCACATCGTCCCCTTCGCTTCGGTCGGATGGCCACTCGGAGAAGCGGAATGTGGGAGATAACAACCTCTCTTCTTACTTGATCTCCGCCGATCAACAGACGCGTCTCCCTCTCTCTCTTAAAAGAAAAAGATAGCCACCGCTGCGCTACTTATGACTACCACTCCCTTGGACTTCTACTGACTCTATCCCAGATTTTTAACGTTTCTGTTAAACTCTGCTCGGTGCCTCGCTGCGCAATGCTAAAAAGACAGATCAATCGCATAGAACGGAGGGACTTGGACCCCTTTTTGCGCTGGGCACAAACTAACTTAATGAACCCGCAAGACACTTCCCGGATCACATTATAGGACCTAACATATTACAGGCAAGGCCTCACCGGGCTCTTCACCTTTGTCTTCTTCTCCACCATCAGCTGCTTTTGGGTGGTGGTTCAATGTCCAGTTTTGACGAAGAGATCTGTGAAACTCGAAAACACTGCTCCCTAATTTTCCGTTGGTTCCAAAAAAGCGGTTATATTACTGCCGCTGTTCGATTTTTATTCTTTACGAAATCCGCGAGATCCAACCTGAGCTCCACCACTGCTTTCACCTGTTCTGATCAGGTTGGCATCTTTTTTGAAAGCCATCACCAACTCTCCTCAGAAGACGATGCTGTCTGACATGACAGGAGCCGGCCCTGGTTTTTCACCTTCTCCTTCCAAGGGCCACGAATCAAGGCTGGTGGCCCCATTCAAACCAAAGAATGTCCTCGCATTCAGCTCGGATTCCATCACATTTTAAAGCGGCGGAATCCTCCTGCTGTAATCAGCTGCTGGCAGCATTTAGTTTCCCCAAAAATATGCGCTGGATTGGGGCACTAGTTTTAATTAAAATCCAGATGTGCTGATTTTAGAAGTATTTATTTCTCTAGAAGAGCTTAATCTTCCGAAGCGCCCTTTCCGCTGAACTAAATGGGACTTCCGAGTAAAATATGCTGGAGGAATTGGGGTGTAGAGTCGCGGAATTGCGGTTTCCCATTCAGCACGGGAAGCCTCGCCTATGTAAAAGTCGCCTAAAGAGGAGCACTAATCTGACCTATGCACACTTCCCTAGTAGTAAGTCCCATTAAACTCTGCGGAACTTAGTGCTGTCGGGGCAAACTATTTTGGCAGCTGGTTTTAAATGTCTTCCGGTGTTCTTATTGTTCTTAACGAGTTTGTTTTTCTCATTCTGTATTTTACAACGACGTTTTTAAATGTTGTAAGCCGCCTTGAATCCCAACTTGGGAGAAAGGCGGGATATAAATATACTAAATACACGAATCATAAAATTGCAGAGGGAAAGGCATCGTCAGGCTGTGACTGATCCCAATGGAAACTCCCGAATAGTCACGAATACGAGGGCCAGGAGCGACTGCCGCAGTCCTAGACACCTGTACTTTTAATTTATAACCAGGGACTTCAGGAGTCAAGGCTGAAGTCATGAGATGAACAGAGCATTGATGGCGAGTGGGGCTGCAGCAGTAGTGAGGCGGGGCGGGTCTTAATTACTTTTATATCTCCACCGACCACTCTGATCAAAAGTCCTGGCTTTAAGTCACTCTTGTGCCTGAAGTACTTCTCCTTCCGGGTGTGCCTGAAGGCTAGGCTCCTATGAACAAGTCTATTCCGACACACTTACCATGAATGCTGAGGCGAAGGGCAATACCACCCTCCCCCATCCGCGCCCACCCCACACTGGCACGGAAATCTTCCTGTGGGGCAGGAGGCCAGCTCGAGGAGAAGCAGGGCAGGCAGGTTGCGAGGCATACCGCTCCGCCCTCCAGCATTTTTCTGCAGTTCACCTAAGGCCGCTCCCTCCCTCTGCCCAATGACAGGGCCGGGCAGCCCAGCGCCGATCAGTCTCAATCCTACTAGGCACGCTTCCTTGGGAATAAGCCTCGCCAAACACCAACCGGCTTCCGAATAAACACGTATGTGCAGGGTGGCCACCGCCACCCAGTTTCATTTGGCTGACAAGATTTAACTGCAGGCCAGCCTGAATCCCACATGCGCTCGGTTGGCAGCGCCCTATTGAGATGGCGGCGGCTGGCATCTGAGCTTTGGGTTCAGGCTGTTAGGGAGAAGCAGCGGAGTGGTTAGATCAGAGATAGGAAAGATCCAGATTCAAATCCCTCCTCAACCATAAAACTCACTGAGCCATTCTTTCGGGCTAGCCTACCTCGCAGGGTGGTCCTAAAGATAACCTGAGGGGAGGAGGCACTCCTTGGAGGAAATATTGTTTACAAGTAGAATTAAAAACGGGCACTAAAAGTAGTACAGCTCTGAGCAGCCCGATCCTGTACACGGATAACTGGGCTCACTCTCAGGAAAGAGGTTTTTTTTAAGGATCGCAGCCTCTGTTTCCCCCGCCCGCAGCCCGCCTTTAGCTGCGAGAAGTCCCGATGTACTTCAGAACTGGATTAGGGCCCCTCTCCACAGAGCTCGGCTTCCAGCAGGTGGGAACAAGCGACGGGGAAAGCGGCTCATCCTGCAACTCCATACACGCCCTGCCAGCCAGCCTCCAGTCCTAAGGCAGCTGGCTGCTGTTGGAAAACGCGGCTCGGATTGCGCACCGGCCTCCATCCTCCGCTGGATCCGACAGCCGGAGCAGCCCGTAGCAGTGGCGTAGCGTGGGGGATGCAGGGGGGGCGGCCGCACCGGCGCAACATCTGGGGGTTAGGGTTAGGGGGCGCAAATCCACGGGTTAGCGGGCGCAAATCCATGGGTTAGAGGGCGCAAATTACTTGCCTTGCCCCGGGTGCTGACAACCCACGCTACGCCACTGGCCCGTAGCGCCACATAGCTGGCGGGCAACTCGAAACCTACGTCAGTTTCCAAACCTGCGTAGACTACTTTGGGAGAAGCTCTGAGGTGACAGTCCTACAGAGCTTAAAGTGTGTGCAAGCTAGAGCGGATAATTCTTTAAGCAGGGGCAGCAGTTGTCACGCTGGCCCGGTGATCCTACACGCACCACATTTCCTGGGGCAATAAGCTCCACGTAGCCCCAGTCAAAACTAGGACAAGGTAACATAAAATCATAGAATAGTAGAGTCGGAAGGGACCGCAAGGAAGGATCATTTAGTCCAACCCCCTGCAATGCAGGAATAACACAGAGAGCATTAAGCGCCTTTAAATAATGACTAGCAGTGCAAGATCAAATTTTAGCCAAAGTTCAGCACATGGCAGTACCGCAGAGTTCAACCCGCGAGTGTCCAGCGGGTGCTTAATTTGCGCTCACTTGAGAAGTTCTGCAAGATTTGGTGCACAGATTTCTGTGAACAGAAGTTCACAGAGCATGCTTCAGACATGCCTGATTAAGACCATAGCCTAAAGTGTCAGCTATTAAATGGTAGCTTTGACTGGGCCCTCTCGTTTCTTGGTGTCAAAGTATGCCAGCTTCAGGGTATCACAGAAGCCTGCGGCAAGCGGATGGAGACACCTGTGTGCCTTAAAGGTTTGCATACTGTTGCCTTGAAGGAAAAGCCCAAGAAAATGCTTCGCTTTATAAGGGATCTTGGCTCTCTATATTTAGTCAAGCTTACGCTTCGCTTGATACCACAGAAGGTCAAAAACTACGCAACGAGCCTTTCTAGCTGGGAAGCTGCGCTGACAAGGAAGGGAAAAGAGGAGCAATAACTCATTCGAAGAGGGCAGCCCCACTAGTCTGTCTTGCCGCAAGAGAGCAACGAAGAGCCATGTGGCACCTTAAGGACTAACGCATTTATTGCGGCGTACTTTCCTAGACTCCGGTCCACTTCACCAGATGCATGAAGTGTGGGGTCCTGATCGTAAATCCTGAGATCTAAGCGAAAGGAAATGCAGAAAGCACAGTGAGTGGCAATTAACATTACAGTATTAACAATGGGAGGTTTGTATTCTTGCGAAAACTGATCTACGAACACTGTTAAGAATTTGACTGTCTTTCCTGCGGCTGATTGCCTCGAATTAGTGGCCTGAGAGTTGCTCCCAGGAAATCTGCCTTTGCGCAGGTCCCTGGGAGTTAGTCCCATTGAACAGGGAGAGGATTACTCTCGGGGGAACGTGAGTTGTCCATTGAATCTCCGGAATCCTCCTATTAGGCTAGCCCCATTGTTGCTGGAATCCAACTCCCACGCTTTCTGGGGTTGCTGGGAAATTTAAGTTGCGCAACATCTGGTGGGGGGGCGGCAGGGGCATGGGTGTAGCCAAGGGGGGCAGGGGGCAGCTGCTTCCAATCAATCAATCAATCATCCCATCAAATTATGTTCTTCCCCCCCTTAACAAAAGCCTGCCCCCCAACCAAAAATTCTGGTCATACCCATGGGCCAACTAGAATTAAATATTTGGGGGCCCAGGTAAGCCCCGCCCCGCATAATCAATCACATGTGGTCACGCACACCACTTGAATTGAAATGTCCATCAACGTGGCGCAGGACCCCTCAAATATTTTATGGGGGTGAAGCCCCATTGACTCCTATGGGGGGGCGGGGAGGCGCCTAGGTTTCCCATTCCTGGCCTCGACGGTTCTGAGGAAATGAACGCATGACATTGCTCAGGCCAGTCGTCCATAAAATACTTTATTGAAATAAAATCAATATCTTCATGTTAATGAAAACCGATTGTAAGAGGCGTCTGTCTGTCGAATAATTTGCGGGACCCCCCAACCCCACCCCACCCCGTGTCTGAGACAGCGAAAGAAGAAAAAGAGCCCCCCTTCTGCCCAAATCCTTCTCACCCAACGCCCACCCAGCGCGAAGGCGACGTTTTCCTTACGTGTGTACAACAGGGACGGAGGCGGGGGCAGTTCAAACGCGCAGTAAATACAACGGATTCAACTGAGAATAATAGTCCACTAACCATTTTGCCACCCATCTTCTTCCACTCTGCAGCTTCTGAAAAACAAAGTCAGTAGCGCGCCCCTCGTCTGTTTTGTGCGCCTACTCCTCTTTACGCATCAGGCAATCCACTTGGTTTTTAAAGAAACCACGTACGCGCAAGCGAGCGCCTCAGCGAGGACTAGTCGATTGGCAAGGCGCACAAGCCTGCAGTTCAAGCCGTAATGGCTGGAGGTTCCAACATGGCGCGCGCGGATGCGAGAGGGAGGATTTCGAAGGTGTCGCGGATCCAGCCTCTTAGGCCACTCAATGGAGGAGCAAGGCGCTTCGGCCGCGGCCGCCTTTGCAGTACCGTAAGTCTCTGTGTTGCAAGGCACTCCCGCCGAGAGGCCTCAGCCTGCGGCGCGCCGTTATTCCTCTTGGCTGACTTGGCAGGGGGAGCCCAGGCTTTCCGCTTGTTTCTCTGCTTCCTTCGCTCGCTCTTGCTCGGTCAGCTGCTCGCTGGTAGGAATGGAGTTTTTCTTCGGGCGGCCTTTAGGCTTCGTGGGAGATTCGAGCCCTCCGCCTTGCAGAACCTGCAAAAAAGAAAAAAAAGGGGGGGGAAATCGGGAGAAGAAAGCAAGAAGGCCCAGAGAATTTAATCAGCTGGGGGGCGGGGAATTACAGGCTTATAAGGAACCCGTCCTTTTTATTTTTTTAAAAAAGGGAAATTCAAAGTAAAAAAAAAAAAAAGCTCCTGATTTCTAATAAGCATCGGTTCCCCAGGATTTTTACACCGACCCTGACCCTCCACCTGGCTTGCGCGATCCAGTGGGTCCACTAGGACTGTCTGGGTTTGGTTTTTTCCTGCAGAAATCCTGCGCTTTTGACAGAATCCTGGCAGGCAGAAATCCAGCGGGAGAGCCTTTCTCCAGCAAGTTGTTCTCCACGCAGAAGATCGTTGGGTTTCTACCTTGCGCAGCTGTTAAAGAAGCACCAGTCTTGTCCGAAACCGGTGGCCATCTTCAGGCAGCAAGTAAGGGTCACTATCCTGCTGCAGAGGAGCGAGGTTAACAGAGAGGATCGCCTTGGCTGCTGGATCTGTGCCCTCACTCAGAGCACCAGTTCCTAACCAGGAAAGATCCGTGCTGGTTTGTTTTATAGGAGTACTTCTGCTTACAATTGGAGCTTCTCCAGGAGTTTAGATCAGGGGTGCCTAACCTGTGGCCCTCCGCATCACATTCCTAGGTATGCCTGCTCTAAAATAAGCCCCGGGTGAACAGGCACAGGATTTCCGCCTAAAGGACGCTGCAAAACGCCCCCCTGTTTTTGCCAGATGATGTCTGACGGATGCTGGAGGCCACGACAAGAGACCCTCACTCCGTAAAAGACAACTGCACTGCAATCCTGTACAGGATCCACAGGATTTCTTCCCAGTAGAATTTCCGGGATGGTGGACATGTGGCTTTCCAGAGGTCGCTGGACTACGATTCCCATCATTCCTGGCCATTGGCCATGCTGACGGGGGCTGATGGGAGTTGGAGTCCTATGAGCTCTGGAAGGCGTACAAGGCTGCCGCTTTCTTCTTAACTACTGCGCGCAAATGCAATTGCAATGTGCACTGCCAGTACTAACTGTGTTTGAGCATATCAGCCATGTTAGTTTGGTGCTGCTTTTCCATACTATGGTTTAAGTTCTGCACTGTCCGGGTGTTTAGACTACTTTGGGTTCCTTTGGGAGGAAAGAGTGGGATTAATATTTATTTAATTGACTGATTTGATTTAAAGGTCAGGTTTTTCTAAAACGCTCCGCGTTGCCCTGCGCTCTTTCAGTAGGAAGGGCAGTATGCAAACACAATAAATTATTATTATTATTATTATTATTCCTTTACACTTGCCTCTCCAGCTTTTCCTTTCCTCTGGGTGTCTCCCCAAGTTGTCTAATGTTCCTTTGTAGTGCTCCGTGCACACCGATGGAATAAGACTAATAATAAATCACCGTGAATGTGTGTCAGGCCCCACTTACTTCAATGAGTTTGTTTCCCACATTCCTGTTGTGAGAATCGGGGTGTAAGTAAGATCGATCAACTATCTATCTGGACTTTAAAGTTGCGGTCAGGAACAGAGTAGGAGAGACTGGTTTTAAACAGCCCAAATTCAATCTGACATCATCTCGTTCAAATTGCACGTGAGGAACAGGACAGCCTCTCCGTCCCTTGAATATCCCAGGCAAGGTCTTGTTCTGGGATAACAGCAGGTTGAAGGCATCGGTGTGGACAAAGCTGCACCGATTACCATCCCATTAGAACGCCACATTGAAATCCACGAGTAATCCATGGGTCTATCAATCCCACAGATCACCAGTGTCAGGCTTTCTGCCAGCAATGGGAGGGGGCGCAGTGAGGAGGATCAGCTTTGAATCCTGAGTCCTTCTTATACATCATGGGACCGTGGAAGTGGGGTCGACTGGCTCTTCCCTGCCAAGAGTACGTTTTGCCCGGGGAAGCCCTGAAGGTTTGAGTCGGGTTGGAGCAATGGCAAAGGTACAATCTTTGACTGTGCCACAGTCCAATGAGATGGGCCCTATCGCTTTCCGTAGTGCTTGTTCCGGGCGCTGTATACTGCAGTCCGAGTTGGACTACAACTCGCATCATTCCTGATCATTAGCCATGCTGCCTGGAACTGATAGGAGTTGTGGTCTAAAACGTCTGGTGGATCGAGGTTCTCCACCCTTGGAAGGAGCCCTTTCTGTTCGCAGCCTTAGGAAATCTGTGGGTTGGGGGGGGGGGGGCGTATTACTTTTCCTACAGAGGAAAGGGTTGCAAATGACTAGCATTTTCTTTCCTTTGCGCCTGGGGTGGATGCGTCCAGGTGACACCGGTACTTGGAGACAGGCAGGAGGAGAGAAAACAAACATCTGCCATTATATTCCAGGCGCCTTCTTTCTCCCTTTCCTAGGAGGTCAAGAAAAGCCATTTGGCTGGGACAGTGTGTTTTTCAGCGGTTGCCTATCTAAGTACATGGGGTGAAAGGGGGGGACACACCGATTTAAATGGTTGAACTTCCAGAAAGCACACTTACTATTTTCTTCCATTTCATTCGCCTATTTTGGTACCAAGTTTTCACCTGTAGTTGACTCAGGCCCAGGGATTCCGCCAAATCTATCCTACAGGGAAGAGAAGAGAGGGCGCACGTGGCTCGAGATCTCTATCTCCAGATCCTCCTTCCCTTGCGCGCAAACTGCGGCGCTTTCCACTCACCATCCCTTCCCCTCTACGCCCACCATCCACCCTCTTTAATAGGGCCAGGACCTCTAGTTCTGGGAGCGCAGCATTTTCGTATATAAAGTGAGCAAATATGACGACCCTGAGAGGTTGGCTCGCTAAAGAAAAGAAATAAATAAGCAATTTATCAGGTCCGTCCAGGGAGCTTCATGAATGATTAGTTATGTTGTCCTTTTCAGAAAGAAAGGTTATATATACCTATCTAGTATTCCACACTGCAATGTCTGGTGCATCACCAATAAGCAAACCCAAAATGCAAGCTGGGGGCCTCAGTACCCTCCTGCGCACACAATTAAATCTTGCAGTGATGTGGGAAACCACCCTCGGTGCTGTCCTGCTGGATAAACGGCGGCCAAAGGAAGAATGGACTCATTCCGGGTTTGGACCCCCATCCCCATTGTGGGGAAGAAGGGTTCAGCGGGGGTCGGAGGCTTGCCCAGGTGGGGTCGTTCGCGGAGGGCCTGCCTTTGCGGACTTTGAGCTCTGGTGGGGACTGGGGGAACTGATCCTGACACCTGTAAGAATCCGCGGGGAAGATTTCCCGAGCTGGCTTTCTCAACGTGCGCTCTCCCTCTCTCTTTTGACAGGAAGGCAAGCCGATAGGATTCCTCTCACCCACCCCACAACGATCCCTACTACCGTGTACTGTCCGGGGGGGGGGCCCTCTAACTCCCACTCCCAGGGCTCCCGTTTCCCCCCTCTCCCTGGGCGAGGGCCCACCTGTCGGGCGTGGAGAGGTATTTCTGCTTCTCGAAGCGCTTCTCCAGGCCCATCAGCTGCAGCTCGGTGAAGACGGTGCGGCTCCGACGGCCTTTCTTGGCTTTTCCTCCCGCCTCCGGAGTCCCCGGCTCCAACTTCCCGCGGAGGTGCAGCTCGAGGGGCAGGTGAGGAGGCCCCGAGCCGCCCTGGAGCCCGGAGCCCGCCGCTAGCAGCGCCGAGCTCAGGCCTGAGCAGCCCAGAGGCGCCAGCGGGAACTTGAAAACCGCCGCCTGCTCAGCCTTCAGCACCGCTGAAAACAAAAAGAGAGAGATTGAGAGTCAACAGCCGGGTGGGGGGAGAGAATCCTCGACGACCAGCCAAGCTCTAGCACCCTTGCCCGCTCCCCACTTCCGAGATAGCTGCGTTTGGAAGCAGGAAAGCGTCAGGACAAAGATCCCGGGGAAGAAAGCTTGCTGTCGCGCCTGGCAGATTCATCGGCTCGGTACTCTCCGGCCACTCTTCAGGGGATTTTTCCTTACCCACAGACAAAAGAAGCCTTGTGGCGCTTTAAAGGGGAGCAGATTAATTATGGCTTCCCGTGGCGCGATGGCACACAGAGGTATTGTCACAGGAAGAGCCCTGCCGGATCAGGCCCAAGGCCCAGATAGTGCAGCTAGCATCCTGTACCCAGAGTCGCCTTAACCAGCGAGCGCACGAGCAGGACGTGAGTACAGCACTCGCCCCGCTTGGGACGCCCAGAAACTGGTATTCGGGCATACCACTTGGATCACTATAAATCTGCTCTCCACAAAGATCTTTACTGCAGGGATTGCGCTGGGGCAGACAGTGCCCTTCTAAGACCTCGCTAGGTTACAACTCCCATCATGTGGCTGGCAGATTATTAATAGAGTCCTAAAACAGAGGTAAGGTCTCTCCAGGCCTCTAAGGTGGTAAAGAAGCTAAGAACCCTCTGAGATCTCGAATCGCTTGATTTATATCTGTATTTCCTTTATTTGCATGTCAGCTTTTCTCAAGGGAGCTCTGGGTGACCTGCGCGGCAGGTAGGTCCCGCATTTCATCTCCCCACCCAGGTGAGGTAGAATATTAGAGTCACTGCCTCCAGATCACCGAGGAAGCCTCGGGGAGGAGCGGGACCTGCACTCAGAACCTTGAGGTCTACGGTTGCGCTCCTGCTGCTCCCCCTTCAACTCAATCTGGCAGGACGAAGCTGGATGTGAAACGGGGAGTCTCTTGGCTAGGAGGTGTCCGAGTGCCAGCCAGGAGGAGGCAGTGGGTGGAAATAGGAGCAGCTGGGGTTTATAATAATGAACGTATTTACTTGGCAGTTAAGACGCATTTAACTAAACTGCATTACTTCCGAGTAAACGAGGTTGGGATTAGACTGCAGGAGCGCGGGAAATCGTTCAGCGCGATCTTTTCCTTCCAGGCTGATTTAGGATTAAGTCTAAGCGTGTCTGATTCTGGCTTAAGGGTGAATAGGGGCAGGTTGCACGATTTCTCGCGCACTGGCTAGCGATACTCCCGCAGCCCAATCCAGCCACTCGGAGGTTTACTGGAGGGCGCTGGGAAGGAGAGCCGAGTAATGAGAGCGCCTCTTAAAGTGCGCCTAGATCCAAAGCGATTGGGTATCGAAAGTGGAGGTGGGGGGTGAGAGCAGGAGAGATCGACAGGGAAGGATTCCTTTCCTGTAAGTCCCATCAGCCATCCTGCCAATTTTCCATAACTAAACTGGTTTAACTTTCGATCCTCAGCTGCTGTATTTATCCGAAAGCTATTTCCAAGGAAACTAGCGCCCTGGTGATTTCAGTGGTTTTGCCATTTCAATCGTAAACAAATTAAATCGAAACTTCCATTGATTATGACGAAGGTGAATTAGGCGCTTCCTGTGCTGTAAATAGACGTCGATGACGTCAGTCGAATTTAGGTAACGTCCTATTTGGTAATACTTCGATTATGGGACTTACTCGCAAGTTGCGCTTGTTTGCATGTTTTTAGGATGGCACTACCACTGTAAAGCTTTAAGACAGCGGCAGAAATTGACTTCTTTGAAAATTTTGCCGTTTTATTCAGCAGCTTGTGTATCTAGCATTCTGCTCCCAGTGATCATATTTTATATTTAGTTTTCCCTGAAGAGCAGTAGAACATATTCTATCGTTTGGAAAGAAAGGAAAAATTGCTGCTGCTAAAATATTTACAGTATTTTCGAATCATATGAGCACCAGGAATAGTTTTTTTAAAATAAATAAATAAATAACATTGGAAGCACAATATTAGACAAAACAAGTCCCTTCGATTTTACCGAAATTTACTTTCAAGCAATGCGTCTAGCAAACGGGTGAAAACCTTTTCTTAAAAGAATTCAAGACACTACATGCAGTCTGTATATACTGTTGCTCAAAAACTATTTCCATGTTTGTGGAAATCTATTTAGTGAAGCAGTAACTCAGTATTTCCCATAAAACAGGTGATAAATAGAGATTGATATATAGCCTACTGCTCTGATTTTGGAAAGTCTTTTGTCTAGCAGCTTATGAATAGGATTTAAAATGGAATCTAAATTTATTCCACTTTCATAGGCCGATTCTCAAGGCAATGGAAATGTAACCCGATATTTAGATTAAAGCTAGATTCTCAAAACACACTTATCTAGGAGTAAATGCTATTGACGTCAATGGAACTTACGTCTGAGTAGACATGTGTAGGACTGAGCTGTACATAACATACACATTAATTTGCATGCAAATACATTAAAGGGCGTGTCAATCAAGCTTCTAAGACAATGTCAGCATTTTCCTCCATAATGAAAAAGTGAAAATAGAATAATGAAAAGATGTAAACAACTTTTCCTAGATTTGAGACAGCCATTGTTTAATGCAAAAACATCATAGCTTACACCCCCCCTCAAAAAAAAACCACCCAAACTAAACCAAACCAGGGACAGGATCCAAACATAATTAAGCACTGAGTGGAGAGAATTCAACATATGCTTAAATCTTCACCCATTAAAAGTAATGGAATGCAGTGTTCCACTCACCGCATCCATCTATATCTGTACAGCACCTTCCTATGCACGTTTACTCAGAAGCAGCCCCCATTGAGTTCAATGAAACTACCTTCCCTATCAAGCATGCAGAAGAGACCTGCCGCCTTCAGTGATTTCCTCGCAAAAACGTGGAGGAATTTTTATTCGCTCCATCCAGGCAGGAGGTCATTTTTGGGGTACTTTTTCATCTTGCTGAGCAAACTCTAAAGGCGGCGGTACATTTGCATCCGCCTGAGAGTTACAAATTCATCCGCACTCCGCATACTTTGGGGCGGGGAGGGGAAAGGTGCTGGCAGCGCTCGAGAGCCAATGCATACAGGCTACGGGGGAGAGGGATCAGTTAAAAATAGACTAAGACGCAAATCGTTTATAATTTCAGATTTCTTTCCTTGGTAGAGTAGAAAGAGGCTCCCCAATGAGTGCCATGTGAGCAGCTCTCTTCGACCCACGGGCCCCTCTCCGCGCTCCTATTTTCTTCAGCCTGCGATCCTGAAAGGTGTCAAGAGTGTGGCGCTTCACTCTAAAGGGCGAGTCCGTAGCGCGCGCTCCGAGTCCTGGCGCGGAAGCGAGAGAATACTCGCGTGTCTCTTTTGGAACATCCACGACGTTTCTCTCCAAAAGGGACTCTCGGACCCACCCTACTTCGGCTTAAATCAAGGCGCAGCGGCTTCCTGCTTGGCAAACCGAACCCATTCCGCCGCCTTTGTTGGTAGGTCGAAGAAGGGCCTTGAAGGCAAGCGGATCACCCCGCAGGGAGCACGAGCAGATCGAAACGCGCCTGCTGCCACCACTGGCTTGTTAGGCGTTTGCGCGCAGCGTTTACAAGGATCTAGTCCCCGCGGAAGAGGCCCCAAAATAAACAGCCGACGTGGGCTCAAATGCTTTACCGGGCCAGCACGTCCGACTGGGTCTTTTGGTTTTGTTTTAGAAAGCCCATCCTGGGCTGCTTTCTCTAACGGTGGGACCATTTGCTCCTACAGAGTCGGAGAAAGAGCTACCCCTAGGCAAAAAAACTCCAACCGCAGATGACCCTCTGATGGCCCGGGGGGGCTGTATCGGATCCGAATTCCACTCCTGACATAAAATGAGACCTAAATGATAATTTCTGAGGCCAGTGTTTGAAGACAGACATATTCAAATAGAAAAGGGGAGGGCGTGTGAATTCAGCGCGCAGAACACTTATGTAAACTTTTCTTTTTGGCAATTCCGTTGCTATCTCCTTACTCTGTTTTGAAGATCCGTTGGCGATCGTGTTATGCTTGTCTTAATCGTAGGCCTCGTGCGAAGCACTACCCGGCTAAGAGAAAATAGCTGGATTTATAAGGCTATGATCCTTTGCATATAAGCCCCGCTGGGCTGATGTACTCTGTAAATGTGCAGAGGGTTATGCTGTTAATCTGCTTTTTCTGCGCCCTCGGATCCTCATTAACATTTTGTGGCCTATCCCTTCCCCTTCCCTGAAGTCATGGGAAATACAGATAAGATATATTATACATTTTCCCACCGATCGCTCTGCTATTGCATGTCAAGTCAGGATTTTTTAAAAAAGCAAAAGAGGTTCGGCCAAACGCAGCCCCATGAAAGGCCTTTGAAATCGATGGGCTTGGTCCCGCGTCAGCTCAGCGCTCGCGGGGGGATGCAAATTTGATCTGCGCTGGAGTCCGAAAAGGGAACCGTTTTGCACTGAAGAGGGAAAGGAAAGACTCTCTCGGAATCCTTCCGGCTTGAGAGCCTGGTCTGTGCAGGCCTCTCTCTCACACACAGAGCTCCGCCAATAAACTGTAAGGTTTACGCGTCTAGCCCCACCTGGTTTCCAAGCAGATTGCAAAAGGAGAGTAAGTTTGGTTCTAGAAGGCCCGGGTGGGGGAACCAGGGGCAAGAAAACCCGTCCTCGGATGAAAAGGGATCTTCTACAGAGAAATATCACACACACGTTTGTCATGGAGGCGCCATTTCAAGTTTGGGGGCACAGCAAAGAGATACCGGAAGGCGAGAGCAAGACTGCGAGGTCCAAAGGCCCGCTCTACAAGACGGAATGGCACGCAAAGGAAACATTTTACGCATTTGGATACGGTTACTTTGAAAACAAAACAAAAGAAAGCAATACCACTCGTAGAAACATGGGCGGTTGATCTAATGCTGCTGAGGAGAGCGGGGTGGGAGGTTGGGGTGGGCCTGAAGCGGCTCTCCCTCGCAAGAAGGGCCGTTTCACTCCCCACTTGCATTGTAGGGGGTTCAGGCTCGCTCTCTTAGGGAGCAGTGCGCTGCCACGCGAGGACCCCATTTTTGGAAGAATCCTTCCCAGTTTTTGGTGCTCTGGAGGTTGACGACTGAGCCGTCCTGCATCGAAAGCTTGGGGTTGGTCCAATCGGGCGTGAAGCGAAGCGGAGCACCCACCCCAGCGCCCAAACTGGCTCCCTCCGCCGGTTACCCGGGAGGAAGAGGTCCTAGACCACAAGGGAGTTAGTTCGGAGCAACTAGAGTTCAATACCTTTCCCCTTCGCCCCTCGCGTCCAGGCCGCGGCTCTCGCGGTGCAAGCCTCGACTCTTTCCCTCCATGCCATTCCGCAGGATCTTGGGATCTTTTTATTGCAAGACCCACCCATAACACCGGCTCTGCTATCTCTGCCAGCAGTAGATTCATCTGGACACAAGGGAGGGGGCGGGGGTGTCAAAGAGAGGCCGGATCTCGTCCCAGTTTACTCCGAAGTAAGTGTCACCGACCTCAACGGGCCTTCATAAACCAAAACGCGTGTCCTCCCCCCTGCACCCCACAGCCCCAAAAGCTCAGGGAACACAAGACTGCTGCCTTAAATCCATTCCCTTTCCTTTGATGTCATGCCAGTGGAAACAACTGCTTGCCTAAAGGCATCAAATTAAATGGGTTGTGGATCGGGTTGTTTCCTTTCGCCTTGCCTGGACCCAGCACACGCGCGCACGCCAAAACTCTGAACTTACTTATTCAAACCGATCTACATGGATCGGAATAGGAATCTTCCGAATTGTGTTATTTACGGGTATGGGTGGCGGGACACGCTGACCCTCTCAAAGACAACAAACTTGCATCTCCGTTTCTGGGGGAAAGTTAATTAAGTAAAACGTATCAGCACCACGAAGCTTACGGGAGATTACTCCCTAGTTTAGTGTATCAAGGACGGCAGTTGTTATGTGTTACTGTAGTCTTACTCGGGAAAAATCCCCACTAACGTAAGACTTTGCTGTGCCACAGGCCCGTCCATTTCTTGAGCTACAGCTCTGGCGTGCCAGCCCTTTGGGGAGCGGGTCCCCTAGATTTCCACGGAACGAAAGGCGCGCGTGTCTTTGGGGATCGCAGCCAAAGATTACCCGAGGCCCTGATCCGTGAAGCCTTAGCCATGTTCGACGGAGATCTGCTCCCTTTGAAAGAGGTGGGACTTGCCTCGACTTCTCCATACTGGGGGGGGGGGCGGGGTCGGAGTGCTGAAACTACCCCGAGAGCAGAGTTTCACTGTCCCTCGCGCGCCAGCTCCCTGCCCCCAAGGCACCCGCCGCCCCCTCGGCCAAAGATGGAAGGAGAAGCAGATCGGTGGAGCTTCCAGGCGGGGAGAGTTGACCTTGAACAGGGAAAGGGGGAAAAGCAGCGTCCAAGCAGCTCTTTGCGCGCGGACAAAAGAAGGTCCACCTCTATTTATTTCCGTTTCAGTCCCCACCTTCCCTCTCCAGGGGGGCAGCCGAGCTCTCCCGCCCCCCCCCTCACGCCCCACAAACAGCTCGATCCGGGGAGGGACGGGATTCGGTTCACCCACCTGCCCACAGACCTACCTAGGGGGCTGTGGTAGGGCCGCGCCGAGAGCAGCGCTTTCACGCCGAACTTGAGCAGCTCTCCTGCCGGGGCAGAGCCCTTGGCGTCCGGGTGGTCCGTCAGGATCTCCTCGATCATAAAACTCCGGTAGCGGTGCGATCGGTGGTCGACGAAGGGGTCGGCGGGGAAATAGTGCGCGGCGGCGCCCAGCTCCAGCGGGTGCTGCATCGCTCTGCGCGGCCCCCGGGAGCCTGGTCCCTCCTCGGCCCGGCTCCGCGGCGCAACCCTCAGCGCGACCTCTCCCCGGACGCCTCTCCTTCCCGGACGCGCGCAGGCCTGGCGGAGGCAGAGACCATCCTGGCGGCCTCGGGGCGCCAAGCCCCTTCTTCGAATCCCCCTCGGAAGGAAGCAAGGCGGGGCGCGGCCGGTCTCCCCCGAGGGCCGCCCGCGCGTCTGGCCGCAGTCGCCACCGAGGACCTCCCTGCGGAGTGAGGCCAGGCAGCCGAGCGCGCCGCGTCCGCTTGCTCGAAGGCGCGGCCTCCTCCGAGGAGCCCCTTCTCCTTTCTCCGCCCCAGCGCCGCTGCAGACAACAGCCTATTATAGGGCTGACGCGGGCTGGAGCGCGGAGGGGAGGGGAGAGAGAGAGATGCCCGAGATGAGGAGGGGCGGGTACCTGGGAAGGAGCGCTGGATCCTGCGCCAATGCAAGCAAATTAGTCTCCACGCTGGACGGCTGGAGAAATCCAAGCCGTCCTCCCGCCCCCTCCCTGTGCAGCCACGAGAAAAGGTGCATCTGCCCTACTTTGGGGGCCAACTCCGCCCGAAGTGGAAACGATTCTCTCTCTCTCTCTCTCTCTCTGTGTGTGTGTGTGTGTGTGTGCGTAACAAACACACCCCTATTCTGGGAGCACGCTGGACCCAAGGCTGCCTCGCAGTGGTATCTTCACAGTGGCTGGGAGCATGGTTACTGGCAGGCATTTGATCCAGGACCGCAGCCTGCGCAGGGCAGCAAAGCCGGACAAGGCGGCGACGGTCCCTGTCCAACGCTTTTGCCTTTATGGAGCTAAGGCATCGGTTCTCAAAGGGTGTGGCAGGAGGGGCTGGCAAATGTGGAGGGGAGATTTAAAAAAAAGAAAACTGCAGAATATGGATAGAGAGACATGTATTTTCAAAATTAAGCACTGCTAGAAGGTGTTTCTCCCACCCACCCAAGGTATTTTTCCTCAATTAAAAATTTGGTGTGGCGCCAGCAAATTTTCATTCTGAAAGTGTGGCCCAGAGAGAAAAGTTTGAGAGCCACTGAGCTAAAGCATTTTCCAGGTTCCCACCTGAGGACCAAAGGGTATAGGAATAAAGGAAATAAAGCATCTACAATAACCCTGAAGCCAGCAAGCAGCCCATCCTCATTCCCACTCATTATCAGACACAGAAAAGGCGTTTGCTTTTGGGTCTTGTTGCAATGGTTTCTTCTTGATTCCGTATCTGGGTCGATATATGTAGGCTGCTGCCGGCCTTGTACTGCATTTGCCTGGGCGTAAACGTCATTCAGCTCGGCGGGATTTGCTCTTCTGAAGACACCTGGCTAGGATTACACTGCAGAAGAATTGTCATCCCAATAAAGGAGATTTTAACGACAGCTTCAATCAAAATAGCAACCAGAGCCCTTTGCTGAGTCTCTGATTCTGAAAGAAACACAAAGCAAGGCGTATATGTGGCTCTCGAAAATGCTGGGCTCACACATAATGATTTAGGCCTTTATTCTTTCTGTAAATAGGAATTATAGGACCTCAGTACGTGCTGCTGGAAGAGTGATCAACTTAATACAGATCTCATGTACCGAATGTATTAAAGTTCACTTACAAGCAATCCATTTTCTGTATTCCTTAGCAATAGGCCGCTTAGGTAACTGCCCGTGCAATTTTATGCGTGCCTATCCTAGAAGCAAAAGCAGCATCTGATTAAGTGGACTGCTCGTGCCCTCGGAAATGGGTTAATGCTTAGGATGCTACGTGACTCTTTGCTCATTCGCTGCTGCAGCAGCAGCAACAAACTGACACAGCTAACCCACTGGAAATCGTTACTCGGGTGAAGACAGTGTGGAGCTGCAGTCCTTAGAATGACTTGCCTCGGAGCAGACGGGCTTAGGAATTGCGAAACTGCAGTCTTGGGCTCACTTGTCCGGGAGAAAGTTCCATTTCTCTCAGTGGGGGTTGACTTCTCAGTAGGCGCTAGAAGTTTGCACGGTCGAGTCTTGCAAAAAAGCAAAACTGAGTAGGCCCCCATAATTAAATGCGTCCAAAGGCCGTAGCTCAGTAGAAAAGCATCTCCAAGCACCGCAGGGAATAGTCGCTGTCTATAACCCTGGAGAGCCGCTGCCAGTCAGTACAGACGATACTGAATTCCATGGACCAATGATCTGACTCAGCAGAAGACCGTTTCCTGAGTTTGCCGGGAGAATTCCGCAGATGAGGCCGACCAAGCCCCTCTCCAGTTGCAGCAATGGCGGAATCATCCGCCCTTGAAAGAAATCCCAAAGGAATTCATTCGGCCTTACTTCGGAGTAATCGGAGCAGGATGAGCCAGTGCTTCGTTTAGACGAGACGTGCCAAATAAGAATATCACGTTCATATCTATAAAACACTTGACTGTATATCTTTACTGTTTGTTGCCTTATTGGAACGACCTTTAGTCAACTGAGCGATTAAGAGAGTTTACCAAGAGTCTGCAGACGTTTTCTAAATACAGCCGTGGAAAATCGAAGTGACCCCCTCTGTGGCTTGGGCTTCCAACGTGATTTGGAACCGGCACCGAAAACCGTCGAGAGCCCCTGGACCTTGTGAACGGATGGGGAATTGCAGCTGGCCGGATATACAGTATATCTGAACTCCAATGACTCCGGTTCGACAGCGTCCAGGTTAATAGGCGGCTGTGTCCCGCTAAAATAAGCACGACGTCTAATAGCTTTGCAAAAGAAAATAGGATACTTAAGGCATTGCCCAGCAACAACTGGCTGATTTAAAGTTCTGGCCATTTTAACGGGGGAATTTCAGCAAGTGCTCAAAGCGGCCATGCGTACTTGGGATAACGCCCTGTTGACCTGTCAGGGGACTTACTTCTAAATCTCTCCAGGAACGCTTCAAAAAAGTGTTTAATATTGGTTGGATCATGTCCTTATTTCGCAGGTGGAGTAGGACTTTACTGGGTTTTTTCCGCCTTTCCTATTTTGGGGGAGGCGGGTAGTTTTGTTTGTGGCTGTTGTGCGTAGTGAAACTTAAAAAGTCAATAAAGAATAATAACACTAGCGAAAATGAACCAGGACGTAATGCCGATTCGTCTCTGTTTCCTTATCGGTACTGAATGGCACCAAGCTGTCCAACCAGTGGCCTCTGTTTGATTGGCAAGGGCGCTCGTGGGCGCCTCTCCTTGAACTTGGGAAAAGGAGGATGACCAGATTTGTATTCCTACCTCATCCAAGTTATGGGAAACCAACCCTACGAGTGACCTGGGGCCGGTTCATACAGATGTGCTCCTTACCTGGTGTCAAGGACACAAGGACCTGCCTTCTTACAGAGGTTTTGTTTTGTTTACACAACCAGGAGGTGTATGTATTTAGTCAAATTAGCCCACTGTTGTCTGCACTGTCTGGCAGCGACTGGCCACGCTCTCTGCTAGCCCAGAGATGCTGGGGGTCGAACCTATGACCTGAGCCAGGGCCCTTCCCCTCTGAAGGGGCCGTCGCAGATGCAACACCGCAGACAGACCTTCCACAGGGCAGTCAGATGCAGTTTCCTTCCTCGTCGCCATCAGTTCATACGCTGCCTTGGCCAAAACATTAGTTCATCTCACGCAGCTCTACATCAAGGGTAACCAACGCGGTGCTTTCCAGATGTGGTCTCCAGATATGCTCTCCTCTTCCCATCAACCCCTGGGTCAGCACTGCCAATGTTTAGGGGTGATGGGAGCTGGCAGAGGAAGGGGCATAACTCTTCGGGGCCTTAAGCATGAAAGACAATGACGCTCAATAATTTGGGTGGTGTGTGTGTGCTCACCGGCGTTAGGCCTGATGGAGAAGAGGGAATAGTGGTGGATATAGGGAAACATTGTGGATATAGCTATAGATATAGATACAGGTATAGATATTACGATTTCCTCTTTCTGGCACTGCAGCTTCGTCCCCTCATATGTAGATCGCATTTGAAGGGACTCCGTTTACCTCTGACTCTCCTCTAGGCTTGCAGACATTACACTGCAATCTTATGCATATCTACTGAGCAGTAAGTCCCACGGAGTTCAATGGATCTTGACGTCCGGAAAGTGTGCATAAGACTGCAGTTTTGCACTCA
Source organism: Podarcis gaigeae (assembly GCF_964106915.1). Classification (NCBI taxonomy): domain Eukaryota; kingdom Metazoa; phylum Chordata; class Lepidosauria; order Squamata; family Lacertidae; genus Podarcis; species Podarcis gaigeae. The sequence continues at coordinate 80,832,280 of NC_139679.1, read as the reverse complement.
AGGGAATGGCTTTTTGGAACTGCCACTCGTGAGCTACCACGCTCCAAAGGCAGCGTTTCCTGGCTTGGTCCAATAACTCGAATGCGACTACTTCGGAGTAAAACGGTCATGGATGGCAGCCAGGTCTAGAAGTCCATAGCAGTACAATCAACATAGCGAAGATTTGGGGTGGATCCAGACGACCGTTTTACCTGGTGATGATATATGGTCGTCTGGATTCACCCTGAACTTCAGAAGGGTTGGGGAGTCAGATGTGAGCTACGAATATGCCTTTTGTAGGAATGGATATAGCTAAATAATAGATACTCTCCTAGTGCCTAAATACATTCCTACACCTGTAACATCGGCTTCTCGGGATTCCTGCACCTCCAAGGCGGCCTCGAGGAGGACCTGCCCGACTCATCGGACAACAAAGGAGGCTCCTTGCTTCAGAACTGTCGTTTGGTATGACGCGCAAACGCAATCGACCCCTCGAATCATACAATTAAAGAATCGACTACTATTTCTTAAATAGGAAGACGACAACATTATGCACATCCCCCCCACCCCCACGCAGTGAGATGTAGCGGGTGTACAAAGCAAACGCGGCGTGGATAGGAAGCACTGGGGAGAGGAAACCGAATTAAGGAAGGCTCCGAGGCTTCCCAGTGGAGTCGTAAGGTCTCGGGGCCGACGCAAGTCCGCCTCAAACTGTTCCACACCAGCAGAGGGGAACACACTCTTGACTTGGAAACTCCTTAGGATAGGGAACCCAACGCTTTTCCCAGCGCAAAGAAGCCGCTGTTCCCACAGGGCGGACCATGAGCGGAGGCAGTCCCATTGGCACCAAGAGTTCACCGGCGAGGAGGACAGACATCAGTTTCAACCGAGTCGATGCATGTTTAGTTCGACGGAATTTAAGCGAGTGCCATTCCCAAAACTTCGGTTCTGTTGGCCTGGATACCTCGGCTCGCCCGTTGTTCACATATCTAGAAAGACAGAATATGGTTGGGCAGATATTTGGAGCAAGGTGCATACAGACATGAATTGCGATTAGAATTACTCTAGATTCCACTTTTTTGGGGGGGGGGAACTCTTCCGCTATCGACTAGTGTGTGAACCAAACTGGGAGAGGGGGAGGCATAACTGACGCTTGCCTGTGGCAGGACTGAGACCCACAGTCGCTTTGGAAAGAGAGAGATTATTTCACAGATCCTTCATCTCCATCTATTTATCTGACTTCATGTTTATCTTGGGCTTTAGCCACGTCCTCTAGGCGCTTCGCGGATTAAAATCAATAACATGTAAATACAATGAACCATCAACTCAAACAACCCAGGCAGAAGCACCATTTAGAACCAGTTTCGTTTCGTAATCAAAATAGGCCGGTGAGAAACTTCGCTTTGCTTTACGCACATTATATATATAAAACAACAACACCTTCCGAGAATATCCACAGCGGGACGGGATATAAAGAATCTCAGATTTATTACAAATGGAATTTCCGGAGATATTTCCTCCCTCCTGAGTCACAAACCACAGCCAGAGAACTTGGGGGACTAGGCAGAAGCGACTGCAGATTCGCCACAGATTTCCTCTGGGAGTCGTGGCCACGCCACCTCCCGGTACCTCCAGCAATGTCTAGACCAGGATTTGAGCAAGAAAAGTGGGCAGGGAGAGCAGAAAAGCGCCCGAGTACTATGTGGTTAACCTCGAAACCAGTCAAGGGAGAAATCCACCGATTTCAGTTTCCTAACCGAACCTACTTTCCATTAGCGGCGAGAGATTGTCATGCATATACAGTCTAGCAACTCGATCCTAAGCGCATTCCCTTGGAAACAGGGTCCACGGAAATCCCTGGCGCTTACTTCTTAGTAAACTGCACACTTTAGGAAGTGCGACTAAGCTTCGCCTTGAGATCTGCTGATCTGGGAAGGTTCATTGCAATTAACTTAACTCACTCTGGAGGATGTGAGTTGGGGATCGAGATTGTCAGAATGTCAAAGTTTAGTCTCGCCTTCAGTGGGAAGTAAGCCTCGCTAAACCTGGACTTACTCCTAACTCATCGCTCTTCATGGCCTCCTGAAGTTCTGATCAAATATCCAAGCACCCCGACGATCAACGAATGGACTTAGAAGTTACACTCCATTGGTTGTCATGAAATTTACTTTCGAGCGAGAGTGCTAAATATCACATCAACAGGGAATAGCAAACAACGCCGTCAGCCCCCAGGAAATTCTAGTCTTCTTCCCTTCCCTTCCTTTTTTCTTTTCTTCCTTTTTTTGTTGTTGTTGTTCATCTGAAATGAGATGCAGAGATAAATGATATTATCATTATCATTGGTATTAGTATTACAAAACTGCATCTTTTTTGTTGTTGTTGAGGACAACCTTAGGATTCACTCTCAGGGGCTGTGTGAGCACCTGATAAGGATAATTAACCACAATCTGATAACACAAAAAGGTTGTCCGAAGAACATTCGTGCGCTCATGGAGGACTATTGTTGTCTTTCACTTCCTCACAGTTATGTATTTATCCTGGTTTGGCAGTCGGCCGATCCCTCAGCTCTGTAGCTCAGCGGCAGAGGACCCGTTTGACATTCAGAAGGTCCCAGGTTCAGTCCCAGGCTTCTCCTGCCTCCTTCTCCAGCTGTCAGTCAGTGACAGTACTGAGCTAAATGGACCATTTTACTCGGCTTAAGGCGCTTTCCTATGTTCTCGTTGAAGATCAGCCGGGGAAATGGCAGGTTTTCTTTGGGGAGAGACACTTAGAGGAATGGAGGGCCGTAAATCAGGAATAAAACAACAGGCAAGGGCGCCAATAGGGCCGAAGAGCCTTACAAGCTGACCGTGGCGTTTCGTTATGCGCAGGCTTTTCTGGGAGAGGGTAAAGCGGGGCTTACTTCTAGGCGAGCATCCATAGCCGTCTATCTTGCGGCTTCGGGGGTCGAGAGTGGCCTCCAAGCCAGATCATCTCTTAGAATCATAGAATTGGAAGGGACCCTGCAGATCTCATCTAGTCCAATCCTCTGCAATGCAGGAATATATGCAGCTGTCCCACCCAGGGATCGAACCTGCGACCTTGGCATTATCAGCACCACGCTCTACCCAACTGAGCAACCTCAAGGAGGTGCCAAGGAAAGCACTGAAGGAAGCCAGGAAGAACTGTCGCTGTCTTCCGGGCCAGGGGCAGCCCAGGTGTCAGCCTTGCCAGATCTACTTCTCTCTGTGCGTGTTTTCTAAACTAAAAACCAAAGACTTACCAACCAGAGCCAGGTGGGGAAAAATACATACATTATATAATTAAAGGGGGGGGGGTCCCCTCTAAGCACATTCGAATCCTTGGGAATCTCAGGCTCCAAGGCAAATGTGGCCCTCCAAGGCTCCCTATCCGGCCCTCAGACCCTCTCCCTACAACACACCTCCCATCCCACAGGTAATACCTCTGATTGGCTCTCCTTCGCATCTCCCTTGAATGTTTTTGCGTGTTTGAAAATTGTGTTTGAACTCTGAGAATGCCTCTCCTTTGTCTGGCTGCCGGACAGAGGAGGCGGTGAGAGCGCTGGTGGAAACCAACCTCCCCTAGGAAAAGAGACATTTAATGTTCTTTGTTCTTCCTGCTTAAGTCTTCGGCCCCGCCCACCACGGGCATGTGGCCCCCGGAAGCTGCACAGAAGGAAATGCGGCCCTCGGACTGAGAAAGGTCCGTCCCCTCTGCTCTGTTTCCAAGAATTCGCCCACAGGACGGGAACTGAACCGAGTTCACAGCCCCAAAAACATTAACTTTATTAACTCCAGCAGCCTCATTTAAGCTGGGAAAGTTGTTTTATGGTCCTGAACTGGGAGTCAGAAACCCGCCTCGATCGACTGTACTCACCCAGAGATCTATCAGTAGGCCCCGATCCACCTTCTGCCCACCCTTTGGGAGACACAGAGACACCCTGGAGGTGAAAAGGAGGGGGAAGCGTGTAAGAAACGGAAGCTTTAAAGGAGTAAGAGGAGTTCGGCGACACTTTTTGCACTTGGAAAAAGGAGATGGGCGAGGCGACCTAACTCCGTATGCTTAAAACTAGCCTTGGGCACCTTTTACTGGAAATCAGAGGGAATATTGAACTCCACTGAGAGTTCCAGTGCGTTGCAATGTTGACTGTGTTCAAGTAATCTATGTTTTGCATCGTTATTAACTATTATTATTATTATTTAATCGGCCCCTCTTCCACATAAGCCGCTTTGATAATTTTTTTTTTAAAGGAGAAAGCGTCGTCTAGCGACATGCCTACCCAGAAATAAGTCTCGCTGGGTCCCAGGCAGAAGCACAAATGACTGAGGCAGGAATGGGGTAAGATGAGTTTAAAAACAACAACTTAAGTTAAAAATAAAATAAAGAGTGAAAACTAAGTCTCTTGGGACACACTGAGACTTACTGCATGCTTGCTTAGGCTCTCAACTATTTCCTACCCATGTTTTCATCAGGCGTCATTCTCCTGTCCTACTCTCAAGGCAATTTGTACTGGCCACATGACCCGGAAGCTGTCTGCCGACAAACGCCGGCTCCCTCGGCCAGTAAAGCGAGATGAGCACGCAACTCCAGAGTCCTCCACGACTGGACCCAATGGTCAGGGGTCCCTTTACTTTACCTTTACAATTTTAGCAGCCTTTTAGCTGCGGAGCCTTTCAACACAGGGCGATTATTCCATCTCCTTCACAAACATCTAATTGCATTTTCTCCTTATGGTTTTTGGTTGTTGTTGTTTTTTTTTTGTTTTTTTACTGGTATTGCTGTTGCGTTAGAAAAAAGAAAATAAGAAGTATGTCTCTGAAAATAAAATAAAAGACAAATCATTTGGAGGTCTGACTAAACTAACCCATACTCTGTTGAACTCAGCGGATTTTCCATCCGAGTAAACGTGCATAAGATCTGGGTGCGCGTTTTTTCACGCACGCATAATCAGTGTGCAGACCGATCCTGAGGCATGCTTACTGTGTCAGAGTCAAGTCCTACTGTTTTATTGCTTTATGAGGGGCTTCATTTTGAGCACGCACATTTAGGATTGGGCCGTCCGGGAAGTAACGCAGCCAGGTTTTTCAGGGCATTCCTTTGGATGGAAACTCGTATCCAGCGAATAGCTCTAGGAACAGGGAGATGGAATGTGCTACTATCGATCCTCCCAGACAAAACCGGTTTGACTCCACTTGGCCGGCTGAAGTGCAAGAGCAACGTGCCCCAAAGCCGGTGATCGATAATAGAAGGCTAATTGAAATGACACACCCGAAACTTCCCTCGGCCCACGCCTCACTTTCTATCCTACGTCCTGTGCCCTCCGTGGCTGTAGGAGTTCAGGTCAGAAAAAGGCAAAAGTTAATCGGGAGACGTTTAATCTCCGTAAGGGTGAAAACCAGACATCTTTAACAGATATATTCCTTTCGAGAAAACACTTCCTTCCCGCTTCTCCGCTATTTTTCTTTGCTCCTCAAACCCAACGCTAGAATAAAATTCGACACGAGTTGTTTGTTTGTTTTGGTTTTTTTTAAGAGAAAAACAAGGAGCCTATTTCCACTTTTCACACCCATAAAGTTTCGAGCCCCCTTTAGGCAGGATTCTAATGCAAAGCAAAACCAGGCATTATCGAAGGCTGAAGTCCTGTGCGCACTCACTGTGCAGCGCAAGTCCTTCAGAGTAAATGCGCACAGGTTGGCGTTGCACAGTGCATGCAGAATCTTCTCTTTTCCCACTGGGGCTGTGAGTATGCAAATGAATTCCTTACAGAATGGGACCACGATCCCCTTTCTTTAATATATGTCACTTTTCTAGCCTTTTTACTAAGAACTCAGAAGTAACTACCTGAGCCTCGCCCCTTTTGCTGCCTCTGCTGAATTTTGGAACCGAAACGTGGGCTCGTATTTTTCTCCTTCCCTATTATCTGGATCTGTCCATTTCTTGCCAAGGAAGCGTGCCTGGTTTTCTCATCAGAAACCGCTCCACATCCTGCGATTTACTGTATCTGAAAAAAAGCACAAAGCGTAAGGCGAGAGCTGGAGCGCTGTTAAGTGGAACCGACCTAGGCTGCGCGCCGCTTTTCACTGCAGCTAAGAAACTCGAATTCCCGAGAGAGAGAGAGAGAGAGAGCGCTCAGGATCCGACCCTCCAGCCTTTGCAGAGAAGAGCGAGCTCAGCCTACTAGCAGTCCCTTGACGTCCTCGTCGATTTCACCCCAGCCGCTGCTGGAGAGGCGGGAGCTGCTAATCCGGACTCACTTCTTCCGCTGCTCCTTAACAGCCACAGAATCCGGCCGGACAATTGCGAGATTGCTTTCCACACACTCCCTCTTTTTCTCCTTCTTCTCCCAGAGGGCTGTTGTGCTGGGGACGCCTCCTCTGGATGACACACCCGTCTTTGGACTGGCCCCCAAACTGCTCCCCAACGACGCCCCGTGCGCTTGATGAAAATGGCCCATTTGGAACAAAAGGGAGCAATTTGCAGCCTTCCTGAAAATCCTTTGCAGATGCAAGGCAGGAGGAGCGTGCGCTGGTGAAGTCGGGCGCTGTTCCTGAGGAGGAGGAGGAGGTGGTAGTGATCCTGCGGGTGGCCAGCAGCCCCACTTCCTGGCAAGGGAGTCCTGGCTCCATGGAAACCAGGGGAAATTGCTTCCGAGTAATGAGTGCAGGATTGCGGGTACGGGTCTGGGGCTGAGGCTCGAAGGAGTCCAGACTGGGAGGAATTGCCCGACCAGATCTGGCCTCAAAGAAGAGGAATCTGCCCGGACTCGTTCAGTTCCAGCGAAGGTGATTGCGCCGGATTACTGTCGGGGAAAGACGGAGCAAGTGAGAAATGCGGGGCGGGGGTAGATGTCCTCACCTTCCGCACCAAGACAACCTCGCCGCCGCTCCTGGTGCATTTGGGCGAGGCGGAACCGGCCAGAATTAAGCCATTTCTAAACCCTGCTGGTTAACAAGATAGTTCACCATACTCAGCATTTAAATAGCTCAGGTCGAAAACAATGAGATTCTTTAAAGTGCTGGACTTTGGCTGGATCGTTGCCATTTTGTTACAGAAAAAGATGTAGCTCCTACCGAGCGCTTAGTTCCTTTCCCCGTTGCTTCTTCCGAGCTGCGCTTGCACCATTTAGCAACAGAGAGCTATCACACCACGCATCTGCACTCTTGATATTTTTATCTCTCCGATTATATCTAGTGTGTCCTCTTTTAAAAAAAACAAGCGGACACCCTGTTTCTTGCTGCTTTACATTATACAGACTTTTATAGAACTGGTCCCGTAGGAGATAAGGCAGGTCAGGTCTCGCCACGACGAGGAACTTTGTGCAACGATTCACAAGATCGTAATGTCGCGACAATTGACATAAACATTAGGCAGAGTTAATGGCCAAGGGGCCCTACAGAAGAATGATCTGCCTGTCTTATCCCCAGCTACCTCAGTGCTTAAAAAGACCGAGGAACCATGGTGTAGAACAATAGCAACGCACAATATTTTTTTTCCTATTTTATTTTATTATAAAACCACATTTGAAGGGTTGAAGGTGCTCCATTCTTAGTTATGCGCATTGAGAAGGAGTCTTTGCAGATTTCAGTGGGGACCTCACCGCAAACTGCAGCGCGTGCTTAAGACCCAGAAAGCCAGATCCGTTTTTCCCTCTCACGCGCGCGCGCTCCTTTACCCTTACTGCCCGCCTGTTCTGGCAGTGCTAACAGGGCGGATCCGTGCTCCTGATCTTTCAGGGCAACCTTGTAAATGGATGGGTGGCTCTTAAAACTGCGTACGTCAGCGTGACTAGGAAACTCAGACGTGTGCCTTACTCCGTATTCACTGAATCCGAATTGAGAGGATCCGAATTGAGTGATCACCTGAGCTAGCAGTCTAGAAAGCCACCAGATCACTAGCTGAACCCCACCCGCCCCCGTCCCTTCCTGCACCCTAGAGATTTCCAGAGAACAAAGAAATCAGGGCAGGAATAGGTCGACGTGCTCTGTAAGCTCGACGTCGCTCGATTAAAAGCTCAGCCTTGTCACTTGTACCCCTGACATCAGCTGGTTGCGGGAGAGGGGACCCCAAAGTGGACAAGAGTTGATAATCAAAGAATGTTTCCATTAACCTCTCACTTTTCCCAGCACAGAGCAAATGGCCAACTCCTGGGCCCTGGGAAGGAGGCGACAAAAGTTGCAGCCTGGACCATCTTTGCTTTGTAACCGGCCCTTCAGGGAGGAAACGGAGGGGCTGTCGAGCAGGGGTAAAAGATGGATAAGTGGACGGAATCTGCAACAGCAGCAACAGCAACAGCATTGTAGTTTTTCACCTCCTTTTTAATGTAAAGGATAAGGGAGCAGGATTGGCATCCCTGATCTTAACAGAAAGGAGATAAGTGCCGCTGAACCCTCATCTTTCTGCGAGTTTGACCGTCAAAGCTCCCATTGGACTTTTATATATGGGCCTCAATCTATGGTTAGCTGATACAAACCTGAAAGAGCCTTTATTTATTTGCTTATTTCTTACATCTCTACCCCACCTTTGCGCCTTGTCCTCCCCACCAGTAGCGTAGCGTGGGTTGTCAGCACCCGGGGCAAGGCAAGTAATTTGCGCCCCCTAACCTGTGGATTTGCACCCCTTTACCCTAACCCCCAGATATTGCGCCCGGTGCGGCCGGCCCCCCCTGCACCCCCCACGCTACGCCACTGCTCCCCACTCCATTTCATCCTTCCAACGGCAACCTTGTGAGCTAGGACAGGCTGAGAAACTGTGATTGGCCCCAGGTCATACAGTGAGATTCCTGGCCTAGTGGGGTCTAGAACCCTGAATCCAATGATATGTGGTGGTCTTGTAGTAAGGTTACAGCTTACTGGGAAGTGACATAATGAATTGAAAAAGATGTTTAAAAACACACACCACAAAACCTAAGAAGCTTTCCTTTTGGGAATTATAGGGGCAGAACTATCCAAACTGTCAGGGCCATCTTAAGGTTATCTAGCGCTGTGGTGCAAAGCTCCCCATTTCCCAGAGTTTTTTAGGGAGGACGGATCTGCTGGCAGGGTTGGGGGAGGCGGGCAGTGGCAGGAGGGCAGCTCCTCTGGCGGAGAAGAGGCGGAGGCTGGGTGCGGTGCCTCCTGGCTCAGCTGGCTGCTTCATGCCATGGTGGCCATGGCAGATGGAGGCTCCAGGGGCGGTGCTGCTTCAGTGCGGCATGGCGGAGGTGGGCGAGGGCGGCAAGCTGATGCTGGGAGGTGCCGCGTCTAGCCTACGCCTCTTCCCTGGTGCCCTCGAGATCTTGGCGCCCTGGCACCCCGCACCACTAGCCTCTATGGTTAAGACGCCCCTGCAAACTGTATAGAAATTTATTAATGTATGCGACAACAGAGGCAAGAATGTTATTTGCCAAAAAGTTCTGATGAAAGAAGAATGGATACAAAAACTTATGGAATATGCAGAAATGGCAAAACTTACCAGAAAAATAAGAAATCAATGAACTTTTTATAAAAGAATGGAAATGATTTATTGAATATTTACAAACAAACTGCAAACAGATAAGAACCTTATTGTAATAGCCTGCACTTTTATAAGAGTATACATTTAAAGTAGATGATTAAGTTAACTTGGAATATGCAGAAAATATATATTAAAAAAAAATTAAGGAAGCGCAGAATGAGGGGGAAGGAAGTCGAGTTCCAAAATGTTAAAATGATTGTAAAATTATTGAAATGTATAAAATTGAATATCATAATTTTTTTTTAAAGAGCCCTGAATCCAATGAGGAATCCATTGAATCCAGTGAGTCTGTGAGGGGCCCATCGGGGAAGGGACCTACCTAGCTCAATAGGCATGTGAACAGTACCAGGTTCAATCTCTGGCATCTCCAGCTGGGGAGGGGAGAGATTCCTGCTTGAAATTCTGGAGAGCAGCTGCCTGTCAGAGTAGGCAGTAGTGAGCTAGGTGCACCCATGGCCAGCTATGGTCCTAAACACACTTCCTAGGGAGTGGATCTCTGTGGAACTTGACAGTCGGGAAGAACAGCATACAAAAATCAGGTCCCGTCCCCCGTCCCCCCTGCAGAGACTTTTATACATAGCATCAACTACGTTGAAGCTGGGATATTACAGCTAAAAGAAGATCTGTATAACTGGGCGAACAGTGGAAGTAAATTGCAAACACTCGATTACATTCCTATCCTCTTCATCAGTCAGGAATAATCACCAGCCTGCTGGTTTCATACCAGCAGCAATCTTAACCTACCCTTTGCCCTCATGCCCACACCATCTCCTATGCTCTGCTGCTAATGGAGGCGGACTGCCAGCCAAGAGTTCCAGATATCCTGCCCAAACTGGCTCCAACCCCCAACCTCAATCATTCAAAACTGTGATTTTAACCACACTTTAGCCACTCTTGTCAGTACACACACACACACACACACACACACACACACTTCACATTCCAGTAAGCCTATGTAAGAGAGGGGGCTTCCCTTTTTTCCTCTCAGTGCTGATTGGACTGGGAGATTCCTCAGGCATATCTTCTTAACTGTAGAATTCCAGATGTGCTCATCATTAGTCATCCTCAACCAGGAAGCTTGCCCGTCTTAATATCTCACCAAACCCAGGGATTTCCCACTGAAATGATTCCACAGCCACATGCTCTGTCTTCTTTTAAAGCCATTCAGCCATTTTAAAGCATGCAGAGAGATCATGGGGCCTCTACCTGCTCCTCAGCCCCAAGCATCGTTTATTTGATCACCCCGTTCAGTAGAGAAGAGATGGTTTGTGAGCTGCAATGCCACCTTCTCTCTCTCTTCCTAGACAACCTGTCCCATATGCTGGCAACCTAGCAGCTTGAAAGCACGCCAGTGCAAGTAGATAAATAGGTACTGCTGCAGCTGGACAGTAAACAGTGTTTCCATGTGCTCTGGATTCCATCACAGTGTTCTGTTGCACCAGAAGCGGTTTAGTCTTGCTGGCCACATGTGTGATGGCCTGGGATTCCGATTCAGAGGATGAACCAGAGGAATCCCAGCCTACACAGGAGTCCCCGCCTCCAGGGCCGGCTGAACTGGGGCAAGGCCTAGATGCTGAAGAGCCTGCACCTGTGGCAGAGCACCAGGAGCTGGCCCCAGGTGAAACCCTTCTGGCCCCAGAGGTGCTTGAGGACTCAGTGGCGTCAGGTGAGCCTCCTCCAGGGCCCAGTAACCCTTCGGCCTCTCCTGATCTGCAGAGGCTTAGGGCAGAGAGGCGAAGGGAACTGGTTGCTCCCAGGAGGAGTGCTCGCCTTAAGGCCAGAGGAGGCGGGGCTCCTGGGGGCTGGGACCGCCCCCGGCCTTAGAAGAGGATAAAAGCCTAGTCAGCCCGGTCCCAGGTTGCGGGAGCAACGTCGTTGTTGGCTTCGGACCTTCCTGTGTTCCTGACCCCTGCTCGGCCTCCTGTTCCTGACCATCCGGTACTCCTGTTCCCTGCCCGGCCTCCTGTTCCTGACCATCCGGTGCTCCTGTTCCCTGCTCGGCCTCCTGTTCCTGATCATCCGGTGTTCCTGTGCCCTGCTCGGTCTCCTGTTCCAGCGTTCCTGTTCCCCGCCCGGCTCTCCGCCTCGGACCTCGCCCCTCTTCGTGTGGACTCTGCTTACGCCCACGGTACCTTACCCCCGGGACCAGCACACATGACCCGGAAAGCTGTCTGTGGACAAATGCTGGCTCCATCGGCCTGAAAGCAAGTTGAGTGCTGCACCTCATAGTCGCCTTTGATTGGACTTAACCATCCGGGGTCCTTTGCCTATATGCTGACAACAACCTGGGTGAAACTGTTTCTGCTCAAATTCCATTGTTTTTGCCATGATAGTTCATTAGTCTTGTGGTATCCCCAGAAAGACTCAATATTTCTGTCAATCGGGACTTCCTCTGAGTTTGGGTTTAAATGCATAACCCAGGGGTCACTTACACAGTGCGTGTGGGCGTCCCTAGGGTCCCCTTCCTGAAATTAGGCTTGAAAGGAGCATTCGAGTGTCCCCAATAGATCAGGTAGCCAACATAACTTCCCATGACAGTTTGAAAATGCATTCATGGGTCCCACAGCTTGGCAACCTCCAGTGTCACTTGTTTGTGGTTCCCAGGCTGGGTCAGCTTTGCAGCATATGAACTGAGTAGGAGGAGACTGAGCATGTGCAGAAAGCCTTTTCTTCTCCAGGAGAAACACCAGCCACCCTTCCCATTGTGAGGATAGGGGAAAGGGCAAGACCCTCTAGGATCAGAGAGCCTGACTTCCAGCGATGGCACCTTTCTTTTTGGAGAAGCAGGGCATAGCCCCAAACTCTCCTGTCATCCAGGAAGCTTCTGCTTGCTAGTGGCAGAGCTGAATGTGCCACATTTAATATCATGACCAGCTGCACTACTAGGCAATGCTAGGAAGCCATCCACGAAGATTCCTTAAGAGAAGATAGTTTTGCTGCAGTAACTGCAGCAACTGAAATGGATTTTTCCATTTCGGCACTGTGTGTGGCTTTTCTTCTTCTGATTGTCAGGATCAGGAATAGGAAATGTGAGAAAGAGGACCCTGTCAGCAAAGTGGCTGTGCTGGTCCCGAGGGCTAACTGAGAGGCGAGGTCCAAGTCCAGTCCAAGGTCAATGGTGCGGTACGGAGGCTGTCCATCAAAGCTGTAGCTGGGTCCAAGGCGGGGAGTCAGGTGTCAGGAACTCTGGCAGAAGAGCAGGACAGGGTGCAGGCAGGAACAGGCTAGCAACAACTTTGCTCCCGCAACCTGGGACTGGGGCTGACTGGCTTTTATCTGCCCCGAGGCATAGGGCAGCCCCGGTCCAGGTGACTCGCCTCTACTGGCCTGGAGGCGAGCACTCCTCCTGCAGGAACTTAGTTCCCTCTGCCTCTCTGCCCTGAGCCTCTGCAGCTCAGGAGAGGCTGGAGGGTTACCGGACCCAGAAGCAACCTCACCTTCCCCTGACGGGGCTGAGAGTGGAGCACCTGCAGCCATCACCTCAGGAGCCAGAACAGACTCAGCTGGTGCCTGCTTCTGAGGATCTGGCACAGGCTCAGGCCCCAGCCCCGGCTCAGCTGGTTCTGGAGGCGGGGACTCCTGTGCAGGCTGGGATTCCTCACGTTCAGCCTCTGAGTCCGAATCCCAGGCCATCACAGTGGCAGGGGTGGGTGAAGGAACTTGGAGCCTAAAGCTCCTGGAGACCCAGACAGCCAGAGCTTCTAGCATGGAATGGCTAGAAGGTGCAGGCAAGAAGGAAAGCACATTTTGCTCTCTGAGGGGGAAGGAGAAGATGGTGCCCTCCCCATTCCACATACAGATGCGGCTTGGAACATAGGAAGCTGCCTTACACTGAGTTGGCCCATGGAACTCAGCCCTGTCCTTATCCTAGATTCATAGAATTGTAGAGTTTGTTCAACATCTTTATAAATGACTTGGAAGAAGGAATTGAGGGGATGCTCATCAGATTTGCAGATGACACCAAACTGGGAAGGGTAGCTAATGCCACAGAAGACAGACTCAGAATTCAAAATGACCTTAACAGATTGGAGAACCAGGCGCAAGCTAACAGAATGAATTTCTATAGGGACAAATGCAAGGTTCTGCACTTAGGCAGGAAGAACCAGATGCACAACTATAGGACGGGGGACACCTGCCTTACTTGCAGTACATGCGAAAAGGATCCGGGGTCTTTGTGGGCCACAAGCTTAACGTGAGTCAACAGTGTGATGTGGCAGTAAAAAGAAGAAGCAGCTAATGCTACTCTAGGCTGCATCAACAGAATTATAGTGTCCAGATCAAGGGAAGTAATAGTACCACTCTATTCTGCCTTAGACCACACTTGGAATACTGTGTCCAACTCTGGGCACCACAATTTAAGAAGGATGCTGACAAGCTGGAATGTGTGCAGAGGACAGCAACCAAGATGGTCAAGGGTCTGGAAAGTAAGTAAGTCTTATGGGGAGCGCTTGAAGGAGCTGGGTATGTTTAGCCTGGAAAAGAGGAGACTGAGAGGAGATATGATAGCCATCTTCAAATATCTTAAGGAGGAGGGAGCATGCTTGTTTTCTCCTGCTCTGGAGGGTAGGATTCGAACCAATGGCTTCAAGTTACAAGAAAGGAGATTCTGACTAAACATTTGGAAAAACTTTCTATCAGGAAGAGCTGTTAACAGTGGAATGGACTCCCTCAGGAGGTGGCAGATTCCTCTTCCTTGGAAGTTTTTGAACAGAGGTTGGACGGCCACCTGTCATGGATCTTTATCTGAGATTCCTGCATTGCAGGGGGCTGGACTAGATGACCATTGAGGTCCCGTCCAACTCCAAGATTCTGTGAAAGGAACCTGAGGATCATCTAGTCCAACTGCCTGCAATGCAGGAATGTACAGCTCTCCCATATGAGGATTGAACCTGCAACCTTGGCACTATTAGCACCGTGCTTTAACCAAATAAGCTATTGTAGCTACTACACGACACTAAATATGAAAATATATGTAACTGGATTGTAGCCAATGTTAGTCTTACCCAGAGCAGACTCGTTGAAAATGATGGAGGTGACTAACATAGACCCATTAATTTCAATGGGTCTACTCCGAGTATAACTCACTGTAATTAATTATTGAATCAACCAAACACCCTGAAATGATTTGATTGAGGCCCTTTTATCTGGATGACAGCTTCAAAAATATTACATGGGGGTAAACTACCAAGTGCACTTTGCACCATACTAAAAAGTTTGCAATTTGATGGCTGAATGAACTTCTAATCCTATACTTGCCTGCTCAGAAGTTCAATGGGACGGACTAGAGCATTGTTGTACCTTAGCTTGTTGAGTACAAGGAATACAAAAGAAGCCTCATTGGGGATTGGCAGCAGAAGCCTATGTGGGATCGTTAGGAAGTGAAAGCAAACACGGAAGCTTCAAGGTCAGGTGCAGCAGGGGGCACTGTTGTGATATGTCACTCAAAGCGTACCCTTTGCTTCAGGCTGATGCTTTCAGCAATCACATTAGCCCTCCACTTCCTCAGCATTTGTTGTGGTTTCATCCTGCCAGTTTCAATATAGGGGGAGTGTACATGTGTCTTTAGAGGTGATTGCAGGATCTCTGCATGGCAATTTGTTCTTGATTAAGTTCAAGATTAAGTTGCATACACATGTTACACCCAAGTTGAATAATTGCAACAGGTTATTTTTCTTGGTGCAGAATCTGGCTGACCTTGGAGTTTTGCGTTTTCAGCAGTATACCCAGCACTGTCTAGAACAGGGGTTCTCAAACTTGTTGCAGTGATGCAGCCCTTCGCTTTAATATTTTGCAGCAAAATATTTTTAAACGATTTTTAAAAAATGCTTATTGCTTATGAGACCGAATAACGTAAAGCTGATCTTTTAAAAACTTGCCTTTACAGATCAGTTTTGTTCTGAATATAACAATGTTACACACCATTTTAATGAGAATTCTTAATGAAATGTTAGAGTGACAAGATGGGGGAGGGAGTCAATTATTGAGCAAGGGAGAACCAGTCAGAATAAAAGCAGCAACCTTGAGACTTTGAAAAACCTAGCTGTCAAACTCCTGATCTTCTCCTGGGAGAAACCTTTGTTTTGCTTTGTTTGTCATCCTTAAGGGGTTGGCCCTGATCAGAGAGAGTTCTTATCTGTGTGTTGTTAAAGGAACAGCAGATTTCATCCTTCTGCTCAATGGAAGGTGCAAAGAGGGGATGAGGGGCCCCCATGACCAGTGCTTGAGCCGCACATTTAACCTTGCGGTGCGGACAGGACAGCATTGCTTTCCAAAATAAAAGTCCCACAAGCCAGAACAACTATGCTGACTGGCACTGATGGGAGCTGCTGTCAAAAAAGTTTTCCTCAAGGTCAAGAAAGGTTCTCTTAGACCATCAGACCCATCTGGTGATCTGTCCCCATATGCTTGAGTTCCAGCAACACATAGTACTGTTTGACTTAGGTTAAATTCCTGCCTTGACAGCAACCAGCTGGATCTGCCAGTGTTCTGATCCTGAACACCTCATCTGCCATTATTTCTGTGGGCTGTGCATTCAGAACTTGTAGTCCTGGGTTGCATGGGTTGAGTTCCGCTTGCCCCCTTCAAGGATAATGCCCAGTATGTTGCTTCTTGTGTTATATAATGGGTTCCCTGGGTGGGACAGGACCAGGACCAGCTTCTTCCTGTTAACCTCCGGATGCTTGTACTTGGTGAAGACCTTCATGCCTTGCAAGGGACACAGCCTCTTGCCTCTCCCTCTGCAGCAGAGTAACTGCAAAGGGGAGATCAGCTGCTCTGATTTCTACCTTCCTTGCTGGTTACTGCACTCAAACATTCAGGAAAGGCACGGAGCATGTGAAATCATGCTCTCATTCGTACAAAGCACCAGAGCTGTTGAAGGCATAATTTGGGCCTGAGTAATACGCAGCATTTCACGGCTGAGTGAAATTTCGTCAGCTCCGAAACATGTGGCCCTCTTCCCCAAATGATTTTTCTGCAAGCACCTGGCCATCTCAGGCAGTTGCAACATGAGGCTATCTTTGAAAACGTGCGGTGAGATCACGTAATTGGCATGCCATGTGAGCTACATCCGACTGCACTCTGATCCTGTGATTTCCTCTCCAATTAAAATGGATCACCTTTTCACCACCATCTTCCTTTCCAGACACTCCAAATAAAGACGGCTCAGTTCCTTCTACAGATTTCCATAGCTGTAAAAGGCCCAGAACCACCCACATCTAAAAGCTTTTGCAGCATCAACATTTGATTCTACTTTTGCATTTCTGCCTCGTTCTCGGGGCACTTTAGAATTTCTTTAAAATTGTGTGTGTAGTTTAATTTATCATTGCAAGGCATTCATGGGTAGTGTATATATCTTTCTTTCATGTTAACTGTTATCTGGCACCCTGCAGCCTCCCCAACTGCTTGTGCTTTCTGGTCTGAACAAGCCCTATAAGGAGGAACAACTTTGTGATACCTCCCCCTGGGCTTTAATGGAAGTGAGGTCACCCAGGAAGGCTGCAGCCTGCAGACCACCAGTAAAACAATTTGCAAAATGAAAGAAATTCACACATGCCATTTCTGCCAGCTCAAAAATATTACAAGTGCAACAAAGCTATACTAATGATGTAAATCCATTAACCAGGGCTTGTGGTGAAGCGACAGTCATGCAAGGTAATAAGCTCTTGTCCTTGAACACTGCAGTCACTCACCTCATGTGCATGGATATTTCCTGACATACATATTTCTCATGGAACCAAAGTCAGTGCCCGTTACTGAATTTATGCACAGGTCAATGAAGGCACACAAAAGTTCCATAGAACATACTAAAACACACAATAACCTGATAACCTGAGATTATTTCAGATTCATGGAAAGCTATTGATATGATGGGAGAATATTGTTTGTGTCATAATATTTAGCAAATATAAACAGTAGCTTCACTAATTATTAATTTTGCCTCATGCAAGAAATTATAATCTTTATAAGCTAGCATGGTGGAGGTGGAATGCTCTCTGTCTACATAAATCATAATACAAATGTGATGTTAGTATAATGTGCTGCCTTTGTTCGGATAAAATATTTAGAAAAAAACCATGAAATTTTGAATGAATGGGACTGCTGTTACATTATGAACCTCATTTGCAGGTAATTCAAAAGATTGGCTGCAACAAGTAGTCACAGCAGTGTTGCTATTAAATTGATCAGTACACTCATATTCATATCAGATTCCATGTTGCAGGAGCATTTAGAGATTCAATCTCTGATCACAGACCAAGTTCACAATCTGAGGGTGGAGACGTTTACCCACTCCCCATGAGCTGCATTTTCTCATCAGCAATTACTTATTGCTTGCTCACATGCAGTTTGTATCCTTTCCTGCAGAACAAACAAACAAACAAACAAACAAACAAACAAACAAACGAATGAATGAATGAATGAATGAATGAATGAATAATTTTTTTAAAATTTGTTTTTTGCACATCTACAGTGCTGACCAGCAACAGGTTTCTTACAGAGCTACTTGGAGGTGGAAGTAAAATGATGGTGGGCCAATTCCTCATCCCCTGAAACAGCCCATCAGCAAATTCTGTTGGGAAGGAACCACGACACAGTGGTAGAATATATATTTTACAGCTAAAAGTTGCCCCCTTTACTCCCCACAATCTCCAGTTAAAAAGATTAGGATTTTTAATCTCCAGTTTAAAAGATGGGACAGATGTCTGTCAGAGACAGTCTGAGCTGGTCTAGACCAGTATTATTCAACCTTGGAACCCTAGATGTTCTTGGACTGCAAGTCCGTTCATCTCCAGCCAGCTTAGCTAATGGTCAGGGACAATGGGAATTGTAGTGTACCAACATCTGGGGACCCCAGGCTGAAGAAGACTGAGACAAGTAGTCTGATCTGGTATAATGCTTCCCGTATCGTGTTGTTGCAGATTTTTCACCTCTAGATAGGCAACTGGGGAAGGGGTGGGAGAAAGTTCCTTTTCGGTGTCAGGATCTGGCCCAGGGGAAAATCAGTTCCTGACCTTTAGTCTCTAACCATCTCCTAGCCTGTCTCTCAAAGCTGCTCTCCAACTCACTGGAGGAGGAAGAGGAGTGCGGGGGCAGCACACCGCTCCCGGCAATGCGATCCTGGTGGGGTGCCATTGTGGCTGCCCCCTCCCATGCTGGGCGCCACACCCCCGTGGGCAGCACACCATGTCCCCAGGAAGCGCATCAGCCCCGCCCCCGCTTGCTCTCCACCCCCGGTTCTGGAGCATGAAGCTCCGGCACTGGGCATTACCTGCCTAAAAGGTAATTAAAACACTACTTAGAGCAGAATTCAAGAATGATCTAATCTAATTATAAAGTGACTGGACCTGTAGCAGCCCAAGGGGCAGTTACATGGGAGTAAGCCCTACTGAACACGGTGGAACTTTCTTCCCAGTAAGCATGCCTAAGATTGTGTGTCCCAACAGAGTGAACAAGTCCAATTGCTTTCAGTCGCAACTAACTTCAGCTGAATAGGAAGAAATGTCTTGCAAATCAGAGTACCCACTTGCCGGGGATTAAACTCTATTGAACTCAATGAGATGTACTTCTCCTGAATAGCATGCATATGATCTCACTGTCACTGTTAGATATAAATGAATGAACGAAAGAATATCAAATCCTAGGTTGCTGGGAAGACACATATCTCTTACATGGCTCAGCCCCTCTACCCAGATGTAGGGAGCCTTATTGTGGTTAGGAAAGAAAGAAAGAAAGAAAGAAAGAAAGAAAGAAAGAAAGAAAGAAAGAAAGAAAGAAAGAATAGAACCAGATGCTTAGAAGCACATTTCTCCAGGCTACTTGCAGAAATATCTTTATTTGGAATAGCAGCCACCAAGCTGCAAATGGAAAGCTTGTAAGTGTGATGTGATAAGCTCATACCTCGACAGTTTCGGACCAGGCTGTGTGGATGACCACCTGCCTCATCTTCTGGGTGCCACACCTTCTGAGGTCAAGTGGGTGGTGACAAGAGGCAGGATTTCTTACTGGTGGTGTCCTCATTATAGACTGCTCCCCCAGAACCCGCCTGTCTGGTGCTGACCTTATTAAGTGCAAGGTGCAGTATGAGAGTGGTGTGGCAAAATAACAAAACAGCTTTCTGTTTCTGTTATTAGTATGTGCACGCCTAGGACCAATGAACCAAAGCACTCAGGATTAGCGGAAATAGCATCAGACTTTTTCCCATAGGCAATACTGTCCTCTGCTGGCTTTGATAGGCTTTAGCACTCAAAGAATTACAAAGACTTTTGCTTAGTTACGGAAGTGCTTGCAAGTGATACAGATACTGCCTTCCATACATTTCTTTATGTATAGTTTTCCAGTCTCTTTATGTCAGGAATATTTAAAATGTATTGCTATACTTATTTATTTGTTGACATATTTATATAGAGAATTCTTAGACTGTGCTCCTGAAATGTCTTAAACTGGGCCCAATTCAGCCAAACTTTATACTTGGATATCAGTGGTTTCCTTATTGTGAGGAATGGATGAAGGCAAAGGGATTTTATTTTTTTCAAATGATATTTATTGAAGTTTTACAAACAAAAAATTACAGAATAAAAAATAACAGGTAAAGATAAAAAAGGTACAAAAATACAAAGGAGAAATACAAAATGCATGAAAATAAAAACATTTTAAAAAAGGAAAAGAAAAAAAAACAAATCAATCTTTTCATATCTTATATTTTGTTTACTTGTTTCCTGACCTCCTCACACCTCCCTTTTTTTGTATTCCAGTTCACATGGTTATTTCAGCAAATCCTTTCCCTCTTTGTTTTTATCTTAATTCTATATCTTAACATATTGTAGCTTCATATTTTCATCTGATTATCAATCCATATTTACATACCCTTTTTAACCTTATTGCTAAAGCCGTTTCATTTCAATCCAACATCATTTTAACATTCATTAATTTTACAATATTTCTGCAAGTAGTCTTTAAATTTCTTCCAATCTTCTTCCACCAACTCTTCTCCCTGGTCTCGGATTCTGCCAGTCATTTCCGCCAGTTCCATATAGTCTATCACTTTCATCTGCCATTCTTCCAAGGTGGGTAGATCTTGTGTCTTCCAATACTTTGCGATAAGTATTCGTGCTGCTGTTGTAGCATACATAAAGAAAGTTCTATCCTTCTTTGACACCAATTGGCCGACCATGCCCAGGAGAAAGGCCTCTGGTTTCTTCAAGAAGGCATATTTAAATACCTTTTTCAATTCATTATAGATCATCTGAAGGCAAAGGGATTTTTGTATTTTTTTTACAACGGGACTTTGGAACAAATAACTATTCTAAATTGTGTGAAACTGTGATTTGCCATGAGACTTTGGGATAGAACAATCCTATTCACATCTACTCAGAAGTAAGTACCATTGAGTTCGAAGGGCAGGAAAGATCACCTGACCTTTCTGTAGATGCTCTGTCCAGCATCCAGTTTGAAGCAAGGAAATCTGCGTGTGAATGTGTGCTAAATGATTTAGATTATGTGAATAGAGCTGCCACCGGCAATGTCGCACGCACATGCCTGCATTTGACAACACACACACTACGTCCAGGCGTGTGCATGGGACATCACATGTCCATGTTGCGGCAGTGGCAGTGGTGGAGGAACCCTCTCCGGCACTCAGGGCAGGACGCCAAGGGGTGGGGAGAACCGCCTGGTGGCGCAAATGTGATGTCCGTACGGAGTGTGCATGTGTGGCAGCCCACGCACTCCATACGGGTCCTCATGCAGCTAGCGCTGCTCATGCAGCGTCCATATGGGCTGCTGCGTGTGAACACCGTTCATATGAGCATCTGTATGGGCTGCCGCTTGCCCGGGGCAGGACGCCAAGGGGCCGGGCGAACCACCCGGTGGCGCACATGCGACATCCGTATGTACTGTGCACATGCGGCATCCCACATGGAGTGTGCATGTGCAGCATCCCATACAGAGTGTGCACACGCGCAGTCTGTACGGTCACCCATATGGACGGCGCGAGAGAGCAGCAGCCCTTACGGACTGCACATGTGTGGCATCTCGTACAGAGTGTGCACGCGTGACAGTTCGTACGGACGCCCATATGGACGGCACGCAAGAGCGGCAGCCCGTACTGAGTGCACATGTGCTGCACGCGCAGCAGCCTGTACAGACACCCGTATGGATGGTGCATGAGAGCGGCAGCCCGTACAGACACCCGTATGGATAGCATGTGAGAGCGGGAGCCTGTATGGACGCCGTGCAAGTGGCGCTCATACTGACTGCGTGCTCCCTCAGCAGCTCTACAGCTGGGGGGAGGCAGGGGCCATCTTGTCACCCCCCAAGAGTGACACTTGGGGCGGACCGCCCCTTCCGCCCCCACTTTGTATGCCCCTGGGCAGTGGGCATCCACAATCCTGAGGGCAAGTTGGCACCCCTGACTGTGATCATCTGCAAGGGATTCCCATGCAGTGGGTTTAATGTTGTCAGTCTTTATATTGCATTTGCAGACATCTTTGTAATGCAGAGTTGGTCCGCCTGAAGCCAGCTTCCCATCCCTGTGGATCCTGCCATCTTCCATGACCAAGCCAACATAAATTTCACTGAGACAGAAGTGTGAACATGCTGGACATGTGGGCTTGGGATGAGACTCTGTCCTGCTATCACTCGACACATCAGCACTGGCAACCCTACACGTGAGGTGGTAGACAATTTTGTCAGCCTGGGCTCCACCATAACCAGCAACCTCTCTGTCGAAGCTGAGCTGGACAATCATTTTGGCAAGGTAGCTAAGGCAATGGCTCACCTCTCCAAAAGGGCATGGGAGACTGTGATGCTAACTTCCAAAACCTACAGGCTTGCATGTTGAGTGTACTACTTTATGGAAGTGGTGGAATTTCCTTTCCCAAAAGAACATACCCCAATTATCTTGCTTCTTCTATTTATTTTGTTCACACAGAGATGTAAGGAAGGCATATATGGTATCTAACATTTTATCTCCCTTAGCTGCCTTGGATAAATCATGTGCAATCAGATACAGAAATGCCAAGGTGCATCTGTGAAGCCTTTCAGGTTGCACTAGAGAAGTAACAACTATGGCCAGAAGAGGGCTACAGAACACAGTGGAATGGCAAAGAGAATACAAATAAAGTACAGTGGTACCTCGGGTTAAGAACTTAATTCGTTCTGGAGGTCCGTTCTTAATCTAAAACTGTTCTTAACCTGAGGTACCACTTTAGCTAATGGGGTCTCCCGCTGCTACCACGCCACCGCACAATTTCTGTTCTCATCCTGAAGCAAAGTTCTTAACCCGAGGTACTATTTTTGGGTTAGCGGAGTCTGTAACTTGAAGCATCTGTAACCTGAAGCGTCTGTAACCTGAAGTACCACTGTAGACTGTTCCCACACACCTCCTCCTGTTCCATTAAAAACATCCAGGATTCAACATTACTGTACAGTATTCACAAAGTGCCCCAGTATGGACCAAACCTAACTAATCCACAGACTTACAGACAGGCTGCTCTTCTTTATTTCTTTATTTAGAACAAAAATATAAATTGCTTCCATTTAAAAGAATCTCTACAAGAATAAAATATAATAATTATCATGGATTAAGTCAGTTAAAATATAAAAGTAAAAATACATAACTAACCTATGAATAGGCTCGCTGGAAATTAATAATAATAATAATAATAATAATAATAATAATTTATACCCCGCCCATCTGGTTTCCCCAGCCATTCTGGGCAGCTCCCAACAGAATATTAAAAACACGATAAAACATCAAACATTAAAAACTTCCCTAAACAGGGCTGCCTTCAGATACCTTCTAAAAGTCAGCTAGTTGCTTATTGCCTTGACATCAGCTGGGAGGGTGTTCCACAGGGAGGGCGCCACTACCGAGAAGGCCCTCTGCCTGGTTCCCTGTAACTTGGCTTCTCACAGTGAGGGAACCACCATAAGGCCTTTGGCGCTGGACTTCAGTGTCCGGACTGAACAATGGGGTGGAGATGCTCCTTCAGATATACAGGACTGAGGCTGTTTAGGGCTTTAAAGTAAGGTTACCAGATTTTTTTTCAATGAATCCAACTTCAATGGACTTTTGTCAGGGGACTGATTTGTAAATCCGGGGACTGTCCCTGGGAAATGGGGACGCCTGGTAACCTTACGTTAAAGGTCAGCACCAACACTTTGAATTTCAGTAGAAATCTAAAACAATATATTGGGGGCACCTGCTTAAAATATCCAGAATAATATTTTTTAAACAGCTTTTTGGTTGTTGCAATGGTTTGTCCACCTTCACCTCCATGCACTGCATTGCTCCATCAGACAAAAACAGTATTTATATTATTCCAGGGCATGCTATTCCAACACACATTCATACTTGCGCAAGAGAGAATGAATGACACCAACTCCTGGGAGCTTTGGTGCTGAGCAGATTTGAACCCGGGTTTCCCCAGTCTAGATCAAGTAGTATGATCTAGCACCACAGCACCACAGTGGTATAAGTCCACACCCACATCATACATTGATACCACATTAATGGCTGCTTGTGGGAAAATCCTGGGAACTGTCGTTTCTTATGGATGCTGGGCATTGTAGCTCTGTGAGGTCAATACCCTATACCTATACCTCATTACCTGAGAGTGAGCCCTATTGAACACAGTAGGGCTAACTTCTGAGTTGGCATACACAGGTTTGTGCTGTGAAGATCCCTCTGGATGAGAGCCAGAAATCCCAGTTGGGACAGCCAGGTGAATGAGTGCCTGAATCTCTGTGGAGAAGAGGATATTTCTGCAGGTGTAGCTTTTCACGTGTGGCAGATAATGTATGTATTTTCATGTTTTGTGGTGTTTAATGTGCCTGTTTTGGTTTTAAGGTATTCCATGAGACTAGTTGCCTTGGGGAAAACAGGTGATAAGTGAAAATGTAACTACAGTTACAGTTCTGGGCAGTCTTGGCAAGCATTGCCAGGGGAGTCAGAAGTTTGGGTTGTGGGGGAGAAAATGGAAAACTAACACAAAAGCCTCAAGGCCAGGTGCAGGAGAAATGATAGTCTTGCAATGGTATTATATGCTGGGGGAAAGTCATTTCCCCCCTCATTTATAGTAAAAGCTGTTTTAACAAAGGTCTTTGTGTAGGCTTTGAAATGCTCTTTCTAGAGTGCAAATGTGGGGTGTGACTCTTCTATCTTTCCCACATCATTTGGCATCATGCGCCACATATGCAATCTGCACCAGCTGACATGCCCACTTTCGACACAACTGTGAAGAGGTGCAGGGGTCCTGTCCTTTTTCTCCTTAGCCCCCTTCCTCAGGGAAACTGCACACTCATGCAGAGCTCTATGGCGCTCAGGTAAACACAGTTTAGTGTTGACTTTGGTTAAAAATAATTTGGGATGACATTTAAGCAAATGTGCAAGTGACCTTTGTAGACACAATGGCTTCACGCAGCTACCCACCTCCGGAAAGCCTGCTGAGTGATAACATAATTAACTGTTGACAGTGTTGCCTTGCAACACGAAATCAAGTGCAGCGACTGAAGCTTCAAAGTGATAGACTGGTTTGGCATCTCCCTTTGGAAGTACAACATTGGTGGAACAAGATGTTTTCAAATCACAGTGCCTGGCTCTTTGTCGTTCTCTGTATCTGTAGTTCTCCATCTCTTCCAGCTGTTTTTCACAGGAAATGTCCTAGAACCTACCATAACCAGTTGGCAGTCTCGTTCTGAATGTTGTCCCTGAGATGAGAACAAACTACACATGACATTAAATGTGCTTCCCGAGCACTTTCCCTACATTTGGGGAACTCAGATGAATTTTGTGTCTCAGTTTTAACGGCAGATTCTAACCCAATGATCGCAGGGACTAAATCCAAGTTCCATAGTGCAGCCATCAGAAATAGTTTTTTTTTTCCAAGTAATTTTTATTAATTTTACAACATAAAAAACATAAACAAAACACGACACATAAAAACACAAAGCGACTTCCCCAGACCTCCCCTTCACTGCATCCTTATTTTAAAAGGTTTTTTAGCAATTCTTTATCCAGTTTTTTATAATTAAGATCCTTTAAGAACTTTTCTTAAAAGTTAATTTTTAACAGCTGTAATTCTCTACATCCTATCCCCTGGCATCTATCATTGCGGAATTTTACAACAATTTCCAAGATAGGTTTTAAATTTTTTCCAGTCCTCCTCCACCGTCTCTCTCCTCTGATCACGAATCCTGCCGGTCATTTCTGCCAATCCCATGAATTCAATCACCTTGGTCTGCCATTCTTCCAGAGTAGGTAGTTCTTTGGTCTTCCAATACTTCGCCAAGAGTATTCTTGCTGCTGTAGTTGCATACATAAAAAATGTTCTATCTCTTTTTGGAATTGTTTGGCCGACCATACCCAGGAGAAAGGCCTCTGGTTTCTTTACAAAAGTCCACTTAAGGATTTTCTTAATTTCATTATAGATCATTTCCCAGTATGCCTTAATCCTAGGACAGGTCCACCAAAGATGATAAAATGTTCCTTCGCATTCATTACATTTCCAACAGTTGTTGTTGGGCAGATGATATATCTTTGCTAGCTTGACTGGGGTCATGTACCACCTATAGATCATTTTCATTATATTTTCTTTTAAGGCACTACATGCCGTGAATTTAATACCTGTGGTCCATAACTGTTCCCAGTCAGCAAACATGATATCATGACCGATGTCTTGTGCCCATTTAATCATAGCTGATTTAACCATTTCATCCTGTGTATTCCACTTCAGCAGCAAATTGTACATTCTAGATAGATTTTTAGTATTGGGTTCTAACAATTCTGTTTCTAACTTTGACCTCTCCTTCTGAAATCCTAACTTTCTGTCCTGCTTAAAGGTTTCATTAATCTGGTAATAGTGTAACCAATCCCGAACTTTAGGTTTTAGTTTCTCAAAACTTTGTAGTTTCAATTTTTCACCATCATATTCTATGATTTCACTATATTTTGGCCAATCTGATTCCATATTGAGTTTTTTTAACGCCTTAGCTTCCATTGGTGACAACCACCTGGGGGTTTTAGGTTCCAGCAATTCTTTATACCGAGTCCATACATTGTACAGTGCTTTTCTGACAATGTGGTTTTTAAACTTTCTGTGGGTCTTTACCTTGTCATACCATAAATATGCATGCCAGCCGAAATCATTATCATACCCCTCTAAATCCAAGATGTCTGTGTTCTCAAGAAGTAGCCATTGTTTCAGCCAGCAAAACGCTGCTGCTTCATAATAGAGTCTTAAATCTGGCAGAGCAAAGCCCCCTCTATCCTTTGCATCAGTCAAAATCTTAAATTTTATTCTGGGTTTTTTGCCCTGCCAGATAAATTTAGATATCTCTTTCTGCCACCTCTTGAAGCAATCCATCTTGTCCAAAATTTGCAAAGCCTGGAATAAGAACAACAATCTTGGCAGTACATTCATCTTAATAACAGCAATTCGGCCTAACAAGGAAAGTCTTAACCTAGACCATATGTCAAGATCCTTCTTCACTTCCAACCAACATTTCTCATAGTTGTCTTTAAATAAATTCACATTTTTAGATGTTAAGTTCACCCCCAGATACTTCACTTTTTTTGTTATTTCCAAGCCAGTTTCCTTTTGAAAATTTTCTTTTTCCCCCTCAGTTAGATTTTTTTCCAGCACTTTTGTCTTTTGTTTGTTTAACTTAAAACCTTAAAACCAAATATTTCAATTAGTTCTAAAACCCTTTTTGTACTATCTTCTGGCTGTTGCAATGTCAAAACTAAGTCATCTGCGAATGCTCTTAATTTGTACTGTCTAGCTCCAACCTGTATTCCTTTAACCAGCTGGTCCCTTCTGATCATATTTAGAAAAACTTCCAGGACCGATATAAACAGTAGAGGGGATATTGGGCAGCCCTGTCGTGTCCCTTTTTCTATAGGAATCTCATCCATAACCACACCATTCACAATTAACTTAGCTTTTTGTTCTGTATAAATTGCACCTATACCGTTTTCAAACCTTTGGCCTACCCCCATCCCTTGAAGATTCTTTTTCATAAAACTCCAACAAATATTGTCAAAGGCTTTCTCTGCATCCACAAAAATCAAAACAGCTTTTCTATTTATGTCAGTCTCCAACAGCTCCAAAATGTCTATAATGTTCCTCACGTTATCTGACATATGTCTCCCTGGGAGAAAGCCTGTTTGGTCTTTATGAATCTCCTCTAACAAAACTTTTTTAAATCTTTTTGCTAAAATGTTTGCAAAGATTTTATAATCCACATTCAGAAGTGATATAGGGCGGTAGTTCTTAACTTGATGTTTTTCAGTTTCTGTCTTCGGTATAAGTGAGATGAATGCCTCCTTCCACGATTCTGGCGCCTTCTTCCCCTCCAGGATTTGGTTACAAACTTCTTTCAACGGTTGTATTAACCATTCTTTCAGTGCTTTATAGTATCTCGCAGTCAGCCCATCTGGTCCTGGTGACTTTCCCAGTTGCATATTCTGAATGGCACCTTCTAGTTCTTGGTCAGTAATTTTCTCATTCAGAATTCTCTTATTTTTTTCTGAGATCTTTGACAGTCCATATTTATTTATAAATTCTTCTATTTCTTGTTCATTTTTTGGCCCTTGTGCATATAGTTTCTTAAAGAAACTTTGAAAACAGTTACTAATCTCGTTTGGTTTATTTATAAGTTTCCCATCCACTTCGAGAGATGTTACAGTGTTCAATTTTTGTCTCTTTTTCAGTTGCCATGACAGCAATTTCCCACATTTATCTGCTGATTCAAAGGTTTTTTGCCTCATTTGTTTTATTTTCCATTCTATTTCTTGGTTCATCAGTTCCATATATTGTGTCTGATACAACTTTATTTCTCTTAGAATCTCCTGGGACTTAGGTTTAGATCTAAGTTTCTTCTCACCTTCTTTCATTAGATTCCAATTTTTTTCCTTCTTCTCATTTTGTTTTTTCCTCTTTATAGAGTTCTGCTGAATTAGGAAGCCGCGCATCACGGCTTTACTTGCGTCCCAAATTATTCTTTTTTCAACATCTGTTCCCAGATTAATCTCGAAGTAGTCTTTCAGTGTCTTTTGGGCCTTTTTGTATATTGCGTCATCTTTAAATAGGGTGTCATTCATTCTCCATCTGAAGGTTCCAGCTGTTGTTAGTTTCATTTCCATCTTTACTGCATTATGATCAGAGCAGGTTTTTGGGCAGATTTCTGTTTTTTTAACTCTTGGTGCCAGGTTACTGGTAATCCATATTTGGTCGATTCTAGTCCATGTCATTTTTGCTTCAGAGAAGAAGGTCCCCTCCCTTTCCAGAGGGTTCCTTGTTCTCCAAATATCAATCAAGTCCATGGTGTCAGTCAGTTCAAAGAAAGTCTTTGGTAGTCTCCCATCTTTAGATATTACTTGTCTTTGGGCCTTATCCATATTTGTGGAGACCACGCCGTTCATATCGCCAATCATTATAATTTTTAAGTCCAAAAAATCCATCAAAGTCTCATGCAACTTCTTGAAAAATTCGGCCTTCCCCTCGTTGGGTGCGTAAACTCCTACAATCAAAATTTTTTCTCCTTGAGTTTGAATTTCTACTGCCAGGTATCTTCCTTGGTCATCCTTAAAGACCATTTTCGGTTCCAATTTTTCTTTAACATAAATCACCACCCCTCTTTTCTTAACCTTGTCTGAAGAAATAAATTCCAGTCCTAGTCTCTTATTTGTCAAAAGTTTCCTGTGTATCCTGGCAATGTGGGTTTCTTGTAAACATATTATGTCTAATTGCTCTTTCTTTAATATATGAAACACTTGGGCCCTTTTTCGGGGGTGGTTTAAACCATTACAATTCCAGCTCAGGAGTTGCAGAGACATTTTTATTACTAATTTACTTTACCACCAACTGCACCAAGTTCTTGCTCCTCATCAGTCGGTGCTGGATTCAGTCCAAAAGATAAGTTTGCAATGTCTGGAATTTCCCTCTCACTCGCCGTTCCCTTTTGAAGGTCCTCAAAGTTTCTTTCCAGAAATTGGTCTTTGTCCTGGTTAGTTTTTATTTTAATTTTCTTCCCTTTGAAGTTAAAGGACAGCCCCTGTGGAAACTCCCACCTGAATGGTATTTTGTTCTGTTTAAGTAAGTCTACTAGAGTTTTAAATTGAGTTCTCACTTCCAAAAAGTACTTAGGGATGTCCTTGAAGATCTGTATTTGGGAATTTTTAATGACCAAGGCCTTCTGGAAATGCAGGTTCAGTATTTTGTCTCTTTCTTCCTTTGATCTCAGAGAGATTAAGCAGTCTCTAGGTTTCTTGCCTTGCTTTCTCCCAATCCTGAAGGCTGTAGTTATTACAAATTCATCCTCTTCTTCTTGTAGCTCATCATTCCAAAAATCTTGAAATTTATCTGTGAGAAATTCCACAAGGTTGTCCTCTTCCTCCTCTGGTACCAGTCTCAATTTCAAATTCTTACTTTTCCTCTCTAATTCCATAGATGCCAGAGCTGCATCATGTTCATAAACTTTCTTTGCAATGGGCACAAATTTTCCCTTGGTTTCCTCGGCGGTGCTCCTGGCGCTCTCAGCTATTTTCCTTGTTTCCGTATTTTCTTGAATTAAACGATTTATAGAGTCAGTGTGAGATGAAATTGTCGTTGTGTTCAGGTCTAATTTTGTAGTCAGTTCAGTCAATTTTTTAGAGTTCTCCGTAGACTGCTTGGTAAGGTCTGCAGACTGTTTAGTAAGTACTTCTAAAGATTGGTTTATTCTGAGCAGGGCCTGTGTCATTGAATCCATTGATGCTGTTGTTACTTTCTCCTGCACAGCTGCTGCTCCTGATATAGAGCCTCTTTTTTGCGTTTGCATTTGCGCCTGCTTTGTTTTGCTTCTTGTTGAAATTTCATCCAGTGGAGTGCTCATAACTCAAGGTCATTCACACAGGAAAGTTACAAGTGGAAAATCCCACTGAATCTACCGTAATGCAACTGTAATCCTCTAGAGGGAGAGATTGTATCCATGCATAGGTAGCAAAAGAGAATAGAAAGTATCAAAGTCCCAAAAACAATAGTCCATCCAATAACCTTACTTAGTAGCCACTTAAGATGTTAAAATTTTCCTCCACTAAAGTCCCGTTATTATGTTTCCAATAGATCTTACTTTATAACCTGAGTTTTGACAGTTCATTTGACAGTTCGTTGTCTAGGCGCTCGCTGCTCCGGCAGTCTGGCCAGAGGTGTCGGCGATGGAGGGTTTCCCTTTCATTAACTTTTTCCTTTTAGCAGGTTAGATTTAGTTCATTCCCCCCCCCCTTCTCCTGCTCTGTAGAGGGGGGGAGCCTTTTCAGTGACAGGTTACGCTAAGTTTAAAAAAATTTTTCTTTCAAATGCAGCTCAGTCTTTCATTGCTCCAATAATCATGCAGTTTCGGGGGGGCTGACTTCCTTAATTTTTGCCTTCCCCGTTTTCGGTCAAATCTTCATCAATTCAAAATCCCATTCCTTTAAAGTTCCCGATTCTTACTCACGGGTGTTGTTGCCAATTGTTAATTTCAGGAAGGAATCGGCGCTCTCCGTCAATGGCGACGCGGCTTCACTCCGTAAGCTGGGTAGCGATCCTCAGCACCGCGCTCACTCCCGATGCCGCTCCGGAGCCTTTAAAAAGGCTCTTTCACAGTACCGGGGGGCGCAAAGGTGCCCACCGAATCTCCTTGTTCACAGGCCTCAGCGCCTGTGATTTTAGGGGTCCCCCGCTTGCCGTAGCGGGTAAGACCCGAACTTACGGAGCCGTCCTGCCTCGGAGCTCGAGGCTAGGACCGCCATTAAACGCTGGCGCCGACCGGAAGTCGCAGCCATCAGAAATAGGCCATAAATATTAAAGAGAAGATGAGCTGTGAGTTAAAATTGTCTGTAACTTTAACTATTTTTTATTTTTTTTATAATTTTGTGCTACTCTCATTTATTCTCATGTGTTCATGTATGTACATCATGTTTCTTGTTTGCTGTGGTTGTCTTGTTAACCCTACACTGTTTTTGATGTTCATGGCCTGAAAACCAAAGAAACTGAACTTGAATTAAACATGGTGCCACTCAAACATTTGATTCACCTCTCTGCCTCCAAAACATATAGGCAGTGGTGGAAGAAGAGAGGCGAGGGGCAATCTGCCCTGGGTGCCATTGCTAGAGGGGTGACAAGAAGGCACCCTGCAGGGGGCTTACCCCGCTGACCCAGGAGCGGCAGCAAGAGCCACCGCCATCGCGCCACCACAGCCGGCTGCGGAGGATCCCTCCACCGTCCATACTTTACCTCCTGAGATAGAGCAGCAAGCCAAGTTATTTTTGCTCCTGAGACAGAAAATTCCATCAGGGTCTCCATGGGAGTTAAAATGCAACAATGTTAAATTCATTCTCCTGCCCTTTTATGAGACTCAAAATCAGCTGCTTGAGGTGGCTACCTCATTCTGCCTAATGGTAGGACCAGCCCTGTGTGGTGGGAGAGAAGGGTTACTGAACACATGCTGGTTTGGGTGGCAACCACACACCTAATGTAACACCATTTTGACATGATTTAGGCTCTACATCCAGGTTTCGTGCATATGAAGTTATTGCCTAGTTTAAGGAGATCTAAGGGGTTGCATCACAAGGCTGAGCTAGCTTCTGTTCTTTCTTTCTTTTTAAAAAATACAGCTCAGATGTATGGAGAAAGCTGTCATTGCAGCCGTACAAATGGTGGCAGTGCCTATACCTTTGTGCAGCCCAGCTCATGCTGATACTTCTTTATGTGCTGCTGTACCCAAGAGAAAATAAATGCTCAGCTTGCCTATGGGAACCAACCTAATGTCTCCATAGCTGGACAGAAGGCACAATAGCTGGCCCATATGAGAGGAAGGAAAGTTTCTGTTGTGAGAAGAAAATAGGAAACATCAAGAGTCATGGGACTGGGCAATGCAGGCAGGAGAAAATGCCCAGAATGGATCTACAGCTTTTGCCTGCACCTGTCTCTGGAAGTGGCAGGGGGGTGATTGGCAGGACTGGTGCTTGCAGAGACAGGTGCAGGCAAAAGCTCCATCCTTTTTCTTCTGCTTGCATCTCTTTCTTCAATTTCTCTCTGTGGCGATCACACAGGGTCCCCGGACGTTTCACCATCTTTTGATCCCTGTGCCACCACTTGATTTCTCTCTGCCACCCAGGCCCTACCTGGTACAATACTGAGTCCAGTCAGGTTTAAATTGGAACATAAACTTCTGTTTATTTATTGCAGTTTAACAAGCATGTGGTTTCATAAACGGTATCGGTGCCTATCCAGACCTATAACTTCCGCTACCTGCTCTCACTCACTAAACCACCTCTCAGATATTTAGTTGTCTTCCTAGCCCTTAACTATTCCTGACTCAGCTTATTTCGCTACACTAACTCAACCTACCCACAGACTCTATCCCAATTCACTCCCACTCCAAGCAACCACCCAACTCCCAACGAACTCTCCCTTCACCCCTCCCAGAGCTGGTTTTATAGTCCCTCTGACTCTACCTCCCTGGGTTCTGATTGGGTAACTTGTTTAACTATCGCCTTTGTCTCTTCCCCATTGCTGATTCCCTGTGGGTCATCGCAGCTGAGAAAGTCAGGTACTCTGTACTCTTTCCTGTCTCCACATTCCTGTTTTTGATTTTTAAACATTAGGGTGCACCTTGGCACACACCAAATACCCTTTCCAGTAGCACCTTAAAGACCAACTAAGTTAGCTCTTGGTATGAGCTTTCGTGTGCATGCACACTTCTTCAGATACACTGAAACAGAAGTTAACTTCAGTGTATCTGAAGAAGTGTGCATGCACACGAAACCTCATACCAAGAACTAACTTAGTTGGTCTTTAAGGTGCTACTGGAAAGAATTTTTTTTTGTTTTGACTATGGCAGACCAACACGGCTACCTATCTGTAACCAAATACCCTGTGTACACTCCCATAATGATAAAGAAGAGAGCATGATATTATTAAAACATTGTGACGCTACAGATGGTTTGGTTCTCATGAAAGCATTTATTTTTAACTTGCAACAATGCTTGATTTGGCCTCAGAGGGTTAAAATATTACGTGCTGTGAGTTTACATAATGTTCACTCATAAGCAGATTTATTGAAAACATGGTAGATTTGCGGATTGCCTCCCAAACCTTTGGATTGCAGTTCATAAATGGTAATATAGTACCAGTTTGTTTCTTTGCATTCAGCTTTAAAAATAAATAAATCAGCAACTGCTGAAAAGGTAAAAATGAATCTGATGTGACCAAACAAAGGAAGGGGGAGTGTTGGGGATTATTCATTCACAGGCAGAGTATATGATTATTTTAAATAAGAAGAGTGTGGTACTTTGTGGTAGAGTCCTACAATATTACAAAAATATTTATTATAGTTTCTGTAGGAATGGCAGATAATAATCAGCCAGTGTTGCTGCCTATCATAGGCTGTGCCTTGCTGTAACAGCTGACTAGCCTTCTTTTGTTCTGTTCTCAGTTCTGTCACAAACAAGACAGTTATTGTATAATGTGTGATGCATCTATGTAAACAGGGTAAGCGAGAGGCCTCCAGTGAGAAGCAATGTTGTCTCTGGAAAGGCTCTATTCACATAGGTAAAGAGCAGAGATACATAACTATCACTAGTGATAAACAGAATGAAAAGAAGAAACAGCCAGAAAAGGGTGTAAATAATGCTCGTAACAGAGCCAGAATGAATTGTGTGTTGACATTTGGAATTAAAATGTTGGCAGGAACTTAACTAAATACTGAATCCCCTGCTGGAGGAGCACAATTTACCCTGGATATAGTCACACCAAGACTCTGGTGTGTGCTTTGGGAAAATAAGAAAGCTACATTTATTGTAGGAAATACATGCTTGATAGGAAAGACCCATCTAACTAAGGTGGAAATGCAATGAGCCATGCTTACTCTCCTCTCCCAATATGAGGATGAAGATGTAGGAAGTGAGATCAGTAACCCTAAGGATATAAGGTGGAATCTACACACATATAAAAAACGCTGTGAAAATGCTTTTTTAGAAAGTTTTGAAAAATACATTGAATTTGGCATAGCTCACCATCGCCATCTAGTGTCACATTTGTATATAGAACTTTACAACACATTTAAACCATTTTATTTGCAGCTGCATAGCTGAGTCTAGCGTCTGATATGAGGCCAGCATTGGTTAGCTCAGAAATGACAGTCTAGATAAATTGGAGGTTCCTTTATCTACTTTCCCCCATGCAGATACATCAGCCTTCTGTGCAAGCTGAGTTGCATCTTAACCCTTCCAGTATTAAGGATATATTGTTCTGCAGTTGAAATACAGGTACATAGTGACTGGGTATATTTACTTCCCTTGAAGGGCTCCTCCACACTTGTCCCACTGCTTTCACCCAAGAAAACTCTTGGTTTCGTGTTGAATCAGAACAAACAGGCTTTTCCATGCATTGCTATTTGCTCTGATTTAGCGCCAAACAGTGTGTTTTTTGGGGGGAGAAAGGCAAAATCCCTAAAAAACCTTATGTTTGAACCCCTGATCTATAATAAGCATCACTTAACAGACATACCTGAAAATCATCTTCATGTTAATTACTTGCCACAGTTATGCCATGGTGGCTGAGCTAATATGATGATACTTATTCAAGAAACTCATCAAGATTTCAGAGATCCCACATCAGAGGCAAGTAAAATAAGACCCAAAGAGCCCTTTTAGGAGTGCCAAGGCTTATACACCTTGAGACCTGTTACCTTTCCCTGCACCACAAAACAATTCCTTATATTTTGGGTAAGGATGTTTCAAGCTACTCCAAGTTAATTTGGGGAGGAGGGTTTGGCTGGTCAAATGGCATAAGAGCAGCTCATGGAAGGAAGACTCAAAAGCACCATCATATATGTAGAGCTCAGCACCTGCTTGTTGGATTGAAGCCAAATACTGCATTCCTTCACTCAGTTTTATACATTCAATTAGAACATTCACAGGTTTGGAGCTGAAGTGTTTATTTCAAAAACAGAGATGCATACCAGTGTCCAATTATAACACCTTTCTGAAGCAGGCCTGTAATGAATAGGAACGAGGTATTCACATTTTGAGGTGGTAATTGTCGCTGTAACCACTTGCTTTTCAGTGTTTCCCCCAAGTTAGTCAAAACAAAAACGTGCCAGAAGAAATCCGAAAGGAATGTTTAGCATAAGTGTCACCAGTCACCCTGTTTCCTACATACATGCTTTACTTATAGGAGCGTCTTAAAAAGTGATGCCTGCAATCTTAAGTGGCCCATCCCATTTAATCTCCTCAAATCTTGCCAGCCTCATCTTGCTACATTTGTAGACCCAGCACAAACTTCACAGAACTAGGTAGAATTTCATGGGATACCTGGGCATAGTTGCCAGAGAAACTTCCCACTCCTTGTCATGAGATTCACCAAGTGTTAAACACAAAAGTGAGGAAACAATGTGCTGCCTTCAGCTCTGTAGCCCCCTTGGGCAACACATCTTTGGAAATCTAGGGAGTGAAAAGCACCTGGGGGGAGTCATTTGGATTGTAGAAGTGGCTGGGAGGGGAAAAGATTCCCCCTCTGCTTCTGAGCTCCAAATTGTTCCTTCTGATGCATCTCTGTCTGTCTGACTGTCTCTTTTGGGCTTCAGATAACATAAGAAAATGAGCAGCACTTCCCCAGTTGTGTTTCCCAGCAACTGGTATTCAGAGGCATAGTGGACACCCTCACTTAAGTAGGGTGCTGGGTAACATGGTTGCCATAGGAACCACCCCCTAGGGGCCATGGGGGCTTTGGCTCCCACAATAAACTATTTTAGGGGGCCAGGCCCCCACAAACTTGATGGGCAATTCATACCGCTAGCCCTTGGTTTGATGATGAATGTTTCCAGCTAAAAAGAAAACTGCGCCAAACATTTAAAAATAATCGTACTAAACTAGAGCCCTCTTATCTTGATGAAAAAAGAAAATATCATTACATTCTGGCCGAAAAGAAACAGAAATACGCAACCCAAAAATGGCTACAATTATTTGACTCAATTCAGAGCAAAAACAACAAAGCGTTCTGGAACCTAGTGTATGGAGGATTGAAAGCCGAAAACCAACTAACTCTACCACCAATTGCAGAATCCAAATGGTTCCAATACTTTACATCTGTATTTAACAATCTACACAGTGAACTTAAAGGAAATGAAACCACCAAAAATAAAATTATTAAACTCCAGGAGTGGCCAAGGGTAGAGGAAGAGGAAATTAGAGAGATAGTTAAAAATTTCAAATCGGGGAAATCTCCTGGGCCAGACGGTCTACCAATAGAATTATTTAAGACCTATATCGATTGGTGGGCAGAACCCTTAGCCCAACTGTTTACGCTTATAGATAAATATGGGATCATACCTGAGATATGGCTAAGATCAATAATTATTCCAATCTTTAAAAATGGCGACCCAAAAGAACCAAGGAATTATAGACCGATAAGCCTTCTATCAGTGATAGGGAAAATCTACGCTAAGCACCTCTTATCTAAACTCCTTACCTGGATGAAAAATCTAAATTTACCAGGGAAAGAACAAATAGGTTTCTCCAAAGGTTGCTCCACACTAGACCACTGTCTTATACTTATGCATCTGGTTGAAAAATACAGATCCCAAAGGCAATCTAAGATATACGCTGCTTTTGTAGATTTTCGTGGTGCATTCGACTCAATTGACCGCCCAAAGTTGTGGAGGAAACTCGCAGAATTAAAAATTGATCAGCGCCTATTGATTCTAATGCAAAATCTACACTCTTCCAATACCTGTCAAGTCAAACTTAACATCAAAGGTCACCTTTCATCAGACATCCCAATCTCGAAAGGGGTAAAACAAGGGTGTATTCTTGCCCCCTTTCTATTTAATTTATTTTTATCAGACTTGCCAGATTACCTTCAAAAAATAGAATCACATGCCCCTAAACTTAATCAGAAACCAGTTCCTCTCTTACTATACGCAGACGATGCTGTCCTACTATCCTTAACGAGCTTGGGTCTGAAACGTCTTATATCTTCACTGATCCTCTATTGCGAATGTAACAAACTCTCTATAAACTATGAGAAGACAAAAATTTTGGTCTTCTCGAATGGTTGGAAATTAGAGAAATGGAAAATAAGAGGGCAAGAAATCCAACAAGTGAAAATCTATAGGTATCTGGGAATCTTATTCCAGAGCAATTTAGGGTGGGCAACCCATCGCACAAATGCCATAAAACAGGCAAAGTGCATCTCATCAGCAGTTGCCCGTTTTCATTATCAGAAAGGTAATCAATTTATTCCTGCGGCAAATCAGATATTTCAAACAAAAGTGCAATCCCAGATATTCTATGGAATCCCGCTATGGGTCCAAGCATATAACAATGATTTAAAAAAGATTCACTCTAGCTTTCTGAGACGTATTCTTGGACTCCCAGCTATGATCAAATATGAAACAATGTGTGCAGAAATAGGCATACACACAATGGAATATTGGGCATGGTCCACCTCAATAAAGTATTGGTTACGCTGCCACTTTCGCTGCCCTCCATCAAGTCTGCTCGCTGATTTGCTCAAAGACTCCTATAAATCAAGATGGTACCAGCACCTCGAAAAAAAGATTGAATCTTTAGGCATCGAGCTGGAGCCCCTGTACAATTCTAGTGAGCAATATATCTCCCATAATATCCTAACTAGACTAAAGGATGTCGAGAGACAAAATATTATGGCAGCTGTAAACAAAATTTGCTCCCCCATATTCTATGAATTAAATATCTTAGATAGCAGAGCCAATTACGTCACTAAACTAATAATCCCAGCCCAACGTAGGGCTTTTATGCTGGCCCGTTTGAATGTTTTTCCCTCAGCATTTGTCAGGGGAAGATATCAAAACATTCCTAGAAACAAGAGACTCTGCAGATGCTCTATGAATGTCCCGGACACTGTAGAGCATATTCTCCTTCATTGCCCATTGTACAGTACGCTCCGTCAACGCGTGCTGTCCCCTCTTTTGGGTGGTCTGGAACCGCAGCAAGGTGAATGTGTGGGTTTCTACCTATCCGACGTTGACCAAAGGGTAACGGCGGGGGTAGCCGAGTTTTTGGTAGCAGTCCTCCAAGGAGCAGGATAACAAGGAAAACCACTGACTCTATATGTATATATATATATGCATTTAGCAAACTGCTGCCTTTTTATATATATTTCAAGGCTTTTATATGTTATTTTCTCTTTTAAGGTTTTATTTCCATAATGCCTAATAAAGGTTTGATAAAGTAGATGGGCAATTCCATTCAAATGGTGTGTGTCATGTGATTGATCATGTGGGGCAGGGCTCACCTGGGCGCCCACAATATTTTATTCAAGTGGGCAGCCCTGATAATTGCTTTTTTAGGTGTATTATTAGATAAATTTCACCCTCCATTCCCACAGCAGAGCTTCTCAATTAACTCTTTGCGGTAGCCTTTATGTTTATCCAGCAGCAAAGTATTAGTTGGGTGGAGGGGAACCTGTGACTGCTTAATCGTCACCCAGAGTAAAGATGAGGTGCTTTTAGAACAAAACAAGAATTTCGTTTATGCTCAAAGAGATTATCGTTTAGTGAGAAGTTTTTTTAACACTTTGTTTCTATTTTTTTTTAAAAAAAAAAAAACACTCTTTACAGAGATATTTAGGATATTGCTTAACTTCATGCTTTAAACCTGTCACTGGACAGATTATTTCTAAGATGACTACTGCCTTGCATTACCTGCAACACATTCCCAGCACCTTCTAGAGCCCTAAACTTCACCAGGTAGTTAGAACTTTGCCCACAGACAATTCCTATCTTTAACAAAGAGCCAATTTGCTGTCCCCACTGACAAATAATCCTTATTTGAGTCTGCTCAGATAGCCAGACAAGCCTTCTGCCCACCCAGACAGAATGTTCCTATCTCTAATCCCAGATCCCTGTCTAACTCACAATCTCTGCCTGTGCTCTCTCAGGCAGCCCCTATCTGACTGTGAACTTAAATTCTGTTTCCTGATTGCCCAATGGACTGGCCAGCTCCCACTGGTTGCTGGTTGCTGGGTCACCAGGAAGCAGAGTCAGATCCTCTCCATCCGCAAATGCCTCCGACATTAGAGGTGGAATACAGGTATCGGTATCCTTGCTAATAGCCATTGATAGCCTTATCCTCCATAAATTCGTCCAACCCTCTTTGAAAACCACTCAATTTCATGCCCATGTGAATTCACACAGCCCACCATTAAATGAAGCAAAAGAACACTCTGATCCTATCCACTGACCACATATGCCAACAATGGCTATAAATAACCAACACTTCTTTTTGCTTAGATCTGGCCTTCAACTGCTCTCCTTCTTTTGCCTTTCCCCTTCCTTTCTGTGTCTTTGTAAGCCTGATGACAGTGCTTTGTCTCTCTCTCTCCTTGTTAATTGATATGAGTCCCTTGGGATATGATAATAGTCTGAAAAGTGGGGTTCAGAATAAATAGCTGCAAAAACACAGTTGGAACCCGGTACGAAGAGGCAGCTTAGGGGTCAATTTGGAGTGAAGTGTTAGGCAAGGATTGGAATGAATTTAATACCCCAGCTGATTCTCCATTCCTGAAGCGGTAAGGAAAAGAAAATACATTTGGGTTTGTTACACATATTGGCAGATACTGTTTAGGCCATAAATTGACCCAAGAGACAGAGTACCAGCTCGGAAACCCTAATTTTAACTGATGGAATAAAGAAAGCAGTGTTCTTTCTTCATCTCTTGTGTTGACTTGCACTGTAGAAGAACAATGGAGCAATTCAGTATTCCAGCGACATTTTGTATCCCTAGAAGACCTTAAAGCTTGGCATAGTACAATGGGACCCTATTCTCTCTCTTCCCTTTTGACCTGCTTGCTACTGGGCTGAGGACAACAATAAAGTCTCCCAGAAGGAGAAAAACTTGTAATTCTTTGGCATATTTATTGGGGCTGTTGGGTTTCTTTCTCTTTTCTTGACTCAGGGAATTTCAACATCAGATTTATTATTAGAGTTGATAAATAGAGTAAATAAAAATTATATCCCACTTATTGTACTAAAACCTCTAAGCAAAAAATTCCAAACACACCACACATTAAATTTTTCAGTAGTAGAAGTTAAAACAGATTCTTAAAACATTAAAAAACAATTAAACTCAACCATAAGCAAATAAGAATTATATGAAATATTTGTATACTGCAATATCATAAAAATATATCTAAGCAGTTTACAGCAGTAAAAACATAAAATCAATAGTCTGCAAACACACAATGTTGTTTAATGTTCCTGCAAATGGCAAATGAACCAGGATGAAAATTGATTTGCATACACAAATTTTCAGGGAGATTAAACAGCATCAGTTACTTATTGAGCTTTCTGATTTGCCACATAATTATATGACGTTGCATCAAGCAAATTTGTACCCCACACTCCCCAGTCCATTTTCTCATCACTTTCATTATTGCAAAAAAGGGTTCGATTTTTGTGTTGTGAGGGAAGCACATTTTCACACAACAATGATAAATAATCTTTTAATAGCACAACCTGAGTTTATATACACACAAACACATATACTTTTGATTAATTTTTTTTAAAAAAGGTTATACAAGATTCTGCAAAATATGTTATGAAACAGGATCTGGTGCCAATATATGTAGTTTGTATACAAATACCGACAGAAAAGGAAACTAAATGAACCATGGGTATGTGAATGCATGGAAGGTAGCGACCAGAACTGCATTTTGATGGCAGAAAGTGGAATGCCAAGCCTCGTGGAGCCTCGATGCTGTGGGATATCCAGCCTATAATGATGGTGATGATGTTGATAATGGTGAGAGCTGTTTTGACAGTGGAATGGACTCCCTCTCCACCCTTCGAGGTTTTTAAGCAGAGGCTGGGTGGCCACCTGTCCTAATGCTTCAGTTGAGATTCCTACATTGCAGGAGGTTGGACTAGATGACCCTCGGAGGTCCCTTCCAAATTCTTTGATTCTAAGGGCAACGAGGCCCAGTTTAAATTTAAGAGCGCTCTTACTTTTTGCCTTGAAGCTACAAAGCAGCGCTGGACGAAGCGGGAGACGGTCAACCAAACAGCCAACAGAGCACGGGCGGCCAGCATCTGGCGCTGAAGGAAAGGCCTCCCTCCGCCCCTCCCTCCCCGGTTTCGTTTTTCCCGCCGGCCTGTCACCATGGCAACAAGCCCAAGCGAGGCCTGGCCTGGCGGGCCGCGCAGGCGCACCCGCGTCGCTTTTTTTGTTCGGAGGCCGCTCCTCTTGGCTTCGCCTCGCCTTTTCAAGAAGCCGCCGCCTGGAAGGCGGGACGGGCCCTCCCATCCCTCGGGCCTTCCCCAATGCCGGCCGGGCCCGGCACGGAGAGGAGGTCCGGGAGCGCCGGATGGGGGGTTTCTCCGCCCCGCCGC
Source organism: Podarcis gaigeae (assembly GCF_964106915.1). Lineage (NCBI taxonomy): Eukaryota > Metazoa > Chordata > Lepidosauria > Squamata > Lacertidae > Podarcis > Podarcis gaigeae. Next base: position 80,790,415 of record NC_139679.1, on the reverse strand, counting down.
CGCCGCCTCAGAAGCCGACCGTGACGAGGTGGGTTCGCTTCCGCCGCTTCGCAGGATATACTCCCGCGGCGTCTACCCCCCCCCACACAACCGGAGGGGGCGGCTCCCCGAGGCGAGGCTCTCCCCAGCCAGCCTCGCAGCTCCCCCGGTGCCGCTTCCTCGGTTTTCGGAGCCCTGAGTTGCACCTCCCCCCCCCCACCTATAAGCTTTTCTCCCACCCCACAGACGGCTTCCTCCGCTGCCCCTGTGCGCTTCTCAGGTGGCCTTCAGGGGTGCTGCTGTGTGGGTCACTCACACGCTGGCTGGCCACCTATCATGGATGCTCGGGTTGACATTCCTGCATTGCAGGGGGTTGGACTAGATGACCCTGGGATTTCCCTTTCAAACTCTACGATGCTTGTGATTCCATGACCCACCCACTCATCTTCCAGGCTGCTTCCCCACATAGGTAGGGTTTACCTTTAGTTCCTAGGCAGCGTCTCACTCCAAACAGGCGAGCCCTCGCCCCTTCAGTGATATGCTCAAAAAAAGCTTGGGGGGTGGGGGGAAACAAACCCAAACTAAATCGGGAAATCTGGAGACAAGAGGATGAGGGTTCCTCTCCTCTCCTTCTAAAGAGGCACGGTGGCTGCTTGGACTCATGCACTTTGGCAGTCGGGTGCTTCAGACTTTTTGTGGCGTTTCAGAGAATTGGCCACCAGATGACAGTGGAAAGATAGAAGCTGTGGAAAGCAAAAACCTTTTCAGACAACTTAACACTCCTAAAATACTGTCTCCTGTCTGATCAGAAGGTACTTTGTCACCTGCCTTTGTCAAGATGCAAGGGATGTAACTTGCATTAAACTTGTATTAAATCCATTTAGTGTGGATAACCTAGGTATTTAGGGGATGTTTTCTACGGACAAATAAAAATGCTGTGTAATCCTTTATGTGATGAAATGATAGGAGGGGGTACCTTTTTGTATTATTTGCAAAAATATCCAAGCACTGAATATGCAGTGCACTCTAAGGCAGGTGAGGAACCTTTTTGAGCATGAGGGTTCCCTACCCTCATGGGTGAGGCTCTTGTGCTGGTAATGGGCAGAGTAACAAATATAAATTTACCTTTCTGCAGTAGACTAGTTTATTCACATAAAAACATGCAGTTCTAAGAATTTTGTTGGAGTAGATAACCTATAACTGCCTTGAAAAAAATAACTGATAATTACTGTTTCATTAAACTTTAACACCTATGCATTTCTAGAGAAGCCAAGATAAATGTTATGGGTGATATCCAACTAAGTCATACTCAAAATAGACCTATTGAAATTAATGGACTTGATTAATTTCAGTCTACTCAGAGGCCGTGTACAATGTAGCCTTTGCGAATCACAGGGCTCATTTTCTTACAGTGTTCCTTTATACATAGTGGTTTGCAATTGTTTGCACACCTTCCTGTGATAGGATCATCTAAAATGACAGCTCCTATCTGTGTTGTCTGTACATGTTTTCAAACTAGTGAGCAAACTATTCCCTTCCCCTCATTTGGTATTTCCACAGACTTTAGAAAGAGGGGGTCTGGAAACTGGTATATTGATGTACAGATGATATATATTGGTATACAGAGGCAGCTAATAGTGGCCCTGCTTAGAGTAGCCCTAAATAAATTAATCAACCGAACTTAGTCAATATTCATTCATTTCAGTGGTTCTCATCTGCACTTAAGTTATTTGTCAGCAGGACAGAGAGAAGGACCTCTCTAGAAGATCTCAATGCCTAGACTGGCTTGCAAGGAACAAGATGGTCCTCCAGGTAGCTGTTGAGAAGCCCTTGGGAGTTATTTCTTACACGCTAGCAATTTAAAGTCATCTAAAGCTATAGAAAACCCTTTGTGTTTGTGGTTTTTCATCAGCTCTGATAATTTAACTATTTTTTCCAGTTTATGAAGGAAATGGGCTTAGGTAAGGGAATTGATTCAAACATGATCAGTTTTTACTTTTGCGTATTTGACAGCTCACAGCTTTACTGGCAGTGTCAAAAGCCTTATTTTATTTGTATCTCACTAATGGCTATGGGAAGTGTGTTCTGCTTAAGTTAAAGCTTTTCCTTTACATGTTCACTGATTATACTTGTGCTTTTAAAAACAACTTGTATCTGCCCAATTCTGCCAGTAATTTTTCCTGTAGTCTAGCAGAAGCTTTTTAACTTCAGAACCAATCGCACTAACATTAGACATGTTAAAAGTCCCATGATTTCAGTGGGAGATAAGCATACATTTTGTTCTCATGTTGAGATAAATTAGATTTAGAAATGCTCAATCTGGATAGAATTGTACCACTGTTTGACAATTTTAACGATGAGTTACCATGGCCTCCCAATAGGGTTAGTGACTGCACTGGTGGGATTTAGCAGCACTGAAGTATTGTGCTTACTCAAATAAATAGCTATGACCTAAGACACAGGGAGTACACATCTTGGGTAAGCATATGCGGTGTTATTACATAATAACTTCTTCTTGAATCCTTTGCTCTGGAAAAAAACCATGTTTTTCATTCATTGATATTTGTGTTTGTGCTTGTGGTATTAGAGCTCTTGAGGCTAAATGTTGTGCTTACTTAACCTAGTTTTGTTTGACAGAGCTATTAGAAAATAAATAAAAAGTCAGTGTTTTCACATATACATTGTTTTTACTAATTAATTAAAAAAATAGTTATCTGGTTTTGGTTTCTGCCTTGATTTTTTTTTTTTTTTACTGTTATTCACATAATAACAGCAATAAAACTGATTAGCTTCCTAGCTGATTATGTGGAGCTAATTATTTTTTTCTTCTGCACTGTTCCCTTGACTCTTGGTGCTTAGAAAGAACTTATTGTTTCTAGCAAGCTTTCATCCCAGTTAGTAAAAATTGGGCCCCAGGCCTGTGGGATAATTAATCCCAGGGTGATATATACAAGCAATATATATAAGGTGATACATACAATTGCTTTTGAAGCAATTTTCTTTCCCTTCTTTCTCTTATCAACAGTTTCTGTAAAGTCCTTTATGGTAGCAAGGGAATATATAAACAAGTGACGCAATGCTTCAAATTTCAGAATTGGCTGGATGCAACCAAAGTTCTGAAGTGCATTGTTAGCTCTCTCTTTTTAATCCATTTTTTAAAAAGTTGCAAGTTATTTCTGTATGCAGTTGACTGTTCTCATTTTAATATGTTTGAACTGCATAATTATCTCAAAGAGATTTCTTTTTAAAAATTTTATTTATAAAGTACAAAAGTACAAAATACAGAACTGAAAAATAAAAGAAAAAAGTGAAAGAAAAAGAAAGAAAAAAAGAGAGACTGATACTTGATCACTATCCTGTTTAGGTATAAGTGTAATATATGCAATGACCCAATAATTTCAGTTGTTTATAATCCCAGTGTCTTTGCTGGCCGGTCAAATATAAGCATTTAGCTGACACACTATTTTCCAGGCTTATTTGCTGTTCAGGCAGGAGTTTTCTTGCTTGCATAAAATATCTCCTCCTAAAGTTCTGTGAATATACGTTACTGTATTCCAAAGAGAGTAGGCTAGGGTGAATACAGTGGCAACTATGTGCTGTATCAGCTGTAGAAAAGGAGCAGCCGGAAGGTCAAATAAAACAGTGCAGTAAAGTTCACTTCTGTAGTGTGTAGAAGAGTCACAATTTCAGCCAGTAGGAGTTCAGACTAGGACTGGGGAGACGCAAGTTAAAATCCCCACTGTGCCATTAAGCTCTTTCTGAGTTGCTTTGAGGCCAACCACTAGCTTATTTTACTGCCCAGGGCAGCAGACACTAATAAAAAGACAATTAACAACAAAATAAAAACATATTTAATACATGCATCGTCTTGGACCATCTTAGTCTAAAACTTGGACCATCTTGGCTGTGAGTCCTGGAAGACCCGCTCCATGCCTTGCAGGCCTTTTTCCACCTGGCCTGGGAGAGCAGGGCCCTGACTGATTCCAGCTACAAAACCTGAGGCTATTGAACAGACTCTTGGGCTGGGGGGTTTAGGGAGTTTTGTTGGTTGTATCTTTATTTTAGATCTTATGATTTATGTGGAAATTGTTTGATTTGGTTGTGTATTTTTATATTTATTTAGTATTTATGACTACTTTATTATGTTGTAATTATTTATTTTTTCCACTTTGTAAGACGTCTTGAGCATGGGTTGAACTATGGAAAGGCGGCATGCAAATAAAATTATGTATGCAGACATTTCTGTTTTCTGAGGCTAATTTGGCTAATACCTGCTCTGTGTTTTATCTGCTGCCTTATATTACTGGTGACGTTTTGGTGTATATTTTACTGCTTTATTTCTTATACCACCCAGGAATGTATTCAATGAAGGGTGGTATACAAATGTTTTTTGAAATAGAAGAGAATGAATGAATGAATTTACCAAAGGGATGCCTTACAAACTTGCCTTATCAGATGCTGGCAGCTGCAGTTTTTCAAAACAAAACAAAACAAAACAAAATACCAGCCTGTTATTTAAGCAGCTGCCTAGTAGTCATGAGGTGAGTGAGTGGGTTAGTGGAAAAGGAAGGACCCTTTTTTATGCCCAACAGATTGCTGGATGAGGGTCTGAGCTCTCCATCACTCCTGTGCCGGCCCCCAACAGGCAAGTAACATTTTTAGGGATATATACAAGGTTGCTTTTACCATGCTCAGCCTAGTTAACTTAGCTTTATCTTCCAAATTCTGTGTTTAAAAAGTCACAGGAGGAAGCAAAACAATCTAGAGAGGTAGTACAAAAACATAATCTGTTTTAATATACCGTATTTTTCGCCCCATAGGACGCACCGGCCCATAGGACGCACCTAGTTTTTTGGGGGGGAAATCAAGGAAAAAAATTTGATTCCCCCCCACCAGCCTGCAGAGGCTTTGCACAGCCATCTCCAAGCTAGAAGAGGGAGATGGAGCACTCCGTCTCCCTCTTCTGCCTTCAGGGACAGCCTCCCTGGCCTCCGTGGGGCAGCAGCTTGCCCCGCTGTCCCCCAAGCTTGTGGGGCTGGCGGTGGGGAGAAGCAAGCAAGCTTCTCCCCACGCCAGCCTCCAAACCAGGTCGGGGAATAGCGGGATGGCGGCGCTCCGCCTCCCCGCTGTCCCCCGAGCTTGTGGGGCTGGCGGTGGGGAGAAGCTTGCTTGCTTCTCTCCACCGCCAGCCTCCAAACCAGGTCAGGGAATAGCGGGATGGCGGCGCTCCGCCTCCCCGCTGTCCCCCGAGCTTGTGGGGCTGCCCGATATCTGCTCGAAGCCCGGGGTGCGCTCCGGAGCGCGCCCCATGCTTCGTGCTGCAGGCTGCCGCCCGCAAGCCTTGCGAGCCTGGTGGGCACTCCCGCGGGCTCCCAAGGCTTGCGGATAGCTTCCTGAAGCCTGGAGAGCGAGAGGGGTCAGTGCGCACCGACGCCTCTCGCTCTCCAGGCTTCAGCGAAAGCCTGCATTCGCCCCATAGGACGCACACACATTTCCCCTTCATTTTTGGAGGGGGAAAAGTGCGTCCTATAGGGCGAAAAATACGGTAAATATTATCTTATAAATATTAGCGTGTGAAACTATAATCACTGTTCCAAAGTGAAAAACTTCATTTACCTCTTAAGAATAAAGGGGTGCTTTCTAGATAAGAAAGGCATTCTTATTTCAAAATGGTTAACTTCATTTTCCTTTTCATTATTAACTTTTAATATAAGTGTTCATCCAGAATAGGCCAGGCCCAAGAAAGCAGTATTTGGGATAATTATCTACATAGCACATTTAGTGTTCCGCATGTAGGTTGAAGAGAAAGTAGGCTGCTACTGGCTCCTCCCAGATTACCATTTACAAATCCAATTAACAACAGCAGAAACTGCAGCACCCAGCAGAACCCTTCTGTATTTCTACACTGTGCTGTTCTTGTGATTGGTCAAAACTGGTAGTAATGAAAGGATCAACTATTACCAATTCTTTTTACTGGGTTACAGGTAAGGCTAGCAAGCTGCAATTACTGTGAATGGTCTGCTTGTAAAATAAGAGGTTAACTTTAATTCTGGGCATTTGAAATGTTCAAATACAAGAGAACTGTAAGCATAGAGGACAGTTCTAAAACAAGTTTTATGATAAAGCTATTTAATGCATTTAATCGTAGAACATAATTATTCTAATTCCCATGTAAAACTGGAAAAGGTGGAAAATGTCAGCTTTTTTTGTTTGTTTTTGAAGCAGTTAATGTATTCAGTTTTCCACACTCTTTTGTTACAGTTTTCTGTGTTAATTACTGGCTGGAAGCCTGTTCAAGATACTGTAAAATATTTGAAAATTGTTACGTTGCGTCCTGCCATAATCATACTGACAGTGGATTACTTACTGCTAATTAATTTCTGTCATTTAGCATTCAAGTTCTTGCCGTTAATACATGGCAGTTTGAAACACTGAACTATCATAGAACACCACGTATCACCAATTAAATTGCATGTATTTATTCCTTTTGTCTGCATTTGGTGCATATAAGCAGCCCTGGCTCTACCTAAACATGGTGCTTACTGATTAAGTGAAAATCAGTTGTGACTAAAACAGATGGTGAATGGTTTTTCAGCAAATCAAAGACAATTTTCAACTTTTCTTCTGGTCCTTGTCTTACACATAGTCATTATTTTTCTGCCACCATCTTACACAATTAACCTAGATATTTAGTCTTGTACCTTGTCTTTCATCTTAGGACAGGGATTGTACTGTGGCTGGAATGTTCCTTTTTTTAAAAAAAAAAAGTTGGGTACATAAGCCTCAAGAATTGTAGTTTATGTACTTCCAGTTTTGTAATTGTGAGACTGAGGGGCTATAGCTGTGTATATAGAGCTTAGGCACAATGGTTCTTTTGCTGACCCTCACCTCAGTACACCAATATTTCTGCTCTAGAAATGGATTTCTCTGACAGATGTGGCACAACAACTATTAGCAAGCCAAGAAAAGGACTCAGGAAGTTCACGTTCCATTTACGTGTGTCCTAGTGACCTTTTGGCCAGTATTGAGCCAGCTATGATTCTTAAGCTCACTTTAACAGCTGGCAGGCAGCGTTGCAAGTGTGCACCTTTGGCACTTGCCTTATTTAAACTGCTGTTGCTATAGATGTATCACCATCTGTTCTTTCCATCAGTTGCAGCTAATATCTTTTCAGCAAATCTCTCTGGCAGCAGAGTACTGTGTCCTCCTAAAACTCTTTCCTTTGGAGGGCCCTCCAGAGCAACTTGAGAGACTTCTGCCAGAAGGAGAAAAATAAGTTGCTGGGGCGAGAAAAGGCACCAATGGTCTCTGGCACTGGCTTCCCATTGCCTGCAGCAGTGGTTTGAGGCAGCCCTGGTGAGATGCCTTATGGTGGCTTCCACCTTCTGCTGCCATGACTTTGCTTCTCCCCATTTGCCATTGTTTCAGTGTAACTGCCCTTTCCTGCTCTGCTTGTCTACCCAACTTCTTGCTTGGTGAATGGAGCAGCTGACCACACTTTTCTCTAGGAAAGTGGTAGTAGCCGTCTGGGTGCTCCGCTACCAAACGGAAAATGGCGCTGGCAGGAAGTCAGAAAACAACTCTTTTATGTGATCACATAATGCATAAGTTCCTTTCCCACTTCCTGTCAGTACCATTTGTGAAACAGATGACAAGTAGTCAGTTGCTCAGGCTGCAATATCAGTAAAACAACTATCTGAAGCTGTGCAGCTGGATTTTAAATTGCATTCCTTGGAACTTCATCACTTCCAAGCAGTGGTTCTCCTGAGATATTTAACAAAAGCATAGCAAGACCAAAGGCCCATCTGGTCTAGCATCCTGTTGCTACAGTGATGGACCAGATGCCTATGGAAACCTGCAAGCACGATAAGAGCCCCATAGCACTCTTCCCATTTGTGTCTTCCTTTATTTTACTCAATACAGTATACACGCACAAAATAAACAAATATTGCATTATTCTCTGAATTATAACACCACTTGCTACCCTTCTAAGCCCAGTTAATCGCTCTGAAATAGCCACATTCCAGATATTTTTGAATCAAACTTCAAGGGGTAGCTCAGCCTGGAATTTCCAAAAATACGCTATCACCAAATGTGCAGCCGTCAGGAAAAAGAAAATTAGATCTTTATGTTGAATAGTGAGATCAGAATCTAGATTTAATGAGAGCAGAGCTAAAGCTAGATTTGGCGAGAGAGGTGTAGCAATTTTAGAAATGATACCGAAGACCTTTGTCCAAAATGTGTGGACAAATTTACATTCCCACCAAGCATGAAAATATGTTCTCCTATTCCCACATCCCCTCCCACAAAGAGGGGATAAGGATTTGTTGATTTTTGCTAAGCGAACCGGAGTCCAATGCCACTTGAGGACGACTTTCAAAGAAGCTTCTTGAAGGTGAGATGAAATGGTTCTTAAAGGTGGAGTCCTCCATATGCCTTCCGACTCATTATCATTGATTTCTTTGCCTATTTCAGTCTCTCATACTACGTGCAAACCTTTTTCATTTCCAATGTAATATTCCATGAGCGCACCATAAATCAATGAAACCACACCTTTCATATCACAGTGGGATTCAATACACCTTGTTTCAAATGTCATAAGAGAACAAACAACTGCAAATGAACAATATTGGAGAATCTGGAGCCAGTTGGGGTGCAGATCATTTAGATTTTCTTTTAACCTTTCTTTACCTATTGCTTCGCCTTTATAGAGTGAGTATAAGCCTCTGTTTTTCATTCTTTGTATGCCAATATTTATCTTATTGATAAATGGCAGATAAATTTATCTGCCTTGATAAAAGGCAGGATGGTCTAGAAAGGGAATTACCGTAATGGCGACATTCCAGAGGCCAACATTTTCCTTTGATTTTTCCATGTCAAGATTGTAGTTTTTTTAAAGGGATTCAATTCCCTTTATCACCGAATCTAATAATTTAAAGAAGGGAAGTGCTCAGAATGCTGGCATGGCTGGGGCAAGTTCAATATGGACCCAGGGATCTTCTGTTTGGTCCCAATCAGTGGGATTAATGATTTCATTTGAAATGCCACTTTATCTACAACATGCTGTTACATGTGTAGAGTTTGTGTGTTCTTCACACATGACCCTAAAACATGCTTTGAGAGATGGGGACTTTTATAATAATTTAAGAATAATTTATTATTTATACTCTGCCAATCTGGCTGAGTTTCCCCAGCCACTCTGGGCGGCTCCCAATCGAATGTTAAAAACAATACAGCATTAAATATTAAAAACTTCCCTAAACAGGGTTGCCTTCAGATGTCTTTTAAAAATAGGATACCTGCTTATTTCCTTGACATCTGATGGGAGGGCATTCCACAGGGCGGGCGCCACTACCGAGAAGGCCCTCTGTCTGGTTCTCTGTAACCTTTTGCAGGAGTCACAACTGAGTGCCGTTCAAAAGATCTGTTTGAACAGTTCATTCATACCACACCAAAGGTTTCTTTGGATGCTAAAGAGAAGCATCCATTTATTATATAAGAAAACAAAAGAAATAACGGTGCAGCATAAATATAAAATCACAGGTGTTTTTGAACCAGTGTCTTAACACATCCATACTCTAAAGAAATAAGCGGCCCTAATCTACAATAGAAATAAAGCAGTGGACCAATTGCCCGACTCAGTAAATGGCAGCTCCCTGTGTTACTTGTTCTTCTATATGCTTGGGTTATTATCTGTTTGATAATGCTTTCTGCTATTTTACCAGGAACAGCCTGTCATTTCCTGGATCTTCCCTGGATCCCTTTTTAAAAAAATGGTTCTATATTGGCCACTTTCCAATCCCCAGGTATGGAAGCTGATCTTAGGGACGTGTTACTTTAAGAACTCTGAGGATTTGTTCATTTTTAATTTATTGGTAAGGTGAGAACTGCTTACCACTGTTTGCTTCAGTTCAGTCACAAGAATCTGGCCTACGTTTTCTGCAGTGAAAACAGATGCAAAGAATTCAACCAGTTTCTGATTTTAGAAGTCTGGAACTGAAAGTAAAAAGAAATAGCTGTGACTATGGACTGGCCAGTACAGTTAAGCACACTTTAAGCCCATTGAAATCAGTCAGCTTAAGCAGGCTTAACTCTGTGCTGGACTGTAGCCGGTAAGACTTGCATCCCATGATATGACTTGTATGATAAGGCTGCACTGTTTCGTTGCCTAGCTATATTAACAGCAAGGATACTACTGCTTAGTGCTAACAAATAAAATGTATAAAATAGATATTTGGAGAGTTAATTAAATTATATGGGTATTAATGGTAAGACAACAAAAATGGATTTTGTGAATTCTTGCAGTAATAAAGAAGAGCCTTGGAGGATAAATACCCACCATTTATTACGCAGTGGCGGGAAGACCTTCATATCCTTGCTACCTATTTGGATGGCTTATATTGAGCTAAATGTGTAAACTAAGATGGGTGTATTGAAAGTTATTGTATTGTTTTCCTTTTATTTCCTTTTAATAATTTTTCAATAAAAAAAGCAAAAGAAATTACTTTCTTATGTTTTAAATAGTATCCTATATGACCTATTTTGATTTCTAAGATTGTGTGTAAGCATTTTTTATACTGTCTATATGAATCACTGAGAGTAAGTGGAGGTGTGTAGATTTGACCCAACCATGGATGAGTAAAAAAAGAAAGAGGTAATGTGATTTATTTATTGTTTTATTTTCTTACATTTATTTCTGACCTTTCTTCCATCATGCAACCCAAGATAAAGTGTGTGTGGTTTTGAGGTAGTCTCCCAACCAGGCACTGCCTAAACTCAGTCCTGTGTGGCTTCAGCAAGGTGCCATACCATACCCTGAGAACATCATGATTCTTGTCTGTTATATAACATCTCTATTATCATTACCCAAAATGTTAGATAGATGGATACGGATTGATACATTGTGGATTTATAATTTGTTGAGATAATCAGTAGGTAACTGAAAATAAATTCAGTAATTTTTCACCAGTTCCATTTTTGGAGGGTAAATTCTGACTCAGATGCCTTTTGCCTGCTAACTAGCACTCTCCTTGTGCGCCAATCCAGCCAGGTGCTCCATGCTTGTGGAAGCAGACTTCTGTGTTGTGCATCCCTTGTAAGATAGAGTTGTCAGCAGCTGGACTGAGGAGGAATGGTGGGGATCACCCCCTCCCCGAACCTTCCCAAGAACAGGAGGACAGTATAGATTTATAACAGTGTTTTGCAGAAGGTCATAATTCAGAGACTGCAGAAGGGAGAAGCTGGGAAATAATGGGAGAGGAACAGCAGGAAGAGGATGCACCAGGGGAGAGACAGCTGACAGACTCAGTGTCTTTAGAAATATTCCTGCCCCCCTCCCCCGGGACCAGGCAGGCATTGAGAGTAGTAGAACAGAAAGCTCAGAGGCAGAAAACTCAGATCAGCCGACGCAGGGATGACGCAGAATAGAAGAGATTGAGGGGTGTGACTTTACTTGGAGTAACGCCATTATCTAAGAGAAACTGCTTTTCTTCATCTCTCTGTGAATATTGAATAAAATATTTGGTAAGAACTCTTCTTGTTTATCTGCTTCTTGGCTGCCACCGTGGGAGGGATGATTTGATTTCCTGAAGCCTGACAAGAATTGTGCTTGGGGCAGAGGAATTCAAACCCCAGCCAGGCAGGGGTGGGAGATGATGCAGTGGCATAACCACCACAGCATCCACAGCTGCACTGCTCATGTGGACCTGGGTGGAAGGCAGGGTAGGCAAAAGCCTGCTCTGGACAACACCAATCTGGAGTTGGCATAGTCACTGGGCCTGGTGCTGTTGGGTGAGGGCAGTGGGGCTGGTTGGGGATCCAGGAAAGCCCATACCAGTTCAGCCCCATCCCTGGAGCTTCCATGGGCTACTGCCAGTGGGAGGCCTGCCAGACATCAGAGCAGCGGCTGGAATGTGGAGCAGGGAGCAGTGCAGTAATCCTGGGCTAGGTGGAGGGAGACCTCCACTCCATCCGCATGCATTCTAACCCAGCAGATCATGGTTTTGGATTGCATTTGCAGCCCGCCCAGTCTAACAGCAGAGCAATGTATGTAGCCCTTTCAAATAACCACAATTCTACTGATCAGGTCAATGGGTTGTTGAAAGTTCCCTCTTTCCGTGCTTAACAGCAGATCAGTGGAACTTCATCTATAAAGGCACAATTCGGCTGCTCCTTGCAGATTCTGTTGGTTCAGAGAACTGGGACACATGTGGACCTACTTTGATTGAAATAAATAGAGCAAGGTTACAGCCTTGGTAAAATACGGTAATCTCTCAATTTATAAAGACTGAAGCGGAGTTTCCATTAAGCAATTGAGTCTTGAATTTTGATTTCTGACTCTTTGCTCTTTCAAAAAATACTCTCAAAATTGTTCACTAAATGGATGAGGGATAAAGAAGGAAGTGCTATCAGTAAAGAAGTAGGATTAGAACAGTTCGGCACTTGTGCCCCTGCTCAGAGACTCTTGCCTTAATATATAGGAACCTCTCAGCATCATTTGCCACAGAAGCAGGGGTAATCTAGGATTTAACATATAACCTCTTTAATTATAGGAGTGAATCATTAGTTTAGCCCAGCAGCCTATGCAAAACCAGGAAATTATCTGGCTAGGCATTAAAGTTTAAGACCAATTGTTAAAACAAGGAGTAGTGAGTTCATTATGTTGTGATGAAGTAATAAGAGCAATACCAGTGCTGTAATCTTTATCTTGTTTGGATAACTTCAAGAATGATGAAAATAACCTGAAGACTAGATTGTCCAAGAGGGAGAACAGCCACCCGATACAAATTCTGTCCATTAATATGTCCCATTAATTAGTTCCAAGGAAGAGAGCAGCATGTTAGTGAAATGTTTGCTGAATGGTAGCTAGACACAAGCAGTGGAATAATGTTCTATTACAAACCATTTGATAGTATGCTGTTTCTTAAGAATAGCACAATAGGTGCCCTGACCATAAGTGATGTGTTTGTTCATGAGGTAAATAGGTAATGCATATATGTATTTGTATGCTTTATTTCCATTACATGTGTTAAATCAACAATGTGGGGAGGGTGTGGTTCAAAGTGAGGTGACACGTTTCTATTTAACCATGCTCCCGAGATTAATGTTTCTTAACTGTCATGGCAATGGAGGTGCATGTTGCATGGATAAATGTAGTTGATCTGATTAGTCCAATAACCTGACTATCTAGAGCCATGTGGCTTTATTAGCTCTGCAGGAGAATTAGGAACATGGCCTGAAATAACATGGAACATTGTTGTCTAATTATTCAATACCTTCCAAAATTATTTACATAAAAACGTAATGAAACATTTGTTGATGCAAACCTTTTGTTGGTAAATATAAATAATATCTATTTATACTCTTTATGTTCAAGAACTTATGTTCTTTATGTTCTTTATGTTCAAGAACCCTTTTTGTAACATAAAAAAAAAGATACTTCATTTTATAATAATAAATAAATGCAACTTTCATTGATACCTTCCTGGCCGCCCCAAGAAAACCATCACTCCTCAATTTCTGAGATTGGGCCGGCACAGTCCATTTTCCAGCCACTGTATGACGTTCATAGAATTGTAGTGCTGGAAGACACCCCAAGGGCCACCTAGTCTAGCCCCATGTAATTCCCAAATCTCAACTAAAGCATCTATGACAGATGGCCATCCAAACTCTGCTTAAAAACCTCCACTGAAGGAGGGTTCACCACCTCTTGTGGGAATCTGTTCTACTTTCAAACAGCTCTTACTGTCAGAAAGTTCTTCCCGATGTTTAGTCAGAATCTCCTTTCTTGTAACTTAAATCCATTTGTTCAAGTGGGAGAAATCAAGCCTGCTCCATCTTCCATGTGGCAGCCCCTTACATATCTCCTCTCAGTCTCTCCTTTTCCAGACTAAATATACCCAGCTCCTTCAATGGCTCCTCATAAGTCTTGGTTTACGTTGTCTTATGCAGAGTCAGACTACTGGTTTTTCTAGCTGTATTCTGACAAGCAGTGGCTTCCCAAGGTCTCCTGCACAAGCCTTTCCCATCATCATGTACCTGGCCATTTAGGTATTCAAAACGAGAGCTACCTGGACAGTAAGCTGTATGTCCCCCACATCAGTCTTCCCTTGTCTTGCCCTGTAGTAGAGACTGTTAAGTTAGTGTTATTGTGTTAGCCCAGGATATTTTGCTGCATGAAGCTGAGTCCAAATGGTGCCTCTCCTATTAGGGCTAACACTTTGCAAAGTCTTGCTGCACCATTCAGTCACTGGTTCCTGCCTGCTTGCCACTACTGCCACAGTGCTGTCTGAGATAGGTTACTTCACCTTTCTGCATAACACGGCCTGCCCCTGAGCCTTCATGTTCTCCATCTCAAGAAATAAAAAATACCCCTCTCAGACTTTACTACCCATCAGGGTTTTTTGATAACAGATGTATTATATTTCAGCTATGCGTGTTTGAAGAAATGTAGCATCTTTGACAACTGTTAGTGAGGATGAAACATCTTTATATATAGATAATAACTGAGCAATGCTACAAGAGGGGGGAATTGTGTTTCCTGACAATTTTTGATGTGGATATGCAAGTGAAGTTCTAAAGAGCTCTTGTTTTCCATTGTGATTAGTCATCACACTTTCCTTTCTCATATAAATGCAGAGGTTGAGCATTACTCATAGTACAGAAATTGGAACTGGTTTGACAGTAAATTCATCTCTCTCTCTCTCTATATATATATATTAACCAAAACTTTGTAGGTTTCTGGAAGCCATTAAATAGCATTGTCTGTATAAAAGAAAATGCATATTTAGGAGTGAGGGTAGAAGAAAATAAATCCAAATTTCTGTAAATCTTATTTATTTATCCCCTGCATTTCCAAAGTGGCAAACGATACATAGGCCTAGTTTGCATGACCCGGTATGTCTCCTTTTACATAATGGGGCCACAGAGATGTGCAGGCTCCTGGAAGGGAGCTCATAGAAACTTTGCTTCCCCCCCCCCCATCCTTTTTCTTTTTCATTTTTTATTATTATTTCACACACAAAAAAGAAATATAGAAATAAACAAATATCCATCTCCTCCTAGCAACTAAAAAAGAAAGAAAGGAAAAACAACAATAACAACACATTAAATAGTGCTCATAATACGTTTAACATAAAAGTGACTTTTTTCTATATAACTGAATTCCCTTCTACTCCTTACTTCTATTTCTCATCAATTATTCACTGCCATATTATAACAGGTTTTGGTTTTGATATTATTTATTCTATTGGTTTTCCATCAAACTTAAAACTCCTGCTGAAGTTATTCAAATGCTGCTACAGACTTCAAACTGTCATTACTATTTTTCAGATAAATTTTAAAAACTTCCCATTTTGAGATAAGTACTTCCTTTGATTTATTTTTTATTCTTTCTGATAAGTTATCTAATTCCGCATATTCGATCATTTTTTGAGTCCACTCTGATCTAGAAGGGACTTCCTCACTTTTCCAATTTGTCGCAATGAGTATTCTTGTTGCAACCGTAGCATAAGGAAAACATTCCTTTGCTTTTTTTAGGGATATCCGAATCTGTGATTCCCAGTAGGTAAGCCTCTGGTTTTTTGCTGAAAGATATTTTAAACATTTTTCCAATCCTTTTTCCACCTAGCCATGCTGAGACTGTAGCGAGTTGTCTGAACCAGGGTTTTTGGTTAATCTCTCTCCTAACCATGAGCTGCCATCAAGAAGAAACCATAGTTTGGCTTAATGTTTTGTGCAAATCAGGCCAATGTAAAATGTGTAATTATCTTTCTAACCCATTAGAGAACAAACATACTAAAACTCTTTAATCATAGGTGTATTTTTTCATGGAACTAGTTGTCAGCACTGAGAAATGCACATTAAATACTATTCTGGGTACTTCTACTGATTTTATGCTTTTTTAATCACATGTTCATCCTTCCTTTCCTCCAGAGGAGCTTTCAAGTGCCTCTTGTTTGTTCTCACATGTATGTAAACGTGACAGAGCGGCTCTTAAAGAGAGTCTGCAAACTTGTTGCAATATAATGTGACTCTTTCAGTAGAGAGCAATTGACTGTGTTCTCTGCTGTGGGAAAAGCTTCCATGTGCAAATCCTCTGGGGATGTGATGTTTCAGGTGACAGGAACTTTTTTAGATGCATCTAGATCAGATCTAAAATTGACATAAAATTTGCCTTCTTAAGAGACTTTATTGTGCCTTCCCATATTTAATTTGGAATCGCAGCTCAAACCTCACACTTTCTGAACTAGCACAAAAGTGCTTCTTAAGAGTTTAAGAAGGGACAGAGTGGTCATCTACTGCATTAAATTCATTGGCAATAGATTCAGGACTAAGAAAATACTTCTTCCCTTAACGCAATTCATTTACGTGGTTTCACTCAACAGTTTCTACACATTGCACCATCTTTTGCTTATAGTATTGATATGAGTTTGTAGATGCCATACACCCATAATCATGTTGTTGTTTAGTCGTTTAGTTGTGCCCGACTCTTAGTGACCCCATGGACCAGAGCACGCCAGGCACTTCTGTCTTCCACTGCCTCCCGCAGTTTGGTCAAACTCATGCTGGTAGCTTCAAGAACATTGTCCAACCATCTCGTCCTCTGTCGTCCCCTTCTCCTTGTGCCCTCCATCTTTCCTAATATCAGGGTCTTTTCCAGGGAGTCTTCTCTTCTCATGAGGTGGCCAAAGTATTGGAGCCTCAGCTTCAGGATCTGTCCTTCCAGTGAGCACTCAGGGCTGATTTCCTTAAGAATGGATAGGTTTGATATTCTTGCAGTCCATGGGACTCTCAAGAGTCTCCTCCGGCACCAACCCATAATCATAGCAAGCTAATCAAGCCAGGCTACCTTCCTGACGAGGTAACCGCCTGGGTGATGTGTCATTAAGAGAACAAAGAAAAGAGTCCTCTCTGCCAGATGACAAATGGGTGGGGCCCCTCATCCAGTGCTTAGACAGTTGGAAGGACAAAGCCTGAGTCTTTGAAGGGAGAGTTGGCTGTGATGTGACCTAGAGGAAAAAGAAGCAGGCTGGAAAGTCAAAAGAGAAAGTCATGGCTGATTTCTGCTGGCATCCAAGGCTGTGGGACCAAGAGCCTTTTGGGGTGTTGATGCTGTGAACCCCTCCTTCGTAGGTTCAGGTTATATACGTGTGTTTAAATAAACCTTGTATCAAAAAGGTCTCTGCTGTTCCTCATTCCAAAGGAACAGTCTCTGCTGTTCCTCATTCCAAAGGAAACACAGATCCTGGGTAAGCGCTTGAACCTCCTGGAATCTTGCACTGCTCAGAGATTGGGGTGGTGTGCAACAGTACGTTCTACCTTGGCTTTCCTCCTCTGGCTATTTTTGAAGATATGCAACAAACCACAACTAAGGCTAATGTGGCAAATGTTTCAACAGGTACTGCGATGGCTGCAGGAGTCCTGTTGGAAAATGAATTACCCTACTGTTCTCTGGTATCAAGCAGTGCATATCTTGCAACCATGAGTTCAGGTAAGTGGGCTTTTTTGGGGGAGGAGTTACTTTTAGTAAATTAAAATGTGGGATAAAACAATGAAAAAAACCCCAGGCTATTCTTGCAAATTGTGATGTTGAAAACCAGATATCGCCCAGCCCTAGTCCCACACCCACACATAATTTGGATTTGTATATAAGGAGCAACATTGGTCTTTCCCATAGATGTTCCTGTTTGTGTTTTCCCTGCTTTTAAATTTGTTGATTCTAATCTGCTGAACCTGTGGTTGTTTTTTTTTTAAAAAAAACCCTGCCCAAGAATTGTGTAAAA
Source organism: Podarcis gaigeae (assembly GCF_964106915.1). Lineage (NCBI taxonomy): Eukaryota > Metazoa > Chordata > Lepidosauria > Squamata > Lacertidae > Podarcis > Podarcis gaigeae. The sequence continues at coordinate 80,772,653 of NC_139679.1, read as the reverse complement.
GTACGCAGTCAAGCAATTGTAAATTTGTTTCTGCAGTTTTCTGGTTTTGTGCAAGTTTAGAGATATAGATATTACCCAATGGAAGAGGTTCCCCCTGTTTCTCCTCCAGTACACTTCATAGGAGGGACTAGGGTGGAAAATCAGCAGCTGCCCCAGAAGCAGTGCTGGAATAATAGCAGAATGCAACAGAGGGAGGATATTGACAATGCAGGATAACAAATGACCATTGTCATGACTTGCAATTCTGATTCATCATTTTGGCAGAGTGCTTTTAAGGTCAGTGAATTAAGAAAACAAAAGTTGCAGAATATGATTAGGCCTTTTTTCTCATGTCCGAATCTCATGTCCCTAATTGTCCAAAAAATAATAATAAATTGATTGGAGACCTGGGATAAGAACTCTCTCCACCTTGCTACTACAGGGAGCTACTTTGGATAGCACTGTGATCACTATTTGCTGTTGATTCAGCAACATCATGCCAGGGTCTGGGCACCACTAAATATTACAATTAAATGTTTTACATTTTTTTTAAAATATGAGAGAGAGATTGTTTCGATTCTGTGGAGAAGTCTGTACCTTTTGGGTTTCTTCATTTCTTGTTTCACCTGATTTCTGTTCCTTCAAAAAGGATGGGCAGGGGGAGAAATGACATAAGTACGAGCTCCTGAGGATTGGGCACCAGTATGACTGCTCCAGGTTATGCATGACTTCCTACACATGGCTGCGCTGAGAGGGCCATTTGGGTTGGGGAATGTATAAACTGGGGTGTAGACAAAAAGGAAGTTGAAAGCTATGTGAACCAGTTGGCAAAGCTACAAGATTTCCAGTAACTCCATTTGTGATGTAGTCCAACACCTTTTAAAGTGAATTAAAAGACTTGTCCTGTTTTGCCATTAAATTATAGTTAAGAACCTCAGTTGGACTGAAAGAATATGAGTGACTTCTAGTGGTTTCTGGTGGAAATTTTAAGGTATATTCACAGAAATTCTCTGGTGGTGCAATGTGCTGTGACAGGCATGTACTTAAGAGTGCAGTCTGTTGTGTATCTGCTTATGCATTGGGAAGTCGCGGTGTAGAAATTCCTGCTGGAGACTAAGTAAGCAAATGAATAAATCCATTTTTGGATTGCTGACATATTCTTTGATGTAAAGTGCTCCCAGATATTGGCAGGACCGCTTTGGATTGCTTTGTTGTTGTTCATACTATGAGGAATTATTTTACCCCTCATCTGTTTCCTTCACCCTTCAAGTAGTATCTATACATTCTTTTACAGATCTCATAAAATAGCAGGATAATTTACTTTTTTAAGAGTAGTGTTGCTTTTTATTCCTGCTGATAAAATACTTTACAGATCTTAGTGTTTCTTTAGAAAGCTTTATTTCTACACTAGCATTAAAATTCAAAGGCATGATAGTTATTTTGCTGGGGAAATGAGTGTGTTATATAATTTCTCTCCAAGAAAAGGTTAATTCCCCTTTTCATCCTTTTACATAAGGCTCTCCACGTACTTCTGATTTTCATCTTCCAATCCGGCATGGGATGTTCGTTGACACCTTAGTCGTGATTTCTTGAATTGTATTAATTTCTGAGGTTTGTTTTTTTAAAGAAGAAGCCTCTTCTTGTCCAGGCTGTTGAGGTCTGTACTTCAAATTCCAGAAACCTTTCCTGTTCATCGTAAACTCTTTGGGAGTCCTGCTCCAGTTTGGAATGATCTGCTTCAAGTGATTCTAATCCTCATCGGCAGTGGAACAGTTTGTCCCACACAGAATCAATGTATATAGAATTCAGCTGCCAAAAGGGTAGCTGCCACTAGTGAGTTCATTGTTGGTTTCTATGGAGACAGAGCAGCCTATCCTGAACAGCTATTAGATCATACAGAAAGATGCATGTCTCTGTGCAAGTTCAGTACTGAGCAAGTCAGACTTCTCATTCAGTTTGACTTCCTACAGCATTTCTAAACTGCTCCAAGTAGTGGGTGACCATGCAAGGCTCACCCAGAAGACGCTTGACAGTGAATATTTTTAGCAACTTTTTTCAGGGCCGGAGACATTCCTCCTCTGATCCTCTTCTCCGCATACTCCAAAGGCGACGGAGCTCTGTTGTAGAGGTCCTCTCGACTTCTACGCATAGAGTTATGGTGGCCATTTCCTCTGTAAGCCCCGAGGAACTAAATGCTGCTTTCCATGAGAAAAAAAGTAAAGTATTGGCAATTTCCTTTATATAAACTGGACTTGGGTTTTATGGCAATGTGTCTAATCTTGTTCTCATAACTAATCATAGATGAAGTTCTTGACTCTTTACTTATCAGTTTATACCATCATAAAAGCTTAATGTTATTTTTCATGGAATTTTAGTTGAGAAAAAAGCATTTGCTGCTTCTAGATAATGACTGACAATTACTTTATTCAGGAGCTGCTACATACAAAGACCCTTGAGAGGGAAACGTTAAGACAGAAGCCAGTTTTCAGTAAATGTTTTAATGATCCTGACTGCTTTGCCTGCTTTGAAATATATACTGCATACATTTGTTTTTATATGATTCACAAAAGTTGTATGATGAAAGATTTTACTTGGTCTTGCCTTTTGTGTTGCAGGAAGGTCTAGGCGTCCGACTGCGAAATACACAAAAGTTGGAGAACGTCTTCGCCATGTCATTCCTGGTCATATGCAGTGTTCTATGGCATGCGGTGGTCGTGCTTGCAAATATGAAAATCCAACTCGGTGGAGTGACCAAGAACAGGCTGTGAAAGGGCTTTACTCTTCCTGGTAATGTGAAGCAATTAGCTTCTACTAGATTTCTAAAAATGTTGCTTTTATATGTCAAAGGTTACCCAGAGTTACTTGTGAGCAAGTCACATTGAATTCCATTGAACCTCTGAGTAAACAAGTTTAGAATCGGGCTCCACAGTCAGTGAAAGAGAACTAGTTTTATATAGATTTAGATAGTTTATGTTTTAGATGTGCAGACCAGCTTAAATACAGTGCTAGTAATCATATTTTACATGAACTACATATGTGAAACGGGTAAGGTTCCTTTTGAATTCTGTGTCTTTGACTTATGCTCAAAATGTGTATGTTAAAATTCTGTTGGTAGCATTGGCTTTTGCTTTTTGTAGCATGGTTTTAATTTCAGAATTTCTTTACCACAAACCATATTTTAATTTAATTGAAATTTTAGAATTGAATAGTAAGGTTTAGATGTAATGATAGCATTCCCAAGCACTAGAGTGCTATTTTATAAAGCTGTTAAAAGAACATTTTAAAGAAATGTATAGTTATTTTGTGCATGGATATAGAAATAGAAATCTGAATATTCTGTGCTATCTACATTCTTATCACAGTATCTTGCACCATAATGTAATTTTGTTACATAACGTTTTTTAGCTAGAGATAATAGACATTAAATGGTTTAAAAGCACATAGTTATCTAAGGTGGCATGGTTTGCTATTAGAAAATTACAGCTGAACACCAGCTAGGAAGTATTTTAACCCATAACTGCTCACTTCTTCTCTTCCTGCTCCTTTCCAGGATAACAGATAACATTTTAGCCATGTCTCGACCATCAACAGAACTTATTGAAAAATATAATATTATCGAGCAGTTTCAAAGGTAAAAGAAATAGACTGGTAATGAATTATTGCAGTTCTTACAGCTGTAAAGCTGACCTATTATTTCTTTTCTGCGTTGGTTTGGAACTGTTCATAAAAATTCTGAAGTAAGAAGGAACGTTGGTGGGGATATTGATTGTGGAAAAGCATGCACAGCTCAATAATGTGCCTTCTTTTTCTTTGCCTAAGATGTGGCATAAAAACAGTAATTAACCTTCAGCGTCCTGGAGAACACGCTAGCTGCGGGAATCCACTGGAACAAGAGAGTGGTTTCACCTACCTTCCTGAAGCTTTCATGGAGGCGGGAAGTAAGTTTGCTCCTGCTGCTGTTCCTTGTTAATTATAAAGTGCGGTGCTTACAGGCTGTTTCTGCCACCTACTTCTTGGTGGCAGCTAGCTGAGAAATGTTTGCCAAAGAAAATAACTTGCACCTAATGAGAAAGTTGAAGAAATACACAGCTCCACTATGGAGCATTATAGATACGAAATCTCATAAACAGCCATAAAATAAGCAGCTGAGAATGGATAGCTGTGTTTAGTATCTGCAGCTGTGCATTTCGCACATTGGCAAGGCAATAGATTTGCATGTGGATTTTATTGCCTCCGCTGCAATCGAAAGACTTTCCCTTCCAACGAAAAGACACCGTTGCTCATTTCGGTAAGATTGACAGCTGCTAAGAAAGTGGGGATTCTGTTACTTCCCAAAACATTGTGTTACATATTGTGTGTGTGTGCGCGCGCGCACGCACACACACACAGCAAAATCCTTACTTGTTACAGGTTTGATATGCCATGTTTTGTGTGAAATGCCTTGACCAATTTGCAATGTGGCATTTGCAGTTCTCATAAGACGACATACTAAAATGGAGGAAGACAAATACAGGCTAAAAATTCTGAAAAGCTTTCTTAAAACAGATCCTAATATTTTTGTTGCAATATGAATACAATGAGCTATGTATGGTCTTTTGATAATAATGATGTTCTAAACTGTTTTTTCTAGTTTATTTTTATAACTTTGGATGGAAGGATTATGGTGTGGCTTCTCTCACTACTATCCTCGATATGGTAAAAGTGATGACTTTTGCCTTACAGGAAGGGAGAGTAGCAATTCATTGTCATGCAGGACTTGGCAGAACAGGTAAAAATGCTCAACTATAAATTCACTGAGAATGTATTGTTATAAAATGCAAAATATATAATTTAGATTCCTTGATTCCTTTGTAGATTCCTTGATACATTCATATAATGAAGTCTATTCTGATAGAAATGCTAGCACAACGCCTTCATTGTTTCAAAGGCTGCATGCATGCATTTTTCACAATTTTCTTCTCAGATGTGCCACACAACTCCCAAACTGGTCTTTGTGTTCAAAGGATTTGGCATGAGAGCTTTTGTAAAGGGAAAATCGGAGGTGGGGATAGCATTTCTAGAGGCACTTGCTATTTAAGAAGCTTTTGTGCCATATCCATGAAGTGCCTTTTCAACACCATCCCACTTTCCATGCTCATACTTAGAAAACCCTACTTAATTCTTTTCCAAAGTATCCCTCAAGCATAAGTGTATTCATCTAGCCCTTTTTGTAAAAAACCCAAAATGTGGTAACAGGAACAAGGCCACTCCTTCCTTCCCCTTATAGGCACCAATGCCTTGTAATTTTTGCAGATATTTTGCTTTATTATTGTTAAGAACTGCTTTCTCATTCCTCTAAATCAGGGGAAGCACTGCTAGAAAAGCTCAGTATGTGCCTTCCCTGACCTCCATTCATCCGCTAGTAAAGACCTATTGGTTTCCAAAACAATTTCCCAATTTTTTCATCTCCCGTTTTGGGTGATGATGTAATCCTTAAGTCAATTTGTTGCCGCCTACTCAGTGTAGATGTTTCAAGGTTGTTGGTTTCTAATAATTTTTTGTTCTGGAAGCTGTTCTATGTTTCTATAGCAAGTAAATGTGCAATTCTTTATATAAATAAACAAGTATGGTGCAGTGGGGGGGAAATAATCTGGAGGAGCTCCTACAAGGCAGAATTGATTTTCATAACTGGCGGCAGCTTCAGCTAGCCTGCTCTATTTAAGGAACATGAACCTGCATCCATACGCTCTGTGCTATTTTGATAATTTCATTTTTGTTTTCACCTAACAAATTTAACATTTCCTCCTTCTTTTTTGTCCTTTACTTACCTTCCAGGTGTTTTAATAGCTTGTTACTTGGTTTTTGCCACACGAATGACAGCAGACCAAGCAATCCTTTTTGTCAGGGCGAAAAGGCCTAACTCTATCCAAACCAGAGGACAGCTGTTGTGTGTACGGGAGTTTTCCCAGTTCTTGATTCCTCTCAGGAATGTTTTTGCATCCTGTGAACCCAAAGCACACGCCGTCACTCTTTCCCAGTACCTGATCCGGCAGCGGCATTTGCTTCACGGTTATGAGAGCAGGAACCTCAAGTATGTGCCAAAGCTTATTCACCTGGTTTGCAAATTGCTCTTGGACTTGGCTGAAAACCGGCACGTGATAGAGGAACTTGTGGACCTTCCAGACCTGTCTGCTGAGATTGAAGAGACTGTTTCTCAGCTAGCTTCCACGCAGCTTGATAAAGAGCTGACAAGGCAAGACAGTAGTGCTTCAGAGCCGTTTTCTCTCTCGGGAGCCAATCCTCTTCATCCCAATGAACATGAATGTGATCCTCTTTGGAAGAGGAGGAACGTTGATTGCCTTCAGCCTCTGGCTCGTGCAAAAAGGCGCCTGAGCTACAGCGACTCAGATTTGAGAAGAGCGGTGTTTGTCTGTGAGCAAGGAGAGACCCCCTGGTCGGTGCCTGTGCAAGTGCCACTCTGCAGCAAAACAAACCCGCCGAACAATTGCCAGACTCTCAAGGTTGATTTAACCCAAGAACTCTTAATCCGTAGTACATTTACTTTCTCGTGTCAGGACAGGACGCCTTTAGATGGAAAAGAAGCTAATTCTCCATTTTTCCATAAAAGCAGGTATCCCGGGGAAGTGCAGCGTAGCCAAACCTTTTCTTCGGGCCTTTCGAGTGATCGGAAGGAAGAGGAGGCGGAGGAAGACGAAGAAGAGCTAAAAGCACTAAACTATAATTGTGGCAGAAAAGCTAATAGCTATGGCAAAAAAATGTGGTCCTCTGAGGACTCGGACGCTTCGAAAGCAGAGCATGAGATCCGCAATATTCGGGATCTCTGTGAATCAATCCCCCATATTGTTGTGCAGTCAGAACTAACTCTGGAGGCACGAAGAACGTTGGCAGCCAAGGCCCTGGCAGATGTGAATGAGTTTATGGGATCAGAAGAAAAAGAGAAAAAAGTGGAGATGTGGCAGGTATTTTCATTTTGTAAATGTTGCACATGTGTCTAGTTCAGGAGAGCACCTCCAGGAAGGGGAGGGAGAGAGGCGGGAATCCTATAACATCTTTGCTTTCAGAGAGCATAAAGTCATACCAGTAAAGGCTATTCTTCCTACTGAAGCTTATGCTATCAAAAATATAAAGCTATATATAGAGAGCCAGTGTGGTGTAGAGGTTAAGAGTAGTGGACTCGTAATCTGGGGAACTGGGTTCGTATCTCCGCTCCTCCACATGCAGCTGCTGGGTGACCTTGGGCTAGTCACACTTCTCTGAAGTCTCTCAGCCCCACTCACTTCACAGAGTGTTTGTTGTGGGGCAGAAAGGGAAAAGGAGATTGTCAGCCGCTTTGAGACTCCTTCAGGTAGTGATAAAGCGGGATATCAAATCCAAACTCTTCTTCTATAAAGAGAACATACTCAGGGGTGCTTACTATGCCCTACTTCATGCCCTTCAACGATAAGACGCTGTAGCCACTAGCTTTGTTGTATTTGCTTAATCTAGGGACAAGCAGGTGTTCTTGTTGTACACATGCAATTAACGTGCAAAGCTGGGCTCTAGAACCAGACTTATGGCATCTGTAAAAAGACTACTGCTCCTCTTTCAGTTGCGGCAAAGTGAGTACTTCATCAAATTGGTGCACACTCCCCTTCAGTGCTCCTTCATAATACTTGAGCAGATATTTTGAGGAAGATGGGAATCAGCTCTTTACCAAAACACAGCCTGAAACCAAAATGGGCATGCAATTGCAAAAGGTTTTAAGCAGTGACAAACTCTTTGATTTTTGTATGAATGTGATGCAGTTTAAGGGCAAACTTCCTGCTTATGAGTCAACACAGGGTCCTAAACTCTCTGCTTACATTAAATCCTAAAACAAGAGCAAGGCATTTGTAAGAAAGACTGTGTTTGAAGCAGCAGGTGCTTTAACACATACCTCCCAGCCATTCCCTCCTTGCAGTTGTCCTGGGCAGCGAGGTAGGGATTGAAGGCCAGTCGTGGGCTCTTTGCATGGGGTACCCAAGAAGGTAGGGATGCGGGTGGCGCTGTGGTCTAAACCACTGAGCCTAGGGCTTGCCGATCAGAAAGTTGACGGTTCGAATCCCCGTGACAGGGTGAGCTCCTGTTGCTTGGTCCCAGCGCCTGCCAACCTAGCAGAAAGCATATCAAAGTTCAAGTAGATAAATAGGTACCACTCTGGCGGGAAGGTAAACGGTGTTTCCGTGCGCTGCTCTGGTTTCGCCAGATGTGGCTTAGTCATGCTGGCCACATGACCCAGAAAAACTGCGGACAAACGTCGGCTCCCTCAGCCAGTAAAGTGAGATGAGCGGCGCAACCCCAGAGTCGTTTGCAACTGGACTTAACTGTCAGGGGTCCTTTACCTTTATCTTTTACCCAAGAAGGTCAAGGGCACTGCGCCCTTGGTCTTACATGACTTGTCTCATCCAGGTCAAGGAAGCCTACTAAGAATGCATTGGTTGAAGGGGGCCCAGATCCTGGAGCTGGCACCACAAATACATCCAGGGGTGTTGAATCTGTTTGCTTCTAAACTGGACCCAGAAAGTGGAAGGCTTTGGGGAAACTAGTTTGACGGTCCCCAACAAATGCTCTCTGCCCCATATCCCCATTATCTTCTCTCTCTCTCTCTCTCTCTCTCTCACACACACACACACACAGAGAGAGAGAGACAGAGAGAGAGACAGAGACAGAGACTACATAAGCTGCCTGAAGGCATTATTTTCCATACAATTGTAAATGCTTGGAGAAAGAGAGCAGGTCTGCCTCTGCTGCTCCTGTCACATTCCCAACAACCCCCCCTCCCTGAAGACCATGGTCACATAGAGTGCTAAATCACAAATGGAACAAATGCTCTTCAGACATTTCGTCCCCCATGCATGTATGGCAGGCAGGGATTTGGGAATGGGACAAAATTGCCTTTCTTCCTTCCTCTGTGTGATTATACCAAAAGGGGTCTGTGTTTATAGAATTCTACCCTAACATTACTAAAGCAAAGACAATTTATAGAAAGTTGACAAGGATTTCTTTCTTCTTTATCTTTAGAAAGAACTGAATTCTCAGAATGGAGCCTGGGATAGGATATGCAGTGAGACAGATCCTTTTATCCTCAGTAGTTTGATGTGGTCCTGGATAGAGCAACTTAAAGAACCTCTTCTAACCAAAAATGATGTAGATGTGTTAGCAAAAAACAACGTAGACCCTCAAGAAGCACTTAAATTGTTAGACAAGGTAAGCATTTAATGTATTAAGGCAGTTATATACCACTTTTCAGGAAGACCTCACAAAGCATTTTGCATGAGATGACACAAATACGGCATACACATCTCCTTGCCTTTGGTTGCTTCCAGACGTCATGATTTATTTGCACATAGTTTGCAGGGAGTTTGTGATGTCAGCTATTTATTGAGAATTCATTCTAATTTGCTTGTTCAGAGGTTATACAATGTTGCATAAATGGTTACCCTATACTTCCCAGTGTATTTTCCTGTCACTTTCCTTATCACAAAAAGTACAGCGTAACAAATGTACATTCACTAAGGCCTCTTCTTTCATGGTACTTGTATCTGTCCCTACATTTCTGCATACCCTCTTTCATATTATCCCAATGTGGGTTCCTTGGCTATTTATCTTTTGCACGACCCTTAAGAGTAATGTTTGCATTTCGCCCCCTCCTGCGTATTTCTACACCACTATGAAAATATGTCCACCCTTCATTTTGCCTCCTATACCATGTCACTCTTTGCCTTTAAACATGTTCATGTTCTCCTTTTACTAATAGCTTTTACTTTCTTTTCTTGGTAACTTATAATGGCTGGGTGGGAGAGCCCTGTAAGTGCATGCTGTATTTCATATCACTTACCCTTTTTTTGCTACCGATCTAGAGGTTTTATAAAAACTATTTTTTGTCCAGTCTACTGGGTGGCAAATGTTAGGGGGGCAGTCTTTAAGAGAAATATTCTTTTCCATGTATGCTAGTCACTTGTGCTCAGAATTTGTAAATTTTTGATGGGAAACCTTTTTGTTTGTTGCATTTGAATGCATAATTCAAGTGGACATAATTTACTGAGTAGCCTATATTCAGGCTTAGAGATTAAGATCCTTAAAGGCACTAAGCACTTAAGAGAGTTTGGTGCCCCAATATATATCAAATTCAAATTATAAACCGCAGTAAACCATAAAATAAAATTTTATTTTTCAAAATGAAATGGAACCTACAGTAGGATGGAAAATAATGTTTAGTTTTCTATATTTGTATAAATAATGTTTGTTTTTGTTCAGATGGTAAATCTGGCAATGGGAATTTTCTTTGGTGCCCCCCTTCCCTTGATGCCCTAAGCATATGCTTATTTTGCTTTATGGTTAATCCGGCCCTGCCTGCATTTGCTATGAGTGAATACTGTTGATAAATGCCACTGACTTTAACAGGCTTAAAGGGGAGGAGCACCTGTGGCTCTGCAGATGTTCCTGGACTACAGTTTCCATCATCTCTGATCATTGGCCATGCTGGTTAGGGCTGATAGGTACTGGAATCCAGCATCCTCCAAAGGGCCACAGATTCCCAACCCTTTTATAGAGGACATTTTGTGCTTCTGCAGAAGAGGGCATTTCAGCAGGTGTAGTTTGCTCTTTCGCTAGTGGAAATCACAAAGGTGATTGTGAAGGAAAGAGTTCACTCTCTCTTTATAGAATCGTATAGCTTCAAGCATGCCAAATGCTGTTGGTTTGTGGTTGGTATCTCCTCCACGTTGATGTCTTTAAAATATTTCCTACCTAACAATGTCTTTCCGCTCCCCATCAGGGAAAATATCACACTATACTGTGCATTTTAAACTGCGTGGTACAATTGCAGACCATACCAATGTACGTGGAGGACCTTCTCCTTGATCGTGCCATTAAAGCGTTTACAAAGGCAAGTGGAATGTGAAATTGTGATCTTTTGTAACTCACAGACTAGCCTAGAACGCTGACCATAATTAACCTGATGGTAAACTATTTCAAACATGGCATTTCATGCAAAGAATCTGAACCAAATGTACTGTACGCTGGAACCAATTAATGCGTGGGTGCACACCTACAGAGGCCTATAGAATTCTGGTGTCAATCAGTGTCCACACGGAGCTTGCTTGCTTGCTAGGGGTGGGCACCACAAAACAAGATTTGTTTTGGACCTTGATCTGGCGATTTGGAAAGCAAACTGATTCAGCTCCAACTGCTTCAGAAGCCACCCACTTGGCCTCTGCTCCCAATTACAACCTTGCTTTGGGGGGGGGGGGGGATGAAGCTCTGTGTCTCCCTATGCTTTGAGAGATTGGTTCTTCAACACCTTAGGACATGTTTTCCACCGGATTTTGATGAACACCAGTTCGCTTATAGGAGAAATAGGTCAACAGATGATGCCATAGCCACAGCTTTTCACCTTGCAGCGAGTCATCTGGAGAGACCGGGGAATTATGTCAGAATGCTGTTTACAGTGGTACCTCGGGTTACATATGCTTCAGGTTACATACACTTCAGGTTACAGACTCCGCTAACCCAGAAATAGTGCTTCAGGTTAAGAACTTTGCTTCAGGATGAGAACAGAAATCATCCTCTGGCGGCACAGCAGCAGCGGGAGGCCCTATTAGCTAAAGTGGTGCTTCAGGTTAAGAACAGTTTCAGGTTAAGTACGGACCTCCAGAACGAATTAAGTACTTAACCTGTGTTACCACTGTACTGATTATAGTTCGGCTTTTAATACCATCCTTCCGGACATTCTTATTAAAAAGCTGATGGACCTGGACCTTTCCCCTACCATCTGTGATTGGATTAAAGACTTTCTGGGGGATCGCACACAAATAGTGAGGATTGGGCCTGTTACTTCTACCTCCCTGGGATGTGTACTCGTTGTATACATATGACTGTATTTCATCTGATCCATCCACTGCAATTGTTAAGTTTGCAGATGATACCACCATAATGGGTCTAATTACAGGTGGAGATGAATTAGGGTACGGGGGGAGGTTCAGAAAGTCTCCACATGGTGCCTAGAGAACACCTTGCACCTAATTTTTAATCTTTGTTGGAAGCCGCCCAGAGTGGCTGGGGAAACCCAGCCAGATAGGTGGGGTACAAATAATAAATTATTATTATTATTAAATATCAGCAAGACAAAGGAGATGGTGTTGGACTTTCAGAGGAAAAGAGGGGAACTAGCTCCGTTGTATATCGGCGGGGGGGGGGGGGGGGGCTGTGTGGAGAGAGTCTCTTCCTTTAAATTCCTGGGAGTTTACCTTGAAGACCTCACTTGGAAAATCAATACAACCCAGGTCGTTAGGAAGGCCCAACAGAGACTCCATTTCCTCAGGGTCTTGCGAAAGAACAATGTCAAACAAAAATTGATGATCTGCTTTTACCAGGCCACAGTAGAAAGCGTCCTTTCATACTGCATTACAGTGTGGTATGCTGTTTTGACAGCCACAGTCCCTACAGAGGGTGGTGAACACAGCACATGATATCATGGGCTGTCACTGGAGTTTGCTAAATGACATCGCAGAAGGCCGCTGCCTCAGGAGAGTGAGGAAAATTCTTAGGGACGACTCACACCCTGGCCAGCACCACTTTAATCTTCTACCTTCGGGCAGGAGATACAGAAGTATAGTCAGCCGCACCAACAGGTTAAAGAACAGTTTTTATCCGTGGGCTGTTGGGCTGCTGAATGGAAAAAAATAGTGGTGCGATTGACTTCCGACAAGCACACAGAGCACGGACAAAACTGAGTGTATGTGGGGGGGGGGGCTCATTTAATTTCAGTGTACACAGGTGGTATAGTGAAAATAAAGGTTATTTATTTATTTATTTATTTATTCATTCATTCATTCATTCATTCATTCACTCACTCACTCACTCACTCACTCACTATTATGGGAGCAGTCAGGGCGGGGGGGGGGGGGACAACCGCAGATGTAATAATTTACTTTTTGACAAAACTGCATCCATAGCAGTTCACAATAGATTTGAACAGCTAATTTTGCAAGCGCTGTTCTCTATTTAGCTCCTGCTACTCCATTTTATAAACTACATCTAATAGCCATTGTAGTTCAAGTGGTAAAGTTCAGATATTATTCTAGTACTAGGTAAAATGAGACACTCTGAATTTCTATATGCAGGATTCTATATGTAGGATTTATATTTCATTTTCTGTAGACACCATTGTGTTTTGAATTAGACAGTACTGTCTTCCGATAAAGCCTGATATGTATTTGGTATAATTTTATTAACTTTAAGTTTGCTTCCGGCAGGTGAGTTCTGATTCGGAAGGTGGCTTGGACATTTACAGCATTCTGAAGAATATTTTTAAACAGATATTGGAACACCAAAGACAATACTCCAGAGACCAAACAGAAACCCTCTTTTGATGTTTACATGCTAAGCTAGTTTTCTGCAGCTTTCCAAGACTTTCTTTCCTTTACCATCCATTGTTATATTTTGTATTCCTTGGTTCATGTTAACTAATAACGTTGGTTATTAAATAACCACAACTAATTCTATCTGGCTGTGTACATAAGTTAATATTTAATGAGTTGCCATTTTCTGTCTGTACTGTGGCATTTTGTATTTAATTTATTGATTTTAGAAAGTTTATCATTAATAAGCTATTTTTTTCACACTGAGCTATTGCCATAATTTCAGTGCCATGATACGCAATGGTTTATTCCGTTAAATGTTTGCATATTAACACTAAGTATACAAGATGAAGTTTACGACAATGGTATTACTTTTTATTTTGTGGTGAGTAAACATTGGCTTCTATTAATGACTGTTGTACAAATGTACAGCTTTTCCTCTGTAATGCCAAAACAAACATGTAGGGGGAAATAGAAACTTGACGTGTAGCGCCAAGATAGGCAATCAATTGCTCATAGATCCTTTTTAGAAAATGGAGAATTTTGACTTTATAACACCATATAAATTTATAATTCTCACATTTGTCGGGAAAACTGAAATGTGAGACCTGTATTATAGTGTCATGGGAATAAATAAAAAAGAAAGTTATTGTTTTAAAGTCTCTTCATTTCCTACATAGATTATTCACTGGGGAGGGGGTGAGTGTTGCTGGTGACTCTTAAGAAAAAAATTGTATGTTGTGAACATACAAATCAAATCAATCAATATATCCAGAGCCTTAAAACTGGAATATTCCAAAATATCATCTCATTCAGACCTTGTTAAGGCAGAATAAGATATGGACAGTTTTATCTGTCTTCCTAGGGTTAGATTGCTGCTTGAGATTTTGAGAAGTTCTGACACTTTTTCTTAATAGATATATTGTTTAACAGAAGATGGATATTAACATGGACTAAAAGTTTTAAATAATATATATATATATTATGAAACCAGCGGATGGAAAATCAGAAGTTTTCTTTTTGCATCTTTTTCTAATGTTTCTCTCTCTTGCTCTCTCCCTCTCCTTTTTATTGTCCCTTTCCGTTTTCTGTTTCCCGTCTTCGTTTCTCTTCTTTTTCTTTCTTTGGAGTCCAATATTTGGGGGGTGGTAGACGGTTGATGGAGGACCCTGGGGAAGAGACAGGAAAAGGTTGGTCTCCCAGTATGAGAAGCTGGGATGAGAAAGGAAAGATCCCAGGTGAGAGCTGGGAGGAGCTACTGTCCTCTGAGGGTAGTAAGGCCTAAGAATTACTTTTAAGAGAAGACTCTATTCTATTTATTCAATCCCCCTCCGGTTTTTTTGTAGTTGTAATTTGACTAGATTGTGGGGAGAAATGAATAGATTTTTTTTAAAAAAGGAGATCATTTTGAGAAGCTTTTAAAACTGCCACTTGTGTTTCCATGCTATTTTACTTGGGGGTGGGGGTGGGGGTTTCTGCAGCAGTGGAATTTGCTTACCATGAAAAATCATGTGAGAAGGGTCAGCAGGCAGAGATTAAAATGGAGAGAATATTATCAGGCCTGGTGTGTTCTTATGTACCTAAATTTACCAATCAGGGACTCAAGAGCTCAAGCACAACTGTCCTATTTGGCTGATGAAATAGCAAACAGACCCTATGGCTATGATATCCATTGCTATGATATCCATCCAGAGCAATCACTAGTGGTGAGGTGGGATTCAGTAGTCTTTGCTTGCTGTGGGTCAGAATAAGTCAATTAACTGAAGCAGTCAATTACCTCATAATCAAATTGTATTTTTTCAACTCTTGGCTACAGTGTGTGATTCTATGCCTTGCTAGACAGGTGTGGGGGCAGGAGATAGATTGAGTTATATCTTCCTCTGGCTGGGAGGAAATGCATATCTTCAATTCACCACTATCATTATCATCATCATCATCAGGACTTCAAAGCAAACATCAATTGTAAGTTTCTCTGCTGGAAATAATTCTAGTGAGAAAAACAAACCCTGTGTTGCAATACAGAATAATCTGCTAATGGCTAATAAATATAGTAAATGTGTTATTATTAGTAGTAGAATGTCATCCAAAATGAAATGAATTGCTGACGGGTAATTGCTGGTTAGCTACACTGGTTAGTGAGTTCTGATCCACAAGTATTACATTTATCTGTATGGATATTCTATCGAAAACTATTTGCTGATGAAGATTCATCTTCAAAACAGTTGATTCAATCCGGATATACTGTCTTGGACATTGAAAGGCGTCGTGGTGTTCCCCACCAGCAATTCATTTCATTGACTACTTGGTTATGGACTGATATATATATATATTATTTTGAAGTTGCTGAATTGTAAATTTTGGATGACATTCTACTACTAATAATAGCACATTTAGTATATTCATTAGCCACGTGTTGCGGCTGTAGTTGAGCAGGAAATAAATTTAGAACAGCAACTCCTGTCAGAAGCAATGTGGTAATGCTTTTACCAGACAAAAACAGCACTGAATCTAACCCTTCATCTGTCAGCAGGCCCACTGCTGCTTTGGAAAGAGAATGTACTGTGGGGGTCAGGTGGGATTGCTATCAGAAATTATTGTCAATGGCTCAAACCCAGTCAACGCAATGCTTTCATTGCTGACACAATAGCTCAGTGGCGTAGCCTGGGGGGTGCAGGGGGGGCAGCTGAACCGGGCGCAACATCTGGGGGTTAGGGGGTGCAAATCCACGGGTTAGGGGGCACAAATTACTTGCCTTGCCCCAGGTGCTGACAACCCACGCTACGCCACTGCAATAGCTTGCTTCATTTTTTCATAATTTCTCATAGCTATCCCACTTGACCCCACAATGTACCACTAAGATGTTAACAAGAAATTCATCTGACTTTACTGAGATACTGAGGTGAATTTAAAACTGCAAATTGATCAGTGCATCCTTCCCTTGTAAAAACTTTGGCCAAATAAAAACAAACTATTGGATTGTTTGATTGGATCTGTAGTCCTTTACAGTATTTCTTACTGAAATTATGCTAAACGTCCTGGGAATATATTAAACTTGTAACATCACTACTGCACCAGGAGAATATGAATATTGAGACAGCATTTAAATGGATTGGGAGGCATTTGCAAGAAATGTGAAATAATTGTTTTCAGCACTTTTGTTGAAGCATATGAATCTGCTGAACATGAAGCACCATCAGAACGACTTTGTTAATTCTCACAGAGGCTTTCTGACACTATTGTTAACAGTGATGCTATTAATATTGAAGGAAGTAGTGAAAATGAACCTTAGTGAGAAAGCCTTCTAACTGTTATTGACCCATGAATTGGAAAACATATTCAGGGCGAGACAATTCTGTTATAATAGCAGCTTGCAAGCATTTGCTCCAGTATGGGAATGAGGACAATTTGAACCAATATCTGAAATATTGAAACATTAGCCAGACAACTGCAAAAAGCTAGGAAACTTAAAACCTGAGCTTAAGTTGGCAAAACTCCTTATTAAAGAAATATATTTGGTACGATCTGTGCATGAGCTTGCAAAACACGAACCTGCATTTCTGGGACTTGGTCTTTTGGTCAAGACTGTATTGGCACTTTCAAACAATAGTGCAACACTCAAAAGCTGCTTTTCAAAGTCAGTTTCAGGCCCACAGCAATGGTCAACGCCACATGACGAATATAAGCCAATCTCATTCTTTTAAGTTAATAAATGAAATCAGAAAACTAAGGGTTATAGTCAGTGAAGTCCTACTCCAAGTAGACCCATTGGAACGAATGAACCTAAGTCCTGTCCATTAATTTCAATAGCTTTACTTTGAGTGGGAACAGCATTGGATGCGACCATAAATACTGAGAATTTAGCATTTCCATGGTTTGGCAATGACAGACTACAATTCTCAAAAGTCGTCTGCAAAAGTGTGACACCGTTGAGTTTATGTTGCTACGGAGCTGCTGTGACATGCCTCTGGAAAGTGCCATTCTAGAACTTAAATGAGAATGCTGCTGGAAGAGAAGGCAAGTTGAGGCTCCGTTCTTTTGAGCGCAGCCATGTCATGGAGGCATTAGCACAGGTGCTTTCATGTTCGGTGTGCTTAGAGTTGTTCACTCCCCCCGTGCTGGTCCTATCCTGCGCTCACAATTTCTGCAAGAAGTGCCTGGAGAAGATCCTCGTCAGCCAGAACTGTAGCCATGTCAATGGACAGTTCTCCTGCCCAATGTGCAGAAAAGTAAGTTAGAGAGAGCTTTTTTTTGCCTTCTGCAATCTGCTTACAGATTGCCCTCTCCGATAGTACGAGTGGGTTTCCAACTGCCCACATTCACACTACAGGATAAACAGTGAAATATTAAAGCAGAAGTTGGCAGTTAGAGGTATAGCAACTGGGCAGACGTATAGAGCAGTAGCACTATCGCAAGAAACATACTGCCTCTGCAGATGGCGACATTCCTCATGTAGCAGTTCTAGAGCTACAGTGTAAACTTGGTGCAAGCTCACAGGGCTCTGTATGACTTTTTCATTCCTAATGGGTTGTGTCCCCTGCAGTGCTCAGGCAAGGGGGATTCCATGTGCCTCTCCGCCTCACTTCAGCCCCCTGCATGCCCTGTGGGAGCAGGAATCAGAGTATTGGGCATGAAGAAGCTTTTGGTGGTAACAGCAAGAGCCACAGTAGGGAGCAGGGGACAGGGGATCCCCCCTTGGGCATATGCTGCAGTGGATACAACCAAACATTTACAAATTGCATGTACAAAATATATAACCACAGGCAAAAAGGACCAGAAATAGAATCACATTTATCTCCCCACTTTGCATGCCCAACAAGCTTGTTTTAACTACAGTGGTATCTCTAGTTAAGAACTTAAATGGTTCCGGAGGTCCGTTCTTAACCTGAAACCTTTCTTAACCTGAGGTACCCCTTTAGCTAATGGGGCCTCCTGCTGCCACTGCGCCGCTGGAGCGCGATTTCTGTTCTCATTCTGAGGTAAAGTTCTTAACCCAAGGTACTACTTCTGGGTTACTTCTGTAACCCAAACTGTTTGTAACCCAAGGTGTTTGTAACCCGAGGTACCACTGTAATACATACGCCAATGGCTACATTTTAACATTACATTATAAAAATCCATAGTTCAAATAGTCTATTTGAAAAAGACCACATTTCATGACAAACTGGAATTGCCTTTAATTGGCCCAGTTGAGAGTGTGTCATTACTCCCTACCTTGTTCCTGATCATGGCATAAAATATTTTGTGTAGCCGCTCCTGTAAAGATGGAGCTTCACTTGGTTTTCCTGTGTTTTGCAATTTCTATTATTGCTCCCGCTATCTTGTAGATCAGGAGTTTATCTCTATTACCTTTAAATTGGCCTCTCCAATCATTTATAAGGAACATTTTAGCTCACAAGAATTGGCAACCCAGAAGGAAACACATACAGTAGTACTAAAAAGAAACTGATATGCATACCGCATAGTTGCAGCATTTAATTTACCTTCACATTATGTTGATCGATAGAAAATCTGGGTACAGAACAATTACGTCATTTCCCCACATTAAACCTTCGAAGCAAAATGTTACAGGATGCATTTGATGATTTCATCTCACTTTCAGATCATACCCTTAAGAGGGAGAGGAATCATTGGCTTGCCAAGAAATATTCTGGTGGAGAGTATTTTGGAAAAATATAAGTATGAGCTTGAAAATGTGCATGCCAAAGAACAAGACCAATTGTCCCAAATATGTGAAGAACATGGAGAGCGTATGAATTTGGTATAATTCCACCACTCCTTTTTTTCCTATTCCTTAATGAAACTAACTTAACTGCAGTGCTTTACTTTATTTTCAATTGTTAATTTGGAATATGTATAAACTGCTAAACATTGCAAAATACTGCACCAGTGTATAACAATAACAACACATCAGATAAAAAGAGAAAAGCAATTCTTTAAAGAGAAATCTAATGCTGGCTGATTAAAAGGCACATTTACTTCAGGGCAAACTCAAGACATTCTGCTGCCTGAGGCAAAATACATTAAGGTGCCTTACGATTTTATCTGCTGCCTGAGACAGTCACCACACTCTAATAGTGGGGCCCAGCCCTGGTTAACTATAAAAGTGAGGGCTCTCTCCCTGCCCCTTCCAATATGATGGAAATTCACATGATCCTCTAGATTGGGTAAGAGTAAGACACTATGCAAAACATGTCAGGCTGGGGAAAGTGTTCTCTGCTGAACATATCCAGGCACCAAGGAATTGCTTCAGTTGTGGTCTATTGCATTTATGCAGCTAACATAGCCACCGCTTTTTCAAGTGATATCTCGACGTTATGCAAGCATTGTGCCATACTGTACCTGTTGGGTACTCCTTGTGACACCAGAGCTCCTCCTGACTGTGCCCACACAGTTTGGTGTCCTTTTAAATGGTGTTATTGTTCCTTTAGAGGTCAAATGCCTTTGTAGCACCCAGGTACAAGACCAGATCCTAATCAACACATTTAATGGGGGGAGGGGAAAGCAGCAAACACCAGCATTATCTGCATCCCCTTCCCTCACAGCGAGTAACCTCATTCCTCATTTAACAATCAATTTGCTTAAAAAAAGAAGAGTGGGTTGTATTCAGCTAAGCCATAATCAGAGTAGACCCTCTGAAATCAATGGACCTGGCTAACTTAAATCCCTTTATTTCAACAGGTCTTTTCTCAATATGACTTGGTTGGAGACAGCTCTTTATTTGAACTCTATGTGCTTCCATGTTCAAACATGGAAGGTCATTTGTGATTTAAAAATAATAATAGTTATCTTCCTGCAGCAAGATTACAGGATATAATTCAGTGAGTACTAGATTGGTGCAAGAGTAAATGAAAATAAAATATGAGTCTTTTTAACAACAGAAACAGAGTTCAAAGCTCTGAGGCAATGTCTTATTTAGATGCTTAAAAAGTGGTGTAAATTTTTTGCTGTGCTGGCCGATAACATGACATACGTTGCCCATTCTCATCCAGGTATGCCTGACTGATGATAAGCCGATATGCGCCACCTGCAAACTCTTTGGAGAGCATGAGTCCCACAATGTAGCAAAACTATCTGAAGTTTACTCAGAGAGGAAAATGAGATTGATCAAAGATTTAGATTGGGTAAACCAACAATCTGAACATGCTGAACAAGCTAAGAAGGTGCAGTAAAAGAAGCTTGATATTTTTTTAAAAAAACCTCACCTGCATTAACAAAAACAATTTCTAATTTTCATGCTGAGTGATTTTTTTTCTTTACATTTCCAACAAGGCAATAATTTGATAGTCTTTCTGGTTTGGCCCTGACTTATAGGACTTTCAGTGTTAGCTATAGCAAGTGTGCTATTTGTTCTTTTCCAAAAGGTCACACTTTTAATGCCTCTGAATGGATACTCATCACAATACCAGGTTAACAAGTTAATTTTAGTGTGCTGGGTAAAATTGCCCTGACTATTTATAAGAACAGATTTTAATCTGTTCATAAGAGAGAAGTTACCTTCAAAGACATCACATATAGTAGTCTACCCAGAGGATAGGTAAATGTGGGCAAGATTTCTCTAAGGCCACAAGTAGGTTATTGGCCTAAGATGATGGAAAGCCATGGCTGCCAGCTGGTCATTTAGAGCAATGACCAGAACTAACACCACCCTTGTGAATTTGATCCTAATTGGGGTTGGGTGTGTTGTCATATCCACATAGTGACCTATTTTCGGAACTCCCAGTGCCTCATCCATGTCCAGTAAAAAGAATAAATAGAAGTGGGTGACATCAACATATTTATGACACTTTGCCTAATTCTTCATAACTATATATTGCTTGTATGTCAATTTAATTGTCCTCACACACCTAGCCTCCCTGCAAACCTGGAAACTGTACTTTGGTGAGCCTGCAGAGAATTCGCTTTCAGAAATCTCGTCACAATTCTTGACAATCAATGGAGAAATGGAATGATTATTTCTGGCCACTTCCAGACTTGCTATTTTGTGGGTGGAATTCAATCACATACTGGCAAATTTGTGTTCCACAATTAAAGTAGATTTGGCACTTTCCCCAAAACGTGAACTTCTCATGTGGAGGAAAGGGTTGGGAAATTGTAATGTAATGTGTGGGATAACAGTTGCTTGACATGATGCTGGACCACCTCCTTGAAAGCAAATCAAAAAGAATGCTTGATAAACAAACCATCTGGAAGCAACTGAAGTCTGCCGTGCAGGTGCGGCCCAGTAGCTCAACTCCCTCTAAGCCTCTTTGGGTATTACACTCCTTGTATGATGAATTGCACATGCTAGTTTGACCCGCTCTGTTGTGTCACTGTCCACCCCTATCAGGATGGTACTCCCTGGCAGCTAAAATCTGTGCAAATCCAGGTTTCTGTTGTTTTTAAAGAGTAATGTCCAAAGTTCAGCTGTGCTCCAAAACAAAAACTGTAGTAGAGTTCCAGTGCGCTGAGAGATGTATCCAAGCTGGTGCCTTAATCTGTCAATCCACTGCTTTCATGGCTCTAGTACCCACTTGGGAAATCTTCGCTCTAAAGTGATGTGCTAAGCTGGCTACAGGCATATGTAGACACTGGAGAGGAGGGTGGTCATGTGATAGACCTCAAGGTAGCTGGCATTGCTGATTGACCCTAGAATCGTACAGGACTGAACTGACTCCATTCACAGCTTCTGAACATTAAAGTTGAAAACTGGCCACTGAAAGAACTTGGCAACACCGTTTGGTGCCCGAGCTTGCTAGTTTTTGTCACCCCTCTCCAACCTTTTTCCTCTCTGTGTCATGGCTTTTTAGTCTGTAGGCCTGGGGGCAGAGACTGTGCTATTCTGTTTTTCAAAATTGATTTGCAATCTGCTCTGGAAACCTTTCCAGCTAAAGAGAGGGAAGCATCTTTTGAATGAAAGAATGAATGAAATTGACTACAACTCTTAAGATTAGTTAGGAGAGGAGGAACTGGTGAAACTGGATGTGGAAGAAACTGGGTGTCTGTTTGTGAAACTACGAATATGATTACATGACCATATTGTTCTAGCACTAGGGGCAGTGTACATTACCACATTTGTGGTTTATTTTGGGCCAGAAAAGTGATGTTTCCCCCCTTTTCAGATATAGTGTCATAGCGCCTTCATTAAAAGCCATTTGGAGTTTTGTTATGGCAAAATATCAACCCATGAGAAAGGTAATTGCTTTGCTGCTGCCCCCTTACCTCAGACCACCCCGTGTAAGAGAAGCAGAACAGCAGACCTGCAAAGCTAGGAGGAGGCTCAAAGCAAAAACCAAACCAAACTGGCAAGGCAGCAATGTCACTGCCAGGCAACACCTTGGCAGTCAACTCATTGAGTGTTACAAGGGAAGGGGATAAATAAAAACTCTTGGACACTTGGGCAGCTGTCAGGAAGCACAACCCAAGTCCCTTTCTGGATTTTCTTGGGACTGGATATGAATAGGGATTGGTGGGTGAGGCATACCCGCCTGCATCCATCTCACTGGCCCAGCCCTGCGAGTCCAGGGATTCTTCCTAGAAGGCAGCAAAACACACTTCTTCTCTTCATCTTCTCTGACTATTCTGGTCTTTGAGTTAGAGGACAATAACAGTGGCATAAAGTTAAGATTTCTCAAATATTGGCAACTTTTCCTTCTCCTTTTGTGAAGATGTTATACATTTTCTGTCACCGTATGCCATTCCCATATATATGGGCAACCACATAGGCAGACTGCACAAAGTCACAGTTGACTGTAGGTGGCTAGAGAGTACAATTTCTCAGCTAACTCGTGATTGTTTTGTTAAAGAACAGCATCCTGCCTTTTCAGTAGCAGAATTTGAGTGCACAATCTTTTAGAGACTCATAGATGCCTCCAGAAAAGATTATGCTATTATATCCTTGATATAAGCCAAAGGGCTTTCTTTGCAATGTATCTGGGGATTACCATTTACCAATAATTGCTTTGAATAATGAAGCTGAAGTAGTTTTAAAAATGTTTAAATTGTACTTTCTGGGCATTACTAAGAAATTCTATATCATACTTCAACAGGAAATTGAAATGCTGATCAATGAACTTACGGATACTGCTGCTGAAGTCAAAGTTGTTATCGATGCCACTGGAGCAGGCTTACTGAAAGGGATCCGGCGGAGAATGACTGAACTCAAAGCAATATTAGGCAAAGAGTATTCTATGAAAGTAGAAAACCTTCAGCAGCTGGCAAATGAGCTTGAAGTCCCAAGAAACCTTTATCAAGAAATGAAAACTCTCTTGGAACAGCATTCAAATTCAGTGCATTTTCTCCAAGAGGATAAAATACTCAGAAGCAAGATAGAGAAACTTGCAAAAGGAAATTCCTTATACCCAAACAAAAAAGATTACCATATTTCCGTTGGGCAATATTTTAAAGACTTGATCAAAGCCACCCATATCAACAACTATGTCTCCTCTAATTCCGATGAAACACCTACAAGGTCAGATGAGCTCCCTGATGTGTTCAGGCCAGAATGTCCCACATTTTCTTTTTCTGAAGAAATGTCTAATGAGTCCTTCTACGAAAAATTAATGGATTTTTTCCAAAAGGCAAACGAAACAAAGCAAGATCTTAATCAAAATGTCTCCCATAGGGATAACAATACTACACCAAATAGGAATGACATCTAATTGGAAACAGAATCAATATCAAGGCAAGCCATGGAATAGGTAAAGCTTTAGAAACAAGACCACCAAGAGCAAAATAATTTATTAAAAAAAGAAACAAACAAATGTTCTTCTAATTGATTTTCACTACTCATTAGCAAATAAAATATTTATAGATGCAACCACATGGCATGGCATTTGACACATATTGTGTTGGGCCCTGCTAATTAATCATCATCATAATTATTTGAAAGTTTGGGGAAAAAGGTCACTGGTAAAATTCAAGAGGATACAATAATGCTTAAATAATGGCTACAGGATTGTACTTTTAATATTGCTGTCATCTGGCCTTACTAGTTAACTTGCAGACTAATTGTTAGAAACCCAAACTCTCTACAACTCCAGTTTACTTTGCTTAGAAGAACCTTCCATAGCCAGGACTATGACCTTGAAGCTTCTAGAAAACTGATTTTGACAGATAAATTTGAGTAAAGAGAATTCATTTCACATATGCTTTAGGACATTTCCACACAAGACTCAGTGTGATCTTAACGTGGAATGCAAAGTGGAAGAGATGTTCAAAATTAAAATATACGTTTGGGTCAGTATAGACTTTTTATTCTCACCACAAAGTGATTATATACTCATCATTAGCCGCAACTGTAGAATGCCAGATAAAATCAGCTCCAAAAGAAAACCCCAAGTCAGTCATATGCTGCAACATCATAGCCACACAACATTTTCAGCATTTCAACATTTGCTGCCTGTTGTGACGTGGGGTTTGTGATTTCAGCTCTCTTGACATAATATGCGGGAGACAGTTCTCTAGTAACACTTCTTTATTAAAGCAAACAAGACTAAGACTTGAGGAGGGGAGAGCTACATTTATAGGGACAGGGAACAAGCTAGAAAGGATACATTTTGGAGGGAACAATATCAGGCAATCACAGTCCTGCCTTTTGGAGGAAACCAATAAGACAGAGGATCCAAATACAGCAGCTTAAATGAACCAACAGTAGCTGTACCCTCTGGAACCAAAAGGCAGTTACTTTACCCTAATGCAATACAGACAATAATAATACAGATATAAAATCCTTTGACTCAATACACAACACCCCTCCCCCCCTAGTGAGCACAGCAGACGTAATCTCTCAGGTACTGTGGGGTCCTACAACTTCTACTTGATCTCCTGACAACAGGTGTTGCCGGTTCTGGATTGGGTGTCACCTGTGGTAGGGGGGCTGCTATAGGGGTTTCGTCAGGAACAGATGGAGTCCCAGACATCTCAGGGTCCCCTACCTGTACCTCATCATCCTGAGGACCAGCAGACCCTGGTTCATTTGCTGAGGCCCCTGGTGACTGCACCTCTGGGCCATTTTCACCCTGGCCTTGTAGCTCTGCATCGTTAGCCAGGGATGAATTATCAGACTCCTCTCTGCTGAGCGCCCGGCGCCTCAGCTGATCTATATGTCTCTTCCAAACTTGCCCATTTTCCAAGGTCTTTCCAAGATCTTCAGGGGCGAGATACCTTGTTGTGTCAGTCTCAGCCTGGGGGGTTGCTCTTGCATTACGGTTTGGCATTTTATCCGGGTGGACATAATCCAGCACCGTTACCAGTCTTCTACCCAAGAGCAGCTCAGCTGGCGACTTGCCCATTGCAGTACACGGCGTCGCATGCTGCAAAAATAACATTCGCGCGATGCGAGCTGACCAGTTACCCTCCATTAAGCGCGCAATGGATTCTTTGGCTGTTCTTACCATGCGCTCTGCCTGCCCATTGGAGGATGGGTGAAAGGGCGCGGATGTGACCCCTCTTATGAAGTTATCAGCCAAGAATGCCCTGAATTCTTGGGATACAAAAGCTGCCCCATTATCTGATACAATGGTCTCAGGTAACCTGTGGGTTGCAAACAGCTGCCTCAACACCTTGATTACGGCAGCTGATGCCATGCTAGGGACCATCGCCACTTCTAACCATTTGGAATATGCATTGACGATAACCAAAAAGACCTTCCCCTGGAATGGCCCAGCAAAATCTAAGTGCAGCCGGCTCCAGGGAGATCTGGACTGCTCCCACCAGTGAACTGGTGCTCTGGCCACTTCTGGCCGCACCTCTTGGCATGCCTTGCATGTTCGTACCCATTGTTCTATGTTCTGGTCCATTCCAGGCCACCACACATAACATTGGGCTAGCGACTTCATCCTGACCATTCCCGGGTGTCCCATGTGAAGCGTCTCAAGAACCCTGTTTCTCAGTGGTGCTGGGATGATCACCCTATCTCCCCACAGGAGACAACCCTTATGCATGGACAACTCGTGCTGCCTTGTCGCATAAGGCCTGAATTTGTCTTCATGCGGACCACCTGGCCACCCCCTCCCCACCCAAGTGAGCACACAGGAGAGAACAGCATCTTTCCTCGTTTTCTCAGCTATATCAGTAGCCATTACAGGAGCCCCCGGAAGTGTTTCCAGCATCATTATGTGCTCCGCTGGAGCAGGATCCTCGTTGCTCCCGCCAGGAAGGGGCAATCGACTCAGCGCATCAGCGTGGCACAACCGCTTCCCCGGCACATGGGTCAAGGTGTACTGGAACCCGTTCAGGAATATAGACCAACGCAATATTCTGGGGGAGAGAATTTGTGGCGTTTGTTTGTTCGGGTTGAACAACCCTAGCAGTGGTTTGTGGTCCGTTTCAATGGAGAATTGGCGACCGTACACATAATCATGGAACTTTTTGATTCCTGCCACAATTGCAAGTGCCTCTTTGTCAATTTGAGCATAGTTGCGCTCCGTGGCCGACAACGTACGGGAATAGAAAGAGATGGGCTTTTCCGACCCATCCGGTTCCCTATGACTCAGCACCGCCCCCAGACCGTATTGAGAGGCATCACATGCCAGGACCAGCGGCTTCGACTCATCATAATGAGCAAGGACGCTCCTGCTACTCAGCATTCCTCGCAAGGAGACAAAAGCCTTCTGCTGCTCCTGCCCCCATCGCCACACATTCTTTTTCTGCAACAGTCTATGTAATGGTTCAGCTACCGAAGCTTTCTGGGGTAAGAAGGAATGATAAAAGTTAATAAGTCCCAGGAATGACTGCAACTCCGTCTTGTTCTGTGGTCGTGGTGCCTCGATGATGGCCTTAACCTTAGCATCTGTGGGGTGGATGCCTGATGCATCAATTTTAAACCCCAAGAAATCCACAGTTGGCACCCCAAAACTGCATTTTTCCTTTTTTTAGTTGCAATCCCACCTCCTTGAACTTGAGCAACACTGCACGGACACGCGCAACCAGTTCCTGTGGGTCTTTTCCAGCAATCAAAACGTCATCAAAAAATGGCAAGACCCCCGGCAGACCTCTTAACAGGCGTTCCATGAGCCCTTGAAAAATCCCTGGGGCCACACAAACTCCAAATTGTAATCTGTTAACTCTGAACGCCCCTTTATGTGTGACAATAGTCTGTGCTTCCGCTGATTGTGGGGTTACTGGCAGCTGTTGGTAAGCTTGTGCCAGGTCAATTTTGGCGAACACCTTGCCCCCAGCCAGTTTAGCCAACAGATGTGATACGACTGGAATGGGGTATGAGTTTCCCCTGAGTGCCTTATTGATAGTACATTTGTAATCAGCACAGATCCTGACTTCCCCATTTGCTTTAAGGGGCGTGACGATTGGAGTCTCCCACTTAGCAGAGTCCACGGGTGAGAGAACTCCCTGCTTGACCAATTTATCCAGCTCTGCTTCGATCTTGGGTTGCAGTGCAAATGGCACTCGCCTTGGTTTGAGTCGGATTGGGGCCACCCCAGGGTCCAATTCGAAGTCAACTGGGGGCCCTTTATAACAACCCAGTTTTCCATTAAAGAGACCAGCAAATTCTTTGCATAATGCCTCACTCATCTCAGGGCAGGTTTGGATTGAATTAAGCCCTGATATACTCAGTCCCAGGGCGGGGAACCAGTCAGTGCCCAGGAGACTGGGGCGACTGCCCTTCGCAATCACCAGTTTGAGTACTGCCTGTTTGTCCCGGAACTGTACTCTCACGGCACACATTCCCATGACATGGATGCGGCCCGCTGAGTATGACTGCAAAGTTGCCGGGAAGGGCTCCAGCCCCCTGGGGAAGAATGTCCTCGCGGTCTGGTCCGACACGATAGTGAATCCAGATCCGGAGTCCACCTCCATGTAGCACAGCTGACCCTCAATCTTCACCTTGACGTGTGCCTTGCCTTGCACTGGAAACTGCACGACCCTCCCGTTGATCTCCGTTACGTAGTGGCAGTCCTGTAAAACGTGGGTTGCTGTGGGCGGTCTGCGATGCTCCAGTCTAGGTGCTCCTGTCGCTCCCAACGCCGCCGATCTACAGACCCTGGCGATGTGACCTGTCTTCCCGCACGTCTGGCACATAGCATCCCGGAAACAACTCTTCCGCTCATGGTTTCCGCCACAACCAGGGCACCTGCCTTGGTGATCTTTGTGCACTGTGCAGGCCTGACGCACTGACTCGACCCCACGGACTGGGCTCTGGCTCGAAGTAGCCTCTAGCTCGTCCATGGCATGCGCAACTTCTATCTGTGGCTTAGGGGCCCTGCGACTGGCATCAAGCTCCTCTCTTTCATAATTCTCTGTGGCGGTGGCCTCCTTCAAGGCTGAAGCAAGGGTAACCTCTTCTTTAGCCACGATGCGTCTTCTGGCTTTCTTGCTGCTCAGACCACCGATAAAACGATCCAGGAGTCTCTTCCAGATCTTGGAAGTCGCAGTGCTGAGCGAGCTTCCGCAGTTCTGCTAGAAATGCAGATAAAGACTCCCCAGCACGCTGCTGCCTCTTATGAAACTCCATCCGCAGGGCCATCTTGGTCTCAGTAGGCGCCAAATGGCTTGTTAGGCAGGCAAGAATATCTTTGAGAGATGTCTCACTTAGCTTCGCTGGAGCAAGCAATGCCTTGGCCAGCGTGAAGATCTCAGGCCCACAGTAGCTCAGGAATGTGGCCGTTCTTTTGCTGGCATCGGTGATCCCTTGAGCCTCCGTGAAGAACTTGAAGCATTCGACGTAGTCTTCCCACGTGTGGGGCTCTGATGGCTGGAAGGGCTCCAATACCCTTGGACTCTCCATTGTCCTGTGGGCGGGGTCGTCTTCTCAGCTGGCCAGTGAGTCTTGTTTTAGCTTCAATCCGGACTCTGAGGCAGGGCTGCGTTAACCGCTCCTCAGCATTCCGGATCCCACCTTCGTCGCCAGTTGTTGTGACGTGGGGTTTGTGATTTCAGCTCTCTTGACATAATATGCGGGAGACAGTTCTCTAGTAATACTTCTTTATTAAAGCAAACAAGACTAAGACTTGAGGAGGGGAGAGCTACATTTATAGGGACAGGGAACAAGCTAGAAAGGATACATTTTGGAGGGAACAATATCAGGCAATCACAGTCCTGCCTTTTGGAGGAAACCAATAAGACAGAGGATCCAAATACAGCAGCTTAAATGAACCAATAGTAGCTGTACCCTCTGGAACCAAAAGGCAGTTACTTTACCCTAATGCAATACAGACAATAATAATACAGATATAAAATCCTTTGACTCAATACACAACACCGCCTATCTCCCTTTGGGTGATCTGAGGCACCAAAATGGTTTTCTGTTAGTGAGTTTACGTCTAGATGTTACGTTTAGATGTAGTGATTTACTGGTGAAGGGAAAATTGAAATTGTAGTGAGCCAACTCATTATTGTCTCAAACATATGGTGCCAAGGTTTTCAGGTGCAAATGACACATTTTGAGGCATAACTGCAGTCACAAAAATGTCACTGATGGTTATTCTTACAGATGTCCTGTATTTCACAAAATGAAACCACAATTTGAAAAACTGAAGTATTTCTGAGCATTGTATGAAAAACACTTGGTCTTACTTCTTTCTTAACCACAGCGTAATAATTTTCGGGGGGGGGGGGAGAGGGGACTGTTTTTGTGTGTGCACAATTGTACACATCAGATATAGCGTATATATTTCGTAAATCAAGCTTTGTTTTATTTGTGCCTTCCAGAGCTGGGTCTCCTTTTCAAATACATGAATGCTGAAGACATCCATAAATTAATTTTCCATTTAAAATGCAATTTATATTTTCTTGATTACTACTTGCATGCATCTCAAAACTAGAAGTTGTGGTTTATATGTAAGTGTGTTATTCATGAAAAATATGCTGGTCATGATAAGACACAACTCTTATTTCCAAAGTGTGGCAGAATGAATGGAAGTTACTGTTGACAGTAAACCTGATCTTTTAGCTAGCATTTTATACTTAAAGCTGAAAAGCCTAGTTATAAATCCTACCTTATCTATGGCAATGGACACATCATTGGCTTGATTCTTAATATACCTCCTATGAATGTAACACAGTTCATGTTCACAGAACAGGACTTTCCTCTTCTGCCCCTTACTGTTGCAGCCCCCTGCCCCGCCCTGCCCCAATTCCTCCCCAGCCAGATCCTGGGGATCCAAGCCATTCTTCCACTTCAATTCTCCGCCCTCTACAACAGAGTACTGATCTACTTCACTAGACTGCTGTAAGGCTGAAAGATCTATGGATTGCAAGAGCAGCAATGGAAAAATATCAAAATTACAGATATGTTTAGATAGCAGTAGTGTGGCCTGGAGCATAAAAATACTCGATTGAGAGGATTAAAATGATATAGGGTTTCTTCCTTTTTAAAAAGAATCCTTGGTCCTCTATGTGTAAAGTGATCACCTGAGAGATTATTACAAACATTGCTGCAAAACAACTGTAAAGTGCTTGTTAAGCAATTAGTCATAACAGTGGCAAGTATCCATATTGAGAGAGAGTGAGTAGCCTAGGTTTTGGACAATCCACTCTGCCAGAACAGCAGATTCCATGTCTTAATCTGTGTTCTGCTGTGTTAGTACAGTACTTTGTCTGCTGTTTGATAAAAACGAACCAAGCAGTTTTAAAAACAACTTATTTCAAATATTTATTTTTAAATTACTGACAGTTTAGTAAAACCCCTTAAATTATATGAGCAACTATATTTTGGAACGAAAGCATTACTACTGCAGATTACTTTATGACTGGGCAAGGTACAGAACAATGGTATATATACAACAGAAATAGAGGTTCTATTAATTCAATAGTGACTAATTGTCACTCCTTGTTGAGTCAGCTTCCATTCATCTATTGATAGGCTCAAACTAATATATTCAGTGAACAAAAATATTCCACTCCAAAAATATACTGTTACCTGTTACTCTATTAAAAATTCTTTTTCTCTAGTTCAGCATGTGATATGACAACAGGAAACAATTTTCCTATTGTACCAATTTGTCACCAATGCTATAATTTCATAGCCAAAAGATAATTTGGCTTATACTATCAGCAAAATTTACTAACGTGAAGTAAAATGATATTGCTTAGTATATAATAATAATAATAATAATAATAATAATAATAATAATAATATTTTTATTATTTATACCCCGCCCTCCCCAGCCAAGGCCGGGCTCAGAGCGGCTTACAAGCAATAATAAAAACAAGATGAATGATTACAATATAAATACAAATATAAATATAAAGCATTATCTTCTCATTCTGGCAACGAAGTTTACAGGGGCATTTATTTTGTCTTAAATATATATCTCCAAAATTAGGTGCAAATGAGAATATTTCTGCATGTAGGTGTTTATAGTTCTTATTAGGGTAAGGTTCAAGTTTCAAGTCTGAATCAGAATCTTTCAGCTGAAATGACCAGAACATAGCTGTCAACTTTTCCCTTTTCTTGCGAGGAATCCTACTCGGAATAAGGGAATTTCCCTTTAAAAAAGGGAAACATTGACAGCCATGGACCAGAAGCTCATCACATCTAACCCAATTGATCCAAGGCATGATCCTTAATGAACAAGCTCTTCTCTACAGGCAAGCATAATACATGCAGCTACACACCTCTTCAGCAATATGGGACTCATGCTCCCTCTTGTGATAGAAAACAGAACTGAAGTTGCACTACCTTGCTTTCCAACAATTCAGAGTACTGTACAGTAGTTTAACCCACTCCTGCACTGACACAGCAGTTCATGTAATGAAATGGTCCCAGCAGGGACACAAGAGTGCGGCTTACGCATTTGAACCAGTCCAGAGTCTCACCCAAGGCACAAGAATGAAGGTAACAATTTTTATTAAATTATCTCAGGAGCGGGTATGGTTAGGTAGCCATACTCCTTGCTCTTTGGGCAAATAGTTGCCCAACTACTTGATCTGAGGAGGCAGACCTCACACCTATTGTGGATCACAGAGCCTTCATACTAGTTTTGTTCTCTCTTGCCTTGTATGCTACCCCTAGGAGCTATTTGAGAGAATTTTGTTTTGCCTGCTGATTCTTGCATCTATCCTCAAGGGTTGAGGCTATTAAGTATATGTTAAAAGATGCTGAGAATAGTAAATCATCCTGAAGTTCTCAGTGTTTACATAAGTGGCCTTTTTAATGTCTTTTTTTTGTCTGGTCCATGTCTTGGCCTGAGCTCAAATCCAGTCCTAGTCCTAAACTAAATCCTGCTGTCAATCCAATGTTTTCTGTTCCCAATTCTATATCCTTGTTTTCTGCAATTCTCAGAACTCTGTTCTCTCAACAATTCTGCAGTAGTGAACCAACACCTCATAATCAATAACAGAAAATGCCACAGAACTGCTGGTAAGATCGATGGGGCACATTGAGCTTCACATGGAAATGACAGGTGCAGTTCAGCTCTCCATAACCAGATAATAATGCCAGGCTACAAGGTTTCACTTTAACGACTAATTAACTTAAAGTAAGGCAGAGGGAAAACGGAATTTAATATATGGGGTGGAGGAATGCACTTTGCAAAAAAGGGGGAAGGACGTAAATCAAGGAAGCCCAACCACAATAGTTTTTGTTCCCTCATGTGAACTTCTGCTTCCCTGCCCACAACATGTGCTACAGCAATCTTGGTATTTCATGAGGTTGCAGTCAAAATCCCATATTCTGAGAAGTGAGCTTGGAATTAAGAAATAATGTTGGTTTCTTTTGCCCTTAACTGTTGCATGAAGTAGAGCACTGGCAGGAAGCATGAAATATAAAGCGCAAAAGTCATTCAGTTTGAGGATGGGAAGAGCACCAACTTTTAGACTAACCATGAGAATTGAGCCCATAAATGTGGTACACCCTGCATATGCATAGTGTCTTTACAATCTCCGAATTTGCCATGTATTAGGTAAGCTGTAGGTGGTGCTGTATATGCTTTAAATACCAGGTGCAAAGAATGGACGCAACAGAAATCCTCCTCAAAATGTATAACGTATGAAAGTGCAGTCTTATCTGCTGAAGAATTATTCTCCTGCAATACCCGGACGCGGGTGGCGCTGTGGGTAAAAGCCTCAGCGCCTAGGGCTTGCCGATCGAAAGGTCGGCGGTTCGAATCCCCGCGGCGGGGTGCGCTCCCGTTGCTCGGTCCCAGCGCCTGCCAACCTAGCAGTTCGAAAGCACCCTCGGGTGCAAGTAGATAAATAGGGACCGCTTACTGGTGGGAAGGTAAACGGCGTTTCCGTGTGCAGCTCTGGCTCGCCAGAGCAGGGATGTCACACTGGCCACGTGACCCGGAAGTGTCTTCGGACAGCGCTGGCCCCTGGCCTCTTGAGTGAGATGGGCGCACAACCCCAGAGTTTGGCAAGACTGGCCCGTACGGGCAGGGGTACCTTTACCTTTACCTAATACACTGGCAGAGCTGGCACCCTCCCCACCTCTTGCCACTGCCTTACAGATTAGGCAAGTGGAAGAGAGTTTATCCTTAAGCAAGTTACAACAGAAGAGATGGGGAAACCAGACGCTGTTGGCCTGCAACCCTCATCACCTCTGACCATTTAGATTCCTCACTGACGGCAGCCTAAGCATCTTGCACTGCCCGAAAGGCTAACAAATTTAAAGCTGCATCTCTTCACTGCACTTCTGAGTAAACATGCACGGTGCCCTGGTCAAGGCTCCACGAGACTCCTCGGCTGCTTCTAACTCCTCCTCAGCACAGCCGGCTGCCAGCAGACTTTGTCAGAGTGAGACCAGAGCGGCGGCAGCTATCAATTCTGGCGCCTGCAGACTTGAGAGGAAGGTGGGCGGGTTTTAGCTCCGAGGAAGGACGCAGAGAGAACGGGCGAGAAGGCAGTACGTGACTCGCCGGCCAGTCCTCGTTCCCTCCGAGTGGGCAAAGCCGAGGGCGCTCTCCCATTGGGAGAGGGCGGAGCAGGGGCCAAGGAATTTGAGCACCAACCAGGTAGGGTAGGCTGACACAGGAGCCCGCACTCCTCCAATCAGAAGACACGATCTTGCCCTAGGGCGGGGACACGGGCTGCGTGCTCCAATGACAGCGGGCAAGCGTGGGTGACGGACGGGTCACGCTCCTTCCCTTAACTCGGCACACGCCGCGGGGGCGGAGTTCTTCCATTCTTCCGAGGTGGGGGGGGGGGCGGCGTCATGAGTCTTTTTTCCCGTGATCCACTGCGGGGAAAGGCGGTAGCGCTGCTGCAGGAGCAGCACCATCGACGGCGGTTCTTCCATCCGGGTCTTGGGTGGCGCTGGGTCATCCTTCTGCAGGTACCGGTGTGTGTGTGTGAGAGAGATGGGGGAATAAGGGAGGGAGCGCTGAGGGAAGAAGCAGCAGCGGTCTTTCCACTGAGGGAGCCGGCGCTGTTCTCGTGCGCGCGGGAGAGGGAAGAGCCCCTCAGGTTACCCCCGAGCTCCCCGCTGCGGAGGAGTGGGACAGAACCTCCGCTTTCCCTCTCCGCGTTCCAGTCACAGATCCTCTCCGCCTCCTCCTTCCCCGTCAGCTTCTCTAGCCCGCTTCCCCGCTCTCTTCCATTCTCTCTCCCCCTCCACCCCTCCCATTGCCGCCGCGCCTTCCCTGACAAACCTGAGGCTCCGGGAAACCCCGCCCACTAAGCGACCGCCGATTGGCTGCTCGGCGGTCACCCTCGGTTGCTGTTGGCCGAGGGCGCTTGGCTTGTAAGTGTCGCGTCACTTCCCGTAGCAAGTTCGCGGTGGGCAAGAGAGAGAGAGAGAGAGGCCTTGGCTTGTGTGAGGGCGGGATGGAAGGGAAGAGTGGGTGGGGCGCGAGGTGATGCTGCGGCGGGGACTCCCGAGTAAGCTGGGGGAAAGCCCCGCCCCGTCTCTCTCCCTCTCGGCACCCCTTTTTCCCGCCTACTGCCGGCCGAAAACCGTCGCTGCTTCCTTCTCGCGCTCATCCTCCTGCGCGCCCCCCCTCGCCGCTTCAACGTTCCCTCCCTCCCTCCCATTGGCTGGAACGTTGGGCCCCGAGAGCCCCTAGGCGAAGAAAGGTCTGCGAGGCGGGCGCCCCCCCCCCCCGGGGACATTCTACGGTGGACGGGAGGGAGGAGCAGGAGGTGGGCTGTTTCTTGGCAAGCGGCTCCCTTACCACGAGGCGCGCCGCCTCTTCTTCCCGCGCGTTCTCCTCCCTTCCTTGTGCCTGGCATCGCAGGCTGAGGGCAAGGATCGTGCGCCCGCGGCTTACCTCCGAGTAAACCGCCGTCCTAGGGCCTCAGTAGCTCTTCCTTCGGCATCAAATGCCCGTTCTGAGACTGGCAGCAGAGTAGGGCGGGACTGCGGGGTGGTCTCCTGCATGTCCTTGGGGGCTGGAAGGCTGCATTAACTTTGTATGTGTGTGTATGTACCGGTATGTATGTTAACTTTGGAAATCGGGGAAGGTGAGTGGCTTTCCTATGCTGCGGCCGCTGACTCTCTTTGTTTTACCACCGAGTTGCTGATGGTTAGGAGGGAGAAAGGGTAGGACGGTTTTGGAATGTGGCACCTCTAGCACAGCTTAATCCTCAAATTCCCAATTTTAGATAGTGGCTTATGGCAGTTGTTAGAGCTACATGTTCCAAAGCTTCAGACCTCTTCCCGATATGGGGCGGATGTGTTTCGTCCCCTGCAATTCTGCTGCTGGGCTGCATTCCGTGTTATATCCCGTTTGTGGGTAGGTAGAAAGGTTGCAAAGCGACTCATTTGCTTTCTCTGGCAAAACATCAATTGCATTGGTAGGAAAATATGACCATATAGATTGACAGTCTGTAATAATATCTGCTTCTTTACAGTTGAGGAAGGAGAAACATTAGCCTCAGATGTGGTGGCTGGACTTGGCATTGAAGATGATAAAGGAAAGTACTTGGA
The DNA here is from genome assembly GCF_964106915.1 of Podarcis gaigeae. Classification (NCBI taxonomy): domain Eukaryota; kingdom Metazoa; phylum Chordata; class Lepidosauria; order Squamata; family Lacertidae; genus Podarcis; species Podarcis gaigeae. Next base: position 80,736,494 of record NC_139679.1, on the reverse strand, counting down.
AACCATTTTATGGGGTTTGTAAATCCTTGGGGGTAGTTGGTTTGTTAAGCAGTTTGCTGAACTTCTCCAGCTGTCTTGTGTGTGGGAAGTCAGAATGCACAAAGTTTCAGGAGAAGGGAAGGAAGCTCAGAGATGATAGACTTCAGGAAACAACTGCCTTCTGGGATACTTGAATAAACATACTGTAGATTGTTAGAAGCAATTTATTTCTTTAGAATTTGATTTATATTTACATTTCATTGATGGACATTAATCAGATGAAAGTGTAATCTGTGCGTAACGTTAGGTCAGATAAAATTGAGTTTATGAATGGCATTGATAAACAGTATAGAGGAGCTAGTGATATATCTTTTATATACTTGATGCATTTTGTAGTACAGTCCTCTGCCAACCTGATGTTCTCCATCTGTTCCAACTGTTTCAGCTATAACTCATTGTCCCTGACTAATGAGTGTGCTGTTTGGGGGCAATGTACATTGAGAGTCCAAAAAATCTTGAAGGACACTGGGCTGGGGAAGGCTGCTGTAGTGCTACACTGCAGTAAAATTTGTATTTTGCTAATCTGCAAGTGCTGATCTATGTAAACGTAACAAAATTGGCTTTGATGCTGGAGACGTTCATTCAGTTTTAGAACTTGCAAAACTTAATATAGGGTGCTTGAGACAATTCCATCTCTGACTAAGTAGGGTTGGAACTGATAAGAAGCTAAACCAAAGACTGGAGAATAAAGTTTGTATAGCAGCTTTCACAGTAGTAGTTGGGTCATTAAATTATGTGTGTTTCAAGAAATAATAAACTAGTGCAAAGCAGGGTAAAACTTTGCAAGGCAAACTAGGGCCAAATGGTTACTTTTGATTTTAACGTGAATTAATGTGAGTTGGGTTTAGTCCAGACTTTGGGCAACTGCCTCAGAACTCATAGATTATGACACCAGTGTTGCATCCACTGTTTCTAACAGCCTGGTTCTTACTGCTGTTAAATTTCTTGGAGAAACACATTAGAGTATTGTGGGAAATCCAAATGGTGAGTGTTTCACAGCCACTTTAGATTATTCCACTGCTACTGCCAGTAAACCTGTTTTGGGTGTGTCTCCATTGGTATACTTCCCCCATCTTCTTCCTAGGGCATGTGGGGATGGCAGTAGGCTTTTTTAGGTCTTAGCAGATCAGTGCCTCTTCTCATCTGCCCTGTGAACACTCCCTCATTTTCCTTTCTGCCTTTAGAGTACTGACAGTGGAGGCCTAATATTGATAGTCCTCTCCATAACAGCTAGGATGGGACTTTTATTCTGGGAATGGGCCTCCCTCTCCACCTGCAGAAGGTGACTTGAAAATTTTTATTGCTATCCACACAAAAATACAGAATTGCTTTAAATATTTTAGGTACTATTATTTGAGTCATCATCAAGGCCCAGTGCTTCGATTTCTGTGCATGTCTAATGAGAACAATTTAAGAAAATGCACAAGAAATTGTAGATGTTTTAATTAAAAGCAGTTGTTCAGTAAGGAGATGTGACTGAATCACACTTTAAATTAATCATTTTAAAAGTCAATTTAACTGCATATGATAAATGATTCCAATTATTTTTGTTCCGAGTACTATTTATATGGAGTAGGCTTTTAGAGTTTTAGATATTGCTGTGATATAATGCTCTAGAAATTTTAAAATTTTAAAGTGTATGTTATATTTCCTTGCTTTGAGGGTAGTGGGTTGCCTCTGTTTCTTCTGTGAATGGAAGAACTCCTTACATTAGTGCAAAGGATGAATATCCAAAGAAGGCTCCCAAAGAAGAAAGGAGGTAATTTTTGTTGAGTCTTTGTAACCTCGCACCACCTCTTCCACTGTTACAGAAGCTCTCTGAAAACTAGAATTTCGGAGAGGAGAAGGAATAGTAAAAAATCATTTTGCCCCCTCATCTTCCAGTGGGTGTATCCTTTGGATAGAGTTCCACTAATGGGAACTCTGGATTCAAGCCATTATAACTAATAAAACCCCCACAAATAAGATAGCAACATCATTCTATTCTCAGCAGTAAAGAGAAATTAAACCAAATTATACCTTCTTTTTGTGCTGGTATGATTCAGCCATTAGAAAAATGTGGGATGATATTTCCTAATAGCCTATCCCTGACTACATTGAACCGAAACCGGTTTCCTCCGAAGCCTTCCTTGGTATGTCATGAAGAGCTTCATATAGCAATCAGATTTTTTTTTTTATATTCAAAAGCTGACTACATCAGAGATTTTTGGCTTCTTCCAGTAAAGGAGTAAGAATGTTATTGAGTTCCAAAAATAGGAAACTAAAAAAACAACAACTGTTGCATTTAATTACATTCCAAAAGTCACTTGTCAAATTCTTTGAGTATAGGCAGTATTGATTTCTCAACTGCATCTTCCTTTAGAATAAGCTGGAGGATTGATTTTCTGCACTACATGTATAATATTATGACACTTACCATATAGTTGATGTTTATATTTTTTTGGAATGTTTTTCATTAACCTTTCTTCCTCCTTTCAGGTTTGAGTGGGGAACAGGAAGAAGAATATTGTATTGTAGCTCCTTTGCTTGAACATTTACAGTCTACTGAATCTTGCTATCCAGAGAAGTGTCTACGGTTTAACCATTCTTTTATCCATCAGCTATTTGTTGTGTGTGTTAAAAAGTATTTAAATGACTTGACCTATTAGAAGCATTCAGGTAAACTTGTTCTTTTTAAGAACATAATCAACATACCTCAAGTGAAGATACCTGCGCTGTGGGATGAGGTAGTAGGTTGTATAGTTTTTAGGGTCATACCCACCACTGGGAGATAACTATACAGTCTACTGTCTTTCCTAAAGAGGCAGACCATCATCAGTGATATCTGTATGGCTTTGTTACTGGCTATGCAATTACAACTGGGAGGCTATAATGATGGCTAATCGGACACATTTGTCAAGGAAATGTGGACTCAAAGAGTTGGATCCTGAGGAACATGAATGGAAAGAAGCTTGTGGAAAGGGACTTCTATCATCTCCTCACCATCTGTTCCTCCTTAGAGTTAGGGAGCCTTCCGAAAGGTGTGGACTATAATGTGGGGAGCAGACCTGAATTGGCCAGAGGTACCTTGTGCAAAGTGTGCCTTTATCCAATGATTTTGTTTTTCTTTCTCTGAGCCAGGGCTAATAGGCAAAGTTGAGGCATCTTTCTCAGGAGGCAGCCCCCACCTCATTCTCCCAAGCTAGTCTGCTGCCCTAGGCAAAATAAAGGAAACGGTTCCAGCAACAATACTTGAAGTAAGATGTGCCTGCCAGTCCAGCTGGATCTTTATATGAAATGGAACTGTATCATCATTTGTCTAGGGCAGCAAATTGTATTGGGCTGGCCCACTGATGCCCTATTCCGCACTGTTTAGGATATCCTTCCAGAAAGGCTTTTTGTGAAGCACAGGTGAGAGAAGATGAAAGATGTCCCCATCTGCAAGTAAGTCTCAGGATCCAGTCCGTGGGCAGGTAGACTCAGAACAAATTAACTGGAAATAGAACCCTTCTAAATCTATTTCTCTTATCAGGTTGAGGTAGTAGATTGTATAGTTGTAGGGCAGTTATTTTGCCCTCTTCAGGAGATAACTATACAATCTATTGCCTTCCTTGAGGAGTAAAAATTCGGCAGTGTTTTTGCTGAGTTTACCAGCAACCTTGGTGGGACCTCTCTTAATGGAAAATAAATGCAATGATTTGCACAGAAGATCTGTAACTAAATGCAACTCTATTTTTCAGCATTAATTTGATCGTTTCAGGTATCTGCATCTTGAAAATATGTGCCACTTGGTTTGATCTGAGTTGGATTAAAAAAAACAAGTGTTTTGTTTAAGTTTAATTGGGAGGATATTAAGTGTGTATACTATTAATGATATAACAAAGAACTAACAGTGAATGGCTTTGTACTTACGTAGCAAGTGGTTCACCTTCTATAGTAACTGAACACATACATTTGTGATACAACATCTTACCATATGTTATATAAAGTTTGTATTTCACTACAGCTAATCTTTTTCTTTTCTTTTTTGAAGGATTGCTGAAGAAGTGGTGGGTTCCTAGGAAGAGGTAGTAGGTTGCATAGTTTTAGGGCAGTGGTTTTGCCCACAAGGAGTTAACTATACAACCTGCTGCCTTTCTTAGGGCTTTAATATTACAACAGGATGATATTGGCTCAGTTTTAAATCTTCTTCCACTAGGTCGTGGTTTAAGGTTTGGAAGACTGGCTAGAAAAGTTTTGTTCACTGAGTAAGCCAAAAAATGTGGGGAAACCTTGAGCTGCCTTTTAGCCTACAGAATGTATCCTTGGCTTTTTTGCTAAGAGAATTCTATGGTACAAAGTATTCCATCCAAACTGAGTAGAAAAGAGAATGGTGTAAACTCTTAAGGCTCCAAAGTGTCATATGTTTAAGAAGTACTTAAGTAAACTAGGCTGCTCAATAAACTGCTTTGTAGTAGTACATTCTGTTTCCTGTCTTATGTTGCCTTTCTCCAACACCCCAGTAGATAAAACTGAAAAATGAGATTTTAATGAACGGTATTATCTAACTGTAGAGTTCACATGTTTCCAATTTTTGAACATAGCATTTTGGTAAGAGTCTGTGTAATTCTCCTTGAAGCAGCTGTTCCACATAAGCTGTGCTGGTCTTACTAGGGCCTTAGAAATTGTGTGGTCCTACCCCCACATTTAGGAGTTCTCACATGTCTGCATTGTTTAGCTGTGAAACCAACTTTGAATGAGGGTTTTGTCCAATGCTGCACCTATGGAGTTTTGCTCAGGCAATTGGAGATCCCTTGCTCTCCTGCTGCACTCTCAAAATCTCATCTGGAGCAGATTGAGAGTGTACAAGCACTTCGGTATTTCAAATTTCAGCAGTGCCCTGTGCCAGGCCAAAATTTGGCGCCCCACCTCTAGCCTTCAGTTCTGATCAATTCACTACTTCATAGTTGCGGTGCCCTGCTAGGCGCCCTTAATCTGCCTCTGATGCAAGGGGGCTGGAGGGAAAGGTTCAGTTTTGCAGAGCAGCAATGTTGGACATGACCTTGAGTGCTTTATCTTAGAAACTGAACTGAGGTGTACGCTATGGTAGATTGGACCCATGTTACTTCCCCCAGCAAAAAAAACTTCAGAAAATATTTACTAATCTGGTCCATTATACACTCACATTATATCTCAGCATTTAATAAAATTACTGCCTTTTTCCAGACTGAGATGGAATTTCATGAAAGTCGTGTATTTTTAAAGAGCAAGGAAAAAGATAACTGACAATCACTTCAATAGTTTGTTGATCTAAAAACATCAAAGCTTGGATTTCACTGCATGCTTTTGTTTTCAAGTGGCATGAAATGTTATAAATCATACTGACATTTTGTCTCTAGATTACACATGGGCTGCATCATGTGATGATGAATTCACTTTAGAGTTAATTGACAGGCAAACAAAACTAACACGACTGTAAAATGAGAGAAACATTAAGTCTTACAAGTTAAAGGAGTATGCTCTTAAGATGTCTCCATTTCCAGCCACCACACCAACAATGCTCACATCATCACAAGCCACACTTCTAAAGCCACTAGAAGAGGAAAAAATATATAGCTCACAGTACTTGGCACAATCTAGTACTTACATTTAACTACTTTGACATATTGAAACAAACTCGTTCTGTTTTAGTACGAGAAGTTAAATTGCACGTTTTTGAGATTTTGCAGTGGGATTTTTATGTTTTCCTGCTAAGCATAGCCCCAGTTTTGCCCTGTTTCAAAGCTGAGTCACTACAATATTTTTAAAACCTGAGTAGTAGGTTAATTCTGTGTTCATTACAACAGAATTGGTTTATCCCTTGGCTGTAAGCTTCACTGCTTGCAAAGATTAAATTGGGGGATGAGGAAAGCCATGGATGGCACAGGTAAAAAACAGTGCACATAGCTTTTATCTACCCCTCATGGTCCTAAATGGGGGAAAGGGGATGTTGAATGGGACTTGGTGTCAAGGGGTCCAGTCATAAGGAAATGCAAAGCAATCCCCAGAGCCTTTGTATAATTCACATATCACTGTCTTTAAACCCTGGCCCATAGCTCCTATGATGTAGTATCACTATACTTTAGACTGATTTTCAAAAAAAATAATAATTGAACTGAAGTCTTCCATATAAATACAGTTCAAACTAGCATTTGGGGTCACAGATGTGCTTTTATTCTCAAATCTGCCTTCTACTATAGATGTATTTAGCAAGAAAGTGATAGGTGCTCTGATCTTACATTTGCAAAATGTTTCAAACTTACTTTGACCATCTGTGGGATCCTCCTAGTAAGTGGTAGCGACCATTCAGCAAAGATGATTTGTTGTCATTTTTCCAGGAGTACACACGAAGTGAGAGGTCCATGGATGACGTGACAACGTGAAAAGGATCCTGGTTGGGGATGGGCAGATGCAAATTAAATCCTTTTAGTTAAAGAATATTTAGTCTACAGAACAAATTAATAGTAGTAAGTAATAGTAACTGTATATACCACCCAGATTGATGTAATAGAATTGTGGTGATCTTTGAAAGCCATTAATTCAGTTCCTGACAGAGTGTATAATTTCAGCTCTGGTCCAATTGCTAAAAGAATAGTTTGTTTGCCAAATCCTTTCATAATTGTCTCTCCAATCCGTAGTTGTGCTGGTAATGTGAAGTCTGCAACCTGTCGAGCTTTTGCATAAAAAACATTTTAGCACTGAAATTTCTGCTCTGTTTACTGTGAAGAGTACTGCAACAGTGTTCACCAGTATATTAGTCAGGTCACGATTCTCTGAATTTTGAGCTACATATTGTGTATTGAGAACATCATGCTGATTCAGACCCAAGCTAGCAGTTCTGTCTATTGTGCTGCTATGGACAGGAATGAAAACAGATAGAGAACACTGATTAAGAAAACAAGTTGCCTAAAGAAATAAATTTGTCAATTGGGTATTATCTGCTGAGCTTGACAAAACACCACTATATAAAATTAGGGACATAGGAAGGCCATTGGTCTGTCTAGTTCAATGTTGTCCACACTGGCTGGCAGCATTTCTCCAGATTTTCAGGCAGTTGTCTCTGCCAAACCTATGGTATCTGAAGAAGTGTGCATGCACACGAAAGCTCATACCAAGAACTAACTTAGTTGGTCTTTAAGGTGCTACTGGAAGGATTTTTTTTGTTTTGACTATGGCAGACCAACACGGCTACCTATCTGTAACTGGAACTATGTGGAGAAGTTAGAGACTGAACCTGGACCTTCTACTTCCTACTACAGCACATGCTCTAGTACTGAACTGTCCTTTCCCATGCATTTTGTTATTCAGCTTTGACACAGTGCAGCTAAGTCCCTGCTTTTATGGCTTGCCATGCACAGAAAGACAAAGGCTGAAATCCCTTCCATGTCTATTCAGAAATAAGCCCCATTGAATTTAGTGAGCTTATTTGCACATAAGTGGGTTGGAATTGCAACCAACATTTCAAAACAAATATGCTGTTCCTCTTCACCTATACAAGAAAGGTCCACCTGACAATTCATTTCCTTTTCAATAGCAATTCAGTTCAGGGTGTTTTCTGGATTGCTGCTGAATAAAAGGATAAATTACCTTCTGCTAGACAACAGTTTGAAGAAACATACCTGTAATACTCATTTTATATTTAGATTTCTCAATGTGTATATCTAAGCTCACAATGTGAAAATTTCTCTCTTCATCATGCAGCACAGCTACTCTTGCGGGTTCTGCTGGTAACCAGCAGGTGTCAAGGCACTGACCTCTGATCGGAAGAGGACTAGATAAGAGTTCATCATCTGGAGAATTAGTTGCAGAATGTGTATAAACCACCTGTTACATATACAAAAACAAACATTAACACACAATAGCTGGGATCCAAAGAGCTGCTTATGGTATACTTGGAAAGCCCAAGTGAGATTTTCATTTTGAATTTTATGCAAAAAATTATTTTGAACTTTGAATTACAGAGCTTCATGGCACATCACAAATGGTGTTTGATACTTCCTTCAGGGTTGTATTCCTACAGGCCCTCCAGGTGTCTTGCCACAGGGTTGGGAGGGGGAATTGTGGGTCAAGTCATACAAGGTTCAGCTTCTCCCACTCCCCATCTCTCTGGAGAGGCAGGAAGGGGAAGCTCTGTTAATGGGACATTTTTCTTTTGCCCAAGTAAAGATTGCTCCTTATGTGGCATAGAGATTTGAGTGGAATTTCGTTGATAATAATTGCAAGTTTATGAGAAAAAAAGAAGCCACAAAATAGTGGTAACTTTGCTAGAACCAACTAAATGCCACAACACAGTGAGCAAGTTTTCAAGCTCTCCAGAACTCTTTAGGCTAGATGGGAAGCCTAAGGTGTAACCTCATGGAGAGGGAGAGGGAAGGACACAGATACTAGGCAAAGTGTTGACACACCAAAGTAGTTTACAGTTTGTAACAGTCTTAAGTCTAAAGATGATGGGTTAATTGCATTCAGCATTACAGGTTGTTTCCCTTTTAAATAGCCATGTGGAATGGGAGGAAATTAACACTGCAGCATGCAGGGAAGGAGGAATTTAACCCTTTCTCCTGCGCCACAATCCCAACTGAATCCCCACCACGACCCTGAAGTTGACGTTAAATGGTCCAATGCTGCAGCATAACAGTACCTTTGGTGGTAAAGCATTATCTGTAGGGCGAGCAACTATCCATAGACCATCGGGTGAACAAAGTAATGAATTTATGCCACAGTTTTGGAACAGTTGTGTGGATGAAATTTGGCTTAAATCGGCAGCTGCTAACGTATAGAGTTTACCTCCTTCGGTGCCTACCTAAACCAAGGAAGGAAGCACAGAAAATATAGTTAATGATTCCTTCGCAGTGACATGCAAAAAATTCAACTGTGGATTACCAATTTCTGTTGAGTCACCGATTGCTGGATTTCTTGCAAAAACAAAGGAATAGCTCTAATCCAGCCCTGAGTTGCAACAACTTAAAAAACTACTATTCCACATTTTTAAGCAGGCTTTCGGCAAGCTAACAGGAAGTTTGTTTCAAACTCAGTCGTGCTGCACTTACCGTTAAGAATGGCTTGCTGTTTATTGTGTAGGCAGCCACAGAACATGATGAAGATGATACTGAAAATGTTGCAATCTCTTCCCCTGTCTCTCCATGCCAGAGTTTGATTATCCCGTGACAGTCTATTGTAGCCACCAATTTATCTGAAGGAAACGTGGCAATGTTTTGCAGTCCATTTTCCTGCTGGGGACTTGACCAAATCTGTGTACCCTGTTTAAAAAACACAAAATGATGCCATTCGTGCCTCACTTATTTCCAATTCTCTATTACCTTCAGACCATTTGATTTAACACATCTGTGCTATGCATGGCATGCAGTCCTAACCCCATTCACCCAAGACCAAGGCCAGATATGCTTGAAACCTTTAAAGCACACCCCCTCCACCTGAGAATTCTGGGAATTGTAGTTTACTTCTACATACCCATACTTCCAAGCACCCTCAAACTCAACTCTCAGGATTCTCTGTGTGTGGAGCAGGGGGTACTTTAACAGTCTGGTGTGTATGTTGCCTAAGACCCAACTAATACAGATTTCTCTGATGGTGTATTTTCAAGTATGTTCTATACGCCAACTTTTTTTGGTGTGGAGTAGGTAAGAAAAAAAGGAAACGAACACATGCTATAGAAAAGTTTGTGTATTTGTTGCTTGCTTTCACCTTTACCTTGTTGAAACATGTTCACTTGATTTATGTGCACATCAGAACATAATGAGTCAGTCTCCTTCATTGTATTTCAAAGTCCTGATGTGCAGCCAAAAATATTCTAACAGAATTCATTTCAAATAATTGGATGCTTCCTTAGTATCAGACTTTAGTCCTCCATATTGCCATCAAGGTCATGCCAACAGTCTTTTAAAAAATGCCATGTCAATTTCTGGAATTTTAGTTTTCTTCCTTTCTACTTTCATTGGGCTGCACCCAGTTTTGTCCTCCTGTGAACAGAAGGGCTTCTTCCAGGAAAGGGGTTGAGATTCAGCAGAGGGGGCTCCCACTGGAGGACAGGAAGTTGCCACTGGAGGACAGGAAGTTGCCATTTTCAACCATACTCCCCCCCCCCCGCCTCCTGCACTCCTAGAAGTCATGGGCATAGCCAGGGGGTACAGGTAATCAAGGAAATAAATAGAAATATTTAACTAAATGACGAATTGTGTCACAGATAACTCGATTCTGCCCCCTTAAAATAAATCCTGGCTATGTCCGTGCTAGAAATGCTTTTCCTGACTGCAGGTTCCCTTTTAGCCCTTTCTCCAGCAGGATAATCCATTTTCCACCCACCTCTTTTTAAATATCTCAAAGCCACTACTTTAAAACAGCAACTGCCTTGAAAGATGGCAGATAAATGTCATAACTAAACAAACAAAGAAACAAAAACAAACAATTTGAGCTGCCTGGGCTTTCCTTCCTTTTCCTCTTTGAAGTAATTCTGAATATAAGTGTGATCACCCCTTGGCACCAATCAGAAATATTTTCCTTTCTTTTTAAAATCCACCATTCATCTTTCACATGTTCTTTTGTCCTACCTCTTGGACGTTCCATGCCCTGACTGTGCCATCAGAAGAAGTGGTACACACAACAGACTTGACATTTCCTGTTGCAAATGTGTGCTCGTTCTCTGATAGGTAAACCATACCAGTTATCGTTCCTATAACAACATGAACAGAATTTTAAAAAACTGAGCATAATTTCATTAAGAAAACAACCATCAATCTGGTGGGTTTTCTGATACTGCAGATGCGTGGCATATTATAAATCTGCAATAAACACTCAACAAAATTTTATTTATTTAAAATCTTATAAACACACACATACATGCATGTATATCTCTATACCACTTTATATTTTTTAAGAAAAACCCCTCAAAGCATGCATTAAATATATACTCCAAAACAGTGGGGGGGGGGGGAAATAAAACAATGCAATATATAATAAAAGCAACATAAAACAAGATCATTAAAATTCAGTATAGTTTCCACAATTTACAGCAAACAGTATCAATTGACAAATATCAATAATCTAGAAATGACTGGATGAACAAAAAGGACTTCAGTATATGCCAAAAATGTAAACACTGTTGCCTAATCTTCAATTACAAAAGCGTTCAGGCACATGCAATATACCAAACAGAAACATTGGTCTATCACATAACTCTAAAATAGCACCCTGAGAATAAAATATACTATTCAAATGCACTATTCAATTTATTTCTCCCCAAATAAAAAGACAAGCTGTATATCATAATTATTTTAGTATACAGTACCATCATTATTCCATTCAGTGATATATTTTCATAACTGCTTCATTAAACTCAAGTATTTCCGATTTCAGCAGTGAAAAGGGATTTATTTTAAATACTTGCTCCATATGCACATCACAAAGAGGGACCATGTTTTTTGTCCAAATCTTCCCCCCACCCATTTCACCTCCCCTGTCAAATTAGTAAGGTTAGGCATCATTACTGCATATCAAATCTTTTTCACCCACTCCATTATGGTAGTTATTTTCAATGAATATAAAAATAAGTAGAGAGGGAGTGATGTGGGTTTCCTGTTCCAGGAAATTAAATTATGAGTTTTTACCCATCTTGGCCTACCTGTATGTCCTCTCATCGCTTTACATGTGTAGTCAACTGAAGGCCGTCCAGATATCTTTTTATGCTCAAGATTAGAGCGGTGTAGATAGTACTTTTTCCATGTCTGCATTCCTGGGATCACTGAGATATTGCAGAAGGCCCATTGTCTCAGACACATATTTCTATAAATTTAAAGAGTGGCAGATTTATCTTGAAATTTTAAAATCCTTCCTCCAGAGCAGTTTCACTGAATGAGGCAGAAATGAATGACACCCATCATCTGCCGTCCTTAGATAAAAAGCAATTGGCTACAAAGTCTTCAGCTGGATTTCATTCATTTACATATGTTTACAATGTACGGCATTGCAAAAATCTGCTCCTTCCTCTCCATCGCCTCATCTAAAATTCTGATTCCAGCCTTCCTCATTTTTAGCTTTCCTACATCCTCTTCAGTCCTTTCTCCTCAATACAGAATTCTGCTGCCAAATAATTTATCTCTTTCATATCTAGCACAAACTCTTGTCTGCAAGTTTAATGCAGTGGCAGAGAACCTCAGGTCTGGGGTCAAATGCAGCCCTCCAAGCCTCCCCAGACCCACCCCTGTTCCCAAGCCCTCACTGACCCTGCTATGTATCTTGTCCTTCCTCCGCCCAACCTATGTTTTCTGTAGCTATGTACACACTATACATTTAAAGCACATTTTAAGCATATCCCCATCCCAAGAATCATGGCTGTAGCTTTGGGAGGGGCAAGCTATAGTTTCCAAGATTGAAGTGTGGGGGGGGGGGGGGACTTCCGGTCGGCGCCAGCGTTTAATGGCGGTCTTAGCCTCAAGCTCCGAGGCAAGACTGCTCCGCAAGTTCGGGTCTGACCCGCTACGGCGAGCGGGGGACCCCTAAAATCACGGGCGCTGAAGCCTGTGAGCAAGGAGATTCGTTGGGCACATTTGCGCCCCCCGGTACTGTGAAAGAGCCTTTTTAAAGGCTCCGGAGCGGCATCGGGAGTGAGCGCGGTGCTGAGAATCGCTACCCAGCCCGCGGAGCGAAGCCGCGTCGCCATTAACGGAGAGCGCCGATTCCTTCCTGAAATTACAGATGGACAGCAACACCCGTAAGAACAAGAAATAAAAGTTTAACGGGACACTAAATTTGGATCTGGCTGAAAGCGGGCAAGGCATAAATTAAGGAAGTCTGCCTCCCGGAACTGCATGACTAACTAAGCAACGAAAAAGAAAGCTGCATTTAAATGAAAATCCCCTTTTACATTGTTAAACCTGACATCGAAAGTGGACCTCCCCCCCCCCCCCCGGGCAGGAGAAGGGGGGAAGAAAAAATGGGACTTTGTGGACCTGCCTTAATTTAGTTTGGATGGAAACCTCGTACTGTCGACCCCCCTGGCCAAGACTGCCTGATTAACGCGTGCCTGAAAGTGATCTGTCAAACAGATTGTGGATACAAAGTAGGACTTTATTTGACAGAAAGTAACGGCTTTAGTGGATTTAAAAATTGTAAAAATTGCAACACCTCTGACTGAGACAAAGTAAGGGTCCAGGCTGACTTTTGGAACTTTTCATTGTTGCATGCTATATGCTCCTTTGTGGTTTATTTCCATTTGGATACAATTTACTCCCTCTAGAGGACAAAAGGGACACAGTTGCATTAAGGAAGAAATAGTGGGATTTTCCACTTGTAAACTTTTCCTGTGAGAACGACCTTGGCTATGAGCAATCTAGTGGAGGAAATATCAACAAGATCCAAAACAAAACAAGCACAAAAGAAAAGAGGCTCCACGTCAGGACTACCAGCTGCACAGGAAAAAATAACAACAGCTTCAATGGAATCTATGACACAGGCACTACTTAAAATAAATCAATCTTTGGAGGCACTGACAAAGCAATCTACGGACAACTCTAAGAAACTGACGGAATTGACAACAAGACTGGATTTGAACACAACGACAATTTCATCTAATACTGACTCTATAAATAGGTTAATCCAGGAAAGCACGGAAACAAGGAGAATTGCTGAGTGCGCCAAAAGTACTGCTGAGGAGACAAAGGAAAAATTTGTGCCAATTGAAAAAAAAGTGAGTGAACATGATGCAACTTTAGCCTTAATGGAACTGGAGAGAAAAGGAAAAAATCTGAAGTTAAGATTGGTTCCTGAGGAAGAAGAGGACAACCTTAGGGAATTCCTCACAGAGAACTTTCATGAATTTTGGCTTGATGATTTGGAAGGAGAGGAAGATTTTGTGATAACTACAGCCTTCCGGCTAGGCAGGAGACAAGGTAAGAAGCCAAGGGATTGTCTAATTACACTACGATCCAAGGAAGAGAGAGACAAAATATTGAACTTACATTTTCAGAAGGCATTGGTAATAAAAAATTCTCAAATACAGATTTTTAAAGACATCCCTCGATATATCTTGCAAGTGAGAACTTATTTTAAAAATCTTGTCGACCTGCTGAAAGGAAATAACATCCCATTTAGGTGGGAGTTCCCACAAGGATTGTCCTTCAACTTTAAAGGGAAGAAGATCAAGATCAAAACAGTACAGGACAAGGAACACTTTTTGGAGAGATACTTTGAGGATTTACAAAAAGGGACTGTGAGTGTGAGAGAACCAACTGATATTGCAAATCTATCATTTGGACTTAGTCCAGCACCAACTGACGAGGAACAACAGCTTGGTGCAGTCGGTGGAAAAGATACCCATCAATAAAGATGTCTCTGCAACTTCTGAGTTGGAATTGTAATGGTTTGAACCTTCCCCGAAAAAGAAAACAAGTTTTTCATATTCTAAAGAAAGAACAATTGGACTTAATATGTTTGCAAGAAACTCATATTGCCAGGATACACAGGAAGCTTCTGACAAATAGGAGATTGGGACTGGAATTTATCTCATCAGACAAGGTTAAAAAAAGAGGCGTAGTGATCTATGCAAAAGAAAAACTGGCCCCAAAAATGATATTTAAAGATGATCAAGGAAGATATTTGGCAGTTGAAATCCAAATACAAGGAGAAAATTTTTTGATAGTAGGAGTTTATGCGCCTAATGAAGGGAAGGCGGAATTCTTTAAGAAGTTGCATGAGACTTTAGTGGACTTTTTGGACTATAAAATCGTGATGATGGGGGACATGAATGGAGTCATCTCAACAAACATGGACAAAGCACAAAGACTTGTAATATCTAAGGATGGGAGACTACCAAAGACCTTTTTTGAAATGACTGACACCATGGACCTTATAGACATTTGGAGAACAAGGAACCCTCTAGAAAGAGAGGGAACCTTCTTCTCCGAAGCAAAAATGACATGGACTAGAATTGACCAAATTTGGATTTCTAGCAATTTGGCACCAAGAGTTAAAAAAACAGAAATCTGCCCAAAAACCTGCTCCGACCATAATGCTGTAAAGATGGAGATGAAACTAACAGCTGGAACATTCAGATGGAGAATGAATGACACCCTTTTAAGAGATGAAGAAATTTATAAGAAGGCCCAAAAAGCTTTAAAAGATTATTTCGAGATAAATATGAGAACAGAAGTGGAGAAGAGAATAATATGGGACGCAAGTAAGGCCGTGATGCGTGGTTTCCTAATTCAACAGAATTCATTAAAGAGGAAAAAACAAAAGGAGAGGGAAGAAAAAATTCTGGAAAAAATGAAAGAAGGAGAGAAGAAATTGAGATCCAAACCAAAGTCTCAAGAGATATTGAGAGAAATAAAGTATTATCAGATGCAATACATGGAACTGATGAATCAAGAAATAGAATGGAAAATAAAGCAAATGAGACAAAAGACATTTGATTCGGCAGACAAATGCGGGAAACTCCTATCATGGCAATTGAAAAAAAGACAAAAATTGAATACTGTGACATCTCTTGAAGTGGATGGGAAAATTATCACTAGACCGAATGAGATAAGTAACTGTTTCCAAAGCTTTTTCAAGAAATTGTATGCACAAGGGCCAGTAAATGAACAAGAAATAGAAGAATTTGTTGGAAAATATGGATTACCAAGGATTTCAGAACAGAATAAAATGATCCTAAATGAGAAAATTACGGAACAAGAAATAGAGGGTGCCATTCAGAATATGCAATTGGGGAAATCACCAGGACCAGACGGCTTGACTGCGAGATACTACAAAGTGCTGAAGGAATGGTTAATACAACCATTGAAGGAAGTTTGTAACCAAATCTTGGAGGGGAAAAAAGCTCCCGAATTGTGGAAAGAGGCATTTATCTCACTTATACCGAAAACAGAGACTGGGAAAAATCAGGTTAAGAACTACCGCCCTATATCACTATTAAATATGGATTACAAAATTTTTGCAGACATTTTAGCAAAAAGATTCAAGAGAGTATTGTCAGGGGAGATTCATAAGGACCAAACAGGCTTTCTCCCAGGAAGACATATGTCAAATAATGTGAGGAATATTATAGACATTCTGGAGCTATTAGAGGTGGACATCAATAAGAAAGCAGTATTGATTTTTGTGGATGCGGAGAAAGCCTTTGACAACATTTGTTGGAGCTTTATGAAGAAGAATCTCCAAGGGATGGGGGTAGGCCAGGGTTTTGAAAATGGTATAGGTGCAATATATTCTGAACAAAAAGCTAAACTAATTGTGAACAGTGTTGTGATGGACGAAATTTCAATAGAAAAAGGTACACGGCAGGGATGCCCAATATCCCCTCTGCTTTTTATATCTGTCCTGGAGGTTTTGTTGAATATGATTAGAAGGGACCAGCTGGTTAAAGGAATACAGGTCGGAGCAAAACATTATAAATTAAGGGCATTTGCAGATGATCTAGTACTAACATTGCAACAGCCAGACGCTAGTACTAAAAGAGTGTTAGAGTTAATTGAGAGATTTGGTCAAGTGGCAGGATTTAAATTGAATAAGCAAAAAACAAAAGTGCTGGAAAAAAAATTAACAATGGAAGAAAAAGATAGATTTCAGAGTGAAACTGGCTTGGAAATAACGAAAAAAGTGAAATATCTGGGGGTGAACTTAACATCTAAGAATGTGAATCTATTTAAAGATAATTATGAAAAATGCTGGACAGAAGTGAAGAAAGATCTAGACATATGGTCTAGGCTGAGACTTTCCTTGTTAGGCCGGACTGCTGTTATCAAGATGAACGTATTGCCGAGAATGTTGTTTTTATTTCAGACATTACAGATTGTGGACAAAATGGATTGCTTCAAGAGGTGGCAGAAAGATATATCTAAATTTGTCTGGCAGGGCAAAAAGCCCAGAATAAAGTTTAAGATTTTAACAGATGCAAAAGATAGAGGGGGATTTGCCCTGCCAGACCTAAAACTCTATTATGAATCAGCAGCATTTTGCTGGCTGAAGCAATGGCTACTTCTTGAGGACACAGACATTTTGGACCTAGAAGGGTATGACAATAACTTTGGTTGGCATGCTTATCTATGGTATGACAAGGTAAAGGTGCATAAGGGCTTTAAAAACCATATTGTTAGGAAAGCATTGTATAATGTTTGGATACGATATAAAGATTTGTTGGAAAGTAAAACCCCCAGGTGGTTGTCACCAATGGAAGCTAAGGAAGTGAAAAAACTTAACATGGACACCAATTGGTCAAAATATTGTGAAATCTTAGAACAAGATGGTGAAAAGCTTAAACTTAAGAGCTATGATAAGCTAAAGCATAAAGTCCGAGATTGGTTACATTATCATCAGATAAATGAGGTATTTAAGCAAGACAGGAAAGTAGGATTCCAGAAGGAGAGGTCGAAGTTAGAAACAGAATTGTTAGAACCCAATACTAAGAATCTGTCTAGAATGTATAACTTGCTGCTGAAATGGAATACACAGGAAGAAACGGTTAAATCAGCTATGATTAAATGGGCACAGGATATCGGTTATGACATTATGTTTGCTGACTGGGAGCAGTTATGGACCACTGGTATAAAATTTATGGCATGTAGTGCCTTAAAAGAGAATATAATGAAAATGATCTATAGGTGGTACATGACACCAGTCAAGCTTGCAAAGATCTATCATTTGCCCAATAACAAATGCTGGAAATGTAATGAGTCTGAAGGAACCTTTTACCACCTTTGGTGGACCTGCCCAAGGATTAAGGCCTACTGGGAAATGATCTATAATGAACTTAAGAAAGTCCTTAAGTGGACCTTTTCAAAGAAGCCGGAGGCCTTTCTCCTGGGTATGGTTGGCCAACTGGTACCAAAAAAGGATAGGACATTTTTTATGTATGCAACTACAGCGGCAAGAATTCTTCTGGCAAAGTATTGGAAGACGCAAGAACTACCCACTCTGGAAGAATGGCAGATGAAGGTGACTGAATTTATGGGACTGGCGGAGATGACCGGCAGAATCCGTGACCAGAGGAAAGAGACAGTGGAGGAGGACTGGAAAAAATTTAAATTATACCTTAAAAATTGTTGTAAGATCGTGGACTGTTAAGATGTCAGGGGGTAAGAAACAGAGAATTACAGCTGTAAATAATAATGTTAAGAAATTTGAGAGAGATACAAATAGAAAAAAGGACTAAAGGGTTGCTGAAAAATTGCAAAACAAGGATGCAGGGTAAGGGAGGTATGGGGAAGTCACACTTTTTTGTGTTTTGTATATGTCTATTTCTTTTCTTTTTTGTGTGTGTTGTTGTTTTCTTTCTTGTCTTTTGTTGGTTGTGAAAATTAATAAAAATTATTTTTTAAAAAATGAAGTGTGTGTGTGTGCTTTGAATGTGCATGGTGTGTATTACGCATCATTCTCAGCTGTAAGGAAGTTCCTCACATCCATTGCTTGCCACCCTTGTTTTGACTCCCCCCCCCGATCTCTTTCTGTCTTCTAGCCATGTCCGTTGCGATCACCAGAGGGGACTTGGCTATGTTGTCCTTATCGAACTCTGCTGTTCCATGTTCGCGAATGGTGCTGTGTTCTCAGTAATAAGTAAACTGAATGCACCAAACCCAAATATTAAAATAGATAAGAAGTGTACTAACCTCCAAAGAGAAGAGGTCTCTGCAGCTTCATTCCATGTCTAAAACAGAAAAGCAGGCCAGGTTTTAGAGGCAGTTCTTCAAGATTCAGGGGACTGAGTCACATAGCGGAGCGCTTGAGCACAGTGCTTGCATTTTCATTTATTCATTCAGCCATTCAGCCAGTTATTTGTCTTACCTCAAAGTCCCAGGGTGACTTACAATAAAAGTAATAAAGTACCCAACACACCACAGTAACAAGCAATAAATATAAAACACAGCAATGAGGCTTACTGGGCCTCGGATTGCAGTCTTAGGCACGTCTTACTTCAAAATACTAAGTTAGACATTTAAGCGTTTGTACAAAAAAAAAGAGTTCTGCTTTAAGCAATCATAAAAGAGATATTCATTCAGCAGGTGAAGTTTTTCCTGTCATGCAAATACAATGATGGGGAAAACTTTTGTCAGCTTAACGTCTGCTTGTCACACAGGTGGCAAGAGGCCCCGAAGCATCGCTAGGTTGCAATCCTAAAATCTTCCCATTAACATCTGCAGAAACAGAAGCGCCAGAAGGACCATCGCTTGGATCAGCGGCTTTCGCTCTTACTGGCTGCATTGCCAGCACCGCAGAAACATCGAGGGTGGGGTCGGCTTGAAAACAGAAAGCAAAGTTTCCTGGAAGAGCGCAGGCGCAGGCGCCTGTCTTGTTCGGGGGCTTTCCACGGTGGCCAGGGATACTGTTGCGCGCTTTACTTATCCATTGTGTTGCTGCAGGATCTTAAAAGCAAGGGAGGGGGGATTGTACAAGGGGAAGAAGAAGAGGAGGAAGCTGGGGAGAGAAGGCTTGCAGTGATTTGGGACGTCATACATCCATTAAAACAGGAAGATCGCGCTCCACGTATTTGAAGAGGTCGAGAGAAACTTGGAGCAAGCGCGCCTGCTACTGGCGCATTTGGCTTGGACAGGTCGCTAAGGGAAGCCCTCTTTCCCCACTTCCCGCGATCGAAGTGGAGAAAGATGTTCTCTCCACCCGTGGCGCACGGGCGAATTTGGGGGCACTTGCAACCGGCGCTGCAACGCACCTTATTCACTTGGGCTGCTCTGAGTAGATCCGGTGGCTCCAGGTATGAGAACAGGTGGATGATGCAGTCCAGGGTCAGCGTCTCAGCGCTCATTTTCCCTCCGAGATCCCCCGCCACGCACAAGCGGAGTCCGGACGCTCCTCTTCCCACCCCGCCCCTGTCCGGTCAGCCTGCTAGCGAAGGCGGGGCTAGGGCGTCACGTTCAGTCGCTGCTGGCCTGGCGGCTGCTTATCACTACTTAAAAGCAAGCAGGTCTCAAACGCTGCTCCGCTGTTTTTGTCCCTGATCAAGAGGCATTTGTTGATTCTGGGCAAAAGAACCCCTGGCATCCGCGCGCACGCCAAGGAAACAAGAATCAGTTGTTGTTTTTTAAATCCTTGGAATTTATTGTATAGTGAATGTGCAATGTTAATACTCGAGGAGCTTTATCTCCTATATATACACGAGGCCAGCAAGCCCAACGGGCAGGGATAATGGGAATTGTAGCCCAACATTATCCCAGGGTCCCTATGTCTGCTCTACACACTTCTCTGGGAATAAAGCCAATTTTTAAAAAGTGGGACTGTACATCTCATAGAACTCAGAAGCTCCCAGTCTTTTCTAGATCGCGTTGAATCAACTTCCTATGAATGGTTAATTGGAAGCAAGTCTCACTCTGCAGGGGAGAGACTATACAATTCACTGTAACTACCTCGCACAATAATAAAAAAGCTTGAACTTAGTTGGTAATTTAAACCAATCAGAGGTAAATATGTTGATTTGTTCGTTCAGAGGGTTTTACATTCGTAGACATTCTCTGTTCCAGGTATCTTCAACCTTTTCAGACCTAGGTACTATTTTTAATCCAAACACGCATTTGGGGACTTTATTTCTTAATCTTTTACCACGTGTTTGCTCTTGGATCAGGCCGCAGCCCACTAGTGGGCTCCGCCCCAGCAGCTGAAGACGATCGCTCTACACACTATGGAGAACATCATTGTTTGAGACTCTGTCCTGCCACCTGATGCCCCCAAATCTGCCTGATGCAGCACACATTACGTTCTTCTATACAGCTACTACGGCAGTAAACAAAAGGCATGAGATACAATTAATGATGGCCAAAATACCGCACTGCAGGGGTTGAATCAGATGAGCTCTTTGGGATCGTTTCCAACTCTACGATTCTAATACAACAAAGCACCACCATAAAGGACCAAGAAGCAGCTTAGAACCAGCACGGGAGATTTAGCGATCATCTGAACTCTGGACAATGTCCCGAGTAAGCAAGCGGGATCACCCCGCCTCCCCTGCGCTCTTTCGCCCCGCGCGCAGAGAAGCTTGCGAACTGCACCCGGGAACCGGAAGCATCGCAACACAAGCATTGAGGCGGCGCCTCTGCATTTGCGCCTCTCACAGGCTAACAAGTGATTAGCGTCTCTTTCGACTTCTCGAGTCACCGAGGCCCGACGAGCATTCGCCGTGTTCGCAGAGCATCATGGGAAGTGTAGTTCACCGAGATGTTGGGTTCCTACATATGGAATTAAACATTTAGCTCTCGGGGAGCCTTGAGTGTTTGCTTGGGTGCTTCGACGACCTGATCTCCTGATTCTCGGTAGCTTTCAGAGCTAGGTGCCAGTAAGCTATTTTAATATAAGGCATCCCTGGCAATAGAGTTACACATGGAACAATTTTGCACCCCCACCTAGTGCTGTATTTCCACTTAGAACTGACACGTGCCAGTGATTTTTTTGTACGGCTCTATATTTAATTACAGGAAAGAGCCATTGTCTTTTTCCTGAATGGCACGCAATCTGCTAACTTTGGCTACAAATTGACGAGAAAAGTAATATTTTAAAGATTCCCCCCCCCCCCCGTCCAGTTTGGCCCCGGAGGTGGGACACCACACGTGTGTGTAAATTGCTTAGTGGTGGGTCGTTTCAGAGTCACAGATGCTGGACCTTGTCCTTTTTGCCAAACTCCACATTGGAGAACAATTTAATGTTATCAAAGTTATAATTAACTATCGATTTTTTTTTTTAGGTTGCAATATAACCCTGCTCACTAGGGAATAAATTTGACTGAACTTAGTGAGAATTACTCCTGAGTAAACACATGTATGATTGCCCTGTAAAGTATGCAACCCTATTCACTGTATTAAAGGCTATAACATTAAAACCTGTGTTATTTTTTCCCTTTCTGTAGTGATATGTGATGGAAACAGGAACAGAATCAAGGTCTTTTATTGCACTTAGTCATCCTCTTTGTCAGTGTAAGTTTTATTTGAGCTATATTTTTTCAAAGTCTTGAAGGTGTGTCTCAGTCTGAATGTTTTGGGGGGCGGGAATCTGAAAGTTCTTGGCATCCCAGCATAAAGTTTCCTTAAATAACTGCAACTCTCTGGAAGTACCTTAGTGCTTATTGTGTATTTCTAAGCCAGTGCTAGACAATAATAAATGAGGCAAATTACATGCCAGGATGTGTTAGTGATAACTGTTTTCCACTAGAGACAGAAACAGTGAAATTTTCCAGCACAACAGCAGTACTATTTTCCCCTCTCCTCCCTCAGTGAGACAACAGTAAACTCTGCCTGGCACAGACAATCAGCTGCACCCCTGAGAATATTCACTGAATCTGATAACATCCTATTAGTAGCCCTTGAAATGACCCAGCAGCTGAAGTGGGGGAGGTTCACCTAGGGAGGTCTAAGCATTTCACTTAATCTTTTCTTGTCTCTGTGTCCAAAAGGAAATCACATGTGTGGCATGAGCCTGACCCAGAAATTATTGCTGGGTGTAGGATATTTTGTGCAAATAAGGAAGGGCAGGGTCTGTAAGATGAATCACCAAAACAGCCATTATCCTGAGGAAAAACCTTTTGTGGGTGGATTTACGGTGATAAGTGCCCTTACAAGGTAACAGCGTGATCTGTCAACTCCCTTGAACTGCTGGAAAGCCAAAATTCATGTGCTACTGTAGATATTAATGGGAGGGTATTTAAAAGTAGAGCATTTCTCTGGAAACCCTCATAATTCATATAAAGTTAAGAAGTGATTGCTGCTTGGAATTGTGTACAGAAAGCTAAAAGAGTATTTTTAGGACCTTGCACAGAGCAAAAATAAATAAGAGAGGCACTTGCTATAATGGCAGGAAATAAGCTATTACCACTATTTGACTTTTGGCAAAGCAAAGCTGTTGAGAATTCCTGAATGTGCATGATGGTCTTAGATAAGGTCGAATCTCAAGGATGATTTCTCTTCCACCTGCCCCCGCTGAAAGCATGCGTAGGGGAGTCTTAGGAGTGAAGTAACTTAACAACCAAACACTTGCATTTCAAGTTCTTTAAGGCCAAGTCAGGATTTCAAAGCTGAGGCATGCAATAACTGGGAGATAGGCTGGCAGCATTTTGTTGTTGCTTCCCCCCTTTCTACTGCATTAGATAAAATAACAAATATTGCAATTTATGTGAATCCGCAACAGCATTGCAATAATAATGTAAGAACCATTGTGAATATAACAAATACAAAGTAAAAGTCCAACAGAATTAGTCAACTGTAGCTACCATTAATGCAATGATTAATATGAGTAAGATAAGGTAAGACAGGAGGATATATCAGGGTACTACAGCAGTTCTCATAATTTTCATTAAAAATACTGTGTTGAGTCTTGAAAATTAAATTTCATCCACAAGAATGTAATTTAATTTATCTTGCACTATGTTATTCCAAGAGACGTCATTTTTCTTTCCAGTGCAGTTATTGTCCTGTTGTCTTCCTTCTCCCAGCTTTGTCAGAAAAGGAACAACAGAAATAAAAGGTTAAGCATCTCCAAATTTTTGTATGCTTAAATGCTGATCCTGCTAGGGTTTAGGTCAGCATTTAGGCATACCAAAATTTGAAACTCTGTACTGCTTGTTTCTGGTCTTGTCCTAGGCATAGATGTCAAAATGGACTATCCTAGCCAGTCACCTGCTTTGGCTTTCATGATGAAGTCAGATGAACAGCTATTACAGTGGTTCCTCGGGTTAAGTACTTAATTGGTTCCGGAGGTCTGTTCTTAACCTGAAACTGTTCTTAACCTGAAGCACCACTTTAGCTAATGGGGCCTCCTCCAGCTGCTGCACCGCCAGAGCACGATTTCTGTTCTCATCCTGAAGCAAAGTCCTTAACCCAAGGTACTATTTCTGGGTTAGCGGAGTCTGTAACCTGAAGCGTATGTAACCTGAAGCGTATGTAACCCAAGGTACCACTGTATATCAGTGCAAATGCTTGCGTCTTAAAATCCTTCTAACTATTATCTCCCTTTAAATGCAGAGGTAGGTGCATTTTTCAGGAGGTAGGTGCATTTTTTGCCGCAATGAAGTACCTTGAAAAATCAATAAAGGCCTCCAGAAGCCCTTGTCGGAGGCTGTCCTCTTTAGATTCTTTCCTGGTTTCCTTCCAATCAGCTTCCCCTGGATGAGTAATTTTGTTGTGTCCATTGTGATGTGTCTGGATCATTCAGTGACTTGTGCAGAGATAGTGGCAGAATTACCTGCCCTTAGCGGGGTTGCACCCATAAATGATTCATGCAGGAGCACTGTGAGTAGATTCCTCAGGCATGAGGTAGAAAAGCTTTATTTATTATGATTTAAGAGAAAACTGCCTCTGTGAGAGACAGTGTGAGGTAGGGGTTAGGCACAGGAAGATCCAGGTTCATATCCCTATTCAGCTATACTGACTGTCACCAGACTGACTTCCTTCCTCCTGGTTTACCTCATGGGATTGTTCAGATTCTAAGAGGGGTGGTGTTATGTAGTGAAGTTTCACCCTGGGCCAGCAGGGGGATACTGTATATAGTTTTCACTCAGGTCTGTAGATAGTTTTCACTCAGGTCCGCGTCAGTTATTTTAGGCGAGAAACTCTGGGCTCTTGTTGCTACAATGTTGACAGCCGGCTGCCTATAAAAGCAGGCCGGCTGAGCTGTTTGCAGTCAGTTCTATTCCAGCTTACAAAATAAAGAGCTACTTGGAGAAATCGCTGTGCCGTCTGTTATGTCAACCCACAACTTAACACTGGCGACAAAGGTGGGATCGATGGACATCAGAGCACAGCCAGATGCGGCCAGGCTCTGAACTGAGCTGAATCACTGAGCTGAATCACAGAGCGAAATCACTGAGCGAAATCACTGGACAGAACCAATTCAGAGCTGACTGTTCTGGCTAAGAGCACTGTGTTCCATCCATCGCCCTTCACGCCGGCATCGGAATCATGGCTTCACTTGTGCCTCTACCGCCGTTTGCGCCAGCCTCTGAATCATGGGACTCCTACCTCGCTCGGTTCGACTGCTACCTCCAAGCCAACAAGCTGACAGCAGTATCAAAGGATCGGAAGCGGGGCCTATTCCTCAGCCTCTGTGGGCCTGAGGTGTTTGAGACGGTCCGAGCATTGGTTGCGCCTGAAGCAGTCCAGGCAACACCATGGGACACGATCCAAGAGAAGCTCCGCAACCACTACGCACCAAAGCCGTCCAAGATTGCTGCCCGCCATGCATTCTACCACCGGAACCAGGCAGAGGGGGAGTCAATCAACAACTACACCACCGCCCTGCGACAGGCTGCAATGCACTGTGAGTTCCGAGACTTAGACAATGCCCTGATGGATCGAATCGTCTGCGGGGTCCGGGACATCCATCTGCAACGGCGTCTCCTTGCCAAGCCAGACCTTACGCTACAGAAAGCCATTGAGGAGGCTGTGGCCTCAGAAGCTGCTGAACGCTCCGCCCAGGAGATCCGCAAGTCCAGCAGCCCGCGTCTTCCTAGGGAGCCAGTTCCGGTGCATCATGAAGAGGCCAGCAGTGATGAGGCATCCTCCAGTGAAGACGATGACGTGCACCAGACAAAGTGGGAGCGCAGGAAGTTCCAACAGAAGTCCAAGGGCCAACCGGAATGTGCCGGCTGCGGAGGCAACCATTCTCGTGCCAAGTGTCGATTCAGAGACGCCATCTGTAGGAAGTATTCCAGAAGGGGCCACATCGCTAAGGTCTGCCGATCGGCTCCGTCTGACACCCCCCCTTCATCGACTCGCAAGTCCAAGTCTTCACTCCAGTCTGCCAAGGAAAGTTGTTTCGCTCTCACCAACTGCCGCTGCCCGTCTGGAACCACGATTGGCCAAACCGACTCGCCTACGCGACGCAAGCTGAACGTCACGGTGCTCATTGAAGGAGCTCCATGTGACATGGAGATCGACACCGGGTCTGCCCTGTCCATCGTGTCATGGAGCACCATCAAAAGACTAGTACCCAGAGTGTCCAAAAGGCAACTCGACTCTCACCGCGTACACCTGAGAGACTACCAGGGAAACGACATTCCCGTGGTAGGCATTGGCCGGTTCCGGATCGCCTTCAAGGATTTTTCGGGCCTGCTCCGGTTGGTGGTGGTCGAAGGTCAGCGGCCAAGCCTCCTAGGGCTAGACTGGTTTGATGCCCTCGGCCTGGAAGTCACCGGCAGAGACTGAGGGTCTGGTCAAAGACTTTGCCGAGGTTTTTGACGGCACCTTGGGGCAATATACAGGTACGCCCATCTCCTTTAGCCTTGTTCCACAAGTCGCCCCCATCAAGCTAAAGCCACGCCGGGTTCCCTTTGCTCTCAAGGCTAAGGTGGACGAACAACTGGACAAACTGATCGCCCAAGGAGTTTTGGAGCCGGTTGACCACGCCAAGTGGGAAACCCCCATCGTCACGCCTGTCAAGCCAGATGGGTCGGTGAGAATCTGTGCTGACTACAAGTGCACGATCAACAAGGCACTTCGCAGCACGCTTATCCGGTTCCTGTTGTCCAACACCTGCTGCATTCCCTGGGTGAGGGTAAGGTCTTCGCTAAGCTGGACCTTGCCCAAGCCTATCAACAACTGCCCGTCGATGATGCCACTGCTGAAGCCCAGACGATCGTCACCCACCGGGGGGCATTCCGTTGCCGCCGGTTGCAGTTCGGGGTGAGTGTGGCTCCTGGCAACTTCCAAAGCCTTATGGAGCGTCTCCTGCAAGGGCTTCCGGGCGTGGTACCATATTTTGATGACGTCTTGGTGTCTGCAGACTCACACCAGCAGCTGTTCAAGCGCCTCCGTGCCGTGCTGACCAGGTTCCAAGAGGCCGGGCTCAAGGTAAAGAGGGAAAAGTGCCAGATCGCCGTTCCACAGGTAGAGTTCCTGGGCTATCTTATCGATGCCTCCGGCCTTCACCCGACCACATCCAAGATCCGCGCTATCCAGCAGGCCCCCACCCCAAAGAACAAGACGGAGTTGCAGGTGTTCCTGGGGCTGCTGAACTTTTATAACATGTTCCTGCCCCACAAAGCCACAGTGGCTGAGCCTCTTCACTGACTCCTTAGCACAAAGACGCCTTGGGCCTGGGGTCATCGGGAGACGGCGGCCTTCAACGCGGTCAAGGCTCTCCTTTCATGAGACAGTGTGCTGGTACAGTACAGTGAATCCAGGCCACTGGTCCTTGCCTGCGACGCCTCACCTTTTGGCATCGGTGCTGTCCTTAGTCACCGTTTTCCAGACGGAAGAGAAGCACCGCTCGCCTACTTTTCCAGGACGCTATCTCCGACGGAACGGAATTACAGCCAGCTCGACAAGGAGGCACTGGCACTTGTGGCTGGGGTGAAGAGGTTCCATGAATACCTCTATGGCAGGACTTTTGACCTCATCACTGACCACAAGCCACTCCTGGGCCTCCTCGCCGGTGATCGTCCAACTCCACCGGTCCTCTCGCCACGCATGCTGCGATGGACTGTTTTCCTGGCTGCCTACCACTACCGGCTCATCCATCGCCTGGGGAAATCGATGGGCCATGCCGACGCCCTCAGCCGTTGCCCTCTTCCAGCATTTGTGGAAGACCCGGCTCCAGCTTCATCGCTCCTTCTGATTGAGGATCTTCCGGCAGCGCCTGTATCGGCTGCCACTGTGGCCTCCGCGTCTGCCCAGGATCGCACCATCAGCCGGGTGCTCAACTGGGTGTGGAGGGGGTGGCCACAAGGGCCTTTTGCATCGGAGTTCCAGCCCTTTGCAACCAGACAACATGAACTCTCAGCTCATCGCGGCTGTCTGCTGTGGGGAGACCGCGTCGTGATTCCCCAGGGACTCCGTCAGCGCGTCCTGGAGGCTCTGCACGTTGGCCACCCGGGAATTGTCAAAATGAAGGCATTGGCTCGGTGTTACGTCTGGTGGCCTAATATGGACGATGCCATCACTGCCTGGGTGTCCGCCTGTCAAGCGTGCCAAGAGTCGAGGCCTGCACCACCGGCAGCTAAGGGACACACCTGGGAGACGCCAAAGACACCCTGGTCGTGGGTGCACATCGATCTGGCTGGCCCCTTTCACGGCCGGACCTTTATGGTAGTGGTGGACGCCTATTCCAAATGGCTGGAGGTTGCCCTGATGCCCTCCACCACTACAGAAGCCGTCATCCGGGTGCTGCGAGGCCTGTTTGCAACGCATGGGTGTCCTGATGTCCTTGTCTCTGACAACGGATCGCAGTTCACGTCAGGCATGTTTGAGCGGTATCTTTTGGGACTGGGCATCCACCATGCCCTAACGGCACCCTTTCATCCATCCAGCAACGGGCAAGCGGAAAGAATGGTGCGCTCGGCAAAAGAGGCACTGGCGCACCTGGACCGGGGAGACTGGCATGAGCGGGTCGCCGAATACTTGTTCGTGCAACACATCACCCCTCATGCGGCCACAGGGCGGAGTCCTGCTGAACTGCTTATGGGCCGCCGCCTCAGGTCACCGCTCGACCGGCTACACCCGGACTTTGCCGTGGCTGAACCCCCAGGCTGTGCCAACGCGCCACGGTCATTTGTCCCAGGAAACCAGGTCTTTGCCCGGAACTATGTGGGGGACATTCCTTGGGTGCCAGCCACAGTAGTGGGAGTCACTGGACCTCGCTCATACCAAGTGGCACTCGAAGACGGACGCTTGTGGCGACGGCACATAGACCAGCTTAGGCGCAGGGTTGGGGACTTGGACACTACCGTGGTGCCCCCAACTGCGCTTGCGGCTCAAGAAGAGACACGTACAGATGGCGAGGCCCCACCTACACCTCCCTCGCAAACTGCCAGCGTGGAGCCGAACCAAGCCGCTTCAGAGGGTCTGCCAGACTTACCACAGACTCAGACCACTCCACTTGCGGAGGCTCCACCCACAGCAGCGGATACAGGGGAGTTGGTTCCAACGCCACCTAGGGTCGCACCACAGCCTCAGCAAGAACTGGGTGGCCCTCCGGACTTGGCTACCAGTCCCCGGCGGTCTGGCAGAGTTTCCAAGCGCCCAACTTATTTAAAGGACTATGTTGTTGGACAAGTATCACTGTTGGTCTAAGTATTGGAAATGTAACCGATATGCTTTTGTGCCTAATTGAACTATTACGCGTAGTGCTGTATATAAGGAAACCATTACGATTGTCTCGGTGGGGAGGGGTGTTATGTAGTGAAGTTTCACCCTGGGCCAGCAGGGGGATACTGTATATAGTTTTCACTCAGGTCTGTAGATAGTTTTCACTCAGGTCCGCGTCAGTTATTTTAGGCGGGAAACTCTGGGCTGTTGTTGCTACAATGTTGACAGCCGGCTGCCTATAAAAGCAGGCCGGCTGAGCTGTTTGCAGTCAGTTCTATTCCAGCTTACAAAATAAAGAGCTACTTGGAGAAATCGCTGTGCCATCTGTTATGTCAACCCACAACTTAACAGGTGGAAGAAACATATGGGCCACCTTAAACTTCTTGGAAGAAGGGCAGGATATATAAATTGGTTAAGCAGCCAAAAGCTGAGGGCAGGAATACTTGGACAGTTTTCTGAATGGAAGGTTGTAGAATGTGGAGTCCTCCCTGCCCCCTGGCCCCAGAATCAGTATTGCGACCTGTTCATAAATGATCTAGAGTTAGGGGTGAGTAGTAAAGTGGTTATGTTTGTAATATGGTATCTTTGGCTATTTATTTTTAGAGTCACTTTAACAGGTTGGTTATTCAAGGCATCTGGCACATCATAAATACACACACTCCAAATTTCAGATTATCAACATGGTAAAACTCAGGCCAGTTAAAGCAGCTATTATACTATCAATCTCAGTAGAAATAAAAAAGTTACCCATTATAAAAATGGTGCTCTAAAAACAATACTAGTAATAGTAATAGTTTCCAGAGGATAGCTATGCTTACAGAATGTCTTAGAAGGTTGAAATGTTCTCCCAACTTGCTTTTGAACATTACTGTTTCTAATGCCAGAATTGTACATGCATTTTATTCTTTTAGGTAAGGACTGACCTGCTTCTCCTATGCAGAATGCAGGAAGGGAATGCTGGCAGATGATTGCATGAACGGCATTGGAAGGTGATCAGGTGAATAAAAGCCTGATGTTGCCCAAAGCACTTAATATACATTCAATATACGTAAGAACATAAGAAGAGTCTGCAGATTCAGACATATTCCACCCTGCCCTGCCCCTCTGCCACATGACCCTGCAGGAGAGCAAGTAGCCAAATGTGTAGATCCGGCCCTGAAGTTCTCTAGCCTGTTTGCAAACAAATCAGAGTGAGCGCTCATGAAATAGCCGTAATCTAGCGTCCCTGAAAACAAATCAGGACTAATGCTCAGTAAACATGCTGTTGAGAAGTGCCTGAAGTATCCCCTCCTCAGTGAGAGATGGATTCCAGAGCAAACACTATAGTTTGGTTTGGGCGGGTGTGGTAGTGTAAACCTGAAATCTTTGCAAGCAAAAGCCCCCGATTGTTCTTGAGATGCATGGGAAAAAGCAACCTAATTTAAAGTGATCAGAGGAGGAATAAATAAATTGAAACACTAGCCCCCAAGTCTCTTCATTCATCCTATTCCCTTTCCCCTTTGTTCCTTTCATTTCCTTTCTCTAAATATTCCAATTTCTTCAGAATTTTTGGTGGCTGCCCAGGATGTGTCTTTGCTGTAAAGAAGTATTGCATAGGCTTCATGAGAAGCTTTTCCTGTGTAATATGTTTCACAGGCATAGTTTCACTGACATGAAGGAAAGCTCTCCAATGTTGAAGTTAGAGGCTGTCCGCCAGTATTTTGCTGTTTGACAGTCTTGACACGAGACATCAAAATGTGACACCTTTGTATCCTGATAACTGGTTAACCTTCCTTGCTTTCTCTGAACTTAAAATGTTTTCTGAACCACAAAGGGGACATGCCAGTACTTGGTCTATTTTCTAAATATGGCATTAAACTTGACAGCGTTCACAATGATAGGTGTGATGCCTTTCCTTTCATTTACTCCTAAATTATAGTTTGGAAATATGCCTTTTGCAAACAGATGCAAACTAAGTGTCTACACAAGTCACACTTGGCATAAACAAAAATTAGCTTCATAGCTTCGTCCAGAATTTCCAAGACACACATACTTCGATGACTCAGCAAGACTTGCTTCCATTAAAGCAAGATGCTCATTTACTTTACATCATGGCATAAGCGTTCAATTATACAAAAATACAGAGTGCTCCTTTTATACCAGACATACGGATAAAAACTTATTTTGATTGTCTCTAGTGGCTGGTAGAGCTAGATCACTTAGAACTCAACTGCATGTGCATCTTTGTACCATATGTCCAAATATTTGGAAGAAAGAATTATATGGGAGCTGGATCATTGGCCTGGGCCAACAATTTTTCATGGATGAACATCAGCTTATTGGGTGATATCCAAAGATGTCTGCCTGCTTGCACAACATGATTTCTGGTTTCACTTCTCCTCTCTCCAATCTCCCATGCACCCTCTCCAAAATCAGTGCCAAAGTGTTGTGGGACCTTCCGGAGCAGATTTTTCTGGGGGGGAGGGGGGTGAAGAGGAAGCAGAAGCCTTGTTATGCCAG
Source organism: Podarcis gaigeae (assembly GCF_964106915.1). Classification (NCBI taxonomy): domain Eukaryota; kingdom Metazoa; phylum Chordata; class Lepidosauria; order Squamata; family Lacertidae; genus Podarcis; species Podarcis gaigeae. The sequence goes on along the minus strand of NC_139679.1, from coordinate 80,704,938 downwards.
CAAACACCAACTCATGTTATATTAGATCTCCCATTTTTATTTGCTACACTTATGCCCACTTTTCCTTTTTTAAAAAAATGTCCAAAGCAGCTAGCAACAATAACACAAATTTAATGCGACAATATCTCTAAGGATTAAATTGTAGTAAGTATGAACATGTGTGAAGACTTTTGGAATATTTTTTTCTGCAAAAAGTATTTACTGTACATATACTGCACTATTTGGAATAAGTTTTACAAAACGCTCCCCTTTCTTCTATGGTCTTGTGGCAATTTACTTTCTATATCAGGGCTGGGATCCTAGCAGTCAGCTTATCTCCTCATTCCCCCTGGCCCATGTTTCGCAGGTAGGTGCGGCCACCCACCTGTCAGTCACCTGACATCACAATGACATCAGATGACCAGTTTTTGCCTGGGTAGGTTGAACTCAAAGCAGTGCAGGTTAAAGCACAGCAATCTGCAAGCCCCAGCAATCAGCTGATCACTGGACCCTGCAAGACACCATGCACCCAACACCATAAGACCCAACACCAGGCGTTGGGCAGGTGGCTGTGGCATGACCAGATTGGCCTCATAGAATCATAGAGTTGGAAGAGACCACAAGGGCCATCGAGTCCAACCCCCTGCCAAGCAGGAAACACCATCAGAGCACTCCTGACATATGGTTGTCAAGCCTCTGCTTAGAGACCTCCAAAGAAGGAGATTCCACCACACTCCTTGGCAGCAAATTCCACTGTCAAACAGCTCTTACTGTCAGGAAGTTCTTCCTAATGTTTAGGTGGAATCTTTTTTTCTTGTAGTTTGGATCCATTGCTCCGTGTCCGCTTCTCTGGAGCAGCAGAAAACAACCTTTCTCCCTCCTCTATGTGACATCCTTTTATATATTTGAACATGGCTATCATATCACCCCTTAACCTCCTCTTCTCCAGGCTAAACATGCCCAGCTCCCTTAGCCGTTCCTCATAAGGCATCGTTTCCAGGCCTTTGACCATTTTGGTTGCCCTCCTCTGGACACGTTCCAGTTTGTCAGTGTCCTTCTTGAACTGTGGTGCCCAGAACTGGACACAGTACTCCAGGTGAGGTCTGACCAGAGCAGAATACAGTGGCACTATTACTTCCCTTGATCTAGATGCTATACTCCTATTGATGCAGCCCAGAATTGCATTGGCTTTTTTAGCTGCCGCGTCACACTGTTGGCTCATGTCAAGTTTGTGGTCAACCAAGACTCCTAGATCCTTTTCACATGTACATCTCTCAAGCTAGGTGTCACCCATCTTGTATTTGTGCCTCTCATTTTTTTTGCCCAAGTGCAATACTTTACATTTCTCCCTGTTAAAATTCATCTTGTTTGTTTTGGCCCAGTTCGCTAATCTGTCAAGGTCGTTTTGAAGTGTGATCCTGTCCTTTGGGGTGTTAGCCACCCCTCCCAGTTTGGTATCATCTGCAAATTTGATCAGGATGCCCTTGAGTCCATCACCCAAGTCGTTGATAAAGATGTTGAATAAGACCGGGCCCAAGACAGAACCCTGTGGCACCCCACTAGTCACTCTTCATGCGCTGATTAGACCCACAGGCCAGTTTTCCCATCGCTGGTTTACAGTTAGGCCTTTCAAGATACATTTCTGATCAGCTTCCCTCCTGTCACACTCCGGATTACTGACCTTTCCCACTTTTCTCTTCCTTCTATCCTGCAATGAGGAAAGTTTGGCTTGATCTAGTCTCTTCAGAGCTATGTTACAGAGACATTAACAGACCTGTAAGATTTTTTTAAATAAAAGAATGATTTTTAATTTCAAGTACAAAACATATCCATACAAGGAAGAGACCCATCAGATTTGTTCTTCTCATTTGCATTTCAAAAATCTCAAAACCGGACTGGCGTTCTTCGGAAAGCACACACACACTTATGCAGATCACGATGCAGCTTCCCTGAGTTTTGGTTCCTGCATTTTGCTGGTATAGAATCAAATATGGAATTGAATCTCTGTTTGAAAGTATGTAATTTGGGTTTAGATAGGTGTTAGTGGTGAAATGGTTCAAACACTGATATCTTCTCAAATCCTGCCATTGAAAAGACTTTCAAGGGTGGCTGTTGAGGTGTTTTGACAACAAAACAGAGCAGCTATGATTAGCTTGATAAAAGGGAGGGCTATTGATGGCATGTATGTCTAGGATCTAGTTACAAAATGGGCTTTTAACATTTGAATTCAAATTGCGAGAGGCTAGCGTTCCTGAAGCCTTGTTTTGGGACGGGGGGGGGGGTTGGTGTTGTTACTATTGCTTGAGTAACCCTTTATACATATGAAAAATGAGACATTAATAACCCTGACCAGAGCCAACCATTGTGTGTGGAGGCATTGTGTAAGTTTCCTTGCTTCGTGCTACCAGTGGATTTGAATCTTGACACTGAAAGCAAAACTGACTCTCAGTGAAAGTGGAGCGGCAGACCGTCTCTTGCAGGCTAGTTTTCCGGTTCTGAAGTGGACTTTGCGGAGACCTCTTTTGTATCTTCCAGTATATAACTCATAATTAAACCGCATCATTCGATGCTGACCTAACCGGGCACTAAACTGTTGCCCAGCCTTGCTGCAAAGACAACCCTGATAGACAATTAACAATAGGAATACAAATGTGGAAACAAATGACAAATGGCTTTTTGGGTGTAGCTTCAGCCTGCTATCTTTGTTCAGGAGAAGATTGCTGCTGCTAAATAAAGAGATGGAAAGGCAGCCTTCTCCGGTTAGCATCTGGTGAGAATGAATATCTCACATTGGGAAGAAACTGTTGCTCTCCTTTGCAGCCCATCTGCTTTTTAAGACGAATAAACATATGGTAGGGCGAAACAAATGAATTGCCCTGGTTGTTCTACATTGCTGACTCCACACACCACTTCTTTCAGTGGTCTTGAGCAAAATTTCCTAACAACCTGATCTTCAAAATTTTCTCTCAGCAAATCCCCCCCCCCCCGCTATAAACAGGTACAAGACCACCACCACGTATGGGATGGGGAGCTTATGGTCATTTGGAGGCTGTTGGGCTCCAACTCCCATCAGCCCCAGTCAGCGTGGCCGATGGTCGGGGATAATGGGAGTTGTAGTCTGGCAGCATCTTAAGGGCCACAAGTTCCCCAGATGAGTTTAAAGTCCTAGTGATTTCCATGGGTTAAATAGGTGTTCAAATTTACCTCACTGATATGTGTTTAACATTGAATGGGATCAGACACAGTGAGATTTGCAGCACTGTAAGAACCTGAAGCCTCTGACAGTATGACTGGGAGTGGCCACCAAGACTATATAGCACTAGTCTCGAAAGACCTACATTGGCTCCCAGTACATTTCTGAGCACAATTCAAAATGTTGGTGCTGACCTTTAACACCCTAAGCGGCCTTGGCCCAGTATACCTGAAGGAGCTTCTTCACCCCCATCGTCCAGCCCGGACACTGAGGTCCAGCTCCGAGGGCCTTCTGTTGGTTCCCTCCCTGCAAGAAGCCAAGTTACAGAGGGCCTTCTTGGTAGTGGTGCCTGCCCTGTGGAACACCCTCCCAGCAGATGTCAAGGCAATAAGCAACTATTTTACTTTCAAAAGACAACTGAAGGCGGCCCTGTTTAGGGAAGTTTTCAATGTTTGAAGTTTTATTTTGTTTTTAGTCTTGTGTTGGGAGCTGCCCACAGTGGTTGGGGAAACCCAGCCAGATGGGGGGGGGGGGTATAGATGATGATGATGATGATGATGATGATGATGACTCCATCCTCTTTCACTGTTACATGTTCCGGATTATGATTCTAAGTGGTTATTAGATTTCCAGATATTGGGGCCTTGGGCAATACTGACCAGGAAGTTCTCTGGTGCAAGTGCCCTTGAAATGAACACATGCTTCTGGAAGGCCGTAGCTCAGTGGCAAAGCTTTGTGCTCAAGTCCAGCTTGCAGGCTTCCCATCAGCATCTGGGCGACGGCTGTGTGAACTAGAGGGGCCAGTGGCATGAATTTACAGGGCTTGTCTTAGGTTTGTATGCATGTTTAATTCAGGTAGGGCTGAAAAAGAAGACTCTTGTCTGGAACCCTGGAAAAACACTAGTGCAGTGGTGTAGCGTGGGGGGTGCAGGGGGGCCGGCTGCACCGGGCGCAACATCTGGGGGGGGGGCGCGCTTGCCGCCTCTGGAGTCGCCGAAGAGCCTCGGGCGCAGGCTGTAGCAGAGCCCCATGTCTCGCGGAACCGACGAGCTGTGCGCGCGTCCAGGCTGAAGGCGTCCGGCAGGCAGCGGCTCTCAGCGCTTGCCACGGTCCCCGCGCATCAGGACCGTGGAGGGCGCGCCAGGCAGCCCCTCCTCACAGCCCCGCCGCTGCCGCTGCTGCAGCTGCTGGGCCATGTTGCATTTTCCTTGTCTCTCTGCCCTCCTCCTCCTCCGGGCAAGTGGCGTCGTTTGGGCGGCAGCGCCAGCGGCAACTCGCCTCAGATCATCTGACACGGACCTGCCGCCGCCACCGCGGCTACCTTACCGTAAATACCCCAGCCCAGGCAGCAGCAAGAAGAAGCTGGCAGCGGCGGCAGGTTAGGGGTTAGGGGCGCAAATTACTTGCCTTGCCCCGGGTTAGGGGGCGCAAATTACTTGCCTTGCCCCGGGTGCTGACAACCCACGCTATGCCGCTGCACTAGCGGTTATGAGAACATTGAGCTAGAAGATGGGCCAATGATTCTACTCAGTATAAAGCAGTTTCCTTTTGAGGGTGCCATTTGAATTCCAAAATGCTTTGTGTCCTCCTAATTCTCTCTTGTATCCTTTCCAACAAGGCAACATCCTTTTTGGACTACGATGCCCAGAGATGAACACATAACTCAAAGCGGGATTCCCACCCCCCTTCTCCACGGTGCTAAGCAGAGCAGTGCTATCACCTCCCAAGAGCGGAGTCATCAGGGCAAGACTTGGGGGCAGGCGCACAGAGCCCCATTCACAGACTGAGCAGGAGGGCCCCGAAATGCAGCAGGCCTGCCTTACTACATCTGGAACTAAGTGGCGTAATACTACCACCTAAAGAGCCCCCTCCAAAGACCATTAAGTCCAGAGTCTAAAATTACCTTATTGCATCGCTGCTTTGCAGGCTGTGGAAACAACCCTTCCATTGATGCAACCTAAAATGGTGGCTCCATTAGCTTTTTGGACCGCAAGATCACATTTTACTTCATTATCCACCCGGACCTCCCCCTCCCAGCACTGCTATCTAGCCTAGTATTTCCCATCTTATATTTAAGCATTTTCTGCCCTTGTCTTCAGCAGACTATCTTCCCTCCGGTTACTTTTCTGCTGCCTTCTGTGTAAACTACAGCTTTTAAAAATCCACTTCAAGTGAGCTTTTAACAGGGGGTGGGGGGAGGGAGAGGAAGGACAACAGCCAGATGGACGGAGTATAATTAATAAATTATTATTATTACTACTACTGCTATCTAGTTTACCTTTCTATTAACCATGGCTTGAAACAGACAATTAAAATGGGCACAAGATGTCGGTCATAACATCATGTTTGTTGACTGGGAACAGTTGTGGACCACCGGTATGAAATTCACGGCATGTAATGCCTTAAGAGAGAATATTATGAAAATGATATATAGGTGGTACATGACCCCAGTCAAACTTGCAAAAATCTACCATTTGCCCGATAACAAATGTTGGAAATGCAAAGAAACTGAAGGGACATTCTTTCACCTTTGGTGGACGTGCCCAAGGATTAAGGCTTTCTGGGAAATGATATATAATGAACTGAAAAAGGTATTTAAGTATACCTTCTTGAAGAAACCAGAGGCCTTTCTCCTGGGTATGGTCGGCCAATTGGTGCCAAAGAAGGACAGAACTTTCTTTATGTATGCTACAGCAGCAGCAAGAGTACTCATTGCAAAGCATTGGAAGACGCAAGATCTACCCACCTTGGAAGAATGGCAGATGCAAGTAATAGACTATATGGAACTGGCTGAAATGACCGGCAGAATTCGAGATCAAGGAGAAGAGCAGGTGGAAGAGAACTGGAAGAAGTTTAAACTTTACTTACAAAAACACTGTAAAATTTTTGAATGTTGAGGACATTGAAAAGGAAAAGAAGGGGTTCTAGTGATAAAGTTAAACAAGAGTACAAAGGGAGGGACTAAGAATGAAAATGAATAAGAATGATCTTGCTGAACTAATTACTACATAGAATACAAGATCGGGAGGCAAGTGGAAGGAAGGAAAATAAGGTTTTGAAGGTTATAATTGGAATGAGTTTTTTTATATATGCTAAAATCCTCTTTTTCTTTTCTATTTTTGTATATGATCTTTTTTCTTTTTTTCTTTTGTAATGTTTGCTTTTTCATGCTTTTTGTGTAAAACTCAATAAAATATTATATAAATAAAAAAATAAAAAAATGATACAGACAATTAAATGTTTCCCAAAACAGGCACAACCCCCCCCCCCCAAACCTAGTCAGAGTTCTACGTGCTAAGGGTTTATAATTCGAGGCATGAGCTCATCCAACCAACCAATCCACCCTCTTTTCTATGATGACGGCGTTCACCCAAAGGTCAATTCGACCATTATTAGTTCATCCCCCGTTTAATGGCGTGGATCTCGCCTACCACTAGATGGCGCATTGACAAAGAAAACAGAGCAAACTTTCGGGCGCCTGATCTGTCCCTTCCTGGACTACCTGGCCAGTTTTTGTTTTGTTTTAATCCCACGTGGGATTTCTCTTCGGTGGCGGAAGCCGTGATCGCCCCACACCTCACACTCTCCGGCAAAATTTGGGGTTTGGATTGTCGCCTGAAATAAATTTGTATTGGGAGAGGGGGAGGGGGGGTAGAATAAATTTATACCCTCCCGCGCGCATAAGATATATAAATATATATTGGACAGCGTTTAATGCACGTGGGACGAGCGGGTCGTGGTCGCCCACTGTCCCCCTCCGAAGAAGGTGGCTCCTTTCCGAGGAGACGGGAGCGCGGGGCGGGGTGGGCGGGGGACCGACCTGCCGTTTCATAAGCCTCCTGTTTTGGAATGTGGATTTCTACTGTAGTAAACAGCTCGTATTGCCCTCGAGGGATACAGCACCGCGCTCGGGCGTTTTGTCAGATCAGTGGAATTAAAAGTATTTGCAAATTGCTTTTCTACTCATAACTCTGTCAAATGTGCTAAGTGATATTTCGGATCACCTGTTTGTACAGGGCACATGAGACGACAGCAGCAGCGCTCTTTTTTCATGCCTTTTACGTTTATTATGATTGTTCTAGTATCACCGGCACCATCACGATGATGATTATTATTGAAACCCAAAGCTGCGCCGTTTCCAGCACCGCCACCACACCCCTGCTGTTATCATTGGACGAGTCCTCCCTTGTGCGAGTGTGATAAGGGGATCATAATAAAACCGTCACCCCACCCGCGGCCCCCCAGCAGTGTCAAGTCCCGCTGTTAGGATCACACAAAAGCCCTCTGCAACAAAGCTGGCGTGTGTGTAAGGGGGAAATCCCACGAGGCAGGTGCTCAAGGCACCAACTGGGCGAAGGCTGCCAGGCCATGGGTGGGGGGCAAGGCAGAGGGGCAAGATCCAGGTTGGAGGAGGAGGAGAGATCCCGCAGCACATGGAATCCAGAGGAGAATGTGCCCTCACTCGGAATCGTCTCTCCCTCCAGACCTTCGCTCGGCACTTTCTCTCGACTGGGAAGGGGAGAGGTGGAGGATGAAGGAACCAAGCAACTCAAAAGCACCCAGCAACAATCCCCCCCCCCCCTTGCCTCCCCTGGGCCTTGCCACACACAACGCCCCCCACCCCCGTTGAAGCTGCAGGGCACCTGCCTGAGCACGGGGTGAGCAGCTCAGCCTCCTCCCGCCCCTCTTTCGTCCCGGAATAAATCGATCCAAAAGAAGTGGCGGCGCGAGCGGGGAGGGGCGCGGGGTGGAAGGGAAGCCAAGCATATAGGCAAAAGTGGCGAGGCAACAATGGTCTTTTTCTTTCGGGGGCTGCTGTCTGAGAGTCTAGCCTCGCCGTCAATAGCGGCCGATAGGATCTAAATTGTCCTGGGCTCGAGGCTTTCGCTACTGGTGCTGAACAAAACAGAGATCTATTTCCTCGGCAGCCTCTTGCTGCCCCTGCCGCCGATGGAGCGTCCCCCCTCCCTCCTCGCTATCCCGTTTAGCTGGGAGATGTTGCTCCTGCTGGGGCGGAGAGGCGAGGGTGGTGGCTTCTGCGTCTGGGGCAGTCGGCTCATCCCGAGGCAGACACAAAACAAACACGCCGGGGGGGGGGGGGCTGGATGGAAGGAAAGGAAGTTGGGTAGGCACTTCAGAAAACCCCTCTGGAGAATAAAAGGGCAATCAGCTGAATAGCTCAGTTGGCTAGAGCGTGGCACTGATAACACTGGGGTTGCAGGTTCGATCCCCGCAAGGGAGAGTTGCATATTCCTGCTTTGCAGGGGGTTGGACTAGATGATCCTCAGGGTCCCTTCCAACTCGGTGATTCTGTGAGTCTTATTTAGGGATCGGTATGTCAAGCACCCTGTCAGACCCAAGGGGAACGTAGGCTCCGATCCTGTCCCCTCCGTCCCCCTTGACTTGGGAACCAGCCCCAAGGAACTGCGCGGGTCCTGCTTTGGGCTAGACAGGTGTGGGGCGCCGAGGTGTGTGCTGCGGGCCAAGCGCGCTCCTGCGCGCACGACCCCTCCCCACGCGCGCCAGCAGCTCCCTCCCTGACAGCGCGCGAAATCATCGATCAGGTTTGGGGACGGGGGAGGCGGAAAAAAAACACACGCGCCGACCTGAACGGGCAGAGAGGAAAAACAGGAGCAACGAGGGAAGCGGAGCGTCAGAACAGGGAGGCGAGGGAACCGAGTAAGAAGCGGCGGCTGCCCTGACTAGCCTCTCTGTCAAGGGAGCCTTCCCAATCGAACCAAGTGGGAATTGATCAGGAATTGATCCTGCGCTCCGGACTGCCATTCAAATCGCGGGAGCTTTGCCTGCTGTAAACCCTCCTTCTTTCAGCGGGGTGGGGGAGAAGCCCGTCAGCTCCTGGAGGGATTTCTCCCCTCTTTTGGCAAACAGGTGATCTCTTTCCGCGTGCGATTCTTTATTCCCACCCCCTCCTCCCGCCGTCCCGTTTCGCCCCCATCCCAAACCGTACACTTCTTTCCCTTCCCACCCCCCACCCGGGCTGGACTACTCCCTCCTTTGGAGAACACGCCCAAGTAGGCTGAAGAAGAGAGAGAGAGAGAGAGATACACAGAGAGAGAGAGAGAGAGAGAGAGAGAGAGAGAGAGAGAGAGAGAGAGAGAGAGAGAGAGAGAGAGATAGTAACATTGAACCTGAGGGGAAATCCTCCAGAGCTGCTGCGCGCTGCGAGAGGGAGAGAGATTATTGGAGCCTATACATGTGGTGTGGGGTGTTCTCTCCCCCCACCTCTCCCCTTCTTCTCTCCCCCCAGCGCGCTCTAAAGTGTTACGTGTGACAGGCATACAAATCCGGGATAGAGAAGGAGTGAAGGGAGAGAGAGAGAGACCCAGCCGAGAGGGCGATGGTGATTGTCTCTTGGGATTTACAAACACCCACCGCTCGCTCCGGGTGGCTCCGATCTCAGGAGGGCTGGACTGTTTTGTCTGCACTACTTTGACCTGGCGTTGCACTGTCTGAGGCACCGAGAAGTTAACCAGCGCGCAAAGAGTGTGAGGGAGGAATTACTACTACTATTACTGCTGCTGCTGCTTTTATTATTATTATTATTATAAGAAAAAAAAGAAGACATAATTTCGCATGTTGATCTGAAACCCAACAACCAACGAGGAATATGAACAGGAAAACCAGGCGCTGGATATTCCACATCTTTCTGAGCCTAGGGATTGTCTATATCAAAATTGGGTAAGTCGCCGCCCCCCGTCTCCCCCCCCCCTTAAACGCAAACACATCGTGCCAAACCTGCCCGGACCTGTTAGCATTCAACTGGCGGGGGTGGGGGGGGAGTTGAGTCTGCAAGCGGTTCTTCCCTTTTATTTAAAGCCAGGGTAAGAATATGATTTCTGCTGCTGTTGTTCCCACATTATATTCTAAGTGTGTGGCTCGCTGGGGGGGGGGGGGGCGTGTTGGGGAGAGAGAAAGCACTTGCTGTGGATGCGCGAGAGGCATGACCAGAATGGCAAGAGGCGGCGGGGAGATCTCCGCTGCTGCCGAGGGCTGGATCTCCGCTGCCCGCTGAAATCCACCCAGGCTTTGCTTTCTAATGCGCGGCGAGGAGCGCTTGAATGAGCTCAGGCGAGACAGGCAGAGAGAGCGCGCGCTACCTGCTTCAGCCTCCCTCTTTTCTTGGGCAGACCCAGCCTTTCTCAGAGCAAATTTATTTAAAGTGTTTATATTTGGGGTGGGGGCTAGGGTGAGTTGGCTGGGTTCAAAACCTCCGCCTGATCCCGGATCGATGGGTTACGTGGGGAAAGAAAGCAAACGCGCTCTGCACATGCTCGGCAGCACGATATCTTCCAGGGCTGGAAGACAAGTTCCGGAGCTAAGTTTGTGAACTTCGTCCGCGTTTTGGGATTCCCTTGAGATCCTAAATCCCTCCGGCCCAGGACAAACTCCGGTCGCGCAAACTCTTTGTTCAGCCCTTTCTCGGGACCACTGGCCTGTGGGATCGCAGACACCCCAACTCCTATGTCAACACCACCGTCAGCGCAAAAAGTCGGCGCTGCTGCAGCCCGCCGCTTGGTACCACGCAGAAAGTGATGCCTAGGAGGACGCGCGATCCTAAGCAGACGGACCTGCAGACGGGTCTCATTCATTACATCGGAACTTGCTTCCGAATGCTGAGGGCTCTTAGCGCGCAGGTTGACGCAGGGCAGTCGCGTTCCCCCAATCCGGACAGCGCGCCTGAGATATGGTATTTGTATTCAAAGAACCACGGAAATGACGTACAGTTCAGATCTGGCTTATGAGCTGGTGAGAGTTAGCCCATTACTGGATTCTCAGGTAGGTTTGGCCCTACTTGGAAACTAGTAGGTGCTTTATACCCGTGAGTGTGTCTAACTGCACGTGAGTGCGCGCGCGCGCGCGCCAAGCTACACACGACAGGCTCCCCAACGCAGCGCTCACGGGCACTTTGCGAGATGATGTTGGAAGGCGTGTGCGAGCAAGGCCGCTCGGGTGGGGAGCTTAGTTTCTAGACAGAAACGCGCCGTTTCAAACGGTGAAAGCTTCTTGATCCCGAGTCTGTGCGCTTTAATTTATATATCAGGAAGTTGGATTGCGCTCTGGGAAAAGCCCACGTGCTCCTCCTTATCCCTGTTTAACACTCTTATCTCCCGAGATCTCGATCTAATTATTGACCCAAATCGCTCCTTTGACTCTTTTCACCCGCAGGCTCCCCGGGGGACTGCTGGGGCGGGCAAGGCAAGCCGAGCCGCGTCGGGCTTGTCTTGGCCACGGGCTGGTTGAGCAAAATGATGTTTTCGGTTCTGCTCGAGTATGTGCCGCAACCTGCCAGTTGACATTAGCAAACAGCACCCGGAAGGGTTGGAGCGAAAATGCTACGTGAAAATGCCTGGGAGAGAGAAAAGGGAGACGGGCACGTTCGCTCTGGTTCGACGCCCCTTACTTAACCCGTGTGTGTATGTGTTGGTTTTTGGGGGGCTGGAGGCGGAAGGAGAGGGAATCGTACTAAACAAACTGTTAAGCGTTTAGCTTGGTGAAAAGTTAACACTGTGTGGCATCAGCTGCTGCCACGTTTCGAAGGGCAGACCAGGGGCTGAAGAGGGCTTTAAAGGCATCCACGTAGTACTTAGAAGCTGGAAAGACCTGCCACATCTGGCTCCTTCAGAAGGCGTGTTTAAACGACCGACTGTGACCCAGACCTGGTCTGCTGCCGAGCTCCTTCCAGCCTCCACCTTCTCTCTCTCCTTTTCTCGTCCTAGGGGCTTCTCCTCCGTCGTGGCTCTGGGGGCCAGCATCATCTGCAACAAGATCCCGGGCCTAGCTCCTCGACAGAGGGCGATCTGTCAGAGCAGGCCCGATGCCATCATAGTGATCGGAGAAGGCTCCCAAATGGGCATCAACGAGTGCCAGTTTCAGTTCCGCAATGGACGGTGGAATTGCTCCGCCCTGGGCGAGAGGACGGTCTTTGGAAAAGAGCTGAAAGTGGGTATGTTACCACTTTACTATAAAAGCTGTGGCAAGGTGGAGCCTCGAGTCCACCGAAGAGTTACCAAAAGAAATGTGTGTGTGTGTGATAGGCAAAGGGTGTGATGGCATCTGCAGGAGGCTGCTTAGGAGAACTGGCTTCAGCAGGATATGCAAAGCCCTGGTGTATACTCATCCTCACTAGGTATATAGCCGTTACTCCACTCATAGGCCTACTCCCCTGTGGGAGGCAGTATGCCTCTGCCTACCAGTTGCTGCAAATCACAAGTGGGGAGAGAGGGTGCTGTTGCACTCAGGTCCTGCTTGCAGAGGTGGAATTAGGGGAACACGGCTGGTTCGCTTGCACTGGGTGTGGAGCTTCTGGGGCGCCCCAGGGGATGCCACAACTATGATTTAGAATGGAGCATGAGAGGCGGGGAGGGGCACTGAATTTTGGCGCCGCTGAACTCTTGAGACCCCAAGGTCCCCCACTGCTGCTTGAAGGCTTCTCATATGCCTTTGGTTAGCCACAATGAGAACAGGATGTCAGACAGCAGTGGATTGTGTGGTGGGGCAATTCCAAATACTTGACCTCTAGTCAGCTGCATCAGTGCTGTTTACTGGGTGGTAGAGGGCAAGGCAGTGGTGAGGTCAGCAGGGTGCAAATGGAGCAGCAGAGCCAATCCAGCCCTCCTATTGGTGCATTTGCACTGCACCAAACTCCCTGCTGCCTCACCCCTCCCGCTCTAACTTCCAGTAAGCAGCAGCAAGTGACCTACTGGAGGTCAGGTGAGTAATAGCACCTCACCCCACTGTCTGTCTGTGTTTGTTGGATTATATAAAACTCTGGCCTGATCAGTGGGGTTTTCGTTATGTTTTTATGTTATCCACGCCCCCCCAACCCCCACACATACCACAACTGTTTCTACTGTAAGGCTGCAACCCTCAATACACTTCCTAAGAAATGTCTAATTGAAATCCAGATTTGTTTAGGATTGGGTTTCAAGTCTAAACCCAGTTACTAGGGAATAGGTTTCCCTGGACTCAGTGGGGCTTACTTCTGAGTTAAGATGCCCAACAGCATGCTATTTAGGCCTTTCAACCCATAGCACAAGAATATGCTCTTAAGTCTGTTTCATAGTTTATTGTGCAATGTGCAAATATGGTGCATGTGGGATGGAAAGCCATTTTTAAAAGTTGAGGTGGTTTCCAGTGTGTGTCTAGGTTTTACAATCATGTTTCAGAGCTGTTTAAGGTGGCAGTAGGAAAGGTGTAAACTCTGGATGTGAAAACGCAAGAAAACACTCTTGCACATGAGCTGTCAGAGAGCCTCCCATGCATTACTGTACAGTATATGGGAGAATGTTGATGAAATGTGGGGGATAACTCTTAAAATCAAATGTTCATTCTAGCAAATACAGCTTTTACGTTTGCATTACCAAAACTGGTTTCAGACTGTGGTGTGGAAATGCTCTCAACCCCGTGATCATGTAAAGTGGATTAACTGCTTTTTGACACTCTTTAAATCAGGAGGCAAGGTGGTTAAAGGGTGACAAAAGTGTGGATTGTCTTGGCAGAACTGATTTTGGTCTAATTAGCACATTATACAGTAGTGTGGTCTAAGACAGGTCCTACACATCTGAGAAGTTCACTTAGCTTCTTAACTATTCTACTTTTCTGGGCTTACAAAGACATCTGTTCCAACTATTCTTCCAACTCAGAAGTATTTGAGAATAACATTTGATGGTGACTAGGAATGGTTTCTACTGTGGCAGTGATTCCTGAACCATGGTTCAGCAGTCTGGACCCACCAATGAGCTGTGGAAACCATAGCTGTCAACGTTTCCTTTTTTAAAAGGGAAATTCCCTTATTCTGAATAGGATTCCTCGCAAGAAAAGGGAAAAGCTGACAGCTATGGTGGAAACATGGTATGTGGGCTCACTGTATCTGGAAGGGGTTATGTTTCCAGGGTGTCAAAACTAGGTTCAGGTTAGAGCTTCACTGTTATATTTAGGCTTGGAATAAAGAGGAAGAGCCTAGATAATCACAATTTGGGAACCATAGTGTGTGGCTTAAAAAACACAGAGCCACTGTCATTCTTTTTAATCAATGAACGGCAATAATAATATCATCATTGATGATTGATTACATCAATTTCCCTGCAGTTATGGTTTTTTTCTTACTGATTTTTACATATAGAATCACAGAATTGTAGAGTTGGAAGGGACCATGAGGGTCATCTAGTCCTACCCCCTGCAATGCAGGGAACTTTGTTCCCAATGTGGGGCTTGAACCCATGACCCTGAGATTAAGAATCTCATGCTCTACTGACTGAGCTATCCAGAAATGTGAACTAGATCAGAATAATATACACATTCCATGCTGAGCTCTCAGATGTGGGGTATCTGTGTTTTATTGTTTGATTATTGCGCCACGGATAATAGCAGTTTGTTTTGGACTGTGGTCAATCACTTTTGCGTTGCATTTGAAATTCAGCTGTTTTATTCATTGTTAGTTTATTTACTCAAAAATGTCCTAGCAATTCACACATATGGTATATAAGGATGCACACATATGGTATATAAGGATGTGCCTTGATGCTATCGTGTTTGGATAAATCAGTAATCAAAATCGGAGAAATAAATAATACAAACTGAATGTCTTCCACAACAATTAACAATAAAAACAAAAACAAATTAACATTATTAATATGTTATTTTTGTGCTTGTATAACAAAGCTCCCTTGGGGGTGCATCTGAGGTAAGGAGTTATTTGTCAGAAGTTGTGTTGCTTTCTCTCCAAATGTGCAATGTAATAACTATCTTGCTATCCATGATTTTCATCCACTTTTCTCTCACGTAAGTGTAATAGACAGCAAGCCCAACAATATTGACTGGGAGCCCCTATAAGCACATGGTTAAATATTGACTTTGCTTTTATAGAAATTTTATAGCCACCACCCACACAGTTTAGTCCTGTGAAAAATGTGATTTCATGATGGCTTTGCTCTGGCTGAAACTTTTAGCGTTCAGTCACTGCACCAAGCCATTTCTGAATACAGTGAGACACATTAAGGGCAGAGTTCCAGGCCTGTGATTGTAAGGTACTTTTAATCCGCCATCAAAACTGTAGCACATAATGACACAAATTCCGCTTTCAGAGGCGGCATGCAGGCACCTATGACTCCAGACCTGTGGATTGCTGGAATGGAGCCAGTCAAAGTTCAGAGATTCTTGAGGAGAAAGAGCATTGACGGAGTCCTGCGGCAGCCTAAGGGGCTTGTGAATGAGGAGGCTGGTATGCTCAAGGGACATCTGGACTCTTTATTTGTCAGGAGTGGTTATCCAACCCCATTTAATCTTAATCCACCAGTGTTTAGCTGTGAATCAAAACCAATGCAGTCGAGAGAGCAACCTTGAACATTTATAGTCTACCTTTTCCTTCAAGGACCTCAGCGGGGTACACATGGTCCTCCCCGCTCCCCATTTCATCCTCAGAACAATCCTGTGAGATAAGTTAGGCTGAGAGGCAGTGACAGGCATAAAGGTCGCCCAGTGAGATTCATGGCTGAGTGGGGATTTGAAACCCAGGTACCCCAGGCCCTTCTCCAACACTTTAATCCAGGCATAGGCAAACTCAGCCCTCCAGATGTTTTGGGACTACAATTCCCATCATCCCTGACCACTGGTCCTGTTAGCTAGGGATCATGGGAGTTGTAGTCCCAGAAGATCTGGAGGGCCGAGGTTGAGGAAGCCTGCTTTAATCACTACATTGGCTGATGTCCTAATGCTTATTTTTTCCTCCACGTTCAATTTAGTCAGATAGCAAGATATTTCTTCTTAAAATGCTCCAAATGTCAATGGAATGGTGGGATCTCTCTGCAACGCAGGCACTGCCTTTCAAGCTGTTCATTCAACAGCAGATACACAGAATATGAGGAGGGAGAATATTGGGAAAGGGAGGGAGCTTCAGTGGTGTTGGTCTAAACTTATTGTCATATTTTAAGGACAATTATCTTCAGAATAATAGTAATAAGCAGGTTAGTTATGCTGGCCACATGACCTGGAAAGCTGTCTGCGGACAAACACCGGCTCCCTCGGCCTGAATGCAGAGATGAGCGCCATACCCTATAGTCTAATTTGGCTGGACCTAACCATCCAGGGATCCTTTTCCGTTGTTTTTAACAGCAACAACAACAAATTATTTGTATGCTGCCCACCTGACTGGGTCACCCCAGCCACACTGGATGGCTTCCAATAAATCAAAACACAGGGGCAATGGGCAGAGGATTATGGTCCCTTGTACTTCAGACCACGTGTGCTTACTCATATGTCCGTGGTTAGCTCACTGGTTCTAAACAGAGAGTGACATTTATTTCATAAAATTTATACACCGCTTGTTTGTAAAACAAACAAACAAACAAACAAAAACAAACAAACCTTGAAGATAATACAGTAAATCAAGGAAAAACACAACCCTACTTTAAAATATGGAGGACTTTAAACACTAAAAACAGATTATATAAACAATTGAATGGGTCTCTGTTTTAAGGAAGCCTTGGCAGGGACCTTAAAGGTAATCTGGAGTAGGCCCTTACAAGAAATTGACATCATCATCATCATCATCATCCTTCCTCCTTCTCCTCCTCCTCCTTGCAAACCTGAGTTTCTTCAAGAGCCAGTCTGGTTGTCTGCCATCCTCAAGATCTGTCCTCACACCCACTGACATCTGACAAGAACTAGGAGTGTGCTGTGCTATGAGTTTGCCTGGGACACACAAGCACAGATGCACACAAGTATGTGCACAAAGTCATACATACAAATAGTATTTGTACCTGCTGGCCCTTAAAATTTCCCCTTGCTTCATTCATTCTGCCATTCTTATCTGTTCCCAGTTTATCCTCTCAGCAGTTTCACAGACGTGCTTTTAGAAGAGGCATATATACTCAGTAAGCTTTCCGATCTCTTTAAGAATGGCACCTAATGTACAACATGCCACTGCCCACCTCCGTTGCTGTTGGTCCCACCCAATGCATCTTTACTTAGAAGCCAGTCCAGCCAGTCCAGCAGGGCTCATTCTCATAGGATTTCTGCTTTGGACACATCCAAAAAACACCACTTGCAGATCTGACTTTCCAGTGGTTTTCTGTGCTGAGCTACAAAAGCCACTTCTGCCTCAGGGGAGTTTTGAAACGAAACATGCTGGGAGTTCAGAGAATGCCGCTGCTGAAGAGGCAGAGGCTGGGGAAACCCAGGTCCACAGATTGGTCTGTCAGGCTCACGCTTGCTTGGAAGTCCACCTAAATTGGATAGGAATCCTGTGACTTGACTTGAGTTGAATCTGGGCCAAGTGAAAGCAAATGCACTGGGCAGCTCTTCTGACTTACTATTGTTTATTCAATTTATATCCCACCCTTCCTCTTGAAAGAGGCCAGGGCAGCGTGGAAGGAAGTAGCTTCGTTGAGGTTGGAGATGGAAATGGGAATAGTTTGAAAAAGATTTGGAAGTAGTTTGAGAAAGGCTTCACTTCCCATGGTACACACACACAAACACTTTTTGTCGTAATGTCGCTTCTGGTCAAGCAGGGTTGGCTGGTGTTTGAAACAACATAAAAATGTTGCAAAACCTGTTTGCAAATGGTGAAAGTGCAGGGTATCCCAAGCACGCAGGCGCCTATGGGCAGACCACCCCTATGCATGCAAACCATGAGCAGGGGTCCTCTTTTTGAATTACCTTAAACTCTTCTACAGCATGCCACCTTCCAAACCTATTGCATCTGTCTCCAGCTTAGTTGCTGAACGGGATCTTCTGGCACACTCAAGCTCAAAATCCCGGGCTGTTCTTGGGCACCCAAGCCATGCAGGTGCCAGGATCACAATTCATTAACTCCCTGCAAGTTCACAACACTTAGCAGCACTTTCTCAGATTCAAACCTGGCAACTGTCCTCGTTCGTGCCTTACCCTGACGCTGAAGAGTTGGATGGCTGCCCTTGAAGGCTTGTTTGAAAGTTGAGTCATTGCTTACAGAGGCCCTCCAGGCAGGCACGCTTGGTGCGACAATGCAGCAGGCAGACCAGGTAGCTGGCGAGGCTGTCAAAATTAAAGGGATCTCTTCCTCGATGGCATCAGTGGGCGAGCAGGATCCCTTATGCAACCTCAAACATGGATGGCTTTCAGGAGAAACTGAGAGTGTTCTCCAAAACCCACTGAAGATTATAAAGGGATCTGAGGTGCTCATCAGTTTGTTCATGTTCTGTCATATCTGAAATGGCAAAAAGCATTGAGCTTGCTCTACTGATTGACGGCGGAGCATGAAGCATATTATACCAGTGTTGTGATGCCTGCATTAGCCTACTGGGCATAATTCAATGTGCTTCCTTGATTATAATCAAGAGAATCCTACAGCAGTGTTTCAAGGCTACATTCTTATGTCCCATCGTAGGTCGCAGGATAATTTTGTTTGATCCCCTTTTTAAAGTGAACTGACTTCATTTGTACCTCTCAGACTAATACACAGTTAATGCAATTATCCTTTGGAGTTCATAGGTTTTTTAATTTATTGAACCAGGTTGGAGGGACCTGTGCCCCTCCCGATGTTGCTAGACGCCATCATCCCCGCCAACAGGCCAGGTTTGCAGAGGCTGGTGGGAAATGGAGCTCAGCAACATCTGGAGAGCTGC
The DNA here is from genome assembly GCF_964106915.1 of Podarcis gaigeae. Lineage (NCBI taxonomy): Eukaryota > Metazoa > Chordata > Lepidosauria > Squamata > Lacertidae > Podarcis > Podarcis gaigeae. The sequence continues at coordinate 80,686,143 of NC_139679.1, read as the reverse complement.
AGGTTTCTGACTCCTGTATGATAACAGTAATATAACAAAATGCTTTTAATAATAGTACTTTAGATGAAAAAACATTTAAAAATGAGATAAAATACACATTTTAAATATGCATCTTTTAAATACAGATGGCCATATGGATTCAGACTTTGTTTAGGCAGACTGATGTAAACCTGGGAAGGAAGGGTGCACGAACACGCGTGAAACTGAAATATTTATTTATTAATTGAATTGGTATCCTGCCCTTCTCCCAAAGGAGCCCAATTCAAAAAGTTAAAACAGTACAATTAAAAATAAAAACATTTAAAAAACATTGGGGGGGGGATCTAAAACATTTAGGTAAAGGTAAAGGACCCCTGGACAGTTAAGTCCAGTCAAAGGTGACTATGGGGTTGTGGCACTCATCTCGCTTTCAGGCCGAGGGAGCTAACGTTTGACCACAGACAGCTTTCCGGGTCATGTGGTCAGCATGACTAAACTGCTTCTGGTGCAACGAAATACCGTGACGTAAGCTAGAGCACATGGAAACGCCATTTACCTTTCCACCACAGCGGTACCTATTTATTTGCTTGCACTGGTGTGCTTTCGAACTGCTAGGTTGGCAGGAGCTGAGACAGAGCAACGGGAGCTCACTCAGTCCTGGGGATTCGAACCGCTGACCTTCTGACCGGCAAGCCCAAGAGGCTCAGTGGTTTAGACCACAGCGTCACCCGCATCAAAAACATTCACAAAGATTTAGAATACCTAAAAACATTTAACACATTTACTTGGCCTGCCAAGGGTTCAGATTTGATCCACAAAGTAATTTCTCCCAAACCACACCCCCATGCCCCACACCTGATGCCACATGTGATGTCAGGTGTGAGGCAGGTAGAGATGCAATTGCCAATGCACATCTGGGAGTCTTAAAGTGCAGTCCCAATTCTGCACTGGCAAGGGAAAGTAAACTTCGGTTCAAGGGCCCATGAGGAGGATTTCCCCCCACAAAGTGTGTGTGTTGCAATTGAGAAAGGAAGGATTCGATTTATCTGCAATTTTTCTCACAGATGTTCCATTGAAATGCATGGGAGTTTCACATGAGCATGGTGTCTTTTGCAGCTTCCATTCATTGCTGTCAGACTTGCAGATAACTTCCCAGTACAGAAGTGGCCCCAATGCCTCTAATATGCTCAACTGTGGGCTAGTTTGTATACATTAGGGATGGACAAATCTGTCAGTTTCTCATTTTCCCAATCTTAAATTCAGTTCTCCACATTTCCATCCCAATTTGTTATAAAAATATATCCTCATAAAACTGTATCCACACTTTAGTGCAAGTTGCTCCTACAAACATATTTTTATATGCAGTTTCGCTTAACACAAACATTTTCCAAGCAATTTCTCCTAATGCAATGCACGTTTGCATGCTATTTTTTACTGAAGTATGCATTTTGATGCACATTTTACCCCAGGGTATGCATTTTTGTACACATTACTTGGCTGGTGAATTGCATTACAAAATTCAGAGATGGGCAAATTTCAAAGGATGACTGTGTTTTGGTCCCCATATTGTTTGTGATTAGTTATGTTCATCCTTAAATGCAAACTGAATCAAATTTTCCCCATCCCTAAATTAAAGTCAAAGGGGTTTTTTTTATTTAAAAAGTGTGCTTGTGTCAGTTTCAGCATTTGCTGTATCGCTTTAGTTCCTCCAGTTCTGACCTTATCAGTGCCACTTAACTATGATTAAAAAAAGAACTATGAACATTACCTAATGTGTGTAGATTGATTGTTTTTCTTAGTCTAGCTGTTTCAGGAGGCTACAGGAAACCAGCGGTCTACCACTCCAATTTTCAATAAAGCCATTAGAGAAGCACAAATGTTCAGTGATTTCACTGAGACTCTAAAGTAACCCAAGATGAAATCAGACAAACAACAATGAAAAGATTTTACTGCATTGTATCGCTGTAATACCATTATTCTGTTCTATTACTGCAACAAATGTGTAGGTATCCTAATCACATTGAATAATATTTTGCTCTTGAGTTTGGGAAGATGCACCAACATAACCTGTATGCTAATAGAAGCTGTGTGTATATATATCGTCGAAGGCAGGTCACCTTGAATACAAATGGTACATATTTCCTAAGCATCTTTCCTTGAAAGTAAGCTCTACTGGCTTCATTTCAATCTATTTTATAATATGAGCAGATTTGAGAGAGGAAAGAGAGAGAAATGTTTCTCATTTCTTGTTGCTGGAACAATTCTGATACTCCCAATGGAAGTTGTAAGTTCAGTGTAGATAAAAAGAAAACACACATAATTAAATTAAAGGATTCACTAGAAATGGTAAACTCCAAAAGCTTAAAGTGTTTTAAAAGGGGAAGGGGGAAGGATTGGATAAATTAAGGGAGAATAGTCCTATTAACAGTTACTAGTCATGATACTTAAATGGAACACCCTTTTTCTGAACCCATATACTACTGGGAATCAGTTGCTGGTAACATAGAAGGTGGAAAGAGCATCACTTTTATGTTCTCCCTTGCTTATGAACATCCAAAAATATCAGGTCAGCTCCTTCTGGAAACGCTGGAGTAAGACTGCAAGGAAGCAACCTCTGTTGAACTCAATAGGGCTTAGTTCCAATTATATATCTATAGGACTGCACTGTGAATGGGGATTCAGTACCATCCCTGTTGCACAAGAGGGCAAAGTGATCTACTTTGAATACTGAAACACTGCTGATCATATAAAAATGTGTATTGCATATGAATGGGTGGGTCAGTTTATTTCTCACCGGTGTCCATTTCACATGTATTCATTCATAAATCCATTTCCCATCCATCTATGAAAATTACATTTTTTAACCAATTCAGTTCAAACAAACAAAATGAGCATAGCTGATAAGATACATCAGTTTGATTCCTTTTAACATAGCCTTCCAGATAAGTCTATCCCTAGATCTAAGTATGGATTACAAGATACACACATTTTTTAAATCAGGCTAAGCAAAGCAAATCCTAAAATCTTACCTGCATCTGAAAAGTTAGTATCAGGGCAAAGGAGATGCTCTACCCAGGAAAGGTAGAGAATATGCTTTGCATGCAGAAGGTCCCACATTTAATCCCTGACATCAACTTCAGTTTAAAAAAGGATCAGGAAGCAGATGGTGAATAAGGCTCCAATCTGAGATCCCAAAGAACAGCTACTATTCAGAGTAGACTCGTATAGAATTGTAGAGTTGGAAGGGACTAGATGAGCAAATGGACTAAATGGACAAATGCTACCACCTAGAATAAGGTAGCTTCCTATGTTATACAGAATAATTCAGAAGCTGTTCTCAAGGAGATCAGCATGGGACTTAGAAGAGGATCTTTGATGTATGCTGGTCCCAGTACATTCAAGAATGAATGTAATCATGCTTTAGTCTTCTGGTGTGGTTCTCTTTGGGACCCAACCCTATAATTTGGTTTCACTGAAGGATGCTCAAGATCTAAGCAAGAATATCATTGATTGTAAGGTAATGCTCCTATAACACATAATGTCCTTGAACTCCAAAGATATTTTTAGACTGAGTCCAAATCCAGTTTAGCTGATGCACAGTGGCTATAGATGGTTTTGAATTCAAGTATTGAAGAATGTGGCTAGCTAAAACTGAAATCTAAGTGCGCACGCAACATCCTGGATCACAGCCTATCATCATCTGGTGAAATGTAATGTAATGTAAATCTTCACTCTTTCAATTTGCTCTTTTGGAAAAAGTGTTCATCAAAATATATGAGAAGACCAATACATATTTGTTGAACTAACAATGGATTAGATGTTCTCCTGTTGTAAAGGGCTCTGTGGGTTTTAAAGAAGCCGTACCAACTTGGTACAGGCAAGGATCTGGCCCAATTCATTAAAAGTCAATTTTAATGATATTATATCTTGAAATTTATACACTGAAATCCTTTCAGCGGAATACTAGATGATAATCCCATTACAATTTGAATGGACATGGACAACTAATTTTATTAGCATGCCTGACTGATGATGTGATCAAATGACTCATTTATTAAGAAAATCATAATTGTGCTTGTCACTCAGCATGGCAGAATTGCATGCCACTTTGGATGACTCACAAAATTGGCTTACCCACCAAAAGCTGATTGACTGGTATGAGAAACACTATTCCATATCTAAGGACGCCTGCGTAAAAGGAATTGTTGTCTCATTGACCCAAATACATGTCAGGGACATGTCAGGGGAGGTCATGGATCCACACCCCAAACAGGCCCTCCATGTAGCCCTGCTGCTGATATGGTTAATTCCCTCCCATTGCAGTCAATGGGAGGAGCAGAGATGCTTGGGGGGAAATAGGAAAAGGCAGATGTGTCCCACTTTACACCTGCCCCTTAGCTAGTCATCAGAGCTTAGGATGTGGCAGTAGTTCTGAAAGGATTCTCCCCTATTCAGCACCCACACACCCACAATAGGATTTATAGGTGCTGGGTTCTGCCCAACTTTGGGGCCCGCCGCCATGGCTGTGGGGAGGCCTACTGGGCCCCTCATAGTGAGGCCTGACGGGTTCTGGCCCCTCAAGATTGGGGGGGGGCTCAGCTCTATCCCAATATATTTTGGGAGTTGATGCCTATGATAGTATTGCTTTCCCACCTCCTTTCAGCCTGTTACTACTGTTTTAGTTAATTATAATACTAATAACAACAATAATAATACTATATTATTTATACCCCGCCCACCTGCTGGGTTTCCCCATGCACTCTGGGCAGCTCCCAACAGAATTAAAAACACGATAAAACATCAAACATTAAAAACTTCCCTAGACAGGGCTGCCTTTAGATGTCTTCTAAAAGTAAGATAGTTGTTTATTTCCTTGACATCTGTTGGGAGGGCGTTCCCCAGGGCGGGCGCCACCACCGAGAAGGCCCACTGTCTGGTTCCCTTAGTATCCCGCAGTTTACAAGTTTTCTGCTGCATTGTATTCTATTGTCATAGTTATCAAATTTTTAACTTTGTTTTCTTTTATGTTTTAAGGCATAACTGCCTTATGCATACCATGAATAAAATAGGACAGGGATACCTCGGGTTACATACGCTTCAGGTTACATACACTTCAGGTTACAGACTCCACTAACCCAGAAAGATTACCTCGGGTTAAGAACTTTGCTTCAGGATGAGAACAGAAATAGTGCTCCAGCGGCGCAGCGGCAGCAGGAGGCCCCATTAGCTAAAGTGGTGCTTCAGGTTAAGAACACTTTCAGGTTAAGAACGGACCTCTGGAACGAATTAAGTACTTAACCTGAGGTACCACTGTATTTTATTAGAAACCTCCATTGGGCCAATAGCCCTGGCATTGCCAAAGTCTAAGGTGGCTGCATGACCACTTCAGTGAACGTAATTTCAGAGACCAGATGCTGAGCTAGAAAGGGCTAGAATGGCACTTGCTCCATACAGTACTTTCAGTTTTAACTGGGGCTGCAGAATTTCCGCATATGTTGAGGTGCACTCAGGAAAGCACCTGATCGTTAAGGTATGATGCTGCGTTGTGACATGCTTTACTTTGACATGGGGTTTAAATGAGCAGAAGTGTAAAATGAGCCTTAGGCCAATACTGAAAGAATCTCAGTCAGAGATGCTCAGTGATTCAGTGAGTTGGGTTAGGATGTTAATGTCTCTGTGCTCATGCCACATTCTTTTCCAGTAGCCAACAACATCATAACTTGTTCATTAGTGAAAACAATATCTTCTGAGTCTAAAATTCTTTGCAAAAATGAAGCTATTTGGAAAACCCAAAGTAAGCTGAATTAGAGCAGGTCTACAAGACGGTCATTCCTTCTTCATGGGAAACCCTGAAAATTATAATTAAGTGTTTCTAATAATCATCTCAACAAACTACAATCCCCATGATTCTTTGGGAATAAAAAATAGTCTATGCTTGTACTTTGGATATGCCCCTAACATCCCCATTTACATCAGGGCAATATAACATTCATCTGATATTGTCTGTAAAGCAACATTTGGTCCTGGATTACTGTAAAGGAACTTTCAAAGATATGAAGGGAAATATTCCTAATGACTACTTTTGATATTTATTTTAGATGGGCTTGCAACTGCCTTCCCTTCTTTTCAATATGTTTCCTATCCTTATTTGGAACATAGTTTTTTAAAAAGTAGAATTTTAAAAGAGCCCCTCCACCTGCCTGCCAACCAAGGCCTTTAGCTACTGTTTTCAGAGGGCTATGAGTGGTGCATGATTTGACTAAATTTGATATGAGATTCAAGGCAAGGCAGACATGTAGATTTTATTAAGGAACCCCATACTTTACCTCCATAATTTGTGCATTGAGGGACGCAGGTGGCGCTGTGGGTTAAACCACAGAGCCTAGGACTTGCTGATCAGAAGGTTGGTGGTTTGAATCCCCGCGACAGGGTGAGTTCCCGTTGCTTGGTCCCTGCTCCTGCCAACCTAGCAGTTCGAAAGCACGTCAAAGTGCAAGTAGATAAACAGGTACCGCTCTGGCGGGAAGGTAAATGCTGTTTCCATGCGCTGCTCTGGTTCGCCAGAAGCGGCTTAGTCATGCTGGCCACATGACCCGGAAGCTGTATGCCGGCTCCCTCGGCCAATAAAGCGAGATGAGCGCCACAACCCCAGAGTCGGTCACGACTGAACCTAAAGGTCAGGGGTCCCTTTACCTTAATACGGGCAAGGACAAACAGATTAGGAAGAACCAAATATGTCTTGTATTCATCACAAAACTGAGACCCAGTCGGCACTCCATCCAATGAGACTGCAGAAATTTGCTGCAGGATGGCAAAACTGCCTCCTATATAGTGTGTCCTCCCTAAAAGAGGGCACATGTTGTGGTGAGACCTGGAGATTGACCTCTTGGTTGTGGGTGTGTCTATTGGACAGCCACAACACCTGATTGGTATGTCCTTCATTGCTGGGTTTAATCTGGCCAATGGGGAGCTGTCTAGATGGGCCGAGGGACCTATATATACCTATGCACATGACCCAGAGCTTCCTCTTTTGGCTCGTGCATCGGAACACCTGCCCACCTCATCCTATATTTAGGGCATTTTGCGACTGACCTTGCTATGCCGTCGTGTGTCGTCTGTCGTTGGGACAGGGGCACAGCAGGAATTTTCCCCACTTGGCTGATTGGCTGTTGCCATTTGGGTTTTGCCTGCCGCGGAGCAAATCGTCACAACTTGTAAGGTTGCGGATAGGCACTGGTTCAGGTGATAGGGATGGGAGAACGGTCTTGTCATCCCTATGTGAAGGGTATTCCGTTAAAGGAATCCAGGGACTCAACTTGTTTCAGTCAACCCCCGAAAGGGGGTTGTGCCCATGCCTGAGTCCAGGGGAGCATCTAGGGAGTGAACAGAGTCTGCTCCCAGCCTTTTCACCTTCCTCAGGTCTTCACCCTTGGCTGACTATGATAGAGCTCTGGGTCAGCGCTACCTGCAAGGGTGTAGGGAGCTAGTCGAACCAGAGCCTATGCAACCACTCACTTTTCTGTAATCAATAAAGTTGTGGCCTAAATTCTGCCACAAACCAAAACTAAAATTTGAGTCAAATGTGAGTTTAATTAGGGGGGAAGTCTCTGGGTCTAAACGCAAAAATAGCATGCACCGTGCAGACTTTCTTCTCCACACAGTGTCAATGAGTCCTCAAAATGTTGGTCAAACAACTGAGAGCCAATGCAGATGCTACTGGAGCTGTAGCACCCTTTCTCTTAAAATACCTGTTCATAAAGAGTGATCTACTCTCATGGTGTGAGAGCATTAGTGTGTGAGACTACTGGTCCTCTTCTGTGAACAGGAAAAGCCACAAGTTGCCATTTTCCTGTTCATGGCAGGGAAAGGAAAATATTGTGTGAATTTGCTCTTCCCAAGTAAGGCTCCTCACTTAGATGGAACATGTGTGTGATCAGTTTTTTTACAGGGATTAGGAACATCTGTACTGGGTTAATGAACTACTGCCTCTTCAGGAAATGAGTGATAATTTTGTTTTGACTTCACTGGGATCAATATATGTATGTAAATAATTTGTGTACATGACATTTTATAACTGTAAAGACACAGGGACAGAGTTATTGGGAGTTTTTTTTCCCCTTTTGGAGGTAGCCATAAAAGTATTCATGCAAAAACAGAAGCCAGGTTGGAAATCTGGCACTGAGTATTTAAAAAGCAGCACGATGCTTTATGCCAGAGAGTCAATCTTTCTAGGCAGTGACTGTCATAGTAAGATAAAAAACATTGCCCCAAGGTCACTTTTGCAGGAATTCTCATTTCATACCTGCCTTCAAATGTATCTTGTGAGTACATGTTTGGGAGAAGAAACAAAAAGATTACATTACAGTATGTTAGAGGGGTAGGATATCTTAACGTTTACTAAAGTTCTGCTTATAACTTTCTCTAAAAGAAAACAAACAAAAAAAATTATGTCACAATGTCATATAAAAGTTGGGTACAGAAGTAAAAAAACAATCCCTCTGCATTGAAAAATGATGTTTACGTGCAGTGAAATAATGATTTTGTGATTATACATGTTTGGGGAATGTAGAGTGCATCCTTTAAAAAAAAAAACAAAAACCAAACACACCGCTAAAGTATTTGGGCTGAAATCCAGCACAAAATTAGGTGCATTTACAGCATAATCCTAAACCTACTTACTCAGAAGTTAGTCTCACTGTGTTGAATGGAGCTTCCTCACTAATAAGTGCTTTTAGGAATGCACATTAAAATGAATGGCAGGGGTGTCAACTTGAATAAAATATTGTTGGGCCCAGGTAAGGCCTGCCCCACATAATCTATCACATGATGCAGTGCACTCACACCATGAACTATGTGGGGGCCCTCAAATATTTTATTGTGGAGGCAGAAGCCCCCACAGCCTCTAAGCATTGGCTCCCATGATGAATGGACTAAAGTATGTGTAAACCTGTGTTCAGTTACTTAATTATTTTTTTACCTCCCTTCACCAAACATGTTCACAGGCTAATTTACAAAAAAATGTGGTAATAGAAAACACAATAAACTAAAAATGAAATGCCTTGCATAGTTCTGGTTACAGGTAGGTAGCTGTGCTGGTCTGCTGTAGTTGAAACAAAATAAAAAAAAATCCTTCCAGTAGCACCATAGAGACCTTCTTCAGATCTGAAGAAGTGTGCATGCACACAAAAGCTCATACCAATAACAAACTAAGTTGGTCCCTATGTGCTACTGGGGACACGGGTGGCGCTGTGGGTTAAACCACAGAGCCTACGACTTGCCGATCAGAAGGTCGGCAGTTCGAATCCCCCCAACAGGGTGAGCTCCCATTGCTTGGTCCCTGCTCCTGCCAACCTAGCAGTTCGAAAGCACATCAAAGTGCAAATTGATAAATAGGTACCGCTCCGGTGGGAAGGTAAACGGCATTTCCGTGTGCTGCTCTGGTTTGCCAGAAGTGACTTAGTCATGCTGGCCACAGGACCCAGAAGCTGTACGCCGGCTCCCTTGGCCAATAAAGTGAGCTGAGCGCCGCAACCCCAGAGTCAGTCACGACTGGACCTAATGGTCAGGGGTCCCTTTACCTTTACCTTAAGGTGCTACTTGAAGGAATTTTTTAATTTTGTTAAAAATGAAATGTGATTCTCATAAATTACATTAATAACATAGCATCATCATTAAAATGACTTAACCCACCAACCTCTAAAAGCCTGACAAAAAGCGAGTTGTCATCTGGCATTTAAAAGAATGTAAACTTGAGTCAGGGTGACCTTCAGTGGGGAGATCATGCCATAGACTCTGAGCCACTACCAAAAAGGCCCTTTCACAAGCCCCTGCCAGAAAGCCTCAGGAGTGCCTCTTCATAAGCTTAATATGTGGACAAATTGATATGAGACAAGGCTCCTTCTGCACTGCAGGAGGTTGGACTAGATGCCTCCCGGGTCTCTTCCAACTCTACCATTTTATGCTTCTATGATGTTTTAGCTTTCTAAGTTGGGTAGAAAGTTCAGTACTAAACACAACTTTCAGCTGGGCTTGTTAGTTATGGAGGTTTTTTGTTTTTCCCTGCATTTCCTCTCTCACTTGCTTTGCTCCTCTTTCTGAAACATAACAAAACAGGCAAAAAAATCAATTCATGCATTCCGATCCATGAAGTTGGCAACTGTTTCATAGCTAACACGTTTCAAAGGCAGTATGCTTTGGGCGGCATTTTTCTACTTGATTCCACAAGCTGAAGAATAGACTCCCCCCCCCCCCCCAGGCCCAATCGAATAACACCAGTGAAATGTGGTGGGTGTTCTGCATCTTGCAGGGGTATCTTATATAACTTTCAAGGCCACCATTTTTCATTGCAAGGGTTTTGTTTAATGGTCATGTCTGTAGTGAATGATGGAATAGAAGGAGGCAGATCCATCTAATCGGGGGAAAAGATGGGTCCTCGTCTCCAATTTGCTGCCTATGAATTATGACCTCTATAGAGATGTGAAATAATGCAGCTTATGGCACATAATTGGCAAGCTCTGCTGTATTTTCCATCTTTATATTTTCACAATCAACATATAATTCAACACATGTCTCTTCAGATAACTCCCTCCCTGACCTCTTGGCTTTAAATAGCAGAAAATGCAACGTATGTTTTCCATGGAGATTAATACAAATTTGTCTTTTTTATTTCCTAGAATACCTAATTTATGGCACAGCTGGTTTCGTGGTTCTAAACGTTTTCGGAGCCCAATGTCCACTATGATAGGAGTTGTTCAATAGAGGAAACTCCCTCCTTTCTCTTTACTTCCTTGAGACTACTGGGTGCAGGGCTGAAGTGAGGATTTTTAACAGTCAAACCTATGTATATTTACCTCATAGAATTGTATAATTGGAAGCAGCCATCATGGCCAACCCTCTGCAGTGCAGGGATCCTTCACCCAATGTGGGGCTCAAACTCATGACCTGGGATTAAGATTCTCATGCTCTACAGACTGAACAATCATAAGTAACTCTCAGAATTCAATGTGATTTATCCCCAAAGTCTCATTGATGTCCATGGGGTGTATATGAAAGCAAATATGAATACTGTTTGTAAATCTCTTGTCCAAAGTAACAATGAGTTTTATTAGGGCATAGGAATTTTCTATAAATATTTTAACCTACATTTATGAAAAATATAAAACTCTTTGAAAGACAGCTGCTTCTTATTCCATCCATCCCAATATATTTATCGTATTCCCTCCCCCCGCCCCCGCTGATAAAGTATTGCATGCTTTTTCAAGAGAGTGTGTGTACCACGGCTCTTACACAGTGTTAGAAACATCACATGCATGGCACCCAGTATGAATGACTGATGTCATTTATTTTCACCCATTCACATCAGTCACCTTTTTGTGACAGTAGCATTGCTACTCCAGTTGTCTTTGTACAGATGCAGAACACGAACCAATAACAAGCAATTGGCCACAAAGTAGGCTTTCCTACTCTATGGATTGAATGTGGTATGGACTGCTCTCCTATTCTCCTATTGATTTTAGTAACCTTCAGAACCAGCCAAATCTTAACAAGCCAAAATTAATAGCTCCATGATTGAATTAATAGAAATGGACTCTTGTTGAGTGCAGCATAAGATACCTTGTTTTGTGCTTTCTGGTAGGACTTCACATTTCCAACTAATCCTGTAAACACAGTGACTGAAAGCAGTTTGTAACCAATCTTCAACCCCTGTTCAGGCAGGCGCAACAGTCCCCTCTTTAAGTATCACCATGTACTATTCATTATCCTAACTTAGCTTTCTGGGCTGTATTCTTCAAGGCTTCTTTTTTCTTTTGCATTGTACAGATTCACATGAAAATGGAAGAAGGGGAAGGGAAGCTGCTCATGTAGCCGCCTTGAGCATTCAGATAAAGTGGGATACAAATCTTTTAAGAACAGGGGAGCAACAGTTATGGTGAAACTGATCATCTGTCTTAAGGAAAAGCAGATAACAAGTTCTTAGGGGGAAATGATGTTTGGCATGTACTAATGTGGCATTTTTGAATAATATTAGCTCATGCATTAATTTACTTCGTTATCAATACAAAATGTGGTAGCCAACTTAATTATTGTGCATCTGGAACAACTTCCCTTTGCATCCCTGCATTGCTGCCACATTTGCTATGGAGGGTTGGGGGGAAACCCAGAGGTTTTGGGGGTGCACACAGGAGAGGAAAAGTTTTCTTGTGCTCACAGAAATTGTTCTGTGCATGCAGTGGTTTAGTTTGCTTCCGCCCATACACACAAATTAGTATACAAGGTTGAATGAATATATAGACATAAAAATGCAGACAAGTTCAAGTTATTGAGACTGCAATCCTATGCACACTTACTTGAAACCAAGGCCCATGGAATACAGTGGAGCCTGCAAGTTCACTCTGTACCTATTTTAATAAATAAAATGTATTGCATGGATTCTTAAATATTTGTTGCCGTAACTTTGAGTGGTGCTTAATTCTCCCCGGTCAGCCATGAAATTCACGAGATGACTTTGTGTCAGTCACTATTTCTCAGTGTAACTTTAGCTGCATTATACCCCAAATGTCAGTTGATAAATCTGGTAAGAAATGAGCAGTTGTTGCCCAGAGCAGCCATGGGAGAACTAGAGAGGAGGAAAGAGTCATGCCCGCATGACCGGTTGACACCATTGTTGGCCTTGGCCAGTCATTAGGGCTGCTGGGACATGCCTGCGACTTTCTGAATTCTGTGGGCCAATCAGGGCTCTTGCTCTGGCGGCAGACCTGTCAGAGCCAGATTTCTGTTGGGTCCACTTCCAGAGCATAAAAGCCAGCCACTCTGCGAATAGGGAGCGTGGTCGAAAATCAGACATCCGACCCACCCTGTACAGTGGTACCTCAGGTTAAGTACTTAATTTGTTCTGGAGGTCCGTACTTAACCTGAAACTGTTCTTAACCTGAAGCACCACTTTAGCTAATGGGGCCTCCCGCTGCTGCCACGCCGCCGGAGCCCGATTTCTGTTCTCATCCTGAAGCAAAATTCTTAACCTGAAGCACTATTTCTGGGTTAGCGGAGTCTGTAACCTGAAGCGTATGTAACCTGAAGCGTATGTAACCTGAGGTACCACTGTATATGCTGGCTCTGCCCGGAGGTAAGTGGGCTATACATATGTATAGCATTACTGTGGAATTAATTGGTCACCGTATTCAGAGCCAGGGAGGAATTTGCCTGCAGACGAATTGGGCCTGTCTGGGGTTTTTGCCTTCCTCATAGAAACTGCCACAACTTTGGTGGAAAGGTGGCATTGGGTTGGATCCTTAGCCTAAGCAGGGTGTGTGAATGTCTCACCCCTCAGTCCAGGATCAAATGCAGGGTATGCTGGTAAAGGGGTCCAGGGTTTGGGTTCTGTCCTAAAGCCCAGATGGGGGCTAATAGGTCATAGAAGTGGCAACCAGGCAGGTTTATCCCATTGATTTGCATCATGGGGGGGGGGGGTCCTTAACCCCAGGATTGACCCTGATGGAGTATCAGCCAGCAACCAGGTTGGCTGATTCAGGATATATACCCAGCGCCCATGCCAAAGCCCACTGACATCTGTAATCAATAAAAAAGTTGCGGCCACTTCAATCCCAAGATGGTGTTTTGTCTTTCTTTGCTGTTCCTGCTCCACCTATCCCCTTCTTGGTAGCCTCTGGCCTGCTGCATATGGGCAAAGAAAACATAAGAAAATTAGATCAAAAACCTATATAGTTCAGCATTCTGCTGTCCTCAACTTGCCAACCAGATGCTTCCTGGGAAGACTACAAGCAGGGCCCAAGGGCAATGGTTTTCTCTTAATATTGCCCTCTAACAGTGGGCATGTGGCACATGCTGTCTCTGGAATTGGAGATTCAATTTAGCTGTCATGACTAATAGCTAGTGATAGACCTAATCCTCATGAATTTGTTTAACTCCTCTTTAAAGCTGTCCATGGCAGTGACTCACTTCTTGAGGAGCGAATTCCATATGTTAATTATTTGAAATATGAAAAGTGCTCAATTGTCTGTTCTGAATGTACTACTAACTTATATTCCTAGTTTTCATTTCTTCCACAGTTATTTCTTTTAACATGACTTGTATTGATAATGGAAGTACTTGATCGTATTTTGGGATGGCCATATCTCATAGACAATCGTCTTGGTGGCAGGTGGAAGCAGCAATGTATAAGTAACAGAGTACCTTCTTGGTGACATTTTATCACACTGGGATTCCTTTCCTCATGATGGTCCCCAAAACATGAGTCTGAGCATTTTTAGGGCATATCTGGTGGCCACAGATCAAACAAGGATTGTTTTAGCAGTATGATATAGTATGAAGAATGTTAACGAAGATTCATGAAATAGTAAGCTGGTGAGCCCTTGCGGTTTTTCTTACAATTCTTTCACCTAATTGTATCCAATGGCTGGCGTTGGAACTTATGCACAAAATGTGCTCTGGATCAGAACTGTTATTTCAGGGCAAAACGAATTTTCAAGGGTAAAATGAATCTCTCAGATACAACAGAGCCTTAAAATAACCCAATAAGAAAAGGGAATTACAAGCACTGATGCCAGACTATTTTCTACTTCATTTACATTCTAAAGAACAAATACTATCATGCTCAGGATCATGAGTCATCAGTGAAAACCACAATGTTTTTAAATTTAATGAGGCAAGAGGATGATGTTTCATCAATATGGCATCAAGCTTTTTATAACTCTGGGGTGGTAAATTGCTTTGGATTTTTGTCTGTTTTCTGCCCTTCCCTCTGTCCTTCAACACTGGCGAAGATTCACTAGCAGTTTTCAGCAAAGAAGAAGGAAAAAGGCTTATGGTTTGATTAGTGCCATTTAGTACCATTTAACACAATCTGAGTCAATTCTAATCTCAGGATATTGCTTTTATGTCACACAGGAATCCCTAGATTTCTTAGCATTTTTCACGTTTATGGGGTTTACAAATAAAAGTAAAATAAAGTAGTATTCCTTTGTTCGTCCTCTGCAGCAAGAACAGCAGGGTTGTTCTGCAGCACCTGAAAGACAAAATAAACTACCATATTTTTCGCTCTATAAGACACACCAGACCACAATACACACCTAGTTTTTGGAGGAGGAAAACAAGAAAAGAAATATTCTGAATCTCAGAAGCCAGAACAGCAAGAGGAATCGCTGCGCAGTGAAAGCAGCAATCCCTCTTGCTGTTCTGGCTTCTGGGATAGCTGCACAGCCTGCATTCGCTCCATAAGACGCACACACATTTCCCCTTACTTTTTAGGAGGGAAAAAGTGAGTCTTATAGAGCAAAAAATACGGTAAGTAGCTAGTGGCTGATCACAAAGCCATCTAAGGCTGCCGTTTGAACCATGTCTATGCAGAAGTAAGTCCCACTGAATTCTGAGGGCCTTACTCCAAGTAAACAGAATTAGGTTTGTAGCCTTTCTCGGTAAGCTGATTTCACTGTTCAGTATAAACTTGTAATTCTATATAGCTTCCCTTACTCAGACATCAGGGAGGGCAAGTTTAACACCTATCTGATATTTTGCTCTTCGTGTGCTGGATAGTTGGAATTACTTCTGCCACTTAACCACATACGAGTCCTTTTTAAAACTGCAGCATTAGCCTTTCCTTAAGCATTTGGTTGGCCACTGTAAGAACAGGGGCCTGGCCTGATCCAGTAGGGCTCTTCTTAATGTTCTTATGAAAAGAACAATAATGAGGAATGCATTCAACTGGTTTTTAAAATTCATTGTAAGAAGAGGATTAAGGCTGCAGTCCTAACCTCACTTACCTGAATTCAGCATTCAGGTAGGTAGCCCCATTGGTCTGACTTGGTCAAAATAAATTAAAAAATTAAAAGATTGTCCAGTAGCACCTTAGAGACCAACTAAGTTTGTTCTGGGTATAAGCTTTCATGTGCATACTGGACAATTTTTTAATTTACCTGAATTCAGTGGGGCTTATTTCTAGTTAGGACTGCAGCCCTCATGCAAATATAGTCTAGCTCAGAGGTGCCAGCTTACGCCAAAGATGGAGGGGCCTTGATGTTACACGTGTGTGATGTCATGCGTGTGTGCAACGCACACATGTGATGTTACGTATGTGACGTCGTGTGGTTGGGAGGAGGAGAGCATGGCCTCAATGGCCGACAGCTCTTCTCTCGAGCTTGGCCTCTGTGATGAATGATTCACTTTGAAAAGTGTAGTCAAAATGGGAAGGTTCAGAAACTCAAGCAAGACCAATTTCTATAAAAACATACAAGAAACTTTATTAAAACAAAACTCTGCAAAAAGGAAAAGCTTCAAATGATTACACAAATTAAGACTGCTCAGAGGCTTAAAAAATAACAAAACTATCTTATCCTAGCTAGCTGACTGAAACACTTACGCATAAATCTTAGCAGGCAAAATACCTTCTAAGATCCGAACAGGCGCCGACTGTCCATGCTGAGAGCTCCTTATGCTTGCCCCAACCCAAGTTTTAAGGGAACTCTGACTATGGGCGTTCACCCCTTTTGCCCGACAATATTGGCACCTGCTCCCATTACGTGTCTTTGATTACCGTTCGACACTGGCCTTGAGGCCTTAATGAGAGGCTCAGTATCTAGGAATTCTAACAAATTCCCACACAACCTGCAAGCTAATCTTAAAGGGACTATATCACCACAGCCTCCTCCGCTCCCTCAACATTAGCCCCTGGAGCCAGTGCCCCTGGTCTAGCTAATAAAAGACACCAAACAGCACTTCAGAAAAAAGGAAAAACCACGAGGCACCTACTGGATTTGTATCTATTCACATATTGTAATATAGGATGTGGGTGGCACTGTAGGTTAAACCACAGAGCCTAGGGCTTGCCAATCAGAAGGTCGGCGGTTTGAATCCCCATGACGGGGTGAGCTCCCGTTGCTCGCTCCCTGTTCCTGCCAACCTAGCAGTTCGAAAGCACGTCAAAGTGCAAGTAGATAAATAGGTACCGCTCTGGCGGGAAGGTAAATTGTGTTTCCGTGCACTGCTCTGGTTTGCCAGAAGCGGCTTAGTCATGCTGGCCACATGACCTGGAAGCTGTACGCTGGCTCCCTTATCCAATAAAGCGAGATGAGCGCTGCAACCCCAGAGTTGGCCACGACTGGACCTAACTGTCAGGGGTCCCTTTACCTTTTACATATTGTAATGTATGCACTATTATTTAAGCAGCTGGCATGTGGCCCATTTAAGAGGAACAGCTATGACCCAGGAGGCCAGTTCCTGGAGAGCTGACTCAGAGGTGTGGCCTCGCTGAAGGAGTTAGTTACTACTTTGTGCAAATTTGATTTACCATTAACTCAGCTTGTAGAGAGTTCATATATAATGTGTGCATGTTAAAAAAAAGAAAAACTTTTGTTGCAGAGAAGTCATTCATAGCAAGAATTTATGCCAAGATTGGGGCTGACCATCAAGGTCCCTCCTGCTCTCTCTTCTCATGATTCTTATTTTTAAGGCAGACTTGGACCAGAGAGCCCTTTAAATAGAGGACTGTCCTTTGACAACACTTTAAATAGAGGACTACTATCTCTAACACAGGGGTTAGCAAACTTTTTCAGCAGGGCGCCGGTCCACTGTCCCTCAGATCTTGTGGGGGGGGGGGCCGGACTATATTTTGAAAAAAAAATATGAACGAATTCCTGTGCCCCATAAATAACTCAGAGATGCATTTCAAATAAAAGGACACATTCTCATGGAAAAACACACTGATTCCCGGACCATCCGTGGGCTGGATTTAGAAGGTGATTGGGCGGGATCTGGCCCCTGGGCCTTAGTTTGCCTACCCATGCTCTAACATAAGACACAGAGCTGTTCTGAGCTCTGGAAGATGAGGGCATGTTGATCTTCTCACAAAATCGTGACATGTGAAATTGACAGTTCAGAAGCGAATACACACACACGGAGTCTTGCAGGCTAAAACCACTTCAACATTTAAAGGCTAGATTTATAACATAGAAAGGGTTTGGTAAAACCCTCTAGTTTCATACTCCAGGACACATTTCTCTAACTGACATGAGGCAGCCATAAATATTCAGACACAAAGGTAGGCAGCTTTCCCTTTTCATGCTCATGTCAGCTGAACTGCAGGTATAAAAACAAGGCTGTTTTGCAAGAATCCCAGGTAACAAAAGTTGAAGGGCTTAAATTTGGTGCAAAGAATTAATTTAATAGAAACCTGTGCAATGCAAAGTTATATTTCAGGGCCTGCAGTGTTTCATAAGAAATAAATATGCAGATACCCTCTGTACCTTCTCTGGAATGGTAGCTGTATTTGTTTATTTTGCTGCAACAGACTCATAATGGTTTAGTAGCACCTTGAAGACTCTCTCATTTTGTTATGGTATAAGCTTTTTTTGTAGACTCAAAAGAATGCATTTGTGGCACAAGACCCTTTGTCAATTTCATCTGTATCACCTGTAGCACATGCATTCTGGAAGGTTCCAATGACAATGAGGGATACAGGTCAAAGGGGACTGAATGGGATAGAAAAACTGAAGACTATAGCCCAGGTGGCACAACTTGGCAACTAATTTTATGTGAGGAACAAATGAGATAAAATAATAATAGATCAAGCCATGGCTGTGTGGTTGATTTAAGCACGTGAATGGTGACCTTTATTGGATGTATGGAGAGTGAACAAGGAGAAGAGTGCTTGGTAGGAAAGATGAACAGTTTGGTCTTGGACATATTAAGATGTCCATGAAACACTCAAGGGACTATTTCAGGCAGACTGGAAGGGGAAATGGTCCAAGTACAGCTGGGACTCACCAGGATACATACAGGGGTATTGAAAGCTGTTCTAATTTCATGAAACCCAAGGAGAGAAGGGGGAGAAGCACACAGCCCATAATACCAAGTGATCCCAACAGAGACGGGAGAGCTTTCCCCCAAAAGAAAAGTTGAATAAACAGTCAGACAGGTAGGAGGAAAAGGAGTTAAGAATGAAGTCTTGAAAAATTAAGGCACAGAGGCAAGCAGGAGAGTTTGGTCAACTGAGTCTGGGTAACTGGGCAATTGCCTGCTTCGGATGGGGTCATTCTCCCCCTGAAAGAGCATATTTGTAGTCTGGTCATGCTCCCAGCTCTGTCACTGGAGGCCCAGGAGACCTCAGTGTCTAGGAGTGCCTTTTACCTGCTCTGGTTGGCAAGACAGCTGTTGTGTATTGAGTCAAAGGATTTTATATCTGTATTATTATTGTCTGTATTGCATTAGGGTAAAGTAACTGCCTTTTGGTTCCAGAGGGTACAGCTACTATTGGTTCATTTAAGCTGCTGTATTTGGATCCTCTGTCTTATTGGTTTCCTCCAAAAGGCAGGACTGTGGTTGCCTGATATTGTTCCCTCCAAAATGTATCCTTTCTAGCTTGTTCCCTGTCCCTATAAATGTAGCTCTCCCCTCCTCAAGTCTTAGTCTTGTTTGCTTTAATAAAGAAGTGTTACTAGAGAACTGTCTCCAGCATATTATGTCAAGAGAGCTGAAATCACAAACCCCACGTCACAACAACAGCTATGGGCATTTCTGAGCTGCGGTAGCCTAACAATTGTCATCCATGTACTGGTAAGCTCCAGATTGGATTACTGCAATATTCTGTATGTGGGGCTGTCTTTGAGCTGATCTGGAAGCTGCAAAAATGTTGCAGCTTGATTGCTCACTGCTCACTTGACTTAGGCCACTGCTGATGGAACTGCACTGGCTGCCAATTAGCTGCTGGGTTCTGTTCAAGGTGCTGGTATTGGAGTATAAAACCCAATCAGCTTGGTACCAGGATGCATAAAATATAGTCTAGCCCTCTGCATACCCAGCTGATCACTGCGTTCTGCAGGAAAGGGCATCTTGTAGATACAGTGGTACCTCGGGTTACAGACACTTCAGGTTACAGACACTTCAGGTTACAGACTCCGCTAACCCAGAAATAGTACCTCGGGCTAAGAACTTTGTTTCAGAATGAGAACAGAAATCGCGCAGCGGCAGTGGGAGGCCCCATTAGCTAAAGTGGTGCTTCAGGTTAAGAATAGTTTCAGGTTAAGAACGGACCTCCAGAACAAATTAAGTTCTTAACCCGAGGTACCACTGTACTATCATAAAAGATCTGTTTCACATAATGTCCAGATCAGGTCTCCCGTCAATTGCACATCAGACAGGTGCCTCTTCTATTGCCTTTCAGCACCTGCTAAAAATGCTAGTTGTTGTTGTTGTTGTTGTTACTGAATTTATATACCACCCTATACCCAGAGGTCTCAGGGCGCTTCACAGAAAAGATCAAGATAAAAACCACAATATATATAATCAAAATAAAAACAAGAACCAAGCCTTCTATAGTCTTTATCCCAACTGGTATCTGTCCTGGATCTGTGTTGATTTTAAGTATGTGTTGTTTTAAATGAATTTTACATGTATAATTGGTTTTTTTTAATTAGTTCTGTATGCAATTGTTTTGATATATGGAACTGGTTCATAGGTGCCATTTCATTGCAAATTTCTTCAAGGTGCCTCATTCATGAATGGATTCGTTAATAACAATAGTAATAGTAACTATAACTTCCATAGGTGCCAGCTCCTGGGGGCCAAGGCTCTTTGGGTCCCCTCTATTTATTTTGAGGATGCTGCCCTCCCCATTGTTGAGGCTGAACACAGCGTTGGGCACAGAGTGATGTCATGTCAAGCCCCCTCAATGTTCTTCTGAAGATGGCACCCCTGGTAGAGACCTTTAAGTATGGCAATAAGTAGATAATCTGAGATCTTAGCAAGGGCAATGTTGATGGTGAGAAGATGGTAGAAAAGTAGAGTGGAGTTGGAATCATGAGTTGGGAGGGAGCACAGTCAAGAGGACATGTGGAAGGGCTAGATGAGGATAGCAGGAGAGTCATCTCACCAAGAGATACTGGGCAGAAGAAGAAAAGGCATGACCATTCA
This sequence comes from Podarcis gaigeae, assembly GCF_964106915.1. Lineage (NCBI taxonomy): Eukaryota > Metazoa > Chordata > Lepidosauria > Squamata > Lacertidae > Podarcis > Podarcis gaigeae. The sequence goes on along the minus strand of NC_139679.1, from coordinate 80,665,245 downwards.
AACCTATGCATGTGTACTTGGAAGCAAGTCCCAGACTCCACTGTTAATGAAGCTACCTACAAGAGTAGATACTTCAGAAGATAATATCCATGCTGTTGAAACTATAGAGACGAATTAAATGAACATGATTGGCTCCTAGTACTACCAGTCTTAAGGAGAAGCTGCTTGTTTCTTAGGCATTTGTGCTTACATTGAATACTTAGTGCAGTCAGGTGCCACACCTTCCCAAATTAAAAATAAAACCCTATGTTGCCTCATGTGATTCCAAAACGACAGTTTTTAATATTTGTTGTTGTTATTTGTTTCTGATTGTTTTTACTGTGTGATTTGATAGGTGGCATGTATATAGGGTTGCATCCTATGAACTCATAATCAGACTGGTGTAAGTTCACTGATTTCACTAGATCTACTCTGTGTATGACATGGTAGGATTACAACCCTTAGTATGTAGGATTCTACCATTCTTTTCAAAGGACAGAATCTATCTGTCCCTAATCGGAGTCAAGCATACATTCTACTTTGTCAGTTTGCTCTGAAGGTATCAGCTGATGCTTCTAATGGAGCTTCTATCATTTAATTTTCATCTGATTATTTTCATCTAAGAGTTTACATGGATTAAGGACATTCTTCTATAGTTAGATAACAAATCTTGTAGATATACATACAGAATAAATGCTGCTATACTTTTGCTATAGTATACTTTTGCTTCAGAAATAAAGTCATGTCATGATTGCAGGAAGCCACAATTACACATATGCTACTATTGCTTGTGCTGTTTTCAGCTGCAATTCAGAAGTCAAATGATTCTTGCATTAGTCTTCAGTTTCATCCCCTCAATACTGCTTCATCATCACAAGCATTAGAACTGGCTTATCCCAATTTTGCTAGAGAGCTTCAGATGTTTGGCCTACTTATCTCTGAAGTACTATTACTTCCACTTCAATGTTTTCTAATGATGTCAGAGAGTCAAATAGGAGTACAATATTCCACTGGGTGGGACATAATTAGCTGAGAAGCCGTGTCTTGCCAAATGCAAGGTGGTTCTTTGGTTTGGAATTCAGAAGTAATATAAAACACAAGTGAGGGAGAAGATTTTATTCCTAAACAGCAAGCAATATATACATACAGGACATGCACTTCTATCTGCCACTTGGAAGCCCTCAAAGAAGTGACAAAGTGACTCCCCCAGGTAACTTTAGATTGCACGGCCCTGGTGTGTATATATTGTTTGCTGTTTAGGAATAAAATCTTCTTCTCACTCACTTGTGTTTTACAGTGATACTTTGAGTTACAAACGCTTCAGGTTACAAACTCTGCTAACCTGGAAAAGTTACCTCGAGTTGAGAACTTTGCCCCAGGATGAGAATGGAAATCATGTGCTGGTGGCACAGAGGCAGCAAGAGGCCCCATTAGTGAAAGCACGCCTCTAGTTAAGAACAGTTCCAGGTTAAGAACGGACCTCCAGAACGAATTAAGTTCGTAACTAGAGATACCACTATATATTGCTTCTGAATTCCAAACAAAAGAACCACCTTGCATTTGGCAAGACAAGCTGCTCGCATCTTTTGTGGTGGGATGTGGGAAGGACAGGATATAATAAACAGGATTTACCATCAAACACATTTTGATGTTTGTCCAATGCTACGAATAAGTTAAGGTCACAGCCCATGTAAGTGGTAAAATCTTGAGCTTCTAAACTGTAATCTGCAAAGTCTGCAAGACATCCTGCTAAAATGAAATATGCTGATTCAAATTCATACATTTGGAGCTGTTTAAATTATAAATTATTCTCAAGACAAAGGAGCCCCTTGGAAAGTTTACTGTTACTAAAGTACTATAGAACTCTTATGTTTACATACATGCAGTTATATAAATGATAAAAAACTACAACTAAACATTAAAAATGGATAGTATACAATTCTATTAATACATATCCTGCAGCTAAGTGGCCATGATGGTACCTATTAACTGAATTTGTTGATGTCATCCTTGAATCCATTATGCTGCTAGCTATTTGTGGCATATGATAAGGAAGTAGATGTTTTCAGTAGAAGAACCGCTAAGAGACAAGCATTAATATATAGATCACTTGTGGTGAGTGATTCTGCTGAGAATAAAGTGCCTGAGTCTTTCTTTTTGGTTTGGTGCTTCTTTTAAACAGAAACATCGGAAATATGTTTGTTCTACAAATCACAATGTACAAGTACCAGAGATTTGGGATTGTATCTTGAAGTAGCTATGAAGATTTACTTATCTAAGGTCAGAGTTTGAAAAGAATTTCAAGTACCAACCATAGCACATTTGTGCCAAAACATTTTAGGTCCTTAAAATTTGCAAAAACTTAGAATGGGTAAGATAGCTTGCTCAGCCATAAAGGCCATGCATCAGAAATGGCAAGAGAGTTGGACTTAGGCCTGCCATACGTCTGGAGTTTCCTGGACAATCCTGGGATTTCAAAGGTGGATTTGATGCCTGGGGGGAATTTTTGAAATGCAGCGCTTTGTCCTGGATCTTAGGCAAGTCAAGTGAAAATTCCTTTAAAAAAGACTCAATAATTTTGGGGCCTTCCTATAAAAAGCTCAACCACTTCTGGGGTGTCCAGGTTTTAACTTTTTGAAATATGGCAACCCTGGCTGGACTAAACTGTATATCTTGGGTGCATGTAAATATCCAATGTTAGTCATATTCAGAGGAGAGCCATTGAAATCAAATGACTTAACTATTGCTTTCACTGGAGCTACTCTGAGAATGTCTTAGTTGGATATCAATCCACAATTTGAATCCATTTTGTGTATTAGCCAGATTTCATATTAATACTGATAAACATCTCACCATAATATTCTTATTCAGAGGTTACTGTCTTAGAAGTTGAAAAAAAAGTTATTTATCTAATGACATCAAATCTGCATCACCTTACAGCGTGTATCACCCTGACATGAGAGGCTTCAAAGCCAGCACAGAAATCCCTGGGGCTGATGGGAGCTGTGGTCTAAAACAGCTGGAAGGCACTATTATGGTGGAGGCCAGACACAGTTCTAAATGTAAATTGAGAGCACTATATTTTAGAAGCATCCTCTTCCATTTAAAACATCAAAGTGCTCCATAATCTTGGCAAGGTCCTTGAGGGAAGCCATGATCCAAACTGTGAAATGTTTGTCAGTATCTTATAGTACCTGAAGCAGGAATTCAGAGACGTTTGATTTACGGTACTCCAGTGCATGTTTATGTATCACACAATTTGGTAGAATCCCTGCGTTTGACTAACAAGGGCTATTTATGATGATTTCTTATCAGATTTTGTCCGGATATAGAACTCATACGTTCACTAAATTCACAATACATACTTTCACTAAAATTCACAATTGTTTTGACTGTGTGCGCATGCTTGAACTGGGTAACTCACACACATGGGCTGTGGGTCCCAGGGTAAGTCCAGCCTAGCCAGTGCTCCATTTCATATGCTGCTGTAAGATCAACTGGTGTTCTTCCTCCACAGCTTCTCTGTAAGGTGGGATGGGTGATGGGAGAGCAATATGGCAACTGGGCTATGGCTGCTGTGGTATTGCACACCCAGATCCCTGTGCAGCTCCTTCACACTCAGGGCTGTCTTACCCATAGGGGCTAGGGGTGCCAGGCCAAGAGTCCAGGGCCGAGATTCGGAGTCCAGGGATTGGGAAGAGCCAAAAACTGCTGCCAAGTGGAGCAAAGCATGTCAGAATGCCGCAGCTCTTCTGCTGAGGGCAAGCGAGGCTTTGATGCAGCCAGCCGGCTACGCCCTCCTGCGCGCCTGGGATTGGCGGGCCTTTGAGAGACCTGCCCAGCGCACGCTGCTCACACAAGGCACCCGGCTGTGATCAGTCGCTGCTGCCTTGGGCTCAACTGCTGTTGCGCTGGGCTCTGCTTGCCCACCCCTCACAGGCGCCCGGCCCCGGCCTTGCTCTGCTGCTGCCGCCGCCTCGGCCTCCTCTGTTGTTGTTGAGGTGGCCAGCCAGGCCAGCTCTGCTGTGCTCGCCTCGCCAGCCCGCCCTAAAAAAGCTCTGGGCAACCTGGGGTGTGTGCGCGCCAGGTGGATCTTTACACCCCGGCACCACATATACTTAAGACAGCCCAGTTCACACTAACTGGCTCAGGCCACTATACCTTCATAGCGCAAGCCACAGGAGCAAAAAGAAAGCTTATGCTGTTGGTCCTGCTCCAGCCGCAGTTTACCAAGTTATAGCCCCTGACCTATCCTGGATACTGCCCAGATACTAGCATTTTTGAAACCAAAAGTTGGCTGTCCTTAAATTTTTACCCCAAATGACTTCAGGGACCCTTGGCTGAAGAATATACTCTCCTAGTCTATATTTTGGTATAGCAGCCCATGGCTCCAATCTGGTCCTGGAACGTCTCCAAGGTTAAAACAAAGAAAATAATAACACCCACAACCCCAAATATACTGTACACCAAGCTTTACTGTTGTGAACTCACTCAACAAATCCTTGGGACCTGTAGTTTTGTGAGATCCCCAAGTTCAAACAAATACAATTCCCAGACTAGTTTGGCTGTGAAAACTAGATTTTCGTTTTTGTGTGCTGACACACATTTTTAACTTAACACACTTCTGTGATGTTTGTGATCGCTGCCAAAGCCTTCATAATCACTATGACAGGATGAAGCACAGAACAGAGGCCATTTAATAACTCTGCTTCATTATTTAAAATTCAGCTTGGATTATTTTCACGGAAAGTTTGTCCTAGACCGGCCTAGTGCACACCTGTGTGGCGGAGAAGTCTGCGCCCTTCACAACCAGCACTTGGCAAATAGCATGCAAGTGGTGATCCACACTCTGGATTTCTGTGGGATGAACTTCATCACCATGACCAATGTTAAGTCAACACCATCAAGGTTTCCTGAATACACAGCACTTGCGTTGGCCATGTGTTGGCCTGATCTGAAGCTGTGTGCTTGGGTTTTTGAAAGCCATGGCGAACTCAAGGTTGCACTCTGATACAGCAGTCTTACCTGCATCATTAAGCACTGATTGATTCGCTTTGGGTTTGGTAACTTTACCTTTATGGACATGGCAAAATGCACTGCCTTCACTACAGCATGTGTATTGATTCTGTTGGGAGTGCCTGAACATCAACAAAAGACCAGGACTTTGAAATGTCAAGAAATGCTTATGCCTTGCATATTTACAGCTTGTCTAATAATAACCTTGAAGCATTTCCACTGCATGGACTTGCACAGTTTCTTCCACCCTCTTCCACCCCCACCCCACCCCCTACCCTGTTCTTCCAATTGTTCTATCCTTTACTGAGAAATGTCTCCTAATTTCAGGTAGTAGAGAAGCAGCATTCACCTACGCCATCATTGCTGCTGGAGTAGCGCATGCAATCACTGCTGCCTGCACCCAGGGGAACCTGAGCGACTGCGGCTGCGACAAGGAAAAACAGGGACAGTACCACAAAGACGAAGGATGGAAATGGGGAGGCTGCTCTGCAGACATCCGATACGGAATAGGATTCGCCAAAGTGTTTGTGGACGCAAGGGAGATTAAGCAGAATGCAAGGACGCTCATGAATTTGCACAACAATGAGGCGGGGCGAAAGGTAGGCACCTTTGCTCACCTCTGAATATGGCCACCTCTGGTCTACAGCAACATTTATGTGCCTATGCTTTGAAACCAGTGTCACTTGCACTTCACAAGACCAGCAGCCAGTCAAAGGTTTACCGCATCTCGATGCCTTACAGTCATAAAATAGGAAGAAAGAACAAAATGGAGCAAACTGTGTTTTAGCATTTAAAAGTTTCAAGATTGCATATGGCCACCTCAGTATTTATTTGGGGGATTTGGGGTATATAAAGGTCCACCCTTGCTTTCTATAGAAAGCAAGTAGATATACAAATAAACAGAGGGAAATGATGAATGCTGTAATCTAGATTGTCTGGCAACTCCCACCATGTGGCAGCTTCTTTGGCTAGCTTTTACAGTACAGGTGTGGTAAGAACTCAATTCTTACTCTGCTTTGGTGACATTTGAATCTAGCAGATCACATAGAACCAATTAATTGCATGCTTACTTCCTGTCCTAATACTGCTTTCTTTCCTGGGGGTGAGTGAGAGACAAATCTGCTGCAGGAATCCTTCTTGGTTTACCTTTTCTAGAAGGAGTGAGTCCCATATTTTTGCAATGCCATTTGCTTGCAGAAATGTCTACCTCTGCATCATTAGATAAAAGACAGGCAACTTGGTATGATGGGACTGAAGGGGGTTTCCTTTTTTGGAGAAATTCAGTAATCCAGGATGCCTCTCCTGAATGACCTCCAACATTTCTCCAATGAAAATAGGCATGTCCTATTCCACAGTAATAACATTTTTATTATTATTTATACCCCACCCATCTGATGGGGTTGCCCCAGCCACTCTGGGTGGTTTCCCACATATATATGCACATGATAAAACATTAAACATTAAAAAACCTCCATATAAAGGACTACATTCAGATGTCTTCTAAAGGTTGTATAGTTATTTATCTCCTTGGTTTGGGGGTTGCATAACTCCATACCTCCGACATTTCTCTGATGAAATTAGGGATGTCCTAAGGAAAACTGGGACACTCCAGGATCAAATCAGAAACCAGGATGGCTTCTGTAAATTCAGGACTGTCCCTGGAATATAGGGACACTTGGAGGATCTGACATGGTGCCATTCATATGCTGTTGGACTATGTCTATCATCTTCCATGCTGGCTGGGACTGATGGGAATTGGAGTCCAACAACACCGGAGGACACCAAATTAGTTATCCCTTAAAAAAACAACACCACAGTCAGCATATGTTGCCTGAGCTATATTACAGCTGACAAGGAGTTGGATTTGCTGTTTACAAAATGTTTGATTTCAGAAAACAATTTTACTAATGATGGATATTGCTGCTTAACCAATTCTGTACATAATAGCTCTGATAAATCTCAGAGAGCTAAAATACTATTCAGGAAAGCCTTACCCTCATTTGACTCTTTTGTCACTGACAGTATTTACTTTGTGCTTTTTTTCTGGCCTCATCTGGAAGGGATTCAAAACTGAATGGATGAGGCTGTAGTGCAAACAGCTTTCAATCACTAATGCTGCTAATGTGTTAAAATAAAGGGTTGGGACCCTCAGTTTGCAATTCTGCAGCTACATAGCTCAGCTACTCCTAAGTGGGTATGTATAGGATTCAACTCCCAAAAGCTCATGAATCAAGCAGTGCTAAGATGTTTGTTTTATCAATTGCTGTTGTTGTAAATAGTCACTGTGTTATTTTGCACACATTTCAGTTTTAATGTATTTGCTACAGGACCCTCCCCCCCATTTCATTTCCATCTGCCCTCACGTTTCTGTCTCTCTACACCCATGTGTATGTTAGAGATGCTGTGAGTAGAGTGGTTAATGTGCATAACAACTGGTCATTGTGCACATGCACCACATCTCATGGATCACGTACACGTAACGCACACATTTCCTGTTCAATATAACTGAACAATAGGCCTTGAGTAATGTGCATTTGTCAACAGGTTTTTGTACATTCTCCAGGCAAGATCCATCATCAGCAACAGGCCTTAGGGAATGTGCATCTGTTGACTGCATTTTACAGATTCACTGGGAAACATGCACATTCTCAGGTTAGTATCTGTACTTGCCCAGAAACCTCTTGTTTGTTTCTGTCTCTAGTTCAGAAGTGGGCAACCTATTGCTCCCAGGGCAAAGTCCAATCTTATGTAAATTGTAATGTCCTTCTGGCAAGTCAGTTGAGTGGCAGGAAAAAGAGGATGTGGCTGCAGCTTCCATTCTTCCAGTCCCATCTCACTCTTGCAGCACCCTGTTTTGGGTTTTTCTGCAGGCTATCACAGGGATCCCATGTTCAGCAGGTGGAACAGGGTCTGTGCTGGCAGAGCAACACTAGTGTCCCTTTGCCCACCTCCATCCAATCCACACACAGAGATACACCCAGCACAAAGGGGGCTTGAATTATAGGTTTATTTCTGTGGCCCAAACACCTTGGTCTGACCTTTGTATTCAGAGCTGATATCCCTGAAAGCTGGTTCCAAAGGCAAAATATGAATGCATTTTAAGCGTTTTCATTTACCATATTTGTGGTTCTCCTGGTTTAAAGTAGTTTTAATAACTGCTCCTGAACATTGGATCAGGAACCTGGTTTTGAACTCTTTGAAGTGTGAAGATTCATCATAGTCTGCCTGTGTTGTTTGTTAAGCTGAAGGTTTGTTGCACCAATTAAACATAATTAAATCTAGCAATTAAACCATACTACTATATGGCACCTGGGTAATTCCCCCTGCCACCCCAATTGACAAGAAAACAATGCCTTAAAAATAGCGTGCAGATTTCCTTGTGTGGTTGGCACAAATTACTTAATAAAGTAAACACTGGGGATGAAGGAGATGTGCATGGTATTTCAAGCTTTGTACATTAGTGATTGTGTTCCACCTGGTTTCTGAAATATGGGAGCAAAAATATCACAGTACTCAGAATGACTTTGAATGCGATGCTGCTGGCAGTGACAGGAAGTGTTTCCCCCCATCTCTGTTTCATCTGAACTATCTTCTTCTTCTTTGGCGATCACTTGTAGACAAGTAAGATTGTCTTCCATGAACACAGTTTTAACAGTGAGTCAGTAAATGACTGTGGAGGCCAATTCTGGATCCATACATCCTTCTGAACTATAGTTTTAGCATCTTCCACACACTCTCACCCAATGGCTGTCCCTGCATGTATGTCTCAGGGTAGGATCATGCAACAATCATATTTTGGATGACAGGACAATACATTTCAAGGCACTTGAGATCTTCAGTATCCTACCTCCACCAATGATGTCATATTCAAATCTGCAAATGCAGCTAAAATATAGTTGCAAATTGAATTTAAAAGGCCTTATATATGGTGCATACTTCAGTTTCTCTGTGAGAATGTTGATGTGCCTCCTTTTTGCTCTAGGTTTTATTCTGTGATTCGTGGAGTTTAACATATATTTGCTGAAGAATATTTATGTAGACAAGTAGAATTTCATTTCCCAGAAATGAATGAGAAGGCTCCACATGCACTCAACCTTGGCACTACCCAGGGCATTCAGAGTCAGAGATAATAATAGGGTAAAAAAAGAGTCACACACATATAGCATATATAGCGGAACTTTTCTTTCTATTGATAAATGTGCAGTCACTAGTGGACATAGTTAACAAGTGCATTGGCAATGCACCAGTGAAGACAATTTCACTTCTTGTCATGCTATTGTGGTGGTGGCAGTGGAGTTGTGTAAACAGACCTATTGTTGTTTCTGTTAGCTAGTGCAAGTTTTAGTGTAGCATTGTGAATCTGCAGATTAGCTGATGGGACTATTCATATAGATTCCAATTCCATTTTGGAAATGGGTCATTTCAGAGATCCTTCAATGAACTAGCTCTTCAAACAAGAAATGGGGGGTGGGGGGAGCTTCAGCTCAGGGTGTCACATTTGAATATGATGTATGCCCAACCCATTCTCATGGAAAAGTGTTCAAATCACAGAATCCATTCCAAAGGCATCCTGGAGATGTAAAACATCATGGCAGAACTGGCTCTTAGGCACTCCGTATGCACCCAACAATCTGATCATGAAAGCTTTCATTTTATTGAGGGTATTATCTGAAGAGATAGGGTGTGTGGTGACTTTGGCCACCTGCCATTTCTCCAGAAGGCAAAGAAACTGTTTTGATGTGGAGATATTTTCCTGCATGCCTTGGGTAGAACTGCTGAACTGTTTGGAGTTGTTGGCAATCTATTGGTGTTGTAGTCCAACACTGGACCGGATGATATTATTGAAGGTCTGCAGAGAAGTGGAGAAATTGATAGAAGTGCTGAATGGTACTATTTCATGTGGTATAAATATATCCTCACATAATTTAAGCGTTTGCTAGGGGACACCTAATACGTGGAGTTGACCTCATACTTGCAAATATAATAAAAATACTCAGTATAACCTTTATTATAACCCACCAAAAGACCAATATCCTAGAACATCTACCAAATTCTTGATTATTAGACAAAACAATCTTATGTAGGCTGGCAGGATAAAGTCCACAGCAGAGGACTGGACTTGCACAGACTACAGCAGATGGTGAGGTGGACGCTTTTGTTTTTATTATTATTTCCCCCTTTTCCCTTGCTGGTTCTGGAGATGTAGGGAGCTTTGGAGTCCGTGGAACTGTAAGGCTGGATCAGTAAATGTGGAACTTTCTGACTCCACACTGGGCAGACCTTAATCCTTGGACCTTTCCATCCAACTTAGGGCCTCCATTTCTGGCCATGGAAATGGAGATCTGCAGTATCCAACATTGTCCTAGCTGCCCTTCCCAAAAGCTTAGGATTGCTCCCTTACAACATATTTGACTTAGGACACATATGGAATTGTGTTCTACATCAACACTAATATTTGGGAGTACTTCATTAGAGTGACTCTAATATCATAAGATGCCTTTAATGCACTTTTAATATAATTTCATAGATGCTGAGGAATGACTAGCACGCTTTAGCACAAAACCTCGTTGGAATGTAATGGGAAGCTAGGGTTTACATTAAAGAGAAAGTAGCTAGTTAATTGAGTGAGGGCAGGTGGAGCATGTGAACACAAAGCTCATCACGAACACCAAAACTTTATTATAAGCAAACTCCAAGATAGCAGAATGACTGTGGACTATATCCAGCAGCCATACTTGGAGCAGACAAACTGAAATCAATAGACCAACCATGTATGTTGGTTGATTTCGGTGGATCTTCTCTGAGAAAGTTGGATATCACCTCATGATTCTCTGCTGCTCTTTGCTACACTTTGCATTTTTAAAAATGTAATCATGTTTTTAATTAGTTGCCATTCTTCTGATTTTTTAAAAAATCTCTTTTATAATTTTATATAGTTTTATTATTATTTTCCTGATGTAACATGAATTCATTATTTTCTGTATTATTATTTTTTAAAAATGTCACCCTCCTTGGGTTGGGGTTTTTTATGCGAACATTTAAATGGCAGTGGAGTAGAATGATGGGTGATGAAGAGGTTCTCTGCCACAAGGTGCTTGTTTGAAAGTCATGCTGTGGTTGAGAAATGTTCATGCATTAGCTTTAGCAAATTCAACTTCCTTTTTACTGAGGCCATGTGAGTGTAGAGGGGAAAACCTGTCATTTATTAGAGAAAAACAGAAATGCATTTTCAGACGGTGTTACTGTAGAATAAGATAGGGTGTAAGAAAGAGCCAATACCTTTCAAGGAACAACATTTTGGTTCTGAGTGGAAAGCAAATTATTGAATTGCGCTCCCGCTTTCTCTTTCATGACATTGAAATTCACTGAATGGCATTTTGCATCAGCATTACATCATATTAAATATAACACCGTGTTATGAGTCATTGTTATAAATCATGACACAGGCTGCATTAGAAGGCTCCTGCAACCAAGGGCATATCAAGGTGGCTTTTTATTTGATGTGTCTCTTCAACAGAGGGACATAGGTGTGCTGACTTAGTAATCCTATCATGTCCTGCATAGGGAGCACTTTGCTTTTCCTTCAGCACTCCAGTAGAAATCTCTGGTATAAAAGAGTTCGGAGCAAATACAACAAAGAATGAAGTCTTACATAGCTGATCGAGATGAGATCATAAGTTACAAAATGAGCACGCCGAAATAGGAACTGATTTGAAAGGAGATGAAAAAGGCAAGGTCAATGGAAGAATCTTGATTTCTAAACAATTGTGTGAGAGTGGCTGAACATGGAAGCAGCCTCATACTGTATTAGACCATTGATCCACAAAGCTCATTATTATCTGTTCAACTGACAGAGATGCTCACCAGGATTTCAAATAGAGGTCTTTTCCAGCCATCCCTAGAGATGCCATAAATTGAACCTAGGACCTTTTGCATGCATGTCATGAACCCTGCCACTAAGCTACAGGCCTTCCTCTATTCTCTTTGGATATTTTTGCTTGTGAAAATTTGAATTTTGGTATATCACTCCCAGACTCCTCCTCCTCCTCTTCCATTTCTTTTTCCAATTTATATCCCACCCTTCTTTCCCCTAGATCCATGCTAAATAATATCTGCCCATTGCCTCCACCCTTGAATTAGAACTTGAACATGTTTTGTCGTGGAATTATAGAAGGGGCCATGAGGGTCATCTATCCAGTGTTTTTCAACCACTGTTCCGCGGCACACTAGTGTGCCGCGAGATGTTGCCTGGTGTGCCGTGGGAAAAATTGAAAAATTTGAAAGATTTAAAAATAAAGTATTTTATAATTTTTCTTATTTCTGTTTACTTACTATTTCATAATAAAGTAATTATAAAATACTTTATTTGTGTTTATTTGATTCCTATTCAAGAGAATTACTTTATATATAGTCAATATAGGCACAGAGTTAATTTTTTAAACATTTTCTAATGGTGGTGTGCCTCGTGATTTTTTTCATGAAACAAGTGTGCCTTTGCCCAAAAAAGTTGAAAAACACTGATCTAGTCCAACCCCCTGCAATGCAGGAATCTTTTGCCCAATGTTGGGCTCAAGCCCATGACACTGAGATTAAGAGTCTCATGCTCCACTGACCAAGTCATGTTACATTTCTCTGCTCTATAAACCTGTGGGTCAAGATGAGGACTCCTGTGCAATTCAGCTTCACAAGTCTTAGTAGTAGTAGTAGTAGTAGTAGTAGTAGTAGTAGTAGTAGCAGTAGCAGCAGCAGCAGCAGCAGCAGAACAAATCAAGATAAAAAGGACAAGGTAAACCTCATGCTTTTTTCTGGTGGTACTCAAGGGTATGTAAGTACTGGCAACCTTTTTTCTCAAAGAAAAGCACAGGTTAAAAATGTGGCACTTACTGTAACAACTTCATGGTGAGTACCAGCACCATTTTTATAGAAAAAAAGCACTGGGTAAACCTAAGGTTCAAATAAATGGACTGACTTTCAAAGAATTTCAAAATGACTCTACAGGTAGAACAATGGCTGCCCCTGAATTTTCAAGTTCCACTCCTAGAACTCGAAATACCTGTACTGGTTTTGCAAGTGGATGTAATGCAGCTATTATTTTGTCCTTCTAGGAATACTGGTCAATCCTTATTTGCTAGTCATTGCAAGTTACCTCCACCAACACTGGTATTTTTGTCTTCCATCTTTCCTCATTAGAATTGTGCTTCTAATTTCTGTGGCAAACTGCTAGGGTGTTTGTGTATACCGTTTTAACAATGGGGAAAGTGAACAGCGTGTGGTCTCTTTGCTGATGTGTTGTGTATTTGTGGAGATGGCACCTCAAGGAGAAAGATTTTTTCTTCTTCTGCATGTGCCATTCTTAGTTGGGCCTTGAAGTCAAGAAGCTTTGTCTAGAAAAAAAATCTGATGTACAACCATGGTAACCAAAAATATGTGCTATAGCACTCAGCTATCTCAAGTCATGCCAGCAGAAAAAGAAAAAGAAAAAGAAAAGAAGCTTTCAATGCCCTCACGTGTCTGGAACTTTTGAAAATTACCATAGACTCCAGGAAGTCTAGAAGAACATCCTACTGTTGAATAATTAAAAACTGACTGAGGCTGCTCTGATACCTCTGGAATCAAGTGATATTATGGTATCAGCAGCAAAGCCACCTAGGCCTTGAAGCTCAGGTGTTAATCTCGCCATTTAAAATTGTTTTTCTCCCCTTCACTTTGCTGTTGTTTGATTAGCATTGCTGATCTTTGCTTTCAAACCTTTTGAGATTTATGGCTACATTCCAAAGGAGCTGTAGGCATGTGTATGTTGGAGAACTGCTTGCATAGCCAGAGGTTTATTTGAAGTCTCCCATCTAGCCACTTATATTGCTGAGGAGAAAAACCAAATGTCAAAGAAGCTGCTGGCTATGTTATCCCCTAGACATATAGATCCATGACCTTGTCTTTTTAAGGACTCTCCATAAAAAATGGAATTAGGATGCTATTCCAGTTTTGCAGTTGCAAATGGAATTTTCTCAGAAGAATCACAGCAATTAAAGTCTCCTCAACATTTAAGTCTTAAAACATACACTTTCCCCCAGTTATATTTATTCAGAAGTTAGTCCCATTGATTTCTTTGAGGTTCATTTCCAAGGAAGCAGCTCGTGATATATCCTTGGGAAGACATCCATATAATGGTGTGTTTGTCCAACATAAAATATATCCAATGAAAAGGATTTACAACTTCTTCAGTAATTTATTCTCAGAGGCTTTCTATTCTGATTGGTCCAAAAATTGCTCTTGATAAGCCTATTGGCTTTTACTTTAGCCTTGGTGGGTATTTAATAGCAGACAACTCTTCACCTTTTTCTAGGAGTTGTTTACATAGCTGAAAACTATTAGCAATATGTGATGATTCATCTATGATAGATGTATATTGGTGTCGGTGGAAGAAGATGACTTAAATACAAACTATCAAAGCAGTAGCTTTTAACTACAGAAAGCAGCTTAAAGATAAATCAAGCTTAAGTAACAAACAGTAGCAATCATATATTAAGAACTTGAAAGCTGATTTTGGAAAATGAAGAAACAGATCTATTCCTATTAAAAGTTAAATGCTGAACTTCAATTTCTAATTTATGCTGTATCCATAAATGTAATGGGTTGGATCCAGACTTGCTCCTTCAATTAACAGAGGAAACTGGGAACTAGCAGAGGTTCCTCACAGAAAGGGAGTGGTTTTGATAGTTCCCGGTCCATGCCTCAGCATCACTTTTCATGTTGTCCTAGACTCTAAGAACCCTCAACTCTTGAGAAGCTTTTCAGGATACACAGGGGGCTGTAGGGGGGTGGAGGAATTGGCAAAAATACCTTCTCACCCTTCCCCAAGTATAAGCAGAACAGTACTGAGTGCATTTTTTTATTCAAATCTACTAAAGACATACATCTTTGCCCTGGTCATTGACACCTGATATTGACCCCTATCTATATCCCTCAATATTATTCTGATTGTAAATGGTTTCAACTGATTTCAATCTTGCATGTTTATATTGTTGTAACCTGCACTGGGACCTTATGGTGAAGAGTAGGTAAGAAATCCAGTTAACCACAAATACAAACAACACATTAAAATATCCCTTTACTTGTTTTCTCTTGTCAAATGACACAGGCAAATAGCAAAGGGGGGGGGGGGAACCAAAGGCTTCTTATAACAAATTATTGCAAATTCCCAATGCCCCTGACCGTAGTCATGGGCAATGGGAACTTTTAGAAAACATCTGAAAGCAGCGCTGTTCAGGGAAGTTTTTAATGTCTAACATTTTATTATTATTTTGCTGGAAGCCACCCAGAGTGGCTGGGCAAACCCAGCCAGATGGGTGGGGTATAAACAATAAAATTATTATTATTATTAATAGGCATACAACTAATTCTCTGTGAATTGGTTTTAACGGCTTTATTATGTATTATGTTTTGTTGTATTTTATTTTCCATGTGATGGTTGTGGTGAAATACAGAATAAAACCACCTTAATAAATCAGTCAATCAAGTAGGATGAAGTCCAGTTGAAAACCATAGGCCATTAGTCATACCTAAATTTAGGAGGACAGGGATAATTGTGTCAAAGGTGTCCTGAAATCCTGGATGGCCAGTTTCAACAAAATATTTGATGGTTCTTTCCTCTTTGGGGAAAGTGGTAATGTTAGCCAAGTATGTCATCATCACCACTTTTTAGGGGATTTTTTATTCTGATGTATAGCTTTGCCCTTTCAGCTTCAAACACCCTTAAATTGCACAGAGAAGGCAAAATATGGCTGCATGGCTTCCTCGCTGTTGAGCAGGCTGGGATTTCTTTTGCACCACTCCCATTTTGGCCGAAGTGGCTCTTACCTGTCAACAAAACCTGATGTTAACAGACAGGCCCTAAAGTACGTGGATTTGCTTTCATTTGAGGGGAATTTGCATGTACAGTACAGTCATGTCTTGCGTGCAATTAATTTGCCCCATTTCAGCCTTACGTGGTTGAAAGCTGGCTGGTTGAAATCCCACAAATCAATTGCATGCAAAGTGGAGATATTGAAAGCTCCTATGCTCTGGGTTTTCCCAGTGTGGAAAACACTTTTAAAGTCTCTGACTTGCTTACTGGGCTTGGGGAGGCTGTTGAGAAATCTTGTGGAGGCTCAGATGGCCCTACGAGATCTTGCGAGTGCCTCCCAAAACTTAAAAGCTCTCTGGCTTGTTTGGAAGGTAAGGGGCAGTTCCAAGGGGGTGGTTTGGGTATACACATTTTTGCATGTGTGCACCATCCCCAGAATGTATTTTTTCTTAGTGGAAGTGTAGTACAGTAGAGAGTGCAACAGAAGAAAAGAGATCAAGGGTTTAAACTCTTGATTGTATGTTCTGAATGGTGATTAGAAATAGTGTGGAATTGCTATGCATTGTATTGTATAGAATACCATAGTTCAATTTTGACTACTCATAGATAATACACAGTGCACACACCCAAATTTTTGATGCTAATTAGTTGAGGGGGGAGAAGAGATGGATAGATTAACAAGTGCCATCAATTCATCCCAGAGGCTTAGAGAAAATGTGGGCAAGGTTAAAAAGACTGCTTATATCAGCATTTAGAATAGCCTAAACCTTTTGCTTTCAAACCACAGGTTTGCTGCTGGAACTGTGTGTGTGTGTGTGTGTGTGTGTGTGTGTGTGTGTGTGTGTGTAAGCAAGCTTGCAATTTGAAGACTGCACATCTTGCTGTGTTTATTATTATATGCTGGTATAATTTGAACTATTACCTGTGGCAAACTAGTCAAGCCTTTCAGGCTCTGCTGGGACCAGGAAGATCGCAATAATAGGGTGCTGGGTTTGGATTTGGGTCAAAATGCAGCTTAACATTCCTGTTCAGTCATGAAGGTCACTTGGTAACCTTAAGCAAGTCAGTGTCTCTCAGACTAGCCTGTGTCAAAGGGTGGCAGGAAGGCACTTTGTTCACTGAAAGATACAATAGAAAAGCATAACAATAACGAGCCTTGAAGCATTTTAAAGACCAACACATTTATTATGGGCCAAGCGTTCATGGACTCTGGATGACAAACATTTATGCCATATTAAATGTGTTAAGTCTTTAGGGTGCCACAATACTCTGTTGCTTTTGCTGCAACAGACTAACAAAGCTAACCCAGTGGTGGTGATGGTAACAAAAACAACAGAAATAGTGTAAATTGGGTTTCAGAAGTCTTTGAGTATATTTTGGCTATTGCTAACTGGGACTGGGACCTGCCTGGAAACCAGTAATCTGTGTTAGTTCTTTATTCTTGTCATATTGCCAAGACTTTGAAAAAAAGGACAGGAACCTGAGAGGAACTTGTGGAATGTGACAAGAATACTAATATGCCAAGGTTTGTTAAAGTTGTTGTATTGTTTGTCAGACAATATTAACAATGAAGTGGTTGGAGGGGTGTGTGGAAAGAGGAGAGGAATGTTTTCACCAAAGACATCAGGACTTCAAAACTGGAGGGGTAAATGAAAAGGGGAACTAGTGCTAGGCCAGGAAGCATGTGTTTTTGAAACAATTGCAGTGAGCTTTGAGGACACACAGAAGTTAGATGTGAGCAGTTGCCATCTACAAAGGAACTAACTACACTTGCCTGCTGGTAGATCTCCAGCGTGCCAGGCAATAATCTCTCCCATTCCTACTTACTTAGTTGAGCTCCTCTAACTGGAAATCTCTAGATGTGAAATCTGCTTCATAACCTGTCCCTAAAAAAAGATAGACTCGCACTTTGATATGAATGAAAACTTGGGCATGGCAACATGTGCCCAGCCCCGCTTTTAGACGAGAAAGGTCTCAAAGCTGGTTCCAGCTGGCATCAAGATACATCACAGAGAACAGCAAGCTCAACACATGTCACAAGTCCTTTCAGCTGTTGATCCATTGCAACAGCTTACTCAGCTCTTTCCAATGGAGCTGTTTATTCCCTCTGTGGTCACTGTCTGTTCATGGGCTGCATTGGAACTTGGGCGCTGTAAAAGTGTAGACTGCTCTGAACAAAGCCACACGGCTAGCTAGAATTCAAAACAGCAGCATTTAAATTTCAGGGTAAGCTATACCACCTGAAACAGAGAGATTTAATTTTCAGAGGATGTAACTATGTTGGACTATTGTAGTAAAAACAAAAGGGAGTCTTACAGCACCCTTGAAGACTTACTATGTAAGGCATCATGGAGTAGATGCATAAAGCGCTATCCTCAGATGGCAGGTTTATTTAAGCACAAACACGTGAAAAGAATAAAATGTAGGCCATGAAATGCAAAGAGTACATTCTGTGACAATTGTAAAATAGATGTACAGTCATACCTCGGGTTACAGATGCTTCAGGTTGTGCGTTTTTGGGTTACGGACACGCCGAAACCCGGAAGTACCGGAATGGGTTACTTCCGGGTTTCGATGCTCGAGCATGCTCAGAGGCACTAAATCGCACTTTGCACATGTGCAGAAGTGCCGAATCGCAACCCACGCATGCGCAGATGCGGCGCTGTGGGTTGCGGACACTGTGGGGTGCGAACGTGCCTCCCGCACGGATCACGTTCGCAACCCAAGCGTACACTGCATGTCAGATTGCTCCTGTCTCCCATTTCTTTTTGCTGAGCTTTTGAAGCATATTGCAATGCTTGACTGAGCCAGAAACCCAGCCAGATGGGTGGGGTATAAATTATATATATATATATATATATATCCAGTAGTGATGTATGGAAGTGAGAGCTGGACCATAAAGAAGGCTGATCGCCGAAGAATTGATGCTTTTGAATTATGGTGCTGGAGGAGACTCTTGAGAGTCCCATGGACTGCAAGAAGATCAAACCTCTCCATACTGAAGGAAATCAACCCTGAGTGCTCACTGGAAGGACAGATTGTGAAGCTGAGGCTCCAGTACTTTGGCCACCTCATGAGAAGAGAAGACTCCCTGGAGAAGACCCTGATGTTGGGAAAGATGGAGGGCACAAGGAGAAGGGGACGGCAGAGGACGAGATGGTTGGATAGTGTTTTCGAGGTTACCAGCATGAGTTTGAGCAAACTGCGGGAGGCAGTGGAGGACAGAGGTGCCTGGCGTTCTCTGGTCCATGGGGTCACGAAGAGTCGGACACGACTAAACGACTAAACAACAACAACAACAACAACATATATATATATATATATATATATATATATATATATTGATTGATTGATTGATTGATTGTTATTTAAAAGCTGCTTGAAGGTACGATGAGGCTCTTTGTTGTTTCTGTAGGGATCCCTGTCCCTACAAGGGGTCTCTAGATTATGGCAACACATTCTAAACATTGGTCAAGACACCAGTTGGTAGACTTTGTAGCATGACTACATAAGGTGTAAAGCTAGAAAAACAAGGGCAAATAAACTTGTACAGAATTGTCCTCAACACCATCTATAAAAAAATGGATGTTATCCATCTGTAGGATTCCTGTAATGCTCTAGTTAGACTGGCCCACTATATTGCAAGTGGTTTTAAAGACTTAACCCCTCCTTTGATTAAGCAGAGGTGTGGTTGACCAATGTTTCCTTTATCAAAAAAAGCTGTGTTTGCTGCATTTTTAGATTAAATGGCTCCATAAAGCATCATTGTGCGTTTTAAGCCTGGCCTGGTTTTTACCATTTGTTCTTCACTGTAATTATGAAGATAAAGAACTTTTGAAATTAGAGCTTAGTATTGCATATTATGAAACAGATTTAAGTGCACCACCCTTCTTCTCCATCCTCTCTTGTGGTTTTAAATATAACACCCTCTCCTCCTTTTACTCTAGATCCTTGAAGAGAACATGAAGTTGGAATGCAAGTGCCACGGTGTGTCGGGATCATGTACTACTAAGACATGCTGGACAACTCTTCCTAAATTCAGGGAGCTGGGCTACATCCTTAAGGACAAATACAACGAAGCCGTTCAGGTTGAACCAGTGAGGGCAAGTCGTAATAAACGCCCAACTTTTCTTAAGATAAAGAAACCACTCTCCTACCGTAAACCCATGGATACAGATTTAGTGTACATAGAGAAATCGCCTAACTACTGTGAAGAGGACCCTGTCACTGGAAGTGTGGGAACACAGGGCAGAATGTGCAACAAAACAGCCCAGCAGACCAATGGCTGTGACCTGATGTGTTGCGGTCGAGGTTACAATACTCATCAGTATTCAAGAGTGTGGCAGTGCAACTGTAAATTTCATTGGTGCTGTTATGTTAAATGTAATACGTGCAGTGAAAGAACAGAAGTGTACACCTGTAAATGAAAGTGTGGCTTGGGAGGGGGATCCTACAGCCTTGGAATAAACACATTTTTTTTTTGCACATAAGCTAGTGCACCTACACACAACTGTAGCAAAGACCCACACTGTTTCCAAAAGGAAAACCAGCAAATGGATCCCATCTTCCCCTCTTAATATATCAGCGCTTAAGTGGAGACCCATCAAAGACTTAGAGAAATAGTCCAAAAACAACATCAGACTTTTTAAAAAAGGAAACAGAAACAAACAAGTCACCTAATACAAAAAAAATAAAAAATAAGTGGGGGGGGGGAAATGCTCTCAGATATTCTGCGCCTTCAGAACATAATTTATTGACTGCCTTAACGGAAAAAGCCCATGTCCAGACCAAGGCAAGGGGCTCTTTGGGACTGGATGAGGGAGAGATTGAAAGGCACCATGCATAAAGAGAGGGCTGGGGGAACAAACAATTCTTAAACATGGTCTTTGCACAGGATGGGGTGACAATGCGCCAGTGTGAATTTCAACTTAAAGAGAGTGGATTAAGCAGATTTAGGGATTTCTACACTTGTGAAAAGCTTCTGCTGGTCCTTCTGTCTTTCCGTTTTTTTCAGACAATGTGCTACTGCAACTAGGATTGTTGATGTTTTCCATATAAACACTGGTTTATCTGCCTTTTTGTCGTGCTGCAGATATTTTAGCACAGGGATTTGGGACATCTGGGCATAATAATAATAGCAATATTTAACAATTTATCCAGATAAAGCTAATATTAATTTATTTAATTAAAAAGAACTCTACCGACATTTTTGAAAACCATTCTGCATTTAGATAGCCTGCTTTTTTTGTGGAATAATTTTGTAGATATGGAAAGGAGGGGACACCCTTGAGCTGTATATATTATTGTTTACTCAGATATTTCTACTAGTTGGAATTGCAGGATGTTTTTTTTCTGCAATAATAGATGTTAAGTACAAAAGCAGGCATCTTTTATAATTTGTTTGGCTGTTTGCTGCTAGTTGTCTGGAATCTCAAACTGATATTCATCTTCACCTAGATAGATACCAGTGCATAACCTGTCCAGTTTTTTTCTTTAATTTTATTTTAAGGAGCATTACATAAATCCAGTTGGAAATAATGCATCACACATAAATGCAAAACTCCAGACAAGTTTCCATCTTTGGAAAATGAACCATAGGATAAAAGAGTATATTTTGTAAGAGACTATTTTTATATGAATATTTTATTTATACTATGTCTGCTTGTATAATTCTATAACCTGTACTTTTTCTCAAAACAGGCACACAATTTGTAATTGTTAGGCTATTTAACAGATAAAGGCTGATTACTTTGTTGACCTGAAAGTAGCAAGCTGGATGCATTCAGTTGTTACTGGTGGATGTACAAAATACAGAATGAATTTTCTCTCCGGATGTATGTACAACGTGGCTCTTTTCCTGCAATTCAATTTGCAGAATATGCAGAACAAGAACAGGGTATGTAGCATCAGTTTTGTCACATGGTTTGAATTCATGGTTGGTATTAACTGGATGCTCCTTTATCCCATTCAGAAAAAAATCTGAATTAGCTTCCCAGATGCATCAGTCATTAAACTGTGGCGTTATGACTAGCAAATGTGCTGTGTGTGCTGTCAGTTAAACCTCTATATTGTGCTACTGTCAAATTTGATTTTATCAGTGCAAGACTGTAGACTATGACTGTAAAAACTAGCATGACACGCATAGACTGATTCTCATAGATAAGACACAAAGCTTACGGGTTTTGTCCAACTAGTTTTTGGCATTTGCCCTACTCTTTCCCTCTCGGAAGGTTCTTAGTGAAAAAGATCAAGTCACATTTTAGACAAACTTTCAATCAGGCCCCCACTACTTTTTGTGTGTGTTCAGTTCCTGCACTGTGGCATTTCCTTTCTTATCCCTAAGATTTTCTTCTGCAATTATGTTCAATTAAATTGTTTTGCTTTTGGGGAATTGTCGTGATCATTCCACCAGGATCACGGAAAAGTCGTTCCCCCGAATATGTAATTGACTTTTGCTATTTCACATCCTGATTCCAAGATTAAACTAATGGGACCCCTTTCCACATTATATCCAGAGAAACTTTCATGGAAGAAACTCATACAAGGAAATGTAAAAAACTGTACATGAAATCTGTTGCATGATGTAAGCTAGAGCTGTCCAGCTCCCAAGAGACTGCGATCTACTCCCACTATAAAAACCCCGGCAGTGATCTACCCATTGGATTGACCAGAGTTGTTCAGCTCTTTTTTGAAAAAGCTTAATCAAAGTTGTTGAGCCTTTTTTAGGGGGGGGGGCATCAGGGTCCCACGATCGGCCAGGATCAACCAGAGACATCCCTGATGTAAGCTATTTCCCATAGGTATAGAAAGGTTGCTTATGTGCAGTGGCGTAGCGTGGGGGGTGCAGGGGGGGCGGCCGCACCGGGCGCAACATCTGGGGGTTAGGGTTAGGGTTAGGGGGCGCAAATCCATGGGTTAGGGGGCGCAAATTACTTGCCTTGCCCCGGGTGCTGACAACCCACGCTACGCCACTGCTTATGTGAAGTCTTGGACATCCACAATTTTTTGTCTTGTCCATGCAGCCCTCTGGGTTGTAAGGCTCCAAAGAGCCCCATGCCTAAGGAACTTGTGTCTATGCATGGAGGGGCTGCTCATTTCTCTTCGTGGCTGCAGCCCCCTCAAGCCACACCAGATGTGCTCTGGTGTGTGCCCTATCTTTCAAGATGTGATGGAAAAGACTGCCATTTAAACCCTGGGCAGTGTGTTTCAGACTGATGTATTGGAAATACAGGACCTAGTTGTTAGAGACATAAACATGACTTTATTGTGCCCCACCTAAGGCTTTAGGAAGGGGTAGAACATAAAACCATTTTTTAATCAATTGCATCAAATATGACAACTCCTTAAAGCTGCTATTCCAATCACTATTCCAACCTTTCATTTAAAACCAATGAGACTTACTTCTAAATGAATGTGTCTACAGCTGTGTGTCCTGTGTCTAGTGTGTCCCCCACTGCTGGTTTGGGAACCGGTGTACATATAACGTTAGCCACAACCCATATCTATCCCGTGTCTGCCCTGCTGTTTCTTATGAAATATTGTGCTTTGATCTGGGGAGTGGGTGGTGTTGTGATCTAAACCACTGAGCCTCTTGGGCTTGCTGATTGGAAGGTTGGCGGTTCAGATCTGTATGATGGCCTCCCATTGCTCTGTCCCGGCTCCTGCCAACCTAGCAGTTCAAAAGCACACCAGTACCGCTGTGATGGGAAGGTAAACAGCGTTTCCGTGCACTCTGGTTTCCGTCACAGTGTCCCGTTGCACCAGAAGCGGTTTAGTCATGCTGGCCACATGACCCAGAAAGCTGTCTGTGAACAAATGCCGACTCCCTCGGTCTGCACCGATATGAGCGTCACAACCCTATAGTCGCCTTTGACTGGACTTAACCATCCAGGGGTCCTTTACCTTACTGTGCTTTGATGCATGTTCCCTCGAAACAGCTTTGATCGAGAGAAGGAACAACCTTGCTGCATTTTAAGTTGGTAAAGTATACACACTAGGACTTTAGTGACAGTGGTCAAATTGTGAGGTCCTCCTGTCTCATTAAAAACTATCACAAGAATGCATACATGCCCAGTAGTTACTTTCTTTAGGAACTATTGACACTCTAAATTAGTCTACATTTGGGAGATCAGAAATGAATGTGAGGAAACACAGCTTTATTATGAGTCATGATTTAAATCACATGAACCACACAGGGGTGACTTCATACAAATGGTACCATGTAGATCAGAGCAGGACTTAATTTCTTGGTAGCAGACATACCATTGAAGTAATGTTTGAATTGTTCCTTGGCACATCCACTTGGAGTGAAAGAGCAGAAGAGTGCATTGGAAGCAAGCCTCCTCCCTCCAACTTCCTCCAACAACGGAGTGGGTAAGTGTAAAAGGAATTAGGGCTAATGCTCACCAATATCCTCAGTGGGATAGAGAGTTTCACCATTTAATAACCTAGAGGAAGACAGAAGTTCCTCAGGTACAGCATCTCTCGTTATAGGGTTGCAATGAGAACTGTACCTGCTGAATTGCTCAGTGGCGTTTAAGCAGAGGCCATTTTAGGCTAGCATGAGTAGTGCAGTCGCACTGGGCGCCGCGCTGCAGGGGGCACTGCAACAATGCTGTAGAATCATAGAGTTGGAAGGGACCAGAATGGAATGAGAGTGGTGGAGGGGGTGGTTTAGCTTCATCAAATTTGAGAGCCCAAAGAAATTTGAGAAGCAATGAATTATGGAACTAAAAGCCTGGTATATACTCATCTACATCATTAAGATGAGTTAGAACAGTTGTATCATAAATTCAACAGGTGCAACTTTCCTGAAATGAAGCTGCAAGCTGGGTTGGCTCAATAGTGTCACACTTTATATACACCCATTTATTACATTCTCTACAGTTTTCAAGCTACAATCTACAAAGCACTGAGGAGGAGCACTGGATGAACCATGTCTTTAGATGGCACCTTATGGGTTAGGAAATGTTCAATGAATTGACAGTAAGTAGATTTTCAGCTTATGGCTCCACAAAATATGATTTGAGAAACATCTAACTCTATCACTGCATTAATAAGAACCGATTCTCAAAGTTTTACGTAGTCCACTAATTACTATTAGCTAAATGTCTGTGAAGTGGACATGTGATTTAATAATGTAGACATTGTTCGTGGATTACAGAAAGCACCAACCGTTACATTTGCAGTATGTTTTTACTCTACGAAAGCATTACGTAGAATTTATCTCTTTCTGTATATCTTTACATTAATGATGCACAGTGTATAACTATCTCAATGACTCCTAAAGATCTGGTTTATTTAAATAGATTTACTTGCAACAATAAGAAGCGGGTGTATACAAAGAAAATTCATTTTTAGAAAATTCATAATGAACTAGGGAGAAAGTACATGAATATTGCACTAATTTAGGTTTAGAAATCAGCTTTAACTTGAACAGAACCTTTTAAAAGTTTGGACTATCTCTCTTGCTTAGAAGTATTTCAAGTCAATAAAACTTTTATAACTAGCAGTCCTTTTAAATTGTGCAGTGAGGAAAGGGTAGTCCAACTATATCTTCTCTTACTAAAATCAATCTGATCCATCAACCATGTATTGGGAATTAATTGTTAAATAAATAAATTATTTGGAATGACCAACATTGCTTAATATTTGAAAAATCTCTATGCAATATATAAAAAATAGAACACAATAAAAATAAAAATCTAAATGCAGATTTAAACATAAAAAATATTATAGCAAACAGATTAAAAACAGACATACAGTGATAACAGGGTCCAATCTTACAAGTCAGGGGAAACCAGGACATCTGAAGCAACAGATGGATGATGCCTCAATGGCATGAAAAATAAACATGAAGAAGAGATATCTCTGTATTTTTTTATCTCTCTCCCCAACCTATTATTCACCATCTCTTGGGGTTTTCTTTATTAAAGATTGGCACAATAGCAATTTATGATAGGATTCCCCTCAAAAAGGCTTTTGCCAGATGAACAAAGTGTTCAGTGAATGTCCCTGTAGGTACCCTGGGGATATTTGAAAGCAAATATTTCATTTAATTTATAATTTGTGTGCCACCCTTCTACTGTATCATATTGAAGGCTGAAGAAATGACCAAAAGTACAACAAAAATCACATCGCCATTCTATAGCAATTCAAAGTATAACAAATAACCAGCAATGAAAAGGAAAACCCATTCACCTATAGTATTATGAGATGATATGTTGTAATAATAAATAAAATAATAAATAAAAACAAAGGGAAAAGACTATGGAAACAAACTGGAAGACCCATTCCTAAAGATGCGTGTAGCTGCAAAGGCACATGGTGTGGCTTGTATCAGCATACCTATAGTTGCTTTTCCAATGAAGTGAATTTGCCTTGTTGTTATGATACTTTGCCAGTTACATTCACATCCAGATTATTACTATACATCAAGATTCATGATCCCGAATGCCATAGATGCTCCAATGAAGGTATGAACCTCAGTCCTGGAATTCACAAACAGAACACAAGGCTGCTCACCTGCTGAGGTGCTTGTGGGCTCCCACCTCAAGTGTCATTCACCAAAAATGCTGGTCAGGTGACATCATGCTCACACCCAGTTGTTAAGTGGGCAAACATTGGGGGAAACCATGCATGAACCAAATCAATCCTTTACTTCTGTCTTGTTCTCCCTCTTCCTACCGGTGCTTGATGTTATGTAGAGCTGACAGTGCTGATCAGACGATAAATGTATGGAACATAAGGTCTTCGTGGAGAAACTTTGCTGCTGGATGAATGCTGGGGGTGGGGGCTTTCCTATGTTGAATGGATATATATATGGATATATATGGGTTTCTCAGGACCAGAGCAGTGGAGTTTTCATGCAAATAGGCTCAGATGATTCCACAGAAAACCTCAAGCATTCGCTTGTCCAGTCTTATTATCAGGTATACCAATGAAGCAGTGTGCATCCCAAGAGCCACTTCCAAATATCTTTTGTGACTTGGCAGGAGATGTTGGGAATCAGATTGAGCTTATCTGCACATAATCTGAGTGTTGTTCCTAATGTCTTCTTCAACATTGCAAAGATGTGGGAATGCATCTCTTGGATCACATAAACCAGCTGCTTGGGGTGGCAGAATGTCTTTGCCAGACATGTATATGAGCAAGTTTCCTACCTCTTCACTATTGGTGGGACTCAGTGGGTGAAAGAGGAATGCATTCAGAGGGCTGCACAACACCAAGGTGACTGAAGATCGCTGTGCATCTGCAGACAACCCATGTTTGTTTAGGTGAACACATTTACTCAAAACAACCACGCAGTTGGGTTAACGTGGGTGTGGAGACTTGCACCAATGTGTAGGTCTTCATGGTGGTTGAAATGCATGTAGGTCCTACAACACTGCTTCGTATATAGTGATTAATGATGGATGAGTTCATATTGTAGACCTTTGTCTATGTTTTGAGATGTCTTATATGAGGAGAGCTTTTTCATTCCACCATGTTAAAGAACATCTGGATTCTGCAAATGAAAGGCATCAACCCCTCTTTCAATTCCAGTTCCCTCCTGCCATAAAGGAGAATTTACATACCAATCCATAACAGATCATTTCAGACATTCCAGACAGCCACAAGTAGAGAACAAGTTCATTAAGGTATGATCAAGATGTTTCTGAGCTTTGTAATTCCTTGGCTCAGAATATGACATTGGGTGACTCATGCTGTTCACCTTGAAAATAAAGTTAACATTAAAATTTCTGAGTTTGCCTCTGGCTTGGATTAAATCAAAGGTGGAAAATAATTGATCCTGCTCTTCTATGATTCAACCACTTTGAATCCAACAGAGACAACTGTGGCTGCTGCTATGCTACTGATTGCAGGGGCAGGGAGGACAGGATATCTCCTTGCATTCCCTTGCTCCATCCCCCTCCTTCCTCCACTCACCTCTCCTCCCCGCTGCCTACTCATGCTGGCTATATACTCCCTGCAGAATCAGCACCATGCCGCTGAATATTAGTCTCTGGGGAACGACAGTGTGAGAGGGTTGTTGCTCTTATGCCTTGTGGACTTCCCATAGGCATTGGTTGGTCCCTTTGAGATGCTGGACTGGTGGCATGAGCCTGGGATCAGATTCAGGGGAAGAGACCGAGGATACAGGGGACATCTTGTACCAGGAGGAGGCTTTTTACTCAGAATGACTCCTTGACATCCCTGCCAGCACTTTTCCATCCTGAAGAAAGTGTGCCATCTTCCTCAGACTCTGAAGGCTCCAGCTGAGGACCATAATAGAATCTCAGCTTTCCCCATGCTGACTGGTTCTGAGAATAGCCTGGGTCCCTTTAAGAGTAGAGGCTCCACTCATCTGGATGAGCAAGCGGTTGAGAGAGAACTGCAGTCTGGATTGGCTGCTTGTTGGAGCAACATTCAAACCTGCCCAGTTGATGTCTAGCCTATAGTCCACTTGGAGCTGTCCAAGGTGCTACGTGCCTCATTTTGGACCTTGACCTTTGCTTTGCCTGACTTTGCTTATCTGGACCTATACTATGCTTTGGTTGACTGACCTCAATGGAACCAGACCTCTACTTCAGCTGACCCTGTTCATGGGAATTTGACCTCACTTTGTCTTTGACCTGCTGGACCTGGCATTGCTTACTAGAGTCTGAGCTGAGACTAGTGGTTTGTGGTTGGAATCTCTCCCTCCATTGCCTGGGACAGAACAATTGGCTAGGCCTTTGACATGACCAAGCAGAGCTCTTCCTATGATCTGAATTGGGTTGATGTGATGGTTTTCCCATGCTGCTGCCATAACACTTAGCACCAATAACTACGCTGTTCTTTCAGCTGGAGTGGCACGATCCCACAACTATCTATTCCTGCTAATGGCTGTCATGGATCTTTCCAGGCAAGGTGAGAGAATAATGTGATGAATCACTTTGTCCGCATGATAATGACAACAAGACTAATCCGCTGTGGGTGCAGGTTGAACGTGCTTTTGAACACCAGAGAGCTTGCAGAAGATTTCATCCTTCCAGGACAATTTGGACCCTGCCCAATGATGTACTACCTCCTTAAAGACACACATTTATTTATTTATCTATCTAACTATCTATCTATCTATCTATCTATCTATCTATTTTACCCCACCTGCTTACAGCATTAGAACTTGCTTGCACATTAAGAGAATTCAAAACAATAATAAGAAATGAGGGAGGAGTAAAGGCAAGCAAACCAACACAATGGAGCGTCTACCCAAGACGGCATATGAAAACCTCTAAAAACAACCCAAGGATACTGAAGCTATGCCATTACAGAACATGTCTACTTTGAAGTAAGCTCTGTTGAGCTTAATGTGACTTTTTTCCCATATAAGGGGGCAACTGAAACCCAGGATCTCTCAGGATGAGCAAGTTTGGATCTCGAGGACCTCCAGCTCAGCTGGCCAATTCCTGGTGCAGCCAGGCAGTGCCTTTGTAACTCCCCCATCCTGTCTCAGCTGGAGGCATGCTGGCATAACTCCCTCATCCCAAGACCTGTGGCTCTTATGCTGGCATAAGCCCTGAAAAATAAGTGTTCCAGGAGAAGGAGGAACTGAGTGCGGGGGACTGGAACTTTTGCTGGATCCTAAATCTGCACAGCTCAGTCACCTGACCTGCCAACCCAGTGGACTTATGGCACAAAAAGGTGGTGTAAGTCAAACTCAGTTTTAAAGGTTTGTTTTCTCTCTGCCAGGCTTAGGTCAGCAATAGCCCCACTCCTGAACAGAGTTCCCATCTGGTATACTTTATGCTGGATTACTGTAAACCAGTGTAAATTACACTGGCCTCCCATACTTAGGACTGGTGCCTGGGTGTGTATGGGATTGCAACCCAAGGCTATTGATTTTGAATTCTTTAATAAGCAGTATTTAATCAGCAAGTAAACTTGCCTGTAAAATCATAGGCTTACATATGATCTTAAATGGATCTCCTGATCTAAAACAAACAGTTTAGCACCTTGAATTTGAATAGCCATTTACTTTAGTGAATGTGGCACTCTCATTTTGCAATTTGTGAACTTTAAAAAAATGCACCAGCTCTCAGACTCAGCTTTGAATATTCATCTATCAGTATTCAAAAATGATTGCTCTTAGGAGCAGAGCTAATCTGAAAAATGTATGCATGAGAGTAGGAGAAAGGAAGCCAGATTTTACCCTGCACTCCTACTAGCAATGGGTTTGCTTTCAGGCATTTATATGCAGCACATGCCAACATGTCACTCACAGTATTTAACCCAATACTTGGGTTTTATCTAACATTATGGTCCTATTGGCACTGGGTTAGCGTGAAGGATTCTCACTTTCTCTTCAAAACACTGGGACCCCTAATTGGCTATTAAGGACTGTTTCTCCCTTAAATAATATCAAAGCAGGGAAGAAGCAGAACATTCTAGAAGCAAAGATTAGTGTTTTGCAGCAAATTACCCTCAGCGTAACCAAGGTATTTATTTTTGCTTGTTACAAAGTGGGGGGGGGGGGGAGGATGTTGTGTTTTCTAGAAAAGTTGCCAAAGGCACACAGCCTGCCAATCCTCTCACCCTTATCATTCCAGAGACAATTCCTTTATACCAGAAAGTTTATGCCTAGCGATGAAACTTGCAGCTTTGTGAAAACAGGAATTTCTGTACACTGTGTACTCCTGGAAGTGGCCCAAGGTGAAAGGTTGTGAGGGAAAAGCTAATCACTATACCGTACTTTCACAAAACTCTTCAGTGCTATCTTACTAAAGAGCCTGTGCCATTGTTAACTGCAGCAATCATGGCTGACTGTGTATTACTTTTTTTCTCAAGGGTTGTTGATGTGTCACTCTCCCCTTCATAGCTCTAGAATTAAATCCACTTGGGAAGAAGGGTAGCCAGGGATGAATTAAGATAATGTGGGGTGGTGTTGCTAAACAGAAGAGCAACAGAGAGGAGGGGAACAAAAGCCTTACACTCCAAAACACCCAAATTGCCCGTGTGAGCTTCTTACTTCATATGAAAACTAGATCCGCCTGACAAAGAAATCTGAGCAGATTAACCAACCAAACTTGCACAAATTTGCATACAGTAAAACCATTGTTCTGAATCAATATTTTTATTTGCTTTTAGAGAACGCATGTGTGTGTTGTAGCATCATCTGAGAAGACAGAGTCCCTATTCAGGAAGGTAGAGAGAGAAAGTAATATTTATTTATATCCCAGTCTTCGTCAGTTGAATTCAGAGTACTTCTGAAAGTAGCAAGAATGCCTCTTTCAAAATGGTGCAGCCTGATAAATTGAACTATCTTTTTAGTTGATCAAAAGTTGTTGTTGTTGTTGTGGTTGTTGTTGTTGTGTGTGTGTGTGTTTAAAGAGATTATCATTACCAATTAATCACCTTAATGTTGCAGGCCCACTGTTCCACACAACCACTCTACACAGAACCATATATTTTTATTCCACTCTGCATGTAGTGAATGTGGTTGCCTGAAGCACTCATCATGAGTACAAAGCATTATTTCCATATCATTTCTCATCCCTGCAACAGGGATATTTGCAATAACATACAAACTTACAGTTTGAGACTCCCAGAAAGTTAGGATTAGGACCAGTAGCCACTTTCATGCAAGGTTTCACCTTGTGGCAGAAACCAAAGTGCAAAATATAATACATGAAAAAAGCCACAGAATTCAATAATCATGCATCTATTGTTAAGTCAGCTCTTAAATTTAGAAATCAATGTAATAATTTTAAAATGTTGAGTAATGCTTAATGTGCAATTCTTCCTCCTGAGGTACACAGCAGCATCCTGCAATGATTTTGCTCCTGGATGTTTAGTGGCATTTAAATAATATGGAAAATGCTAACAGAGTGCAGAAGATCTAATGTCTGCAGGTCTAATGTAAAGAAGGCCTTACAGTCTATAAAACTGACAGACAGCCATGGCTTCATTCTGTTTAAATCATTGGGACTTAAGTACTTTACTGGGCACCTCAAGCTCATCGACTGCAGTGCGATTCCTGCAATTTGCTTTTTCTGAATTATGCCCAGATTTCAAATTCACCATCCAGAGAGTGTTCTGTGCAATCATCAAATATTGTTTGGAGTTTTGTTGCTGCAAAAGGAAAATGACAAGGTGGAGTGAGGGCAATCAGCTATGCTATGATATTGTTTGGTGTTTTATTGCTGCAAAAGGAAAATGACAAGGTGGAGTGAGGGCAATCAGCTATGGGGACTCTAAGCACAAGTGGTGAGAATCTCAGAGTAAAAGAATGCCCAAAAGATTAAGCCTTTTAAAAAACAAGAAGTTAGAAAGGCAATTTATCCTCTCTCACTGCCTTTGTACAAAGTATGGGTACCAGTCAGATTATTTCAATGCTTGCCCATGTCCAATCGCATGTTTAATGAACTGAATTCAGATTTAACCCTGGAGAGGAAAACTTCTGAGAATATACATTGTGTTTATTTAGGCCAGACCCATTTGGATGAAAGTGCGGAATCAATCAAAGCCTAAGGGCAGCTGGCAACGTCTTGCCTCCTCCATGGGAAAGCCACTGGCAGGAGCTGGCACATTCTTAACATTAGTCGCATAACACCAATTTATTTCATAACGAGAAGAGTAAAGGTGATGCAGAGCCCCTAATTGATGGCTGTGGCACCAACGTTGTCATTTTGATGACTTGTTTGGGCAGGAGGAGTGGCAGTATCTGGGTGATAGATTGTTCTCTCTTTATCCTGCCACAATGACATCTGCTTTATTCACAGATCAGCCACCAGTTGCTACAACAACGCCAGTGTGCTTTAGAAAATGTTGTTGAGCTGCTGAGAGAATCTTGGCTTCCCATTAGCAAAATGTTAACTATGCATAACCAAAGAGCGTTTGGTTTTGTTGTCAAAAAGGAGTCAATGCTGGGCAATAAGTAAGAATGTCAAAAAAGAATTTACATTCAAAAAGTAAAAGCGAGGGGGGTGAACCCATGATATCACCATGATTCAAAAATACCCCCCTAGAATTCATTAGGAAGGTCAGAAGAGAAGAGAAGAGAAAAGATAGGAGATTAAAACAGAAAGAACAAATAAACCGTCCAGTGAGCAAGTTTGTTGCCTGAAGCCTGAGGCCATGGACACTGCCCTCCATGTTCACTGAGAGCTTGTTTTTTCTCTCCCCCAGTCCTTTGCTAATAAGTCTTTTTTGTTCCCCAACAATTAACAATTTTCGGATTTGTAGCTTGACAAAGGTCATGTGGCCAACATTAGCTGGTTGCCATAGAACAACTCTTGCCTTTTGCTAATATGAAGGACAGACAATGTCTACAGAATCCGCTTCCTTCCAAACATTGTTGAACTACAGTGCTGTAGCAAGCCTGGAAGCATTGCTATGATATACTCAGGGCTGAGGCATATTCTTCTTTTTCTGAGGGGTGGTGTGAAGGAATGTCAGGATGTGAACGAAGTCTGTAGCATTTTGTGTACTGGTGAAGAATTGTTCTGTTCCTTACTTGATACCACCAATTTCTACTGCTTTTTATGTTGTTGTTTTTTTAAATGGTTTTATATTGCTGCACACTGCCCTGAAATTTTATGAGAGGGTAGTAAATAAATACTTCTATAAATATGAACAAATATTCCTGAAAACCAGAAGTGATCTGAAGCCAGGTGTGCTGCCTAAGAAGCCGTTTTAAAACCCTAATTATGCATTAGCCCTATCCCTGAACTTATTCGGAACCAAATCTGGAGTGGGGGTGTCCCCCCAGGTGTACCAAAGGCACGACATCTTGATGCACCCCTGGATTGGAGTCACATATGAGTAGATGCAATGTTTAGCCCATTGAATTTGTTACAGCTACTACAGAATCTGTGTTGGCCTTAGTAGCTCACAATATGACTGTCCGCTTATACACCAGACAGGATAATACAAAAGGGCAGGTTTTGATAAGCCAGTTAATGCACATTCTCATAAATATAGCAAAATAGGCTGGTAGATTTAGAGGTGATCAAATATTGTTTAGGGAAGCCTATCTAGACAAGTAGAAGTTACATGTGTCTTATTTCTTTTTAGTTGCTGTTGGCTTTAATAATTTTCTGATTATTATTTTTTAAATAGCTGCTTTCAACTGGCTTTTTATAAAGAATTTTAATGTTTTATTTTATATTTTTTGTGAACCACTGGGAGGTTTTCTTACAATCAAGCTACATATAAATTTTGTACAATTGATTCCATAAACAAACACTATTGCGATCTAGCTCCGAGGGCCTTCTGGCAGTTCCCTCACTGCGATAAGTAAAGTTACAGGGAACCAGGCAAAGGGCCTTCTCGGTAGTTTTGCCCACCCTGTGGAACGCCCTGTCATTGGATGTCAACTTTTAGAAGACATCTGATGCCACCCCTTGATATGGAAGTTTTTAATGATGGGTGTTTTATTGTGCTTTTATTATCATTATCATTATCATTATCATCATCAGTCAGAGGGTCCTGACAGAGATCATATAAGAGTGTAGGCATAGCATTTGTCTAGAGCCAGTGTAGTCTATGGAAGCCGTTTAGGCAGAAAAGAGACCGAGCAGGTCCAGCTCAATACATTTTGCTGCCTGAAGCAAAGGCCAAGATGGTACCAGCTTCATTTTCCACATACAGGAGGTAGTTGGGGTTTTCATCATATGAGTAAGACACACAAGAAGGCAAAGAACCCATTAGGCTTTGACCGCTTGCTAACAATTCTCCTGACAAGTTGTGCTTTAGATAGTGAGGCCCATTTCCAGAACTACTCCACCCCCATCGCTCAGCCCGGACACTGAGATCCAGCACCGAGGGCCTTCTGGCGGTTCTCTCATTGCGTGAAGTGAGGTTACAGGGAACCAGACAGCGGGCCTTCTTGGTAGTGGCGCCCACCCTGTGGAACACCCTCCCTTCAGATAGGAAGGAAATAAGCAGCTATCCTATCTTTAAAAGACATCTGAAGGCAGCCCTGTTTAGGGAAATTTTTAATATTTAATGCTGTATTGTTGTTAACACTTGATTGGGAGCCGCCCAGAGTGGCTGGGGAAACTCAGCCAGATGGGCGGGGTATAAATAATAAATTATTATTATTATTATTATTATTATTATTATTATTATTATTAATCACATGTGTGATTGCGATCCTTGAATAATCTAGGTTTTATAAGCTGGAGTTTTTATGTAGCAGCAGTGGTGGAGCTTCATGTTCCAGCACCGGGGGGTGCACGTCCTGGGGGCATGGCGCGCTGCCCGTAGGGTGTGGCATGTGTCCGGGGGGTGGCACACTGCCTGTGGGGCGTGGCGGCCAGCATGAGCGGGGGGCAGCCACGATGGCACCCCACCAGGATTTCGCTGCCAGGGGCGGTGCTCTCCCCCTGCACTCCTCTTCCTCCGCCAGTGGTAGCATGCCTTGAACAATGAGCAAGGATGGACGATAAGATATCAAAGGTAAGTTTGAATGCAGATGCTCATATGTGTTCTACTTGAAATATTGTTTTGTTAGATGGTGGTGTTTTTCTTAATTTATTAGGCCACAATCCAATGCACAGCTATGTATCCAAGGAAATACTTTGCCTTTTTGGTCTGCTGGCCATGTATCTTAAGCCAAGATTTTCTGAAGGCAATATTTATTATCCTTGCCAGAAGATAATGAACACAGAGAAAGTGAATCCAGCCAAAAAGCAGCTAACAAGTAGTCGATGAAGCATGGCTAGCTTTTGTGATCTTGCCAAGCAACTGAAAAAAGGAAAAGAGTCAATCTCAGTAAAACATGGGTAATAGAGAAATATGCCTGTTGTCTTTGTCCATGGAGTTTTCTTGGCAGGGATACTGGAGTGGCTTGCCGGTTCCAGTACTTTGGCCACCTCATGAGAAGAGAAGACTCCCTGGAGAAGACCCTGATGTTGGGAAAGATGGAGGGCACAAGGAGAAGGGGACGGCAGAGGACGAGATGGTTGGATAGTGTTTTCGAGGTTACCAGCGTGAGTTTAACCAAACTGCGGGAGGCAGTGGAGGACAGAGGTGCCTGGCGTTCTCTGGTCCATGGGGTCACGAAGAGTCGGACACGACTAAACGACTAAACAACAACAACAATAGGGAAATAACAAAACAAGTAAAAAGTATTTTTAAATTCATGTTTAATAGTTTAGTAATGACAAGGTGTGCTTACCAGGAAACCCCCTCAATTTTAATAAGCTATAATGAATGTGAGGTGAGGGGGCAGAAAATACAATTTTCTGGGCAGGGATAGAGAATCTCTGTGTAGTCAGAGCTTCCAGTGATAAGCAATAATTTGAATTAAATTTGTGTGTAAGTGTATGATTTATGCTTGCAGCAGTTCTCCATTATGCCTGTGAATGAGAAGCCACTCACTAGACTTCGGAAGTCTCCAGAAGGGTACACAATGTGTATCCAGGAGGGTATACAATGTGTAAAATATACCGGTAAATATCCCCTCTGATCATGGCTCAACTTCAGCATAACCCTAGGATAAAAACATTCTAATTTCCCAAAACCATATTCTGTTCGATTAACCACTATGCAAGCACAGAATTTCTATTTATCTTATACTATTGGAGCTAGCCCGTGTTCACAACAGAGTTAGGTCTTCTAGACAGAAGCAAATGGTATTTGTTGCTCACTCACTTGAGCAAATAACACTTTGCTTTTCGAAGCACACCCAGGTCCTTTGCAAATTGCAGTTGAAGTAAGCAGAGGAGACTGGCATTTGCCATTTACTCTCATATGTTGCAATTATGACAAATCTAAATCTCTTATATAAACGCAGTAGGCTATCGGACAAGAATTTCACTTAGCATCTTAAAAGGCCATTTGCTATTAATACATTTAATACTTATGAAGGGTGCCTTGGTTGAATCTCTTGTGTCTTTGTAGGTATGGGCTCCTACCAATGGATATTGGTTTTCATTATCTGCCTATAGACTTCGGCTATTTGTATGTGGGAAGATGTCAAATACAAAGAATAGAGCTTTGTGTGGCTTTGCCATTTTAAACTAATTACACACTTGGCGCATGATTTCCTGAAAATATTGTATTCTCTTACTAACAACCCATGGATAACATCTTAATCTGCCAGTAACAGGATTAGCTTTGACAGCTATATTTACAAACATAAATTTTATCACCTATTGCCCCCCCCCCGTACCTGTGTACACCTGGAATGAGACAGTAGTTAATGATTTATCTTGAACATAGATGATGGCTGCTTTTGTTTGGGGCTAAGACATAGGTTAGCATCTGCTACGATGCCCTGATGGGTCAAGGCAGCAAGTATCTTCACCACTTAAGTATATTACTTAGCACTTAAACTAACTTTTCTGCATAATACGCAATTACTTCCTTGAGCTAACATTCCATTGCATCACCAGTTGTGAAGTTGCTTGAAGTTGTGATGTTGCTTGAAGAATTAATACCGACTGGGTTCAAATAGCAGCTGTAACATAATATCAGCCTTAAATGCTAGTACAGAGAATGTGCCAGTATTATTATGTTTTGCTTACAATGTATTTCTTTCTCATGCCCTTCTCCCAGTGACTTGCAACATTTAAAATTACAGTTTCATAAAAACAAGATAAAGCAACTAAATAGGAAATGGCGAAAGGTGAGTAAAATGCAGCAATGTAGGGGGGTAAACTTTGAGGCAAGGGGTTTCATAGCTTAGGTGCAGCCAGTGAGAAGGCCCTGCCTCTTATGCTACTCATATAAACTTCAGCTTTAGGTGGACACCGAAGAGACCCTCTCCTGATCCATTCCAGGCAGGGTAATATGGAAGGAACTGGTCATGTATCCTGGACCTTAAAAGGTAATCACCAACACTTTGAATCGTGCCCAGAAGCAGATTGGCAACCAGTGCAGCTGTTGCAGGATTGGTGTAACATGGACATGCACCCACCCATTTCCTCCCAGCTGCAATCTAGACCAGAGACTTTTCAAAGGTCCTATGTACAGCTGCAGTAATCTAGCCTGGATGGAACTAATGGATTTGTTCCTGTGCCCAATTTGCTTCCAAATTGATAGGGACTCAACAAATTGAGTTCACTACTGAAGAGTGGTTTGGAAAAACCAGGTAGAGGGTGTCAAAAGAAACCCTCCTTTTGGTCAGTTATCCGAAAAGGGCTTGGAAGGAAGAAAAAAGGTGCACCCATAGTGTAGGGGGCAGGTATAAGAGGCAGAAAGTGGGGACATTATCTACTTCCTCAGCAATGGAGTATTTTCTCTCATCCTGCCTCCTCCATTCTTCTCCAGAGTTATGAGAAGTCTTTGCTCTCAGCAAGTAATGCTGCCCTGTAACTAAATCTGATTGGCTTCTTGATGCTGTGATATCATTACGTTTGCAATATGACTGGAATAGTGTCCAGATAAATCTAGATGGGGCAGTAGCAGTGTGGGAACTCAGCGACAGCTGCAAACAAACACAAAAATGTACATGTGGAAGGTTTTAGGGTTTTTTTTTGTTTTCTTTAATTCCCTGAATCTCCTTTTTTTCATGGAGAAAATGTGTTGTAGTCTTACTCACCAGGAAGCACCACTGAATACACATTTCTCTGGCAACATTATGCCCTGACCGTTAAAAACAATAATAATCAGACAAACCTCATGCTATTTATTGTTCCAAAATGAGACAACCGTGTCACAGAAACCCTCACGATGCAGACTATCACGTCTTAAAGATTTAATTACTAAACAGGAAGTGGTCTTTATTGTCGTCTTTGTTGACAGGGATAAACATTGTAGTCTGAATCATCGCTACCTGTGACGTGGCAGCTGATGGCCATCAGTGGGAAGATCCACAAATTTTACCAACAAAATAAAAATGAGGTCAGGTTTTGGGGTTTTTTAAAAGAAAAAAAGGTTGCTTGGCAAAGTAATGGATGTGAACTTTAAACGCCTACCCGGGTGATCTGACCGGGAAGATAAATTCATAGCAATTAGATGAGCTGTTCTTAGCCCTTTAGGGCCATGCTGTGATGCCTTTTGAAAGCCAAGGAGGCAACAAGACCTCATCATTCTTTCCCAATTGCTTTCAGACATGAGTTGCATGGGGTTGCAACCCCTAATGTGACACCCTATCCTTTCTGGATCTCTCTTCCTTCTATTGGATAAAGAACTCAGCCCAATTGAAACAGAAAATATTGTTGATTTTCCATAACCTGGAAGCATGCTGCTGCTGAAGGTTGAAGAAATGGAAACTGTAAAGACATTTAGAGGCTCTGAAAAGTGAAGAAGCAACCAGCTGCTCAGAACACATCCACATAAGTAAAGGTAAAGGTAAAGGTACCCCTGCCCGTACGGGCCAGTCTTGACAGACTCTGGGGTTGTGCGCCCATCTCACTCAAGAGGCCAGGGGCCAGCGCTGTCCGGAGACACTTCCGGGTCACGTGGCCAGTGTGACAAAGCTGCATCTGGCGAGCCAGAGCCGCACACGGAAACGCCGTTTACCTTCCCGCCAGTAAGCGGTCCCTATTTATCTACTTGCACCCGGAGGTGCTTTCGAACTGCTAGGTTGGCAGGCGCTGGGACCGAGCAGCGGGAGCGCACCCCGCCGCAGGGATTCGAACCGCCGACCTTTCCATCGGCAAGTCCTAGGCGCTGAGGCTTTAACCCACAGCGCCACCTGCGTCCACATAAGTAGCATTACCTAATTTGGGCAGCTCCTTGCACTTTTAATTTGTTCACACTAGATAATACAAACCCTCTCCAGGTTTGCCTCTCCAGGATGTTGATATTCCCCCGTCTGTCTTCTCTCCAAATAAAATTTTAAATTTGCCCTGCACACACACACACACACACACACACACACACACACACACACATCTCTGTAACTATTTGTCTGGGTTTTTTCTAGTGCAGTCCTCACCTTCAGGGATAGGGGACCAATTGCTATGGTTTGTTCCTGAAGACTTGCAGAATCTCAAGGCCTCTGGCCTGGCTTGCTTTGGAATGGTGAGTTGGAAAGGGCCATGTTTGTATTCAATTTGCAATAACTGGATTTTTGAATGAAATACTATTACTAAAGTTCTAATAACACATTTTCAAGAGCTACACCTCTATGTGCATTAGAAGGAAAACTAGGTCCTTGCAGAGGTCTGGGAAGTGCTGGCATTTTTCTGACTGTACATTCTAATAAAAGGCAAACAACTTTGGTGGGAAAACTGGCAGTGTCTGCTTCCGTCTTCACTTCCTTAAGACCACTTAAAAGGCCTCACAGAAAGTAAATCTGTTGTGTGTATTTTCTAAATCTCCTTTCAATATCAGCTCTATGGTTGGGAAATTCTCTTTTTATATGCTGCCCTTAGTGTGTGAAACATTATTTGTAAGAATGCACTCCATTTAACAGCCCCCCCCCTCTCTCTCTCTCTCACACACACACACAGGGGAGGGAGGGACTTGAATGCATCCAGATTTAATTTGTTTCCCTTTCTCAGTGAGTTGTTGCTTGACAACTTTTGGGAATTAAAGGAGAGGCAGGGAGAGAAATGTGCTGGGTTACACTGGCAGAAAGCCTTGGGTCTCCACACTTCCAGAAGATGCATAATGAATGAAATGTTTTCAAAGAAGGGAGGATGTAGGGGTGGCAGCGACATATATTAGTTAGAGGAATTTTCAAGGCTTCTGTCCACCAGCTTTAGCCAATGCTCCTTGAAACTTTTTTTGTTTGAGGTCAGGGGGAAAAGAGCCTCTAATCTTCAAGGTCTTTCCATCCTTTGGAAAAGGTCAGCCTAAAAGCATTATAATACTTGGGGAAGCAACTTCTTAGTGGACGAACTCCCTGCAGCCCCAACAACTTGAATGCTAACTTGGGAACTGTCAGTGTCAACTTCTCTCTTTCCATGTTTATCAGTTAACAAATTATATATAAAAATGCATAAATTTCAAAGATAAGGAAAACAAGAAGCCAGAGCAGTTAGATCTGTTGAGCAATTGTTCTTTGGTATCGTTAGCTGGACTTTTTTTATGTACTTCAACTGCCTGCTAAATGATTAAAACAGTATATATGCCAGGGGTGCTGGGGCATATTTGGAAATCTAAGAAACTGATGTGGGCACCATATATCACAGAAGAAAAACTGGTGAGGCTCAGACTCCCCCCCCCCTAAAAATGCATGCAACCCTCCCCAAACAAATAAAACACAGACTAAAAAGCAGTCAACACAATTCGAAGAAGCAGACCATCCCGAACCAAACAGCTTAACTGTTTTCATTGGAAGAGATAGGGGACCTTAGCACCACATTGAGGACCCAGAGACATCCCCTGTGGAGGAATGCCAAGATTTGCAGAAGTGAAAAAAAGAAAAGAAAACCATAGTAGGAAGAGGATGCCCCCTAAACAATCCAGTGATGTGCATGGTCAGTACACATGAAATGCTGACTGTTGTCAGGGGAGGGGAAACTGAAGAGAGATGATTATTATTATTATTATTATTATTATTATGCCCTTCAACAAAAGAGCTCAGGGCAGTTCACAAGATTAAAAAAACATGAAAAAAGCACAAATAAATATTCAAAACAGAAGCGACAAAACAGTAACCCCACCTCCCACAAACACATTTAAAAGACTGTAGAATATTAATCAGCCAAAGGCCTGGTTGAAGATGAACATTCCCTGAGGGGAACACTCCACAAACAGGGAGCCACTGCAGAAAAGACCTGCTCTTGTGTTGCCACCCTCCAAATCTCACACGGAGGAGGCACATGAAGAAGGACTTCAGATGATGAATGCAGAGTCTGGGACAGTTTACAGTATATGGGGAGAGGCAGTCCTTGGGGTATTGCAGTCCTGAGCCATTTATTTATTAGACTTGTCGCTTTTTACACAAAGGTCTCAAAGCAACTTAAAAATGTAAGTGTAAGTCATTGAAAACACATTATAATATTGATGCAATCACATTAAAGCACAGTCATTCATAAAGGGTGTTCTTAACAAATTTTAAAAGTCCTTGTGAAACATTGAGGGAAATGGAGTATCTTTGGGATAAAGGAAAATTAGTGTTGAAATGTTTTTATTGAATAAATTATGGATAGTTGAACAAAACAGCAAATCAACTAACTGATCAGCCCTTCCAAATAGGACTTTGCTAGAAATTTACAAAATCAATTTCTAAAAAAAAATATTGAGGAAGATTATCAGTTACCTGAGTAAAGCACTCAGAAAGGAACCTTTGGATTTAAGCTGGGAAAAAATGTTATTGGCTGATAAATATTCACCACGCTTTAACTCCCTGCCTTCAAAACATTGTGAATCAGCAGCAGTATTGAATGAAAGTAGCCATTGCAATCATTTATTGCCAGATGTGGAAAAGAGGATGTGTTAATGTATGCAAGAGGATTTCAAGGAAAATAAAACGGGGAAAGAAAATCACCCAGACAAATATCTTGAGTGCATCCTGTCCTAGTGTCTCATTGCACCTGGCAAATCTGCAAACTAAAGCAAACAAATGTGGGATCTAAGTTCATATTTCTAGAGCAAAGAAAATAAGGCAATTTCCCTCACCTCCCATTCTAAGACTGCATTATTCCACTTTCCCAGGGATATTCCATTTTAGCTGTTACTGTCCCTCACAGCCATTGTTTAGACAGCTTGCAGAGCAATGCTATTTTTGCATTCAAAATGTGGCATAAAAATGCATCTTGTGCCTGTTGTTCTAGTATACAAGATTGGATAAAATGAGATGCATTCCACAGAAATAACATTCAGTTCTACATGTTCCCCAAAGCTTCTGTGTCACTAAAAGCATTTTAGCAATAGGCTTGCTTTAATATTTGCTAAAAAGGTAAATATTTTAAAGTGCCAGTCTTGCCATACTGTTGTTGCAAAGTC
The DNA here is from genome assembly GCF_964106915.1 of Podarcis gaigeae. Lineage (NCBI taxonomy): Eukaryota > Metazoa > Chordata > Lepidosauria > Squamata > Lacertidae > Podarcis > Podarcis gaigeae. Next base: position 80,622,596 of record NC_139679.1, on the reverse strand, counting down.
ATGTACGTAATAGATTCTCAACCATACTTGACTGAAAATAATCTCCCTGGTGAAATAAGAGGTCCTTTTTTATAAGTCCAGGGTCCCCACAGTGCCTTCAGACAGCTTCTTCAGCACCTGCCAAGATCCCCTGCCCCTCCCAATTTTTACTTTCCCCCCTTTGCTTTTTTGTTGCTTGTTTAGGGAGTGCTGCCAGTTTTTTGGCAGGTGGTCAGACCTGCTTTTTCTGTGTTGCATTTGTCTTGGGATGTGTGTGTGTGTGTTATGCCTCTTTTGGCTATTGGGTGCATTCTGAGCATTAGCATTTTTCTTCTTCTGTGATATAGGCAATTTGTCATGATAATCACTTGGATTTCCAAATGGGCACCATTGCCTAAAAAAGTTGGAGGCCCCTTTTCTAAGCAGATATGTTTAGAAGATGGAGATGTAAACATTTACTTTATTTTAATTTATTACTGAATTGGCTGATAAATATTCACCACACTTTAATTTATTATATTACTGAGATCCAGCGCTGAGGGCCTTCTGGTGGTTCCCTCATTGCGAGAAGTGAGGTTACAGGGAACCAGACAGAGGGCCTTCTCGGTAGTGGCGCCCACCCTGTGGAACACCCTCCCTTCAGATGTGAAGGAAATAAGCACCTATCCTATCTTTAAAAGACATCTGAAGGCAGCCCTGTTCAGGGAAGTTTTAAATATTTAACGCTGTATTGTTTTTAACACTTGATTGGGAGCCGCCCAGAGTGGCTGGGGAAACTCAGCCAGATGGGCGGGGTATAAATAATAAATTATTATTATTATTAATTAGACTTCTATACCACCCTTCATCAGAGGATCGCAGGGTGATTCACAGGATAAAAATACAAGGTAAAAGCAGAAATAAATAGTTAAAACCAAACCATAGTTTTGTTTTCTAATGACGTACTCTAATGTTACAAGCTAGCACATTTTTTTTTCTTACATATTATAAATAAATCAGAATGAACTAAATATATAACTATCTAATTCAACAGAAGGCATATGACTGCAGAATGTTCTAGGACCTAAACAAGTGTTTAAGGTCAAACATTTCATTCACTAGAACTATAAGATTTTTCTTACCAAATAAAATAACTGAATATTAGAGTTGCTGCATTGCTGCTTACTGGCCATAGCAGCCAAAAAGAGTACTTTCTCAGAAGTAAGAAAAAACAAAACAAAATAAAAAAACAACAGCCACCTGGAACCTGATCTTTGTCTCCTGAGAATCCAATGCTAAAACTGCCAATGGGGCGAGATGCAGGCCAAACACATCTCCCATTTCCTTTCTGGCCATTTAAGAGGTGCACCACAGGGCTGTGCATGGAGCAGGGAAGGAACGGACTAACTGAACAGATTGTTGTACAGAAAGTTTTGATCATAATCTGAGCTAAAGAAATAATACTGAAAAGGTGTGTGTGTGTCTTTCTTTATCCATTTCTGCTGAGCCTTTGAAGGACATTATTATCATTTATCATTTTTAGTTTATGTTTATAAATTACCTGGAGACTCATGTGAAAGGTGATTCATAAATTAATAAAGTAAAATAAATAACTCTGCAAGTCTTGTATGGCTAAATGATTAAGATCTTCCAGATTTGGTGCAGACGATATTCTTATTTTCTTTTCTAATGAATTTTAGGGGGAACCACACTGGCTCAAGAACAGTGGTAATTAATTTAAGGCCAGTATCCCATTTTGGAGTAGATACTGGAGTAAATGATATAACAGCCCAACATTATGGATTCTTGCCATCTTATGGAAATGTACGACAAGTGGGCATGGGTATATCTACCTGTCATTATTTGTACAATGCTGCGTTTTGCCCTCTCCACACTACAGACCCTGAAGGGGAAGGGGACTTCTATGTTTAATGCACACTTCTCCCGACAGCTTTCCCTCTCTTTGCAGCACAAGTTCCCAATGCTCTGATCTAGTGTACACAGCAACCGGCTGAAATTTACTGTTAGATTATAATGGTAACAACAGCAGCAACAACAACAACAACAATTTATTACTTATACCCCACCCATCTGGCCGGGCCTCCCCAGCCACTCTGGGTGGTTTCCAACAGAATATGAAAAACACAATGAAACACTAAACATTAAAAACTTCCATAAACATTAGGGTAGGCATTTGTGCCTTCGGAGCAGGATTTCAGAGCAAGTGCTCAGGATCCCACTCAGCAGGACTGGCTTACGTCATTTTAAAGTAATACAAATGATTATCTACAGAGGAAGGGGACCCCATAGTAAGACCATTAAGTCCAGGATCTACAATTACCCAACTGCACCATGGATACAGGCCAGTTTTTTTTTTTAAATTGTTAATCTGACATGACCCACCAACATGACTTTGATTTGGAAATTTAATAATAATAATAATAATAATAATAATAATAATAATAATAATAATAATAATATACATCCTGCCTTTTGCCCAGTCCAGAGATATATGTTGCTTTTAGTCTCTGCCTTGTGCTTGGTCCTTCCACTCCCTCTGATGTTACATGGCGATAATCCCAGAAAATGGATAAGAAAGGACAGGGATTCTTACTCCTCCTGTTTCCCAGCAGTAGAGGGAAAATCTAAACGATTTCTCCTAGTCTTAAAAGACTTAAAGTCATAGATGCACAAGCACAGCTTATAACTGAGTCTGTAACACATCCCGGTGGTAGATTCTGAAATGTGCATATAAGTAAATTCCTCTGTAGAGGACAACCACAACCATTTCATACAGAGTTTAAAGTCCTTTGCACACTGATAACTGGATGTAGACTGACTGGCTTTGCATGTATCCAATATGTTGGTATGTACGTAAAGGCTTTCTGTGAAATAATTACCTTTTGACTTTGTTAACATTGATGCATCTTGTATCTGATCTAACACGGAAAGCGTGACTTATGAAGTAGTATAACTAATAGACAATAGCAGAAAGGCCAAACCTACACATCTATATGTGACTGCACTGAAACTGGAAAGTGATGTGCAGCCAATGTGAAATGCCCATAATTTTATCCACCAAAGGGATGATAAGCACAGGCTTAAACTTGAATGGCCCCATTGTTTAAAAGCAATTGAAATGATAAGATTTGAAATCCTCGCAGAGATGTGTGGCCAGGCTACATTACGTGCTGGACACAGCTAAAAATGGACAAAAATGGCAAATTACTTACTTGGCAAATACAGAAACATAACCCAAGCCTCTGCCAGCTCCCAGTCCCATTTTTACTAAGGCAGGCGAACAAAGGCCTTTCATAGGCAGTGTAATTTAGGCTACCTGAGTTAGCAAGAATGGTCAGGTGTATAAAGAGGCCTCATGGAACACTAAACAGAGAGAAATTCACATGGAGTAAGTGAAGCACTTTGCTGGCATGTGGACATCGGTTCCAGGGGCTATTCCCAATACAGAAGACAATCACTGGCAGGTAATAAAGGAGGCATTTATGTGATATGTCAGCGGTTAGTGCAAAGCTTAAAAGAAATGAGATCATGTGGCAAGATAGCATTCTCTGCCTATCCCTGAGGGGAAGGAGCATTACTGTTATTACTATAAGCCATTGTTAATGCTACTTCTTTGAAATAAAATGTGACGCAGTATTGTCAGCTGATACTTGTGCGATCCTAGCTATCATAAATTGTGGTTTTCCAGAATATTAATCTCTGGTTACACTATTCAGCTACCATACAGATACTGTGTTGCCGACGTCAAAGTAGCTTTTCTGGAAAGGGAAAAGTAGTGCCTTTTCATTTGATTTTTCAGAAGTGAAAGGCTATGTGAACCAGAGATCTGCCTGACTACTATTGCCTGCATTTCTTTTTGTTCTTGTAGATAATGACTTAAACGACTGGATAATCCATATCTCACTAAATGCCTCTTATGCACGAAATTCATACTAAAAAGCCAAACTGGCTGGTTAAACTAAGACCATAAAAAAATTGCTTCCACAAGTTATGTTTAGACACCTCTCTCTAAAATTAAGTAGAATTAAAAGTTCATTTGGAAGTACTTGTAAGTCTATCTTTTGAAATACTGTTGGCTGTTCACAATGATAGCAAAAGTTTCTACTCTTTAAACTGCTCCCCCCCCCCCCAAATGCATGGGTTTTTGTACATAGCAATGTGCACACATGTAAAACAACATGGTGTTACTGTTAGATAGTGATGTGGGTGTGCACACATGAGACACATATAATGTTCTTTTAAGAATGTTTTTTAATATTTTGAATTGGGTATGCTTTTATGATTGTAAGTAATTTCAATACATTTTTATGGTAACAGGCAAAAAATGTTAATATAACAACGACAACAACCATAATAATAACAACAACAAGAAGAAAATATTGCAGAACAAATAAGAGCACCATCCATGGAAACAATGTGAATGCTGTAAGTTTTGACTCTCACACTTTGGCAGACAGTACAGTTCTACCATAGGAGAATTGTAAACTTGCTCCATTTCTCTTTTGAGTGGAATTTTGAGCAGCAACCCTAATTAAAATGGTGTAAATGAAGGCTACATCAAAAAATGATAGTCAAAGACACAGTAGCACTAAAAGATCAAGCAATTCTCCCTAGTGCTTGTACAGTTCAGTAAATACTGGCATAGCCCTGCATACCTCGGGTCCAAATACTGCTTGGCTGACAGCCGCACAACAAACTCCAGGGCGACTTATGACAAGCTGAAACCGCCGTGTCAGTTCCCAGCCAGAAACAGGGCATCACAGGCTTCTGGTTTCTGGCTAGGGCAGGCACCTTTCCTATTGTCACAGGAGAAGCAGAGGTGGTTGTATGGGACGAGGGGACAGTTATCTAGGGCTGTCATTTTCCAAAAGGTGGTGCATGGGCAACAACTTTTTGGGTGTCCTCTACTCATTGAAATATGGGAACCCTAGGTTAGTACCAAACTGAAGGTTTGTGCATCACGTCTCAAGGCAGGGCCAGCATCAGCACCAGGTATCCTTGTACAGCTGCCAGGACCCCAGCATCCAGTCAGGGTCCACCAGCAATCCCTGCTGTGGCTCTGACTCACTGATGTTCTGTGTATCACCAAGCAGCTGAATTTAGCTGCCATTTAAATTTCTCACAATGCCAAAGCAGAGTCATTTTGGGAAATTAAGATGGATGCCATCAGTCACCGAATGCTGCTCAGAACGTTGCCACCTGCAGTTAGGCTCCAGCACTGTCAGGTAAGCCCTCCAGGACCCAACAACAAAGGAGGGGACCCACCAGATGAGATGTTGCCCAGGGCCCTCTTAAACCCTGAGGCAGTTCTCCTGTCACAAAGCCACGTTGCAGCAGAGCTGGGGAAAGTCATGCACTGTCCTTGTGAGTTTCCCACAGAAATTAGAAATAAGAACCTCATGAAAACCCATGTGTCGGAGATATGAATTATAGTAATCAAAAAATGCATATTTCCTCCCTAAGCTCCTAGCAACTTCCCCCCAAAGTTGGGGAGTTTCTATGATTAATAGGTTAGAATCATTTATCTATCTACTCATACCCCACTTTTCCTAATGAGTTCAAAGTAGCTTCAAATAAAAATACAGCAAAATGCAGTATAGTGAAATACAAAAAAATATAATTAAAAACAACAACACCATAATAACTAAAGAAAACAGCAGAACTAGATATAAAAAAGTTAAAACAGGAGCAAAAAAAAGTACCAGGTAATAAGAGGCAGGCCTTTAAAGGCCAAAGACCTTTCTAAACTGAAGAATTTGAAGACTAATGCGAAAGTCTAAGGAAGAGAAGGCAAAGCAGATCTCTCTGGGGAATTAGTTCTAAGGTCTGAAAACAACAACTGTATTTCATATGAGGTATCAAATGTTGATAACTGAACCAGAATAGCATAGATTTATTTCAGAAGAAGGATAGAATATTAACTGACAAACTTCGAACTGCGAGTTACAATCAATAGGTGGATCAGTGCTTGCCAAATTGGTCACTTATACATCACCTAAAAGTAGGAGTGCATGACCAAAAAGAGGATACGCAGGTGTGTCACCTTCGTATATGTTAGTTTATGTGTGTGATGCAAACTCAGAAATAATCACTGTAACATAAATGGAAAAACAGTGTGTGTCAACCTAATGGAGAAGACTCTGAATAGCAGGTGATTTATGTGCCACTCTCTTCGCTGCCCAGGTGCCTTAGGCCTTGCTCTTCCTTGCTTTGGGTCTTTATCTTTAAATCGATTACATTTTAAACAAAGAGAGAATTCATCTAGTAGATCCTACAATGAAGTGTCTGGAAAGCTGTACTCCAAATCTAACCCACCCCAGCCAAATCTACCGTACCCTTCCCAGAGCCTGTGGTCTAAGATATCTGGCAATTTATAACTGCCAAATATAAATATGTCAGATGTCACTGATAAGGAAGTACTGTTCTCTAGTGAGGTATATTAATCAGCAATCATATTAACCATAAAACATTTTATCATTCATTGCACATGTGTAAAAATCCCTAAACACGGGTGTTGAATGATATACTGTACTCAGTGTCAGGGAAAGAAAGCCAAAGATCATCTGCATGAGTACACTAATCTCATGCTTATCTCTTGACATGCAACCTTATATCATAAAAAGGGATAACATTTATAGGGGGATCTGTTTGTTTCCAGTTTCTCCTATATACTAGCAGGAAAGAAAAACTACATCTATCTTGAAATGACTGCAGCACAATAGTTACAGTCAGTCTGAAACAGACAGCAATGATATATATTAAATACTAAGTAACATTCTGCCCTATATGCATTTTTATATTTCTAGGATTTAGAATACTGATAATTTCCCTATTATTAAATAAATATGTTTGGCACCTTACACAGCCTCAAGGCAAGTTGCAGAAATAAAGTCATTTTAAAAAATCAACAACATAACCTTAAACAGCAAATTAAAACACAATAAAAATCCCTGCAGAATATCACCAGCATAAAACCAATCAACCATTTTCAGCAGAGGTTGGATGGCCATCTGTCATGGATGCTTTAGCTGAGATTCCTTCATTGTAGGGGGTTGGACTAGGGGTCCCTTCCAGCTCTAGAATTCTAGGATTCAGCTGAGAAATTATGATTTTCAGAACACCAAATACCATCAAATGCTGGGAAACAGAGGTGGCAACAAAAATATAGTAATGTCAGTGCCAGGTGGGCCTTTTTTGGGAGAGCATCCCATAGGTGAGAGACCCCAATTGAAAAGAGGTCCACCTTCCAAACCTTCCTTGGAGGGGATACCTATGATGACCTTACCTTCATTGTTATGAAGTAAGTAGTCTATCAGTGTGCCTGGGTCTTCACAAAGTACTAGAGAACAGCTGCCTGTTGCTACCAGAAGAAGGGTGAGCATGGATGGAAGACTGAACAGGGAAAGGCTATTGAGTTTCACTTCAGTTCCAGTGAATTGCAGTAAGGGCATGGAAGCTAGAGGGTTGTGCATGTTACTGAACAAGTGGAATAACATCTGCTTGTGCAGTGGAAGATCTCTTCCATCTCCTGCACTTCCTCCCAAATCTGTACTGGAGCTTCACTCAACCCTTTAGAGCAAATTTGGGGGCAGTGCCATGGGTGTGCCATGGGAGGAGAGGGAGGGGAGGCTTTGCACAAGTGAAGTTTTTCACTCAGACAACGAGATGTTAGAAAATGCTAAAGATAATTATTCTAATAAACTATTACAGAAACACATTCTTCCCTATGGTTATAAAGCTAGTTTATGTTTCAGTGGACTATAAAAGGGTTTCACTTCTATTCTGTCAACGCCACAAGTCTAAGTTCATTTCGAGAGTGAATCTTATCTATAAGCATGTCCATTTCAACACTTTTACTTTTCACAACCAGTGCGTTAACTGCAGGAAAACAGCTGATTTTCAATTCTTGGCACAGACAATCATAGCACCTTAAAGAGGATTTCGACTGAGTAATTTGGTGGAGAGCAGATAATGGTCCTCAGTATGATTTAATAAGCCACGAACATCTTTCCCAGTGTTTCAACTCACCATCTTGGCATTAAATGGTTTTTTCACATGCTGACACTGAATATAGTATCTCATTAAAAATGAATACGTATATGACATACTGTTAGGTGAACTGCTAAATTTAGGTAGTTAGCAACAGTTGTTTGGATCCAGACCACCTTTTGTGGCTGGAGAGGCTCCCTCTGTCCACAGAAGGCTTTTGATCCACCCCCCCTAGCAGGGGAGGTAACTTTGGCAGATCCCATTTCCCATACAGTGACATCTCCTGTATTTTTCCAGAAGGCCTTCCAACTCTCCAGAACAGCATGGAAGGTGGCACTTGGCAAAAGTTGCCTCCCTCCTTTCTGCTAGTGGGACTGGACTAGATTCAGCTCAATGTATTTTAGTAGAATCATAGATTTGGAAGGGACCTTGAGGTTCAGGTCGGCCCAGTAAACCAGAAGGAGCATCTCCACCCCCATTGTTCAGCCCGGACACTGAGGTCCAGCTCCGAGGGCCTTCTGGCGGTTCCCTCACTGCGAGAAGCAAAGTTACAGGGAACCAGGCAGAGGGCCTTCTTGGTAGTGGTGCCTGCCCTGTGGAATGCCCTCCCATCAGATGTCAAGGAAATAAACAACTATCTGACTTTTAGAAGACATCTGAAGGCAGCCCTGTTTAGGGAAGTTTTTAATGTCTGATGTTTTGTTGTGTTTTAATACAGTGGAACCTCATGTTATGTACTACCCCCCTTGCGAATGCTGTGGGTTATGAGCTCCATTAACCCGGAAGTAGATGCTCCCGGTTGCAACCTTTGCCCCAGGATGTGAGCAGAAGTTGTGCGCCAGCAGTGGGAGGCGCCATTAGCAAAAACTCGCCTCATGTTACAAGCGGTTTTGGGTTGAGAACGGACCTCCAGAATGGTTTAAGTTCGTAACCGGAGGTACCACTGTATTCTGTTGGGAGCCGCCCAGAGTGGCTGGGGAGGCCTGGCCAGATGGGTGGGGTATACGGAATAAATTATCATCTTCATCATCATCTTCATTATCATCATCTAGTCAAACTCCCTGCAATGCAGGAATATGCAGCTGCCCCATGCAGGGATCAAACCTGAACTTTGGTGTTATCAGCACCACGCTCTAACCAACTGAGCTATCCACTCAGATGTATTTGTTGTACGCTTTTTACCCCACAGAACAACAGAATGTGAGGGACAATATTCATTCTGACACTCCCATTGTTTAAATTTGTTCATTTTGAGATAGAGATTATCTCCCTCTTTCCATAAGAGTGAATGAAGACCCAAAACATATCGAGTTCATTCGTGTTATAAAAAACAGAGATGGACTGAAGACATTGAATGCCCAAGGCAGTTTTTGACTCGAAAACACATTTAAGCAAAACAATAAAAAAACAGTAAAATCAGTACAGCTTTAAAAAATGAATTCATTAGCATAAAATGCACACAAGCCAGAAAGAATCGGCAGCACAGTTAAAAAATAAATATATCAATAGGACCAACCTCATTGTTCTCCAGAGGCCAATACAAATAAATATTACTGCCTGCTTGTGCACAGCATGGGGGACAACCAGATCTATACTGGGATGGAGTTCCATAATCCTATGCAAATCAATTTAAAAATATACTTGACTGAGCTTAATGGAAGTTATTCCTAGGTGAGTGTAAAATTGCAACCGAGCCTTATATTCAAGTTTCACTGACATTTGTGGAATTTTGCTATGCCTGCCTCTCTTTGGTTTGTGGTCCTTGAATCCATTTTATGAAATATGGGTGCTATGGGTCCAACTAAGAGGAGACCCACTGGAATCAATAGACTTAAGCTGATTAATTCCAATGAGTCTACTCTGAGAATGACTAACATTGGATATCACCCTATCTGTGCAGGATGCATCTATTTTCTGAAGGGTATCTGTGTTAGTTTTTTGCAGAAAAACTATCCATAAATAAATCTTGTCAGTCTCTATACATTTGAGTCTCAATAGATTTAGTGATTTCTTGACCCGTTACAGGTATTAACACTTCCTTTTAGCAATGCCAGCAACATTACTATCAACCTACTGCTGTAATTGGTTGCTGTAGCAATATAGTATACATTTCAGATCTGATGGAATTACCACTGATTGTACTTCCTGCGTCTTGTTGCCATTCAACTCCACCTTACATTTTTCTCCTTTACACCCTTGTATATTAATTCTACCTGTCAAATAAGATTTTGCTTCATGTGCTTTGGTCCAGAAAGGCGTGCCATATAAGTGAATTTAGAAGTCTTCAAGGTGATACAGGATTCTTTGTCATTTCTTTTTCTTTTCTTTTCTTTTGCTGCTGTTTGCTAGGAGCTCCTCCACACACACCACTGAAATAAAGGTGGCACAACAACATTCCTTCACAGACCATTCCCTCAAACAGAGAGGGAATGCCTGAGACTTGCAGATGGATGGAATTAAAATTCAGATTAACAAAAGAAAGAAACCTCACTGAATAATGATGAGTTCAATCAAGCTAATCTGAAGTTTGCTGTTAATGAAACATTCCAACTTTTTAAAATGTGAAAAATGGAAAGTTTTAAAGAAGATTACAGTCAGAATGCAGACCTGTTAGCAAGAGACTCATTGTCTCCTTCTGCATAATAAGTACTTTCAGTTTGGGATATATAACTCATTTTGTGGTCAATTATCTTTCTCTGGGGTCCACAGCAGTGGTTTATGTACAGAAACCTTGTGGATTTATTAAGGTTACACAGCACGGAGTGTGTAGTACCCAAGCCTGTGCAGAGGCAGTTAATAGTCCACCCAACATAATTACTGAGAAAGCTATGTGGGCAAAACACCCCACCATCCCCGCTGGAAATTGACTAAATTTAAGTGGATGCTACTAAGATTAGAATAACTCCAAAGCTGCCTGCACATCAAGGATACATTTCTGCAATCTGGACAACATTGTGTGTGGGTTTTCTATTACACCTTTTCCCTTTTATTGATTTCTCCTTCTGCTGGCCTGTTTGCCAGAGTGAATTGCCATTTTTGTTTTCAGCAGATTACAATTTCTAAGGAGGTGAGAAACAAACAGTTCAATCCTTTAAAAAGTTCTCCGCACAAAATATGTTCTGTGCTGCATACGGTCTTTGTGCATGGTGCAAAGATCCAGTTTGCAACTGCCTCTAGCTGCAAGCCTTTGCACCAGTTACGATGTTTCAAATTCAATCTAACAGCAGCAGCACAACCCAGTGATATTTGACAGCTGATTGGTGCCTGTCATATCCTATTTTGAGTATTTATTTGCTAACACTGTGTGGTTAGGCTTCTTACAAGCACATGCAAAGATATCTGCTCCTGACCCTCTTATACATGCAATGTACTCAGTCAAATGCTACATTAATCAATTTGGAGGCAATATTATTACTGCATGTGCTTAGTAGTAAATAGTGGAGCTTTTGCTGGAGGACTGTTGTTAGAAAGAAGGGACAAAAAGATGAACGCTCTGCTATAGACATAAAGGCAATTGATGCAAAACTTAAAACTCAAATATCACGTTTCAGTATATGGATTTGGACAGGTTTGAAAAGCTGTTGCTTGCTTTTTTATTAAATAATTTTTTATTAATTTTCAATTACAGAACTCCAATGTAAGCCTTATTATATCAATTCCAAACTGCAGTTTCAAATACAAATACAAATCAGTCACATGAAAAGTTGTTGCTTTCTTAAGTCTCCAGTGACAAATTTGGTAGTAGTGATGGATGAATTCTCAAACTGGAGGGGATTCCCCTCCCCCAATGTGGTATGTTTAATTATTTTTATAACTCATTTTTAGCATATATTTTATAGTTTTTAGCATATATTTTATAGTTTCCCCTGAGGTTGTTTGATAATCAGACTTTGATCTAGAAATGGAAAGAACACTGGCCTCTTGCATAATTCTGAGGATACTATCAAATTCTCAATAAAGGGAAACCATGTGACTACCTGAGCTACCAGAAAGTCAGGAAAAGCTATTACCTGTTTTTATGAAGCCTGTCCAGCACATCAACTTTAACAGGGGGGAAACAGTCCTGTATTAGCCTATCAGAGGCATACATTTGGTTCTGAGCATGCTCAGAGCTGTTTACTGAAGCAGCAGGGGGTATTTCCTATGTTTATGAGCATTTTTGAAAATATAATTTTGTGTTTGCTTTGTGACTATTATTTCCCACAATAGTTTCTTGGGTTTCCAATTGTGACCATGGATCCAAAAAAAGTTGATGGCCCCTCACCATAATGCTAAAGAAATAGACATTATACGTATCACCAGATAGGTGCTTCCCTTTGCAAACATTGAAGTAGTGACAGAAATCTTGTTTCAAAATCTAATTCCATCCCATATTATTTTAGCAATAGTTGTTGTCATAGACTTTAAGGGGCCAGGAAAAGCTACATTACTTTCGAATTGCTGCCCAGAACCCCATGAAACCAATGAAAATGTGCCCTTCTCAACAAATCTGAATAAAATACACTGGTTGTTTTCACCAAAATTTAAAAGAAATATATGATAGGCTTGTATAAAAAACTGAACGAAAATGAGTAAATAAATGTGTCCATTCTGAGCACATTTTAATGTGCCATGCCGGTTGCAATTTGTACAGGGTTGGTTTGAAATTTGGCACATTTATAGATCTCAACAGGTAGATCATGTGTCAAGATTCAAGTTCTTTTTCCATATTTATAAACAATAGAAATTTGAAGCTTATGACAGCAGAACTCTTTTCTTTTCTTTTCTTTTCTTTTCTTTTCTTTTCTTTTCTTTTCTTTTCTATTCTATTCTATTCTATTCTATTCTTTTCTTTTCTTGCTGTTTGCCTAAACTACAGGGGCACTCTTGCCTCATCAAACAATTCAAAATTAATCTTGTGTTATGCTTTCAGGACATATAATAACCAACACAGAGAAGCACAAACCAAATTTTGCTCATGCAATGGGGCCTTCGTGACCTAAGCTTTCTCACTCCGTGTCCAACCAAGTCACCACTGAGGATTGAGGGGCGTGTAGGAATATCATGGTATAGCGCATAGGGGTCTGCAGTGGGCCAAAATAAATAACTAAATTGGGAGAATTCAGCAGCTGTCTTTCACAAGCGGAAGTGCCTTTCCTCCAGTATAAGGCATCCCTGGAACCAAACAATTAAAGATGCACATTGTCTTCACCAAATGACAAAGATTATTGGCACAGTCATCAATACCAACATGTGCTTTCAAATAACAGTTGAACAGCAGATTTACAGCTTTCTACAAACCAATCATTTACACAACAGTTTTGATAAAACCCAGAAACGACTTCACATTTTAAATATGGCATTGGTTAGCTGCCATTGCTGATTCCTTAGACCACGACTTCGTTCATAATATTATATCTGTTGCCTACATGTACATACAAGTGCAATCTGTGTGTCTTATGCTATTATGATATTGATCTAATACTTCGTTTACTACAGTAAGGATTATGCCTCCCTATCTTCTTTCAGCATCTAAAACACTGTCTTCTCTTACTGTTCATTTTATATTTCAGATAGTTCCTACTTTTTTTCAAAGCAAGCATGAAGGAAAATGCACTTTGGCGTTTGAATTTTAAAGCACATATCGTGGACCTTAGCAAAATCCTGTGCTGGCTGCCTTGTTCTGTCTTTGAATCCTCTTAGGAAAGTCAGGGATACCCACAAACAATAGAATTAAAAAATCTGTCTTTGGGACTGGCAAACCATTCAGAGTTCTGTCTAGCTGCTTAGCATAGACTATGCTAGGCCTCAATAAAAGAATAGCCTCCCAAAGAAGCAATAATTTTCAGATTGTTGTGTACAATGCAGTGATAAAGCTCCCTGTCACATTTTTCTTCCCAGTTACTGAAGTTCCCATTCAGATGAATTGTCACAGCTTCTTCAGTCCAAACAAGTACCCTTCCGGCCTTGTTTGCATTAAAATGTGATAAAACTAAAGGTGACTTTACCACAGCTGTGCAGAAAACTGGATTAGGTCAAAGTGACAGAGTTTGTTAGGGCTTGCCACAAAGGTGGTTCAAGATTTGTCTAGAGTGCTAATGTGGGAGAAGCAGAGGTTTCTTAAACCCAGACATTTGTAATAAGGCTACCAAAAAAAACACAAAACACTTTTTTATTTCAGCCAAGCAGAGTAGCCAGTGGCAGTCAGCCTGTTGACCTGTTGTCACACAAAAATTTGGAATGGCAGAGCCATAACAAAGTACTTCGTAGTTTTTTGCCCCCACTTACTTTTTTGTTCTTTTTTTTGGAGTACCACTATCAATAAGCAAAACTACACACACACATCCCCTCCCCTACGCTCCGAAAAGGCCGAGGTCCAGGCAACCTCAAAGCATGCTTCCTTTTAGAGCTTGCAAAGATAAATACTGGCTTCAGGTTACTCTGATGAGTTTTAAAAATGTGAAATGTTATGTAAAACTTTGTTGGATGGAGAAGTAAGCAAATAGCATTTTGTATGCTCATGATGAATTATTGATAGCCGGCCTTTCAGCAAGATGGCATTTGCACCTAAGAATCTTTTGATCTCAGATTTCTGCGGTCTCAGGAGAAAGGAAGATTTCCCCCGCCTAAAGATAATAGCATCTTTTGAATGCCATCTGCTGGCACTTGGTAGAGGGCAGTTGCAATTATCTCTTTTTCACTGATGAAGCAAAGAACATGGAGCCAGGTGTCATGATGCTTTCAATTGCTAAGCAAGGTGACACCTCATTGAGGATGCTACTATGAGGCACTGGCTGTCAGCAGTTCTCTTAAGATCTTTGCCATCAGACTTGGACACCTGTTACCTCTGATCTTAGCACCAAGCACCACAGTACTAAGACTGGAGATGAAGTTTATCTTCCGCCCTAGTGCTGTGGTGCTTAATGCTAATATTGGAGAGAAGACTCTGCCTGCCCTTTAACAGCAAATTGTCAAATGCCACCAATCCTGTAGTTCATGTGGGTCAGTGGTGCCAGATTGTCTTAGTTCAGGAACTGAGCACTCATTGCCATTGAGAGCAGCTGAGAATCGAGAAATAATCCCAAGCTACACATCCCCTACTACTTTGGGGTGGAGAGAACAGGCCATCTCACAAATTCTTGAATCTGGAAGCTATCCACATCACCTATGTTGTATTAGGATTTGGTTTAAGCCTTTTTGTCCCCCATCCATTGCAGCACAGATCCATTACTTGCATAGCCTCTCATGATTGATTTGGAATAAAGAGATAGAGTTGAGTGGCATCTGCATGGATGATACAGTGGTACTTTGGTTGTCAAATGTAATCCATTCTGGAAGACCGTTCAACTTCCAAAACGTCAGACAACCAAGGTGCAATGGGCGATTGGCAAATTCCACTGAGAAACGTGCCTCAGACTTCCGAGGTGCGTTAAAAAATGGAAGCATTCACTTCTGGGTTTTTGGTGTTCAAAAACTGAAACGTTTGGCTTCCAAAAACCGAGGTTCCACTGTACCTCTGTTTCATTATTAAACAGCATGGGGAAAAGATAGATCTTGTGAGACCCCACAGCATAAATGCCATAAGGCTGATCAGAAGTCATTCAACGTTACTGTCTAGTAGTGGTCCTGTAGGTGGGAATGGAACCAGAATAGGCTCAGTCTCCCCGCAAAGCTTTTCCAGGAGGATACCATGGTCAGTTGTATCAAATGCTGTCAAGCACCAGCAGAATCAACAGGTTAGCCCAACCCCATCTCTTTCCCCCAAAAGGTAAGCAACCATGGTGACCAAGGTTGTGTCGGTACCATATCCAGGTTTGAAGTCAGACTGAAATGTAGACGATCCATTTCATCCTGCCATTGGCTAGCCACCACATGCTGGGCTTCTTCTTTTGCTTTAAAATTGTGACTATTATTAATCTGGAATTCAAGTCAATATATATTTACTTGCAAGAAGGTCTCAGCATATTCAGATGGGCTTACTTCTGATTAGACTCAGTTTCTATACTGCAAAAGGAGCCTTACCAGGCAAAAGGCTCAATATCAGAGAGATTTACCCATCAGTGATATCTGTAATATGTTCTGTTCCTCTAATTCTGTTTACATATACACCTCTAAATCAGAGATTTTTTTTACTTTTTCTGAGCACATATGCTAGGAAAAAAAGAAAACAAATGTATCATCTTTGCTGACTCTTGCCTGTTAATGCATGCCCTTAGGTCAGTAATATACATGAGCTCCAGTCACGCTGAGATGACTCAAATTCTAGTTTTCCAACCCTAAGGCAAAGAATTGTGTTATTTCAGTGTGATCAAGGCTAAATAATACATACTTGAGAGGTATCTCAGTATAGAAGTTAGGGTGTAAACGCCGAGTGGTTTCAGACATTATAAAATGCACTGACAAGCCCATGCATGCATCAAAGCTAGTGTCCAAAGGGGAACTAATGCAGAGAAGGTGCATCAAATACAGCCTTTGCCTCTCCCCATGTCAGATACTACACTGTCTGCATAAATGTGAAAGGTGAGGCTCCAGTACAGCTGTTTGTCATTAAGTACTATGTGGCACTGGCAGGCCCATCCCATGGTGGACCAATGCTGCTCTTCTATTTTCTTTCACTTACAAACAGTAGCAAGTTCAGTACAGGACTGGTCTCCACTGTGTCTTGTTACAGTTCCCAGGATTCTTTGTGGCTTCGCTCCTGTTTTCCAGTATGAGTTTCCCCTTCATTATAGCCAGACTTCTTGAAGATTCTTCAAGGGCAAATACCTCTTAAAGAGACTGTGACAAGGTCTCACTAGGGCAGCCCAACGGATTGCAAGGCCATACAGATTGAGCTGGAGCCTCCCTAGCAGAAAATGCCAACAGTAAAAATTCAACATGGTTGACAGAGACAATAACCATTTTGTCACACTCACAAAGGGCAAATCTTGGCTTCTGATGGATTATGAAGGCAGATAATATCCTCCTATTGGCAGAGTTCCTCACATTTTCTGCATTTTCTCCCCGTTTTTCTCATTATTCCTTCCTTCCTTCCCTCTATTCATAATAACTTCTCCTTCCACTTTTCCTGTTACTGAAAAGTTTGCCCAGGAGAAGCTGATAGCACATACATTTTCGGCTTTTACCTGGATGCTTCTTGAGTGAGTACAGAGTCATTGAAATAGGCTGTTTGATAGCACAAAAGAAGGAAAAAATTAAATGTTCAGCTCTTCAGGATGTGGCTGATTTTCTGAGTAGGAAACAAGGAAAACACCTGCATTAGCTGCCACCAAAATTGTACACCCTATATTGTACACCAGGGAGATTATTCTCATGCCTTTGTATAATAGAGGCTTGCCTATAGTCAAGCATCGGGCAAGTCAAGCTCAATCACATTGCTCTTAGGAGGATCTTAATGTTGTAGCTAATGAGTTCATCCAAGGAGAACCATTTAGAAGAAATATACTGGGAGTGAAAGAATTCTACCAATGTGTGCCAGTACACATAGAACTGCAGATTTGATGTTAGAGCTTTACAGCGGTCTATTTCCTTCTCATCCTATTTGAATATGGCTCTGCTCCTTTATGAGAAAAAGTGTGGCGAAAACTTATACATTGATTAAAACATTCTAGCCCAGCTAAGAGTCAGATAAACATTGCTTCGGAAGGCAAGTTTGTGTCAGTTTGGAAGCAAGTCCCACTATATTCAACGGGTTCACTTCCAGTTTAGGATGCATAAGATTTCAGGGGTTGCTTCCTGCTGAAAGAAAGCTTTAAACGTTTAAAAAAG
Source organism: Podarcis gaigeae (assembly GCF_964106915.1). Lineage (NCBI taxonomy): Eukaryota > Metazoa > Chordata > Lepidosauria > Squamata > Lacertidae > Podarcis > Podarcis gaigeae. The sequence continues at coordinate 80,604,881 of NC_139679.1, read as the reverse complement.
CCTGCACCCACCTTCCCCCAGATTTGGCCCAGCCCCTCTCCTGGGAAACTGAAGACATCTACACCCTTGTCTTTTATAACGCCTTAAGGTGTTCAACTTGCAATCAAGATTTTCATCCCCACCCCCGTTCCTGCTCCTATTTTCAGCTCACGAGTCACATATTGTTTAATGACGCTTGTATGCTGGAAAGTTTTTTTTTTTTAAAAAAGTTGTATTTTCTCTACCTGAGAAACTCAAAAACATCTGTATCATGAGTGGCTTGGGATATCTGGTATAGCCCATGGGGTGGCGGCAGGAAGGAGGACCAGAGGAAGGAGAGTGTTTCAGCTTGAGGTCTGGATTGGAACTTGCCCAACCTTCTGAGGACCACATTTCAGTGATTAATCGGACAAGATAAATAAATAAAAAACCCCTTCCTCCATTGCTACAAATGCATATGCACACAGCACTCTCTGCCTCAAACACACATACAGTGGTACCTCTGATTACATATGCTTCAGGTTACATACCCTTCAGGTTACAGACTCCGCTAACCCAGAAATAGTGCTTCAGGTTAAGAACTTTGCTTCAGGATGAGAAAAGAAATCGTGCTCCAGTGGTGCGGCGGCAGCAGGAGGCCCCATTAGCTAAAGTGGTGCTTCAAGTTAAGAACAGTTTCAGGTTAAGTATGGAGCTCCGGAACGAATTAAGTACTTAGCCTGAGGTACCACTGTACATGCAATAACACACACTTTTACACACCAAACATGCAGGGAGCCACACATAAACATACACACAGTGATTCAGACAGATTTCCAAAGACATGTGAAAGTTTTATTTCACTTCAAGAACAGCACATCAGGTGATGGTAGAGAGACTTGAGCTGGCCACCAGGCAATGGCTTTCCCCACCTAGCTTGCCCCACCCTCCAGCCCTAGGAGCCTTCAGAAGGAGCTGCTGCCATGGGCATGATGTGTAGGTGTCTTTTAGTGAACTGAAAAGAGTGGAAGATTATGAGTCACAGGGGTGGGGAAAGTGTGTGCATTAATTCAACAGCGCTTAGTTTATGTTTTGGTTGCTATTTTGTTAATGTTGCTAATATTGTTTTATAGATTATGAATGCTGTAGTACTTTGTGACTCCTGTAATAGTGCATGTCTCTTGTTGTAATTGTGCTGTTTAGCTTTGTTAATAGTGTTTTGTAGATTGTAATTGTTTTAATGAAGATCTGTTAATTATTCTATATGATTTATGAGTGTGTTTGTGATGCCCTCTTATGTCATTGCCATTTATTGTTTGTAAACTGCTCTGTGATTCATGTGAATGAAAAGCAGCATGGCATATAACAGATCAAATCAAATCAAATCAAAATCAATCATTCAAAAATAGCCCTTTTGAAAAATTTAAATCAGGGGATGCCCTGAAGCAGCATGGTGTATTCTATTGGTCATTGTCAATCATAAAAGAGGGGAGGGATTTGGAAATTATCCCTAGGTTGTTTCAGTAACTTCTGAGTAGAAGGAAGTACATTGCAAAGACATATGGCCATTCTCAACATATGGAGTTACATAGAATTGGCTCCACTCTGTGCTTCTTCCTTCCCCAAATTATACCATTCTGCATTCATTGAGGGGTAAAATCTCCTTGGATCCCCATCTGCATATGTGTAATGCTATTGGTGACCTCTTGGTGGCTGTGCAACACTGGCGCAGGGTGAATCCCTGTCATACACCGACATCGCAGCCTACTGAAAATCAGGCTACTCATCAAGCATTTGTTAATTATCTCTAGTCTGCTCTAAAGGACTTATCAATTATATTTATTTCATAGCTTATTCTAGTGTCTGACATTACATCCTATTAAAAGTTAGCACGGCTTCTTCATAAATAAGGGGAAAAAGAAGTGAACAGCCCACAAAGTCATTTTTTTTAGAAACAGTTTAAAACAGGTTGATCGTGTTCATTAATTTCAAGAAGTATATTTTGACCAAATGCAGTCCATCATATACAAAGGTATTCAGCCTTGAAAACATAAAGGTAAACTTTCAAAGCAATATATGGCAGATTTAGCCACACAACTCCTATTAACATCAATGACTCACTCAGCTAAATCACTGTGCCTTGCTTTGAAAATTTACCTTAAGGGGTTATTCTCTTCTTGATACATGGGGGATTTATAAGTCTTGCTCCTATTAATGTTAATGGAAGTTGAGGTAGTCTCTCTTCTGTTCACTGATCAGAGAATAGGGTTGTTGTTTTTTCTGGTGATTTTTGACTGGTAATTTTTTAAGTCTTGAAATGAAATGGCTGTTTGGCTTTAGGGAAGGGAGGATCAACAGTCTCAGAATATGTTTGTCTTGAAATGCTCCCTCCCCTTTAATGCAAGAATATCCAGCATAAGTACTTGGAATAAGGCTGCATTTGGTATTAAGAAGTCCAAGAGACACACATAAAAAGAAATTCCAATTCACATAAGTTAACCAAAATTTCGAAATCAATTTAAATTGAAGATAAATAATAAATTGCTTGCTTTTAAATGATGTTCCTACAGTTCATTGCTTAATCTGGAGTAAGGCATCTTGGGCATTTCTCTGGCATAGAATTTAGAATTAAATATTAAAAAAGAAGATAAAAATAGTCCCAAGAGAGAGAATACCTTTGGATTTATGTAATATCTTTGTATTGCAGTTATATCTGAATTCTTGTCTGTTACAAGAAGTGTAGCAGAAGGCCAGTGACACCTGATAACTCTCAAAATACCCAGGATCTGAATCATTCAGGTGTTGTTAGCATTTGAATAAATTATATCGCCAGCCATTTAGCTGATTGTTCAGTAAAAGTACAACTCTCTTTTACATTCCATTGCATTCACCTTTTATTCTGTTTGACTTGGCACGCACAGTCAAGTTAAACTTGCTGTGACCCATCAGCTTTTCAAATCTTACGTTCACCCAGGAATAACAGCTAGAAGCAATTGTTGATTTAGCCATTAGGTAAAATCGGGCTGGATAACTTGTATGTTCCAGAGGCTGCCCAAAGGGAAGGACACTGCAAATCAATACACACATCTGGACCACAAAACATGGCCATACTTTGCAGTCACACTGGGAAGCCGCTCGTAATGTCTGATCACTTCTTAGAACCACGGACAAACATTAGGCATATCAGTATTGCCATGCTGGAGCAAACCAGGTATTAATTTCTGCCTTATGCCTGCTATAGCTGCCCACCAGACACCTCAAAGTTCACAACCAGGGCAGGATGAGGTTGGCCACTCTCCTTAGTTCGTACCTAGCACCTGGTGGTCAAAGGATTATGATAAAGAAGCATGGCAGCTGCCTTTCCAGACCACTTAACTGATAGGGACTTCAAACTGGTTCAGACCCCTAAACATTTAACTGTCCCTTTCTGTACCATCCCTGGGCAATTTTCTGCAGTAACTGTCGGAACGAGGCAACCAAAACAGGACACAACATTCCGCACCAAATGTTTATGCAATGATATCAGAGCACTTTATGCCTCTTCTGTCCTTTTTCCTGTATTATAACACAGTGACTCATTATACCTGGGTGGGGAACCTTTTTCAGCCCAAGGGAAAACCTTCTTAGGAAACCTTCCAGGGGGTGTGAATGTCGGTGGCGGGTGAATCAATGGATTTCACTCTTAGCATTGTACCTTAGGTTACATTCCAGCCATACAAGAGCCAGAGGTTTTTATAGCTCCTGCCCAATTCTCCATCCAAGCATGAAAGAAGCATGATCACAGTTCAAGGAAACACTCTAGCTGGGCAAAAGTACCTGAGGAAGGTATGGAGTGGTGTGGCGGGGAGACAGGGTGTAGCTTGGGGAGAGGGTATACTGCAATGAGAGTCCTGAAGGCTAATCTGGTGGGCTACGGTTGACCCACCCCTACGTCCCCTCTTCATGAATAAGTACAATCACTTTGTAACCAATCTATTTGAACATTAGGTGAGGATTACAATCCCATCCCCCCAAAATAACCATGCCTCTTTATTGTTTCGCATTCTGTTACCCAGTAATCAAATTCAGAAATAACTTTCTGGAGCTGTCTCCTAGATTTTTATGTGCAAAATGGTACATCAGACCAGATACTCATTTCTACATTATGCCTTTTAAAGGCTGCCCTTGAAACTTTGTCACTCATGCCTCTAGATCAGACATGTTCAACCAGTTGACTTCGATTGACAGGTAGATCCCTGGGTGATCCTGGTCGAACACAGGATCCTTATCAGTCATGGGATTGAAAAAACAGGGGATTGAATGTCTCCACGCCCCCCTCTGTTCCTCTGTTGCGTCAAGTGGACCGACATTTGGCGTTTGTTGATGTTGGTTGTGGATACGATGATTGTCTGTTTTGGTGCGTGCGTTTGTTAGCTGTTGATTTTTCGGTGAGCGATTTATGGCATTTCCCCTTAAAGAAAGCTCAACAACTCTTTTCAATGCTTCCCCAAAAAAGCTCAGCAACTCTGGTCAGTCCTCCCCTTCCACCCACCCCATCCACGATCCTCCTCCCTCCAATGACAATGGTTAGATCACTGCCAGTTTTTTAATGCTGGGAGTAGATTGCAGTCTCTTGGGAGTTGGACGTGTCTGCTCTAGGTAATAAATGAATAAATTTATAAAGCACACTTCAAAATGGGATGCTGCTGTGCCCCCTTGTTACTGTGGGGAAAGAAGGGAGAAAGGAGATCAGGATCTGTACAGGAACAGAACCATTTGGGCACTTCTGCCACTGCCCACACTGCACCATTTTATCCACCACCTTGCCCCTCCCAGTAAGCACAATTGATGCAATTGAAGGAGGCGGCAGGTGTGCGGTGTTGCCCTTCCCTCCTGGTTAGCCCTGGCAAAGCTGATCACGATGCCTTCATTGTCTGCACTGATCTAACACTTGCAAGTGCCTTGAAAACAGATGCTTGGACAAGTGCAAGCACAGAGGACTTTGCACACATTTCTATGACTGCGACAGCCGATAGCACATGTCATGCAGTTTCCTTTCCTCCGAGACCTTGGGTAGGAACTAGAAAAGACAATGCGCTGCAAACAAGCTATGACTTCATTCCAAGTGCAGAGTTTAACTGGCATTAAAGTGAGTTTAACTAGCATCAAAAAGCAACTAATCAAGCTGTGCCTAGGGCTGAATCAAAAAGAACTCCCCAAATTCTCCATGCTATTATCAGGCAAATCTAGAGGTAAGGGATTCCGCTGAATATTATTGGGATGGTGGGGAAATAGGGCTCATTATTTTCAGGCATTCTGAACAAGTGTGCAATGAGCAGCCATGCTGAGATATTGCAATCTTCAGTGCTTGAGTTCAGGTTATCCAAAGGACCTCTTGATTGTACGCTGCATTCAACACAGGAGGCCTTGCTCCAGGCCTATCTTCTTTAGAGGTGTGTTTACTGCTCAGTAGCAGCACATAGCAGCACCCCTAAAAAAAAGAAAGAAAAGTTTGGCTCCCCGCTTATTTTTCTGAGTTTTAGGAAGGTAGCAAACCTACCAGTGGTATTTGACTCCTAATAAGTTAGCAAACAGGATGCAGGTGGCGCTGTGGTATAAAACACTGAGCCTTGGGCTTGCCAATTGGAAGGTCGGCGGTTTGAATCCTCGCAATGGGGTGAGCCCCCATTGTTTGGTCCCAGCTCCTGCCAACCTAGCAGTTCGAAAGCACGTCAAAGTGCAAGTAGATCCTCACTTTTGATCTCCTCTCCAATCATACCCAAGAGGAACGCCTCCGGTTTTTTAGGGAAGTTGTATTTCAATATTTTCTTTAACTCAAACATTCTTTCAGTATGCTACGGTGGCAGCCAGGATCTTATTAGCGCAAAACTGGAAAACCCCCAACACCCCCACGGTCAGAGAATGGCAAATGAGATTGTTTCAATACATAGAGTTAGCGAGATTGACACAAAGAATTAGGCATCAAAAAAATGTAAAACTAAAGAACGACTGGAATAAATATTTAAGCTATATTGAAGCTAATTTGGGAATTACTAAAGTCACAGTGGACGGAATTTAACACCTGCGATGTACAGAGTTAGTGCAACACAACTGCAGAAAGATTATAAGATTACCTATCCTAAACCGAGTTGGATGGAGGTCAAGTGTTTGTAAATTTGTTTGTCTTCTGGTGATACGTGTTAACCTGATCTTGTCTTTTTGTTTTCCTGTCTCTTTTTTCTTTTCTTTTTTTGAATTCTTCTTCTTTTCTTTTTTTATTCTGTCTTTGTCTTTTAAAAGTGTGTGTTGTTGTTCTTTTTTTTTTTGTTCGATGTATTTTGTAAAAGCTCAATAAAAAGAATATATACCGAGGAAAAAACAAAACAAAACAAAAAAAGTGCAAGTAGATAAATAGGTACCAATCCGGTAGGAAGGTAAACGGCATTTCCGTCCACTGCTCTGATTTCGCCAGCCGCGGCTTAGTCACGCTGGCCACATGACCCGGAAAAACTGTCTGTGGACAAACGTTGGCTCCCTTGGACAGTAAAGCAAGATGAGCTCTGCAACCCCAGAGTTGTTTGCGACTGGACTTAACGGTGTTTACCTTTAAAGTGTACATACTACTGAAAGTGTAATGGTACTTACCTTTAAAGTGTACATACTACTGAAAATAATGCATACAAAAATGCATTGTATTGGGGAAAATCTAAACAAAAATATGCCTTGTAAAAATGTCTATACTATGCACATTGCATACAGAAATGTGTACTTTAGAAGAAACAGGCACTAAAATGCTGGTAACCTTTTCCAGCAAGCCTTTAAAAATATGTGCATACTGATGTGGAAATGTAGAGAAGTGAGCTTAAAACTGGAAAAGTGTGTGTGAGAGAAAATGAAATTTTCATGAAATTTGTGCATCCCAAATTCTGAGTAGTTATGCATATGTTACTACTAATTGTTATGTCATATTTGATTTTTGTTGTCTTTTTTGTTTTTAATTTGTCACCTTTCTTTGGAAAGGTGGAGTAGAAATTTTATTTAATGAAAAAGAATTAATAGTTCAAAAGATGACTGCTGTCGACCAACTAGTTGTTGCAGTCTCCTTATTATTTATTATTATTATTATTATTATTATTATTAATTCAATTTCACGCACACGCTTCATCATAATCTCTAGCTCAGTCTAACAATGCAGAAATACAACATTAAACTCAGCTAAAGCAATTTACAGTCAATCATTCACCTCAGTTGTCAAAGGCCAGGATAACATATGTATAACATATGTTGACAGCTATACAATGAGGGTGCCAGATGCGCGTCTCTGGGGAGGGAATTTCACACCTTAGGGGCTGCCACGGAGAAAGGCTTCTCTTAGGCCACCCCCCCCAAAAAATCTAAAGATGGTGGAACTACCAAGGTGGCTTTCCTGCCAATCTTAACATCTGATAAAGCCTGCAAGAAAGGAGCTGGTCTTTCAGTTATTCAGGGCCTATGTAAGTTAGGACTTTAAACTCCCATTATGATCAGTTATGATCACCAGAAGAAATGGGTTTACTTCCTGCATTCCTTGAATTTCTGTGTGGCTGTAATTACTTAAAAGTGCAACATCCTGCCAGACGTTTACCAAGGAGTCCTGATACCCAATATTAGTCATACCCAGGACCAGCAGATCTACTGAAATCAATGGAGTTAAATAACTTACTGTCTTCGAGTACTTTGTTTTGCTGGGTTTCTGCAGAGGACGTGTTTGCAGAGGAGAAATAAGCGACTTCTTTCTCTGGCATTGAAAGCAGCAACATGGATGCGGAGAAACTTTGACAGGCTTGCATGGAATGGGTCCCGTGCAAAGTGCTGTGTAAACTGGGGTAATTTGTTAGTGCATTTAAAGCAGGCACATTTCACAAAAGAGAACAATGTTGTATCCATGTGAAAATCCAGCTTGAAACGAAATGTGAAACATTCCCTGAGCCAATCAATGGAGGCAAGCGGCCAAGCTGAGTGGGGAACATGCCATTTGTCTTTGTTTTATGAACTTGCCAGCTCAGCTTTCATAGTTTTGGTAGCTCTGTTTAGTTTTCTTTTGCTGTAATTAGCACCCGAAGTACAGAGCCAAAGGAGCAATTCCAGATCCATTTCCTTGTTTGCTTTGAGTATTTGTGATGGGGCAGTTACCTACGGGAGGCTGAGGTTCTGGGCTGTAGAGACCTCCACTGATTTCACCAGCCAATTTCTGCACAGGTGTGCTGGTAAAACAATAGATTAATTTTTTTAGGCCTCAGTGTGATTATAAAATATTCAGGAACTTGAAAAATAAAATTTTCAAAGATTCGCTAAAAAATATTTTTGAGCACTAGCCAGGATGTAGTTGGCACGTAGGAAAAATATACCTGGAAAAGGTTAACAAGTTCATTTTTTTAAAAAAGTATCTATCCCTCAAAGCAGTAGGAACTGTGTCCATAGCAAACCAAGATATAGGAAAGAGTTTGATTATAGAGAGAGTAATGGAGAAGGGAAAAGAGACATATTCCCAACCCTACAATTATTGATAGGATGGATATTTCTCTTTTTTGACAGAGAGCGAGAGATACGCAGAACCTATTATTACAGAGCTTTAATTACATATCTGTAAAACGGATCACTTAGGAGAAATACCTACTGACTAGAAGTCGTCACTAATTGTTTCTTTGTTGTTGACATACTATCCGACTTGAATAATTATAGAGTTCTCCCTCACTAACCTTTGGTCCAATGGTCATTGAGACATATTTCTTCTCAGTCTATGCAGTTTTGAGTGTATCCTGAGAGTAGGTTTCCAAGAGGCCTGTCAAGATAGGCTGCAGACTGAGAGAACAATTCCAACTCTTGGAACCAGTGAATATTTTGCTTTTGGTTTGACTGGAAGGTGGATTTTCTGCTCTGTATTGGGGTGGGATAAAGATCGATCAGAATCTACTGATAGATCTCTGGGAAAATTTGGAGCAGACCAACCAGGGTTTTCTGACTCCTAATATTTAAACAATAACAATAACAAAATGATCCTAAATTAGACTTCTGAAATCAAGGAGGGTCCGTGTGTCAAACCAGGGAGATATATTTTTGTGAAAGGAATATGAGCTCCATTCTGGTTTCAAAAATATATTTCCAGGGCTGACCATATACCAAGCATGTCTCACTAACTTCACCCTGTAGGAAAGCTGTGGGTGAAAGTCAACATTGTACTCTTTCAATCATTCTGTCTGTGCAAGCATTTTAGCTCTCTTCCCCCTGCACATATTTCTCCAGACCCCCACAAGGCTAATTTTTTTTTGGGGGGGGGGGCACATTGGGGAAGAGAGGGGGAGGAAGCCTTCTTGTGCAATCAGATATCCTTGCATAGGGGTTCTGCTGACGGGGGTCATGAGGGGAACCCTGGATTCAATCAAATTCATAATTACAATCATAATTCAATATCTGAAATTTCTTTTTTTATAAACTTTAGAGTAGTTCAGATATTCAGAATCTTTTCCACTTGATGCATCCCAAATATTCCCAATGACACATTCTCATGGAGAATGTCATGTGTGATCTGGGTTGTCCATGGATGCAGCAGAAGCATTCCAACTTCCATTTTCATAAAAAAAAAAAACCTGACACATTTTCCAGCCATCATCGTAACAAGAATCACTTCTGATTCTCTTTATACGTGATATGATTATCTTGTATGCTCCATAAATGCTTTATGGAGTCAATTAATGCATTGCTTTACGTATAATCAGGGTTCCCCTCCCTTCAGAATCTGGATACTTTTATTCAGCACATCTGATTTATACAAACCACAGGAATGTATATTTGCCTTATAACCTGAACTTGCAGTTTTGTGCCATATTGTCAGTTTGGGATGGAAGAAAATACATTGCCAGCCAAATACCCCTATCACCCTGGATACCTGCTGCTTAGACACATCAGCCTCTGACTCATAGTAATGTAAGTCAGACCCAAGTGTTTGGTTTATTGCCTGGGACCAGTGAACTTCTTCCCATAATCGCCAAAGTCAAATAAAGCACCCTTGAGTATTCTAGTGATCTTAGCATGCGGCCCTAAAATTCAGCACAGTTGTGTTTTATTTTTCTGCAAACCGATTGGCAGCCGAAAACAACACAGGTGATCCTCTAGGTGTCAATGTGCCTTGTAGGTGTGCATTTTCTTTATGAAGATACATATCTCAGTCATAATGAATGTGCCATGTGATGGCAAGGTTGTCCTGGTTACAATGCAGATTATTGAATAACACTATGAATCGGTATGTAAACAGTAATACTTATCTAACTTATTGGCACAAAAGCAACTGCTGACAAGTGCATTCCTTAGGCTCCAAATACATTTCTTCTCAAAGCCCTCTTTACTTAAATAGCCCGCTCCCAACTTTGACGGAGCATTCCTCTCATCTCGTTGTCTTCCGAAAACAAGGGAGAAGGATGCCTCCTATGTGCATGTTTATCCTGCCACACAATCAATGGGTCCTTGTGGTGCTTTCAAGTGGTGGCATTGCATAACTGCTGCTTGTTGACTAATGTTAAAAAAAGAGAAAAGCTCCTCAAATGCTTGTCAATAGAAGAAAGAAAAACATATGCCTGTAAGGGCCACTAAGCACAATTTTAGTACCATGATAGTAATTCCATCACAAGAAGAAAACAGTTCATTTCAGGAAAAAATTATATTGGGGGGACAGGACCATTGTAAAAAAAATGAAAATTCAATTGTCTTCTGGTTTTAAATTACTCAGATGGAATAATACCAGTGTGTCTCATAAGAGCAGGGGTCAGAAAACTTCTTCAGCAGGTCCACTGTCCCTCAGACCTTGTGGGGGGCCGGACTATATTTTTTTGGGAGCAATGGTGCAAGAGCACCACAAGCCCCAGTGGCTGCTTACCTGTGTCTTGCGAGTGGCAGGGGCTGGCAGCGGCGGTGGGACAATGAGCAGTGCACGAAAGGGCTCTGGAGAGGGGCTGCTTTAAATGGCAGCCGCTCGAGCACTGCTGCTGCTGGCACCAACAAAGCCCAGCCCCCTTCCTCCTCTAGGCAGGGCAGGGAGAAGCCAGGAGGAGGGAGGAGGTGCCGCCACTGTGTGAGGGAGAGGGAGGGAGAAATAACATGTGCACTGGCAATCCACGCGGCGATTCCCAGACCACCTACAGGCCGGATCCAGAAGGCAATTGGGGCTCATCTGGCCCATGGGCCTTAGTTTACCTACCCATGAATATGAGTTACAGATAGGTAGCCGTGTTGGTCTGCCATAGTCAAAACAAAAAAAATTCCTTCCAGTAGCAACTAAGTCAGTTCTTGGTATGAGCTTTCGTGTGCATGCACACTTCTTCAGATACACCCTACAATTATTGATACTTGTGAACTGTGTATCTGAAGAAGTGTGCATGCACACGAAAGCTCATACCAAGAACTGACTTAGTTGGTCTTTAAGGTGCTACTGGAAGGAATTTTTTTTGTCATGAATATGAGATTTGCAGCCTCAATATGAGGTTTGCAGCTTAAGGTGCTACTGGAAGGAATTTTTTTTGTCATGAATATGAGGTTTGCAGCCTCAAGTGGTTCACCGCACATTATGCTAGCCAACTGACCCAGAGATTGCCTCAGCACACAATGCGCAAGAAGCAAAAGGCAGCATGGTCTATGAAATGGTCCCCAGGAAATTATTCTGCTTTCTGTGCGACTCAAGGGTTCATACCCCAAATCCATTATCTATTTGAATGCATAAATGGCTATTTTCTGTGAACTTATATTTAGGGATGTTGCTGTTTCCATGTGCACAACATTAAAAGTGAAACCCTATATTTATTTAATCCTCCACATACAGACTTTTGCTGTTGTTTTAAACTGCCTTTATCTGTTTACTCAGGACTAAATTTCATTTAAACCTGTCAGAACATTCTCAGTTACTACACAATATTTACACAATGCCACTTTGTACTTCCTTTCTGTTAATTGATAGTACAGTGACAGAAGGTTCTAAGGTGAGAGCTGTAGTTCAGACCAAGTAATGTGTTGATTTCAAATGGATAAATTTAGACTGATGGGCTAATGAAAGGGGCATTGACAACCACTTGTGAGCTCCTTTAACATATCTATTTTCAGGAAATGTAACATCTGGTATATACCACATTCATTATCCCATCTGCCCAGTTTAAGTGCACACAAATAATATATGTGCATGACCAATGTCTATGGTAATGTCTTTATTCTTATGCTGAGCAGATGAAATTGGTATATTGGGACTAAACATTTATTTGTACAATTTATATAATGCATACTTCTGTCAAATTGCATGAACGTGATTCATTACTCGATGTGTTTCACCTTTCCTGGGCACTTGCAGTTTTTGACAACTGAGACAACATTTGGAACATGTATATATCAATACAGACCAATTAACACTGTTTTCAGTTTTGGATTTTGAAGATTTTTGCTTCTGTCTATTAAAAAAAGAAAAAAGAAAAAACCCAAGTGAGAAACAATGCAATCATCTTTGCTGTTCTTCTCATTTTTTTTATGTATAACAACAACATTCATTGTTTATAAAGCACATAACGTATAGAAAGGCCCTACTGTGTATGTTCAAAATCTAAAATCATGCAACAATATAGTGCCCTGTTGTTTTATATGCTGGCTGAAAATTCTACTATTTTGGCATACAATTTCATTTTCTATATTTCCTTCTAAATGTTTTACTGCTTTTATCTGTGTTTGGTTGATAATTATTTTGTAGACTTTTTTAAAGTTTTGCAGATTTTTTTCCTGTGCTTTATTGATAATTTTATTTGGTTGAGTCCAACATTTATTGCATTTGTGGAGCAAGTTCTTCTCAGACAACAGAACTTACCATTTCTGCAGCCCTGACCAACACACCATAGGAGAAAGCTCAGCATAGATCTAAAGGTTTCTGGTTCCAACTACAGCGGCTTCCAACACACACAAAAACACCTACCTTGCAAAACTTTAGATTTGAGTTATGATCTAATAATTGCTTAAAACACTTAGCAAAATGTATTAATTAACTCACAACCAGTTTCTTAATTACCTTCTTTGCCAGAAAGCTCAGATACAAATGATAATTTAAAAAGTAATGTTCTAATTTACTGTTTAGCCTGAAGCATGGCAATTTGAAGCGCCTTAAATATATCTGCTGTTGGCACACATGTAGGAATACCATCTACAAATATTAATATCCATGTGCCAGCTTTCACGTATGAGTGAAGGACTAAGGATAAGGCTGAAGGAACAACCAGAGCAGGGCGAAGCACTTAACTCTCCCACATTTTAAAATTTCAAAAATGGAGAGGGATGGGTTCCATCTCTCGCATTTATAGTCATGTCAACTGAAAGTTGCAGTCCCAATGATTCTTCCTAAGGAGTAAGTCAAGAATTCATTTGGGCCTACTTTTGAGTTTGTTTTTGTTTAGTCCTTTAGTCGTGTCCGACTCTTTGTGACCCCATGGACCAGAGCACGCCAGGCACTTCTGTCTTCCACGGCCTCCCACAGTTTGGTCAAACTCATGCTGGTAGCTTCGAGAACACTATCCAACCATCTTGTCCTCTGTCGTTCCCTTCTCCTTGTGCCCTCCATCTTTCCCAACATCAGGGTCTTTTCCAGGGAGTCTTCTCTTCTCATGAGGTGGCCAAAGTATTGGAGCCTCAGCTTCATGATCTGTCCTTCCAGTGAGCACTCAGGGCTGATTTCCTTAAGAATGGATAGGTTTGATCTTCTTCATGGGACTCTCAAGAGTCCTCCAGCACCATAATTCAAAGGCATCAATTCTTCGGCGATCAGCCTTCACTTCCATACATCACTACTGGGAAAACCATAGCTTTAACTATACAGACCTTTGTTGAGTAGACATGCTTAATGGAGCACCTTAAGACTGTAGTGCGCACATTGGTCTTGCAGCCCATGGTAAGTCTAACAGAAGCTGAGGTCACATATTTTGTCCTTTCTAGTTTACTTAAATTTTCCCTTCAGTGTAAGCTTAATCAAAGTATTGTGGATTGTATCCAACGAAGTCATCTCATTTGCCCAAGGGCTTCTAGTTGTTCAATGCGACTTCCCCCCTCTCCAATTCTCATGCCCTCCTCTCTACACACCCACCTGCTCCATAGGGTTGGGGGAACCCTCAGAACAGATTTCAGAGTGCACAGGGGAGGAGAAGTTCCACTTTGCAAGCAGAAGCACTTGTGCAAAGAGGACAAATTGGTTAGATACAGCCCTAAGAGCTTTTCAGAATCAGTAACTTAAAAAAGGAAAAGCCCAGAGAAAATAGGAGGTAGATCTATTCAGTGGCAGACTTTGGGCTCTCAAATTTCAGCAGTGCTCTGTGCAATGCTAAAATTCAGCACCCCTTGCCTCTTGTGCTCCATTTTACAGCATTGTTGTGCTGCCCCCTGCAGTGTGGCACCCTGTGGAGCTGAACCAGTCGCCTACCCTAAACCCGCTTCTGACTTATGGACATGTGACGCTATCTTATAATGAGTCAGATAATTCATCTGTCCAGCTCAGTATGATTGTAGGCAGTGGGTCTCCAGCAGAGGCTATCTCTTCACCAGCTCCTTGACCATTCCACTGGTTCTTCATGCAAATCATGTAGCACATGAATCACTGAACGATGCCCCCAGATCCTCTAATGAACAGGGCTCACTTCTTGAATCCTCTTGGCAAGTAGAGCTTACCCAAGATTCATACCTGGGGCCTTTCAGATTTTAAGTCAAAATCATAAGAATGCTACTTTCTTTGGGGGGATATTTAAATTCAGATCCAATTCACACACACAGCCACCTGTCTGTAGTGACTTGCAGCTTTGTGCCTATAGCTCACCATAGCAAGCCATTTTTCTATTAAGCAGCTATGCAACTTGGCCGCAGGTCATTGCCTACTTTAGCTGAGATCACTGCAACTCTGCTTAAACAGCTTGCCAAGTTGAACTGTTAAGCTAGGTATGAACTGCTGCAATTCAAGTAGCCAACCACAAACAGAACTGCATGTATGAATCATGCCATACATCAATCAGGAATTAGGTTTAAGTACAAGGAAAATGAAAGACAGAAAGTGACAGGGGACTTCCAGTTATAGAAATAGGCTCCACGTCCTTTAAAAAACTAGTTAATGTTTAACCAAAGAGAAGCTGGATAGCCATACATGAAGGAAAGAGAGCGTTCTGATGAAAACTGTCTTTGCTTTGACATTCTTAAGAGTCAAGAGAGGCATCCTTGATGCTACAAATATTTTTGCACATTCTGAACTGCAAGCATTATACACTGTTCCACGGAATACTCCCTAGGACAGGACTAACATGCATCCTACCTGTGATGATTAAATCATACATCCTCACTCTTAACAAGGCATTTATTTACTAAGTTAATTCTTTAAAAACACATTTCTACCTCACTTCTCCAAACCAAAGCACTGGGCACCATTGTTAAAGTCATGAAGTGAAGGAATAAATATTTACAATGGGATGCTGTACAGTTCATGCAAAAATGAATGGAAAAGATAGATAGATGGAGAATGTAAATAAATCAGCTCTGAGCAAAAGAACATAGGATGGGATCCAAAGAGCTGCATGTGGTCTACTGTCTGCACACAGTAGTTTTTCAACCTCTCTTTCTACTAATCCCTTTCCCCAATTCAAAGACACTCCTAAAAGTTAAGGCATCATTTTAATGGAGTAGTTGGAGTGGCTGACAGAATGAAAATTAGCATGCCTCCCGTGCATGCAGGGAAGGGCATCTTGGGATCCTGGTGATGTTCTCTGGGTGGTACCTGACTCAGTCATACACATTGTAGACCCATTGAAATCTATGGGCCTAAAGTCATTTGAAATTAGTGCTAATAAAAAACAAACTACACCTGGGGTGTAGGCAGCAGTAGAGCATATGCCCATGCTACCCAGGGTGGGCGTGCTCCTGAGGGAGGTGGGGCACAGAGGGTGCCCTCCCAGGTGCGGGATAGCCATTTGGGTGCATAGAGCGGCATGCGCGCCCTGCAGCCGGGGGCGGAACAAGCCGCCCACTAGGGCAGAGCGAGCCGCTGATGGACATTCGGCATGCCACCCGCCCGTGACTGCCAAATGTTACCCCTCCTCAGTAAAGACACCTGGGGAGATCCGCCCCCACCGGCCCTCCTTCCTCCGCCCCTGGGTGTAGAAGGTGCTCCTGCAGATATGTTCTTGTGTGCTTATGTTTATGTTTCCTCATCACACATACATACATTTTTAAACATCAGTTTATAAAGGTGTTTTTTTACATATACCTATAATATATAAGACAGGAATGCCTGGCGTGCTCTGGTCCATGGAGTCACGAAGAGTCGGAAACGACTAAACGACTACATAACAACAATAATATATAAAACTTTTAATGAGTCAAAACACAGTAAGATAGGAAGGTACAACCCAGAAAAAGGAAGGTGTGTCTAAGTTCCATTGAAATCAAGTGCACAATTAAGTGCTTAATTCCTGTAGATTTCATCGCGACTTAGGTGAGCTTAACTTCTTCTGAACTGTGCCCAGAGATCAGAATTCTCTGTAAGACCTCACACCAGCTTGCTGAACAGAACTCCTACTGCCAAATAATTAATGCTTGAGTCAACTTGTGGTTCTGGAGAATGGAGGTGATCCAGCCTTGTTCTTTTAAGCACTAAGAACACATACAATAATATGTACAGCACAAGATGGATGAGAGATTCAATACATTTTTTTTACCAGTGAATAGTGTAGGAAAGCATTTAATGCCTTCCTAAACAAAATAATAGACATGCTGTGCAGTGTTCTCCAGGAACTGTGCCCTTATTTTTTTCATTTTCTTCAAGACTTCTCCCCAATAGTTTCTTCCATAAGAGGTTGCTATAGCAATGATAATTATTCTTGATCAGCAGGATACCATAATTACCACAACAGAGTTGTGTAAAGCTTGCCACAACATGTGTGAGCCAGGGATATTCTTGTCAATTATGTGCTCTTGTCTTTCAGATGAACTCAATTTCTTTAGTAATGAAACTGCAGTAAGTAAAACACGAAAATGAATTTTACATTTAACTAACTTCATTTTTAGAGTGGGGGGAATTACTGGCAGTTGCTGACAGCTTTGGGGTTTAACATGTCTTATTACTATCATTTCCCTCCGGATCTTCTTTAAAGATTTATCTCTCTCATATTTCAGAACTTGTTGGTTGTCTTAAACCTATACTCGGTTTTTTGTCCTCCTGTATTACAGCAGTGATCTATAACAATAAGTAACACAGCATTCAGAGACTCAGTCTGCTATTGCTGAACTTTGATGCTATGTTTATCATGAAAGCAATTTATAATTTAATCTGTGGCATTCAGTATCACTGTGAACAACAAAATGAAAAAGAAAACAGAAAGTCTTGAGAAAGACCTGGAGATTGCAATAGCCCTAATTAATGTAATTATGTTACTTCATGACAAATGCTGTTTTGAGCTTTATGATGGAAGGAATTGTATAAGTCCCCTTCACACTTATCTGGTGGTCATCATCTTCACTGCAGATCCCATATTACTTTGCAAATAATATGAAAACGTCTGCTCCTGTGGTTTGGCTTCCTTGCATGTTCATATATCCACAAAGGCTGCTCACTTTGGAGAACTGGTGTGGTGATATGTAAACACCCAAGAAAGCCTAACCGCACCTTCCTCAGAGTTATTCCTGGGAACAGTTATGGAGATGGCAGCAGCCATATCAACCAAAGGGGAACCAAGAGAAGAGGTAATGCTGTATGCCTGTTTGGAGCAGGTTAGGCCTGAAGTATGGTGGCCATTTCAAGGAAGATACAGCGAGACAACAATGGAGATCATTAAAGTTTGGGATAAGTGACTTATGTGGAAAGGCTGAGTATGTTTAGCCTGAAGGCAGAAAGAGTTTCATATAACATAAACAGAGAGAGATCAGTAGTTTACTAGAAGCCCTCAGGGAACATCTTTGCTGGTTTGTGTTGCAGCAAGATTAGGAAGAATGTCAGGAAGGATTCCCTTCTGTAAGAATAGCTGGAGATGGTAGGCTAAACTAGCATATTTTTATACCCTGGTCCCAGACCAATGGTGGGGAACCTTTGGCTCATGGGTCTAGTTGGGGCCTCTGGGCCTTCCCACTTGGCCTTGCAAGGTCATTTCAGTTAAGTCATGCTCACCTGCTCTACACCTGACATCAGAGATGACATCAAGTGTGGGGTAGGCAGGGCTGGCCTGCACATAGGGTACCATGAAGTAGTTGCCTCACTCTGCAGATTGGGGAACAGCTGGGACGGGCAGCAGATCCAGGGAGTTGGAAGTCAACAGCATCTGAGGACCACAGCCTGCCAATCCCTGCCTTACAGGATAAGTGGTATTCACTTGTTAGATGGGAAAAGAGAAAGACTATGAGTGATCGTCCTCATATTCCTGCCCTGCTTGGGAGACTTTTCCTTTTCAGTCCAAATTCCTCCTTCAGACTGTCCGTAGCAGCACAAACAAATTCTCTAGCTATTGTACCACATTAGCCATCATACTGAAGCATTTCCAAATGAATTAAAGAGAGAGAGAGAGTCTGAGAATATGGTACATTTAAAATATCTGGAATGTCCCAGCAAGCAGACAATAACAACATTAGAATACTTTGTTAGAAGGTGATGTAAAAAACAGCATGCAATCAGTTTGGTCCCCTTGCCTGGAAATGTTTGTTCCAAGCACATCTTTCATTTCTCAAGGCTCAGAATTTTTCTTCCCATAAGGCGAGTGGCAAGAGATCAGTGTTTCCTTCTGTGTAAAACATGCAGATCTCTCTGTCCAAACAAGACAGTGTTTCATTTGTTCACCTTACAAAAGGAAATGTTGGAAGATGCACAGACCTTCCACAAGGAGATCAAAGAGCTGACAAGACATGTTGGTCAAGTATTTCCCTTTCATCTGGATATATTGTTTGTGACATGCCATTCCTCAAGGGTGAGGAAGGTTTCTAATCACTATAAGGAGGAGATGACAGGGAAGAGGAAAAGGGAAGATTAAGGATCATCTATAAACAAATTGCAGAGAATGGAAGGTAAAATGGCAGTCAGAGGTTGACAGTTTTAATACAATAGGAAAGTCTCACCTTTATACGAATAAAAGAGGTTTATTGAAAACATGGACTATGCATGTAGAATTAGTCGAGAAGAGTAAGCAACAGGATTCTAGTCGCAGTTGGTGTGACCATTTATTTTGTATGGTGAGCTACTCTGATAATCCTGTGAAATTGAAGAAGTGCAGCATTGAATGTAAACAAAATAAATAATTATGAGTAAAATTTACTTCAATTATATGATCACTAAATCATATAGGTTAAATATATTTTATACTCCTGTCACACAGTTCTGTAACTGATTTGCTGGAGTGGAAGACTATTTCAGTATATAAAAAGATATGTAATATTTACCCGTTACTTTCACAAAGTCAGAGGCAATAGCTAAATTCATAAAATGGAAAAAGTATGAGAAAGCTATACTATCAGAGCTATACTATGAGTGGAGAACTTGATTTCAGTTTTGCACTACAGTTGGACATCATAAACCCCACGGATTTCAATAGGGTTAAAGAAGCCCAGCTGTAAACAGGATTGTGATCTAATTTTCAGATAGGCTGCAGACAACAGCATGCTAAAAACCTTAGACGAATACAATATAAAACAACACTTAGCTTTTCTTTGGGCCTAGTTTACTTCTGAATCCTCACAATACTGAACAAACAATGGACTAGTCCATGAAAACACTGCTTCTTACTGAATGAAAATGTAGAAAAATTACAGGAAACACACAATTGCTGAGATTCAGTCAGTGTGGGCAAGAAGCTTTCTGACCTCAACCATTGTTGCTGCTGAAAAAAAACTGCATTAGATCAAAACAAGTACTCTGTAAATAGATATATACCATGCTGAGATGTGGAAAGGACTACAGTACATCAAAAACATATTAGAAAATTTTGTGAGAGGGTGGAGCTAACTCTGTAGAAAGCATTGCAGATTTCCAGGATAATTAAATGAGTTCATTGCCGCCCCTCCCCCTCCCCCCACATCATGGCAGGAAATAATTCAAGCCATTCCCATCGTGTGTTTCTACGGTGGCCAAACTTCAATGCAGTAAGTTATTAGCCTAAAGCCAACTTCTGTGGTGGGTAATGAAGAACACATTGCCATTAGGAACCTATTGCAGATGCTGCATACATCTCGTGTCACTTTACATTGTAATGGCATTATCCCTTTTTTTTTGCTACCGTGGAAATGAAGAGAGACTGAGGGCAAGTACTTGCTATGTAAATATTTATATAAAGAAAACTATTCTGTGTAACCTGCAGGTGCACAGACAAATATTCAGTAACAAATGAAGTAAATAGTAAAATAGCCTTCAGACACAAAAAGCTTATGTGTTTGGACAGATGGTCAGTCTGAATTTACTGCCATTGTTTTTCCAGCGATGGACACAGCACGGGAGACAAACCTGTGACATCCTTTTGGTAGTTCCAGATATAAAATTTTGAAGTTACTCGCAATACTCAGTAGGGAGTACAGCCTTCTCACAGAATACACAGGCAATGCGATGGCATATTTCCCCCTTCCTTCTTTGCCCCTGGACTGCGCAATATAAAGCAAATATATAAATAACCCTTTACATTTTAGTCTTCCACATAAGAGTGTGTGCTTAGTGACTTTTAAATAAAAGCTGGAAAGGAAACATTGCCTCATAAGCGAAACAGGCAGAACTTAAGAGGGTTCAACAAGTCTTTCATCAGTTCCTTTCAGTGGATCAAATAAGTGCTGATGGCCAGTGGACTCTCACTTCAATGGTAATTAACAATATTGTGTCCTTCTAAAGCTTCAGTGCCCTATTTTGACAACAAAAAGTGGTCTGCCGTGCAGTGTGCTGCATCCGTGCAGGTTAGAAATGCCACTCAAGTGTCCAGTTGCCGATCTGCAGATAGTTTACTTTTAAAAGCCCCTGTCAAGTGGCTACGTTTATGAAGAAATAAAAGGGTTTTAGTAAAAAACAAGCCCACCTGATCTTTTCCCTCAACATTTACCTGGCTTTCAGGAAAGGTGATATGAAAGTATAGGATTATCTATATAAATCAACATACTGCTCAGTTTTTATTTTCGTTTTAAAATCCTGTTTTGTTTCTTTTCTCTTCCATGTATCGCAGAGTGATGAAATATGGTCCCACAAAGTGCCAGGTTCTTCTGCTACTGAAAACAAGGCAAGGAGCAGCAGCAGCAACACCGTTTGAGGAGAACGCAGGCAGACCTTCCTCCCATATTCTTTATGAAATTTCCTTAACAAGTGCTCTTCAAATACACCAGGTTTTTTACAAGCAAAAAAAGGAGGCCATTGCTGTGATTCTTGCTTCTTTCTCCACTGGAAATGTTGGTCTTGATGAATAAGTGCAGTCACCACTGCTTACAATCCACCTTTTGCAAATCCATGCTCAGTTTCTGAGTTTTCTCATAGTAAAGCTTGCACCACATTAAAGAGGCACATGCATTCTAGCTGGCCAAAGAGGATTCATACTGTTCCTCCTCCTGGTCTTTTTTCTGTGCTCTTACTTTTTCATGTTCTTCATTGGAACTGTTTCTACCTTCCTTCAAAATGCAGAATCGATACCATTAACCCACTCATCTATGGGGTACCAGTATTTAATTGGCTAATTTCAAGCTGAAGTCAATGTCTATTCTTCAGAACCAGCAACTTCAGGATTATGACCTCAGTTACACACACCATTTTAGGGACCACAGTTCAGCATATTTGCAACAAAGCAAATTCAGTTTATTTGAGACAAATAAATGTTCGAAAAAAACTCTAATTCCTAGACTGCTCTAGAGCCTTTTAATCCAAAGAAATGCATATGATGGGCAAATACACAGCGATAAATCCCAGCATTGGAAATGACAAAAATGAAATACACATGTTCACTCAGGAACCCATTGAGTTCACTAGGGCTCATTCCCTAGTAAATGCATTAAGGATTGCTTTCATGAAGAGCTACAAACTATAAACAATTACAGAAATAATTTCAGCTTTACTTTCTTAAAAACCAATTCTGAAGTGCTGAGAATTCAATTTGAATATGAAAAGCTGCGTTAATAAAAGCAGGACACATTCTTTAAGATTTAGCAGAGAGACAGCCATTATATTTCAATACAGAACAGGAAAAAATTCACTACTAAATCTTATGGGGGGGGACTCTTTTCCTCCCACAATACCCATTTACAGTACTTAACTTGCACATTTTAGCACAATAATGCAAACCATGCCTTGAGAAGACAATTTAAATTACCCTTCAAGTGATGTGTGTGCGCGCACACACACATTTGGGGGGAAAGTAACATATCATTAGCATGACACTTCTTTTCTTTAAATGCAGTGAAGTGTTTGTTAGGCTGCAGTAAAGTACCAGGTAGGTATAAATGAAAAACACATTCTTCGGTTGGCGATAAAGAAAACGTGGAAACAAAAATGCCAACGTGACATCCTGGTTTCTGCTTTTTCTCACTCAAAAAAGGCTCTAAAGTCCATTTTAAAAATGAATGTAGGTCAGACATATTGGATGGGAAGCATTTTCTATTGGACTGTACTAAAATATAAATTATAAAGGGAGGAATCTTCCCCCCTCTTTTTATTTCTTTTAAAAATATATATATATTTCTTACCTAATGTGGTATTTTAAAAGTTTCAGATATTACCACATAAAAGGTAAAGGTAAAGGGACCCCTGACCATTAGGTCCAGTCGTGACCAACTCTGGGGTTGTGGCGCTCATCTCACTTTATTGTCCGAGGGAGCCGGCGTACAGCTTCCAGGTCATGTGGCCAGCAGGACTAAGCCGCTTCTGGCGAACCAGAGCAGCACACGGAAATGCCGTTTACCTTCCCGCCGGAGCGGTACCTATTTATCTATTTGCACTTTGACATGCTTTCGAACTGCTAGGTTGGCAGGAGCAGGGACTGAGCAACAGGAGCTCACCCCGTCGCGGGCATTCGAACCGCCAACCTTCTGATCGGCAAGTCCAAAGGCTCTGTGGTTTAACCCACAGCACCACCTGCATCCCTCATAAGGGTCTCTTAAAACAATGTTCACCCTTTCCTATCTATTTTGTTCTCAAATCCTGTAAGAAGCAGAACAGTGGGTATTCAAATCTTATCCAAAAATTATTGGTTCTACCAATGACAAACAGCATCTTAACAGGGGAGATCACTGAATACCATTGATATTGTATTTCATTTGGAGCTATAAAGCCGGAAGCACTGACTGAGTTGGTTTGGTTGCAAAAAGAATGTTCAGTTGTTAAGGTAGCAAATAGTTTGGAGTCTACCTTTGTGAGGAAAGAGAAAGTTGTCAGTTTAGTATTTAAGCCTCAGAAAGGAGCAGCATGAAGGTATGGAAGAAGTTCTGGGCAAACTACACGTAAGACGTATCCTTATTGCTGTGCTGCCCCTGATTTTGGCAGGTTCAGGGCAGAGATCTGAAAAAGGAAGCCTTTGTGTAAGCAGCTGCTCATGCACAGAGGTTTGGTGTGAGCAGGATATTTCTATTCCACACTCCCCGCCCCGGTTAAGACATCCTTAGTTGTGACATCAGCTAATTACAGTTAAGTAGTGCATGTGATAATCTCAGTGACACTGTGTAAACTACTCAGATTTGGCTGTATGCTGCATCACTGAGGAATGGACGAATGAAGATTATAGGATCTTCACTCAGAGTTCATATTCATTCTATATCCTCCATCTGTAGTGAGGCTGATATTTCTTGGTCCAATGAGTGAACCTAACTAATCCGTAAAGTTGAGCACAAACAAATTCCTCCTGAGCCAGTTGAACACAGCAATTTCCAAAAGCTTGTCAAAAGGCGGAGAGGGAAAGGGTCTTCATAAATCACTCCCTGACCCCACTTCCTAAAATTATTGTCCTGCAATGGCAATCGTTATGACTACGTTATGCAACAAAGTTTTCAATTTGCTATTTTGGTAGATCTAAAATGTAAGCAATTTAAGTGACTAATCCTTCAACATTCCACACTATTATTATTTCCACACATACTACAATATACCCTAATTAATCTAATTAATCTTAATTGGCATTTTAAATTTAATATCATAATTAGGGAAATATTTTGGCTGTCAGGTGAGTGTTACGCATTCAGTGATTTGTGTTTTTATAAAGTATATATCACCAGCTTTGATGGTGTTTGATTATGTAGGTGGATGTGCTGCTATCACCTTAAGCAATTCCCATTGAGAACTGAAAGGAGCTGCCAAATGTGAATCTTGAAATGGAAGGCTGCATGATAGACTCACAGCATTCAGAAGTTCATCCGCAATGCCTTAGTAACACCAACAACAAAAACACAAACAGCCCTAAGCATCTGTCTTCTAAAAGTTGTATTCACTTTGCTTTAGCTTGGTCAAGCACCAGAGGACTGCCACCAATAAATATTCTGTCTGGTTATACCGAAACACAGTAGTCAAAGGCTAATATATTTTAATTGCCTTTCCCTGTATCACATTACGTCCTTGAGGCTCTCCCTAAATATCACTATTATGTCACTGCAGCTGGGATGGGCATGTATGAAATTTACGAAGCATGTCTCACCAGGCAAATTTCAGGAGGCATATTGGGAACTAGGATCCTCCCTGTCTAGAATACAAGAGTACAACCCATATCTTTGTGATATGGGATTAACCCCCCAGTTCACAGGCTGTGATCCAGATCGCATGCAGGTATGGGACTTAATAGATAATCATGGCAAATGGAGTTCTGTGAATGTATGGGATTTTCGTTTCTGGGCCATTGCTTACAATCGTAGTGAAGGTGGGGTGAGGGGGAAGCCTAAACAACTGGAACCACTGCTAGCTGATTAGCTAGCAGAAGGGACAAGCTGCTTTTCCATTTACAACTGTTCAGCCCAGTCATTGACTGTAGTAAACAGGTGTAGTCTTTGGAACCTGAAGATGTGGACAAGGTTTAGTCCTGTATGCATGACAGTTGTGAATAAGTGGCTGAACCTATGACCGACAACATGTGACACAATTGTTAAAACTTCTTCACTGACTGTTCATCTACTACTGACCCCTGACAGTTAAGTCCAGTCGCGAACGACTCTGAGGTTGCAACGCTCATCTCACTTTACTGGCCGAGGGAGCCGACGTTTGTCCACAGACTGTTTTTCCAGGTCATGTTTTTCCAGGTCATGACGTTTGTCCACAGACTGTTTTTCCAGGTCATGTGGCCAGCATAACTAAGCCGCTTCTGGCGAAACCAGAGCAGCGCATGGAAACGCCATTTACCTTTCCCGCCGGAGCAGTATCTATTTATCTACTTGCACTGGTGTGCTTTTGAACTGCTAGGTTGGCAGGAGCTGTGACCAAGCAATGGGAGCTCACCCCGTCATGGGGATTTTAACCTCTGACCTTCCGATCGGCAAGCCCTAGGCTCAGTGGTTTAGACCACAGCGCCACCCACATCCCCATGCATCCAAACAACTTAGGTCCAGGGTACCTTGGGGACTGCCTGAACCCTTATACAGTGGAACCTCAGTTGTCAAACACTTCAGAAGTCAAACATTTCGGCTTTCAAATACCTACAACCCAGAAGTGAATGCTTCCGTTTTAGAATGCACCTTGGAAGTTGAACAGCTTCCAAGGCGTGTTTCTCCATTTTTTCCAATGGATTTTGCTGACCGGCAATTGTGCCTCGGTTGTCAAACGTTTTGGAAGTCAAACGATCTTATGGAACAGATTACATTTGACAGCCGAGGTTCTACTGTATCCCAGTTTGACCACAGAGATAATCCACAAGAACATTTCTAGCCTGAGTTGGCAAGGCTCATTTGACAAAAAGCACAGACTTCGGTGGCCAGGAAAGACAGAAAGTGTGTAAGAGTCAGGCAGAAGTCAAAATAAAGAATATTCAGACGATGTGCTGGAGCTGAAGTTGGTAGGAGACCCTACTCCCCTCACAGAGCTACAATTCCCAGATGGTTTAACAAAAAATATTCCTTCACAAGGAACTCTGGGAATTGTAGCTCTGTCATGGGGTGAGAGAGATGAAGGCAAGGTTCAGGATATGGCCAGAGGGCAATGGAGCTTTGAGCTTATGGTGATGAACCTTTCTATTTGCAATTCAACTCAGCCACTAAACCTGTTACTTCTCTCCCTCTCTAGTGTTTGCACACACAGACAAACCCTTATCCATCACGCAATACCAATTGCTGCGCATTAAAGCAGGGGCGACTAACCTGTGGCTCTCAAGATGATGTGGGATTTCCAACTCCCATCAGCCCCAGGCAGCACGGCCAGATATCTGGGGAGTTTTAGCCCAGCAACACCTGCAGAGCTACAGGTTAGGCAATCCTGACTTAAAGGTATTGTGAAGGGAAGTCTTATACCCTGCACCACATGATTGTTCACAAATAAGCGACTGGTAATGATGGTGAGAAACTGTCAAAATTCCAGATTCAACTTTGGTATCTTACTGACATTCAAAAGAGCAATTGACAGAGAACATTTTAATGTATTCCTTCCTGTCAGTGAGAAACAGCCAAGACCTCTGGATAAATAAGTTCTGTTGGAAGGTGGGTTCTCTGACATGTACGGCAACTTTCTTTTCAAAACGAGTGAAAAAATAATACATTATCTGCAATACATTTACAGATGTTAGCAATTAGACCACTTGCTGCCGTCCCCGTTGACCAGAAATAACCCGAAGAACCTGCATGGATGTATTCTGACAAAGAAGTTTAAAGAGACATTCTGTCTTGTTTATAATTAAGAGGTATACTGACTTCTTCCTCTAGGCTGACTTGCCCTGAAGTATTAGGGCTTGCTGGGAAACAAATGTCAGTAAAGGAATGTGACTTGTTCAGGTGCTTGAAGGTTGTTGAAGAATTCTCCTTTCCTCTTAACTCGCAACTTTTGGTGTTTCAATAATGCTGGCTGTTTACACATATATTATTTCCTTATCCTTCATGTGTGTGATTGCATACCTAAAACCAAGCTGAATTGATTCTAGTGAATGTGGTCCACACATTTCAAACAAATAGAAAAGAAAGGGGAAAGCAGAGTGGATTGAGCAGTGATGTGAGGGTACCAGCAAAACCATGTCAATATTTGTAATTCTTAAAGACATTCCAAGTTTTAGGGCAGAGAATCATTTTCTGAAAGGAAATTACATCAAACAGTAAAAATGGCCATATATTTATGATTTGCATTTATTCTCTTTAATTTATTTTTAATCTTTGTGTTCTGGTCACTTTGCTTAAGTGTATTTTCCTTGTAAGCTGCTTTGGGAAAATGTATCTTTAAAAGAGGTGCTAAATAACGGAAATAAAATAAGATGTCTAATAAATCATTATAAAGTTAATTTGAGGAAATACATTGGAAAAACCTCTTATTATTACATATAACCATAAGCTTCCTATATTGTATAGTTAGAAATGTATGTAATCTTGAGGACTGTTCAACAGATTTAGGGCTCATATTAAACATTTCTCTGTTAATTAATAAGAAATATATTTTACAAAGTAGCCAGAGGTGGTTTACATTGAAGAATGCAACAGATACCCAATACACTCAGATATATTTTTTTATTTGTTCTACATATGAAATAAAACATGTTACAGCAAAGAATGAAATTTGATGAGGATTCTACCTTAAGGACAAAAAAAAATTCACCTTTTATAATAACAAATAGTTGGAACCGATGCATTGCTTTAGTGACATTGTTCACTTCAAGACAAGTCCAAACTGTTCAACATTATGAAAACTCTGCCTATTGCTTTGTAACAGAAAATTTATTACCCCCAAATCATTTACAACAGACAGCATGCATTCCAAAACTGATTTGTTACTTTAGGCCACAACAACTCACTTTCAAAGTCTAAAGAATTCATTATATTGTACAGCAGGAAGAGCGTGAAGGAAACAACTCACTGGAACCAGATTTTAATGAACATCTTCTCTAATGTATGCAGCTTCAGTTCAGACAAGCTGAAGTCTTGTCTATAATTTGGCAAGAAGATTTCAGGTACACTAGAATTAATATAAAACAGGCCTTGGATCCACTGGCCAATCCTCTCATTTTTTTCCATTTAGTTCTTTACACTATAGGGTTACTCTGACCAAATCTGCAAAAAAATTGATGCTGTTCCTACTTTGCACACATAGGTAGGGATGGCATTTCTACGAGGACCATGCAACAGAGGGCATTGTTTAGTTACATGAAGCTTCAAATAATGTAAATAAACAATTTACATTATTTATTAATTTATATACTCCACGTTTCCTCCAAAAAGGCGAATGTGGTGTACACGGTTCTCTTCTACCCATTTTATCTACAAAAACAACCCTATGAGGTAGTTTAGGTTGAGATGTAATGATTGGCCTGAAGTCCCTCAGTGAGCTCCACAGCTAAGTGGATCCCAAGTCCAAGTTCAAGACTCTAACCATTACAAAATGCTGGCTTTCAAGACTTTGGGATTGTCATGTTATGATATGGTAACTAAGGAAAGGTTTACCAAAAAGGGGGGTTGGAGGAGATATTAAAAAAATGAAAGGAGGGATAACTTTTCCAGAAATATGGAGTAGTAGAAAGAAAGCATCTATGGACTAATAATAATAATTTATTATTTGTACCTAAAGGTAAAGGTAAAGGGACCCCTGACCGTTAGGCCCAGTCGTGGACAACTCTGGGGTTGCGGCGCTCATCTGCTTTACTGGCCGAGGGAGCCGGTGTACAGCTTTTGGGTCATGTGGCCAGCATGACTAAGCCGCTTCTGGCGAACCAGAGCAGTGCACGGAAACGCCGTTTACCTTCCTGCCAGAGTGGTACCTATTTATCTACTTGCACTTTGACGTGCTTTTGAACTGCTAGGTTGGCAGGAGCTGGGACCGAGCAATGGGAGCTCACCCTGTCATGGGGATTCCAACCGCTGACCTTCTGATTGGCAAGCCCTAGGCTCTGTGGTTTAGACCACAGCACCACCCAGGTCCCTACTGAGGTACAAATGGTCTACTAAGCCCATCCATGCATTGGTGACCTTGTGACTGGATTAGTGTCATGCAGTCAAGGTAGGGCTGCTCTTGGACCTGACTGATAAGCTCCAGAAGTACAGAATGAAGCAGCTAGGCTGCTGATGGGAGCAGAGGGCCAACAGCATGCAACATACCTCTGTAACACATGCAACATCTCAATGGCTTGGGTCCAGGATATCTTAAGGACCGTCTTATATCCTAGCTTGATCGCTGACATCATCCACTTTGTGAGCACAGCCTCTCCCCCCCCCCAAGTGTGTCTATTGGATTCCACAATCTTGTGTGGGTCACAAGACTCACGAATGAACACGGTTGGGAAGAGGCGCATTCTTGTTTTGGGACTCAAGATGCTGGAGGGTATGCAGCTTCAAGGCCCCTGCTATTCTCCCTTCTTGTGGCTCTTGGTCTAGATTGTGCAGCCCTTCAAACAGAGGAAAATTTGAGATAATAATATTGGAGGGATTCTAAGCTCACGTTACACTGCTCACACAAAAAGACCACTCCCATGAGAGGAAGAAATCAAAACAAACAGTAAAGATAGGTGAATAAAAATGGAAAATCTCATTTATTCAACCATCTATAAATGATCTTTTTCCTGCAGTAGTAATAATACCAATAATAATCCACAGACAATAAATGTATGAATTCCTGTGAAGGAATAAATTAAGTCTGCAATCCTATACCACTTACCTGGAAGTAAGAGCCATTGAACTTGATGGGCCTTACTTCTGAGTAGACCTGTTTAGGAGTGTATTGTTATGCCCCATCCGCAACCCTGCACATAGCTTTTCATGAATGAAACCAGGCAAAATTTCTTTATATTATGTCAGAGAGAAGCTCTTCACAGCAGATTTGAAAGCAAGCCAGTTCTGTCGTTTCTGGAGGCTCAAGTTAGTTCCATGCATTTCCCTATCATTCAGGAGTCATATATCTACATGTCATAAACTTGCATATTTTAGCATTGTGTCATCCCTATCTAATGCCTTAATCTTGCACTTTTTAGAACTATGAAACTGAGGCTATACAAATACACTAGTGCAGGCAAATTCTGTGCAAACCTATTTCCACTTTAGCCACTACCGCCCCTTTTTGATGATGCTGTCTCTCTCTTGGGGTGATGTATAACGTAGCTCACCGTCCTATGTAGAAATAAATAGATATAGGGCAGTATTCAACTACATTTCTTGCTAGTGCAAGGATTAGCGCTAGCGCGAGGGGTTTATCCCATCATTCCACTGTGTAAGGGGACATTCTTGCACTACTGGAACGAACTGCGTCACACTATGTTGAATACAATCCATTACGAACATCCAAGCTACCACTTATGTTACATCCAGTGTAAAACAGATTACATTCCTGTTAAATCAGAAATGGCTCGCTAGGTGTGGTTGAACCAATATAGTATCTCTCCATTCACCTCTTCCCACCTGCCATGAGCCTAGCATAGAAGCTTTGCCCAACCAGGTGAGTCACTCTTGGATAAAATTGGAGGGTATGTTTCCTACTAACCTAATTGCTTAACTATATTTTAAGTGAATAAAGATCATGATTTTGAACCCATTCACCCTCAAATTTCTAAGGCTACAAAAGTGAGAGGGGGAAAAGACTTTTGTTAAAAAACAATTTCATGCAGAATGACAGGATTGCAAGTCTTGTTTTATCTTTGGAACATATCATTTGCTTCCCAAACTCATTGTCACAAGGTGACTAATATGAGGCTGCAGTTTATGGGTTTAAGTTCAAAAGGATGTGTTTCTAGTTCTCAAAACAAGCAAGCTATAAAGCGCTTCTGCTTTTACAAAGTAGCAGTGTGCTAACAGACAGACAGGCAGCACCACACAGAATGTCAGCATAAGGATCTGTCATCAACCTTTGTTACACCAAAGCCTTCCTCAGCCAGGTGTTGAAAGTGTGGTTGGAAGGGCAGGCTCTTAAAGGCCTGCAATCTCTCTCCCCTACTCTCCCATTTAAGTTTCCAGCAACTCAGTACATCAGAAGACAGATGAAAACCTGAGATTCTGAACACACTAAGGCTGCAACCCTATGCACATTTAGCCTGGAATTTAGTCCCGCTGAACTCAAGGAAACTTGCTTCTGAGTAGACATGCACAGGATTGCACAACAAATCCACATGAAAATGCATGCACCTTATTCATTAACTAATTCTTTCTGGAACCTAGATCATTATCCCACTCTTGATATCTGTAGAATGTTGTTTATGGAATATTTCACCAAATAAATATTTGAATAAGAGAAGGACAAAAATGGAGGTTTCATGTGCAGAGGCAGTACAACTCTGATGACATCTTACCAGATGTCGGGGACAAGGATAGAGGATGGTTATCTTCAACGTGCCTTGTTTTGTACGTCTCCTAAAAGCACCTGCCTGTCTACTGATGGGAGCAAAATATTGGACCAGGTGGTCCTTTGGTCCAATCCTAATCAGGCCTGGGGTCAGCACACCAGGCTTCCTAAGGCAGCTGCTGGGGCCCATCAGTGCCGACCCCATGCCTCAAGCCTCCATGCTATGTGACTAGATCTGCTAGTGTCAATTGTAATTTTCCCACAATACTCCAGACTGACACTACTTTGGGTGCCCTGGGCACTGTGGAAGGAAAAGAAAGGGCATCTCCCAGGCACCTTTAGAGTGCTGTTACTGCTGCCAGGTAAGCCCAAGGGGACCCACTGATGTAGGAGAGATCCCATCAGAGGACACTTTGGCCAGGGCCCCCTGAAAGTGGGATCCGGCCCTGTTTGTAATACAGTATTGGCCAATTATTCAGGTCTGTCAGGACTGGCTCTATAAGCACAATAAGCACAACAGTGAACAGTTCTGAACTCTCGTTTTTCACTAGAATATTTAAGGGTAGGTGGTGTGTTATTCTTTACTACATTGCTTTTATGTTTACTTCTCTGAACAAGAAAAATTGTGACTTGCTATTTATCTCTGTTGGTCTTTAGACGAGTTTTCAGAAACCACTGAAACCAAGCAACTTGGCATACAGCCTATTAAGCAGTACATTTAAGGCCTTTGCAAACAGAGGAGAGGTTAGGGGCAAACATTGCATAAGTGGCATCAGAAATCCCTGAAATGCAAATGAGATCTTGGAAGCAACACCAAAACACTTCCCCCAAGGCTTCACACTCCTCTGTTGTGAAATTAATAACATATGCCCAGTAACGAGATATAAATTGTCACTGGGGCTTCTGACATCGGCTTCATGCAGAAAGGTGGAGTTCTGGCAGCTGCCTGCCAGCAATCAAAATTAATTAGTCCCTTTGTAGGCTAGAATATATTAATGTAGTGAAGCAGTACTGTGTGGTTGTACTGCATCAGTTAATCTGTAAAAAGTTGCCTGACAACATCAACAAGTGCATGTCATTATTTGGATTGTTACTGAAAAAATCAGGAAGGGATTGCCACAATGTTCTGAGCCTGATTCTCATTATTTATAAATAAATAAGAAGGAAATGGAATAGATAGTATGCCTCTGAAAGTCAGTGCTAGGAATCACATGGTGGAAGAGTGGTTGTTGCGCTCAGGTCATTATTTTGAGCTTCCCATTGCGAGAACAAAATGATGGACTAGATAGGCCTCTGGCTTGATCCAGCAGGGTTGTTCTTATGTTATTTTGAAGGGCCCTCAGCTCTTTGGAGATGATTTGTTTGAGGTGCTAGAGGCTTCAGGGATGAGGAGGAGGAGCTATCAACAAAAAAAAATACCTTCCCTTTTATTTTGATAGTGGAGATCTTCACTGGATCAAGTTGTGAACTAGTTTCTCTCGGTCTCTCTCACTCTGCCTGTGGGGAAGGGTTCAACTCTTCTCCCCTGGTGCCATGACTCCAATCCTGATGGCTCTCTGCAGCTGCTTTGTCAACCACCAAACATGAATTTAACTCAATTCAACAAAGTGCCTAATGTAGGGGTGAGCCAAAATAGTCATCAAAAGGAAGGATGTTTTTGAGGACAGGGGAAATGGCTGAAACAT
Source organism: Podarcis gaigeae (assembly GCF_964106915.1). Lineage (NCBI taxonomy): Eukaryota > Metazoa > Chordata > Lepidosauria > Squamata > Lacertidae > Podarcis > Podarcis gaigeae. The sequence continues at coordinate 80,571,872 of NC_139679.1, read as the reverse complement.
CTTTGTGAACACGGGGCTTACCTAGCAGCTTTTTGAAAGCAGCCCAAGAGAGAGTATTAAAATCACCCCACCCTCTTCTGGAGACAGAAAGAGAGGGTTGTTGGCTGTCACCACCTGCTTTTCCTCCAGAAGACAACAGAAGAAGCAGTACATAGGGCCTCTTCCTTTTGGGGTAAATAAAATGGAAGCTGGCAGCCCCCCTCTCCTGCAAGAGTGTGAGGAGAGAGTGCTTTAGCACTACCTTGGAGTACTTAGAAAAAAGGACAGTCAGAAAGATAAGCAGCCCCTGAAATGTTCTCCCCACCTTGAATGGTCCTTCCTGTTCCACGACCCAGTTAGCATGGAGGGTCATTTCAGCCCGACCTATAACATCTGTCACACATAGTTTGCTCCTTAGGTCCACTTCATAAAACCCTTGCACTTTCTCACATTTGCAATGGAAGTCTTCTCAGTGGTTTAGCATTGTTGGCAAAACAAGGTGTCCTTGCATGGAATACTGTACTTTTAAAACATTTTTCAGAGCATGTTCTGGCGTGCTTTGAACTTGTGTTGAACCATTCACAAGACTGGCTGATCATGTGTGCAGTTACTGGAATTGTTAGTTTTGCTGTTAATTTTGAAAGAGAAAAATTAGTTGTTCCTGTGGACTTACTTAGAAAATAGGAAAATGGGGGCTTTGGTTATCAAGTGTTCATTTTCCTTTATTATCTTCTCTACAATGTGCGCCATCTTTTACAGACTGCAGTTTACCTCTGCTAATATTTCTAGAATGAATCAATAATTATTTAAACTATAGCTTAATTGCAAATGCATAATTCAAATTAAATTCACTTTAATGGTATTTAATTTCATGTGGCTGCAATTAAAATACACATAGCTACACACCCCAGGACATCTCTTTAAGACATATAGTAAATAACTCAATTATACTGTTACAAAATGGTATAGCCTCAGTCAAACAGGCATTCCAGTGGGAGTTAAGAGAACATCTAGGAATGCAGATGATGTCTTCCTGCACTTCTGACGTTTTGAAGCAATGCTAACTGGTACTTTTGATCTTGATCCTACCATCTCCATGCATTCATGATGAAGGTCAAATGATAAAGTGCCATGTTGAGGTGGGTCTGCAGTTCATGTTGGGAGGAAAGTGTTATTATGCATCTTTCTTCTGTTGTAACATAGGATTGTGCCACATTAAATTCACACAGAAATGGCAAGTGCTGCAGATATTTGGAAATAAAAACATCTCACAGAGCCATTAACACCAGAAACCCTGAAACACATTCCACCTGTCTTCTGTGAAATAGCTATCACAGGGAATTGCAAGCACAAATATACAACAGGACACAACAATAATTCAATAAAACAGGTAAATCTGGCTGGACAAGCCATTTTAGAAAAACCAGCACAGAAGAGGAATGGGTACACCAGTTCCTTTTGGCGTAAAAGGGGAGTCTGCCTATAGATCAGTGTGTGTCCGGCTGCAGGACATTATTCAGAGGGATAAAAGCCTTCCACAAACTTATAATTATGGAGCTGCTGGCATGGATCTTCTCTCTGCGCATATAGATTTGGATTAGGGAGTAGGAGAACTGCCACCAGTGAGCAGGCTGTGCAGCTGGCATATCATTACTTCACTGAACATTATGGGGAGCAATAAATCATCCAGAGCTTGAGGGATTAGGGAACTCTGCCAAGTCCTCAAGAATGTCTGACACTCGATAAGAAACAAATATATGAGTTAATGCTATTTAGGTTCTATGTTTCTCTTTAAGAAAGTATGCCCAATATTTATATGCAACGTTCTTAGGTTGTCAGAATATTTTATGCCACTGTCTTAACCTGTTCTGCGATATCCCAGCTACAAAATCATGACACAACAATGCTACTAATCTATAGATCCTTAACATTTAAGGCACCCAACATGTCTTCTGAAACCAAAGGTGTTGGTTAAATAGAGACCAAACAACAAAAACACTCTACAGTGGTACCTCAGGTTACATATGCTTCAGGTTACATACACTTCAGGTTACAGACTCCGCTAACCCATAAATAGTACCTCAGGTTAAGAACTTTACTTCAGGATGAGAACAGAAATCGTGCTCCGGCGGCGTGGCAGCAGCAGGCGGCCCCATTAGCTAAAGTGGTGCTTCAGGTTAAGAACAGTTTCAGATTAAGAACGGACCTCCGGAACAAATTAAGTACTTAACCCGAGGTACCACTGTATTCTATTCCAACAGAAAGGACCATTCTGAAGCACAAAAACTTGACATAGGCTGCCTACTGATGAAGGATATTGTAGCTGCTTAATTCGTTAATTACATTTCCACACATGCTACATACCGCAACATCTCAATAACCTTTTTTTTTTGTAATATTGAACAAGAGAACAGTAAAGGTAAAGGGACCCCTGACCATTAGGTCCAGTCATGACTGACTCTGGGGTTGCGGCGCTCATCTCGCTTAATTGGCTGAGGGAGCCGGCATACAGCTTCCGGGTCATGTGGCCAGCATGACTAAGCCGCTTCTGGCGAACCAAAGCAGCGCACGGAAATGCCGTTTACCTTCCCGCTGGAGCGGTACCTATTTATCTACTTGCACTTTGGCGTGCTTTCGAACTGCTAGGTTGGCAGGAGCAGGGACCGGACAACGGGAGCTCACTCCGTCACGGGGATTCAAACCGCCAACCTTCTGATCGGCAAGTCCTAGGCTCTGTGGTTTAACCCACAGCTCCACCCGCATCCCTTTTTCCCTTTACAAGACAACTTAATATTTTGAAAAAAACAGACCTACCTCTATCTGCTTAGGAAAAGGGAAACTATCTTTATTATATTCCTCATGTTTATTAAACAGATGTTCAAGCCTTCCAAGGCATATCAATTTAACTGGAGGTTTCTGGGACAAATGTAGGTAATAATAGTCTTGTCTTTGTTGTTGACACACAAGGAGACATAAAAAGAACCTGCTGGATCAGGCAATGGCCCATCTAGACCAGCATCCTGTTCTCACAGTGACTGACCAGATGCCTTTGAAAAGCCTGCAAGCTGGACTCCAGGACTCTGCCCACCTGTGATTCCCAGCACCTGGTATTCTGAGGCATAAGGCCTCTGACAGTGGAGGTAGAACATAGCCATGACTAGTACCATGGATAGCCTTGTCCTCCCTGAATTTGTTGAGTCTTTTCCCCCAAGCAGTCCAAGCCACCATTGCCTCCATAATTTAATTATGTGCTGCATGATGTACTACTTTCTTTTATCTGTCCCAAATCTTCCATCATTTGGCTTCATTGGTCCTGGATCAGTTGTGGCTGGAAGCGTGTTGGCAAAGGCAAGCTCAGAGTGTTCATCTCTTCCCCCAAAGTCTGGATTCCTTGTAGTTAATGGGAAGAGGGAATGAAACTGTAGTATTAACAACCCTACCACAGGCATTTTATAAATTGTTCTTACGTGGGCTTCCTTGGCATGCATGTTTGAGCTTAGAACATACTAGAACAATTGAGCTCACTGCCTCAAATGTAGTCTTAGGGTTGTATCCAATGCTAGTCCTACACAAACTGGACTCACCAAAGTTAATAGGCATGACTATTATTTCACGAGGTCTACTTTGCATAGAACTTAGTTGGCTAAGAGAAGATAGACTTTTGCCAGACTGTGCACTGTACAATAGCCACTCAGTTTCACAATCTCACAATTACAGATTTTCTAATGTTTTTAAAAAGCTACTTTTACCTCAGTTTTTATTGACATATTAATTTAGCTATGATTTCGTTTATAAGATGTGTTGAGATGTTCCCAAACTTCACCTATGATGGCTATCTCTTGAGATTCTGAAAAGTATTCAATAACCTAGGGAAGTATGTCAAAACAGTGTGTGTTATGTGGTAATTTTTTTCATTAATTTTAATTACTGTCATTCTGTTTGGTAGTTAGCATCCTTAGCCCTTCGTCTCCCCAGAACACGCTGGGATTTATGCCAGTTTTGTTATCATTCACTGGTTCCCTCAAGCACTGTTTAATAATGGAAGTGCTTTAACATGTTTTAATAAAAAGTGTAAATGTGCTGAAAGAGTTGTGAATGAGAAGGAAACTATACTGTAAACCAAATATATAAATCCTCAATATGTTTTATTTCAAATAATGTGAGACAGGGAACTCACAGATGACTTGCTGTGTCAAGGAAGTATCTTTGTAAATGGCAAGAATATGATGAAATGTTTCTAGATGTGTGAAAAGAGAATCAAAGTATCACACTCTCCTCATAAAGCAAATATTAAATTATCTACATAGATGTCTATATTAGAGCCACATGGAAAAAGCACAGAAAATCAAATATGAGCAGAAATGACCTCACTCTCATATGTTTGAATGCAACAAACTAGCCCTTTTTTTTGCAGTTGCTTTCATTGTTGGGTACATGAAGAGATGTATCGCTCAGTATCAGCAGAATTAGAGAATATACTCTTTGCCTTGAAATAGAGCAAAGTTGATCCTGCACCAGCTTTTAGTATTATCAGAAAATCTGTATGTTGTGCAATCTCCATTACATTCTCAAGCAAACAGTAAAATGTGTAGTAAGCGAAAGCATAACAAAGGAAGTCACATTCCTAAGTTTTAGAACTTTATTTAAAGGCTAGTGTCACAAATTAATGCACAATTTCAGTCTCTACTGTTCTGTGTTGGACTCTACCCTTCACTCTTTCAAGAATTCCCTCGGTTAGATGAATTGGGGCTGGATGTAGAAAGAGTAGCTTACCCAAAGCCCACCAGTAGGCTTTAGGATTGAGAAGACACTTGGTCTTTCTCACACCCAAAACCAAGATTTTCTCCTTGATTCCTTGGCTTGTGGTTCACATGGGGGGGGGGCTCCACCTCTTTGTGGGGATGCGTTGTGGGCAAGCCACCAAGCCCCCCCCCTCAGCTTGGGGGGGGACCACTGTGTCCCGCCTTATGCTGGGGAGGCCCGGCTATACCAGTTAGCCAAGCAGCCAATCAGGCAGCTTGGGGGACATGGTTGGGGCCAATTTAAACCATGGCGTGACACTGAGTCGCCCCTTTTCAGCCTCATGCTATGGATCCCTTCCACCCTTTGTTCAGGTTGTGTCATTGTCCTTGCTATGGACTTCAGTTGGTTGCCATTGAGGGGCCTGGTAGGACTTTTTCCACTTGGCAAATCGGCACTGGCCACTTGGTTTTTGCCTACCTCGTTGCAATCATCACAACTTTGTAAGGTTTGGCGGTTAGGCACTGGAATAGCAATGTGTGGGGGAGGGGAGGTGTCGCCACCTGCCCCTCCGTGCTCAAAGGTATTCTGTTAAAGGAATCCGGGGGTGTGGATCTTGTTCAAAGACTAGGGAGGGGCTAGGGCCATGCCATGACCCTGGCAGGAACCTAGGGGGTGCTCAAGTCAATCCACATTGGCGGGGCTCCCCCTACTGTTGGTTTACCCTTACCAGACTTCCTGCAAGGCGGGCAGGATTCAGATATAGTCTGTTGATGCCGATGCCTAAACCAATACTGCTCACATTCTGTAACCAGTAAAGTTGTGGCCTAAATTTTGGCCATTCACATTAACCTAAAATTCTGTGTCCTTATGACTTTATTCTCATGGGGGTCGCTTGGGACTTTGACATGCAAATACATATGGTTTCTTTTTCCCAATCTTAAATTCACTTTTCCACATGAGTTTGCAAATTTGATTTTTTAAAGTCCACAGTAAAATTCATCGGCATTTTACTTCAAATCTCTCCTAACAGACACCACTTTGCAAAACAATTTCTCTTAATATGTCCCCCCCCCCCACTAACATATGCGTTTATATTTTGAAAAGTGTGAATTTCAAAGGATTTCTGTGCTTCAGTTTGCATCTTGTCATGGAAAGTGCAGATTAGGTAAGTTTGCCTTTAAAAGTGATATGAACCAAATTTCTCCCACATCCCATGACATCTATCAGACCACAATTTCTAGGCCCATAATGTGGGGGAAAGGGGGCTTGTGAGGGACTTCCTTCTACACCTGTGGACTTCTGTCTCTACCCTTTCAGAGGATTGCTCTCTTAAGGACTTTGTTTATAGAACACTTCAGTTTAGAAGACTATGCGATCTGTGCCTATAAATATAATTTAGTTTATGGGTGTTGCTTTAATTACAAATGGATAAGAAGTTATATCTACCAAAAATAATGAATGAATTTACTTTCTTATATAATTATAAAGTGCAGACAGGCTACTGTGAGAAAGTACACATATATGGGAGGAAAATGCTCAAGGGAATAGCAACAGTAAATATCTCCATTGCTCATTTCTGCTATGAATGTGAAAACCATATCCCAGATATTATTTACACCACCTGTAGTAATGAATTGAAAAATTATGTTTCAACTAGATCCAACATGGTCATACACAGCTTCTATGCAGAAGTATAATGAAAAGCTACTTGAGCTGTCTTGTAGCATTGGGTGAAAACTATAGAATTCATTGTGTTTCTGTAAAAGCAGCAAAGGGTTTTTATTTATTTAAAATATTTATAGCCCACTCTTCATTACTGAAAAGGCAACCCACCGTGAGCTGCAGCATTAAATCCTTCAAAGACAACAATAAAATAACATGTGCAGCAACAAAACCAATAAAATTTCATCAGAGCAAAAGCCTGACCAAATAGGTGGGTTTTAACTGCATACCCCCGCAAGTGTCCCAATCTTCCAGGGACAGTCCTGGAATTTGGAAAACCATCCTTGCTTGTGATTTGCCCCTAGTTCCCCCGCCAGTGCCAAGCTCAGGGAGGAGGGTGCAAGGAAGCATCCCATTGCCTCTCCATGTCCGCCGCTGCTGGGCTCCTGCTTTGATGATGAGCAGAGGCTGCTGCCACTGAGGCCCAGCCCAGTGTGATGCGCTACTCTGAGGGGCAGGCAGAGGACAGGGCTACCCTGGGAGGGAAGAAAGGGAAAGCAGAGCAGAACATAATGAGTCTTGATTTTTATTTTTAAAAATGCTTTGTGTTTCCGTATCTACTCTTGCTGCTTTGCCAATCTACCAAAAAGCAAAATAATATCAGGATTAAGAGGTTCTCTCAGGGCGGTGGATGACATGTGTGCTGTGTCCTGTTGGTGTAATGGTGTTGGCACTTGACCTTCTCCTTCTGATAGAAAAGTCTCTGCTGGGGGAGACAAAAATGGGGGGCGGGTTTGAGGAGGGTCAGTGGGTGGGGGGGAGTGAGAAATGTCCCATTTTCATCTGACAAATGTTGGCGTGTGTGTTCTTTAGCGGTCACTCATAGCCAAATAAGATTGTCTTCCATGATCACGGTTTTAACAGTGAGTCCGTAAATGACTGTGGAGGCCAATTCTGGATCCACACGTCCTTCCACAGTCGGGACATGGCGAGGGTTTGCCAAGCGTGCCTTCCTCTTAGGGCATTTCTCGCTTTCGTCCTGAGTTTGAGTGTCTTCAAAGCCCATGACACCTCCAGTTGGAGTGCTCGCAGGCCAATGTTGTCGGTGTTTATATTGGAGTGTTTGTAACTGGACCCCGAAGCACATAATGGTCAGTGCCAGCCTTATTTGAGAGGGGAAGGAAATTCATGAGGAATGTTTGCACTGAGAATGCCCTTGCCTGCATAGCTGTATTAATGAATTTGAGGACAGGGTGACACTGCCAAGACAGCAACTTGGGGCAAGTCTATATAGGAGCAGGCACTCTGCCAAGTATCTGGGTCCCAAGCTCTTTTAAGTCTTTGGATGTCAGTACACATACCTTGAGTCTGGCATAGTAGCAGCCAGAATCTTGTACCTGGCTTAGAAGCAAATAGGTTGCTACACTCACCATAAATTACTGTGCCGCGAGAACCTAATTAAGTGCTAATAATGCTATTTTATTTACTCCTGGAATCTATAACTGGGGAGTCAATGGAATGTGTGTGCTACTTTGAATTGAGCATGAAACAGCATAACTACTAAATAAGAGGAGCATGAAGTCTATGAACCCTTGCATTGCTCTATTAATAGGGCTCATAAACTCATTACCCAAGCAGTGGGACTCCTGCATCTCATGGTGAGTGAGCCCCATCTTGTAGACAGGCTTGCCACAGAGAGCACTGTCATCACATGGAGAGTCTCCACACCCCATGGGATGTTTGTAGCTCTTGCCAGTATGTAGATGCTCAGCATGTTGCTGCTGATTCATATTGTAAGCACTTTTAAGGACTGAAAAAAAATAGCATACTTGCCACAGGGATTCCAGCAAAATCAGCGGGAGATGGAGAACCACACTTAAATGAGTAACTCTTTCCCTGCAAGTTTTCGCTTGCCTATGATCTGATGAAGAAGGAGCCAGACTGCAGCTAAGTTCCTCCAAGCTAGAATTTGGTGTCTTCCAACATTGGGGAATTTTTGAACAGGAGCCAAATGATGGCTATAAATTATTTTCTGTGTAGCAAACATGGCGTAGCAAGCACAAGATGGTTGTGTCCAGATGAAGACATGACCTGGCTTCATTTGGACTGGCAGTAAGAAGAGCTGCCAGTCCAAATTTTGAAGCTAGAACATGAATACATATGAAACATGAGAATCTGAATACACAAATTAAGATTCTGAATGAGTACGGTCACTTCAGTTTTATTTCTTTTTTTTTGAAAATTTTATTGCTTCATTCCTTAAAAGAAATAGGAACTAAGACACAGATAAACAAAAAAGAGTATTACACAGACAAATAACAATAAAACGGAAAAGAAAGATAAAAAGAAGATACACAAAATTATAATTTTCACATCAACAATGTTACCTAATCTTCCCTTTCGAGGCTTCCTTTAGCTTGCCCGAAAAGCATTCGAAGTAATAATTTGGATTACACATTTCTTAGCATATATTGTCATTGTACCTTTCTCTATCTCCTATTTTCTTTACACAATAACTCCTAGTCTATCACAGTGCATCTCTGAATCCCTCACTGATAGATTCCAGATAGTCTACATACTTTCCCCAATCCTTGATGAACTTTTGGTCTCTTATATACCTAACTTTTCCTGTAAGTTTATCCAATTCCGCGTAGTCTAGCAGCTTTGATCTCCACTCCTCCACCGTTGGTGTTTCCTGCTGTTTCCACATCTGGGCTAACACTACCCTTGCAGCTGTGACTGCATAGTATACTAATTTACAATCTTCTTTTTTTTATCTCGTGGCCTAGTATCCCTAATAGGAAAATTTCTGATTTCTTTGTGAACGTATATTTTAAGATCTTCTTTAGTTCAATGTAAATTTTTTCCCAAAACTGTTTTACTTTTCCACACTCCCACCACATGTGGTAAAAGGAGCCCTCTTTGTCCTTGCATTTCCAACACTTATTGCCCACCTTATACATTTTCGATAGTTTCGTAGGTGTTAAATACCACCTATAGAACATCTTCATGACATTTTCCTTTATCATTATACACGCCGTAAAATTTAATCCATCCTTCCAAAGTTTTTCCCAGTCCTCAAATAGTATACTATGTCCTACATCCTCTGCCCAGCGGATCATCACGGATTTGACTTCCTCGTCTCCCAAATTCCAATCTAACAGCATTCTATACATTTTAGATATAATTTTCTCTTCATTATTTATAATCTCCGTCTGGAATTTGGACTCTTTCTCTGCATAACCTCTTTCTTTAATATCTTTTCTAAACATCTGATTCACCTGAAGATGGTGTAGCCAATCATGAACATAGTCCTTAACTTGTTTGTATGGTCTAACCTTCCATTTCCCATCTTCTTTAGTTAGTAACTGACTGTATGTTGCCCAATTACTTCTCATATTAATGGTCTTTACACTCATTACTTCCGGGGGTGAAAGCCAGTGTGGTGTTTTCGGTTCCAACAAATTTTTATATTTTTCCCATATTTCAATTAATGGCCCTCTAAAAATATGATTTTCAAATCCCTTATGTACTTTTCTTTTGTTCTGCCATAAATAGGCGTGCCAGCCGAATCTGTTATCGAAGCCCTCCAAATCGAGAAGCTCCCTATTCACTAACTTTACCCAATCTCTTATCCAACAGAGGCAAACTGCCTCATAATATAGTTTCACATCCGGCAGAGCAAAAACCCCCCTTTCTTTTATATCCGTTAATAATTTGAACTGAATCCTAGGTTTTCCCCCCTGCCAGATGTATCTTGAGAGCACTCTTTGCCACTCTTTAAAGATTCGGCTCCCCTTGATTATAGGGATAGTCTGGAATAAGAACATCAGCCGTGGAAGGACATTCATCTTAATTGTATTAATCCTTCCCCAGAATGACAGTTTCAGCCCTCCCCATATTTCCAAATCCTTTCTTATTTCCCTCCACACCGGCTCATAATAATTTTTGAATAAATCTATATTTTTAGGTGTTAGCCAAATACCGAGATATTTCACTTTTTTAACCACCTCTATTTGCGATTGGAGTTGAATTATTTCTGTTGTCTTCGGGTCCACATTTTTACCTATCATTTTCGTTTTCATCTTATTTAATTTGAACCCTGCTACCTCTCCAAACTGGTCTAATTCCTTTAGTATTTCTTCTATTGCAGTTGTTGGTTCTTCTGTCATTTTTACTACGTCATCCGCGAAGGCTCTAATCTTGTATACATTCTGTCCAATTAACACTCCTTTTATTTTTTTATTTTGTCTTATAGAGTTTAGAAGAACTTCTAAAACTGTTATAAACAAAAGTGGGGAGAGTGGACAACCCTGTCTTGTTCCTTTTTGTATCTTTATCTCTTCTGTCACAATGTTATTAATGATCAGTTTAGCTTTCTGGTCTGTATATATAGCTTTTACCCCGTTAAAAAAGTCGTTACCCACGTCCATATATTCTAGATTTTTCAGCATGAAGTCCCATATCACATTGTCGAATGCCTTCTCGGCATCCACAAACATCATTATAGCTTGTTTATCAATCCTGACAGATAGGTATTCTAACATATTAACTATATTTCTTATGTTATCTCTCATCTGCTGACCTGGCAGGAATCCCGCTTGGTCCCTATGAATAATTTCTGACAACAACTTCTTCAACCTTCTTGCAAGGATCCCTGCAAATATTTTATAGTCTGTATTTAACAGTGAGATTGGTCTATAATTTCTAACTTGGGTTGGGTCTGCGTCCTGTTTGGGGATGAATGTGATGTATGCCTCCTTCCAAGTCTCTGGGAATTCTCCTTTCCTTAAGATATTGTTCATAGTCTCTTTCAGAGGTCCCACCAAAACAGATTTCATCTCTTTATAATAGCCTGCGGTAAATCCATCCGGGCCTGGAGCTTTCCCCCTCTTTAAATCTTTAATTACATCTTCTACCTCATCATTTCCAATTGGGTTATTCAGTCGTTGTTTTTCCTCTGTTGAAATTTTCTGCACCCCTTTATCCTTCAGAAATCTCTCTATCCTCCTTAAACTTGTTCTCTCGTTATTTTTGTATAAACTTCTATAGTAGTTGAGGAACTCCCTCCTAATTCCTTTAGGGTCAGTTTTTTCTCCCCCCCCCCACTATTATTTTATTTATTGTGCTCTGTTCCTTCCTCTTTTTAATTTGCCATGCAAGCCATTTGCCTGACTTATTCAAAAATTCAAAGTTTTTTTGTCTTAGTTTTTTGATGTTCCACTCCACCTCTCTATTTATTATTGTGGCAAATTGGGCTTGTAGGATTTTTATTCTTTCTTTTGCTTTCTGACAGTTAGGTTTCTGGGATAGTTTTTGTTCGTTTACCATTATCTGCTTTAGGATTTCTTCTTTACCTTTCTCTCTAATCTTATTTTTAATTGCATTCTGCTGGATAAAATATCCTCTTATTACTGCCTTACTTGCGTCCCACACTACATTAACCTTTGTTCCTTTATCACAATTATCCGCAAAGTAGTGCATCAATTTTTCCTGCGCAGTTTCAACAATTTTCTGATCATCCAGGAGATAGTCTTTCAGTCTCCATCTGAAGGTTCTTGTCTCCAAGCTTTTTAATTCCAACGCTATCGGATTATGGTCTGAGTTTTATTTCAGTTTTATTTCAACTGTAGTCGGAACACCAAACATGCAGCTAAGGCAGCCTTCCCCAACCGGCTGATCTCCAGATGTTGCTAGCATGCCAACCTGGTCAAGGATGATGGGAGTTGTAGTCCAAAACACCTGGAAGGCACCAGGTTAGGGAAGCCTGAGCTAAGATATTCCTTCTAAAAACCAAGAATAGCTTAAATTCCAGTGAATAGCAATAGTATCCTACACTTCCTGAATAATAATAAAAACCCACCATGTCCTGCAGGTCCTTCCAGAAACTTCAGTCAACAGACAGAAACGGGATAAAATCTTCATATGGTCTTCCATATTGCATCCTCTCCGCGTCTTTGACAGCAAAGGACTGAAATTCATCAGCTGAAGAAATGATAACGCAGACATTACTGACACTCCAGACATATGGACTCATTCTTAATTGTGGCATCCAAGATAGGGATGATTTTATCAGCCAGATGACTGGCAAGCAATGTTCACAATGACCTGTTGATGATTCATTCTCAGGATATGAATGGGAAAGCAGTAACAACCACATCCACCACCTAGAAGAGATATAGTTGACACACCGACAATACAATGGTAAGAGAAAATAACACCTTGACCTTCTTATACCACCACATCATAGACTTTTTGATCAGATTTACCAGGACACTCCTAACATTTCCACTCCAGTCATCATCTTAACTGCCTCACAATTTTTTTCCCTTGGAGTGAGCAGAATATGTCTAAGAGCCACTATATGAATGGGTGCATAGAGCCTTTGAGAGACGGACCATGTCACTGACCAAGCAGCTGTTGACGAGACCATTCTAGGAAAATAGGACACTGTCTTATACCGAGTCAGAACATTGGTCCATCATGCTCAGTATTGTCTACCTTAACCAGGCCCCCCCAAACTCGGCCCTCCAGATGTTTTGGGACTATAACTCCCATCACCCCTAGCTAACAGAACCAGTGGTCAGGGATGATGGGAACTGTAGTCCCAAAACATCTGGAGGGCCGAGTTTGGGGATGCCTGACCTTGACCAACAGCAGCTCACCAGGGCTTCAGCTAGATGTTTTTTCTAGCCCTTACTTGGAGATGCTGGCGACTGAACCTGGGACCTTCTGGGTGCAAAGCAGATGCTGTACCACTAAGATATTGCCCTTCCCACACAGGGTCCTTACCATATACTCTGCAGGTCTATTGGATCCATTTCCAGGTGGAGATAATCCTACTAGGAAATGCATTATCCTAATTTGGGGAAAGACCAATCTCATTTTGGAACAGTCTGCTTTCTCACATGTCCTGATTATGAGAACCACAACTGTTTTCAGATTGAGAGTCTGAGCAGGCCACAAGAGAACGGAAGGCAGTTTTGTAGAAGTCACTACTAGAATGAGTTTCAATCTTTCTAGGGAAAAAACTCCTCATTTCTCCTGTTTCACTCTGTAGGATGAGCACAATGCTGTTTATTTTCACTTGCAGTGGTGTCATGAGCATTAAATCAACATCATGCAAAGCTAAGACCATTTTTGCATTAATATAAATGTGCAAATCACAATATTGCACTTGGCTGCATTTACATCTTGTTCTGAACTGTGATGTGGAAAGCAATGAATAAAAGATCCTCTACCCTGCAACTAATTATTCTCGCCTCTAATTGTTTTAACTGGCTGCATTGTGGTATCTTTCTGTATATATTACTTTTCTTTCCATGAGAGCAATCTCAAAAAAGGGCAGGTATTTCCTTCTTTGTAGGCCTACTCCCCAGATTTGTTTAGGCCTACCCTGCGTCTTCATGGTTTCATAATGGGAATTAGAAAGGCGACCCCCACAAAGGAAATGGCTTAAGATTATGCAATTTCCGGGGTGTAAACAGTTAACATAATTTTGAAATAAAATGATCTGATATGAGAACATTTCTGTTTCAGTTAAAAAAACCCGTAAAGATTTGTTATAAGATACTATTCAAAAATAACTAATAACAAATGTGCTCATTATAGCTACTGATAAAATGAAAATTCATGGAATTGCACATATATACCAGATATGCCAAATTCCCATTAGGAACAGAACACACCCTACTTTAGGCATAGTTTCTGCCCTTGACACTGGGAATTTGGATCTGCCATTTTTGTCTTGGTTCTGATTCATTTTCACATTTCCTGAAGTTTTTCTTTAATGCAGGCCAGATCACGCCGTCTAAATTCCGGATTATAACCCCTTTCTCATTTTTAATATTTTTTTAGCTGTGTCTACAAAAAGTGGTAAAATTGTTTCAGACAGAGTTTGTCTATGGTTTCATAAAGGCAGAAAATTGCATGTATCAACAAATTTCAATCAAGTTTCAAAGCTATGCCTTTGAGTAAAAAAAGGAAGTCTTTTGAGGTGGAAAACAAAAATATAAGTATGCTTAAAAATAATAAAAGTAAGTTGTTGTGTGGGGATATGAAAAATATAGTGATATACCCATCCTGAGAACAGAAAATGCTGTATAGGACAGTAAGAGGACTTAAAGGCATCAGTCAAAGGTGATCTGTTTTCCAATTCCACATTCAACCACCAGCAGTGAAATTCTACATGTCTACTTAGAAGTGAGCCTCACTGAGTTAAATGGGACTTCATTCTGAGTAGACACATATGAATCAAATAATGTGACTTGGCTCTTATGCTTACACTGTGGCAGCAGTAGGCTTCTTGACGTCCAAATTATATTGCCCCATTGATATAGCGAATGGCTGAACTGCCAATCATTTCCCGGGCTAAAAGGTAACAATGTTATCTAAAATCCTCCACATGAAGCAGCAATCTTGATAAATTATCCTCTTTGTATGATTCCACATTGTCACCTGAGTTCCCAGCAATGACTCACAGGATTGCAGGAGCACCGTTTTAGCCACTCCATGAACCATGTCCAGCCAGCTCACACGTTACTTCCTCATAACTGTACCTATTGGGTTGCGCCATACGGAAGATTTTGAAGAGTAATAAGTGACCCTTTGTTATTGGCTATGAAGATGAGCCCCAACAACATGAAAGTAAGGTAAGTGCAACAAAATTGAGAATTCAACAACATTTTCTCTCCACTTTGATAATTTTGAATGCAGTTTATTTTCTCATTAATTGCAATAGAATAGATGGAGGAAACGCAAGAACTTATTTTATTCTATTTTTTTTCCACAGCACTGTGCTGCTGGTAGGTACATCAGCACAATAGCTCATCAGATGCATATGTGTCCAGACTTGCAGCTGATTGACCATCAGAGACCGAGACTGAAAACAGACTGGATTGATCTGAGTGATATTTTGTGTGTGTGAGGGAGAGAGCGAGAGAGAAAGAGAGCGCTAGCTTATGGGTTCTGGCTGAAGGGCTGGCAGGCAAGATACTCTGAGCTACAGAGAAGTCTACCCTGAGAGACTGTCTTAAGTGGGCAAAAAGTTAATGAATATGGGGGGGGAGAGAGGCTGGGTATTTCTAGATTCAGGGATCGGGGGGGGGGTTCCTAGGATTCTTGGGAGGCTGCTGCCCCTGTTGACCAAGCTGACTCCCCTCCCCCATTCAAATACTTCAAGAGCACATCTATCATTTAAGCGTGAAGACTGTATTGTTAAATATCAAAGAAAATAGCCAGTGGAATGTACAAAATGAAGTCCACCAATGTAGACTAATTTATCAATGGAGTATAACAGTTGGTTAACAGTTACACATTTGTAACAGCAAATACAAAATACAGTTTGGCAATCCTGCACATACTTTTTGTCAGAAAACAATTCATCCAAGAATAATCAACTCCTGGAAATCATTCACCGGCTGCTGGAACTGAACACAATGCACTAGCAGTTAGCTGTGCACCAGTGCTTTCAAATTGTAGAGAAGGGACTCAAGAAGGGATGGCTAGCCTTACAAATCCAGGTTGCATGCAGGATAAAATATCACCTACAGGATGAATGTTTCAAGGATTTATATTGCAGGCCAGCTTGTATTGAAAGTCTGGGTTTTGCTTTTCCAGTCAATGATGTCATGCCTAAGCTGGATACTTGTTATCTCGGGGCAGAGTTAATAGACACATTTAACAAAACTGTGTTTGCGCGCCTAGCTTAAAATAATGGTTCTGTTCCAATTCCTAATGTTACCAATGCAAAAGACAGTGCTACCCACTGCTCTACTGTTGACAAATGATCAGAAGGAAACATGATAAGCAACACTTAGATATCTGTGGCAATATAGCTTGCATGAGCTTTATAGACTAAAATGCATGATTGCTATGATTGCACAAGGAAATGATAGGAATGCTACAATATTTGACAGTTCCATGCTCAGAGAACCCCATTTAGGAGGGTCATATGTATTCCAACATTTCTTGCAAGTACATGGGAAAAAAGAACCAAATGCAATCCTTAGCATGAAAATCCTGCAAGCTATTGATTGGTATGTGGTTTATAAAACAAAACAACTTTGTAGGTTGGTGGCTTAAGGAGCTAGGCATCAGGAAAGTTCAAGTCATGAATAAAGATATCCACTGGTTGGGGGAACGTCGTGATTCGCAGAACCCCTTGACCTTTTTCTCATAATTGGATGCAGCAGAATAAATAATGAATATGTAAATGTGCAGGATGCAGAATCCACCTGTTTGGGGCTCAGAATTTATATTTATCCTCCCAACCACATCACAAACCCACACCCCAATGGAAAACCCAACATTAAAATGTAATGGCCTGTTGAATCAGCATCCTATGCCTATGGAAAGCCTGAACACAGGACCATGGCTGGAAGACCAAGTAGGGGGCAGTGGTGGTCCGCACACAATCAAGGCAAAAGGCCAGTAGCTACTAAGGAGGAAAGCTATGTGAGATGAAGCAGGATAGGCAGATGGGTAAGCATGCATGTATGTTGAGACTCTGACAGTGATAATTTGACCTTCTTGCTAAAGAACAGCTTTCGGATTAGTTCCTACTGACCTCTTGTGTCACATGGTGTACTACAGTGTATGCAAATTCCAGGCCCTTCTTTTGGCTGCTGGGTTGGTGATGCCTAAGCCCAGGGATTCCAGGACAGGATAGCCAGCAAGAGACAATTAATATTAAAGATGTAAGATTTTTGATTAGAAATAAATATATGTAACCTTAAGAAGGGTATGGGGTTGAAGTAGAGAAAAGAACTGAGCATAGCAAAGCTTTAACAACTTACAGCAAAAGGGGAAAACATATCAAAAAAATAATTGGATACACATAAAAAGGCATTCATTAAACTAAGTGTCAAGGATCCACTTAATTGAACAAAATATGCTATTGAATGGCATTGTATGTTGAGATTTAGCACACTGTAAGGAATGTACACAATCTCCATGGTTAAATGCTCATGTCAGTCTTTGCTGCCAAATCCATGAACAAATGAGTTTTCATACTAGTCTTGGCTGAGCTCCTAGAGTAAAATCTTTACTGATGACCTTTACATGCTCTTTTTAGTATGCACTGCACCGAGAACTTACTTCAGCCTAAACAATAGAGCCAAACAAGTTAAAGAACCATTAAATATAAATGGCCACCATACATGGTCCCTAAGTGCATTGAGGAAGTGCAGGGTGTGAGCTGACACAACCACCAGAGACCAGAACCCTCTAATGGAACAAGGCAACTGGGCAACTGGCACATGCAGATGATCTGTTCGTACATCTGAGCATAAAAAGGTCTCCTGGTTGGGGCATATAAATTTTTTTAATCAAGAATGACTGATAGTGGCAACTTTCTCAGGAGCTACCAATCTGAAATTATTTCCATGCATGGTCCAGCATGAAAATGTCGGCTTCTTGCTTCTGACAGAGTAATCATAATTTTTGCAGGCTCGCGACTAATGTGGGGTTATTTATAAGGCTATTCAAAATCCTGTTTATTTATTTATTACCTACCGTTCTCTTATGCTACATAATTTCAAATACTTCAACATATCCCCTATGAATTGTGTACTTTTTGATAATAAATGTGGGAAAGTAGCATTGTAACGGTGAGGTAGGCAACATTCAGTTTTAATCAATAACAGGAGATGATATGTGCATGGGGCGGAGATACAATATCAGAGAGCAAACCCACTGATAAAAGTTCAATAATAAAACATTTTGTAACAAACATACATTCTGTATTTTAGCCTAGCAAAAACACAAGGTGTTTTGCTCTGCAGAAATTTGTTTCGTATAAGAACATTAATCATCCCAATGGATAGCAAACAGTGTTAATTGTTAATCATGTGCAAAAGTCCCTGGAAAATGACACAGTGCTAAAAGCAGACAAGCCAAACTCAACTAAGCCATAAATATTCAGAAGTTTAAAGACGAGCTGTCAGCTCTAACAATGGGATTTATTGGAAAGTATTGTTATATTCTCAAAGAAACACTATAGTCATAGCATTAGTCACCACCATTTAAGGGTTTGAGGACTTTAGATCCAAATTACTAGGGCATCATTATCATGGCATCTTGATCAGCTGTGTAATTCCTGGATTACATGAACACAACATGTTCAGCACCTAACCAAGTGGTTATGAACACATTCCTAAATGAACAATGTCAACCTTATGGGGTTAGGTCAAGTCACCGGTTAGGAATGTGTCCATTTCTTCAGGGAACTTTCAGTTCACACAAACAAGGAATGTTTAATACATGTACAGGATGCTACAGAGAAAGATATATAGAAGGATAGTTCGATGTTTATGGCTACCTCATTCAATCTGCCAAGAGAATAGCTGGTGCTGTCTGTATGCAAGCACCTATGTTTTTTTACCACATAGTGATATACTTGAATATGGGATCCTGTGGAGCAAACCAGCACTAGTTGTTTGACTGACCCATCTGCAGTGTGAAAATGAGGATTCCCTTAAATGTGGTGTGAATGGACTGTGTCATCATAACTGAGACTCAGTATGGCCCTCCAATGGATTGGTTATAGACTCTTCAGGCTCATTGAAGAGACTAGTATTCAAACAGACAATATACATCAGTGTACTTACTCGCTCTTTACTGCAAAGACAGTAGAAGAGAACGGCTTTAACAGAAATGCCTGTGAAATCTGGGCTCTGGAAGGTGCTGTGTAGATCTAGAGAAGGCTTCATAGAAAAATGGGACTTCTTTGCAGCATGCTTCATCTTTTTGCTAAGTTAGTGCTGTCCTCCACCAACCAACACTCTTCAGAATCAGTAACCCAGATCATACCAATTCCCCACATCTGCAGATACCCACTCAACCCCATGATGTTCTATGTGATGAACATGTCTTCTCTGATTATCTGGCTAGGGGTCCCAAAAGCTGGCAGTGGCTCAAGCCTCCCTGGATATCTGAGAGGGTCTAGGCAAAAGGGCTTTCTAAATACAGAGGATATCATTTCCCATCTGTATTTTGCTAATTCCAAACCACTAATTTAAATGGAGAACTTTGACCACTGTTGCTCTGAAACATGACAGTAGAAGAAAAATCACTTGGAAGAAAACACAACAGTCATGTAGATAACTGTTTATTCGCAATATATTTGAATAGCTAAATATCTGAATAAATTAGTCATGGTCAACTTAGAGTATGCTTGAATATTATATGTCAGTGTGGTGTAGCTATTAAGGCATCAGACTAGGACTATGGAGGGCCAGGTTCAAATCCCCACTCAATCATGAAGCTCATTGGGTGACCTTGGGCCAGTTGTTATCCCAGCCTAGCTGCAGCATTGTTGTGAGGATAAAATGGAAGCAAGGAAAACCACATGCGCTTCCTTGAGCTCATGGGAGGGGAGGCGGGATAGGAATGTAGCAGATAAATATATAAAATAATACTAAATGAATATACTATTAAATAAAATGGATAGGCAGTGTGGTGTAGTGGTTAGAGTGTTGGACTAGGGCACCAGGGAGAGCTCACTCAATAATCTTACCAGGTGACCTGGGACTATTCAGCCTATTTTACCTCATAGGGTTGTTGTGAGGTCTTGGGGGGAAATGTGGGGTATGAATATAATAAAAAAAAACCACAATCACTGATTCATATAGTCATATATATCACAACCATACAATCTCTGCTAAATTCTTTTGAATTTGCAGGAAATATACACAAAGCTTTTTGCATTACACAGAAGCTTGGATTTAGTAACTCGGAACACCAAGGAACTGAACTTGACCTTGAAACATTTCCAGATTTTGGATCGTGCATTCTCAGTTGAAAGAAATTCAGTGATCATGGCTGTAGGGTGAAATTGAAGCCTTGTTTCCAATTACAAACCCAGTTTAATTTGAGTGGGGAAATGATTGTAGGGTATATGAACATAAATTAAAGATAATCCATGTTAACAATGAATTGAACTTTTTTCTAAGCGAATAATGATCACTTTCTGGCAAAAGCAATTATTTTCATGAGCCGGTCAAATAATTTTTCAGCAACAATATTGTTTGCTCATAGGCCATGAAAACCTGTACATGCCCAAATTTGTAGATCTTCTAACATGCAAAACAGAAACTGACTTTTGGAACCGTGTCAAGTCGTCTCTCCTAGATTACAATGCAGGTCAAACCACATAGAGCAATCAAAGTCCTGGTTTATTAAAATTTGTAATTTATGTGCTGGAGAAAATATTTCACGTCTGTGTAAGATGAATGAGCTTAAAATTAACCCCTTTACTAGGGAAGATTGTTTATAAGTTTAATGAAAAAGGAAGCACAGGATTTCGGTCAAAAGCCTGATAAAAACCAAGATGAGAAACCTCCCACACTAATGTCAACTGGACTAGTTTTTACCCAATATATCTTCCATTATGCTTGATTGTTGTGAAGGCTCACCAATGTCTTGACTGATGGCCAGAGTTCCCAGAGCCCCCCAGTTCTGGCATGGCTTCTGGCACAGTCCCTTAAATTGCCCTTTGTGGAATTGTGGAAGCAAGGTTTGGGGAGGTTGCTACTGTAGAGATCTTTTTCAAAACTGCTCCCTCAGGTACACAGCTGGCCATAAACATGGATTCACACCTCTTGAAACAGTGGCTACACTAGGAAACATAATGAAAACATTTTGGCAAATGTAAGCAAGAGTCAATTTTAGTGGGCAATGTTCAGGCAGTTTTCCAATGGCATAGGACACCCATAGCCCCAGACCACCATGGGATGTCCAGCGAATTCCTTCATATGGCAGGCTTTAACCAAACATGAAAAGAAAGGCTCCATAAATGAAATGAGCTTAAATAGCTTCGAGAAGTTCGTTTCTTCTTCTGCAAAAACTGAAGCTGCTGTTTTTCTGGATAAGCAGAAGCCAAGGTTAACTCTTGCACAGGAGCTGTGAGCACAAACCTAACCATGTCTATGTAGAAGCAAGTCCTATTGAATCTGAAGGGGATGGAATTGTAGAGTCCTGGTCACAGACTCCTTCCTTTGTGTGTCTTGCCACCTGCCTCCTTAGTTCAAAGCACTGGGCTAATGTTTGCCTTTTTCAGATTCATTTTGCTGGTGTCCCTGTTATCATACTGCAGTACACATACTACTGGGTTTTGGACTAGGATGACCTAATTTCTTGGCACCATTGATTGTGATTAGCTCTGGTGACCGTGTAATCAATGTCTCCTGGATGGAGGCCAAAGTCTGCCATCACATACATGTGCAACCTGCTCTGAATGTAATGAAGCTGAGCAATCTGAAATGAAGACAGCATTTGGCCTTTCTAATAGAGCGAAGAACCCCGTCCTCCACTTTTAGCTGCCTGCGTCATTCTTACTCACTCATTACAGAACATCAACAAGGGCCCAAGGGCCCGTGCTTAGAATTGCAAATGTTCTCTGTGGCAAGTGGGTTTCTTTCTTAACACTTGCCCTTAATGTTTGTCCTTGCTTTCACTTCCCACATCTCCTTTGCTTTGCTTCTTAACACCATCCCCCCGCCCCCTGGACATTTCTGGTCTTGACTTTGAGACTAATTCTCTGCCTGTACAAGGGAAATACTTGTAAACAAAATATTTCTCAGTAAGGTAAAAAGTTAAAGGACCCCCGGACAGTTAAGTGCAGTCAAAGGTGACTATGGGGTTGCAGTGCTCATCTCGCTTTCAGGCTGAGGGAGCCGGCGTTTGTCCACAGACAGCTTTCCAGGTCATGTGGTCAGCATGACTAAACTGCTTCTGGTGCAACAGAACACCGTAACGAAAACCAGAGCGCACAGAAATGCCATTGACTTTCCCGCCACAGCGGTACCTATTTATCTACTCACACTGGTGTGCTTTCGAACTGCTAGGTTGGCAGGAGCTGGGACAGAGCAATGGGAGCTCACCCTGTCGCAGGGATTCAAACCGCCAACCTTCTGATTGGCAAGCCCAAGAGGTTCAATGGTTTAGACCACAGCGCCACCCGTGTCCCTCAGTAAATACCATTTCTCAGTAAATACATATTCAGCGTTGATAGAACAGTTAAAATGGGGCATTGATTGCACTATAATTAACTAAAAATTATGTGGTCAACATGAGACTATAAATCATGTCTCAAATTAATCTCAATTGCTACCATAGGTGTTTAGTTCAACATGAGATTGTTGTGACCACTCACTAGATTTGGAGCACAAGGACAGCTCCATTTCTCTGGAGCATCTGAATCAGGAGGTTATGTGAGCTAACAAACTGCAGCTGAATCCCAGAGGTTGGAGGCTCTGTGGGTGAGTTGTTTTGGGTTGTCTGCTGGGATGGGGTTACACACCTTCAGAAAGAACAGGTGAGGAGCTTAGGGCTGTTTCTTGATCTAGCATTATCACTGGAGGCTCAGGGGTGCCTTTGACCAGCTTTGTCACCAGCAATGGCCATTGGTGGACAGGAATAGCTGCACTTAACATGCAGTTGCCCTTGAAGCTGCAGCTAGTGCAGAATGCTTCTGCATGTGGCACCTCTGTTGAAAGCACTGCACTGGCTACCAATTTTTCTACTGGGTTAGATTCAAGTTTCTAACACTTGGGTGTGAATCCTCATATGCTTCTGGACCAGGGTCTCTGAGAAGCCACTTCTCTCTATCCCACCCCAGTCACTTAGATCTATGAATGAAGGTTTGCTTATGGATCCACACACTGTTGCAGTAATGCATGCTGTGGCTTGAGCACATGCTTTCAGCTTTGTAGCACCATCTCTTGGATAATCTGAGCCAACTAACTGAAGCTGAATCCCAGAGGTTGGGCTTCAGTTTCCCTGGAACTGAAGCATGACCAACCTTGTTATGTTTTTGACGTTCTTCTAACCCCTCCATGCTGAGCCAATTTTGGGGGACTCAGAGGGCACACAGGGGTGGAAAGGAAGGAAACCCCATTGCACAACCGGAAGTCCTTGTGCAGGGCTTCTGCTGATGGAGCTCATTAGGTGAATCTCACCCACTGTATACATATTGACTGTACCCCAGTGTAAGATGTGTTCTGCTGTTGGAGCAGAGTGAAGTCCACAACTGAAAGTAGAATTTTGCTTCTTTTAAATGCACATTAAATCTGTTGGGTTTGATCCAGATTTAGTCATGCTCAGAGCAAGCCAGATTAGGTTAGTCCCGTTAAATCACAATGGTTGCAATGGGTCTATATTAAGGATGACTAAGCCTGGATCAAACCGAGCACAGTCCTATTGTGTCTAGTCAGAAGTAAGTCTCACTGGTCTTACTCCCAGGTATGTGTGCATAGAATTACAGCCTTTATCTCTCTGTCATACGGCAGAAATATGAAAGACTGATGTCAGTAACATACCTGGAAGGAATGCATCTGATTAATTCTTCCTTATTAAGCTTACAGAAGTTTTTTAAAAAAAGTTTAAGAGAACCAGCAAAAGGTGGAGGTGTATTCTGTAACATGTATCCTTTTACTACTCTTGGAACTGGATCCTTGATCTGCAATATGAATGGAATGAAAGAAGAACACTCCTAGCCTCTGGCCACCACTGCCAGTAATTTAATAGAGTGTCTTAAATCCGATCTCTTATTCAATCGACACAATTATATTAAAGGACTTGCATAATATGCACAATTATTAAAAAAAAGAAAAGAAAAAAGTCACTGATTGTTAAAATGAAAGCATTTTTTTTCCTATTAAAGGAATGGTATCTAATGCATCTGGTCACAAATTTCATGTTCCAGTATTGAAATGATAGAGGCTTTAACACTTTCCAGCTCCTTTTAAAGTTTAAGTGGTTCAGGCCAGAAGGAAGCATTGCCTTAGGGAGTTTGTGCATTTAATTATCTGCGAAGATTTTTATTATTATTATTGTCATCATACTAGCTAAGTGAAGTCATTGCTGTTCCATAGAACAAAGCGGGGAAGGGAAACCAAAAGCTATAAATCAATACCCGCTTCTATTAAAATATTAGTTACTGGAACAACAGGTGGCAAAGGAGACGAATCTGTAAATGAATTTTTTGGGGGTGGAGTGGGGGGGAAATCAATCTGAAACACATTTCAGAATGATGGTGGGAGCTAAATGTCAGGCTGAGGACAGTGAGGAAGAGGACATGCCTGTGTGTTCCATCTTATTTATTTTCTACATATGCTATGCTCTTCCTCAGTGAAGCTCAAGGTGGCTTTTTCTGTTTTATCTGCACAGCAACCCTATGAGAGAGATCACACACCACTTGTCAGTTTATGGGCAAGGGCCATAGTTCAGTGATGGAGCATTTGCTTTGAATGTAAAAGGTGCTGGGTTCAAACTCTGGCATCTGGAAAAGTTCCCTGCCTGAAACTCCGGAGAGGTGCTAGCAGTCATTGTAGATGATACTGAACCAATTGTCTGACTCAGGATAGTGCAGCCTCCTATGTTCCTAAACTAAGGCAGGAATGGGCATATGGTAGATTGCTGAAGGATTTGCAGCAAGGGTTCATGACTCTCAATAATTCAACAATAGCTTGTATAATCAGAAGGAAAATAAAATACTGCTGTGTCAGGTCTGGCTTTTTTTTGCTAGTAGCTTATCAGGCTTTGTGTTTCTCTGCAGTAAAATATGAATATTCTTTGGTTGCTTTTGAGCCAGTCTATGTGCAGTTCTGATAGCCAGTTTAAGACCTTTGTGCATGTGGCTATATTTTGTATATTCCAATATTTGACTTATGGGATTCAGTACATAATGGCTCCAGCCCATAGATGTCACTTTTGAACTGGCGGACCTTGGCGTTCTAGCAAAACCATAAGCCTGAAACATGATCATACCTGGTCTAAAGCAACCTAAGTGAGATTTTAATCCAGATCCACTTCACCACATTGGCTCCATTTTTAAGCAGTGTCACAACCACGAAATGCTCAACACTAGTGCCCAAATGAAGGATCATTCACTCAGGCTTCTCCTTTCCTCTTGTGCAGGGCCAGCCTACATGTTACACTTTCAAAAAGATGCTGTCACAAACAACTTACCACAAGGATCATGGCTGTAATGATCAGAGTGTCTCCACACCAAACCTGAATGCTTCTAGCACAGTAAAGGAGGAGGAGAAACATCAAAATGTTGCTAAGAATCAAATCATGATCAAATATGGGGATTTATACCACAATAATGTTTTCAATAAGTTGGTTTAAGTCTATATGATTAGTTATCATTATTAATAATTTCTCATATATTAATACTAACATAGGAAGTTGCCTTATACTGTGTCAGGGACCAGGAGGGCAGGACTGAGCAGGGATGGTGGGAGCCACCCCCTCATCCTGATCCTGAATCTTCCAGAGCTGGAGGACAGTATAGATTTGGAACAGTGGTTTGCAAAGGGGCATAGTTCAGATGGCAGAAGCTGGGAAATATTGGATGGGGAACAGCTAGCAGAAGAATCACTAGAAGAGAGAGAGCTAACAGATTCACAGTCTCTGGAGAGTGTCCACCCCCCTTTCCTAAAGTCCCGGAGAGCTCAGAAAGTGGCAGAACAGAAAACACAGAGGCTCCCAGTTCAGATTACAAGACATAGGAGTGACGTAGTTTAATAGGGATGGAGGGGGGAGGGAACTTAATTGGGAACACTGCCATTTCCAGGAGGTGTGTTCTTTGTTCTCTCACTATGGTTATTAAAGTTTCTAACTGGTAAGAAGACTCCTTTTCCTTTGTTCTGCTTATCTACTGCCATGGGGGGGGGGGGGAGGAAGCTGATTCCCGGAAGCCTGACGTACTAAGTCAGACCATCGATCCATCTACCACAGTACTATCAACACCTGAGGATCCCAGACTGTGACCTATGGACCACCAGTGGTCCACGAGCTTCATTCAGGTGGTCCATGGAATGTACGCAAATTTGTGGTTGGATATTTCTGTGATACTCACTTGCATTATGATTTAGTTTAGGTCAGGCATAGGCAAACTCAGCCGTCCAGATGTTTTGGGACTACAACTCCCATCATCTCTGACCACTGGTCCTGTTAGCTAGGGATGGTGGGAGTTGTAGTCCCAAAACATCTGGAGGGCCAAGTTTGTCTATGCCTGGTTTAGGTTTTACCTCACAAATGTGACACGAAGGCTGGCAACATTAACCCCACCATGTAGGAATCCATTGCGGATGACTGCAGTGCCTGGAGACAGACAGACAGACAGACAGACAGACAGACAGACAGACAGACCATCCATCCATAGAAGTGACCAGAGGAGGAATGAACACTGGGAGGAGCACAGAGACAGCACAGAGACAGAGAACACTGGGAGGAGGAGCAGCACAACTGCCTTCATCTGCCCCAGCTGAAACAAAGCATGTGTCTCCTGTATCAATCTCTACAGTCACAGCTGTAACTCTGCAATGGTTTGACTTCATCCCAAAGATACACTCCTGCATTGTCTCCCAAGATAAATGAGTGCCAACCAAGTTTTAACATATGCCCCATGTATAAGAGTGTATAAAAGTGGTTGTGGCAACCCAGTCAGATGGGCAGGTATTATTATTATTATTATTAATAATAATAATAATAATAATTGTTCTATTAATTAATGCCTGCACTTCAGTTTACTTAGTTATTCCCCCCGCCCCAGTGCACCCAAAGAAGGTTGTTTTTAACTGAAGCAGGGTTGGATATATTAGGATTTCATAAAGGTTGACCCTGAAAATTACTGTGTATCTATTTTTTGCCTTTGGCGATTTTTTTTTTGGGGGGGGGGGGGGAACGGGACTATTCATTTTTGTTTTCATCCTCCCCTTATTATATGATTATTCAAACTTATGTCAATCATTGTTATTGACTAATTGATTTTATGTTCAGGATTTATCAAAACACAAAAAGTTCTTACCACCATTTTGAATTGCCATCTCTCCCTCTGCTTCTCTCTTGGTTTTTGGTGCCACCCACCCCTTCTTCTCCTAGCAGAACGGAGGTGGTTGTAGCCAAGACATTCTTCAGTGGCTAGATCAGGCTTTAATGATAAATGCCATTTGGCTTCCCTGGGTTCCTTTTCCATACAGGACTACAGCAGTGCTGTGCTTTGGAATGAGGGAAATGTATTAAATTGTGCGGAGATGCAGTGTTTAGGAATTAGAGATATTTCCCTCAAGTAAGAAATATCTGGCAAGCCTAGATTAAACATCTAGGAAACTTCATTTCCCTCATATACAGATATAAAGTCAGCATGTCATGGAAGGTTGCTGATCAGTCATCGTCCATCATTATTTCTTCTTCGCAGTTTCACAAATTCCATACACAGTCAGATCAAAGACAGTTGTGTGTTGTTGTTTTTTAAAAAAGAGACGTTCCACTGCTGTCTGTTAGAGATGGGGCAAATAAGAAAATGAGGAGCTCAAGGTGCCAACATGATGACTAACCTAAGCTCCACTGAAATCAATAGGAGTTAAGTGAAACTAACTTGATTTTACCTATTTCCTGTCACTTGTAAATCCAAGAGTCAGCCAGAATTGCCTACGTATGATGCTGCAAAAACAAAATCACAATTAGCGAACTAAATAACGTCACCGACTCCTTGGACCCTTTTCGTTTCTTACACATAAAGAATCAGAACTGGTGCCCCGTATAGGAAAAACTAAAACAAATTTGCCCACTGATAGCACTAGAAAAAAGAATTTCAGGACCTGTTCATAAATGAAGAAGAAGAAGACAAGGAGGAACCCCTGAAGCAATTAGATACCAATCACTTCACCACCACAAGGTTAGAAACAGGAAAGGACCTAGAGCCTGACACATGCATCCAGGTCTCTTTAATCCTTTTTTTCCTTTCAGGCAAATTCCACCCTATTCCCATTTTCCACCTGCCTGCTACATAATTGCTGATCAATTATCCTGTTGAACTGAAAGTGAACCTGCTGGAAAGGGTTAAAATGTACTCTTGCAGTGCCGACTACCAATTTGAAAGAAAGGGGGAAATGTTTTCATATCCCAAATGCAAAAAATATATGGTCCAGGATGGAGGCTGAATGAAGATTATTCTTAAAGAAATTGAGGGTGGCATTAGGTTGTGTGTGTGTGTGTGTGTGTGTGTGTGTGTGTGAAAAAGGATTTGGAGAACTCTACGTGCTAGGGTTAGTTTTACTGTTGGGTTTTGTTTGCTTTAAGTATAGTGAGACCCAAGTAATATTAATAATTAATACCAACTAAGTGCTGTAGAAATGTAAGTATATTTGGAGACCCATCTGAGCTGTACATAATATGGCACAATTTGGGATTTACTTCCATATGAATATGCATAAAATTGGGGTTTTTATTTTAAAAATCTAGATTTTTTAAAGAAATCTAAAAATGATAGGGGTATTGAACCCAAGTCTTTTATTTGCGCACAGCAGTAAATATAGCAACATAACTTCCCTTATTTAGTAGATAGCATCCTCCCAGTGAACCCATTTGAGTTGAGGAATGTCATCTTTCTTGCCTTACTCCCAGATCTATCCACTCTGTTTATGCAGTCATTGTGGGAGTGAGACCCAGCAACTTTACTTCCAAGTGCCTTGCAAATAAGTCACACTGGGCTTCCAAAGAGTCCAAAACTCAGTTTCTGTGAGTATATTTTAACAGACCCTGAACATTACAAAAAAATGCTCCATTGGATGGGTGATTGAGGATACAATGGCAGAAGAGAGGTAAGGTAAAGGTAAAGGACCCCTGGATGGTTATGTCCAGCCAAAGGCAACTATGGGGTGCGGTGCTCATCTCGCTTTCAGGCCGAGGGAGCCAGCGTTTGTCCACAGACAGCTTTCTGGGTCATGTGGCCAGCATGACTAAACTATTTCTGGTGCAACGGAACACTGTGACGGAAACCAGAGCACACGGAAAAGCCGTTTACCTTCCTGCCACAGCAGTACCTATTTATCTACTCACACTGGCGTGCTTTTGAACTGCTAGGTTGGCAGGAGCTGGGACAGAGCAACGGGAGCTCACTCTGTCAAGGGGATTTGAACCGCCGATCTTCCGATCGGCAAGCCCAAGAGGCTCAGTGGTTTAGACCACAGCGCCACACACATCCCTGGCGGAAGAGAAGCAACACACTCACTACCACACAGTAGGCTTCATTATGAGCTTTATGTTGTGTTTGGTCAGCTTTGCAGCATGTCTTTTGCAACTTGTGTTCTAGGCACCATCCAGCCCAATCCATATCCATTACCCTTAGGTCTCTGTTACACTAAGGTACAAAATGGGTTCTACAGTGCCAGAGAGGGCGACTGTGTCAAGAGCCCAGCATGTCTCATTATTGCACAACACAACAACAGAGTTGACTGGTCTATCCATGAGGGGGTGGGTGAGTGGCAGAATGCCAGGGCATTTTGGAATATATTGGATTCCGTTCATCTCTGGAGGTGGACCATCCAAATCAGTCCACTATACCCGAGTGGGAGATTGGAGCTCTAAGTCCAAATTTAACCAGGAAGGGATCAAATCCTGCTATTTTCAGACCACCTTTCCTCCAACTGGAGCACAGCTGAGGCTTCTCAGGGACTGGACTCAAGGGGACGAGATAGAGGAGGAATGGTGGAGATCACACACCCAATCTCCTGATACTGCAGGAGAAGAGGAATGCAGCCTTGATTTACAGCAGGGGTTTGAGGAAGGTCACAGCTCAGTGACAGACGAACAGAAGAGTTGGGAAGTGTTAGGAGAAGGGGAGGGGAGACAGAGGTAGAGCAGCCAGCTGACACATTGTCACTGGAGAGTATTTCTGACCCCCCTTCTCCCAGAACTCGGTGTTTGTTAAGAGTGCAGGAACAAAGGAGTCAGTGTCAACTGGCCACGAGTGGCCACCGTAAAGGGAAATGCTGTTGTTAGGGAGGAGGGAGGAGGGGCTCAGCTGGAGCAATACCATTGTCAGGGCTGCCTGCATTCTTTTGTCTCTTGCTTGTATGAATGAATAAACTCATTAAAAAGGACTCTACCTTGTTTTCTCTGCTTCTCGCTGCCACTGGGGGAGGAATAAAATTCCTGAAGCCTTGACAGAAGTGTCCTCTACCCTGTGTATCAGACTGATGACGACAAGACAGCCCCATGTTCATCATGGGAGCCATGAAGTCTTGTTCAAACGCTAGAGGAAGCCACAGCATGGATGTTGAAATCACTCAGAACTATCACTATGGGTTTCCCTAAAGCCACATCCAAGACTGTCTCTTTCAGCTTGGTCAGAGAAGCTGCTGAACAACAAGGTGGATGGTACATCAGCAGTAATCCTAGTTTACGATCCCCATTGCTGAACACCAGGTGGAGGCCCTCACAAACAGCGTTCAGATTCAGGAGTTTCCTGGATGTCCTATGGACCACAGCAACTCCCTTGGCTCCTGTCACTGCAGCCTCTGGGCTGGCACACCTGGGTCAGATAAATCCCCAGGTGTCATGTCAAAGCAGCACCCTCATCCATGATTAAATCAAACATGAGTGTGGTGTTAAATGACAGCATACATAGGCTAGTGGACAGAGAAGACAAGCAAACAAGAACTGAGCCACAGGGGTGGTGAGAGTGAGGAACAAGGCACAAATAGTCCTGACTCACTTTACCAATGATCACTGAAATTGAATATTAGTAACAATGATTAGATTACAAATTACTCATACCAGCTTTGCAGTTTCAACTGCAGTTGAGCTTTGCTAAATTCAAGAAAAGCAAATATGCTAAATTAGTTCACTCTTTAGGGCATCAGACGTAGGTGGTGCTGTGGTCTAAACCACTGAGCCTAGGGCCTTCTAATTGAAAGGTTGGCGGTTCGAATCCGTGCAACAGGGTGAGCTCCTGTCGCTCGGTCCCAGTTCCTGCCAACCTAGCAGTTCAAAAGCACGTCATAACTGGACTTAACTGCCAGGGGTCCTTTACCTTTAGGGCATCAGAAATTTTCCAATGCAAACAGAAAATGTACAAATTTTCCAGTCCAATTTTTTTCTGGAAAATCTGCATCACAGGTAAAAAAAATAAAAAATGAGTTTGATGCAGTCATGCTGGTGAAAGTCGATGAGCTTCATGACTGCATCTGAAATGGCTCCTGTTGAAGACTACAATTTGATTTGACTTGTTTATGTGGCAAAAGCTGCACACAGCCAGGCCCTCTAGTAATGATCACATGCATCACACAGCCCTTGTCCATGGGACTTCTTTGTCTTCTTAACGGGAATCCAGCTCTTAGGTCACTTAATATAAATAGTTTCTCTTCCTATTTTCTTCTCCATCCTCTGCTGATCACTTGGTAGCCTGAGTTATAGACTTGATTGCCACCTTCTGCCCACTGCATTCCATTGCAACATTATGTCAGACTAGGAATATAAATGTATACTCATGTAGGAAATGGAACATGGAAAAGGAAAACACGGGACAAAGGGAACAGGGAACTGCTGGAAACCACCAAGAGATGCTAACAAACATGAATCAGAGCTGTATGAATCCAGGCTCACGTGTACGTGATGTTATCTGATGTTGTTTTTATTTTATGTTTTTTCTTCAGTTGTGCGTAGTTGCCTCAAAAGGTGGGCAAGAAAAATAAATAGAATAGGTATTTAAGGGCACTCTCCATTTGAACCGTCCAGGATGTGCAATCTTTCTGGAAGTTAGCTAATATGATGTCCTCCAAATGTTGTGGACTACAACTTCCATCATTCTTGACTAATGGGCTATGCTGATGGGCGTTGTAGTCCAAAACATCCTGGCTATCCTTGTATCAACTTATCAGTCTTCATCATTGTATGAAACTCTGTTGTCCCTGGCAGTCTGACACCAAGGCTATCCACGGTGCTCTTGCTGCTGTTTACACCTGATCCTGATCCCCTTTCACTACCTAGAGATACAACACACATCATAGGCAGTCTTGACTCCTCTAAACCTCCAGCAATACTGCCTTAGGGGCAGTTCTGATCTTCCCATGAGGATTGCAACTGCAGAGCAGCTAAAAGAAATTAATCTTCTGTTGGTACCTCAGACAAAACCCCTTCTCATTCACTCACGATTGGTGTGTTCTATATTGTGCCTACCCTTGTTTAAACTATTCGGGGTACTTCAGTTTATGGGTTTTCCACTTTGGCACAAATGAACTGTGAGGCATAGCTGAAATTCTTCTAGCCCACAATGCAGGATACTTATAAATGACCAGACAAGACAAAGGAGAAGCAGGTGTTTTCACTTCAAAGAAATTTACAGACAGGAATTAAATAATTGTCACTACATCCCTAATTAGGTAGGCATTATTATTTCATGCTTTTAAAGATGTGGAAACACAGGAGATAAAAGTATAAATTATGAGCGCGCTGGTTTATGGACAAGCAGTGAGTCTAATGATTTAATGGCTGTCAGAATATGATAAATTCATTTCATTTTCTCAGGAGTTACACAAATAGTATTTAGGGATGTGCTGCACTGCTAGGTCAACCTCTAGTAGACCAAGGCAGAGCGTTTTCTACCAACAGGGGGTCTGATCATCATTCATACTTTAGAAGTGGGCAGAGCTCCAAAAGCAGGAGGAATATTTGTGAATATTTGTGTGTGTGTGTGTGTGTGTGTGTGTGTGTGTGTGTGTGAGAGAGAGAGAGAGAGAGAGAGAGAGAGAGAGTTGTTGTGATTCTGCTTGGATGCTTTTATCCACCACATACCTACACACACACACACACACACACACACACACACACCTTTTTCCCTGACAGGCACTCAGAGTGGCTTCCAGATAAAATAGGAACATCTAAAAACATGCACACCCCTTCTGTACATGCTAGCCCCTGCAAATCAGGCTTGGAAATCTTCCAGAAGGGAGACACTTGTGAGGAAGATTTGAAATATTTTACTTCCCATTTTGGGGTAACAAGCACACAAAAATTATTGGATTGTAGCCAGCTAAGTTCTACTCAGAGTTTGGCCCACTGACATTAATGATGCTAAGTTAGTCATGTCTATTCACTTTAATGGGCCTGCTCTAAGTCAGATTATATTGGATACAACATGCACCCCCTTTAGAAGTTAATTTTAAAAAGATTGAAAAACTAACATCCATATCATTGAATCCAGCCTCAAAAGTTTTGTTTGCATCACAAAGATTATATTATACAGTGTATGGTATCTTCATTCCAATGTGCAGGCAAATGTGGTCTCCCAAAAGCAATTCACATCAATAGTAATAGAGACAGGCTTACAAACCAAAAAAGACAAGACACACAAGGGAAGGGACGTGGAGGGAAAAGGCAGAGCAGGCAGGCCAGTCTTTGAAGGCCAGGAAAAAGTGTTGAGGTGTTAACAGGCATTTATATTCACTGGGCTGGGAGGGTGGTGGTGTCAGGCTGATCTGACTTGCTTGGTTGGAGCTGCCTCAGGTGACACAGCAGCCCTTGCCTTTTGGCTGGAGGCAGAGGCCAGAGTGTACTTCTCTTCACTTCTGCAGACTGGGGGCAATTGTTAGTTGGAGCTGCAGGTAAGTATGAAATACTCCAGATGATTTGCTTCCGGACTGAAAAAAGTTGGCCTGGCAAAAGCAAGATCGGTTACACAATGGACATACATTGAAGTTCTCACATAATTGTTTAGGGCAATCACGCTCTACAGGTATTCAAGGGAACATGCAAAGAATATGCAGCAGAATCGCACGCACACTGTGGCATGGCATGGGCTGCCAGAACTTGGGACTGCACGGAGGGGTGGGTGAGTGGGAGAAAGGGAGGGAAACGGACGGTGTACGCATACACATTCAACTGCCTAACGGCATCTATATCACACCCAAGAAATCTCAGCCACAGAGATAAGAGAAGAAGAGTTGTTCCATTGTCTGGAAAGGTCACTGCCTGGTTCGCAGGGAGAAGCTGTTTTCAGTGGAGCCCAGTGACGGAGGTGGCACCAGGTGTTGAAATTTTGCACTCCTAACAATTCTGAACTAGGGACAAATGCCCCTGTGCCCCTGCCCACATGCTATGCCACTGCGTGTGCATGCCCCACTCCCAACTTTCCCATCCCATAACTTTGTGAATTGAACAGAAAGGTCTGGAGGCATCTCACCACATCCAGCTGAATGCAGTTAGAAGCTTCTGCATTCTCAGGGCTCCCAATGCCAGGGGTGGCTTCTAATATGCCCTTGCCAAAGTCCCCTTCAGACCTTCCTGCTTAATGCCTAAAGGCTGGGG
The DNA here is from genome assembly GCF_964106915.1 of Podarcis gaigeae. Classification (NCBI taxonomy): domain Eukaryota; kingdom Metazoa; phylum Chordata; class Lepidosauria; order Squamata; family Lacertidae; genus Podarcis; species Podarcis gaigeae. Next base: position 80,537,393 of record NC_139679.1, on the reverse strand, counting down.
CACCACAAGCAGGACTGGGGCCAGGGCCAGCCTTTGGGTTCCCCTGCCCTTCCTGCCCTTCCAGTGTTGCTTGGACTCTGAAGAGGGTGCTTGCCATCTGACTGTCTGTGAAGAGATGGCTTGAGTCAAGATCCCCACTGCAAGTCACAGAGATTAAGTTTAAAGCCTGGTTGTAGCCAAATGCAGGCAGCTTGAAAAAAATAACTCTGAAAAGGAATTTTAGGGAGTTGGCTCCGGTGTCAGTGGGTGTCACTGACTTTTTATTATTATTATCAGTGCAGAGGAAACAAACAGGAGAGGACATGGAAAGAGAAAGCAATGGAAAGGCCACATGACATTATGAAAAAATGTACTCCACTGCTCTATCTGAGATCAAATGAGCCACCCATTCTAAACAGAGTTTAGCAGCTGAGATTGCCTTTTGTCTATACTGCTATCATCATCCGGGACTGAGAGGGGAGGGGGTCAGGAGGGATTCAGGAATGCAAGGTAAGTGTCTGAATAATGTGAAAGAAAGAAAAAAAGTGCAGACATACTGCACCTTAAGTATTTACATTCCTATTTTATAATTATCTTAATTAAAGAGTCATTATTTCACTTGCAGATATGCTTGCCTCTGACAAGACGCTACCTGTCTGCCACATTGAAAAATAAACATTAGAATTGTATTGGCGATATGATTCAGTGATTGCTCTTTGCAGTAAAGACAGTTTTAACCACAAGCAAAATACATTATAAATACCACTGGTATTCTGTATTCAGGATAAAAACAATCCGTTTGCTAATTCTGGAAGTACAATTTCCAGAGGCAGAAAGTCTGCTAGTCAAAAAAGTAATTTGCTTTTCCTTTGAAGAGATAAATTTAAACCAAGAAAGAAATTTACAATACCAAGAATTGCCTGTCCCTGTTACATGATTAACTACATTACCTTCCACTTTCCCCAAAGAATCAAAGACTGAATTAATTCCATTTTACCGTAAGAAAACAACTATATAAGACTAAGCTTTCAATTTCTCCCTAGCTAATCCAAATTCCCAGTTAAAGGGACTGCAAGAACTGTGGTTTCAGGTATTTTGAGGTAAATAGCGGCATGTATGTCTACTATGGATGAGGAGCAACCCACAAGTGGAATGGCGGGACGGGACAATTTGCTCTCTAGGGAATAGGTTAAATCAGGGCTAAAAGTAGCATCCAAGGCAAAAGACCACTAGTGGCAAAATGGAATATTATCTCACTTTCATTTCTGGACAACATTATTTCAATGGCAGCATATTTATAAACAAGCTTTAGCTTCAATCTTATGCAAGACATTCTGAGGGACATGGATCAATAAGAAGGAGGAGGCAGTTTCCCTTAAGCTTCACTTTCACTGCCCCCTCCTATGAGTTCAAGGCTATCGTGTACACTTTTGTTCCTTTTTCTATTATGCACAAGAGAAGATAAAATGAGAAGGTGGCAGGTTTTTGTCTTACACAAATGAGATGGATGACCAACCCAAGACAGTACAAAAATGGCACTTAATGTGATTTGGAAAGGAACTGAATGGCTATAAACATTAGAGGGGAAATGTGTCACAGATTGCCTGAAAAGGTCGTTCCTATTTATATGACTTCTTATCTTGACCTTACAATCCCCATGATTCACACTGCCCTCAATCATGAGCCTATAGAATGGGCATGAACTGAAGGCGGAATAAAAACAGCCATCTACTGGTTTTTATATCAGTAAGCACTGAAAAGAAATAAACTATGAAAGGACCTTTGATTATTATTATCTTTTTTGTAAAAATGAGTTAAAATAAACACCTTACAATCCTATTTAACACACAGGCAAGTTTTAGTTATGTCTGCAGAGAGTGTGGATGTCAATTTTGTTATTGCCACAGCCCGCTAACTATTTTCCCATGCAGTATATCAGCATCAGTTTGCTTATGACAAAGTTATAACTCACAGCGGTTGAGGCAGGCACCTAGATGGGAGGTGTTAATCACTTTCTGACTACCACAGAAATACAGTATACACTACACTTTTAAGTACTTTGCTTCCAAACCTCAATACACCATGGCAGAGTTTGCCAGACCTCCTCCACCCAACAGATAGATACAGTGGTACCTCGGGTTAAGTACTTAATTCGTTCCGGAGGTCTGTTCTTAACCTGAAACTGTTCTTAACCTGAAGCGCCACTTTAGCTAATGGGGCCTCCTGCTGCTGCCGCACCGCTGGAGCACGATTTCTGTTCTCATCCTGAAGCAAAGTTCTTAACCTGAAGCACTATTTCTGGGTTAGCGGAGTCTGTAACCTGAAGCGTATGTAACCTGAAGCGTATGTAACCTGAGGTACCACTGTATATCCCTCACCATCTTATGTATTTATATTAAAATAATTTATCTACTGTTTTTCATGCCAAGTAAGAGATGCAGAGTGGTGCACAGGAACAACACCTCATCAAAGTACACCATAAAGTCAGATTATTAGCAAATTATCAGTACAATAACCCTAGTGTATCAGGGACTGACGTGGGAGCCAAGGAGACAACTGAGTAAATAGATGCATTTCAGCTGTCTGTGGAAGCACCTTAGAGTTGGTGCCCACACGGAAGGCCTGCCTTGATACCAAAAACAAGACAAACGCCTGTAGACTGTGGTGTGGTTAAATAGGCCTCCTCCACAGATTCTTCTTACAGTAGGAGGTGTTTTCTTACATAACCTGGTCCTGAGCTGTGTAGAGCCTTATAGCCCCAAACGAACGCCTTGGCTCAGTAGCCGACAGGCAGTCTGGGCAGCTTCTTGGTTCTCGAACAGCTTAGTTGTCGAATAAATCTGTTCCCGAATGCCGATTTGCGAACTTTTTCGGAAGCCGAACATCCGACACGGGTTCCGATTGAGTGCAGGTAGTTCCTGCAGCCAACCGGAAGCCGTGCCTTGGTTTTTGAATGGTTTCGGGAGTCGAACGGACTCCCGGAATGGATTAAATTTGAGGACCAAGGTACCACTGTATATACATAGAAGGAAGTCCTGAGTAGCTACTTAGATGCTGTATTTCACGCCAAGTACATTTTGCAAGTCAGTTTTGGAAAGCCATTTCCAGCCAACCTTACTTTGCAAAATCAGACTTGGGAAAAGCAGAGACAAAGCTAAAATGAAATCAAACTGAAAATAAGAAACTCAAGGAAAGACCAGGAAAAAAATTCTATAAGTACTAGGTACCAATATATTTAGCCCGCTTAATTAAAAAATAATAATCTCTGAGTAGTTTACATAGAACATTTATATGAATGTTTCATAAATGTAATCAATTTTTTAAAAAAGAAATGATAAATATAGAAAGGATACTACGATAATGTTTAAAATTTGTAATAATTAAGGATAAGGAAATTGTAGACATGTATAATATAAGATATTATAAAAGAACCAGGGGAGCAATTGGAGGGAAGTCAAGGGATCTGAGTACTCCCAAAATATAGATTAAATATGGTGTGCAATTGTTTTCTTTTCTTTTTTTTAATTGTATTTGTTTGTTATGGTTTATATGATGATAATGTGAAAATTAATTAATTTAAAAATATATAGAAATATATAGAAAGGATACTACAATGGTTACATAAGGGCATGTTCACTTTAACGCTGTCAAGGTACTGAACCTGAACTGAAGAATATTATAGAGTGTCTCCAGTGGCTTTGTGCATCTCCCCCATGGGGGGGGGGGGGGAGATTTAAAAATAAATAAATAAATGGAGAGTTGCATATCCACTTTCCTCCCCCTCTAACAATTTGAAACTAGACGGGAAGGGAGCTGTAACCCCGAGGCTAAAAATGGCTCATTCCAGAAGCTGACACCTGGCATATTTTAAACTTATTATAAAATGGTTTTCTTTCCCTGGCCATTAGTTTCTTTTACAACTCTCTTTTTAGGCTTACTCTTGTCAGTTAAGGAAATACCTAAGGTTGCCTTGATCAGGCAGCCATATGAGTTTAGAGATATTTTTGGTATGCACATGATTGCAGGATCAGTACAGTTTATCCATCATAATGAAGAGAGACAAAACTGCAGCATATTTAAAAGAAAGATGTGAAAGAGTAAATAATTGCAAGACCAAGGTCTTCCTAGTCTCTAGTCTGCATCTTTAGTCTGCCCCCTAGTGTTGTACAATGACATAAACTAAAACAAAGGAACCTGTATGTCCTCCGTGAATGCTTTTTATTTCTTTCAGGACTGGATCATGTTACACGCATACAGAACATATAGCATTGCAAAGCCCGAGCTACTGTCATCAGATCCCAACTATTTATTCTTCGGCAACTGGTTCTACTGCACCCCCAAGTATGAAATCAGTGGGCTCTGAATTCAAAAATTACTGTATGAATTAAATAAGGTCACCGTACCATGCAATGTCAATAGGCAATAGATCAATAAATGGCATGCAAGTTAATATCTTATGTATCTTTTAACCAGCAGAGGGGTACATTCACACAGGCCTGTAAAATGCCAAAATAGACAGGGAAGACTATGTTTTCCTAGTCAAAATCAAGGGTCTGGAAACTAAGCCTTATGAGGAATGGTTGAGGGAGTATGGTATGTTTAGCCTGGAAAAGAGCAGACCAAGCGGAGATCTGATAGTTATAATTAAATATCCATATAATTAAATGTCACATGGAAGATGGAGCAACCTTGCTTTCTTCTGCTCCAGAGCGTAGGACTTGAACCAATGGCTTCAAGTTACAAGAAAGGAGATTCTGACTAAACATCAGGAACAGCTTTCTGACAGTAAGAACTGTTAACAGGGGAATGGACTCCCTCAGGAGAGCAAGGGTGGTGTAGTGGTTAAGAGCGGTAGTCTCGTAATCTGGTGAACCAGGTTCGCTTCCCTGTTCCTCCACATGCAGCTGCTGGGTGACCTTGGGCCAGTCACACTTCTCTGAAGTCTCTCAGCCCCACTCACCTCACAGAGTGTCTGTTGTGGGGGAGGAAGGGAAAGGAGATTGTTAGCCGCTTTGAGACTCCTTTGGGTAGTGATAAAGTGGGATATCAAATCCAAACTACTCTTCTTCTTCTTCTTCTTCTTCTTCTTCTTCTTCTTCTTCTTCTTCTTCTTCTTCAGGAGGTGGTAGAAATCCTTGGAGATTTTTAAGCAGAGGTTGGATGGCCATCTGTCATGAATGCTTTTGCTGAGATTCCTGCATTGCAGGGGGTTGGACTAGATGACGCTTCGGGTCCCTTCCAACGGTACAGTTCCATGATTCTGTGACATAGTTTGACAGTGTAAGAAGTTTTATGTCTGTGTCTCATGCCAGCAGTCTTTAAGAATGAAGGCTGAGCACAAGGTTGTGAGTGAGCTAGGGAAAGCCTAGGCAGCCACAAGTGATGGGCAAGACACCAGCCTAGCCCAGTACTTCTCCCCACCAAAAACCCCTTTCTACCATATAAGTGGGATGCCAATGAAGGCAAACTCTTTGAAAGTTTAAAAGATGCGGCCGGCAGCTGCTGCCCACTCAGAAGGCACCTATGACAGTTGTTGGTCCAGGCTTCAAACAGAAATGCCCTGCTCTTTCTCCAGAATGTACAGAACTTATCCAGGTAGGGCTTTGCCATTGTTTGCAGGAGCACATAGACTGCAAATGATTTGCAAGAATGCTCTGGGACCAGAGCTTCCTAGTTTCCTCATTGGATCCTTATCACCATCTTGAGGACAAAAAAATAAAATGAGGAAAAAAGCACATCAATTTTTATTGAAGGGTTTTCTGCCATTAAGAAGGTGATTTGGCTTGCTGTGTTCAGTGTACATAGAGGAAAACATTCAGCAGGCCGTATTTCAAAAGGTGGCATGTGTGTAATATTATCCACATTCTACCCCATTAAAGCAATTCTCATATTTCTATTGTTTCCTCAGGAAAAGCCTTGTCTGTACAGAGAGATTTGTTAACGTCATTATTTTTGTGTTGAAAAGGTGATGAACATGTCTTAAACATAATTTCAGATGACAAGGTTCACCCCAATCCCCAATGTAAACATCTCTTCTCTCTTTGCTGCTGCTGCTGTTTTAAAAATCTGCAGAAAATAACTCTGGCTCATTTCCTATGCCTGGGTATTCCGAAAAATGAACTGGCATTTTGTCAAACAATGACTTTTTTTTTTTTTTTTTTGCTGATAAAGAAGTGACTGGTGGAAACAAGTAATTTGTCAAACCTTGCTATCCTTAAACGTACAGACAACTACAAAATAATATACGGAAGAGTTCCCGGTTAGATTTTGAGTGCAGAAAGGAAAGGGTCAGCCTCATGTTCACTGTCTCCGAGTTATGTGAGTGGCAAGAGTGCACTTTTCCTGTCTACTCATTAGCAGAAAGGAAATGAAGAAGATACCATGTTCAGTTGCAACCTGGAGCTGGAAGAGGAGGGAAGAGAATTGAGGGACGTCTCTTAAATCACAAAGTGCCACTGCTTTAAGGAGGTGTGGGGGTGCTTACTGTTTTGTGGGTTTTGGCTTAATTGCCAGTATTGATTTTATTTTTCTTAATAGGAAGATAAAGCCAGAAACCTCTCTGCAAACATTCTGCCATGAAAATAAACTGTCCAACCATTACAGAGAAACTTCTGAGATACAAACATCAAGGTTAAGGGATTAAATTGATTCATTCCTAGTGCTATACTATGACTCAGAGAACTGCAGCTGAATGATTAGACAACACTGTATAAAGGAGGGAACATTCCCAAGATGTTTTTCCAGGCTCTGAGCAAGGACACACTCTGTAGGAAATGGTGGGAGTCAAGGGGGAGATTAGGGTGTTTTAGGAGCCTGGCAGGGAAAAGGTTACGGGTAATGAAAGTATGATCTAATCCCAACTTCGCTTTTATGAGAGGAATCAGCGCACTTGTTTGCTGGGTGAGGCTGGGTAAATGTACACTCCAGGTCACAGATATTCCCACATTCAAGGAATGAAGAGACAAGACTCACGTCTTGGTGTCTGAATGAGAAATGACGTTAGCAAACATTAAAGGGACCTGCAACAGATTATTACGGTTAAGGTAACTCAGGCATAGGCAAACTCAGCCCTCCAGATGTTTCGGGACTACAATTCCCATCATCCCTGACCACTGGTCCTGTTAGCTAGGGATCATGGGAGTTGTAGTCCCAAAGCATCTGGAGGGCCGAGTTTGCCTATGCCTGATGTAACTGAATTCCTACCTCCGGTGCAGGTGCACAATCAGGTTGACTTTTCATCCTTCTCTCTCAGCTCTTTCTGGGTGAGCTTCCTTTGGCTCAGGGCCAAAGGCTAGTCATTTTCTTATCATGGCCTCCCAGGGCTTTCACACTGAGGTACGGAAGAACAGGTCTGGCCCAAGACATTTTTTCCTGCCTGATGCAAAGACCCCCCCACCTACATTCTATATACAGAAACTGACTGGAACAGCAGTTCAATCCTACCTTAATACTGGCCTCCTGTGTACTTGGGAAGGAGGCCAGGCTAGGGCGTTTATGACAAGCCTGTGGCACCCATAGCTACGATCTCCAACTGAGGGGAATGGCTGGGGGGCTCAGGATTGGGTGGGGGATGGCTGCTGTTCCTCCCCCCTCCCATCACCTATCAGAGGTAACTGCTTCCTTCTGCCCAAAATGGAGAGTTGACCCTGCTACAGGAGCGGCTGGCAGTATCACCCCACCCCTGGGCCTTGGGTGTAAATGAGGGGGGTAGGCTCCAAGGGAAGACCCTGTCCCTATCCTTTCTAGTCCCATAGACCTGAAGGGGCAGGTCAGATGAAGTTAGCTCCCTTCACCTTGACAGGTGCCCACAGGGTGTTTACCAAATGGTCGTTGTCTTCAGTTTTGTTCCTTTTGAACTGCACCTGCCAAACTTTGCCACTGTGACGTCCACAAGTTTAACTCCCACTGTATGCAGGGTGAGCAGGCAGGTGCTGAGCCAAAGGTAAAAAAGGAATCTGGGGCGTTATAGCATAACCATACCATTCATAATTCAGCTATCAGGGCAGATAAACAGTAGGCATTTTGTCAATGAGCTGAGCACTTTCCTTTCTTTCACATGTACCATACTGGCCCAAATATAAGCTGCACCTTTAAAATTCAAGGGGGGAGGGAGACACAATACCTGAATATAAGCCACTCCCTTAAAATTCTACAGGCACTCACACACCCACCCATTCTGTTTTATCATATGTCTATTTCAGCAGTGATATTGTAAAAGCCATTTTTTGTAAGGTTGCGAATTTAAGCCGCACTTTAACTTTTCATGGTCAGAATTTGGAGAAAAAAGTGAGGCTTATATTCAGGCCAATATGATATGTGCATAGATATAGTTCAGATAGACTAACACACAGTGCAATAAGCCGGGAGCTTATGAGAGCTGCCAACTGCTCCAGAAGGAGGGTTTTAACAATTACAAAAATGAACAAGAGGCACTTAGCAGTTTTAGAGTAAACTTTAAGAGTGCAGCACTCAGCATGACAGAAACCCACTGTATGTGTGCCTTTTCTCTCTGGAAACTGCCACAGGAAACAGCCAAGATTCCTCAGAGACACTATCAAACTCTCAAGTGGGTGTTCACCTGCTGCTACTTCACACTTCAGGATATACTTCATTCCTAGGTTTCTCATGAACTTGGTTTCCAGCCTCTTTACCTAAACAGCCTACTTTCAGAGGCAATGAATTCCAGCTCTAAGTATAAATATATTGTTATAGGGTTGATGGTTTTTGGACTGGTGGTGTCAGTCTGTGGGTCCCTTCCTGGTCTGCGATTCTGTATCATGGAGGTTTCAAATCTAATAGAAGAGGCCTCTGAACCAGTCAGACCAGTTTATTTGTGAGATAATGGCCACAGAAGGCTAGTCAAGTACTGCCATTTTTATGTCCAAAGAGTTTTCCCTGTTGCCATAGAGACAAATGGAAGTAACCTTCCCCCTACCCTCACTTAGTTGGAAGCAACATCACCTTGCAAGTTAGAAGAACAATAGCAAGTGTTTGTTATGGGATATCTGGCTGATGCTGGAAGCTACAGAGGTTTCTATGATGTACCCAAATATTTGGTTTGGGGAAGCTACAGACACAGAGGTTTCTATGATGGACCCAAATATTTGGTTTGGTTTGGGGATCTCCCTGGGAACCTAATGGCTTGGCAAGATCTGTTGGAGTGTCAATGCAGAGAACACTTCCATCCTATTATCAGGTTTGTATATATGTGTAAATAAAACCATTTATCTTAAAGACACCACAGTTTCCACCGACCTTCTTTCCAAGGAAACCGAATGCTGGGTAAATGCTGAAACCTCTGGTGTCTCTCACCAAGCAACAATACGTTTAGAAAAGATGTAAGAAATATATAAAAATCACTACTGTTGTATAGCTGGCAGAAAAAAACAGCACTATAATATTGGGATTAGGAAAATATATGCATTTTTAAAACTCATTCAAGTCTTTAAGTATACAGTTTTTCCTTTCAAGCATAGATACTTTTTGAAGAGAACAATAAATGTCCCTTGAAGAATGTTATTTCCACCCTACAGTAGAAATTAGATTATTTCTGACTCATCCTAATCATTTTCCATTGCTTTTTAAAGAATCTATCAGTGGAATACCTTCCACTTTTATTTGTAACTCTTTTCTTGAATCATTCTAATGCATGCCTTTGTTTTAATCAATACAGCATGAAGAAACTCCAACTGCTAAATTAAAGGGATGAATGAGGTAATTTCTTTTATTCAGAGATTATTCATCAGAGAGAAAGCCTACAAAACTAGACACTAATGAACAGCATGTACACAAACATACTACTGGGAAGCACTTGATCTTGGAGCTATTCACCAAACAAGACAATATATATAATGGATGGATTTCAACGTAACGCTAATACAATAATTCCCTTACTGCAACCAGTTCTGCTTGCCAAATTATATAATTGCAGAGTTGGAAGAGACCCTAAGCATCATCTAGTCCAACCCCCTGTCAAGCTGGAATGAGCTCACCTTTCCTCCCCCCACATGCTGTTCTGGGGGCTCTCCCAACCCCTCAGAGCTATTTGGGAGGCATGGAGAGAGGCGAGGGGGCAAATCTTCACCATATTAACAGGATTCATTGCAGCAGCTCCTGCTAGAGCAACTACTACTTGAACCCAGCCTTGTGAATGCCAACAACAAGGGTCTGCCACTGCAGATGTGCCTGGGCCATCTACTCTCAGAAACAGTGTTTTTTTTGGGGGGGGGGGACGCAGGGGTACACATACCCCTAAACATTTTGTGAATCTAACGGAAGAAGAAACCTTTTTTAAAAAAATTTAAAAAATAGTTTCTTCTCTAGCATGGTGAATCATCAGTTCCGTTAAATAGCACAGTGAATCGTCAGCCCCGTTGCTACCCCTGATGGCGGCCTCATTTCCTGTCATGGTGTTTTCTGAGTCCTAGACAGCAGCGAGTGTTTAATGTGTGAAGTAGGAGTTGGAATCTAGAATGGTGATTGGCTAGTTTTGTTGTGACCACCTCTGATGGTGGCTTCATTTCCTTTTTTGGTGATTTTCTTGAGTCAAAACGAGATTACCTCAATGCGCGCGCGCACACACACACACACACACAAGCACTGCTCAAAAATATATACATTTTCTAAGACTGGCACCCATCTTAGTTTGTTGCATAAAAAGCAACAAGAGTTTTGTAGCACCTTAAAAGACCAATACATTGATTACGGCAGCCCCAAGATACATTATGTGTAAAACCCACTAGAGTTATCTAAACACATGAAAATAAAGGGGGAACCGTAAAGGTTGGCTTAAATGGCAATGAAATGCAGAACGTACAGTCTGTGTCAATTTAATTAGACATTAGAGCTTAAATGTATGCAAAAATATGTGAAGTGACTCGTGAATGGTAAAGTAATTGGTGATAATGCAGCATTACAGCATAAGGGTTGGGATGACCTCTACATCCCCTGCCCGAAACCAGGTGATGGCAGCTGAGGGCTGTTCACATTTGATGCCAGGGAATGTGGAAGAAGGACACCTCAGTTAGGTGCAAACTCTCAGGCAGCTGGCCTTAGATTTAGTATGAAAGGAAGTAGCATGGCTTTTATATTATCAGATCATCTACTGGACTTTTGTCCACAAAAGCCTATGTTGCTGTAAGTCTGTTAATTTTTAGCTGCCAACCAACCCTTTGTTGGTTTTGCTGAGCTATTAAGAAAAATCAACATTATTTTGTCAGTTTCTAGACACTGACCAACATTAAGGCTGGCATAGGAATCTGTGGGCTAAGGGTTGCATGTGGCCTTTGGTTAATTTCACGTGGCCCTCTGCAAACAATCAGCTCACACCTGCATTAATGGAGGGGCAAATGGGGTGGTAGCAGAGGGGCCAACTTGGGCCCCAGACTGTGGGTGCCCAGTGGCATGCGAGACATAACATAACATCACAACGTCACGTCATGTCTCACGTGTGCTGCTCAGCCTCCACCTGACACTGCTGCTCCCTGTGGGCCCAAACAGGCCCTGCAGTAGAGACAAAACCATATTGAGATCCAAAAATAATCAGCCTGGAAACCTACAATGCTATCAATGGCTCATCCAGCTGTGGGTTGAGGCAATGTATGGCGTGCCCAGAATCCAGGCAAGAACCTAGAAACAGGATTACCTTACACCTGTAAGTGTCTAATCTGAAGAGCAGTTGGTCTCTAGATCCCTGTACAAAAGTCCAACCTAATATCATTTATTTATTTATTTGGACATGCCATGTGCTTTTGCACTGATCTGTTCTTGTAGAAATGGCTGCTGGTTCACGACACGTAAAACTCTCATATATATATATAGTTATTAGTTATTTTATTTATTTATTTATTTCAAAAAGCTATTTATATACGGCACTATTATAAAGGAGTAAGGTGGTGTAAAGGTAAAGGTAAAGGTACCCCTGCCCGTACTGGCCAGTCTTGCCAGACTCTGGGGTTGTGCGCCCATCTCACTCAAGAGGCCAGGGGCCAGCGCTGTCCGGAGACACTTCTGGGTCACGTGGCCAGCGTGACGAAGCTGCTCTGGTGAGCCAGAGCCGCACACGGAAACGCCGTTTACCTTCCCGCTGGTAAGCGGTCCCTATTTATCTACTTGCACCCGGAGGTGCTTTCGAACTGCTAGGTTGGCAGGGGCTGGGACCGAGCAGCGGGAGCGCACCCCGCCACAGGGATTCGAACCGCCGACCTTTCGATCGGCAAGTCCTTTTTTGCCAGTCGTGTATTTTCCTTATAGATGATGTAAGAAAAAGGGTAGATTTAACACTATTAAATTTCTCACTTGGCCATTCATGTGATTGTGATAATATGTTTTATGTGGCTGTACACCACCTTGGGGGACGCAGGTGGCGCTGTGGGTTAAAGCCTCAGCGCCACCTGCGTCCCCCAAGGTGGTGTACAGCCACATAAAACATATTATCACAATCACATGAATGGCCAAGTGAGAAATTTAATAGTGTTAAATCTACCCTTTTTCTTACATCATCTATAAGGAAAATACACGACTGGCAAAAAAAAGTTTTCATACCATTTTTGTTAAAGAAAGTGCCAAGGTGATTCATGCTAACAGGAATAAATCATTTGCACCAGTCATCTTAAGTTATGCAAAAGAGGTGACTTGTATTTCTGGAATGCTGACACATTGTTTGTAAACCCTCCATAGCCAGTGATATCAGTTATTGTACACTTCATTATCTATGAAGGAAATCTGAAATGCTGCAGCTTATCAAGGACATCATTTTCAAAATGATGCAGCCAAAATTCTAATCATCATGGCGCCTGAACAATTGCAAACAATGACAACTTTCTGGACTTCTATATTCAACCTTGACCTACAGAGCTCAGCAGAAGTGCTATAGCTCAGAGTGCATTCCTGCGCTGCGATTCTAATGCCAGTACTGAAAATATGCTGGCAGTGGCTTGCTGTGAAACGGCACTGCAGAAGTTTATTTCCTGATTGTCTAGGATTCATTTTCCCCCCATCGCTGAGGAGGACAGTTGTCCATAGCGGCTGATATTCACATTTCTGATCATTCTACTGGATTATATTTTGCAAGTCAAAATGAGTAAATGTTAGGAGCGTGCACGGGAGACGGCTGTGATTTCTATGGTTTAGCAGGCTTGTAGGGAGCGCAAAGGGATTTAACAACTGACTTCACAGAAAGAAAGGATTAAGTCCATTCAGCCAAAACAGGATAGGGAACTCATTCAGACCCGCACATGTGCTTAAAGAGCATGGGAAGGGATCATGGGATCATGGAGGCCCTTCCCTAATCTGCCCACTAGCCATTCCTCCTGCCTGCTATGCATTTGGCAAGAGTGAGAAGAGTTCTTACACATGCTTGGCCTGGGATATAAAAAGAATGAGGAAAATCCAAGGATGACTAACCTCAGTTATATGTCAGTTAGATAGAAAGATTGTGGGGAAACCTTTAGCATGGCTTCTAGATAGCTTCATGCATATTTACTACTACTAATAATAATAATTAATAATAATGATGATGATGATGATAATGCCCCACCCATCTGGCTGGGTTGCTCTCTTGATCATCAAGTTCGGCCCAGTATACCTGAAAAAGCGTCTCCATCCCCATCGTTCAGCCCGGACAATGAGGTCCAGCTCCAAGGGCCTTCTGGCAGTTCCCTTACTGCAAGAAGTGAGGTAACAGGGAACCAGGCAGAGGGCCTTCTCGGTAGTGGCACCCGCCCTCTGGAATGCCCTCCCATCAGATCTCAAGGAAATAAACAACAATTTGACTTTTAGAAGACATCTGAAGTCAGCCCTGTTTAGGGAAGTTTTTAATGTTTGATGTTTTATTGTGTTTTTAATATTCTGTTGGGAGCTGCCCAGAGTGGCTGGGGAAGCCCAGTCAGATGGGTGGGGTATAAATAATAAATTATTAAGATTATGGTGCAGGCCCAGAAATTTATGAGGAATATGAATGTGATAAAAGAGAGAACAATCAGAATGTGTAACTAACAGAACAAGCCAGTAGATGTCAGCATTGTTGCACACAAACAGTTTTCATTCATGTACCTTTTCCCCTTTCTGATTTGTTTCTTCATTCCTGTATTTTGGCATTTTCTTCCCTCCATCAACGTGTTCTTACTCACCTTAGCTTTTCATCTTCCTCTCCATTTCTTATCCTCAACCTCTGTCCTCAGTTGCTGTAAACAACATATGACAGTCTAGGGAAATCATTGCCTGCTGCTGATATCTTTGGTTTTACATCAAAGCAGAAGAGACTAAAGGTGGGATGTTATCACCACAAACACAGAACCTTCTGTTTGCCTGTGTGCTGCCTGGGTTTAATGGGGGGACAAGGGCAGCCCTCATTTCCAGCTAGGATATGGGGCTGGGAGTTGGGGAGAGTAGAAAAAGTCCAGATTTCCCTGACAACCAAGTGGACTAGGTTTTTGCAGTGAGCCACTCCTGCTGACTCCCTCTTGGGGCCCATCTCATCCATACAGTCAATCCCACTTTACCATCAGGAAGAGTGATATTTGCATTATTGTTTTGAATATACATATATACTACTGAAGTAATTTCTCCTTCCACCTTGTGTTTTTAAACCACTGGGTGTCCTACAATAAACTGAAATGTCCAGGTGTTTCAAGAATATTTTTTAAAAACAAAATATATAATATGATATATCCTTGCTTTCGCTTAAAATTTCCTCTTGGCAAAGTGTCCCAGGTCAAGATAACCCAACCCCAATGCCAAATCGACTCATAAATTTACACCTTGTTGCTGCTTTTCTGGCTCAGCTATCTATAGCCAACATACCTGCCCCTCTTTCTTTTCTCAAGCCTTCTTTTGAGTTACTTACAGGTGCCTAAGGCTGCCAAACATTTTTCATTCAGTGTGCTCTAGCTCTGCTTATCTGAACCTTATTCTAGAAGCTGAGAATGTTATGAATCCAGCTCATTTCTAATCCACAAGGCTAACTTCTTCTTACTAACCAGACAGCAACCCCATTTTTATCATTTAATACATCCTTCAAGACTTATGTATGAGTCACGGCCGACTATAATTTCCTGTATTTGAACTGAAGATGTCAGTAGTTGCACACTGGTGTAGATCTTTGTGGGGGAAGAGAGGTAAGCAGTCTTCTCCATTTATAACCTAATAACAAGGACTCAGCAACTATGACTCTCTCTCATGCACCCCATCCCGCTCCCTCTCAGATAGCTGATGTAGAAACTGCCAATTACATTTACATTTCCAGAGCAACTTTGCCAACCATGAATCCTGATTGGCTCATTTTTCTTTGCTGAAAGGCAGAAATCTAGTAAAAATGTAAATTTCCTCTTGCTAACAGCTGGGAAACAAAAATCAATCCCAACAGCTTGCTGAGTAATGAAATTAGCAGAGGGCTCAGAAATGACAAGTGTAGCCTAGGAGTGAACACAAGGCCAGCGCTGTCATTTCCACTTAACCCCTTTGACTAGCTCTCCTTTTCCCGTAAACGTCCAGCAGAGATCTCTTCTAAAGAGGAGCACTCAGAATTCTGCTTTCATTTTAAAGGGCAACAATTCTTGTTGCAAGCTGTTAAAATTCTGCCCTTGAAAATATGAAATGTGCTGGTAGCGTATGTTTATCAAGCTGCTTTTGTCTATAGCAGTAGTCTCCAAGCTTTGGAAGGGACAAGCTTTTAGAAGACATCTGAAGGCAGTCCTGTTTAGGGAAGTTTTTAATGTTTGATGTTTTATCATGTTTTTAATATGTTGGGAGCTGCCCAGAGTGGCTGGGGAAACCCAGCCAGATGGGTTGGGTATTATTATTATTATTATTATTATTATTATTATTATTAGATCCTGTGGGTACAGACAGCACATTTTAAAAAAAAAAAAAACCACAGGTAGACACTTGTCAGCACCACCAAGGCACAAAAGGATGGCTCCAAAGCACAGATCCTTGTGGTTTTTATGTGGTATGAACCACCATCAAATCACGGACTAAATATGTGAACATAGATGCAGCCTGCGATTTACTGGTGACTTACTTGTAAAAGAAATAGTCCCAATTGCACCATGCTAGGGACAGCAGGTCTATGGAGCATTGGACAGAGCCCCACAATCAAACACCTACCTGCATTAGCTGCCATCAGCCTCAGGTATTGCCAGGGAAGAGTACAATACACATCCAATTTCCATGTGTACTACAGGGACCAAATGTGCCAAAATAGCGCATCCATTTAAAACTTTCTGTTATGACATATCAAAAATAATATAATACGGCTGGCCGGTTTTAAGTCTTTTCTCCTGACATTGTGGGGTATGGGTGAATATCCAAAGAACTTTCCTCTTCTGAAACTCATATCACTTTATTATCTTTCTAGGCCCTCTCTCTACCCAGACCCCTGTGCCACCCTGCTTTCTCTCCCCCTCGGCTGCCGGTACTGCATACCAGCGCATACTGCCAGAAAAAAAGGTTGTTCCACACCTGATGTCATCTGATGTCAAGGGTGTCCAGGGAAAATGGTCACATAGGGCTAAATCGAGGAGAGCTGGCAGGCTAATTAGATTTGCAGACCCAGAGGTTCCCCACTGCCTGTGATGTAGGACATTGCTGGCACCACATGAAAATAAAATAAAATCTCCAGAGGTTATCAACGCTTGTCTTTGAATGAACTAGATTCATTTAACTCTGGGTTTTGCCAACATTGATGACCTACCATTTTTGGCCATATGGTTCTGCCTTTAATTGGGAACACCACGAAGAGGAAGGACATCTAGTTAGTCCTAATTATGAATCTAACATTACGGGGCCTAAGATTTTTTTATTTTTTTTTTAGTTGCTGCCTTGCAGGTCATACTCTGAATATAATGATGTGCAAGCACTTCTCACACAGAGAAGATCAGTCTATCTCCAACTATTAGTGCATAATAGCCAATCAGGCTCTATGGAAAATAGGTATGAAAAATGATGATCTCAGAAGCTAGCTGATTCAGAGACTTTGTAGTGGTTTCTGCAATGCATTATTATTATTTTGCATTATTTGAAATTTATGTAATTGTTGTCTTTAATTCAAAGGCCTCTTTCCAAATTGGAAAATCAGTATTCATAGTGCCAGAAGTAGAACTGAGGATCAGCATTTTCATTATGAGCGCCTGATTCAGGAGCTTTGCTTATATATTTATTTTCCCGAACAAAAAGAAAACCATGCTGGTAGGAACTTGACATCTGGCTGCCAGCCCAGAAACACTTTAAAAATGTTTAAAAACAAAAAATCCATTTAGTGCTCCTTAAATTATAAGAATGTGCAAACACAGAGGTTCACAAATATAAAGGAAACTTTAGAGGCGCTTGCAATGTGTGCTGAGATTGTCAAGTGTTTATTTTAAAATAATGGCCCGGTAAGTCAGTGAACGCTATGCACAGTATGTTAGTAATCTTTCAGTGTTGAGATGCACCATAGCATTCCAGTAGTGCCAGTCTAAGTTAGGCACTGATAGCGTTGGCTTAATTCATCTTTCACTTTATTGGAAACATTCTGATTTTCAACTTAAAAGGCATGCTTTACTCACAGTATCCCCTGTTCGCCGCTCCCTTCATACCAGGGAAAAATGAGAAATAGCTTTCATTGAAATTCACAATTATGTCTTCTCTGAAAGCTTAGATCATATTGTGCAAAATCTCACATGGCTTTCTTATGTTCTAATAGGGTTTCTGGAGTTCAAAGATAAACCTCTTCAGATTCAATAGGGCTACTGTAGGCCTCCCAATACGAGCCCAAAGCTCTTTAGATGTAAACCTGAATTCTCCAAATTTAATATATCTGCACACAGGAAGAAGTCTAGACCAGACATTTAGGGAGGACTGTGACCATGTTGGTCAGTTGCACAGGCATACAAGCACAATTTGTCTGGTCACGTGGAATTATTTCTCATTGTGACGTAGATCCGAGCTCACCAGAAAAAATTTCCACGTGCTGAGGTTCAGGGAGGGAGGACCAAAATGCAAAACTGGGGGTCTAAAATTGATGTGCACTCCAGTGTCATCAGAATATACACATCAAAGTAATAAAATAAAATAAAATATTTATACCCCGCCCACCTGGCTGGGTTTCCCCAGCCACTCTGGGAGGCTTCTAACAAAAGATTTAAAATACATTAAAACATCAATCATTAAAAACTGCCTTCAGGTGTCTTCTAAACATCAGATAGTTGTTTATTTCCTTGACATCTGATGGGATGATGTTTCACAGGGTGGGCACTACTACCAAGAAGGCTTTCTGCCTGGTTCCCTGTAAGTTCATTTCTCGTAGTGAGGGTACTACCAGAAGGCCCTTGGAGCTGGACCTCAGTTTCCGGGCAGAACAATAGGGGTGGAGATGCTTCTTCAGGTATACAGGACTGAGGATGTTTAGGGCCTTAAAGGTCAGCACCAACACTTTGAATTGTGCTCAGAAACGTACTGGGAGCCAATGTAGATCTTTCAAGACCGGTGTTATGTGGTGTCGGCGGTCACTCTCAGACACCAGTCTAGCTGCTGCATTCTGAATTTGTTGTAGTTTCTGGGTCACCTTCAAAGGAGCCCCACGTAGAGCGCATTGCAGTAATCCAAGTGAGAGAAAACTAGAGCATGCACCATTGTGGCAAGACAGTCTGCGGGCAAGTAGGGTCTCAGACTGCATACCAGATGGAGCTGGTAGACAGCTGCCCTGGACACAGAATTGACCTGCAACTCCATGGGCAGCTGTGAGTCCAGAATGACTCTCAGGCTGTGCACCTGGTACTTCAGGGGCACAATTGCCCCATTCAGGACCAGTAGATGTCCTCTAGCCATGTAATGTTGGTTTTAATAGGATGGACACTCTAATGCCCCTTTACAATGAGAGCTCAATCAAGACTATGGACTGCTTATTGAAGAATTAATGAAGCTAGGATGTACCTGAAGGTGGAGAAATGGAGGAAGGACCAGAAAAGTCTTCCTTCAGTAATGATACTCCCAGGACCAGGGCCTGACTCAGCCCTCACGTGAGCTGGAATTCTAGTAGGGGATGGCGGGGCGGGGGAGAGAACCAAAATACAAAGCATTAAACAGATTATTTGATCAATGATATGCTTGTCTACCTGAATCACATTGTACAATGGGGCCCTTTGGGATTCTCCTTGCATTGCCTCCCATCTGAAATTACAGAGATATTAATCCTGCCTCCTCCATGGCACCTTACAGAGGTGCCTTCCTCTGTCTCTATGGTTTGTAGGGATTTTTAGATAATGCATCTGAGGTGCTTTAAGCTCAGTAGGTAGTAGTAAGATTTTATATTGATATTACCTCAGTCCAGGATACCTGAAGGAGCGTCTCCACCCCTTGGTGGAGCTTTATGTGTGCTTTTGTTCTTGAGTGTTAATAGATGCGAATAAATAAAGTAACATAAATAAAGTAACATAGAATCATAGAGTTGGAAGGGACCCCATGGACAATCTAGTTCCACCCCCCTGCAATATAGGAATATGTACTCATATGGGGATCAAACCTGTGACCTTGGTGTTATCAGCACCATGTTCCAAGCAACTGCAGCAGGTAGACTGGTGGCTGGGAGAGGCCACTGAGACCATAGAACACCGGTCCTTACATTGACTCCCAGTACGTTTCTGAGCACAATTCAAAATGTTGGTGCTGACCTTTAAAGCCCTAAATGGCCTCGGCCCAGTATACCTGAAGGAGTGTCTCCACCCCCATCATTCAGCTTCAAGGGCCTTCTGGCGGTTCCCTGCCTGCGAGAACGAGGCAGAGGGCCTTCTCGGTAGTGGCACCCACCCTGTGAAACGCCCTCTCATCAGATGTCAAGGAAATAAACAACTATGTGACTTTTAGAAGACATCTGAAGGCAGTCCTGTTCAGGGAAGTTTTTGATGTTTGATATTTTATTGTTTATTTAATATTCTGCTGGGAGCTGCCCAGAGTGGCTGGGGAAGCCCAGCCAGATGGGCAGGGTATTATTATTATTATTATTATTATTATTATTATTATTAATAATAATAATAATAATAATAATAATTGTTGTTGTTGTTATACTTTACTGATCTTCCGTGGAAGATCACTAGAGTGGCTGGGGAAACCCAGCCAGATGGGCGGGGTATAAATAATAAGTTGTTGTTGTTATTATTTGTATTCCAGCAGCCCTTTTATAATTTGCTGCAGGTTCTACCAAGTGCATGCTCCAGGTTTGGTCCTCTGGGTCCTCCTCCTTTCAGTCCCTGCTGCCCATTCACCTGCCCTCTCCCTCTGGGCTAAAGCCCTACATCTGTCCAGAAGACAACTGCTCCATCTTTTCAATCTCGTCGCTGCTGGCTTGCTCAGAGAGGGCAGGTGAGCCGGCAGTGACAACACGGAAGAGGATCAGTAGAGGGTTGATAGTGGGCCTTCTATAGGGGTGTGGGCAGTGGCAGACTCACTGGTGGAAGAAGGAGGTGTGGTGGGTGTAGTCCATCCTGGGTGTCATCCCTGAGGGGGGTGACATCACTGCCCCACCCCCTGGGACACTCGCCACAAGCGGTGTCCCCTGGGACGCCAACCCCACCCCCGGGTGCATAGCACGTGCGCTGCTCTGGGTGCTGGAGCAGCTAGCTCCACCTCTGGGCAGACCTACATTTTTGGAGCCCTGAAGCCTGAACTGTTGTGGAGCCCTGCTGTCTTCTTCGGTGGAGTTGTTCCATGACAGGTCACCACACCTTTACAGCATCTGTGCCACTAACTCTCAAACTTTGGGATTGTTGAAATTGACACAACAGAAAACACAATCAATTTGATTACTAGTCCAAATATTTTTAAGCCATGTATACTAAAATCACTTCTGAGGCCCCTCTGGGATTAGGGGCCCTGAAGCTTCATTGGTTTCATAGTATATCCACTCCTGGTTGTGGGCCTTTGCAAGGGCCTGAAAATGCCTACCAAGACCTGACTTTGCCTGCAGTGTGCTGGATTCCCCACACTGAAGAAGAAGAAGAGTTTGGATTTGATATCCCGCCTTTCACTCCCCTTCAGGAGTCTCAAAGCGGCTAACATTCTCCTTTCCCTTCCTCCCCCACAACAAACACTCTGTGAGGTGAGTGGGGCTGAGAGACTTCAAAGAAGTGTGACTGGCCCAAGGTCACCCAGCAGCTGCATGTGGAGGAGCGGAGACGCGAACCCGGTTCCCCAGATTACAAGACTACCGCTCTTAACCACTACACCACATTGGCTGAAAAAATTAGCAGAATTGTTATGACCTGGCTTTTTAGGTGGTGGGAGGAATGCTGGAAAACAGACGACCCTCGTGGTCCCTTCCAACTCTATGATTCAATGATATTCAGTCTACCTGTGTCACAACTGCAAATACAAATAATGAATACTGGCTGCATATGCAGGTATAGCTGAAAAGCCTTGAGGTCTTGTGGTTCTTCCGAAACAAATACAAAACCTAAGCAATAATGTCCACAGGGTGGCACCCTTGAACTATCTGAAAAAGGAGCTTTGCCACCTCAGCTACGGTATCACTGCATGACAGAAAGGTGTGCATGTTTGCACGTCATCTTTGAAAAATCATCTTCCTAGATTACCAAAGCAACAGAGAAGGCTATTTTGAACTAGCAATCTACCCAAATCAACAGCAGTCAGGCAGCAATACATCAAGGCCCACAGCTCTGTGGATTCTTCATGCCTGTGTCCAAATCCTTTGGATAAGCTGTTTTCAAAAATGACTGTTGGTTCAGAAGAACAGAATATCTTGTTTTCCTTTGCTTCTCACAGATCTGCCCAGTTGACATTTAACATAGACTCCGTGACAAAAAGGTGCTCATTAACAGAAAAGAAAATCCTCATACCTTATCAAAAACAATGTTGCTTTCGTAAGCACTCTTTCTCTAGGACATTTTTTATTATTATTCCACAGTTAAAAATAGAGTCGGGTTTCTTCAAAGAAACAGGCAGTGAGATGAAGAGGAGCAAAACAATCAGCCTGGTTCGGTTTAAGCCTCCACTATCTCGTTAAAGATCCAAGTGAAGTTGAAGGTCAAGGGATAAGCCGGGAATGACACAATGTGTGAGGCTTGCTTCACTTGCAGCCTTTCTGTCCGCAAAGATCAAATCCATGTAGAACAGAACTGTAGAAAATATGTATGCCATGACAGGTCAAAATGGGGGGGGGGGGTCTTTAATGTAGCATACATGAATTGGCTTCCCAATGTCGCCACTCGCAATACCAAAACCAGAATTGCACTCCACACCCAACCATGATATTGTCCATGCTGATACATGATCTCAGAAGAGGCAAATTGTCAGGTGTGAAGCAGCCTTTCATACAAATAAAGCCAAGTCTATCACAAAGCAGAGCTGAAATAAATTTGCTCCCCACCTTTATCCTTCTGTGACTTCTGCTGATATTTCACTTGTGCTCTCTGGTTGCTTAAATAGAATCTGTATGTTCTCGGAATATTTGCTAGTTGTAAGGTAAAGGTAAAGGGACCCCTGACCATTAGGTCGAGTCGTGACCAACTCTGGGGTTGCGGCGCTCATCTTGCTTTATTGGCCGAGGGAGCCAGGGTACAGCTTCCGGGTCATGTGGCCAGCATGACTAAGCCACTTCTGGTGAACCAGAGCAGCGCACGGAAATGCCGTTTACCTTCCCACCGGAGCGGTACCTATTTATCTACTTGCACTTTGATGTGCTTTCGAACTCCTAGGTTGGCAGGAGCAGGGACCGAGCAATGGGAGCTCACCCCGTCGCGGGGATTCGAACTGCCGACCTTCTGATCGTCAAGCCCTAGGCTCTGTGGTTTAACCCACAGCGCCACCCGCGTCCCTTTTGCTAGTTGTACATGTGATATTATTTGAGCTCATAATTTGGTCTTTGACAGAGGATGCATAATTATGTGTGTGCAGGTCCGTTTGTGAGTGTACTCAGTAGCTTATGCTCATGTTTTTTAACATCCATATGAAGCCGCTGGGAGAGATCATCAGTAATGTTCACCAATATGCAAATGATACCCAACTCTACCTCTCATTTGAATTGAAATCATTGAAGGCGGTGAACTTCCTCTGTGTCTGGAGGAGGTTGGAAGTTGGATGGCAGTCAACAGATTGAAGTTGAATCCTGACAGGAGTACTGTTTCTGAGGGACAGAGGGTAGACAGGTGTGAGGGACTCCCTGGTCCTGGACAGGGTATCTGTGCCCCTAAAGGACTAGGTGCACAGCCTGAGGGTCATTTTGGTCTTACAACTGTCCACAAAGGCACACATTAACTCTGCATTCAGGGCAGCTGTCTACCAGCTCCATCTAGTATGCCAGCTGAGACCCTACCTGCCTGCACACTGTATTGCCAGAGTGAAATATGCTCTGGTTACCTCCTACTTGGCCTACTGTAATGTGTTCTACATGCTGCAGCTCCTCCCTTGTGGCCTAAGGCTTCTCATATGTTATCGTAGCAGACTGGGTGCTGCAGCAGCTCCACTCTTTAATATAACACAGTTTATTAACACAAAGGTAATCTAGACACTTTCATTTTCTCAGTGAACCCAGAAATCTGGCAATGATAAACGCCATCATTTGCGTGTTCAGACCAAGAGACCTCCCCCCTAAATAATAACACATTTGACTCAAATTTTAGTTTTGGTTTTTGGCAGAATTTAGGCCACATCTTTATTGATAACAGAAAAGTGAGTGGTTGCATAGGCTCTGGTTCAACTAGCCCCCTACACCCTTGCAGGTAGCGCTGACCCAGAGCTCTATCATAGGTCAGCCAAGGGTGAACACCTGAGGACGGTGAAAAGCCTGGGAGCAGACACTATTCACTCCCCTGATGCTCCCCTGGACTCAGGCATGGGCACAACCCCTTTTCAGGGGTTGACCAAACCAAGTTGAGTCCCTGGATTCCTTTAACGGAATACCTTTCACATAGGGATGGCGAGACCGTTCTCCCACCCCTATCACATGAACCAGTGCCTATCCACAACCTTACAAGTTGTGACAAATTGCTACATGGCAGGTGAAAACCCAAATGGCCACAGCCAATCAGCCAAGTGGGGAAAATTCCTGCTGTGCCCCTGTCCCAACAACAGACGACACATGATGGCATAGCAAGGTCAATCGCAAAAGGCCCTAAAATTAGGGAAAGGTGGGCAGGTGTTCCGATGCACGAGCCGAAAGAGGAAGCTCTGGGACACGTGCATGGGTTTATATAGGTCCCTCAATCTGTTTAGACTGCACCCCATTGGCCAGATTACACCCAGCAATGAGGGACCTACCAATTGGGTGTTGTGGCTATCCAATAGGTCCACCCACAACCAGGAGGTCAGTCTCCAGGTCTCACCGCAACATGTGCCCTCTTTTAGGGAGGACACGATTTGTACCACCTAATTATTTCCACTGATTGGTTGATTTCATATTTATTTTATTATTTGTAATGCCATGGAGAAGTATAAATGTAAATATAAATTTCTTTTTGTTCTGCTATATAAAATGGTTTGATTTGTGAATAGTTAACTGAATGTGTGTGGCAGGGAGCAGGGAATTGGCAGTTTAGCTGTAACAGAGGCCTGGGAGATACAATGAACAACAAGATCTTGAATTACATCACTACTCTGTATGTATTTTCACTGCGAACCAGGAGTAGAGAAGCAAAATGCTTCATGTTTCCCTGGGACTGGCTCTGCACATTTAAATAAAAGCAATAGGTCTAATTAAGATCATTAGCACTGTAATGGATGAATGTTAAAATATTAATGGAGCCCAAACCCTGGAGAGATAGCTGCATAGACCATTACAGATTCATTACAAGAGATGAATAAGTATTTGCAGGGTTTGCGGTAGTGTTGCAGGGGAAATTCCTAATTAATCAGCTCAAACAACTTTACATTAAAAAGAAAAATAAGTCCTTGTTTAGGCCTAGGCAGACTTCCAAATGAACACAAATAGGTTGCAAGGGCAGTCTTCCCTTCCCGCGTGCATTCACTACCCAAAGATAATGAACACCTGAATGGAGCTAAAGAGCTATAAAGGCTTTGTGCACAAGGAGGATTTTTATTCATCCGTTTATGAACTGAGTCAGCATGGAAAAGAATGGATTGTGTGAAATTCTTCCCGCTAAAGGTCAGAAATCTTATGGAAATACCGCCACATGTTCTTTTGAAATTTTTCAGATGGTTTATCTATAATCTTCATATTTCAGCGAAAAACATTGTGTTTAATTTATCTTGGTATTTCCGTCAACAAACTTTCTAATGGTGGGGAGATAAGCTACTGTAAGGCACCTGAAATAGGTGAAGTTAAAACTTAAAACTTGAATTCTGGCCTCTCAGAAGCCGGAATGCTACAGAGTGAAAGTAACAGGAAAGGCTTGTGTACAACCCTTCTGTCTAAAAAAGATAGCAATCTGCAATATTTTCAGTGCAAAGTCATTTCCTTTTCTGCCCTCTAGTAAAATACTCTGTGCCCTTTAGTGATCAAGTACGGCTATTTTGGTATGAGGAAGGCACAGCTGAGTCCATCTTTGTACAGATAGCCTAAACAACTGCTGAGCTTTACAGTAAAGCACACTGAGGTCCTAATAAAGTCATTGATTTCCTCACTGTCAAGGGGGTGAAAGGTTACACTTATCTTCTCACTCTGGCAATGGCAGTTAATGGGATGCTCTGCAGAAAGCTCTACCTTGGCGTATATGCAAAGGAAATAAATGATGCAAAAAGAAGGATTATTTCATGAATATTCTTAACTCAAATACAAAACTCCTCACCTTTCAGAAATAAAACAACCAGGGGCAAACCATTTAAAAACAGCACATCTCCTAAAAGATGGATTGTATTTGGTATCACACTGTTATTATTATTATTTTTTAGAAGGTGCTTTGTGATTGTTTGATGATTATGCGGAAGTTGGCAGCAAAACTGCTTTGAGCATCAGTTTACTGACTGAAAGATTTTTAAATCTTGTTTGCTTAGAAAATCTCAATGGAAGAAAAGAACGACAAAAGGCAGGTTAACACAGTATGGATTCCCTGCCCCTAAGCAGGAGAGACCTTTGGAGGGAGGACACTCACACCAAGTAATCTAATGTGTGATTAGATTAGTAATATATGAATTCAAGCAATTGTCATGCAATACGGAAAAAGTGCTGTTTTGATCAAGGCAACTGCCACTGTTTTGATCAAGGGAACTTTTGGTCACACAGAACGTTTTTTCACATTGACTTTTTGGGAGTGAGCAGATGAAGACAGAATCTGTACAAGCCAATGATGGCGAATCTTTTAGAGACCAAACGCCCAAACTACAACCCAAACCCACTTATTTATTGCAAAGTGCCAACACAGCATTTTAACCTGAATACCGAGGTTTTCACGTGTGCCATAGGTTCGCCACCACTGGTATAGACCAACAATTTTTTTTTATCCTTTATGGGATGATAAGTTTTGCTGAGCAACTTGGCTCAGATATATTTTCTGGAACAATGCAAGGTTCAGTTATGCAAAATAAGCTTTGTGAAACTTTGGGGCAACAGAGATTTTTGCAGTATCTCAGCATCTCCGAAATTTCCACTAGTAGTAAGACAATCCTTGGAAAGGTTTATCAGCAAATCAGAATTTGGAAATAGAAAGGAGCATGGATAAAAATAAGTTGTTTAGCCCTGGCAACATCAAAGCAGCTCAGCCCCTTACAATATGGTTACCAGATTTTTTTCAATGAATCTGGGGACACCCCCCCTTTTGCTTTTTGAAGCTGAGTAGCGACAGGGAGTCAGTAGTGGGGGTGGTGAGGCAAAAGACCCTGGGCCCAAGCACACATGCATATTGTATAAAGGTGCAAAGCCCTTCTTTTGCAGCCAGTGAAACATAAATGCACAGAGTTTTTTTAAAAAACCTGGGCAACAGTGCGCTGCCTGCCCGTGACTCCTGAGTCTTCCCCGATCTCCTTCCCTCTTTGTTTTGACAGATCAGGGGAAGCTCGGGAGTCACCCAGAAGGTGCCAGCCTGGTAGTGAAGTTGCCTCTGGCTCGCTTCAGGAGCTGTTCGCTGCTGTGGCACAGGAAAAATGGCAGGCGCCACAGCAGTGAGCAGCTCCTGAAGCCAGCCAGAGCGAACTGCGCTACCAGGCTGGCTCCGGGCTGCTGAGGCTGCCACTGCCATGTTTCCCGGGGACAGATTTGCAAATCTGGAGGCATTCCGGGACAGAATTTGTCCAGGGACAGATTTGCAAATCCGGGGACTGTCCCCGGGAACCGGGGGCATCTGGTAACCCTACCTTACAACCCAAACCCAATTTGATATAGGGGTAAGTTCCCTCCTTGCCCCACTTCGTAAAGTTGTCTCTTTTCCCTTTCTGAAAACTGGATTTATTTTTACTTATTCACATTTGCCCTTTGAAGACTCAGCTCACACAGCTACCCGCAGCGCGATTCCACAGTGCTTCATTCCTGTAATGTCTGGGTACAGGAACTACGTGCGTAAATGACACGGCCCCTTCCCAAGCTAGCATTGCCCTTGCTGGGAACGCAAGCCAAAGTGGCTTAATATACGCTAATGCAGGCTAATAAGGTTCAGAAAATGCTCCAGTGTGCACTTTGCATCTCCTGTAAATGAATGGCTTTTTTTTTTTACTTCAGCACTTTCTTGAGATGTAAACTAATGAATTCCTTTGTGCCGCGTCTTAGCATTGTGAAGCATTTCCTTTGCAAAAAGCCGCTTTCACCATCTAAGTCGTTATGTTGACTTGAGAAATCAAACGTATTTGTCAGCGTCATAATGAAGTGATGAAATTTAATGAGAAAAGCTAGCTCTGACTTTCATTTTAATAAGCAGCATATGTGAAAGCACTGCGGGGACACTGCTAGAGAAGCCGGTGAGCATAATAGAAAGTAACCCTATGTGCCATTCAGTTTTGGGGACAGGATACAATGAGCTTTGCTGAGCAGCTAGGAAAGGATGCAACCAGAAATGGGAAAGTGATGTATTTGCAACCCTTACCTCCTAGGAAAACACTGCTGTAAGAGAACTAGCAACTAATGTGCTAACATTTGTTGTAGAATCATAGAATCTTAGAGTTGGACGGGACCTCCAAGGGTCATCCAGTCCAGCCCCCTGCAATGCAGGAATCTCAACTGAAGCATCCATGACAGATGGCCATTCAACCTCTGTTTAAAAACCTCCAGGGAAGGAGAGTCAACCACCTTTCATGGGAGTCTGTTCCACTGCTGAACAGCTCTTACTGTCAGAAAGTTTTTCCGATTGTTTAGTCGGAATCTCCTTTCTTGCAGCTTAAAGCCATTGGTTTGAGTCCTACGCTCCAGAGAAAACAGGCATGCTCCCTCCTCCATGTGACAGCTCTTAAGTTATTTGAAGATGGCCATCATATCTCCTCTCAGTCTCCTCTTTTCCAGGCTAAACAAACACAGCTCCTTCAACTCCTCCTCATAAGGCATAGTTTCCAGCCAGGGGCGAATGAAGGGGGTGAAGTAGGGGCGGGTCGCCCCGGCTATCACCACTGAGGAGCCTTATGAGGAGGACTGAGGGGAGGGTGACAAAATGCTGGGCGGCACTCAACGTGGGGCCTGCAGCATGCCCGAGGCACACATCTCTCCTGGGAGAGGTGCAGTGGCTTGGGCACGTACAGACGCTGCACTGCCCAAACAGTCTACCTGCTGCCTCCCCCACAGTTGTAGGGTGGCTGCGTGGGAGGAGGCAGGCAGACTCTGGGGCACCACCCCAGGTGCCCAAGCGGCTTCCTCCCCCACTGTTTCCAGACCCTTCACCATCTTGGTTGCTGTCTTCTGCACACGTTCCAGCTTGTCAGCATTCTTCTTAAATTGTGGTGCCCAGAATTGGACACAGTATTCCAAGTGTGGTCTAAGGCTGAATAGAGCAGTACTATTACTTCCCTTGATCTGGACACTATACTTCTGTTGATGCAGCCTAGAATAGCATTAGCTTTTTTTTTTTTTTTGCTGCTGCATCACACTGTTGACTCACGTTAAGCTTGTGGTTCATCAACACCCCTAGATCCCTTTCACATGTACTGCTAGTAAGCCAGGTGTCTGTGAGGAGAACCTGAGCTTACAGGGTTAAACAGCTCAGAGTGTACGCCCTGCCTACCAATTGGGAGGGGGGAGACTATGCGTCATATCCGAGAATCTCCAGCCTTTGTTCTTTCTCTCTACTTTCGCTTTTGAGGAGAGAGGACGTGTTTTCACGATGCTGTTCGCTGTGATAGACAATGGATAGTCTGCTGTAAATAAAAACTGCTTCTAGCTGCTAAGATCCTGAGTGGACTTTATTTAAGCACACTGAAGAAAGCACTTGACCTCAGCTTTCTCTTACCGCTGCGTTAAACTCTGTGTTTGCTCAGAGCCTTTGGAATGTGGCCTTTGAAGTCCGGAGGCCTAGCAGAACTGCGCAGCCGAAGCGGGCTGGACGCCAAGGCTTATCTGAGCAATAAACATTCTTCAGGTTATGGGCCCAGGACGCTTCCGCTGTGTCCCATCCTATGTTTGTGCATCTGGTTCTTCCTGCCTAAGTGCAGAACCTTACATTTGTCCCTATTGAAATTCATTTTGTTAGCTTGCAACAAATCTGTTAAGGTCATTTTGAATTCTGATTCTGTCTTCTGCGTCATTAGCTATCCCTCCCAGTTTGGTGTCATCTGCAGATTTGATGAGCATCCCCTCAATTCCTTCATTCGAAGTCCTTTATAAAGACATTGAACAACAACGGACCCAGGACAGAACCTGCGGCACCCCACTTGTCACTTTTTTCCAGGATGACGAGGAACCATTAATGAGTACTCATTGGGTTCGGTCAGTCAGCCAGCTACAAATCCATATAGTCCAACCCTCTGCAATGCAGAAATCTCAACTAAAGTATCTATAACAGATGGCATATAAGGCGTCTTTATTAATTTCTACATGTTTCTTGGTGCCTGGGGTAGAGAATCAAAGGTAAAGATATAGCTAGTGTTGTCTTTTTCCAAATTCAGTTTCTTCAAGAATCAACAATGCTTCTCAGTGCTGAGCTCAATTCGATAAACGATTCCTGGGCAACATTCCTGGAAGAGTGCTAACAATTTGTCGCTGGTGTGGATGGTTCTCATTTTACATTAATGAACCTCACATCCTTAATCAGAAAGCTGATGAATGCAAAGATGATCATTAACACACTTTGGAGATAATGAATCGCATTACTTTGCATGGCAGCAAAGGTGTGATAATCACAGCGATTGAGTCATTTATATATCAAATTTGGCTGCGGCAGTTTTAACTCATCTCACAGCTACACCTGCCATGCAATAATAAAGGACTATGTGATTTCTTTCTTTTCTCTGTTTGATACCAACATTGCCTGCTTTTATTTGGATTTGTTTGCCAAATGATTCCCTGACGTCCAGGTCACATTAAATACACCATTTGAAAAGTGAAACCAGTTTCCAGTCGCCATCAATTTATTTGCTGCCATGGACATCACCCTCTTATTTTCACAGCTCATGTGCAACATCTGTGTTCATGTCCTGCTTTGGTTTATCAAACACCAGCCTGTTTCTAGAGTAAACCCAATATACATGTGTTGTGCAATCACCCTAAGCTCAAGTAAGTGTGCATAAAATTGCCCTATTATAGTACTAAAGTTCACTTTAAAGCTCTTTCCCCCCCTCCAGTTTCCTTTTTGGAACCTCAAGAATGTATCAAATGCAACAAAATATAAACAAAATTTTAAAATGTGTTTCACAAATTGTGAAATAATGCAGATCCTAAGAGCGAAGGGATCCCTGACTCCTAACAGGACTTCAAAATGTGCTGATATGTTTTTGTTTGAGACTATATTGGAATTAAGCAGCATATAAGTATATAAAATTCTCCATGATAGAAGAAATACCAGAGGTGTCCTCTAGGAATTTGTCTAACCATCTTTTAAAGCCACCCAAATTAGGGTCATCATTATGTCTTGTGGCAGTGGATTTCATACAGTTCTGTGTTGTGTAAATATTAGTAGTTTTTGTACTTTTTTGTTCTGATTTCTCTGCCATTCTGCTTCACTGGATGATTCAGAGTTGTTTAACTGTTGAAAGGACCTCATATAGAAAAAGGTTTTTAGAATGTAGTTCAAATGCGTTATACAAATCAGATTCAGCAGATGACCGGGGTGTACATTTCATAGATCTACACAAGAAGAAATTTCAGGAGGTGTGGTTATTCTCACCTTTGTATTTCAAGGCTCACAGCCCTCTCTTCTACCCTTTTCTGCATAGTCAACGTACAGCACAAGCATATCATGTTTACTCAGAAGTAAGTAACATTAAATTCAATGAGGCTTTCTCCCAGGTAAATAAGTATATGACCGCAGCCTTAATGCTATTAAATAAGCCACATTAAATGTGCCGCAATTATACACGTGCAAGAGCACCAGCCAT
This sequence comes from Podarcis gaigeae, assembly GCF_964106915.1. Taxonomy (NCBI): domain Eukaryota; kingdom Metazoa; phylum Chordata; class Lepidosauria; order Squamata; family Lacertidae; genus Podarcis; species Podarcis gaigeae. Next base: position 80,506,022 of record NC_139679.1, on the reverse strand, counting down.
TTTCCGCCTGACAAACCAAACTTATGCATGCTTTCTTAGAAATACGTCCCACTGTTTTCAGTCAGGACCATTCTCAGGTAAATAACATGCACAGGATCACAACCTTGTAGAAGTGGTATTACTAAGTAGCGAAACTGTGAAAATTTCCCAGCAGAGAGCCTACAGATCTAAGCAAAAAGTGCAATCTATTTGACTTTAAATACTGAAGAATCATGTCTTGCTTTCTTGTAGCACATGTGTGCACCTGTAGGAGAACTGGGGTCCCGTATCTTTTAACTGATATTTTAAAAATGCAAGGTGACACATGGATTACTCTGTGCTTTGTTTTGTTTCCTTCAAGTCAGAAATACAACTATAGATGGGTAAAATTTAGTCAAGGAATCCCTGCAAAGTTCCATCCTGCATGTTTGAATAATGTCCATCATAAACATGAAGATATACTTTAGATGCCAGTGCATCACTTTAAATGAATAAATAAATCTTCGGCGGTCAAACTAATGAGGATGGCAAAGCCAAGCCAATCTTAGCCCTTTCAGCTTCCAAGTCATCCCTTCTCCAAGAATGGAAAGATGAGCTTTAAAATAGTTTCTGGAAGACTGATAAATCACAGCCCGGAATTCATACTAATCTGAAAGTGAACCTGATAAGCACTCTGCCAGTTGGTCAGCCCACATATGCAATTATGAATTCAGCTATCATACTGCAATATAGGAAGAGAAGACAGCTTCCGAAATAAACTGTTGTCAGTCTGACAGTTGTCTGGATGGAGATTCCCCCAGCACCTGAACTCATCCAGTTTTCATTTCTAAACATCACTTGAGATCAGTTAGCCGCATTCTTGGGCAGTGAAGTTGCCAACCTTTTTTATTCAGTCATTTCCCTGCACCTTTGCCTTTACCAACAGACAGTCAAACAGAAATTTAGCATGGGGGCCATTTCCCCATCAGCATATTCCCTTGTTAAGAAAAGACATACAGTGTTATCTCGGGCTAAGAACTTAATTCGTTCTGAAGGTCCGTTCTCAACCTGAAACTGTTCTTAACTTGAGGTACTATTTCTGGGTTAGCGGAGTCTGTAACCTGAAGCATCTGTAACCCAAAGTACCACTGTACTAGGAGAGGCCACAATCCTAACTGCCCAGTCCAGCTAATAACTAGTTCACTCTTTAGTGTTTCTTCATTTCCTTTCATCCTGAGCCACTATATCTGCTGAAACTCTGAAAGTGATACCAGAAGATGGCATTTGGAATTCATGAACACCATAGAGTTCTACAGAGAAACCATCCTATGGCACATGGAACAAGCCCTGATGACAAACTGTATACTATTTATAGAGCCAATTAAGGTAGACCAGGAATGGGGAAACTTTTGTCCTGTTGTTGGACCACAACTTCCATAATCTCTGACCTTTGGTCATGCTGGCAGGGGCTAAGGGGAGTTGGAGTCCTTCAACATTTAGAGAGCCAAAGGTTCCCCAGCTCTGGGATACTTAGGGTTTGTGTTCCTTCAGCTTGGACTAGTCAATAGGGCTATAGAATAAAGCAGAATAATCCTGTCAAACCAAGAAATATTGTGAAGTGCTCAAGAAGATGGGCTTGAATATCAGGGAGGGTTTCCACCTTTTTCTGACAGAGATGTTCTGTGCATATCACTTCTCCCCTCATTCTCCATTGTCATCACATTCCAGGGAAGCACTGGAGCCTAGTGGAAACGCACAGCTGGCTTTTTAATATATGGCTGAACTTTACATGTAAGGCTGAAAAAGGGTTGTGCATATCCCCAACGTGTTATATTACTGTTTATTCTAAAGGTATAGAAGGACTAACAAATTTGACGAGGATCTAGTTTGCCCTGCCAATGGCCTATCTTCTGGTTCTTACTGCAGGGCTGCTATGTACCTTTGCTGCTCGCTTATTCTGGAATATGACTCCATGAAAGTATTCATATTTCACCTTAGCTCAGACTTTGCGGTAAATCTGCTGTAAAACTTTGATTTATTAACTGAAAATTGCAGCCATTTGGATGAACTCTGAGAGTAGGAGGAAAGGCAGGGAGGTTGATTCCCCCTCCCCTTTATTTTGCTGCCCTATATAGTACTAGAGGCATTGAGAATGAGAAGGGAAATGCCTTTAGTTCTGCCCCCTGATACCCTTCTTACCAAGGAAGGCAAGAGGGTAATTCCTGTCACTAGCTCTTGTAGGTTGGGGTGGGGAACAGGACTTGTCTGGTGAGCCAGGTAGTTCTCTTCCTCACCCCTTGCAGGCCAGGTTTGAGAGGTGGGCTGGAGTGCTTACCTGTTGGCGACCTTTTTTCACCTACATTGGTCTTGCAGAGGACTCAGCTAGAGTGCAGAGGCTAGGTCTCCTTCCCCCGTAACACCGTGGCAGGAAGACATACCAGAAGGCAGCACGATGGCATTTGCCAGTTAGACACAACTCTGCCAACGTTTTCTCTTACCTATATTTTTACTCACTACAAATTTCTTGGTGGGGAAGGTCATCACTCAATTTCTAGACAGTAGTAGGCCACAGCTACTGACAAACTTGAACAAAATCGACAGAAAAAGGAAGGAGGATCTGCACACAATAAATGATGGAAGCATCCCAATAATCACACTGTATATTCAAAGCCACAAAACAATATGCACAGAAAATAACAGAAAGAAACATGAACGCCTCACCAATGGCTGTGAATACATGCATACTCTTGAATGGCCAAGTAAATTACACCCTGAAATTGCACTAGCTTCATAATAAACACCACACACAATATTTTATGTTGTTTTTACTTTTTTAAAAATGTATGGCAGTTTTCTGGTTGTGGTGACAGTTGTATACACTACTTATGTTTCTTGCCATAATTTTCTATGTACCTTACATTTTCTAGCAACAATTAATATATACATATTGGAATTCCAGGAGTTCTTTCTTTCTTTCTTTCTTTCTTCCTTCCTTCCTTCCTTCCTTCCTTCCTTCCTTCCTTCCTTCCTTCCTTCCTTCCTTCCTCCTTCCTTCCTTCCTTCCTTCCTTCCTTCCTTCCTTCCTTTCTTCTTCCTTCCTTCCTTCCTTCCTTCCTTCCTTCCTTCCTTCCTTCCTTCCTTCTTCTTCTTTCTTTCTTTCTTTCTTTCTTTCTTTCTTTCTTTCTTTCTTTCTTTCTTTCTTTTATTACCATGCATAGTATTTTAACTGGCAATACAAGCAATCCAAACTATAGATGAAGGAAGTTGCTGTCCTGAAATCCCATGTTCAGAAATGTTCTAGGGCTGTGCAATTTGTGTCTGATCTTCACAGTGCATTCAAAACATAACAGACAGAAAAGTGATATGACTAATACAGTACTACCGGTATCTTCATGTTCTGAGTACTTTTCCTTGGTGAATTGTGAATATGTTTGTGTAGCGGGGGGGATATAGGGGAATGACATGTTTCTTAGTCCATAAGAATTGTTCCAGTAAGGAACATACCATTCTGGGAAATGAAAGCACTTGGTTTGCCAGACGTGTCCGAAAGCCAGAGCTTATTTTAGTTTGAACATAATCTTTTGTCTCAGTGTCAAAATGAAAAGCGAGAGCTAAGAGAGATGCCAGGCCCTCGCTGAAAGAAGTGTTTGTGGAATGCCGTGAAATGACAAGGAAAATACTCTTGCAGCTTATAGGCTGGCACTTCGGCCTGTGGCCGTGTGAGATCCTGTCCTTTTGAACTAGTCGTATCAAGCATAACTTTCCCTGGGAATTGAAGCTCTACAAGCGACTATTGTGATTGGTTTGCTTCTCAAGCCACAAAATCATGCCAAATGTCATTTTGCAGGAAAGGGTGGGGGGAAGGAGAGCAGGAAACATGCACTGATCTGAGTTAAATTTTTGTTCATTTCTCCCTAACCCCAATAGTTTTAAACAACGACAAATTTTGCAATGCCTGAAAGAAGTGACTCTCCAATCCTATTTGCATTTACTCGGTAGTAAATTTAAATAATTTAAAATCCCTGTGTTTTCAGAAGGTTCTCTGCAGACGTACGTAACTCTGAATTCCTGTTCCACTGGCTACACAAAATTAGAGTCAGTCCACCCCAGCCATCATTTCCTGAGGCAGTTTAAAGCAGAGGGCGCCAACATTTCTTGGGAGGGGGGCAGTAGGCACTTTGGAATTTTGAGACAGTCATGACATGGCTGCCATGGGTATGGAATAACAAAAAATGGCAGTGCTTTTTTCACAAAATGTGAGCTCTTTTCTAGAAAAATAGGTGCCAGTACTCACAATGAAGTTGACAATAAGTGCCACACTTTTTAACAATGAAAAAGAGGTGCCAGCACTGTATACCCTTGAGTACCCTCGGGGGGGGGGGGAGCACTTACTATGGAGGTTGGCATAATAAAAATGGTTGCCATGGTGGCACAGCATAGAACAAAATGGCTGCCATATCTAAGAGAACAGAAAAAGAGTCAGGGCCACAAAATTGTACAGGCAACTCCTCCCCACACCCAAGCCTCTTCTTAAATGCAAAAATGCACCTATGTCAGTCATTGTTGATCTTGCTCACAGCGTAAATCTTTGCCCCTCTCCTCTGTTCATAACTGAAGGGTGTGGAGTGTCCTGTTCTGTCATCCAATGAAATGTGGGCATGTTTAAGGGGATGGGTTTAATGCAGAACAGTACAAATCAGTGCAAACCGGATCTGTTTGAGGGGATACTGAGATATTTTGTGAAAGGCATAGGAGGTACCATTGACCACACTGGTGACCCCAAGTTTAAAGCAAAAATGGAGTGTTTCAGGCCCTGGCCATTTTATCTGATCCATGGGAGTCTCCCCGTGTCCTGTTGCATGTCCGTCTTGAGCAATTTTACCTGGCTGAAATGCATCTTTGAAGTGGGATGAGCCTCTTGATTACCTGGATGCAGTGGGCTGGGTGTGTCAAAACCTCTGACTTTGCATGGCTGGATGCAGCCTATTATACAAAGTCGCATCCATTGCTCTGCCCATTTTTGTCTCTGTCCCTACCCACCATTGGTGTGTGATCCACAGAAGATTGCCTATGACAGAATGTATCCCTTGGGTTGAAAAATGTCTAAAGCCATGAACAGTAAATGACTGTGGTTGGGCTTTTTTTTTAAAGGAATGGGGAAATTATCCTTTCTTTTGTCCTCATTACATTTCAAAAAGCTCAGCATTTGTACATTTTTCTTCTGTCTGTGAACCCTGCGGGGCAGTCCTTGTTACACATCAAATGAAAACTTTGGAGACTAATACCTCATTTTAGAACAGTTTCAAGAACCTTTCGGTTCATTTTTCTCTTTCTTGAGAATGACTTAACTGGTCTCATTTCATTTGCCTAGCTTGATTTTTCTGGCGAATTGGTTTGTGATATCAGGCTCTCATAGAAACATAAATCCCCATTTGTATTTCAAAATGTCACCTTTGATTTTGTTCCGCTAAGGCAGATGAGGGTTTTTTCTTGCAAGATAAGAGAGAACTGAGCCTCTGGACTGATCCCACAGAAATAACCTTTATGTTACAATATAATACTGTACTGTTATGGCTTCCTGTAATGATTTTATTTTAGATACACATTGATTTGATCGAAATCTTCACATCTAATCCAATGCATATCTTTTAATGAAGTAATTCTGTGCTGTAATGCTTGGATTAAGAATTTCGGCTACATATTTAACTGATGTCAGGCACCATAGCATCACTGATATCAGACTAGTCATGCCAATTCATGTGTATTTTTAAGGGGTTCTGTTCTGTACTGGGTGCTCCTCCTTCAAAAATGGTTTTTGTACTGCTGCACTATTGACTCCGCACTGTTGTCCTCTGACTCCTCTCAGTCTTTTGTTTCCATTCCTGCCATCCTCTCTTGCCTCCATTTCCCCCTTTTTAACAGCAGGGGTTAGTTGCGCTATGAAGGCATATCATCTTGCATGGTATTTAGACTGTCACATGATGCTATTATCTCCTGGCCTGGTATTCAGCAAGATTCAGCCAGTATTTGTAAATCCTTCAAAAGGGACAGAGAAACAGCCCTCCCCACAAAAGAGGCATTAATTAGAATTGTGAGGTCTTCATACCTTGTCCCAATCCCCCCCCCCCCATCCCTTGCTGAAAGGAATGGTTGGAATCCTGCGTGGCAGTGTTTTCTCTTTCCCACTCTTAGGTCAGCATGCCTGACTGCAACATTCACACAATTACTGCCCACTATCCCCCAGTTTTTAAGCTGCAAGGTAGTTGCACTATCATGACACACCTGAGGCCAGAGAGCAGGGCCCACAAGATGGCTCCCAGAGCTAGCTGAGGAAGGGAGGGAAATATGCAAGACAGACAGGTGGAGAAAGGCAAATACATACTGTTATGTATTGAAATTATCATCCTGGCCACCATGTATATAGTTTTCACTCAGGTCCACGTCAGTTAATTTAGGTGAGAAATCCTGGGTTGTTGTTGTTACAATGTTGACAGCCAGCTGCCTATACAGTGGTACCTCAGGTTAAGTACTTAATTCATTCTGAAGGTTCGTTCTTAACCTGAAACTGTTCCTAACCTGAGGTACCACTTTAGCTAATGGGGCCTCCCGCTGCCGCACAATTTATGTTCTCATCCTGAAGCAAAGTTCTTAACTCGAGGTACTATTTCGGGGTTAGCGAAGTCTGTAACCTGAAGCGTCTGTAACCCGAGGTACCACTGTAAAAGCAGATGGGCTGGGCTGTTTGCTGTTCAGTTCAGTTCCAGCTTACTTACAAAGAACTACTTGGAGAAATCTCTGTGTCGTCTGCTATGTCCACCCACTATTTAATACATACAAATGGACAGGAGGCAAGCAAATGGCGAGCGGGGAGGAATGGGCTAGCTGGCATGGAGCAGACAGGTGGAAAAGCAAGCAGTGGGTAGGGCCAATGGAGTGCCTTGTTGTACGTGTGCCCACATGCCTCCTGCTACCTCTTTTCTGGAGCAATTTTAACTCACCAAATTGCCAGGGCACCCAAGCGCAAACATCTCCCCCTTCTTGGTCCCCCTTCAAGGGTGGTTATTTGTGCTATGACATCATGCCAATGCCATGTCACCACATTACGCTTCTAAGACATTGTAAAGTTTGTGATTGCTGTGCTAGGTTCCACCACCCCAGGAATGCCAGTATCCGGCATCAACAGGAAGTACGTCGCAAAGAAGCAAAGTTAATTTGATGCATTGGCAAGGCATCATGGCAATATGACACAATGAAAACAGATCCAAAAATAAACTCCAAAAACAAAACTAGGAACATTTGTGGTATGAAAGGAACTCAAGTGCCCTGTATGAGATAAAGATAGTGGCACTTGTGAAAGTTGGTGGAGTCACTGTAAATAGCAGTGCATTGTCAAGTGAGGTTGCACATTTTTATGGGCAACTGTCACTGAAATGGCATTGCTCCATAATTTCCCCACAGTTTGTTGTTTACCAGCCAGTAAAATCAATATGCAACCAACTGTGATGCAGCAATGGAAAATTAATGTGGTATTTGATGTTCTCATGCCTCAATTCTACCACAGAGGACTCATCTGTATAAGGATGAATAAATCTGAATGTATGAACAGAAAATGCCATCTTCTTGTGACATTTCCCCATCATTACTTTTATATAAATGTACCTGGAGAAACTAGGAATAACAAACTTGATCATGCATGAAGAAGGCGGTGCTTTGTTAAATAAGTCAGAATCGAAGTAATTGTATTAATGAAATAAATATTCTAAACCTATCCATGGTCTCTAAAGCTGCGGAAGCTTAGTCAGGCTACATAATTCTTTTTAAAATGGTAATTAATAACAGTGCCTTCAGTTCTAACTGTTACTTCCCGTATGTCAATTCAGGTTTGTTTCATTGAGTATACAGTGGTACCTCTGGTTGCGAGCGGGATCCGTTCCGGAGGCCCGTTCGCAACATGAAAAGAACGCAACCCACAGCAGCACATGATGTCATTTTGCGCTTCTGCACATGCATGAGTGGTGAAACCTGGAAGTAACCCTTTCCGGTACTTCCGGGTCACCGCAGGACGTAACCTGAAAGAACGTAACATGAGGTATGACTGTATATACCTATATGTATATGTATATCTATATACAGTGGTTTGGAATAGAGTAGTTGCTTTGGAAGATGGTCATCAGGCATCCGCACAACATGACCAGTCCAACAAAGTTGATGTTGAAGAATCATTACTTCAACACTGGTGATCTTTGCTTCTTCCAGTACACTGGTATTAGTTCGCCTGTCTTCCCAAGTGATGTTTCGGAGACACCGTTGATGGAATCTTTCGAGGAGTTGGAGATGGCATTTATAAGTGGTCCATGTTTCACAAGCATATACTAAGGTTGGTAGTACAATTGCTTTGTAAACAAGCATTTTGGTTGCAGGGAACCAGGCAGAGGACCTTCTTGGTGGTGGTACCCACCCTGTGGAACACCCTCCCATCAGATGTCAAGGAAATAAACAGCTATCTGATTTTTAGAAGACAAGCAGCCCTGTTTAGGGAAGTTTTAATGTTTGATGCTTTATCATGTTTTTAATATTCTGTTGGGAGACACCCAGAGTGGCTGGGGAAACCCAGCCAGAGGTGTGGGGTATTATTATTAATAATAATAATAATAATAATAATAATAATAATAATAATAATAATAATAAATTGTTGTTGTTGCTGCTGCTGTTGTTATTATTGTTATTGTTATTATTATTATTCACCCTTGTATTGGCCAATAGTCCTAGGTCTCCTTTACATTGTTGGTAAGTCTCTTCACTGGCTACTGTAACAGAATCTCCTGCATCTAATTTCATGCCTACTAGATGATTGTGGAATTGTAGGCTCCACTTTCTCTCTCCACCACCTCAGTTGCACATTGTGAACCCTTTGATCTGCTTTCTCTTCCCTTATTTTCTTGCCCATTCCTTGGCCTGACTTGGTTGTCCAACTAAATAGCTCCTCTTGCAATTTCTTGCTAAATGCCCAATTTTTCTGCATTTGGGCACCAAGACATTCTGCTTTTACAGAGGATGAATGCATTCCTCCACAATGACAACGCATCTCCAGATCTCTAGGCTTCTCCTGTGAGCTGTGCGCTTGGATTTATTGACTCATTTTGTCTGTATTTTGTCCTTATTGTTAAGTTCCATATCCTGTAGATTTCTCACTGCTGCTTCCATGGCTGTCACCCCCTTTAAACCTTTATCCCAAGTCAGTCATTGATTTTGAATTTTAATATCACCAACTCCACACTCCATAACATTTACAAAAGAACAGGGTTCAGCAAGCTTTTTGCAACCAGCAGTATACATTCACCTTCCTTCCTCCTCCTAAAATGGTATTTAAAGCATTCCAGTGTTATGCTTGGCCTTGGAATATAGTGGTCAGACAAGATATTGTGCAACTCTGCTAAACTTTTGTCCCCTGGCTTTTGTGGTTGCTAAACTTTTGTCCCCTGGCTTTTGTGGTTGCACTAAAGTTCTAAAAAGGAAGTAAGCTTCACTGCCAGAAACCATCAGCATTGTTGCCTTTTGTTTCTCACCCTCAGTGATTTCATTAGCATGAAAATAGTGGTCCAGTCTTTCCACATATTGCTGCCATTCCGCTGTTTCGGAATCCCTCAATTTTTCTGAATCCCTCGATTTTCCCTTAGGAGAAGAAGAATCTTTACTACGGCCATAAGGTAAGGTAAAAGCACCTACATATGTACATAGAGCATGCTAAACAGGCAATAGGGCAACTGTAGAAGTAGTGGATACACATACTCATTCTCTCAATTACAACAAACCAGTATAAGATAAAAACACATAAAGCACATAAATCATGTGGCACATACCATAGGATAATATGATATTAATTTACTTGCTGCTGCTGTAAAGTTCTTACTTATTTAACATTAAACAAAGTTGCTGCAGAACAACAGGTTGTTTGTTGATGAACAGGCTAACACACAGCTGCATAAGAAATTGAGAGTACGCACAAGAACAAGCTAAAGGGTGGAGACTTAACTCCAGCCCATAACTGAAGAGAATGCTTGACTCTGAAATTACCAATTACTACATAAAGACATGGGTGGTGCTGTGGTCTAAACCACTGAGCCTCTTGGGCTTGCCGACTGAAAGGTCGGCAGTTCGAATCGGGTGAGTTCACAATGGGGTGAGTTCCCTTTCTTCTGTCCCAGCTCCTGCCAACCTAGAAGTTTGAAAGCACGACAGTGCAAGTACATAAATAGGTACCGCTGTGGCAGGAAGCTAAACGATGTTTCCGTGCGCTCTGGCTTCCATCATGGTGTCCCGTTGTGCCAGAAGCAGTTTAGTCATCCTGGCCATATGACCCAGAAAGCTGTCTGTGGACAAATACCAGCTCCCTAGGCCTCAAAACAAGATGAGTGCCATACCCTACAGTCACCTTTAACTGGACTTAACCATCCAGGGGTCCTTTACCTTTACCTTTTACGTACATCAAGAAGCAACAACAAGCAACAAGACTCGAAGCAGCCAAAATAACTCAGATTGCTCAAAAAGCCCAAGGTGAACTATGTGCATAACTGAGACTATTTCCCAGAATCTTTTGCAACAACAAGGGGTCTTGTGATAGATGCTGAGGGCTTACTTGGTAAATATGTCTATGTGGAGAATTTTCTTTTCTGAAGGTAAAAAGTTTGCAAGTTATTCTTCTAATTTATTTGGTGTTGCAGCAATTGTTCTGTATTTAAAACTATGTTAAACTAGGTTAACTAGATTAATTTTAAAAACTAGGTTAAAACTAACATTTTTTTTTACCTTGCTTTTGAACTGTACAGACTCCCAAAGCATCTTAAATGAGATTGATAAAAATGTGAGGAAATGAAACAAAAAGAATTAAAGGAGGGGGGCTGCAGAGGGGGGAGGGAAGCAAACTCAGGCACCCTTTATTCCAGTCACGGGATTTTCATAATAACCAGCTGGGGTGGAAGCAGTTCAGGGGAAAGAGGAGCTACAAGGAGCTGGTGTTTCAGCGGAGTTGGTAGAGTGGGCCTGCTTTCCTTAGCTTCTCTTCTCTCCCTCTGTTGCAATGGCACTAATATAATGCAAATAAAATATCATTTCCTTAGCTTTGAAGCTGCTTTCATCAAAAAGCCAACTGGTACACATAGACAATATGAACCTGAGGTTTACTTTACTTTTGAGACCCATCAGCTACGCTCACCTGGTTTAGCCAGTCAATCAAAGCTGCTTCCAGAATGTGGCTGCTGACACATGCTAACAGCTTCTAGGAGTCACAAGTGAGAGCTGAGTGCAGGGTAGGGACCAAAAGTGAGCAAACTACCCCAGAAAGAGTATGATATGTCCCCCACCAGAGGTACTACCCATCTCCTAACACCTCATACCTCCAGTATGTGGATATTGGAGGTGAGGACAGCTTCTTCAGCATCCTCAGTTTAAGCTCCCTCACATAGTTCTGAGAAGACGGATAGGGAAGTGAGCCTTAAACATTTTCTTAGATTGTCCAAATTTATTAAAAGCTTTCATCATTGATGGAGTGCAACCATTGCCCGTTTATCACTTTGGCAGTAGCTTCCTTCAAAGCAACTTAATCTGAGATTATTTTAAGGTAAAGCTAAAGCCAATTTCAAACTTCCTTAAAGCTTTTGAGTATCTAGCAAGACTAGTGAGTCAAATTCACATTTACACTCTCATGTGGCTCTATGAAAGAGCTTTGAAATTGGCATAAATTACATTATACTGACTTCAAGGATACATCACACACCACAGTCAGAGGAACTGTCTAACTATAAAATGGCTGTCAGCTGCTGATAATCATTCATTCATTCATTCATTCATTCATTCAGTTAATCAATTAAACCCATTTGGTTACAGCATAAAACAAAGGCTCCTAAAGTGAGCAAGATCCTCAGTTTGCAATCCTACATACAGTTTCTTGGATGTCAGACCTATAGAATTTACTTCAGTGTAGACATGTATAGGATTGCATTGTTAAGGTGGCTAGAGTAAAGACGCTTGATCCCTTTGTTAAACCAATGTTGACATTGGAATTTTAGCTGTAAAATAACATTTAAGCCGTAACATTCTGATCTGCCCACTGGGATATCAAGGTTACATTGTAATCTTGGGACTCTCTTCAGCCGACAACAGTAGCCATGTCTACAGAGATTCCTGTTCAATTAGTGGAGAAAATGCACTAGCATTTCAACAAAAGCTAAAATGTTGCTTTCAGTGTTGGGAAAAGGAGAGTGGGTATGCCAAAGAAAGTCTTTGCAGAAGAATCTGTTTGGGACCCCACTCTCACACTGGACTTTATCAATTACCTCTGTTAGAAAATGAAGAGACGTCATTGGAAACTGCCTGCCAGTGACTTAACAAAATGATTGACTGCGGTTGCTTCTAGTCAGCGGAAGGTCTCTACATTACAAATTGCTTGTCCATTATTTCTCTGACAGGACAGACCAGTGGAGCTTGAATGGCATTTATACTCAATCAAATGCTAATGTTGATTGAAAATGCTGGGTTTCATGGTTTCTTGATGTGCCCTGCCGGGGCAAGGACAACTCCACCGCTCCATCATGTGTTTATTGCACAGAGCTTTTAAAAAAGCTTTCAGGTCTCATAACTGCATACTGCCCTGCTCCTCTTCTCTGCAGAAAGATGTGCTTAATTGTACTGCATATGCCTTGGAGATGGGCAGACCATTCCACATTACTTATGGAATTCATGTCATAGTTTGGGACACTTGGCTTTTGGCTTTTAATTTACTGGACTCTGGGACCGTAACTGAATCAAATAGGCTCCCAGTCTGTTCCAATGTGATTCCTCTGCAGTTGAAGCTACAGCCCTACCCTGCCATCTCTGGTGGAATTTGAGAACTTCTCTAGTAAACCTATTTCTACCTGCTCTTTTATTGCTCATTTCTCAAGATGCTCTGCAGTAGAAAATGTGTACTGTAGTTGTTAGGTCTGAGGTTGTTTATACCCAAGACACATTTTCTGTAGTTAATCTGCTTGTATCACATGATCTTCTGCAACTCTGCTATGACATATGAACGTAATCTGTTCCAGAAGACTCTTCGACTTCTGAAACGTTCAAAAACCAAAAACTGAAAGTGGAAGCTTCCATACCATAGGGAAACTTGAAACAGAAGCCATGTGGAATGTCTGGCTTACGAAAGCAATAATTCAGAATAATTCATTCAGAAACCAGAGCAGCTACTTCCGGGTTTTTGGCGTTCGAAAGCCGAAACGTTTGTCAACAGAGACATTTGAAAACCAAGGTTCAGCTGTATATGGATAGCCTTTGAGTGGTATAGTGAGATGCCTTTCTGGGGGAAAGGCTGTAATTCAGTGGTAGAACATCTGTTTTACATGCAGAAGGGTTTCAGGTTCAACTCCTGGCATCTTTCTCCTGTGGTGCAGTGGTTAAGAGCGATAGATTCGTAATCTGGGGAACCGGGTTCACATCTCGGCTCCTCTACATGCAGCTGCTGGGTGACCTTGGGCCAGTCACACTTCTTTGAAGTCTCTCAGCCCCACTCACCTCACAGAGTGTTTGTTGTGGGGGAGGAAGGGAAAGGAAATTGTTAGCCGCTCTGAGACTCCTTTGGGTAGTGATAAAGTGGGAAATCAAATCCAAATTCCTTCTCTAAGTAGGGCTGGGAGACACTCTGCCAGTCAGGGTGGACAGTACTGTACTGAACTAGACGGATCAATGATCTGGCTCAGGATAATGCCAGCTTCCTATGTTCCTATACCCTTCTAAGTAAGGTTTCCTAGTTCCTAGTAATTAGAGTTCCTGGACACTCTCTCCTTCCCCATGTGTCCAGTGATCCCTTTCCTATTGCTCTGTGAAGGAAAAATCTAGTTTCAGGAACCAACAGGTGATTCACTGAGACAGATGGACGAAGAAATGACCAGAAAATTGTGGTGGGAGACATTCCTGCTGCATTTTCTCTTGTTGCCAATAAGCTATTTGGAGTTACATCAAAAGTCTCCAGGTTAGTACCTAGTAATTCCACTTTCAGCTCTAAGAGTCTATTTATTAGAATGGAAGCAAATATGCAGTAAGAGACTAAGAAAAGAGTTTATAGAAGCACAACTATGTATAACATTAGCTAAAACCATACTTATGCTTTACTATGGACTGAAATCTTGACAGAAATAGCAGGGAAGACAACATTCAATGAATCTGACGACAGCACATCTTTCCCCTCTTCCCTCGCTCCCATTAAACATAAAAAGCATTTACATGTTTAATCCACAGTACAAATTAGTATTTTACATTTCATAATACTGCAGCATTTTATAATACTTTTTATACTACTGTATAAAAAGGACCTAAGGCTTGGCTTCTTCCTTGTTTTATATACAAAATAAGATCCACTACAATATAAGGAAAGGATTAAACCATATCACAAAAAAATTATATGTTGCAGTTATGGTTTTGATCAACAACGTTTCATATGTTATTTATGTATAGCTGTGCTAAAAAAATTAAGTAAAAGTTTTGCACTAGACTGTTCTATCTTTTTTTAAAAAACACACCACACTATATTTATTTAAAAATTCTGCTATTCACTTGCAAAAATATTTAAAAACATTATTTTGATTAAACTACTCATCAGTACACATGGCTGCTTGATTTGGGCCTTATCCAGTTTTCTATAAAATAAGAGAACTTGAAAAGAATTTAAACCTTGCATTGTCCTATTAGTATAGTATATGGTTTATTCAAGCTGCCAAATTAACTAGATTCCTACTTCTGCCATGTCATTTAGGCCAGAAAAGCAGAAAATAAATCTGATCTATTTCAAGTTTTATCTTAACATTCTAATTGGATAGCCATGACATTCAATAAGGTGTTAACAACGGTTTTGCATCTTTGGTCTGTCATGCTTTATCTTTGGCATTTCCTTAAAAAATATAATACATCTTGTATGTACCCCAAACAGAATGGGCACCTTCAGTACTGAATTTAAATACAAAACCAGGCAAGTAATGCAAACTGCAATGTCAATTTCAGCAAGAAAGCACAACACAGCCCTCTCTTCCATTGGATCTGAAAATTATTCAGCTTTCTTTAAGTGTAAGCATGGATTAACTGCCACCCAAATTGTGTTCTTTCATTATAAGGGATCTGTGTTTGCAGATAAGTAAACATAAATTATGAGGACAAAAAAGAAAAGACATCTAATAGTAAGTGACTGACAACACTATGCATGTCTAATAAGATGTAAATCCCATTGATTCCAGGCAATTGTGGATATGATGTCAGCCTGAATGTTACCTAATATAGAAGTGTGGAATCCTTGGCTCTCCAGATGATGCTGAACTACAGCTCCCATGATCTCTGGCCACTGACAATGCTTGCTAGGGCTAATGGGAGCTGCAGCCCAGGAACATCTGGGAGGCCAGAGGTTCCCCACTCCTACTCTAGCACCACAGCTTGCACATTTAAAAACTGCCCCACATAGCAAACGTGATTGCTGCATGTCCTCAGACATGTAAACACTTGCTCCAGGTTTCAGCGGGCTTCGATTTCCCACATCCCAGCAATCCTGATGCAGCTAAGATCGCTATCCCCATGCTGTAAATAGCAGTGCAGCAACAGCAATCTTTTCTCCACTGCAGAGAGAAAGAGGATGGGCCTATCTGTATAGGAGGTGGCCAAAGGCTGCTCACCTGTGGATTGAAAGGATGTCTCCCTTGCTGATTTGCTGTGGCTGTATGGCACGCAGGGCCAAGGAGAAGAAAAATTCATACCCAGCCCAATGAAGAGGCAGAGATCAGAAGCAACAGGCCTGCAGCATTTGCCTGTGAGTACAGTGTGCTGGCACTGGCTATATGTATTTCCCATGATGGGTACAGTGGGTGGCATGCCCTCAGCAATTGCAATTCCCATGTAAAGTGTGACAATGATCTGGCACTACTGGTGCAGTACCTCTGATATACCAGAAGGTGTAATTCCATGGCATCATAAAAGAATGCATGTAAGCATTGCCTTGGAGCAATCCCCATTTAATTCAATAGGATTTATTTCTGAGTAGACGTGGTTACAATTTTGCTGGTTGTCACACTCAGCGCACATCCAATGAAATCAATGGACTTAGGGTTAAGTTCATTGATTTCAGTGGGTTATTCTGAGTATGATGAACATTGGATTTGACCCGCTCCCCCCTCCCAAAAAAACAATTGTTCAAGCTTCCTGGACACTGGACAAGACCCAAGTGCCTAAGGAGGCTGGATTTCATCCAACCCTTTGGATTTCCACCTCTTGTCCTCCAAAGCTGAAAATACATGTAACTCTATAAGGAGAGCTTGCTGTGCTGTGCATTAGTTCTCATGTTAACCTTTTGTCTTCCTCCTGCCTAGAGGAAGAGAACAAGGCAGCTAAAGTTACTGAGCAGGCAATTGCATGAGGAGGGGAGAGACTAACATGTCCCCATCTGATTTGCTGGCATGTCAGAACGCAGCATTTTTTTGCAAGGCAGTCCAAGCATAGTGAACTCTCTTTGTATATTACATGTAAATAAGTGTAAATATATTAAAGAGACTTTAAGGACTTCGGGTCTTTTTAAAAGCTGCACTGGAAGAAGCTCAGCAGGTGGAAAGAGATCACTTCCATCCGACATTGCCATGGGCAGGGACTGATGTCCTGCCTGCCAACCAGCCCAATCCAACTGTACTTAAGCACAAAGTCAAACTAATTTCAGTGGCCGCATGATTAATTCTCTGGGAAATCAACAGGACCTTTAAGTGCTTAAGTTTGGATAGATTGTCTCCCCCTGAGCAACTCATACTGAAGTTGTCACAATAGAATATACCAATAGAAGATTTTAGAGCATCATGTAAATACTGTACATATATATTTGCTTTAAACCACAATGCCTTCTTCTGCTCAGTTAAAAATCCAGAGTTAAACGAGAAACGGGTAATTTGTTTTAAGTTAATTTTACAAAAAACAAAGATGTTTTTAGAAAAATAATAAGGGGGGAAATGATTATTATTTTAAAAATCTATAACTGGGCATCATAATAAGCTTTGGTAGAAAACACAAAGGCGATAGCACCAATAAACTCCCATGAGAGTACATATGCCTCAGTAGGCATGAGAAGAGATAAAGATGTAAATTTTAGCCAGGAAGGTCGTGTAGGTTCCTTGACGCCAAAGCTTCATTTCAACATCTAACAAAAAGTCTTTGGGTTCCTTCACTTGCCGCTGAAGGTAGACAATGCCTGTGTAGGAATTAAGCTTCCTGGTGCTGAAGTAGTTCTCTTCATTTCCTTTGTTGATTGTGAGGATTATGTTGTCTCCAGCATAAGCAGGCGAGGGACCAATTCGGAAAATATGCGCGGGGATGACAATGTTAGTTTGGAAGTTAAGCTGATAGTAAGTAATTCGCAAAGGAGTGTTTTGGCAGTCCACATAGTTAAAGCAGTTGATACGCTCACATCTCCTGGGAGAGAGAGGAGAAAAGGGAAATAGTTAGCACTGCAGAAACTGTGATTCGAAAAGATACACATCTGGGCAATTTACAAAGTCCCAGAAAAACCTCTCTCATGTGTTAGGCAGATGCACCACAGAGCTGCAAACTTTGTGCAATTAACAGCTGCTCGCTCTTCTTTTACAACACTCTTTACACTGATGCAATTGTCAGCATAACAGCCAAGTATCAAAAGATCATGAACCCTGAAAGCCCCCTCTGGAAGCACCACAATGAGCACATAGAGGAAAACAGACAAAATCGTACTGTGCTGTTTGCCTGCAAAAGGAATCTGTGAACCATCAAAGTGCAGTGCTCTGATCAGGCTATATACAAAATCCCAGAGAGTCATGCTTACAAAGGCAGCCCAGGAGTGCCTTTTCTGCTTTCATTTAAAGCAGTGCAGATTGAGGATAAAGAGCTGCCTTATGCTAAGTCACCTCAAATGTCCCAGGACCCACAAGCCTGACAGCTCTGCAAATTCTCAAGCAGAACCTCCAGATGACTGTAGTGGATGCACTTCTGCCAGGGAAACACCTTGACATTATGCTGCTGTTATGTCCTGCTTTCAGGCTTCCCATAGGCATTGGGTTAGCCACTGCAAGAACAGTATTCTGGACTAGATCTAACAGGCCTCTTCCTATATAGTTATGACATGGTTTTTCAACTCTGCGCTGTTGTAGAAAATCTAGTGGTGGCAGAGAGGGAGAGAACATGATTGCCCATTCTCCCTTCCCTTGCAGCACCCCCCACTCCAGAGAGATGAGGGACTAGTTCTGCCTTGATTGTCAGAGTTCATAATTTGGGTGTGGCGTATACAATTTACTGTTTTTGGTGATTTTCATTTTTTGTTTTAATAATATTGGTATGTTCTGATGGATGTTTAATGCAATTTATGTTTGTATATTTTAGTGTTGTAAGCCACTTTGATTTTTTTTTGGGGGGGGGGAGAATTCAGGATATACAGGTTTTTTTAAAAAAAGAAACCAAACTACCAGCAAACCACTGAGCTGTTGAAAAAAAATGCAATTAAAAGAAATTGGTCCAGTAAAAACTAATTTTATTATCTTATTATCTGCAGTTAATGGTGATTTTCCTTTTGAAAGGAGGCCCTGGAATCCCCTTTTTTAAAAGTCATTATTTTCTTCTGTTTCCATTCTTGTGTCAACTAGTGCCAATTACCACACTTCTGCACGCTGTAAAAGTAATTAAAATTAAATTAGGTCATGATGAAATGTTTGTAGGCAAACATTTTGGTGTGAGAGCTTTCAAGAGGAGAGGTCCAAAGTATACCCCAAACTCGCTCATTCATATCTTTTTGCATCTGTTTTATGCTTTTGGCCAGGGACAGTAGGGGTTCAACAAACACTCTAAGATATAGCTACTGAGGAGAACTTTATAAATATCATCTGATTTAGTGGCTTTCTGATTGGACTTACATTTCAGACACTTTTCTGTAGTTCGCTGGGCACTCAAACAAAAGACACCGGAAGCTGCCCTGAACATTGTAGCAAGATTCGGTTGAGGAACAATTGTGGGTTCCCATTGCACATTCATCAATATCTGGGAATGAAGCACATAAGAAAGATCACGTACCATATTCACAAAACAGTGAAGTTGCAGCCTTATTCCAAATCACAAGATTCAGCTTTATTCCAAAACTATGCAAGAAATATCACTCACATGAGCAGAGTAGGTATGGGAACTATTGCTGTGCTACTTTATACTAAGAGCAGCAGAGAGTGCATTAAATTTGCTTTGATGTAACCATTTTTAAGGTTCAAGTACATCTGCTTCTTGGGAAAATACTAACCGCCAGTAGGGAAACCTGTCATGCTTACAGAGAAGTCTAAGTGATCTAAACAGGCTTGATCCCAAGTAATTGAGCACACAACTGCAGCTTTAGAGTGCTGACTCAGGCATCTGAATGCTGTGCATGTTTATGGTGGTAAGACCTCCTGAGATCAGTAAGGCTTAAGACCAAGTGAGCATGCACAGGACCTCAGCCTTAGACTCAAAGCTTTGCTTCTTCCACACAACAGTACAACAGTTATGGACAGTACAACAGTTATGTGGTGGGGAATCGATGCCAACCTCACCACTTCTGCACACAAACAGCCTCCAGGGTGACACTCTGGGTGCTACACTTTTGGATGTTTTGCAATAGGAATATGAGAAAAGCCCAGTTGGATCACACAAGCTTGGGTTCATCTAAAGTCTAGCAACCTGATTCCAGCAGTGGCCAGTTGGAAGACCCCAGGGAGCTCACAAGCACAGCAGGAAGCCAATAGCCCTCTCTCATTGGTTGGCCCTTAGCTAGGCTATGCAAATGGTGTGTGACAGTATTTGTATATCACTCAGTAGGCATCTGCTGGGATACTTATATTTAAGTTGATATTTGGCCTGTACACCTGTGTACTCTGTGTACTTTGCAATAACAATTATTGGGAGAACCAATTATCAGTATTTTTTTCATACAAGTAGGAAGATAAAAGATTAAATTAACAGATGCAGATTTGGACTTGATTATCATCTTATTAGGACACGTTACTAAAAAAACAAAACCAGCAACAGAACCTTCTTCTGCACTTATAGTTGCATTAAGCTTAAAAAAAAATTGCAGACTGCCTGTATTTCCCCTGCATTCAGAGAAGTTTATTTCCACAAAATGTGCTTAAGATCAGAATGAAAGACTCCTTTTGTTACTGAGCACAATAACGGTTTTTTGAACAATCAAATGACAAAATGTTCAATTGCGGTTCCGAAGATATGGGATACCAGATGCGATGGATCCAGTTCAAGGAGGGAGGGGGAAAACTGGCTGAGGACTGTGTGTAGCCACACAGAAAACTCTCAGATGTCTAGACAGCATTCAGAGGTTTGCAAATAAAATAAATGTTAACAGACAAACCATGTGGCAAAATCCTGTGGTGAAATTTGCCCGTTGTCATGCAGGAGGCAGGCTCTTAAAGAAATACCATAGCCTTCCCGGAGGGTCAAAAATTGCTCTTGCGTGGAGCGTGGCTTGGTTTAAAAGCCCAAAGGGCAAAAGATTTAATAGGAAGTCAAAGAAAATTAAAGTAAATTAAGCCCCCTCCTCACTGTTTCTTAAAACTAGGTGAAAAGGTTAAATTGTTTCCATATGGAACCCGATGTTGCAAAAAGATTTACTTCTCCATCTTGGCTGTCTGAAGCTTTACCACATAGCTTTAAAAACAATGATCCATAACATAAAACTCCAGCATGCCAGTTCAAACAGATCAGCTTGAATTCACTGAACTATAAAAAGGCCATGAATGAAATGGAAGGAAGGGGGGTGGAATGACTCATAGGCGAATATGTCCCCGATACAAAAATATTTTTTTCCCTACATTCTCCCCATGGTGTGGAAGTGAGCTCACCCATCTCATGTCTAAGATCTTTGGAGCTTATTGTTTAAATAGGCTTCCTGTGCTGAAAATCCAACATTGATAAATCATGTAGCCAGTATCTCCCCAAAATCTGGGAAGCAGCTACGTGACTCAGGTTCATGACCATCGGGTGTCCTGCTGGGTTTTTATGCCCATGCATGGGCTTCAAAAGGCAGAATGATGGAATGATGATGATCTTACTCTGCCTTCAAAAGTAGGATAATTTGGGGTTAAGATATCATCCAGGTGACTGGGCCAGTAATCCAGCCAAGGATCCTCAGCTAGGCTGCTTTTGACTTGTACCAGTTTTGATGCTGTAATCTCAGAAGCACTGATATGCTACCACTGTTATCAAATTGTATTAGGAAAATCAAACAAAAATGCTGGTGTTTTGTTTCAGAGACAGCAGCGTATTATTTACATGCCTATGATATCACTCCTGGGACATGAGAATAATACCAGTGGTATGTGTCTATGCAACCATTAGGACTTGGTTACCACTGCTATTTTCTTATTACCTGCATAAATTCCTGTAATTCAAGATTACTGTGAAACAAAAAATAAACTAGCTGCTCATTCTATTCATTTATAAATACGAGCACTATAGATCTACTAAGTCTATAGATTTCATAGTTCTAGAGGCTGGGGCACTGCAGTTTGGATAATTAAACATGGTCGGCAGTCATCGTGGGTGGAAGCCAAGCTTGGCTCACATTCGAAAGGGACACCAACTCGGAAATGGCTCTGGGAGCTTGGTGAGGAGGGTGGCGTGGTGGCCCAGGAGGAGTGGGAATGGTGCTGGGCATGGCAACGAACAGGGCAGCTATCCTATCCCACTATGAAGGTGTCCAAAATTATCTCTCCCCCTGCCAAACTCTCTCCACCTGGTGGAGTATTGTGATGAGAGCCCTGCTTGCACTTGAAAAACAAGCAAAAGAGCCTTCTGTATTTTTGCCCCAAACCAACCACATAAGAGAAATAGAGCTTGCCCTTCAAATGCTATCTTCCCTTCCAAGCAACCTCAATAATAACTGGACTAACTGATTTTTATTAAAATCGTAATAAGAGCAAACAGTGCGATAAGAATGTTTGACCTGATGGCTGAGCAGGTAGAATCTGAAGCCCTTCCATCTCCTTCTTACCTCGACAAGTCCTTCCATTTGTTGCCATAGTATATCCTTGATCGGGACAAGCACACTGATAGCTTCCAGGCACATTCATGCAGCGGAAAGTGCACAGAATACCTGCACTTTGTGCACATTCATCAATATCTGAGGAAAAAGAAGAATTTATAGACATGTGAGGACAACAAAGTTGCTGTCCAGTAGGAACGTGCAATAGTAATCCCAATGGAAAGTTCAAAACATACCTTTGCAAGAATGGCCGTCTTCTGCTAATTGATAGCCTTGCCTGCAGTAACACTGATAGGAACCATATATATTAGCACATTCTTGACTGCATGGATTGTTGTCACATTCATTGATATCTGTATAAGAAGTATAGAAATAACATTTAATCAGTCCAGCCACTGCCATGTCAGTCATTGTCTGTTATCAAATGAAAAACAGAAAGGTTAAAGAAAAGCCCCATTTTTGACAGTCATTGAATATGTATTGACTGTTGCAGAAATGTCTTGTGTCTTGAAGCATGATGATATATTTGATTCATCAGCTAAATTTTTTCTTGATTGAGCTGGTTGGATTCTCTTTTTTTTACATATTTCATTCACAATGACACGTAACAATGACCACATGGAAATGCTTGATGAAGAAAAGTTTAATAATTAACAAAACAAGGAAAAGTGAAGTCATATTGAGCTGACTGTGTCTAAAACAGTAGAAGTAATTCTTATAACAGTCGTTTCATTATGTATCTAGCATACATAATGCAACAAAATCACTTGCTTGATCAGCAGCACAAATAAAACCCAGATTTGGTTGCATTTCTGAATGTACATCCAAGGGAGGATATAGAGTATTGCTTTGAATGGGATGCACTTTCAGATATACATTTACATTGCCTTCATAGGTTTTTACACAACCAACTTCCTAACCGCCCCATTCAATATCAAGTTTGGTGTCATCAGTATTTGTTCATGCAACCATCTGCTCACCAACACAGATAAAAATAATTTATTAATCGCAGTCAAGCACATGTGAATCTGTGGATTTTTTGTGGCCTCGGGACATACAAAACCTAGACATGTTTAGATTTAGATGTTTAGCCAAATACCCCTGTGAATCCTCACCTTATCATATATCAGGTATCCATGCCACCCATATCGGTTATTGTGGCCCTCTAGATCTAACACATCTGTGTTGGTTAGTGTTAGGGGTTTTCTAAATCATATAATTAGAAAGTTATTATAGAAGATCTGGGCTAAATTTAAGGGAATTTTAGAGTCAAACATAGCCATGTGGACCTCACCCACAGAAGCCTTGGCTGTTAAAAAAAAAGAAAATGGAAGGTGAATGGGCCACATTTAGAATATTACTAGAGGAAAACCAAGACAAGACAACTCTGAAAAAATATGAGGAAATTAAAAAATATATGACAAGCTGGCTCCAATATTTTCAGATAAATCAAAGACTAAATTTGGATAGGAAAGAAGGTACAGTGGTACCTCGGGTTAGATACGCTTCAGGTTACAGACTCCGCTAACCCAGAAATAGTACCTCGGGTTAAGACCTTTGCTTCAGCATGAGAACAGAAATTGTGCTCCAGCGGCGCAGCAGCAGCAGCAGGCCCCATTAGCTAAAGTGGTGCTTCAGGTTAAGAATAGTTTCGGGTTAAGAATGGACCTCAGGAACGAATTAAGTACTTAACCAGAGGCACCACTGTATTGCTAAAGAAACATCTATATTTGAAAGAGATCTAATTAAAAATAAATGAAAATATGTCTCACAAATATATAATCTCCTATTGGAATGGGAAGTGAAAGAAGAGCAAGTTAAATCAGTAATGGTGAGATGGGCGCAAGATCTTGGGTATAATGTTTATATGGAACAATGGGAGAGACAATGGAGGGAGGACATCAAGTTCACGGCGTGCTATAATTTCAGGGAAAATATTATGAAGATGATATATAGATGGCACCTTACTCTAGCAAGATTGGCAAAAATGTACAAAAATAGATCGCCTATCTGCTGGAGATGTAAAAAAGAGATAGGGTCTTATTTGCATATGTGGTGGAACTGCATAGTTATCTGAGACTTCTGGAACAATATTTATGATGAATTAAAAAAAGATATTTAAACTTAATTTTTTAAAAAAGAAACACTCCTTCTAGGCATCTTGCCAATAGAAATAGGAAAAAAATATAAAAACATGGTTCATGTATGCAACGACGGCAACCAGAATATTAGTGGCAAGAAATTGGAAAAATAAAGCAATACCTACAATAGAGAGCCCTAATGATAGAATATCTACAGCTAGCAAAGATGACAGGGAGAGTAAGAGATCAATCGAAACAGAATGTATATAAAGAATGGAGAATATTTAAAGAACATCTAAAAAATTATGGTAAGAATAAGTATCTCCTGGCAGAACTAGAGTGATTCTTGTAAATAAAAGGTAGAAATGATATTATGTTTGGAAGTACGAAAATAATTAAGTTAATTCGAGACTGTACATTATAAAGGAAAGAATAGATATAGTAAATAAAAATATTTGGAAGCCATTTTTAGCTAATTCATAGTAATGTTTTTGTTCTTTTTTTGAGTTTGTAAATATAATATGGCATTTACATATATGAAATTTATAGTATTATTTTTTCCCTCTTTTTATTTTCTTTCTTCATTTTCTCGCTTTGTGTCTGTATTAAATGTCATTACATTTTGATATTTTAAAATTCAAATTAATAAAGATTTAACAAATAGATGTTTAGCCCAATACCTTCACAATGCTTCCCATCATATGCCAAGCGAAAGCCAGTAGAACAGGAACAATGATAGGATCCAGGAGTATTTTCACATGAGTGTTGACAGAGTCGGCCAGGATAATTCCAGCATTCATTTATGTCTGTCACAAATGCACAGTAAACAAAAATATATATATAGAGAGAGAGAGAACAGGAAAAATGTTGAGGACTGCATTGATGAATTGATTTGATCTCATTTTTTATTTCCCTAACTTTGTATGCTACTTTGTATTAACATATGATGTAACAGAGGCTCAATCGGCATTATACATTTAAAGCAGTGTTATGTCACTTTAAACAATCATGACTTCCCTCAGAGAATCTTCATAACAGTAGCTTGTTATGAGTGCTGGGAATTATGAGGAGACTCCCCTATTCGCACCACAGAGCTACAGTTCTTGAAATTTCTTGGGATTGATGGTTAGGAACTCTTGCAATATCAGAAGATATTGCACATTTGCACTTTCAGAATACTGTGCACAGGCTTTAGAGTATCCACTGTCCCCCTGACTAGCATGCATACATTTTCATACCCAGCTGCCAAACATTTTCCTCCCAATGAAAATTAAATTGGATAGAATTTGACATGAGGAGGGTCCAGAATATATACATGTATTGTATTTTTGTATGCTATTTATGTGCACACTTAACCCCAGTATATTCATTTCTGTACTTCTCACTTGGCTGGAGAACTGTATTGCAAAATTTAGAGAAGTTCCAGTTTCAAAGGATGGCTGTATTTCAGTTCCTATGCTGTTCAGAAAGTGTGACTTGAGTAGATTTCCCTTTAAATGGGAATTAAATAGAATTTCTCCTCCAACCATACTTGTGTCAGAAAGCGAACTACTCTCTGGTCCACAATTTGTGATATATTTACAGCAGAAGGGTTTATCACCTATGGAATCCTCCTGATTCAGTTCTTAACCAATCAATTGCTTATACTTGAAATAAAATTAGAACATATTCTCACTAGTGCTTCTGATTAAGAGACAAGCGGTTCACTACGAGTGAAGGTGGTTTCAGAAGCAATTCTATTATCTTGTTTGAGTTCTAGTGCTATGGAATTAATAATTATGCTGGAAACGGCAGCACTGCACACTGGCCTGAGGTCCATGTTTCATCAATCAGCAATATCATCTCCTCCTGTGCCACACATACCAATGCAGGTCCTGCTGAATGAATCATACTGATATCCCGTCTTGCAATCACAGCGGTAAGCTCCAGGTAGATTGTGACAAATCTGTCCCTCGCCACAGCGGTGTACGCCGGTTTGACATTCATCAACATCTACAGAAGCAAAAGGTAGCAATTACTCTCACCACAGAGGGCCAAGCTGATGGTCATTCTCCAAATATCACAGTTTGCAGGCAGCTGTACTGAATGAAGAGGCTTGCATCATGAGAGTCAACCTGGAGCAGAAGCACGGTTAACTTTTTCCTGACACTGCAGGAAAAGTGATTAGCGATCAGCAATCCCCGTCTCCCAAAGCTGGTTTCATGCAGGTCTATGCTTCCAGAGGCCAGTGTTTCAAAATGAAAATGAAGATGCAGCTGGCAAGGTCTTAGAATGCACTCTGTGGTTGGTTCCAAACAAAAAGATTAACAAAATAAAAAGAGATGTGCCCGTGACATTGTAATAATATCTACATTTATCTGACATTCTCCTGTCTGGTTTGCGATGCTTTGATTCATTAAAACAGGATTTTCTGAGAATGGACGAGTTAGGCAAACAATAATAGTTTGACTTAATCACAGTAGATATCTGTTTTCTCCCCTTAATCTCACTTCTCACCTATTAAAAAAACAACACACAATCGCACAGAGGGTTGTAGCCTTTTGATACAATCCACCGTAAATTTCCTATACTCACACATTTCCCATGATGTAAGGAATCTACAAAGTGCTGGAGTCCCAGCCAGCTACCAAATCTGTAACATGAGGGAGTGATGGCGGAATGACACATGCATAGCTTTCCTATAAAATGGACTAAGGGATTTACCTGCAAACAAATATAGTTGGGTACAGTGGTACCTCGTTTTGAGTCCGCCCCGTTTAGGGTCCATTTCGTCCAACGTCCACGGCAAACCCAGAAGTACCAGAATGGGTTACTTCCAGGTTTGCTGCTCTCACACACACAGAAGTGTTAAATCGCGCTTTGCGCTTTGTCGAGCGTCCCATTCGTCAAGTGTCCGGGTCTCCGGATTGGATCCCGGATGCAAAAGGAGGTACGACTGTATATGGAAATCATAACCAGAGCATCAAATAACAACCCTCAGTGATAGACATCAGTCATGTACTTAACACTCAGAATTAAGAAGCAACCAAGACCATCACATCTTAGTTGGAATCTCTGGTGAATGATATTTGTATATTAATGTTGACTGTGAGGCCTTCTGTACCCAGAGGTCTGCTAGACTGCTTTCCTTCTTTAAGATTGTTTTCTGGTTTCCACACCCCCTTAACTTGGATGCTACACAGACATTTTTTTGGACCATTTATGCAGTGATAACTAATATCTCATGCTTCTGGACAACTTAACCATCTTTCCGCTTTCCTTTTTCCTCAGCTAAAATAGGTCCTTGTCCAAACACTGTTGTGCTAGGCATAAGTTTAGGCTTAGCCTCCCAGGCTGCATGGAACTTCCTGATCTGAAAAAGCCCCACCTCATGATGTCTTTCCCTGGGTTTAAATTGAAGTGCAGAAAGCCAGGGTAGCAGGTTCAAAACACATGAGATAGATGCAGACACCAGAGGAGGTTTTGAGGGCCCCCCCCCCCCATTGTTAAGACTGAATACAGGCCCTGCAATGTACTTTGGGAGATGGCGCCTCTGCTGTTAGGCACACAATAGGAACTACCTAAGATGTCATCATGGAGTTTTCAGGAGGTGTTGCATCCAGAAAGGCTGGACATCACAGACCGTTGAAGAGATTATTTGGAGAATGAATGAAAGGATGCTCAGAAACACCACTTGGCAGCACAAAGTACAACAAGAACCAGCAGGCCAGCCAAAAAAAATTCTGATGTAGAATGGTTTTTAAAAATCCAGGACAAATTTTAGGCACAATAGCCACAATACTTATATGTCTATTGTGCAAAATTCATTAAAAGGCTTCATCTAATTTTGCATGGAAGCATGACTAGAAACTGTTCCAAATAATAAATGATATAAATAAAATATCTCTAGTGTAGAAATCCATAGGGAAACTTGGGTACAGTTAGAAATATTTCCTGTTTTATCCATTATCTAATCAGTCGTGTTTTAAATAAATATATGAATCAATATTGGAAAGGAGGAATATTTTTCATTAAAGCACTGTCCCTTTGGTTCTGTCTTTGTATCGCAGCAAGCATGAAAAGTTAATTTTAATATAGATTTAAATCTGCAAATTAGCAACTTTAGTTGCCATTAATTCATTGGTCCAGCCCTTTGATTAGCTTCTGTGAAATTGTGTGTTCCAGTGCATTCAGCTTTAATTATGTCCAGAACATTATTCAGTCAGAAGTGCTCCATATTTCACGATAGCTACAGTATTTTTCAATTAAATATAGGATAAAGGTGCTGCTAACCAATCTACTGAATTAGAGAGAACGAACATCACTGAGAAGATGAATTTTCTAAACAAAAGAAAGCGACCACACAGACTCAGTTTTGCTGCGGAGGCTTGTCCAGATGATCTATTTATATTACCATATGTTAATCCAATCTGAAAGCTAATTATCCAGAAAGATGCCTCTCATGAAAAAAGGAGAGAAAAGTCGAACCACAAAATCTCCTGGTTCTGTTGTTTATGCTCCTCCCTTTTAAAAAAAGAACACACAGTAGAACATTCAGACTCTAAGCAGAGGTGCATCACTTACCTGTCTCTGGAGAGAGGCGCAGTGCTTTCACTGAGTGTGCCACAAGGCTGAGCTCTGTACTTGCCAAATTTCTAAAAGAATTGCAGTTGGGCAGAGGCAGGAAAGAGCAGACAACACTGAGCAATGGTCTGGATTGACAGGATTGAGTGGCGTGCTTGGCAGTGGTGGTGGGAATGTCTCCAAGACCAATGTGCAGGGATGGCTTGCACATGAGGCAGAATGAGACAACCGCTGCAGGCAGTGAGCACAGCAAACTGACACCCCCAAGGGCCTTTGCTTCATTATTGTTCAGACCTCTTGCTGCTGCTGCACCAACAACCACCACCCAGCATGGCTACAGTCTCCACTGCTACTTCCACTTGCCTTGTTCTGAGGAAAGTCGAAGGAGGTTCTTCCTCAGAACAAGACCTCATGGGGAAAGTAGCCAGGAGGGGGCCTGCACCATCTCCGCGGTTTGGAGGGGGGGGGGGATGGTTTAAGCTTTAAAAATGTTTAAATAAGTCATCACCAGCTCTAAACATGGTTTGCAACAAATGCTTCTATGTGTTATGGGAATCTGGGATGTGCATATGTATAGAAAACTGTCAAAAAACAAATAAACCCCTATTTGAATGTAATTATTGGCATTTAAGGATGGGGGATATCCAGCAAAATTAGCCAGGTTACTTAGTCTGTCTTACCGACACATCTGGCTCCATCTTCACTCGAATGATACCCTCTGCTACATATTAAGAGGTTCCTCTGACAAGTATAAGACCCAACAGTATTGATGCAGTTGAAACCAGCCTTACATGGCTCCGTAAGTGATGTACATTCATTAATATCTGTGGACAAGAATATACATTAAGCTTTCAGCTAGTAAATTAATCAGGGAGCCATCTTCCAGCTGTCATTTCTTTCCTATTCATTTGGTTTTGATTTATTATTCAAGAAATTCTAGGTTGCTGGAACTCTATAAAGCCAACGTTTATATATTTAATGCTATGTAAATCTAATCCTTTTTTAATAAAAAAAAATTAAAAAAATAGTGAGATAGGTTTTAGTGGGAGAACAGTAAAATTTGAAAGACCATTAAACTTGTACAATTATGGGTAATATAACAGTATATGGAGCTCATTCATCTACAACTATATTGTTCGAGTTGAACTCACCAACACAATTACCCTCTGGATCTTGTAAAAATCCATCCATGCACCGCTGCTTTGATTCACAATAGAACGATCCTTTTGTATTTTGACATACAAAGTTTATCTTGCAGCTGTGAGTTCCTCGTTCACATTCATCAATGTCTTAAAGGAAATTAAAAAGTAAAAGTGGATTAATCTAGTGATAGCTTTCCTAATTTTGTTGTCTTGGCTTCTCTGATGTCTTCCATTTGTTCGTTAATGTAGATTAGCTCAAAAGAAGTTTTTAGAGGGTGACTCTACAATGCGAAGCTGCAATAATGTACAGCATCACAATTTAATCTAAGATCATTTATGGCATTCCTTTATTAACTAATCCAACTTAACCGGAGAATGTATTACTCTGTGTATTACAGATGTGTAACGGCAGAGCAAAATTCACACAGCCTATATGGTGGCTAACCTTTTCTTATTAAATATTCTAAAACACAACATGCATCTTCATTTCATGTCAGATAAGCCATCTGAAGAATATTTACGGAAAGAAAACCAACTCGGGCTGCCAACAATTCCAATCTGTAGCAAAATTCATGGATGAAGAAATCCAAAGACAGATGTCTCCTGCTGTTAAATATCAGACTCATATGTTACACTCTTTCAAATGTTGCCCACATTGCCTAGTCATTCTGCCAAGAAAACAGGATGAAGCATCTTAAAAATAATAAAGATGCATCTACATCACATGCAAATACATGGAAATGACAGCAAGTAATCAGGCATTACTTATTATAGGGGCACTTGAATTATAGGCCTAGAGGCCGGTCATCCATCTGAGGGCCACTTAGGCACCTGCTTTGTAATTTTTTTATACATTAGTTTTCAAATGAACTAGCATATTAAATTTGGCATAAGATGCTACATAGACTATGTGTGGAGAGATGTTCCTCAGCAGGTCACACTGCAAGACATTTCCCATCATGCAGCAGGTCCAGCCGCCTACCAAATAAAAGAAAATTTCACAGCTAAGTTCGTAATTAAAATTAATTTATTCATCACATCAATTTCCTGCTCAAGGTAGCATGTATAGGGGGTAGTCTTCCATGCTAGTCCTACTCAGAATAGATCCATTGAAGTTAATGGACATGATTAACTTAAAGGTAAAGGGACCCCTGACCATTAGGTCCAGTCATGGTCGACTCTGGGGTTGCGGCGCTCATCTTGCTTTATTGGCCGAGGGAGCCGGATCTGTGGCCAGCATGACCAAGCTGCTTCTGGCAAACCAGAGATGTGTACAGAAATGCCATTTACCTTCTCGCTGGAAGGTATCTACTTGCACTTTGATGTGCTTTCGAACTGCTAGGTTGGCAGGAGCAGGGACCGAGCAACGGGAGCTCACCCCGTCACGGGGCTTTGAACCACAACCTTCTGATCGGGAAGTCCTAGGCTTTGTGGTTTAACCCACAGCGCCACCCTAAGATTCATTAATTTCAATGGGTCTACTCTGAATAGGGCTTAGTTGAATGCAACTCAGTGTTCCTAGATCGTCTCCCATTCAATTTTATGGCAACAATTTTATGTATCAGTTTGCTAAAATCAGGGGCTTCACCCCACCCCTAACACTGTTAAATTCATAAGCATCTGTAAATGGTAATGATGACAAATATTTGAAACCAGCTAACATAAACTGGAGTGTCTGTAAGCAATTCAAAGTTAAAGAGTTTCCTTGACAATTGTTATCACGCTCCCCTTCATGTATCCAATAAACACGTGGAGAGAAGAGAGATAGTAGCTGCTGGACCCACAGTGAACCCGTGTTCAACTGATGGTCCTGCTCCAGCCCTGAGCAGAATGTAAGTAAATCAGGGAAGTAAATTACTACCTGGTGAGTGGATTTCTTCCATATGAACACCTTTTCTAGGCATTGGCAGGGCAATCAGAGTTGGTGCAGCAAGCGGGACAGGATTAGACCCAATAACACTAAGTGACAGCAATGAGCCTAATGTGGTATTAACACAGGCAACTGGAAAACACTGGCCTGCAAGCGCTCCAAATGGAGAAGAGCCTTTACCAAAGGTGTCATGGGTTTTGAAGATGCCCAAACTCAGGATGAAAGGGTGAAATGCGCTAAGAGGAAGGCACACTTGGCAAACCATTACCACAATCAACTCCTGCCCAGAAACCTATGTCTCCACTGTGGAAGGACATGTGGATCCAGAATTGGCCTCCACAGTCACATTTAACAGACTCACTGTTAAAACCGTGTTTACGGAAGACAATCTTACTTGGCTATGAGTGATCACCAAAGCAGTAGCAGTGGATCCCATGCTAGCTCAGTCCATCCCTGCCCATAGAACACCTTGCACTTTCAGCAGGTAGAAAAGACCTTGTAACCTGATGGAATGGTGCTAGCACTACTTTATAGGCATCTGTTCTGGGCTGGGTGACAGGAGATCTCCGCCACATCCAATCCTTCCCCAGTGTAGCGTATTTAAGATTTGAGTAGCACTCTGATTCATGTACTAGGTACATCTGCTTCTACTAGTACGCTCTCTCATTTTCTAAAGTATTAACTGCAACCCAAGATTCTTTTGGAAGACCCATCTCATTGCATTTAGGTTGTTGTTATAGTGTGTTGTGCTTATATTTATTTTGAAAATTAAAAATATACTACCCCCAGCACACAAATCACCACTCATACTAAAATAAGTAAACTCACCAACACATTCACCATCCTTCAGCTCATAACCTGATTCACAGTTGAGTTGCTGAAGACATGTAAAGGATCCAATTGTGTTAACACAGTGCTCCCCTCTCTTGCAGGTATGAGCGTCTGTTATACATTCATTAATATCTATGAGAGGAAACAGATGTCAGTATAGCACACACCAAAGAACTTACCTCTTTTAAGTGCACTACAGGAAACCAAACATCTTAAAAGATTTAGTAGAAGTTATTTTGTCCAAAAGGAAAGGTTTACATGGTGCTATTTCCAGAGTTTTCTGCCAAGGTAGAGGAGCTTAAAACACTTTCATTTTATAGGTAGAGTTATGAGACATATTCCTTCTTTTGATTTTGCACTGAATGATGCATTCATCAAGGTCACAGTGGAAAGAATTGATTAGACACAGAAGTTAGGAAAGCTTTGATGGAAGGCTTTACATTTCATGCGCAGGATGACCCCAGTTAAGACAGCACATATAATTTAGATTTCATGTTCATTAAAACATTTTCAGAGAGATTAAACCACTTAGGTGCAACAGGGCACAAAGGACAAACATGAGTAGAACAGCAATGCAACCAGGAGTAAGAACCACAAAGATGGACAGGTATCTTTGCCAGCACTTAAGTAAGACTAGTTCATGCTACACAATAGGAGTTTGCTCTAGGGCTGTAAAGAGGACCTATGGTTAACAGTTGGGCTGTGGAGGTCCTTGGATTTAAGCCAGAAGCTGATTCTTGCCATTTCCAATCCAACTGTGACAGTAATACAGATATAGTCTGTAACAGATGTTGTGGTGGAGCTGTGTTCATCTGACCTCCCTCTGGCTGAGTTACTACTGCAAACTAGGACAGAGAGGGGGAGGAGTGAGGAAGCAGCAAGGCTGGGGTACAGCAGATGTTCTGGCAAGAGCACTAGATTGGTTCCACTGGTGCATTTGCACCATGCTGACCACACTACTAGTTCATTTCTTCTTTTCTCCATCCTGGTATGCAGCAGCATCTCAGCCAGAGGGAAGGCACTGTATGCTACTGGGTATAGTAATGGTGACAGGGACATACATAGCAAGAGGCTGTAGCAGAGTGAAATCCCTTCACTTGTTTTGTGAGAAGGTCCAGGGATTCCTAATATAGCCATATTCTCAATCAGTTCCATGTCCTCAATCAGTTGTATATCAACTTATTCACCAGATCTTATGGAAGGCAGTGTTCGCTAGGAGTGTTCACAGGTCCCAAGATTTCCTGTGTGGGTGTGGGTGTCCATGCTGTCTCTATTTTGATCTGTGATTCAGCTTCTGAGCTGAATTAAAATGAAGTTCTGTGTCCCCCCATTTGCTATAATAGAGAATCTTAAAAATATGCGTAGCTTTCTCCCTTTTTGGCCAAAGTGGATGAAATTTACAGGTACATGAGCCTCCCTCCTCCACAAATGAATTACTGGTAAGTCTGCCCACTGCAGGCTGAGTATATCTGGAGATTTTCATGCAGGACACGTTTTTAAAAAAATCTTTACATAAAGAAAATTATGTAACATTTTTATTTTCTATCCAAATTGGTGCAGTTTGCAGGCATGGCCATCCCTTCTGAGGCTGTCAAATTCAGAATGATAGTTGCAGTGGTTCTCCCAGCAGCGAAGATCATTTTGGTGTGGTTACAACAGAATTTGGGACAGGTGGGGTAATATTGGTGGTGGGGAAAAAACATGGAAAGACTGGGATGGGGGAAATGTCACCACCCAGCAGGGACCCTGTTACTCCAAGGTTTGGTGGTGGTGGGTGATCTTCTGCCTCTCATGGATTTTGGGAAATACAGCATCTTTTCCCTGGAAGAAATATAATTCCATATTTATTTCCACAGGAGAAGTGAAAAAAATATTCCTGAATGTCTGGGGTGGGGAAATGTAACTCTAGCAGCATGCACCATTTCCCCAGCTTGGTTTTGGTTTTTCTCAGAAACAATATGGCCATGCATTCTTCAGACAGCTGAAGCCACAGATCCACCCAAAAGTTTAGGTAGTCCCTGATTTACCTTGAAATGTCTTGAAATGTCTGGCAACCCAGCCAGATTGGTGGGGTATAAATAATAAAATTGATGTTGTTGTTGTTGTTAATGGCACAATCCAACTCAGAAATGTGAGACCTTTCCCTGAATCACCCCAATTCACTTCATCGTTTGAGGTACACCCCACTAGAATCCAGTCCTCTTGGGAAAAGAGCAACTACGCTAGCAATGTGTTCAGATAAAATAAATCCTGAAATAAATAAATCCTCAGCCAGACAGTCCATCCGTAATATACAGGCTTGATGTGATAGAAATACAACCAACAAGCCACTTATGCCTCATAAGCAAGAATGGTGCATCTCAAAAATAAATCAAGGGATTATTTTTTTAAAAAAATGTCAAAGGCAGAAAGGGTGTAGAAATCCTACTGGGAAGCACAGAATAAGCCAGGCTGACAGCCTTTATAAAAGCAGACAAATACTGAGTCAGACCAATGGCCCATCTAGATTAGAATTGCCTTCACTGACTGGCAGTGGCTCTCTATGACATCAGGCAGGAGTCTCTTCTAGCCCTACCTGGAGATGCCAGGGATTGAACCCGGGGCCTTCTGCATACAAGACAGATGTTCTACAGTACATTGTATTACAGTAAAGTAATATAATGGAAGAATACCTGACTCGGCAGTACTGCATGTGAAAATGATCTGAGGATTGCAGTTAATCACTAGCTGAGGGATGAATCAACAGTGTGATGATGATAATGACCTGAACTAGAGGTTCTCAGACCCCCCTGAGACAATTTGGGGAAGGGCAAGGTGTGGGAGGAGGCGGTGAAAGTACCGTTGAACTAACAGAAGACCTTGCATGGGCTTCTGCTAGCAGGACTACGTTAGCTGAATCCTGTCCAATGAAGTTGGTTGGTGGTATGGGAAATAAGTCATATGAAGAAGTCTGAAGGTTCTGGGTATGTTTAGCCTGGTGAAGAGAAGGCTGAGGGAGAATACCTGAAGGGCCTTCATATAGAAGAGGACAAAGACTCCAGACACTGTTCCAGCACTTTCACAACGTCTGCTGATGAAGATGGAAAGGAGAGATCAAACGAAGTGTTGTCTGCACAGAGGTGACACCACACTCCAACTCTCCAGGTGACTCCTCAAGGAATAGGAGGGTGGATTTATGAATAGGAGGGTGGATCTACACCACCCGTGAGGCAGGGTTCGGGTGGTCAGAGATGGGAGAAGAGGAGGCAGGAGAAGAAGTACTGGAATGCATAGAGATGGAAGACATAGCCTCAAAGAGAACTGGGCTGTTAGAATTTCCTCTGTCCTCTACTCTGCTGTCTCCAAAGATGAGGAGGGTTTAAAGCGAGAGGAGCAGCTGGTGTTGCTGCACAGGAGAAGCCACCAGTTGCTTGCACACACTACATCAGAAGGTGGGGTTTAAATGTGCTGATGGAGGCATGATGCACATTTGCTCCAGGTCTGAATGAGATGCCTATTTAACAGGAGCTGTGCATGTGATTCTTGCACCTTAGGAGCTGCTGTAATAGAGCGCTGTGCTTATAAAGAACTAAATTTCCAATCCAATGTCCTCATTGGGGCAAGGTGCTAGGGACACTCACTAAAGTTTCCAAGGTGAGGTTGGGAAGTCATCTGTTGGGAGAGGAGCAGGGTTTGCTCGTGCTCTCTCCATTTCCTGTATCAAGCAAAGGGGCTGAGAGATGGTGTACAAGGCCTCTTCCAACTCTTGATGGTTCTCAAGAAGCTGTCAGAGATTAAAGATGGAAGGAAACAGAATGTAATTGGAATCCCTAAGCAACCTTGAACATTTAATTAAAACTAGAATGATATGGAAACATGAAAACAGAGAAGACTCCAATTATTTTCACCATCTCCAAGATGTATAAATAGCTCCCTCCCTGGAATTTATACCAGTGAAATAAATTTCACAGGTTTGACTTGCATGCTGATTGATTTCAGTTGAATGTGAAGACTTAGCTGAGAGAAGAAAATGCAATCTATATTCTTTGGGAAATACTGACCTGTCTGGAAACAAACTGAATCACACTGCAAAACAAATATTTTCAACATTGTCTTATTTGTAATGTGAAATCATGAAATTTGATGAATGCCAACAAAAAATAAATAACTCACTGAGTCTAAGGAAACATTCACAGAAAAGTTTACTTGTGGCCCAAATCTATTAATGTTTACTCAATGAGACTTACTTCCAAGTTAGCATATCTCAGAATACAAAGGCTGTAATCCTCAAGATACTTACTTGGGAGTGAGCCCAAAGAAACTCAATGGGGAGTGCTGCTGAATATATCTTCTGCATAGCATATCTTCAACATTCCTAAAATATGTGGCCTAAAAATCTCCTTGAAGTATCCTCCCAGTTATCACAGAAATGTTCAGCTGATCCTGCCTTTTGTTTGTTTTTTTACAACAAGCAACAACGTTAACAAGTCCTCTCATGTTCAGTTCAGAGTCAGCTTTCCAAATATGTACAGCATATGGTTGCATTAATATACTGAAATCTGAATGGGGATTTTATTGGAATCTTTCATGCTTTTTAGATGAATTACTTTTCTAATATCTGCTACATTTCATTATTGCCTTCCGTGAATATTTGGGTAGCTTTGGAAAAAGTTGCTGCAATGATGTGTCAAAGACTTTCTGAGAGCTTGCAAGACTCCCACTGTAAACTGCTTGCCTTTACTCCAATGGCCATCCTTCAAGGGTGGACTCCTAGCCAGTCTATTTATCACAAAACGACTGTCTGCAGTCATTTCTTGGCAAGTATCCATGTATGCAAACTTGCAGAAGCGGCTTGGCAGATGGAGGTGGAGCCACTATGCTAGTTTCCTGGCAGGCAGGCCACTGCTGCTTACCCAGAGAGAAAGGGAAAGGAGTGAGAGCACAGGAAGGTCAGTGCTGTGCAAACTCGTAAGCAGGAGCAATGGAATGACAACACTAGCACCATGCCAACCTCCCTACCACCTTGCCTGTCTCCCTCCCAGCAAGTAATAGCAACCCACCTGCCAGGAAGCTAGCACGGTCGCTCTGCCCCACCCAATGAGTCACTTCTGCACACTTGTGATGCGATGCATCAGCCTCTGCTGTTCCTGCTATCTTCTCAGTCATTTGAGGCTCTGCAGAGCACAGAGCTGACTACCACCAGTAAACAAAGGGTAGTTTTGGGAGGGCCTGATATTCCTCAGGTGTTCCTGACTGCGCTCAGCATTCCCATCCAGGAACACAGGGAATCTGCCATCCCACACAAAAACACCCATAACACTAAAACTCAAGGTTGGCTAATTAGCGGTTAAGGAGCATAAAAGGGATGTGTAGACCTGTATAGAAAAACAGACTCAGTCACAACTAAGTCTGTAAGTTGAAACATTGCTGAGTTGAATGCTAAACACAGAGGTTTCCTAACCTTTGCAGTAAAGATCTAAAGTGGCAGAGACCAAAAGGATCTACAGCAGCCTTTTTGCTGCCACCTGTTGGTTAAAAGAATTTGTAAGAACATAAACTGGTGGACAGTTTATGTTGCAACCTATTACATTTTTGCATCTTGATGTAGCACAAAAGGAACACCACCTTACCGACTGCATCTTCAAATTAACCATAAGTACAGCCAAATGATTTTCATTAACACATCTAGACCTTGGGAGGAATTTGGGTTTTGTTTGCTGCCAGTCTCTTGTTGCTGTTGCTCTTTAGCTTAAATAGATGCTGTTGTTTGGCCATATCCGAGGGTCGGGGGAGTGTTTGAAGGGTGCTACCTAAAGATTTCTGCCTAGACATCCAAACTGGGTCACCTGCTTTTCCTTGGGATAAACATGCAGAGCTAAAGTTCCCAATGTTTGTAGAAGAACTGACTATTAAACCACTCTGAGAATTGTTGCTCTGTTAGGGAAATAAAGGTAAAGGTAAAGGTACCCCTGCCCGTACGGGCCAGTCTTGACAGACTCTGGGGTTGTGCGCCCATCTCACTTAAGAGGCCAGGGGCCAGCGCTGTCCGGAGACACTTCCGGGTCACGTGGCCAGCGTGACAAAGCTGCATCTGGCGAGCCAGAGCCGCACACGGAAACGCCGTTTACCTTCCCGCTGGTAAGCGGTCCCTATTTATCTACTTGCATCCGGAGGTGCTTTCGAACTGCTAGGTTGGCAGGTGCTGGGACCGAGCAGCGGGAGCACACCCCGCCGCAGGGATTCGAACCGCTGACCTTTCGATCGGCAAGTCCTAGGCGCTGAGGCTTTAACCCACAGCGCCACCTGCGTCCCCAGTTAGGGAAATAGGGGTCTCCTAACAACTCTCAAATCAAACGCATCCATTCTTAAGGAAATTAGCCCTGAGTGCTCACTGGAAGGACAGATCCTGAAGCTGAGGCTCCAATACTTTGGCCACCTCATGAGAAGAGAAGACTCCCTGGAAAAGAACCTGATGTTGGGAAAGATGGAGGGCACAAGGAGAAGGGGACGACAGAGGACAAGATGGTTGGACAGTGTTCTCGAAGCTACAAACATGAGTCTGACCAAACTGCGGGAGGCAGTGGAAAACAGGAGTGCCTGGCGTGCTCTGGTCCATGGGGTCATGAAGAGTCGGACATGACTAAATGACTAAACAACAACAACTCTCAGCAGCTTTAACAAACTACAGTTTCCAGGATGCTTTGGGTAAAGCCCAGAACGGCTTAAAGTGGTCTTCTACTATCGTATATGTATAGTGCAGCTGGGATGTATGGCTTTCTAGGATTGTGCAAATGTGCAGGACCTCAGAGGCAGGCTCACAGCTGCTTTGCTCTTCCCATCCTCTATATTCCAACTGCACAGTGAGCTAAAACAAAGTTTGGCTTAGTGTGTTGTCCAAACTTACGTTCGCTCCTCACCACAAGTTGCGACCAAGGAGTGGGAATAAAAAATGCTGGATAGGAGCTTACTGTGTTGTGTGAACTAGGGCAGTGAATCCTTTTTTTGTGGTAAACATGAAACTTTTAGGAGAGAAAAAAATGCAGTTCTTATTCATGGAACAACACAGAAGAGGTGTCTCTATGCTGCATTAATAGACAGTGACTTTTACAGCATGTCTGACTATCAGGAATTCTGGAAACCCACTTAGGAATGCAGCTGGAATTTCAATCTTTCATTATTTAACTACAGGAAATTCAAGAGACAATATTCTTCTTAAGTGATCCATTTTGGAACCAGAGAAGATGGCTCCCTTACTGGTAAGTTTACACATACTGATGTTATTAATTTGCAGGCATTAAGTTCAAAATCGTTTACATTTCCCCCCCAAAATAGTTCAAGACAGAGCACGAAAGCAGTTGAGCTGGCCAAGGATTCTTTATGGTTCTTTCGAGGGACAGCAACTCAATAAATTAGAAACCATCATATATCTGTGGTTTTCCCTGCCTCCTTAAAAAGTCAAGAAAATGTTAATAATGGCAAATGAGTACTCCATGTACCACACGTACAGCAAAGTCAAATGCAAAGACAGGAAACACATGAATATGGAATATGTGTCAGAAACAACATTTATCTAGAACCATTTGTGCTGCAGGATAGCTCAGACAAAACTTAACTAGGAGAGGCATGTCTCGTTGTGAAAGAACAAGCCACCTTTTGGTATGTGTTAAAATTGTATGCATTACATCTCACACTAATAAGGAATATTGGCATCAGTTACAACCAGTGCTATTTTTCTATATAAAAAAGAGGTGCCAGAACTCACCATGAATGCCTATTATAATGGTATTATAATGGTAATGACACCCACCTTAGAGGTGTCGGAACTGAGTTCCGGTGAGTTCTGGCTGGAAAAAAGCTCTGGTTTCAACTGTGTTCAAATGTAGGCTTGGAGTGGAACCAGCTGAGGGTAACAGGGAATTTTCAGGATGCTATCAAAGTGGCATAAAGGACAGCAACACAGCCCAGTTTGGTAAATCCTTCCACTGGCTCACTGGCTCACTGGCCCACCATGGACCATGCAGCTCCATGGCTTCCTATTAGGGATGGGTAAAATATAACCATTTCAGTTCCTCCCAGTTCCTTCTTCTCTCCCCACAGTCCTTCCTGGTTGCACTGTCTTTCACTGTGGTCATGAGACAAATACATGAAGCTGATATAACAAGACAAAAGCCACAGATGTTATGAAGGTAGGTGATTGAAATGGTTGCCTCTCCTCTACCAGAATGGAGCCATCACAGCTATGGATGTTTTTGCTTGGGCAAAAGCCACGCAACAGAAAATGGACAATGTTAAACACAATCCAGATAACAGGGCATGCCTTTTCATGGACTTAAATACAGAGAGGGAAGGGGGGATTATAGCACCCAAGATATGAAGCTGAGCACATTGCGTAGCATGAAGAATTATGGTGCCACCTATCATATCCTCTTACCAACACATTTTCTATGCATGTTGAGTACAAAGCCCTCTGCACAGATAACACTGTGGTTGACACAGTAGAATGATCCCCATGTGTTCACACATAATTGTCTTCTGGAGCAACTGTGAATACCTGTAAGGCACTCATCCAGGTCTTTATCAACACATTGCAGTCAAAAGGGAGGGGGGAAACAAAATTGTATTAGAATTACTCCGGGGAGGAAATAACATTTGTTCCACACTGAAACTATCTAATTAACAATGTGCCTGAGTTATGGTGCTATAATTTCCTTGTGCTAAATTTTCAAGTCGTTGAACTCGTTCAAGAATTGAAGGTCTCTGGATCTTCAGCTGGGCCCTTTTGCGCTGTTGACTTCAATCTCTATGGATTGCTTCTGCAAACTTCTCCTTCAGCTTCCTTGGATTTAGTGGTGCTTTCTCTTACTTCTTACATGCCAAAGAGGCAGAAGGTGAAACACTGAAGTCATCAGGGTGAGGAAGGTCCTTCCCAACAGAAACATATTTGCTTCTGCTATTAGTTCTAGCAGACTAGTCACACAATACACATGTGAGGTCACTTTGCACAATACTATCTTTGACATATTGAACTGAATGGCAGAGTCATTGCCCAAGAGTAGCACATATGACAGTTTTTAAGTGACTTTCATTGGCCCTCAGCCAGAGTGGTTTCCTACTCAGTTTGCTGTGAGAAACAGAACGTTTTCTCCATACTATCAAATCGCTCGCTCTCTTTTAGTTTGCGGTGGCATGAAGGAAATGCCCCAATTCCTGTGGTATGCTCTTGCTTAAGCAAGTCCTTCTTGCATAAAAGAAGCAACCACAGGAGGCTTTCAATGCAGTTTTCACACTGTGGGTCATACACCAGCACTTAGGACATGGGCAAAAAATGAGAGCTTTGGTCTGATCATGAGGAAGGCAATGAAAGAGGTGTTTGACTCTTAATTGGCACTTAAATTAATTAATTTTCCACCCAGCAATATGTATCTCTAAGACAGAAAATTAACTTAGGTGCATGGCAACATCAGTGGGAGTGCGGGCTTCATAGGGCACTGAAAGTAATGAATGGTAGTTTTATACATCAGATTTTAAAGCAGGGCTGCAAAGCCTGTGGCCTCACAGCCACATATGGGGTTCACCCTAATTTCATAGAGGGGAGAAAAGGTGAGGAAAAGATGGCACAGAAAGAGAAAACTGGGGAGGGGGGAATACACACCCACATACACGTTGTACTAATGTTTGGCCTTCAGCCCAGTCATGAGAAGCGTCAGCCCTGTTGACACGTGGAAACCCCACAAGGGAATGTGACCCTAGACACATTCTCCCTGTTTTTGAGACAGCAAGTGCTGTTCAAGATCATCCACAACCCTCCACCCAACAGCTATTTAGCATGATGTATAAAACAGGCCATCCATGTTTGCGACTTGCCTCCAACAACATCAATGAACTGAGCAACTGGACTGCCCAACACCTCTTGTGTCATGGCCTGCACCAGTTAGCTAATGTTCTCATGAAGCACTCTTGCAAACAAGCTGCTAGGAAGCTTCCCTGATACATTTCCATGTATGAAATGGAGTAAATAGAATTTCAGCATTCACGTACCTTCACACGAAACCCCATCTGACATCAGAGCATATCCAGGTGAGCAAGAGCACACAACTGCCCCTTCCAAAGTATTGCATATGTGCTTGCAGGGACCATTATCTAGGAAACACAGTGTTTGAAAAATGCATGAAATTCCTGTGCAAAGCAAAATTCCTTCCAAGTCCCAAGAATTCCTTCCTCTAATTATAACCCCTGTCATTGCACCAGGATGTAAAATGTAGAAACAAACAATCTATTCTCGTAACCTTAATCACTATGTACAAGCCTTCTTTTATAGGCAAACACACCTGTGTCATTCATTCTCATCTGTGCATTTGAAATTACCATGTACAGCTGTGTTGCCTCAACAGCCCTAAATAGATAGCATGAAATAACCTTGAA
Source organism: Podarcis gaigeae (assembly GCF_964106915.1). Taxonomy (NCBI): domain Eukaryota; kingdom Metazoa; phylum Chordata; class Lepidosauria; order Squamata; family Lacertidae; genus Podarcis; species Podarcis gaigeae. The sequence goes on along the minus strand of NC_139679.1, from coordinate 80,463,137 downwards.
TTCAGAAGCTAACCTCGAATTACCTCAGCACGTTACCTTCTGAGATTCTGTCCGTCTCTCACTCTCTTCAGGCTAATACTGGAGGCAAGCAATGTGTGGACGTGTGTTGAAATCAAAACAGCCGAAGAAGCTTTTGAATGTATTGCAGACTTGTAAAAACCATCTCATGTCTCCACCTTGCCTATTTAGACATACCTTTACACTTCTCTTCCTCTTCGTTGATGGTTGCGGGCTGGATATTCAGGGCTTCTGGAGCAATAGTGGCTTTGTCCTGTAAGGCAGTATTTGGTCCATCTTCTTCAAAATCTATACATTTATATGATACAAAAATGGAGGAAATCAACTTTAATTTGCTTCATATATCTCAGTAGCCACAGGGACATGAACAGTAACTAAACTATTATTTGTGGCTTCTAAGGAAACACAGAATGCTTCCAGACAGAGAGCTGATATAATAAACGGATTGTTTAGGTCCAATTTCACTTTGTTTGGTATGTAAAGTCCCACACACTCCTGCTGTTTCAGTAATCATATTCACAGTTGTTCCATTGCTTGCAATCCACACCAGTGGGTGAAGCTTCAGCCATTCCTCACCTGCTTATTGAAAATTGGCTAAAGGCAACTACAGTCGTATTTGAGAAGGGAGGGATAAACAATTCTTTGTAAGGATACAAAGATAAAATGTAAGGATACACTTGTGACCGTGTAATGATATTTTGAAGATATTTGTCATTATGGATGCTGACAAATTTGTTTTCTGATCATTCGAGGGGGAGCACTGGAAAGTCCCATTGAGTTATTTGGAGTTATCCAGGAAGTGTTTAAACCTCTTCCATTTACAACTGTGTTAATCAAGGTTCTTAACTTTGGGTGGATGCTACCCATGTTTTAGCATCTTAAAAGTGTATTTTTCTTCTATTTGAAAGCATACATATATATTAGACACAGATGAATATGAATGGCTAGTCATCACTAAGAGAAGGAAGTACAGTGTAAGTCCACAAGAAGAAGAAGAGTTTGGATTTGATATCCCGCCTTTCACTCCCCTTCAGGAGTCTCAAAGCGGCTAACATTCTCCTTTCCCTTCCTCCCCCACAACAAACACTCTGTGAGGTGAGTGGGGCTGAGAGACTTCAGAGAAGTGTGACTGGCCCAAGGTCACCCAGCAGCTGCATGTGGAGGAGTGGAGACTCGAACCCGGTTCCCCAGATTACAAGACTACCGCTCTTAACCACTACACCACACTGGCTCTCAGAATAACACAAGAATAACTGATATGATTTTGTATAAATCAAGTTGTCCTATTTGATATTTAAAGGGCAGCTTACAAGTATGAAAACTGTATTTGATACATTGGATCTCTTGCTGCAATTTAGTTTTGTTTGCAAAACAGTAAGAACAGCATCTGCTTAAAAGATAACAAGAGGTGGTTGTGGGGCAGGGGTTGGATGAGTTTCATATTTTGATTTAGTTACTTCTATTTGACATAGAAATGTAAACTGTTTCACTTTAAGTGTGTGTCTGGCTTCATACAGAATACAACTCTGCTCCCTGCTATAGATTTAAAGCTGTGACTTACTTCCATCCATGGATATGATCTATATGTCTGATTGTGAAAATGTGGGGCTGTCGTTACTATAAGAGGATTTTCAATCAAGTTTGCCAAGTAGTTAAGAAGTCCCAAAGCTCTAGCGAGGATGAAGCACAATGAAAAGGCAGGATAACATGACTCAGTTCTAGCCAAAGAGAATGCCCACATCCCACAAGGAGGGAGAGAGGTTCATATAGTCATGGTTTCCTAATTAGGACTGTCTATACAAATTAAACAAATTGAAAGTTAATTGTACATCTCTGCCCAACCCCATTCTTATTTTTGGTGATGGGTAAGGAAATTACACACCGCAAACATTTGAATGAAAAAATTGTTTCCCAACAGTGGACAGAGTAAGCACAAAAATCCGAACCACCATGCTGCAACACGTGTTTTTTATGAATGCAGCATCACTGCTGGAGGGACTGCACCTAAATCCTGCTGGTTATCCTCCTGAAAAGCTAATGAAACATTAATTTTTTCTAAGAAAAATCACGTCTTTTTGGTAGTGATTCTGTTGGAGTTTTCCAAAGGGAAAATAAGAAAGAGAAAGGGAGGGTGGAGAGGAAAACATAAGGGTTTTTTGGCAGGAAGAAAATAAATGACTGGAATAACTTTTGAAAAAGAAAATGTAAGGCTGGAAGCCGTACAAGTGAAAAGATTTTTGAATCAACCTGAGTTGTAATCAAGAACTGTTGTGGCACCAAGTATTCTGGAACCCTGGATGAGGAAATCTTATTGGCCTCCCATTCCTGCAGAAGCCCCTGGAGTTATGCTTGCCGAGGAATTTAATCCTCTGGAGCACCTCCATGCATACTACTGCAGGTAAACAAGCCACCACCATTGCCAAATTCACACCCCCAATGAAGAAGCCTCTGATAAGGCCAAATATACCTCCAACGCATATTGGATGTCTCATGAGACCTTAGTCATTTGCCAACGATCCCTCCTCTCGAGTGATTCTCATGTGCCACCATACCCAGGGAAACCATACTCTCTTCAGCCAGCCCAAGAGCTGTTTGCTGTGCTGGATGAGCACCTTTTCTGTTGGGGTTGGAAGACACTGGATGTGCAGGGCATCCCCACACACCTTTCATGTGATGACCGGCACATGTGAAAGAGCCATCACATATCGCCTGCACACATAAAGGCTTCATAGTACCTCCCACACAAGACTCTTCAATGGACACATTTCATACATTTCCACCTGCCTTACCCCACCCCCTGGCCCTGGGACTCCTCATAAGGAAGCTGTGCCTGGAGGAAGAACTGTGAGGGGAGAGACTTCATCAGGCAAGGCTTTCTTCCACCTGCCTTGCTCCAGCCTCTAGTCTCTGCTTCTCAATTTCTATTGTATTATTTTATGTACTGTGGCTAGCCGTTGTTTTATTGATTATAGTTTAGAAATTATTTATCGTAACTGTTAAGGGTGAATTTCTGTTTCATATGCTGATATTATTATTTTATACTATTCTAATGATTGTTGAATGTTACTTTTTTGATGTACGTTGCTTATTTTAAATCTATGTTTTATTATCACATTTTTGTATTGCATTAGATTGTTATAAGATGTACATTTTTTGTTTCTTCAGCTTGCAAACCACCTTGAGTATTGAAAGATAGATAGACGGTATATAAATTAAAAATGATGACGTTGTTGATGATGATGATGATGCATATGTACATGTGTGCTGGCAAATTAAAAGGTAAAGGTAAAGGACCCCTGGCAGTTAAATCCAGTTGCAGACAACTCTGGGGTTGTGGCACTCATCTCACTTTACAGGCCGAGGGAGCCAGTGTTTGTCCGCAGACAGATTTTCCGAGTCATGTGGCCAGCATGACTAAGCCGCTTCTGGCGCAATGGAACATCGAAACCAGAGCAGCACACGGAAACACCGTTTACCTTCCTGCTGGAGTGGTACCTATTTATCTACTTGCACTTTTTTGGCGTGCTTTCGAACTGCTAGTTTGGCAGGAGCTGGGACCGAGCAACAGGTATCACCCCATCATTGGGATTCAAGCCGCCGACCTTCTGACCGGCAAGCCCAAAAGGCTCAGTGGTTTAGACCACAGCACCACCCACATCCCAGCTGGCAAATTATGAGAGCTAAATATGAGAGCAAACCTATTGTAGTCAAACCCAATACACATTTTCCCAGTGTTTCTTCTTCTCACCTGGATTGCAGCTGAGTCCATCATCCTGCAGAGTAAATCTTGGGAAACATGAGCACTTGTAGGATCCCACTGTGTTGATGCAAAGGTGTTGGCAGAGTTCTCCAGGATAGGCAAGACACTCGTCCAGGTCATCTCCAGGTAAACTGTTTGACAATTCAGCTTCATTACTGATCGACAAGGCTTCATGGTGATCCTCAAACTCTGAAACTGTCAACATGCCCAAGCCATTAGTAAGGAAAAGGGGAAATGCATGTTCTTTATATGCAGATTACATGACTTTGAGCACTGCTATATATTAGTGAAAAACCCATCAGTCTGACAGGCTGTAACTGGGTGAGCAAGAATAGCTTTACTCCCATAGCTTGACTTGTCTCTGAATGACGGTGGTAGCAGTAATTCAACTGACAGGTAGACTTTGGGGGATGCATACCTCTTCGCCAGGGTTCCTTTCACTAAGTGCCATGGTGGCAGAAAGGGGAGAATTTCTCCTGACAAGAGCCCTGTAGACACATCATAATAGGCTTCCTATGCTTTGATCACACAGAGCCTTCTAGTTAGCCCTGCAGATGTCAGGGAATGGTCTGAAGACAAGGACTGGGGAATGCATTCTATGGCAGAACAGCTTCTTTCAGATGGAGAGCTGGAGGGGGAAGAGTCGCCCCCTCCTTGTTGACAGCATGTTCAGAAGCAGAGAGAGAGAGAGAGAGAGAGAGAGAGAGAGAGAGAGAGAGAGAGAGAGAAGGTGAAGTGCTTAGGGAGGAGTTACCCAGTTTTGAGATAATGACAAGAGAACCAGAAGGGAGGGGGCAGCTAGTTGAGAAGCTGCTTGAGAGTGTGGGGGACCTCCCCTCACCACAGACTCAGAGGTCCAAACGTACCAGAGGGAGGAAGGAACTTCCCACTGGTGCCCAATATGCTGTCAGAAGGAAGGTTTAGAGTAGCCAACTGCCCTCCTTGCAGAGAGCTGTGTACTTGTGCTTGCAACATGATGCTGTAATAAAAAGCCTATAAATCTATCAACTACTCATTAATTATCTCCCTTACTGAAGGGAGGGGAGGACTCTCCACACCTGACAGTAGAGGACAGAAGGGTGCAGGCCTCTGGGAAGCCATATTTAAATGTGTAACACTGCAGAAAAGTGCAAAGAGATGGAACGACACTAAGAAGAGTGGGGTATGGATGGAAATATAATTAATACCTTTCCTGAGCTTCAGAGATTTTGTGAAGGCACAGTACCATCTTCAAGATGACAAGAGCGTACAGAAGCAGCAGATGGTGGCTTACAAATGCTGAAGAAGGACATGTGCCCTGAACGAGGCAAATCCAGAGGATTTCCCTCATTCACAGTGCATGCATGCAAAGTCCACAGAATGAAGATGAGGAACATATTAAAACCCAGGAGAGGGGATCTGTTTTTAATGGTGAACATCTTGTTTCAAGTTCTATCTAGAGCCTTGCCTCTGGGCAAGCTCTAAGCATACATCCACATTAGCATATTGGACAACTGGGCCCTCCTCCGCTCTGCTCTCCCTACCACGAGGAGGAGGGGAGGAGGCTGGGCAGAGAGGAAGCCTAAAGGTTAAATGCAATTGATCACAAACCTGGGAGGAGGGAGAGCTCGGAGAGAGGGAGAATTGAACTTTAAAATGGCCATTGATTAAAAGGAATTGCTTTAGTTCTTAGTGCACAGCTCATTTGGTCAGCAAATGTGGAGGGCAAACAGAGGAAATAAAGGAAAACCTATTTGCCGGAGGTCATGCAGAATAGGCAGTGGCGGATGTAAACTTCAGTTGTCTAGAGACAGATTCCGTTGTACTGTGCCATTTATCAAGAAATGGACTTTATAATGCATAACAGATGATGATGCAAAATGCAACCATTTCCAGAGGGTTAGCCATGTTGGTCTCTTGCAGCAAAAACAACAAAGAACCTTGTCGCACCTTAAAAACTAACCAATCAATTTTGGCATGAGCTTGGATGAAATGCGGTCCCCTTCGTCTGATGCCTGTGATTAACATATGTTTATTCCACAGAGATCGTCAGCTTCTAGTACTACCAATAGCATTGGGGAAGGAGGGGGAGAGGGGGTGCTTTTTCCTTATGCTTTTGTATTGTTAGTGACTATGATCTAAGAGAATAATCCTGGAGCATGATGGATGTAGCCAGAGCTGATTAAATTCTGACCTGGTTCTTTGACCATTAAATAGGAAACACCAAGTGAAAACGGATGACCAAAAAAGAATCACGATCATTCTACTGGTGTCCAAAAGTCATTCTTTTAGATTCATGACTAAAGTTTATATATCTATATCTATACAGTGCTTTTTTATGGGGGGATGCAGGGGTATGCATGCCCCTAAACATTTTGTGAATCTTCTCCTGAAGTGCACAGCATCTGATCTCATTGTTCCTCTCCCCCTCTTCTTTGTTTAAATTTAGATTAGTTCCCCAGGCAGGGAATTGCCTTTCTTGCGTCATTCAGGGGAAGTGCCATGTTCCTTTACACACAAGAAATAAAACAACAACAGAGCTGGACTCACACTTGCCATTCTATAAATCAGTGGTTTCTCTGGACCACACTTTCAGAATAAAAAATTACTTGCACACACTATATATTTTTATGGATAAGAAATACATTGGAAAACACTCCTAGCAGTGATTGATTGATTGATTCATAACATAGAACACAACTACTTCATAATATGATCATGGGACACCCAGAAAGTATAAAACAATGCAGCTGCACAGGAGCATGAACCATTCCCAAAATGTTGGGGGTCCTTTAATCTGCCTACAACACTTGCCGTCCTCTCCTGCCGCAGCCTTTGAGAACTACTGCTATAAATGGAAGGGCTCCTTTCATTCATGGAAGTGAGCTGGATCCAGCAGAAGTTCCTGCTCCACAAACTGGATGTTCTCATAGGTGGAACTTGCCAACTTTGCTTCTTTCCTAAAACCCCCAGCAACGCCTCCCTTGCTATTCCTGATGGCCCTTCAATTCCTGGAGAAGGCTTTCAGGGACAGGGGGTTAAGGAGGAGGAGGGATTGGAGAAAACTGCATCCCCGCTTCCACCAGTAGGAGCATCCATTTCATGGAGTGCCACTGCACACAACTGAGGAGCCAAGCTATAATCTTCAACTTTACACTCCAATCCAAACCTCCCCAATGCTGGCTAAACTGGCCTCCCATCAGCCGTTACCATTAGAGCAATGCAAGTGCTACTCTATTGGCACTGCACTCCCCCTTTGGCCCACCACATGTGCAGATGGGGTGGTGAGTTCTGCTGGCAGGTTCTCTGCTGATGGGAGCCAACACAAAGCCCTGAAACAGGGCAGAGCTGAGCCAGCCTGGAATCCTCTGGAACTCACGTCAGTCTGACTGCCTTTTCATGTCAGCACCAGGCCTGATGCAGGCTGCATCATCCTGCACCCCACCTTCCACCATTTGGGTACAAGGGCTACAGATGCTGTGATGTTCTCATTTCTTACTAAGTTTCCACTGGTGGTGGCACTGGGATTAGGACTGCCCCATTAGCTATTGAACACTAGTGAGAAGACGTCAGCTATCATTTTACTGCATTTCCCATAAATATTTTAATGCATTTCTACGTGACTGGAGAGCCTTTCCTTTGCCACTCGTCCAGCAAAGAAGCACAGTCGCTCTTTCAAGCGCGAGTCACCTTCATGGTTTTGTTTTCAGTGCAGTGTTTGAAAATCCATTAATATTTCTAAATTTTTGAAAATGGCTTTTAAAGGAAACAGACAGAAACAAGAAGCTAAGAACATGTTAATAAGGGGGGGAAGGGGGGACCCAGTAACAACAGACATTGTACAAGTTGCTAATAATAAATAAATAAATATCAGCTTCTGAAGGGTAATGATATATTAGGCAGAAATTGTTCGCATTTCCCCAAAGCAGCTACAATCCAGGAGGGAGGAATGTGTTTGCTTCTGATAAGCTCAGCATTGCCAGTGTAAGTGACTAATCAGTGTTTTGTTACCTTTTTCCTATTCATTTCTTTTTTGTGGCTTACCAGTGGTTTGAAGTTGAGTAGAGAAATAGCAAGAATAAAGAGGCAGGTATCAATTTACATTTTGACTTTTGAGTTAAGGCAGGTCTCAGCTGATTTGAGATTTCTTTTATTCCTGTGGACTCTGCCTGAGTACGATGGACAAAAATGTTGTATTATAATAAAAGATGGGTCAGGCTGTGCAGCTGCACAAGAAGCATCTCTTTTAGAAAAAGCACATAGCTCCATAACACACGTAAGTGTGTGAACATTAGCAAATAAAAAATATTGTTATCTGCTCAGGCAATGCCATCGGCTTACCAAATATCAGCTATGCATTCACCTGCACCATCATTCATATAAATATAACCCACCCCCAAAAGATTTTTAAAATGCTTCCTTCTCTTCTCTTCCTACTCACAGCCTTTGTCTATAATTTTTTGAGAATTCCTGGAGAACAGGTGAGGTCCCTGCAGATTGGAGGCGGGCAAATGTTGTCCCCATCTTCAACAAGGAGAAAAAAAGAAGACCCAAGTAACTAACAGCTGGTGAACTTGACTCTGATACTAGGAAAGGTTCCAGAACAGATAATTAAAGTCAGTTTGTGAACACTTGGAAAATGATGCTGTGATTCCAAAAACAAGCATGGGTTTTTCCACAAACAAGTCATGCCAGATGAATCTCTTTTCTTATTTTGATAAAGTTGAAAAGTTGGTAGATCAGGGGAATGCCGTGGACATAGTATATCTTGATTTCAGTGAGGTTGCTGACAAAGTTCCTTGTTCAGACCACACCTGGAATACTGTGTCCAGTTCTGAGCACCATAATTTAAGAATATTATTGATAAGTTGGAACATGTGCAGAGGAACATGTCACATGGAGGATGGAACAAGCTTGTTTTGTCCTGCGGACTTGAACCAATGGATTCAAGTTACAAGAAAGAAGTTTCTGACTAAACATCAGGAAGAACTTTCTGATGGTAAGAGCTGATTGACAATAGAACACATTCCCGCAAGAGATGGTAGACTCTCCTTCCTTGGAGGTTTTTACGCCATTACTTATATTATATCTTTTACCACCGCATATCCAATTCAAATCTATTAACTGGTTATCCTTTATATTCTATTTAGGTTATTCTCATTGTGTACTTTTATGTCAGTCCTGCTAATGATTTAAGGTGTTTACAAAAATTCTTCATATAATCTATAAAATTTCCCCATTCTACATTAAAACATGTCTCTTCTTGGTCTCTTAATCTTCTCTTAAGTTTCACCTTTTCTGCATACACCATCAGTTTTTGTTGCCAATCTTCCTTGGTTGGAACCGTGTCTTCTTTCCATCTCTGTGAGTGGTCATATTCTTGATAATCTCCCATTGCCTGCTTCTGGGATCATTTTTAAGATATCTGTTGATGCCCTTATGTATTGTTTCATATGGCTGTGGAAAACATTCCACAGACTTCAACATTAGGAAGTTATTTGCTGCTATGATAGTTTTGAGTTCAGCATTGAAAAAGACCTGCATCAGCTTTGGTCAAAGAATGTGTGATTAAAATTCTGAGGGTTGCTGAAATGGAGAGCCACAGTTCATAGAAGAATTGGATTAATGCCATCAGGCAACTTTGTTCCAATGGACTCCATTTATTTGTTATTGGCACCCACAAAGGAATTATGTTATAAAAGAATCTATTTTTGTAACTTTGACAGTATTTTTTCCAGAAAATTAAAAGAAGCAAGTAGCTTGTTTATCTATTTTTTGTATGTGTATACAATACAGCAGAAGACCTAATAATCGATATCTCAAAGGCTATGTACAACCCTCTAAAATCTTGATCACCTTATGGTGAAGCTATAAACCCGCAGTGGTGACCATAGAAGCACAACATCTCACTGAGAGTCAAGCAAAGCAAGTGGCAAGAAATATTATTTTAAATGAAAATATTCCTTCCACCCTCTAAAAGGTCCTATGAAAAACTTCACAGTTAAATGCAAATCAGATGCTTTTACTCCTGACCAGTTAAGTTAATCTCCATGGCCACTGAGATGAGGAATTGAGATTGACTGACTGGCGGTTAAAGGGCAAAAAGTCATTAGTTGCGGAAAATAATCAAGTATCCTGTTGCCCAACTCAGACTAATATATCAGCTGTGAACATTCCTGGTATGATCAGTCCTGGCCATGATCTGACATGCATTATGTAAATCTCATAAAATCATAGAATTGTAAAGTTGGGACCCTGAGGGTAGTCCAGCCCCCTGCAATGCAAGAATCTCAGCTAAAGCATCCATGGCAGATGGCCATCCAACCTCTGCTTAAAAACCTCCCAAAAAGGAGAGTCCACAACCTCCCGAGGGAGTCCGTTCCACTCTTGAACAGCTGAACTATTATCTCCACTGGACTATCATCCTATGCTCTATAAGGGGTTGCTCTTGAAAACTTCAGTCGGTGCTGATTACTGCTGCTAGACTCTTGATTGGGACCATGTGTTAGGATCATGTGACCCCTTTATTTTATCAGCTGACTGGCTGCTGGTTCATTTCTATGTGCAATTCAAGGTGCTAGCTGTATCCTTTGAAGCCCCAAATAGCTTAGGACCAAGCTTCCCAAAGAATGACCTCTTTCCATGTGAATCTGCTGGTCCTTTAAGATCACTTGATGTGGCCCTCTTAAGCATGCCATTGGCTTCTGGTGGCAATTTGTGAGAGGGCTTTCTATGGAGCACCACTCCACATATGGAACTCCCTAAACCAGGAAGTCAGGCCAACCTTCATCTTTATCTGTGTCCTGCTGGCATCTGAAGACTCCCATCATCCCCAGCGAACATGGGCAATGGTAAGGGCTCATGAGAGTTGTAGTTCTCCAGCATATATAGGGCTACAGGTTCCCCACGGCCATTCTGTAAACCCGTGTTTCTGAAATTGGGTCTCCAGCTGCATTGGACTACAGTTCCCATCATCTATGACCACTAGTCCTGCAACTAGGGATGGTGGGAGTTGTAGTCCCAAGTTTGGGAAACACTGGGTAGACTAATCTGCTTCCTCTGTGCTTTAATTGAAGACTTATTTTCCACAATAGGTGTGACTGCAATAAAACCACATTACACACTTAAGAAAGGCTTTAATAATAATAATAATTTATTATGAACCTACGTGAGTTTCAATCTGCTAACCTCCTTCTCTTAAAAAAAAAGGGGGGTTTCATTAAATATTATTCTCTCTTTACTGCATTACTCCCTGACATGGATTTTGCTGTAATATATTACTGTGCTCTGTTTTATGTAAAACCTAATTAAACATCAAAAATAATAGTGTGCTGCATTAATTACTTTATGATCTCCAGAAACATAATTTATGAAACATTAAAGCAAAATAATTCAGTTACATCCATAAAGTAACTGAATTGACACCCTGAAGGTAAAAAGAGCAGGAAAGGGAAAGGGTGCAGAATCTCCATAGTGACAGCTGGAAAAATGGCATCTGCAAACGACTGGAGCAGACATAATTTCACCTGGGATGATGAAACATTTCAGCTGATCAACCCCATGTTTTAACAAGGTCCACCCTACTCATAAGGCAAATCTTTTCTTGCCCACCCTGCCCCTCAGGCACCGGACATTTAGAAGGTCCCATGCCACCAGCTGCCTTGTGCAAATGCTTCTGTTTCTCAGATAACTCTCTTGCTACTTCCAGCCAAGAATGAAATTGCTTACAATTACTAGCAATTACAGGGAGCACTCTCAAAAGAAGTCAGAGAAGAGGAAAGGGGGTGCGTGCACACAGTCCAGGAGGATCTGCTCGATATGATTGTTTGGGCAGATCAATGGACTAATTTCTTTTATAATAGCTTTTATGCTGTGACCAAGTAGCAAATGTTATTGATTTTGTGGAGTGCCTGTCATTTAGGCAGGCAGAGGATGGGAGCAAAGAGGGATTGTGGATCACAGAGTCCCTAAAAAAGGGCAGAAAGGGATAATGCAATTCTATGTGGGTGGTACACAGAGATGCAAATCCTCCCCTCACCCCACTCCCTGCATCCACACAAAAGGATCATTGTCCACAGAGGATGGGCTGCGTCCCAGAAGCATCCAACTTTCCCCTTTATCTGTGCCAAGGAGAGAATTGGAAAAACAACAACGATGAAAACTAGTGTTTATATGAATTCCTACATTTTGCCAAGCCTTTTTTTTTGAGCTGTGAGATTATTTGGATTCAGAGTATTCTCCAGATACCTCTGAATTCCCCTGACACCCCCTTCCCTGACACCATCTTTTTAGATGGAGCACCGTCACTTCACTAGTTCGTGAAGCTCCTTTTCTCTTGATACTTGTTTTCTGGAATGAACAAAGCAGGAGTTCCAAATCCAACAGCTGCAATTCAGGTTCCCTCCCCACAAAAATTCTGTTTGTGTTCCGAATGAAGTTGCCTTCCAGCCGATCATGTGAAAAATCAATAAATATATCAGTTGAAGGACCGGAACTGCTGGACACATGAGAAGTAACTGGAGATGAATGGATCGCACCCAAGAAGTTGATTAAATGAGTTGTGCAAAATTACAATGAGAAACCAGGAAGGATGTGATGCAGCTGATTTTAAAACCTGATTTAAATCTAATTGTTATTTTCTTATTAAGTTTTATTTCTTATAATCTCCCCTTTCTCATACAGAGCCCATGGTGGCTTACATCATCTAAAAACACAGGCTTAAACAACATAATTAAAACCACAACCTAAAAAAAAAAAAAAATAGTAATCGAAGGGTAGAACAACCAGTGATACAGTTATAGCAAACAGGTCTCTCTTACTATGTCACAAAGGCCTGCAAAAATAAATAGATCTGGAAGTGATTCCTTAATGAAAATAGCAGGGAGACAACAGGAAGTTCCACAGAGGATGCCACCACTGTAAAGGCCTTGTGTTACATGCACCAGGGGATCCACAACCAGCACCCCCACTACAGAACTCAAAACTTTGTTTGGCTGGTACTAGGGCAAGCTTGTTCAGGACTGTACATAGTACTGACAACTTGAAATGATCTAAAAAAAATGGTATTATTGTGAAACATATTTTAGTTTCTGCATGTAGCCAGAATCCACATTTGCCAGGGGCGAAGCAACTCACCCCTCAGTCCTCACCTCCCAGGAAATTCGAATAAACCCCAATCTGAGTTCATTGCTAAGATTTTTGTCCAAGTGGTTGTTTTGTGCCCTTTCATCTGCTGCAGGAAGTAAGATTCCTTGGATGTGAATTTTGTATTTTGTCTAGAGGTTCCCTTGGCAACTCTTGCAACAATTTATTTTATCTTATTTCAACATTCATAGACCACTGATTATCCACTTTTTTCTGGGCATTTATCAAGCAATACGGTTATCACTTGGTAACATTATTTCTCATGTATATGTGTAGTAATTGCATTGTAAGAAACGTCTGTTGGTATTAGCTAATCTTTGATAGCCATTTCCCACTCAAACAATGTAGTTTGATAACTGAAATTCCCATACCATATCGTAAGTATGGTTGCATGATTGGTGCAGATTCTCTTACATCTGAGTATATTGGGAATATATTTCATAGTGTCTTTTTTTCATAATGGTAGCTGAATGAATCTTGTTTCAATATGTGTTTATTTTGTTGATGGTGTTTGTTTAATATTAAAGGCTGCTGATCGAGAAAGCAGGGGGAGGCAGACAGACAACAGACAGATCCTAAGTTATGCTTTTGGTATGGGATGGGAAAATACCAGGAAATACAAAGTATAATGTTATTGAAGCACACATTCCAAATACCTCTGTAGTAGTTGTAAAATTATGTCCCATAGCACCTATATATTGATATGGTTTATGAAAACTTTGATTCCAGAAATGTACTACTGCAGCAAGGAGATTTCATGTCCTTCAATATGTGTGGATAGCATAAACTCCATGCTAATAACCTCCATCTCTGTAAACTGGAAAAACAGGTATATATACATTGTCCTTAACTACCCCTTATAAAACCTGCTTGGCCTCATGGTAAAATGTGGTACTTCTCACAAATACTGCAACAAGCAATAAACAGAAGAGACAGGAGCAGAACCAAGCATTGTGCAGAGGCAAGTAATTGCTATTGCAGTTGAGAGTCACCTAAATTTCTTGGAAATGGTTTGCCTAGAGAATGCAAGTTACCTCCAGGTTGATGGTTTTTATGGAGTGTGAAGAAGATGCCTCACATCTCTGCTTCCTGTAGCTAACAATGCAGCACTTACGTTTCTCTGGTGTCACTGTTGGCAGTGGTTCAGGGTGCCTCTTTAGCTCTGGAGGGATGAGGTGGTCTTCTCCTTCACAGCAGGAAAGCATTACATGGCTGCAAGGGTAGCCAAGATTGGGGTTGGACTCGCAGCTTTGACCTTCACTTTTCACTCGTAGGCCCAACGCACAGCAATCGCAGCATTGCTGCAAGAGAAAGGGACCGTTAGCATGGCAACTGTGGCGGTGTCACCAAATAACCACTATATATTATTTTTATTTACTAATTTATATATCACTTGTATGCCAAAATGGCTCCTATCGTGATGATCGTCACTGGTGGGCAGGAACGTGAGAGGAATTCAGTTCAATTCATATTGAAAGTGAACCTACTAACTTCCCCCAATAATACATGAACTGAAGCATGGCCATCCTAAGAAATGTGCACTTCCTAGTGCTTTTATTTCCAATCGGAGTACGCCAGAGTGCAATCCCGGCACCTCTCAGGTGGGCACCATTGCTGGCTGGCACTCTCCCCCCACCTCACGTCTTGCTTTTCTGAGAAGTCCAAAACAAACAATGCATGTCAAAATGGAAGCTGGCCAGCGTGCGCAAGTCTACACTTTTTTAAGATCTATGACTCCATCCGCCTTCTAGCTGCAGTTGGTCTAGCTAAGGGGTGGGGCCAGTTCACATTTTCTTCAATCTGTCTCCCTTGTAGTGGCAGCAGGCTTTAAGCTTTCCAGCTAGGCCTCTACCATTGCACACACACGCTTGCACGAGGGCCCGAGCATAGCTGTCAACTTTCAGATTAGAAAATAAGGGATCAGCAGCCTCGAAAATAAGGGATCAGCAGCCTCATCTGTTCCAGGGACAGTCTACAGGATATCTAACAATCTGGGATAGCAGCGGGAAGCAGCAGAAATGGCGCTGGAATAAGGGAATTTCCCGCAAAAAAGGGAAGGTTGACAGCTATGCTTCTGAGCTGCCCTAGCCATCAGCCCGAATCTAAGAAAATTAGGGAGGCAGGGGTACATTTGTTTCACCTGCACCAGAATCAGGTGCAGGACTGCCCTGAGTCACCCAGTGACTAACTGTAACAAATTCATGTGATATGTAATATATCAGGTGCACGTGTGAACCAGCTTTTCAATATAGCTGCACAAGACCTATTGTGCTTGGGCTTCAGCAGCTAAAATGGCATCTTTATGATGGACTTCATCATTCTGCAAATCCTTGTTTTCAACGCCAAAGTTTCAGGATCATATATCAGATCTCCTCCCCCCCCCCCATATGTTTCTTTATGATTTGTGACAAAATTCACATTAACGAACACAACAGTCGATCCATACCTACTAGTAAATGTTGCAATCACCCACAACAAGAAGTTTCAAAGCTGAAAATTCAAGTATAATAGACCTGTTCTTTCTTACTGAGAAACTTAATTTATCGCAGCAGGTAATTATAATTACCCCTACGGCATCCAATTTATGATTCCATTTTCAAACTGTTAAATCAAGCCACAACAAACAATAAAACTGCACATAATTTTCCAACAAACAAAAACAACTAAAAAGAGCTGGGTTTTCCACCCCACAGCTCTTTCTTTCCTAGCTGCAATACAGAGAAGACAACTGAAAGAGACATTTTAATGTGTTTTTATGTTAATTTAATGCTGCAACAAAGTGCTCATGTGTATTTTGAGCTGATGCCAAAATACCTCCCCCTATTCCTTCATTGGCAGGCTGGCTGATTGACAGTATAAGCAGCCAGTCACAAGAAATGTATTATTTTAATCTCAGGCCCATTTCTCTCTGGGCCTCATAATGTCTGCAGAAAATTGCCCCCATTGCATATGAGGGAAGTGGTGAAGGGGACAGTGCTCCTGAGTTCAAAGAGGAAATAGCACCAAAGGCTAGGCATCTTCACAACTGCCCTGCAGAGTTCATACCCATTTTCTGAAAATTTCACTGGTTGCTGTTTTGATTACAGGCTGCTTTCAAGGTATTGATTTTTAACTTTCAAGCTGCAACCCTATAAGAATTTGCCTGGGAATAAATAAATCAGGTGCAAACTAAAAATAATTCATTTTCCAGGTAAAGTAACCCCTCTGATTACAAGCCTGACTTGTCAAGCACAATGGAACTTTTGCGTTGCTTTCTCCCCACTGTGGTGTTTAGAGACAGTATTGTTGCTTTTAATAGATGCCTGTCTGAAGCATTTTTAAAAAATCTGGATTGCCTTGGAGCCATGAAGCACTTCAGAGGTGCTTCAACACATACTGCCTTGAAGATCTCTCAGTTCACCTTTGGCAAGCCCTAAACCTTTCAAAAGCAGTCTTCTTCAGCTTGGGATTTAGAATTTACCTGAATCTGATGCACACCTCTAATATATATGTCTCCATGGAGCAAAGGTGATGTTTTATCAAACTTCTGAGATAAAATTAACCTCTACCTGAAACATAGCAGGACCTGCACTGTGAGTTTGCTCCCTAGAGAAACTGACCAGACCCTTCCCACTGCGGTTTTTGTGAGATCTGTCCGGATGGCTTTATTCCACTGGGGTGTCTAAGAAGTAGGGCTACTTACTTTGACTTCTTAAGAAGACAGGATTGGTTCATTTGTGCTTAAGAAGATGGAATATTGTTAACATCTTGCATCTGTGTTGTTCTTATGAACTGATTTTATAATGTTTTGCATTGCTGATGTTTTATTTTTCTTATAAGCTGCTACTTTGAGGATCCTGGTAGTCAAAATGTAGTAAACAAATTCAAATGTACATAAATACATTTTATATTCCTCCTAGAGTCTTCCGTAGACTAGAGAGTCATTGTGGACTCAACTTGGAATCTTTAATGAGCAGAGTGTCCTGCAGCATTTTTATGTTTTCCACGCCTGCTTTTATTCTTTTCTTCTAACTTCCTTCTTCTCTTACAGATGTCATCTTTATTGTACTTCCCTCCATCTGGGCTTGAGGTTTTATCTTGTCAGTGTGTTGGATGCTTTCATATTCATATCTCTGTAGCCTGCCACAGAATACTAAATGATGTTTAAGAGCATGAATGCTTTTAAACCAACATTAATTGGCTCAATAAAAGGAATCTGTTATTTTATTTATTTTTTATAGGTACACTACCCTTAATCAAAGGAATGAGAAGCAGAATTACAGCATTGTACGAAGCTTATCAAGCACAGTTAATTTCAGCGAACTGTAAGGCTGATTGGGTTGTCCCAGGAAAAAACAGAATGCCCTCAGGACTAAGTGTTACACCTGTCTTAGTGACATTTGCCACAACCCAATCCAGGAACACAGATATGATAATATGCTTCCCTTTCCCATTCATCTTGTTTGCTCATTCTTGCCAATACCCCACAGTGCACATTTGTAGTTGGGAAACCCAATCCCATTTTCCCTTCTCGGTAGTGGTGCCCGCCCTGTGGAACGTCCTCCCATCAGATGTCAAGAAAATTAAAAACTACCTGACTTTTAGAAGACATCTCAATGCAGGGTATAAATATTAAATTATTATTATTATTATTATTATTATTATTATTATTATTACTACTACTACTACTACTACTACTACTACTACTGCAGTACAGGAATCTTTTGCTCAATGTGTGGCTAGAACCCACAACCCTGAGATTAAGAATCTCTACTGACTGAGCTCTACTGACTGAGCTATCATCTCAATGCCACACTTGTTGAACAAAGCAAGCAGAAGGATGGGGACAAGCGATGTCATTGGCTTTACTTGTCATTGGCTCTGGCTCCAGCTCCTCCACCCCCAGTCTCAACGGGCACTAGCCACCACTCCCAAAGCAGGAGGCTGAATGCTAGCAAACACAGCATGTATTTCCTATTTCAAACAGCTCACCATTCAACATTATTTAATTGGTGACCAGGTGTAGTTGCACCAGTAATACCACCCTGACTTACAATGCTGCTTGCAATGCAATTGGGTGCATCTCTTCTCATAAGCAAGTCCCATCAAACCTTTTTATGGGACTTGCTCCCAGGTAAGCATGCATGGGGACGCAGGTGGCGCTGTGGGTTAAAGCCTCAGCGCCTAGGACTTGCCGATCGAAAGGTCGGCGGTTCGAATCCCTGCGGCGGGGTGCGCCCCCGCTGCTCGGTCCCAGCACCTGCCAACCTAGCAGTTCGAAAGCACCTCCGGGTGCAAGTAGATAAATAGGGACCGCTTACCAGCGGGAAGGTAAACGGCGTTTCCGTGTGCGGCTCTGGCTCGCCAGAGCAGCGATGTCACGCTGGCCACGTGACCCGGAAGTGTCTTCGGACAGCGCTGGCCCCTGGCCTCTTGAGTGAGATGGGCGCACAACCCCAGAGTCTGTCAAGACTGGCCCGTACGGGCAGGGGTACCTTTACCTTTACCTTCTTAAGCATGCATGAAATCACAGCCCCATTCTCTGAAATAATGAACATGGAACAAGACTTCACTGCACAAAGAAGTAATTCCCGAAATTTGGAGGCGTCCTTGACAAGCAGTTCTCTCTGTTCACTCACTAGGAATTTTATGGCAACTGGGCTGTACAGTTTATATCATAGCAACATCCATTGCAGATAAATGATCCAACACAAATCTCAGCATAGCATTTTTACTCATTTTCAGAAATAATCAAATACTGTAATAATGTCCTGAAAATTAGATTATTCAGTAGGAATAACAAGCCTCACCAACCAATTAACCCCTGTGTTGCACCAAGAATGACCTTACATTTTTCATACTAACAGAAGTTATTCGTAAGACACTTTGATATTACAAGACTTGGCAGGATTAATGCATTTCCTGCTGAGGCAATGGAAAATTACACTCGGGAGTATCAAACAACTTTGTAAATGGTGATCAATGTTTAATGAATTCTGAAACCTTCAGTTTGGCTACAATCTGGAAGAAAGGACATAATAAACAAGGAGTCAGATCCTAAGCAGGCAGAAACTGGCAAGGCTCCATTGTATGGGAATCAATGAGGTGAATGAAGCTGTGCAAATTTTTTTTGCCAGGGGAAATCCCCCTCCCTCCCCTAATTTAGCATCTGCATCTATCTTTATGAGCTAAAGTTTCTGGAGTCAAACATTTCTTCTTCTAAGTCAACTGTTCTGTTCAACTGCTCAGTTCAGCTTCATTCCAGTAAGTGGCTAAGCAAGGAGGGGGAGGGGGAAGATGTAATCTACTTCCATATCTATAATGTGATTTTTAAAAAGCAAGTAACATGCTGTTAAGTATAATACTGGAGATAGACTTCTTAAGCTATGCACTAATGAAATTCTTATCTATTAGATATATGGAAAAGCAAATTAAAATGAAGGCCCTGAAATTCAAGATTGTGCATCTGGCTGAAGCAGAGAAATAAATATGAGCAGTCAAAATGCTTAGCTAAGTGAAATTTTCATTCCTGGTCCATGATGCTTTGCAATTAAGGAGAGAGAGAGAGAGAGAGAGAGAGAGAGAGAGAGAGAGAGAGAACAAATGCCAAACCCTTAAAAGTGCCAAAGCTTAACCTGATTTGAATTAGTAATGGTGCCACAAAGGTTTCAGCATTGTGCCTTGCCTTATAAAATGATCCTCCGCAGGTCTCACTTTCATCCGGGCCACACAATTCACCTTCTCTGGCAGCAATCATGCCAGCAATGCAGCTGTTTTCCTTTAAATACGAGACACAACACTGCTTCTGAGCAATTCTACAACAAATAAAACACATGTTGCTCTCAAAAGGCAGGTTTCTACTTGCAAATGCCATTATTCAGTAAGAACTGACACCACTGGACACGCCAAAGAGATTGGCAGCACTATTTTGCAACTCAAAATGCTGAATCAAGAGGTCAACAGGGGCAAAGGAGTGTGTGTGTGTGTGTGTGTGTGTGTGTGTGTGTGTGTCTGTGGAGGGGCAGTACTGTGTTTGCCACAACAGGAAGGTTGTGGAATGATGTTAGTGGAGCTCTAGGTTCATGGCACTGTTGTCCTGCAGGGATCAATCCTGCAGGCTTCTTTGCCAGCATGTTTCCCACAGGATTGCACTTCTCCACTCAATCCTGCTGGCTGCAGGGGGCTGCTTTGTGCTGGCAAAGCAGCACCCAGCAGGTTTAAACCATCAGCTTGCCAGCTGGTTCAGTGCTGACGACTTTAGTGGTTTGCTTCACCACACCCAGCAGCACCAAACCCGGAGATTCCCCCCGCCCCTCCAGCACTTTACATTTGGCTTGGGAATGCATTGGCAACTAGCGCAACTGATGCAATCTTGGTCTTGCATGATCCAACTGCCTAGAGTTGACCGTGATTTTAGCAACCGTGATTCAGAAGGATCTAGGGGCCAAGTGGTGGGTCTCAAATTAGTTTCTCCATGTCCTTAAAATGCATCCATAACAACATGACTATTAGCACTGTCCATCTTGGGGGGGGGGTCTGCAAGATGCCCAGCAATCCACTGGATGCTTACTTGTGAGTAAGTCCCTGTTCTGAAATCTTGGAAAGTTCTGTTCTAGATGGACCAACAAGTCTGATTTACTATAAGGCACTTTCATATGGTCCCTATGCAGGAACATACATTCCAGGTCTTGATCAACATAGAAATATTATATATTGCAGGGTGCCAACTTGAATAAAATATTGGGGGGCAGGTAAGCTATGCCCCAATGTAATAGATCACATGACACAGTGCACACACACTATTTGAATGGCAATGCTCATCAACCTTGGGAAGGACCAGCCCCCTCATATTTTATTTGGGGAGCCAAAGGGACCTTGGCCCCTAGAGGTTGGCTCCTATGTTATATTATCCTGCCAGAGACAAGCATTACCATTCCATCCATGGCAAACATGGATTCAGTTATTCTCATTCTTTATTTATTGGCTCAGTATACATATATCCAGTCCACACCTTCCATTAGCTCAGGCCATGAGAAGAGGCGGGATTGTGCAGTTGCTATAAAAGCATAAAATGAGGTGGTTTGACACGCTGCTCTTTGTATAAATACATACCAAATATCATGCTTCTATCACCAAGTGCACTTTTTTCTCCTCACTAAGCTCCTGTACTCCACCAATATCAGATCTACTTTGGTTATTTGTAAACTTGCTATAGAAAGTTGCAGTGAAATGAGTATAATCTTTTGAGCAGGAGTTCAGTCTGATATTTACATATGGAATGAGAAGAAAGACCCATTAATTAAATTCTAAATCCCTTTGTAAGGAGCTCATTTACTTAAAATTTGATCTTTATTTATTTAGTTTCCATTTGTGCTAGACATTTCCCCCCACAAATGAGAGAGAAACTGACTCACATTTTCTTAATTGCAGTATTCCTGCTATTTTAGACCAGGAGTCTTGATTCCTTTATGTAACTATAATAGTGCACTTCTTAGCAAATGGGTCATATCCAATTCTGTGAGATTACGCTGGGGAAACAGACCTTGTAAAGGCCGAGATTCAGGTGGCAGTGACAGAAAGTAAGCACCCCATTAACTCAGTTCCGTATGCATAGTGCACTTTATGTGTGCCGTTTATGAGAAACAGACTTTTGCACTTAGCACAGATTCTCAGCAGGGAGCTTGATTTTTATCAGGCAAAATTAAAGGCCTTATCTTATTCATTTATAGCATTAAAAAAAATCATCGTATGATCTGCGATAAGCCAAAATAATTGTTCTCCTGTAATTGGAGGAATGTGCATATTAAAAGGTTCCAGTTCATTAAGGCTCTATATTTTGGGATATATATACGTCAGGCCGTCTTGCCACACTTCAGTAAGTTTATGCAGCATGTGCGCAGATGGGCTTATCCATATCTTTCTTCTGCACTTTCCAGGCATGTTCCACAATTTAAAGCTCTGTGACTGGGTGCATCCCTCCTCCCACCCCTCTAGAGCTTTCCCGGTGAAAACTAGCTCTTTATAGCTCAATCAGAACAAACGTCAGTCTGCAGAAAACCTGAATTGATGTTTGGTCTGATTTAAGTTTTAAAGAACAAGTTTTTGTGAGAAAAGCTTGGGGCCAAAAAAGAGAGAAAAGGCATGCTTGGACATGGAGTGTTAAAGCATGGAGCTCTGGGTGGAAAGATGGTAAGTGTGGATAATCCCTGTATGTGTGTAACATGGATCATATGTCAGATTATAAAATGCAGGCTGTTTGTGATTTTTCAGCTTCTTAACTTTAGTTTACATACCTGCAAATATCGCCATCAGCTCCACTTACAGGGATTTCTGTGCATTCATTGTTGTCAATAGCCCACTGTTGTCCAGCAGCACAGCAAGTTTCAATTAAATCTTTTGTTGAACCTGAAAAATAGCAGATATACAACTATATAAAATACGCTTTGGGAAAACAGATTTTTGTACGCTAGGATGAGTTCTTCAACCTGGTCTCCTGATTTTGTACAAAGGGACACACCTGGGTATATCTGTGAAAATTCCATTGTGCAGAAGCTTACAATTACAGCACAGTCGTACCTTGGAAGTCGAATGGAATCCGTTCTGGAAGTCTGTCCAATTTCTAAAACATTCAGAAACCAAAGCACAGCTTCTGATTGGCTGCAGGAAGCTCCTGCAGCCAATCGGAAGCCGCAGAAGCCCCATTGGACGTTCGGCTTCCAAAAATAGTTCACAAACCAGAACAGTTACTTCTGGGTTTGCAGCATTCAGGAGCCAAAATGTTCGAGAACTAAGCTGTTTGAAAACCAAGGTACAACTGTACTGCTTCTTACACTTCTGTCTACTTAGAAGTAAGCCCAACTGTGTCCAATGGGAGTTACTGCCAGGTAAGTGTATATGGGATTGCAGCCTTCAGGCTTCTCTTGGACAGCTGCTTCAGCTGAGGGATACAGATCCTGTCCGAATATTTACTATTAACAACATATAAACCTATGAATAGCTTCACCCACCTTGTTTTCCATCCTATACAGTGAGCTCATTGTCTTAATAATTGATCCTTATATAGCCAAATGACACCTTCCACAGACAAGATAGATGTATCAGCAGGTTTAGGGGAATACCGAAGGTTTTCAGAAGTACCAAACATTAAGGGGATTTTAAAAAAATATGCCCAAAATAGCCCTATCGCGACTGAGCATACTCCGTAGTCACAGAATGCTGGCTGATTATTGGAAGGGAGAGAAATGGAAAGCAAGGAAGAGGGTGGAATGGAGTATCCTGTAAAAGGGCGTGGATGTCTGTCACACCATACTACAACTTTTTTTTACAGGGATCACTTGCATTTTCAGTTCTGCAATGCATTTTTCTTCAAGGTGGTTTCACAACACATCCTAGCAAGTGTTAGTTAAGATCAGTTAACCAGATTTTACTTCTCGAAAACAAGCCTGCTTCCCAAGAGCCCCTTCCAGCTTTTGAGGGCACAGGAACCCGTGCAACGCCATTGCTTTGAATACTACTTGGTCTAATTGGAGAGCCAAGGTTGTATAGAAGGAGCTTTTTCTGCGGCTCCTACCACACCAGAGCAGGAGCAACACAATCATGGAAATGAGCTGTGGTGTGACTTTGACTCTCCAAGATGACAGAATGATGAGGAACAGCTTCCACACCACTAAAACCAATGCCAGGAGGGACCAAAACTCAAATACGCATTGGAAACTTAAATTCCAGAATTTCGTATTTTATCTTTCCTAGCAGCCATATGGATTATTTTCTTTTTGTGGTGTCACTCACAAAATACACGTTTGATTGTAGTGTTTCTACATAAAACTAATTTTGATTAATCTTCTATATTGCTGATGGCAGAAGCAACAATGTAGCATACAAGAGGAATAACTATCTAGCAAGGATTTAACAAATGTTACCGGTTTTGATCAATATTCATATGAGTAATATTGCATTAAAAGGCCATGTCTTTTATTGAATTATCATTAGTCAAGTATTGACCATATTCAGTGAAGAACAGACTCCTCAGGGCCTTAAGGCCTCCAAGAAAAAGAAGCTGAACTTTGCTTGTCGAGAGACCCTCAGTGCTCAGGTTCAGTACAGAAGGTCAATGGGATGACTCCAAAATGAGTGGTTTGTGGCCAGTAGCTTTAGGCATACTCAATTACCAGCCCAATTTACAAGACAGATGCAGCTGGCAAACCATTTAAGAATCCAGTGCTGTCAGCAAACAAAGCATATGACAGACAGGCTGAACACTATCCGCTTTCACTGGTCATGTATTTTTAAACTCTCACAGGTAAAAGCTTGTTCCGCAAGCTAAAAGAAAGAAAGAAAACCAGTTTCTTCTGTTGTCCACAGTGCAGCTTCTGGAAACAATTGGATATTACCTCAGGGTTGGGGGTGGAGGCAGAATGATGTTCATAGCACAGGCAAGCAGAATAAGCATGCTTCCCATAATATAGGATTTCAGGAATAGGGTTAGTAGATCCAAGGAATGGTGTCTGTCTAAGCATACATACTGGGGTGAGGCTAGTTGTCAGTTCATCATCATCATCGTCGTCATCATTTATACCCCACCCCAATCTGGCAGCTCCCAACAGAATATTAAAAACATGATAAAACATCAAGCATTAAAAACTTCCCTAAACCGGGCTGCCTTCAGATGTCTTCTAAAAGTCAGATAGTTGTTTATTTCCTTGACATCTAGTGAAAGGGTGTTTCACAGGGTGGGCGCTGCTACCATGAAAGCCCTCTGCCTGGTTCCCTGTAACCTCAGTTCTTGAGGTGAGGGAACCACAAGAAGGCCCTCGACGCTGAACCTCAGTGTCCAGGCTGAACAATGGGGGTAGAGACGCTCCTCCAGGTATACTGGGCCGAGGCCGTTTAGGGCTTTTAGGCTCGGCACCAACACTTTAAATTGTGTTCAGAAATGTACTGGGAGCCAACCCTGATGTCTCCCAGGCTGGGGACTGGGAAGGATAAACGCCCAATGCCTGAGCCAAGGTGTCCCTACATCTGAATAAAGTTGTGGCCAATTTTAATCCCATAGCGCGTTGTCTTGAGTCATTATTCCGCTCGGGGGTCACCTGGGGTTGGGGGGACTCTGCCTGTCCACTATTGCTCTTTGGGGGCAATATGGCATTTTTTCAGCCTCTATCTCAAGTGTAGGTTGCAAGCACAAAGGCAATTATAGAAAATGTTTGGTCCTACATGGCCTTTGAACTTTTTTCTGCAGGAATATCCAAAAAGGACTCACAGATCAGCTATCACAGTGAAAATAATGGAAGAGTAAAAATACTTGCTGACGTTGGAGATATATATATATGTATATGGTTTTAACATCTTTGCTTGATTTGGCTGGGCAGTGTTTGCAAATGAAGAGGCCAGATGAATCCTGATTTCACACAAATTACAGATAATTTGTGGTAATATGAACTTTTGCAGGAAGGTTTGAAGTTCAGGAGGCATTTTTTTGTAGGAAACTTATAAATGTCAGTGTCAGAAACAGCATCTAAATTACAGGAAATTTCTCATTTGCTAGTACATATTGTGAAAATATAAAACTGCAGCCCTTCTACCACCACAGTGTGTATTTGGTATTGGAATTAGAGAAAGACCTGTGCTATGGAACATGTATTCTATCAGGTATAATCTAGTGGACACCAGATGACTCAGTCAAATTTGGAGGTGGATTACTGGGTCCTTGCCTCAAGAATCCTACAACTTCAAGCTGGCCTCAGATGCAGTCTAAGGAAGAGCACTACGCAGAAGACCAGAGTTAGAGGATTCATCACTTGGCTGTTCCCCAAACCCAGGAATTCAGACTTCAAAGAATCAAATTCTCCAGTTTCTCATCATCTTCTTGCCCTCCCTCCTTTGTAAGCTCTAACAAGTAGCAGAGAACATGATGATAATGGAAGCTGCCTAGTTACCACGTTAATTGCTCAGTTAAGCTCAGACCCTTACCAAAGCTAATTCCATTGCTCCTGGGAGTTAACACAAAGGGTCAAGTTGCCTCCAAAATTGAGGGGGCCCTGCACACAGCTCACATGTGTGACATCACATTTTCTGAAGGCTGAGCCCTCTGGAGCAGCCAGCCACTGAAACTGTGCTGCACTGAGCTCCACATTTGGCCTCCTCGGTTCCCTCCACATTGAGGAGGCCCTGCCTGCTTCCAACAAATATTAAGGGGGCCGAAGACACCTCTCCACCTTAGAGTTGGCACACCTGCTAGGGGCTATCCCAGATCCTGCCCTGCTTGAAGTGGCCTACATCCTTTTTGGAACAGATGTCTAGATCACATTAGTGTCTAGAGCCTCCATTAGTAGCCTCTCCAGAAATATATGAACTACTAATACAGATCTACTTTTCTATCTAGAGAAAAAACTCCAAGGACAGTAAGAAAGTTGCATTAGTGAACTGAGGCTGTTAGTATTCTTGCCAACTCATAGTTTTTATCTGTATTATGTCTCATGTCAGCCTCCATGCAATCAAATGGAGGTTCTGAAACAGAATCAGGTAAAGTGGATTTCACCTACATACTGTATACATACACACAGAGAGACACGCACTTTCAGGCATTTGAAACTAAATATTTATATGCAGAACCAAGAAACTAAAATTATCAGGTTCTGACAATTTATTTGATTGTGAACCTGTCATAGTCCTGGAATTTTTCTAAATATACTGTACCTATATTTATATAGGGACGCAGGTGGCGCTGTGGGTTAAAGCCTCAGCGCCTAGGACTTGCCGATCGAAAGGTCGGCGGTTCGAATCCCTGCGGCGGGGTGCGCTCCCGCTGCTCGGTCCCAGCGCCTGCCAACCTAGCAGTTCGAAAGCACCTCCAGGTGCAAGTAGATAAATAGGGACCGCTTACCAGCGGGAAGGTAAACGGCGTTTCCGTGTGCGGCTCTGGCTCGCCAGAGCAGCAATGTCACACTGGCCACGGGACCCGGAAGTGTCTCCGGACAGCGCTGGCCCCTGGCCTCTTGAGTGAGATGGGCGCACAACCCCAGAGTCTGTCAAGACTGGCCCGTACGGGCAGGGGTACCTTTACCTTTACCTTTATATTTATATACTGTATCTGATTTCAGTGGATCAACTTTGTGTATCACTTAGTAAAAAATAATTACACCCAGAATAATTACAATGTTTCTAACATGAATTGGAATGACGGTAACACAAACTTGTTCCTCAGTCTTGCATTAGTGCATATATATCCACACACAAACAGACAGACATACATACATACTGTGGTTGATATGACAAAGATGGTCAAAACACAAGAATAAAACAATATTGAAACACTAATAACAATACCATCATTCCATTGAACCCACTGTGAATATGGAATAATTATTTGATTTCAAATAATAATAGATTGAATTGTGAAGGAAACTATATTGTTTGGAAAGTGTAATAATGGACATTAGGTGGCTGTTTCTGGGTGGAGTCAAGAGTTTCCCATTACTATGTATTTTTCTTTATTAGTGACAATAAAGTTCTTGTCTTGCTTCTTGCCTTGTGTGTCCTCTTAAGGCTTGCATAACAGAGGTATACAAGTTCATTGCCTTAAACCAGGGGTCAGCAAACTTTTTCAGCAGGGGGCTGGTTCACTGTCCCTCAGACCTTGTGGGGGTCCAACTATATTTTTGTGGGGGGTGGGGGTGGGGGAGAATGAATTCCTATGCCCCACAGATAACCCAGAGATGCATTTTAAATAAAAGCACACGTTCTACTCATGTAAAAACACGCTGGTTCCTGGACCGTCCGTGGGCCGGATTTAGAAGGCGATTAGGCCAGATCTGGCCCCTGGGCCTTAGTTTGCCTCCCCATACCTTAAACTGTAAGGACAACGTTGTGAACAGTGTCTCGTATTTCTGAATCACATAACTTGCATTACTAAGGCAGGCAAGTAATTTCTCTGTCCTGAGAGCACCTTTGCTCATGTATACAAAATTATCTATAAGATATCTTATATAGAGATATGGTTTGTTTTTAAATTTATTTTTCCTTCTAAAGCTATTGCCATATCTGCTTCCAAAGTCATACTTTCATAAATTGCTTGTTCATTTTTAATTTTTTAAAAATTTGGGTCTTTGATATGATTCCAATAATGTTCTCTTTGTACATAGCTTACACTTTGCTGCATAAATGTTCTTTGGCTTGATTTCTCAGGTTTAAAATCCAGTTAGTCTGAAAAAAAGACAACTAGGAAAAGCAGATAAATAGAGCTATCTCCTCACCCCATGAGCATATGCACATAACCATAAGCCTGAATGATTTGGTTGACTTTGCTCCTAATGCAAATGAACAGGCAAGTTAATATTCCCTCTGGCCAGAGTGTAGGATAATCCTCCTACTTTGAACTTTGAACCATCTGAGACAGAGGTCAACTAATTTAGCATGCTTAATCTATAACGTTTCCATGAAAGCATAATTTATTAGGTCCGGGTTTTCATGGGGAAAAGGTAAAGGCTCTCTTTTGATACTCAAAGATCCTTCAGACTTGAAAGTTCTATTCAAATAAATTACATCCTGTCTTCAGGATCAGTGCCTCAACTTGGTAGCTTAATGCATCCATTACTACTTCACACAATACTAACAGTGGTGCCAGGAAAATAAGAGGCCCTTCTCTTGGTTCCACCATCCTCAAAGGCACACTTGATGGGGATGTGGGAGAAGATCTTCTTGGTGGCTGCTCTCAGACTTTGGAACTCCCTCCCAAGAGATGTTAGATTGGCTCACTCCTTGTTGTCCTTCCACTGCAGATGAATACTTTTTTATTCCAGCAGGCTTTTTGGATCTGACTGTTTTGAATAAGGAGGCTGGCTGGCGAAAAAGTGAAATCTGGACACAAAAGTTGTTGAGCTTTCTTTGGTCAAAGGTGTGTGTGTGTGTGTTTGCAAAATCTCAAAAAACAAAAAAAAACCACAACCAATGAAGTTTTTGAGCTATTTTTAAGGATATTCACCAAAATCCACACATCCAACATGAGTTGCCATATGGTCGGATTTTCCGAAACATTAAAGCGTTTTCTGCCCAGGGTGATGTTTCCAACGGCCGAATCCCAGCTATGTCTGGGAAATTCCGGATGTATGGCTGCCCTAATACAGTTGGTCTCTAAGGTGCTACTGGACAATATATTGATTGCATCAGACCAACACGGCTACCTACCTGAACACAGAGTATATATATGATTGAGCAGTGCTTACTGCACACTCTGTAGAGAAAAGTGAGGGCAGATGAGGCTCGTCAACCTGGGAGAAGGAAACTCTAATCCTAAACCTACACTACCTTGCAGCTATGCTCATTCATGAGAAAGACTTCAGGATTAAACCCCAAGGGAAAACCCATACCTGTCCTGCTCTGCGGGACATCTTCTGGCGAAGAAAAGGCTACGGAGTAAATGGCACACAAATCTGGAGTGTTGTCCCTAAGAAGGTTGGGTGGTTCCTTGTACACCTCCTTCTGTCAACACCTGCGGCCAAGCTGGTGCCAAATGTATTACTCTGCTTTCCTTTGGAACACAACAGCGAGACCAAGAGTGGGGTCTTATTGTCTGGGCAACCCAGGACTTCCATAAACACTACTCAAAAGCTTGTGACTCAGAGAGGTCACTTCAGTGCAGTTAATGCAGCAAAAACAACATAGGAGGCAGCAGTTATGAGTTAGCTGTCTCTGCAGCCAACAGATGGCATCCATTGGCTGCAGGCTTCTGTTGTTGGCATCCATCTGTCTCAAGAGATAGTGGAATGTGCCTCAGGGGGTGAAATCAAAATGTTGTGTACTTTTGTAATATTTTGTTTTAAGTTATCTGTTGTTGCTTCTTTTTTGTACACCACTTAGATTTTTAAAATATAATAATAATAATAATAATAATAATAATAATAATAATAATACAGTGGTACCTCAGGTTACATACGCTTCAGGTTACATATGCTTCAGGTTACAGACTCTGCTAACCCAGAAATATTACCTCAGGTTAAGAACTTTGCTCCAGGATGAGAACAGAAATTGTGCTCCGGCGGCGCGGCAGCAGCAGGAGGCCCCATTAGCTAGAGTGGTGTTTCAGGTTAAGAACAGTTTCAGGTTAAGTACGGTCCTCCGGAACGAATTAAGTACTTAACCTGAGGTACCACTGTAATAATAATAATAATCACCTCACACTTTTTTCTTGGGCAGCAAAATGTTTGAGGCTGGCTGTGCTAGGCAGCACAGTGGAGGAAGCCATGCTAGGAGCCCCCACTTTCCCTTGGCAACTGGACAAGGCTCAGTCACCTACTCCAGTGGATTGCAACTTCAGACAGTGGCGTAGCGTGGGTTGTCAGCACCCGGGACAAGGCAAGTAATTTGCACCCCCTAACCCGTGGATTTGCATCCCCTAACCCTAACCCCCAGATGTTGCGCCCGGTGCGGCCGGCCCCCCCTGCACCCCCCACGCTACGCCACTGACTTCAGAGGCTGCATTACTTAGGACAGCACCACTACATTGCTTAGATGTGCTCTCCTTCTGCCTCTCAGTATGGTGCTGGAAGCTGCTTTGCATCAAGACAACAGGGCTCAGAGCAGGCAGGGCCACCACCAGCAGTCTACATGGCTGCCAAATGCTAGGGCGCATGCGGCCAGGTAGGCTCACCAAGGCTGACACCAGTTGTCAACATCCATTTTATCCCCTCTTCTCTGCCTTTAATCTGATTTTAGTTGAGGTACAGATACACTGCAAATCACCATCCAGGGCTGCCACCTCCTGCCACCTTTATCTGCCCAGAATGCCTTAGGGCATCAATGTAGATGAGCAAGCAGAGCATGTGAAGGGATATGGCAGAAAGTGTAGCATCTTTTCTTGCTCCCTTGAAAATAGCCAAGGTGTGGGCAGGATCTGTGGGTTGCAATTTGGGCGCCCTATCTCAGCTGTCATGATCTGCACTGATGAGAGCCAGAGCCAAAGGCAAGATAATGTGGTGTTGTGAGTCGAGCATTTGCTTTCAAATCCCAAACACCTCAAAAGCCCAGTTCCTTCTAGATAAGAGAGGTTTTGACAGGGTGTTTGGCCAGAGGCCACTGGCTATTAATAGGAAGGAAATGCTTCAGATTCTCAATAGACATGAAGATGTCAAAACCTCTTTTTTGGGGTGGGGGGAGGGGCACAAGCTCAAAAGCTTAGGACAGACATCTACCAGTCTGTAGAACCATCTTTACAATTACAGATGATGGTGTCTGCTTACTATGTTCTGGGCCAAGTAAACATAACATTTACAAAAGGTCAAGCACCGTTGCTACTTATGGCTTCCTACTTTTGTCGCTTTATTAGCTGTCATAATCAGAGCTTGCAGAAGAATGTCAGCAATTAAGATTGCGGTCCAAGGCATTTCCTGGATTAAGGAAAAAGTTGATAGTCCAAAGCTATGCCTTGATCCATTAAACTTGGCCAGCTCTGAAGTCCCTAGGAAATGTCTGCACTTGGAGCTATAATTGCTGTTAAAATTCATTGTGAGAGAGGTGGTCGAGAGAGATGGGATTAGTCAACATTCCTCTGCCTCCCAATTTTGAAATACTTTTGTATGTGTTTGTAGGATGACTGGGAAATATCATCTGAAATGACTGTCTGCTTATGTTATGAGCAAGTCGAGGAAATCACCAGGAACTATCAGAACCATAGTCATAAATGTTATCTTTATATTCAGTCATGAACTTTGCATGATTGTGCACGAAAAACTGACTTTTCCAGTTTTAATCACCTAAGCCTGATAGCTTCTGCGCCACTCTTTGACTTGATTTTCGGAAGGTTTCTTATCCAGGAGCACCTCCATCTTGCCCCCAGTCTTCATGTGATTGTCCCCCACCCACAAAAAAACTAGAAGAGGGAACATGATTTCTGTTTTCCAACCCCCAAATGGTAAAGTCTGTTATTGCAGCAGAACCACTCCACATATCTTTCAGGCTTCATCCCCAGAGGAGAGACCATAGGAGCCAACGCCTAGGGGCCATGGGGGCTTCACCCCCCAATAAAGCATTTGTGGGGACTGAGCCCCCCAAAGTTGATGGGCACTGCCATTCAAATGGTGTGTGTGTGCCGCGTCATGTGATCGATTATGCTGGGTGGGGCATACCTGGGCCCCCACGATAATTTATTCAAATTGGCACCCCAGGAGAGACAACCACACCTGCCATCTGCATCTAATTCTAGCAGGTTTTTTTGTTTTGTTCTTCAGAAGAGAAGAGAGAGCTCAGATTGAACAATTTGACATAACGTGGGTTGCAAACAGAAGGGGCTGCTTCCAAATTTTACAAAGGTGAATCTTGTGGTCACTTCCATGCCAGAACTCCTCCCTCCTGATCTCTAGAGCTAAAATTCTAGAGCACCCAGTTTGGGGGCTATCTTCAGAGGCCTAACACCACCACTTCCCTCTTCTCTGGGGCACAAGGGAGCCTGAGCTGCCCCATAAGTCCATGCAGGTCACCAGATCATCTAGCCTGAAGCCATCTGCATTCATAGCATGTATCATACCCACAAAGTCATTTCACCACTGCAATTTCACCACAACCAATTATAATGCATGATGAAGTCACCATAAAACCACAGTTACTTTATTTCATGTGACTTGGCCAAGATATTCTTTTAATGCACCAAATCTCTTGTATTATTTTAAAAATTATCTTGAAGTGGTTTACTCACACTTAAGAGGGGATGCAGGAATTTTAAAGGGGGAAAGTTTGTTTTTGGACATATTTAAAACATGTGGGATATAGCAAAGATGTCTGGCTAAGTCATAAATATGTTTTCTTCCAAAATAACGACTACTTTCCCTACAGTACACTTTGCAAAAATAAATTGGAATCGCTCCATATATGTAATTTGCATTTCAAGAACACATCCCTAAAAATACCCAGTGTATATGCTGTGATTTCATACCAAAACCCTCCACCAAATGAGGTACTAGACAAAGAATCTCAGCTTTTGAAAGTTTTTTTCATACTTATGACTGCAAAGATACAAATTGTGTAGGCAATGCCTGGTAAAATATAATCATCCAGGGGAGCTGTCAGATAAATTGTGCAAAATAGTAACATTTCTGGCATGTAACATCTTGCCTCCAAAGCACTGATTCTAACATTGTTTACATTTTGGGAGCAGGGCCACTACAACATATAGTGTGACATGATGCTCAGTAGCAGACCTCAAGTTATTAAAATAAAATAAATTGATGCTGCATAAGTCTTTCCCCCTACAAAATAGTAATTTCCACATCATTAAAAACTAATGCATTCTCAGAATGATCAATTCATGCCCTCTTTAGACACTGCTGGAAGGATTAAAAAGTGGACAGTAAAGGACACAATCAAATCACAATCAAGGACCCATTAAGTCCTATTGATTTCAATGGGAGAGAGTGATGGAGATGCTCAGTGCTGCAATTCTATACCCATGGGATAGCTAAGGTGGCACATTTCAGTTGCTTTGGACTACAACTCCCATCATCCCCATTCAGCAAGGCCATTGGTCTTGGGAGTTGTAGCTAAGCAAGCTTTAGAAGGCACCATGTTGGCAACCCCTGCTGTAACCAATTACCTGCAAGTTCAATGAGTTCAATGGCAGTTACTTCCGAGTAGATATGGATATGACTGCACTGTTACTATCCATTAGGAAATATTGGGAATTAAATGTTCTCAACTTTGGCTGGGTCATGTCCCAAATATATGGTCCTGGAAATATGGTCCTTGGCTTCATTTTTTAGAAGAGGATTGCCCCCAACCATAGCTGTCAACTTTCAGATTTGAAAATAAGGGATCAGCAGCCTCACCTGTCCTGGGGACAATCTACGGGATATCTAACAATCCGGGATAGCAGTGGGAAGCAGTGGGAAACGGCGCTGGAATAAGGGAATTTCCTGCAAAAAAGGGAAGGTTGACAGCTATGCCCCCAGCCAGTAAGCAGATTGTGTCCAAAGGCATGGGGGCAAAATTGAAGAGGAACCACACTAAGGAATGTTTATTTATGTTCCAGCTCTACACATCAAGAACTAAAAACATGTGGAGGGACAACTGACGGCAACAACTTACAAATACTATTGCAAAGAGATTGTGGAAGTCAGGGTGGCATGCAATGCTAGTCCTACTCAGAACAGTTCATTCATTTCAGTGGTTCTACTCCAAGTAGGACTTGGCTGAATACGTGCAAGTCACTTTAGAAAACACATTTCTCAATGGTTTCTTTTTCTCATCCCCCAACCCTACTAAAAGGAGGCCACTCTTTGTGTTTTCACTAGATATCCACCATCATGTTTTGTGGTGAACTGCTGCTTTCCCCTTACAATGTAGCAATGCATTGCAAAGATGCAAACTGGCAGGCTGCCAACACAGTAGCAGCTGTAGCTGCTTGCAGCAACAGCAGAAAACAAAACAAAATGAACACTTTAAAAAAGAAAAAGAAAGAGCTGTGCTGCTTGCACTCAGGGGTGGCACTTCCCATTTCACCTCTTGAGACCTGCCCTGCTGCCCTGCCCTGCCATCATCCCTTATCAAGGTCGCATGGCAGTGGTGCAAAGCAGAGGTGGCAGATTCCAAGTGGGATCTCATGAGATCTCGCCAGAAATCAACACTGATACCAATGCCACCTCTCCACAGCAGCAGAGAAGGCAGGACAGGTGGGGTGCCAACCGCATGAGGCAGCTGCTTCATCCCACCTCATCTGTGAAGCCAAGCCTGCTCTCGCTCCTAATAGTGGTCCTCACTCCTGAAAAACCATTTCTCCCAGGGAAATTTGGTGAAGCATCATCATCATCATCATTTAATTATACCCCATCCATCTGGCTGGGTTTTCCCAGCCACTCTGGGTGGCTCCCAACAGAATATTAAAAACACAATCAAACATTATAAACTTCCCTAAACAGGGCTGCCTTCAGATGTCTTCTAAAAGTCATGTAGTTGTTTATTTCCTTGATATCTGATGGGAAGGTGTTCCACAGGGCGGGCACCACTACTGAGAAGGCCCTCTGCCTGGTTCCCTATAACCTCGTAACCTCACTTCTCGCAGCAAGGGAAATGCCAGAAGGCCCTCGGAGCTGGACCTCAGTGTCTGGGTTGAATGATGGGGATGGAGACTGTTTAAGGCTTTAAAGGTCAGCACCAACATTTTGAATTGTGCTTGGAAATGTATTGGGAGCCAATGTAGGTGTTGTATGGTTTCAGTGGCCACTCCCAGTCACCAGTCTAGCTGCAATGTTTTGTTCTGTATACTCAGTAGTATGCTAGGGCTAATTTGCTGTTCTCGAAAAGTGGTGCCAGGAGATGCCCTGTTAATTTCTCATTAGGGAAGTTTTGCCAGACTTTAATAACAGTGGAGCTTTCTTGCAGCAATCTGCTAAAAAAGTAAGGATACACGTTATAGACCTTACTCATCCAAAACTGAAGCTCTTTTAAGCACTAATTATTTACAGCAGGAGAATTGCTGCTGAACTTTCTCCATTTGAAATCCGTGACACTTAAGGTGTTTATCTTTGGGGGAATTATGCCCTTAATTTGCAGAAACGGGTAAAGAAATAACGAAGCAGATAGTTATCTAGAGAAACGTGGATCATAGTTGTACATCAAAGCAAGTATAGAAGGGACGGGGAACTGGTGGCTCTCCAGATGTTTTTGGACTCCATCAGCAGGGTCAACAGTCGGGGATAATGGAACTGCAGTCTAGGAACATCTGTAGAGCTACAGTTCTGTACTAAAGAAATACATCTAAGGCTGCAATTCTATATCCACTTACATAGTAGTAAGCCCTATTGAACTCAGTGGAACTTATTTCTAAGTGGGTGTGTATAAGATTGCACTAGTCAATCAAGTTTCTAGATAAATATTGCAAAGGGAATCTTGGTAGACTCTCAGACCCTTTGTTCCTTGATTGTATGCATAATAAATACCAGACATCTGAAGTAATACAATAACCTAATGATTCATTTTTTTGGCCACATGAAGAGGAGGATATTTTAAAATTGTATTCCCCACAAGAGGCAAGCAATTGATGGTAACCACTTCAAATGACAAATTAGCCTGAGGATCAGCCATATCAAGAATTCCAAAACCCCAACCATAGTCTGCAAGATATAAAACAACACTTGGGAACATACTTAACATATAAAACGCATCTCCGCTTCACAGTTTAGTCTCAAATTTACTATTTGTGGAAAAACATAAAGATAATAAAAACACACAAAAATTATTTAAACAGTTGATGTTTAGCGCACCAGAGTCTGGGATCAAATCTACACACATATAAAAAAACATTGTGAAAATGCTTTTTAAAATTTTTTTGAAAAATATATTGAATTTGCCATAGCTCACAATCGCCATCTAGTGCCACATTTGTATAATACACTTTAAAGGTAAAGGTAAAGGTACCCCTGCCCGTACGGGCCAGTCTTGACAGACTCTGGGGTTGTGCGCCCATCTCACTCAAGAGGCCAGGGGCCAGCGCTGTCCGGAGACACTTCCGGGTCACGTGGCCAGCGTGACATTGCTGCTCTGGCGAGCCAGAGCCGCACACGGAAACGCCGTTTACCTTCCCGCTGGTAAGCGGTCCCTATTTATCTACTTGCACCCGGAGGTGCTTTCGAACTGCTAGGTTGGCAGGCGCTGGGACCGAGCAGCGGGAGCGCACCCCGCCGCAGGGATTCGAACCGCCGACCTTTCGATCAGCAAGTCCTAGGCCCTGAGGCTTTAACCCACAGCGCCACCTGCGTCCCCCAATAATACACTTTACAGCACACTTAAAATGTTTTATTTGCAGCTCTATATCTGAGTCCTCAATGTGCAATGGGAACATGAGGCACTGAATTCAGAAGCATTGCTGCCTCCTGGGTCCTAAGAGTATGAGAGAAGAAAAACTTATCCCCATCAGTTTTCATGACACC
Organism: Podarcis gaigeae; assembly: GCF_964106915.1. Classification (NCBI taxonomy): domain Eukaryota; kingdom Metazoa; phylum Chordata; class Lepidosauria; order Squamata; family Lacertidae; genus Podarcis; species Podarcis gaigeae. Next base: position 80,426,348 of record NC_139679.1, on the reverse strand, counting down.
ATGCATAATTTTATACACCTCTATTTTGTTCCCTCTTTACTTGCTTTTCTCCTAAGCTAGAAAGCTTCAGACATTACAACCTTTCCTCAAGTAGCTCCTGCCCCCCAATTATTTCAGTTGCTCTCTTCTGCCCTTTCCCCATTTCTGAAATGCTGTACACATTATTCCAGGTGGAATAAATGCAGATTTGTATAAAAGCATTATGACAGTAGCAGTTTTATTTCTTATCAATTTCCTAATGACTAACATTTCCATGACTCCCCACCCCCAGATCATTTTCCTGGTCAGTCACCGCCAGTTCAGACCCAATTAGTGTGTATGAGAAGTGACTGTCCTAGGAAACCAATAATGTGCTAGATTTCTCTCTCTCTCAGAAGCAATGCTAAAGAATGACAGCTCCAAGTGGTTTCAAGTGGAATGACTATGAAGATAATCCTGTCCAATTCTCAAGGCTCTTTCATATAATCCTTGCCATCTTCTTCATGCTCCCCCCACTTCGCCTGTACAAATATATCACAGAATTAGAAGAGATCGAAACACCGTCCAGCCTTGCCACAATTCTACTGCCACCCATTGATCATTGATCAGCTTTCCACAAGTCTACCCACTCAAGCCAAACTACAATGCACCATGAGCAAGAGAGCAGATGTACAGCGTCAAAGAAAGGGAAAGGAAACAGCTCCAGCTGATCCCAGAAAACAAGATAAAACAATTTTTATTTATTTCAAAAGTATTTCAAAACTGCTTCAAACGTCTAAGCAGAGTAGAAAAATGTAAATGATAACAGAACCTTGGTTCCCGAATGGCTTAGTTGTTGAACAAATCGGCTCCCGAATGCCGCAAACCCGGAAGTAAGTGTTCCGGTTTGCGAACATTTTTCAGAAGCTGAACGTCTGACGTGGCTTCTGCTTGAGTTCAGGAAGTTCCTGCAGCCCATCGGAAGCTGCGCCTTGGTTTTTTAATGGTTTTGGGAGTCGAACGGACTCCTGGAATGGATTAAGTTTGAGAACCAAGGTACCACTGTACCGTTAAAAAAACAGATAAAAACAGAAATCTAGTAGTAACAGAATCCAACCTTAAGAACATAAGAAGAGCCTGCTGGATCAAGCCACTGGTAACCCATGTATTTTTAACATCCTGTTCTCACAGTGGCCAGCCAGGTGCCTGTGGGAAACCTCCAAGCAGGATTCAAACACAAGAGCACTCTCCCCTCATGTGTTTTCCAGCAACTGGTTTTCAACTTCAGTGAGTGAAACAGGACTTCTCCCCTCCCTCTTCCCCCTTGCACGCCACCCTACATCACCCCAAAGTCTGCTGTGGGGAGTTGTGGGGAAACCTGGAGCAGATTGTGAAGGGCAATACACATGAGGAGGAGGAGAGGTAATTCTTGCTGAAGTCATTCCCCACGCAAAATGATTTTGTTAGATACAACCCCACGTAACGATGGCAGCAATAGCCAATGGTGACAAAAGCAGATATTGTTGTTTTAAAAAAGTATCGTATATGACTTCAGAATGGGAACAAGTTTTGAGGAGGGAAATTGAAATGCAGGTAAGTTGGTTCTTTGTGATGTAGTCATTGCTGGAAAAGAGATTGGACACAGTAACTGAAGCAACATGCTCCCTTCTCTTCCCCCAAAGTGGGTCTTTTAACTGTTTGTTGAATTGCTTTCTTGCTTTCCTTGTTTGCTTTTGCTTTGAGTTTTTGTATTTGTCTTATTCCTCTTTTCAAAAAGATCAATCAATGGCAAGAGTTCTAGCCTGCTTTGTCCCCAAAGCCTTGGAATCACTGTGGGTTGTAGCCAATGCTGGTCCTACTCAGAGTAGACCCCTTGAGGTTATTGGGCATAGCTAACAGGTTTGTTAATCTCAACAGGTCTCCTCTGTGTAGGACAAACAGTGGTACCTCAGGTTAAGAACTTAATTCGTTCTGGAGGTACGTTGTTAACCTGAATCTGTTCTTAACCTGAAGCACCATTTAGCTAATGGGGCCTGCCACTGCTGCCACACGATTTCTGTTCTCACCCTGAAGCAAAGTTCTTAACCCAAGGTACTATTTCTGGGTTAGCGGAGTCTGTAACCTGAAGCGTCTGTAACCTGAAGTGTCTGTAAGCTGAGGTACCACTGTAATTGGATAAAATATTTATTATGACACAAACATTCCCACCTTTACCAGCTTAACATGAGGCACCAAAAGCTAAGCCAAATAATTTTTTTAAATCTTTATTTTGACATGTCTCAAGAAAAAGTCCTTGGATCCAATGTAGTTTATGTAAACCAGATGGTTACAAAATGTACATAGTACACATTTTTGCCATAAAGGAGCCCCTTTGCTCTGAAATGCTATCCATGATCCAGAGCAAGTTATTCCTACATCATATTATATTATTATTATTATTATTATTATTATTATTATTATTATTATTATATTACAGATTTCATAGTTAGATATGATTAGTTTGAGAGTCTAGATTTCCCTGGTTTAAAGATGAGGTCTATTTACTTTGTGTAGAATCATAGAATTGGAAGGGACCTCAATGGTCATCTAGTCCAAGCCCCTGCAATGCAGGAATCTCAGTTAAAGTATCCAAGACAGATGGCCATCCAACCTCTGCTTAAAGACCTCCAAGGAAGGAGAGTCCACAACCTCCCAAGGTTGTACTGCTGGTTAACTTACCGTATTTTTCGCCCTATAGGGCGTACTTTTTCCCCTCCAAAAATGAAGGGGAAATGTGTATGCATCCTATGGGGCGAATGCAGGCTTCAGACACCTCTCCGCAAGCCTTGGGAGCCCGGCGCGACTTCCCCCGCTACAGCGCCACACTCCCCGGGCTTTGGATAGCAGCAAGCTCCGGGAGCGATGGCGAGGTTGCGCTCCCAGACCCATTCTGGGGGCTAGGGTCGGGGGAAGCTCGGGCTTCCCCCACCCCCAGCCCGGCAAGCTCCGGGGGTGATGGTGAGGTCAAATGCAACCTCGCCATTGCTCCCAGACCCGTTCTGGGAGCTGGGGTCGGGGGAAGCTCGAGCTTCCCCCGCCCTCAACCCCGCAAGCTCCGGGAGCTTTGGCGAGGTTGTGCAACCTCGCCTTCACTCCCAGACCCCCAGCCCCGAGGCTAAAAACGAAGCCAGGACAGCAAGTGGGATCCATCCCGCTTGCTGTCGTGGCTTCTTTGCTCTTTGCTCTTTGGGGCTCAGGGGGGAAATATTTTTTTTTCTTTATTTCACCTCCCCCCAAAAATAAGTGCGCCCTATGGGCCGGTGCACCCTATAGGGCGAAAAATACGGTAACTACAAGACTTAGCCACAAGCTGTTAGCCAGGCGCTTTGCCCCAGTGACTCATCAGACAGAAACAAGTAAGCTGCTCCATCCATATTACTAAGGACTCAGTTAGATTGGTAAAGAAAAAGTGTTTCATATTTGCATTATAGCACTGTGACAGCAGAGGGCGCTACGGAGTTCCATTTTTACCAACACAATTTCTCATACAAAAACACGTTGAACTGAAATGCTTCTTTGATGTGTCTAGATCCAGCCTAAGTGTACTTAGAGAACCAGGTACAGTATCCTAAGCTCTTCGGAGAAGTAAAAAAATAATACAGTGGTACCTCAGGTTACATACGCTTCAGGTTAAATATGCTTCAGCTTACAGACTCTGCTAACCCGGAAATATTACCTCGGGTTAAGAACTTTACTTCAGGATGAGAACAGAAATTGCTCGGTGGTGGCAGGAGGCCCCATCAGCTAAAGTGGTGCTTCAGGTTAAGAACAGTTTCAGGTTAAGAACAGACCTCTGGAACGAAGTAAGTTCTTAACCCAAGGAACCACTGTAATACATAAACATCCGGTCCGCAAATCTTAGAACAGCTGACTTTTTAACTTATTTATTGCATTTAAATCCCACATTTTTCTCCAAAGAGCTCAGGATGGTATACAGGTTTCTCCCGGTCTCATCTAATCTCCACAACAACCCTGTGAGGTAGGTTAGGCTGAGAGAGAATGATTGGCCCAGTGGGCTTTATGACTGAGGGCAGATTGGAGTCCTGGTCTCCCAGGTCCTAGTTGGACACTCTAACCACTATACCACACTGTCTCTGAAATGGTCAGGATATACCTTGCCTCTGTGCATCCTAGTTTTTCCATTCCTAGCACCCAGGGCAAGCACATGCAGCAATGCATCACCTGGCTGGCACTACACACTATTTGTGGTAAGGAGAGAGCAAAGGAGACCTTTCACAGCTACACGTAGCCAGCGCTTCAGGAAACTGTATCATGTCAAAGATTTTTATTACCATAAAATTAGCAAGATATGCAGTCAAGTCTATTATTTGGAACGGAATTCCTTTTTTCTCAGTACAGTAGAAAAGATTGCTATCGTCTCATAAATACAAACTGTAATGTGGCCTATGGAGACTCCAAATATATTCAACCACAGAGCACATTCCAGAAAGAGTCTGGTTCAGAAATGTAAACAGTGTGAGGGGGTTGGTTGTCATTTGCAGCCTGCAACTAATTAAATGCCTATTCCATACCACCTACCAAGGGGCGGAGGGACTGGAAAGGAAATAAAACACAAAAGGCAGACTATACAATCCAAGGACCAGCCTTTTGACTTGTGTAAATTGGCAGAGCTACATCCACAGCAGCGAGAGACACTGAAATTCTGTTTTGACTTATGCCAGCTGAGAAACTGGCCACAGATTGTGAATGTGTGCAAAGATATATAGATTTGAAAATATTTACATCCTGCCTTTCCACTAGAATGTACCCATGATCGCCAACAGCATTATAGCTATGCGTGCTTAGTCAGAAGCAACACTCCCTGAATACTGTGGTCTCCGTTCTGACCAAACCACACACACACAGTATATCACAAAAGAGCAAACAATTAATGCTGATAAAGAATACTGTCAGTCAACACAGAGTAATGCAGATAGGTTCTATCCAACTAAAGAGTTGCCTGCCCAGAATCATTTCTGAGAGTGTGATGGAACTTCCTCTCCTTCTGCACTGTGTCCCCAAATCCGCTCTGGGAGCTCCCCCAAACTTCTGGAGCAGATTTGGGGTGTAAATGGGGGACACATGACAGGAGAAGAGGGAGTGGAAGTTCCACTGTATTTGCAGATGTCATTCCATCCTTGTAATGATTTAGCTGGATTCAACTCAGTGTCAGAAAAACAAAGAAACATTTAATCTCCTTTCTCCTTCAAAGCGGGTATTTCTTTCAGTTATCATCTAAACAGGAGGGAGGAAGCCAAGAAGACTTTTCTGTGGAGGACATTTTAGGTCCCCCGTGTCACTTTTGACAATTTGGTAGACAGTACAAGGTCTCCAGTGATCAGGCAGCATACGTGCATGTTGATATTTTTTTTAAGGGAGGGCAGCACGGAAATCTTCTAAATAAATTTGAGATAAGGCAATTTGGATATCATGCTCAAAATCAATTTATAGTGTAGGGTTTCAAAGGGCACAGTCAGCAGCCTGAGTTGTGCTTGATGATACGAATCATATACAGTAGAAGTTACTTAAATGACTGGTCTCAAACGCCTTGTGAGGATCAGAACATCAGCTGCCACACTTGGATAAGATCAGGCATAGGCCAACTCGGCCCTCCAGATGTTTTGGGACTACAACACCCATCATCCCTAGCTAACAGGACCAGTGGTCAAGGATGATGGGAGTTGTAGTCCCAAAACATCTGGAGGGCTGAGTTGGCCTATGCCTGGATAAGATAAAGAGGAGAAACAGAGCTAAGTGCCCTCAGCATGTTGATAGCACTTTTGTCTCAAACAAACAGGTGACTAAGTTGAACAGCAGCAGAAATCTTTAAGCACTCCATGTCATTGGGATACAGTGAACAAATAAACATAAATCCCAGCATTGGATTCTAGAAATTCCAGTATGGTGTCTCTAAATTTTTGTCCATACAGATTGCCAGAAAGAATACTCTCGTTCAGAAGTGGGGGACCAGCAGATCCTCCCCATTTGGCTCATGAGGTCATTTTGGTCAAGCTACACCCACGTGACCTATCAGGTGTGGGGCAGGTAAAAACACAGTTGAACCAAAATAGGTATTGCTAAGAGAGTCTGTGTACTGGTCCAGTAAACGCTTCCGCTGCGCAACCAGCAACAGTTCTCTTTGCAGAGCATTAATTAAGTCCAGTGCAGAGATTCTTGTTGCAGTACAAGCTTCAGAGTCTCAGTAGCAAAGGAATAACGACACAGGGAAGCCTGTCTTTCCAAAGACAGGTTTATTGCAGACAGATAACAGAAACACCTCCGGAGCTTTCAGACATTTTTGCTTCACGCCCCGCAGGCAGAGAAAACAAACACTCTTTATATACTGAGCAACTTAACAACTTAACGAGCTTGACTACTTAAAGTCACATGACATTGCTAACTTGCCAGCGTCTTAGGTTTCACACCCTAACACCCCCTCTCGCTGGCAATACAAAAACAAAATTACTTCAGACCCATTTCTTTTGCGTAAAACCTCGAGCTACAAGCCTTGCTTTGTACTCTGGTTTCCCCATCGCTGTTGTCTTTATCCTGTACACCCACCTACAACTTACTGCCTTGGTACCTTCTGGCAGTTTGGTGATGGAAAACACACCCAGTTCTTTCATAGAATTCAATTCTTTTTGCATGGCCTCACGCCACCTACTGGCCTCCTCCTGGGGTAATTGCTCAACCTCCTCAAAACTTTCAGGTTCGCAATTTGCCAAACCAGCCCAAACACTAATAGCTTGGTACCTTTCAGGAGGTATACCTTTGTTGGCACGCTTGGAACGCCTTAACGGTTCCTGTGATGTTCCTTCAGTTTCCCCCTCTGACCCAGAATCACTAGTCGTCACCTGTTTGTCACTAGTAGTTGAAGAACTTTCTGATTCTGACTTTACACACTCTTGCTGTACAGGTGAACTTTTAGAGCTAGAAGATTCTGACTTTACACGTCTCTCTTGCTGTACAGGTGAACTAGAAGAGCTAGAAGATTCTGACTTTACAGACTTGGGTGAACTAAACGATTTCTCACCCTTGTCCTCAGACTCAAATTCCTCAGCCTGTTCTGGAACTAATACCTGCCCTGGGGCCTGAGTTTCATTGTTACTGTTCACCACGTCAAATAGTATGTCAGGATTTCCATGAATTTTATTCCAACCATCCTGTTCACAAAATTCCGCACTTCTGCTGATTGTGATTTTCGTTTGATTGCCTTCTACATTCACAAATCTCCAACCTTTTGTGTTTGCTTGATAACCACAGAAAAGCATTTCTTTAGATCTAGGATCGCCTTTCCTACGTTGTGCCCTAGGCACCAGCACATAAGCACGACATCCAAAAACTCTTAGATGATCAATTTTTGGTTTTTTTCCAAATAGCATGAAGTAAGGAGTGTTGCCTACTGTGCTATTGTACACTCTGTTAAAAGTATAATTCGCATACAGTGCAGCCTCAGCCCAAAACCGCTGTGGAAGTCCAGAATCAAACAGCAAAGCAGCAATGGCTTCCTGTAATGTTCGAAATTTTCTTTCAGCAACTGCATTCTCCTGTGGTGAATAGGGATTGGTAAGTCTATGAACTATACCTTTCCTTTTTAACCACGTCTCCAGCGTGTGGTTCACATATTCCCCACCACGATCTGATTGTATTTTACGCACCCTGGTGTCAAATTTACATTCGACTTCTTCAATCCAATCCATCAGGATGGAAGCTGCTTGCGATTTTTCTTTCAGAAAGAAAACCCAACTAGCCCTTGAAAAATCATCCACCAAAATTTGCATAAATCTCGCACCTCCAAGCGATTTGACTGGCATAGGGCCACACACGTCTGTGTGCACAAGTTCAAAGGGTTTCTTGCTTACTCTGTCAGATCTAGGATAGTTACATGTCTTAACCTTAGCATGTTTACAAGCACAACAATCCAGAAAATTTGGACAGGGTTTAATGTTACACTCCTCAGCTAAATCTGGCATCTTGCTTACATACTTAAAGCATATATGAGCTAACCTTCTGTGTAGTAGATGTGCACAACCTGTATGAGGAGCCTTATTTACACACTTAGCTTGTGCTTCATCTGTTGAACATCTACCTGCTGCTAACTGCTCTTCATCCAAAACAAAAAGCCCATCCTCACAGGGAATTTTAACTAGCTCCTTCCCCTGTTTCGAAATGGTGCACACATCATTTTCAAACTCAACCTTAAAACCACTTTTTACCAGGCATGACACACTCAAAAGTCCATTCTTCATTCCTGGAAGAACGAAAACAGGAAGGTTAGTTTGCAAACAATTAACATAAATTGTGCCTTTAAGGCTCATTTCTCGTTTACTATTGTCTGCTATAGTCACAGTTTTTGCAACTGGCAATGTCTTGCAGTTCTTCAAGCTGCCACTAGATGTCGCTGGAACTAAACTGTGACTGGCTCCACTGTCAATTATCCACTTCAAGGTTTGTTGGCTCCTTTTAGGACTCTGTTGTGCTGCCATTGCAGATAGTCCCTTATCAGCACCTGCTCCCCCTCTGGATCGTTGATTCTTGTAGCTCTCACTTCGTCTTCCCCTGTAGCTCCGGAAACTGACCTTGGACTGTTGAAATTCCTGTTGCTTTTCAGGACACTTTGCTATCAAATGAAACCTGCTGCCACATCGAAAACATGACTTGCTGGCCATAGCAGACACTTGTGAGGCTTCCTTACAGCTCTGCCTGCTAGTTCCCCCACGCTGGGAATTATCTGAACATCCAACCCTTGGGGTATTTGAATTTTCAATACGTTTTCGATGATGTTGATATTCTTGCTCACACAATCTACCAGTCACATAATTCATATTCAGCTGCTCCTCTGGCAAAACTTGTAAAGTTAGTACTAAGTTTTCAAACCCTGCATGCAGGCTGCTAAGCAGAGTATAAACTTTAATATTTTCAGGAAAATTCACACCTAGAGATGACAGTTGGTTGAAATACTCAGTCATCTGTGACGTGTGTTCAACCACACTATCCCCTGGCTTCAGTTTCAACTCATACAAAGCATGTATAATGTTCACCTTCTCTCCGGGCGTGGCTCTATGGTGAATTCGCCTAAGAGCTTCCCAAATTTCAAATGCAGACCTTAAATTTTCCACATGAGGTAATTGGGAATCGTCTATCGATACCATCAACATGCATCTAGCTTTAGTGTCCATTTTATCATGTTCCCTGTTCTGAGCATGTGCAGCAGCCTCTTGCTCTGCTGTGGCATCTGCTGCAACAGCCACAAACGGCTTTCGCCTCTGGACATAGTCAGCCCACACTTCTTTGGCTTCCAACCAGACTTGAGCCCTCTTAGACCACTGCACGTAATTAGCAGAGTTCAACTTTGTAAAGGGAACCTGGAAATTTTCCACTGCCATTCTTGGGGTCTGCTGCTACTCCCTCTGTGTGCCCTTGCTTCTCTTTCCCCTTGGGATTTGTTTTACTCACTTTTCAGACGCCTCCAGTCTCCTCTGAAGCCTTTTAAACTTTTTTCCCTCCGTCTCTTCACTAGCAACCTACCACCGTCCTCTGTTTTTATTAACAAAACAAAAAACAGAACGGGAGGTCAAGCTAGCCTTTTGCAGCTAATGGAGCTGTAAATCTTCACTTACGCAGCTCTCTCAACTTTCTGCAGCCTCTCAGTTCCTTTAAGAGCTGGATTTATGACCAAGCCGGTCTTCTCTCATCCGAAAGCTGCTTTCACTTTCTCTGCACACAATACAGCTGTAGAAACGTAGAAGGAGCCATAACCTAAGAGAGTCTGTGTACTGGTCCAGTAAACGCTTCCGCTGCGCAACCAGCAACAGTTCTCTTTGCAGAGCATTAATTAAGTCCAGTGCAGAGATTCTTGTTGCAGTACAAGCTTCAGAGTCTCAGTAGCAAAGGAATAACGACACAGGGAAGCCTGTCTTTCCAAAGACAGGTTTATTGCAGACAGATAACAGAAACACCTCCGGAGCTTTCAGACATTTTTGCTTCACGCCCCGCAGGCAGAGAAAACAAACACTCTTTATATACTGAGCAACTTAACAACTTAACGAGCTTGACTACTTAAAGTCACATGACATTGCTAACTTGCCAGCGTCTTAGGTTTCACACCCTAACATTGCAGGCCGATCGATGCTACCTACAAAGCCTCTTGCCCAGTGCTTTGCAAGCCTTGACAATGAGCTGATCAAAAGAAACCAAGGTGCCCAGAATAATCAACATAGGCATATTCTCAGTCTATATAGACGCAAGCCAGCATCATACATACTACATCCTCTGCAACAGACCCAATGAGGAAAAGCCATTATTTTGCTTTTCTCAGGATGAGCCAGAGATCACTGAGAATGTCATCATACCACAAAAGCATTCACATGTGAACGACTCAAAGCATATAGGGTAACAGTTGAATATTTCCAAGTCCCCAGAGCTAAATTCATTTGTGGCAACCAAAACTTTTGGAAAAGCTCCCCACGCACAAAGCCAAACCATTTTCATGTTTTCTTTGCACATTCTGGAAGGGGATGAAGGTAAAGTTGGCATGATTTCTAACATTGGAAATATTCTTAAGGAAATAAATTATTTGAGAAGAATGCCTCTTTTCAGCATTAATAATCTAATGCCCTTTGGCTGAAAAAAACACACCCTTTAAATCTGAGAGTCAGGGCCCCCACCCTTTTTTTTGTAAGGAAGCAGCACACCACAGGGATACTGGAGCTTGACAGACCTCCTGGGGTAAGAGACAAGAAAGCCCTTGAAGTGTGAAGATTATTGTTTTTTCTTTCTTTCCAGAGACTCTGCCAGTGTGAACTCTTTCTGCAGTAGCTGCGGAATGACATCAGCAAGCCTTATCTACTCTTTCCACAGCAAAGCTGAATCCCTGACCGTGATAAAACAGGCTTCAGCATGACTTCATGCCTCCTGAGATGTCGATAATCTGGCTTGCAATATGTTTGAGAGCCCCATTCAGAATCCTGTTTTCACAATTTCTTTAAGATGGCGCATGTGTAACCCAAACACATAAAAGGTTGTGTGTGCTGCCATTAACACCTCTTTTATACTTTGAACCCTGGGACCGCTTCCTACCTTCTCTTCCTAATGGGACAAGAAATGTTGCCTTTTTTTTGCACCTATATTAAAATACAAGGAAAGCTCTGCCTGTATTTAGCCAAGGCCTGAATAGCTCAGTTGGTTAGAGCATGGTGCTGATAATGCCAAGGTTGGAGGTTCAGTCCGACAGCTGCGTATTTCTGCATTGCTAGATGATCCTCAGGGTCCCTTTCAACTCTATAATTCTATGAAGTTTTAATCTAGTCCATCCTCTTTCCAATGATGGACCACCAGATGCCTTTGGAAACCCCCTCAGTTGGTGGTCAGAACTCCCCACTGATCTTTGCACCCTTCCAGAAATTTGAATCAGGAGGTTGCAATGACTTATCACGGCTAAAAACCATTAACTCCCTGGCCAAAGATATTAGACAAATGCTTTCATTGGATTATTTTTAGTGTCTGCGAATACTTTTTCTTTTTGTTCCAGTAAGGCTACCCAGGCGTGTAATTTTAGTCACATGATTATAGTATGTTTTAAAATTACTTATTAAATATTTGTAATTTCTTTAGTATTTATTTATTTCATAAAATTTATTGTTAAATAAACACAAACCTCAGAGGAGTCTACAGAGCATAAAACAGGAAAGTGACTACCATATAGTCATGCAAAACCTTTGCAGCAGGGACTGTCCTCTGCTGTCCTCTTGCAATTTAGAACTCTGCACAGCCAATGACTGCAGCAGACTCCTGTGAGGGTGGGAATTACATGTGAGAGAACAACTGAAAAGGACTTCTGTCACGGGATGTGTGAGAAACGCTCTGTTTTCCAAAGCAAAGTTTGGTTCATTAAATTCAGCCCGTGTTTGCACTCTGAAAGAGTGACCACAGGATTAATTTCTTGTCATTGCTTTATGCATCTTCATGTAAATTATTTCTGCCCAGAAGACAGAAATTCCCTTATGGAATTTGCAAAGCCAAGGTAAATAGCTACAGCAACATTTGAGAATAATTATTGCACATTTCTATGAGGTATGTTTTAAATAAATTAAGTATAAGGACTTGGAAGGCAGAATTTGATTATTTGATTGTGCTCTGTCTCGGATGTGCATATCTGAAGAAGTACAGTGTTACCTCTAGTTATGAACTTAATTCGTTCTGGAAGTCCGTTCTTAAACTGAAACTGTTCTTAACTAGAGGCATGCTTTCGCTAATGGGGCCTCTTGCTGCCGCTGCGCCGCCAGCACACGATTTCCGTTCTCCTCCTGGGGCAAAGTTCTCAACTCAAGGTAACTCTTCCAGGTTAGTGGAGTTCGTAACCTGAAGCGTTTGTAACCTGAGGTGTTGTAACTTGAGGTGCCACTGTAAATGCAACATCAGCAGCAACAGCATGAATTGGATGCTGAAGAGCAGAAGTCAGAGATCTTCTGGCTAGATGTCACACAGGCAGAAAGATGGGGAGCAGATTGTGATCACAAAGAGACAAGGCAAGGGAACCAAGAAGCAAAGAGGTTTCTCTAGCAACAGCTGCAAGACAACTGAAGTATTGCAGCAAGCATTCCAACTATACACTGAGTCCACCATGTGACAAAATGCTTGGCACTTCAGGCCCAGGAACCAAATACAGCTCTCTAGGCGTCTCTAGCCAGTCCTCAGGGCTTTACCCTCACTGGCTCTGTGCCACACACCCCTCCAGTTCTTTTGTCGGGATGGAGCTGTAATAATGCCTCTTGCTTGCCTAGATTGAAAGATGTACATGGTTTTGCACAGCTGGATATAGCCTCCTGTCAAAGATACGCCGCAGCCATCACCCTGTGGCCCTCAGAAGGGAATCCACTAGGGAATGCAGCCCTTGAACTCCAGAAGAGTCTCATTCCCTGTTCTAGACAGTTCACACAGCCATTTCCCCTCTACTTAAGAGCAGCTAAGTCTTTCAGCAGGAACATGTGAGCATGTTCGTGTGACCCATGCTATGCATTAATATAGCTATTTCCTAAAATGCAGCCATGAGGGCTATAAAAGAGTCTGCAGATCTACTACACCTTCTTGTTTCCTGACGTGATCAAGCTTCCCTGCTTACATGCAGGGAAATGTAACTGTGGGAATTGCTCTGTTGATTGACCTATCCCACCTACATATCTGCTTACAGAATAAACATGTCCTCTCAGAAACTGTTTGCTCTCAGAAACTGTTTGAGCACACCAGGAATTTAAGGCCAGCTTCAGAAACCAGTCTCTTTCTGTCACTCACAGGACGTGAAGGAACAAGAGAGAGCGATTTCTCAGTGGTGATGCTGTGACTTCTTTATTTAAATTATTTATAGTTACAGATAGGTAGCCGTGTTGGTCTGCCATAGTCAAAACAAAAAAAATTCCTTCCAGTAGCACCTTAAAGACCAACTAAGTCAGTTCTTGGTATGAGCTTTCGTGTGCATGCACACTTAAACACTTTTTTTGTTTAAATTATTTATATCCCACTTAATCACCAAAAAATTTAAGCAGCAAACTCCCTCCTGGTTATTATTCTCTTTCCATCCATAGACAGCTGGTAAAGTCTTTTTAATCCCATCTGGTTTTTAATCTGATCTATCTACAGTACTTGCTTTACAATTTTAATCTTGTCATTTGGTAGAAGCTTTAGTTCTGCTATCTTACTGATGTATTAAATTCTTGTTGTTTTACTGTTTCGATGGGTGGGGTATAAATAAATTGCCCTTGCTTTATTTTGTATATTGTAAGCAACTTTTATTATTGTAATAGAGAAAAGGGGACACAAAGAATGAATTAGGTAAAGGTAAAGGAACCCCTTACCATTAGGTCCAGTCGTGACCGACTCTGGGGTTGCGGTGCTCATCTCGCTCTATAGGCCGAGGGAGCCGGCGTACAGCATCCGGGTCATGTGCCCAGCATGAGTAAGCCGCTTCTGGCGAACCAGAGCAGCCCACGGAAATGCCGTTTACCTTCCCGCCAGAGCGGTACCTATTTATCTACTTGCACTTTGATGTGCTTTCGAACTGCTAGGTTGGCAGGAGCAGGGACCGAGCAACGGGAGCTTACCCCGCCATGGGGGTTCGAACCGCCAACCTTCTGATCGTCAAGTCCTAGGCTCTGTGGTTTAACCCACAGCGCCACCTGCGTCCCAATAATGAACTAAACTGAGTAACTAAAAACAACAACCCGGTCCTTATAAATGTGGCATTATTGTGTACTAATAAATTTATTGCACTAAACATACCTTACAGGAGATGTTTGAACTAGCAAGAGATTGATACCTTTAGCCTCTACTTGAAGGTATGCTGATGAAATAATGGATCGTATCTCCCTGATTACTGTCCGTGATAAATGACTGGATGATGAAGCCTTGATAATGTTGTCTTTAAATGAAAAATGAGCTTGTGAAACTGTTATTATAGACCAAGTACTGACCTGAACTAATCCACACTGATAACAGCATGTTCACTTGTTTCTGTAATTGATGGCTTTAGAAACTTGGCAGTCTCCCACATCTTTAATGCCTGATTTAAAAAAAAAATAAAACTACCATAAATTGCATAAAGGGACTATTTCTAGGCTTTGATGCAGAACCAAGGAAAGAGCAAATGTTGTTATCTGCAGGATCGGGCATTACCTGCCATTCAAGTGATTTCAATGGGAAATCATTCCATATTGGGTACACAGTATCAACATTTTACAATAATATTATCCATGGAGCTTTGATGTTTTTGAAACAGGAGGTGAAAGCCACTAAATATTTGGTCCAAGATGCCATCTAAATAAGTTGGAAATGACTAAAGAACTCACAAAATCTGAAAGGCTCATTAACCTGGCTAAATTCACAGCAATGTGGTGCCTGAACTCAGATTGCAAAATTCAGCAATAAAGCTAAGTTTCCAATGAGAGAGTATTTGGTAATTCCCTCCAGTTGAGCAGACAGCCCACCTTACCTGTCACTCAGGATCATGCCGGAGCAAATAAAGATCTCAATTTCGATCTAGCATCTTAACCAAATAATGGGTTCAGACAGAGCTCTGTTTCTTGATGTATCTGATTTGACTGAGAATCTAGAATTATAAGGAACTTCTCTGATGACATCATTATGCCTTCTCTTAGACAGCATTTGTTTCTTGTTTCAATATTAAATTTAAGTGGATCAGGGTGCTCATACTATTAATGTGCTATATATTTCAGATTAACAAAGGTTTTCTTCTTCTTCTTCCATTCAAAATTTCCAAAGCTCAATAAAGGTTGCTCTTTTTCTTACAACTTTAGTTCAAGATCTCCACAAAACAAGGGACAAATGTGTGTTTCTAAATCAGCCCACTGATTCCATGTGTGCTTAGCAAGCAAACAATGCTGGTTCATGGACGTGGGAAGAATTAAAAATGACTTGCTATGGAGATTGAAGAATGGAACTCAAGGGGCTCCAACGTGGTGCCTTCCAGATGGTGTTGGACTCCAACTCCCATCAGTCCAACATCATCCAACAGTCAAGAATGGTGGTAATTGGAGGGCACAATGTTGACTGACACCACTCTAGTGTAATTAGACAAACTGACCTTCAAGGAAACACTGCAGGAGCCCCCAACATTTCTATGTATCTCTAATACAATATATCCTCCCATTTCTCAAACCTAAGAAGCATGCTCACCAACTCTGCAACAAACCCAGCTCTCTTATTCCTTGCCATTCCCAGCATCACATCCCAAAACTGAGAAACTCAGTTCCCATGGTTTACTCCCATCTGCTTTCTACCTCTCTTTCAAAATATGACAGAGATAAAAGAGGACATGGACTCCTGGCTTTTAGAATCCTTGAGGAAATAAGGTTTTCCTACCTAGGGCTGGCTCTGACATCTAAGGTTAAGAACATAACTAGATCAGACCAGTCCAGCGAGTTCAGCATCTGTTTCACACAGCATACTGCTGGGAAGTCCACAAGCAGGAAATGAAGGCAACCGCCCTCTCCTGCTGCTGCTCCTTTCCGAGCAAAGACAAACCACTGGTAGCCCTATCCATGGACCGCCCTATCCATCACACACATCAATTCCCCTTTTTTGGCATCTGAGATAGTGGCTATTAAGGTTGCCAAACGTCTGGAATTTCCCAGACATATCGTAAGCAGTGTCTGGGCAGAAATCGCTGAAATGTCCAGGAAAATCTGGACGTATGGCAACCCATGTCGGCAGTGTTGATAAATCTTGTGATAGCAAATCCCAGAATCTAACCCAGGTGTCTGGTGGGTAAAATTCCACACCAGTGCACCTTTTGTTGCAGAATTTGCACAGAGGTAGACTTGCAACAAACTTTCAAGGACATTGTCACCTGCACAGTAGGAAACATTATCTTCAGGGTTCAGCCATTTCCCATTTACAATTTTCTTTCTATACACAGAAAGTGTCTGGAGCACAAAATATCCCCAACTTAATTTTACAGGTAGGTGTGTTTTGTCAGACAATGTAATGCATTTGGGGCAATTCCCCCCACACCAAATAAAAATGATCCAGTGATGCAATTTAAGTGACTAGAAAGTATTTTCTGAAGAAATTTATTTGTTTGTTGTTGTATTTACCACTGGAGTATCTGTTCGCCCAGCTAAAATGTTAATATAATGAGATTTAAAGAATGCCGCATGGCTTTTTGAGCCAAAAACTGACCCAAGGAAGCCTACTTCTTCTGACACTACATCCTTGTGGTTTTACTACCACATTTTACTGCCCCAAAAAACATCCAACTGTAGCATGGTGGGGCCTGGGGTCCAAGAGCCTAACTCACTGCTGCCACTGCTGCCTGCCTGGGCCCCAGGCTGACCACTAATCAGCTGCCTAGTCATGTGGTCAGGAGCCACTGGAGCACATGACAACCAGGAAGGGCAGCAGCTGCAACTTCAGTTTGCTCAAGGGATAAATGGTGTCCGGGATAGGGGGCCAACCCTCGCTTCATCTGCTTCCCTCTTCATCCTGGTGGGAGTCATCTTTCATCAATCATCCCCTCCCCGGGGGAGCTCTGCAGTGCTCTGTACTGCTTTCCTGTCCACACACCCCCTTCCTTCCCTTGTCACTTGCCTTCGTCTGGCATGCCCAGAAATAAAGACAGCTTGCCACTGGAACTGAAAATGCCACTATGCAATGCTCTGACCTGCCAATGGGCTTGCTGCTGTTTTTGTGTGCCGCTTTTATTTGAAGAGACATATTATTGCAACAAGATCAAATGAGATGAGATGGTGATGTTGCTGGGAAATTAAAGGCTGTCTGCGGTGATTTATTAGCAATTTGGGCCAATGGAGAAGTGGGGAGAGGGTGGAATGTTGCTTAGCATTTTAAAGACTTGGGGGTGGGGAGCAGTGGAATTAATCTTATTGGATTTCTCATCTTTCATCCCCTCTGCACTCTTAGCAAAAATAATATGTGTCATGAGAAATAAACATTTTAAAGGAAGGGGGCTAGAAAGGAGGAAAGATGGCCTAAATACAGTTTAATATTTTGAGATGTTTTAACTAGGAGCTGTTCAAGTGCGTGGATAAAATTATCCATTCCTCTACCTTTAGCCCTAATTTAGACTACAGCCACTTACCTGGGAGTGAGCCCCATTGAACTCAATGGGACTTACTTCTGATTTTATGCTAATGTGATACAAAATTGTGCCCTATAGGTTTGTGCCCATAGGAGCCAACTCCTAGAGGCTGACGGCCCAATAAAATATTTGACACCCCCCAAGTTGATGAGCATTGTCATTCAAATGGTGTGCGTGTACTGCATCATGTGATCAATTATGCAGGAAGGGGCTTACCTGCCCCCCTCCCCATATTTCATTCAACTTGGCAATCCTGTTTTTGCCCCTTAGTATTTTAAGTACCTAGCAACAATCTTGGTGCGGCTTGTCTATACATGTGGATGGTGTCTATAGAGGTTTAAATCACCAGTAGAGAATTTCAGACCCAGAGACTCATATGGCCCTCCAGCCCTCTCAATCTGGCCCTTGGGACTCTCAACAGACCATAATAACTCTCACACCACATCCGTCACCAACCGGGCCAAAACCCTCTGGGAGGACTTTTGCCTAGCCTAGAGTGTGTCTTAAAACTAAGATAATGCCTTTTGCCTGCCTGAAAGAGAGACTGAGATGTTTGTAGAAACCTCTAACATTCACATGGCTGGAATTTAGCCTACTGTGTAGAGGTAAAGGCTACATCCATTGCTCTGCAAAACTTTTGCCTCTGGCCCTTCCAGCAATGGTCTATGGTCTCAGAAGACTATCTGCAAGCAAATGGGGCTCTAGAGATGGAAAAAATGTTCCCTATCACTGATTTAGATTAATGTATGGGGCCAGACACAGAGCCAACAGATATGACCCATCCCACCTCATTTTCTAGATTGCAACATGTAAAGTTTAAACTAGGAAACCAGACCCTGTTCGAATAAGTCTGCACAATTTTATACATGACAATGGTTTATTAACATGGCACCCACACAAAGCCCTGGCTATTGTTCGTACAAAGAGTAACAGTCGCTTTTAATGTTGAAGGAGCCTCAAACCATCACTGCCTTCCATTTCAGAAACTCTCTTATTTTTGGATCTTAAGGACTTCAAATTATCACTCTCAAATTAGCTTGCTGCACAAATTAAAGTAATTTACAACAAAAAAAAAGTTCCTAAGCATTATACAACTAAATATACCACTTAAAGTCATGCTTGGGGGCAGAAAGTTTCCCTCCAACCTAATTAAGTTTCAAGTTTCAATTTGAACAAGAAAATAGGAAAAGCCTTAAAACATGGAAATTCTTTGTCATTCCTGTTTGTGGTTTCTGCAGTCACAATGCAAAATACACAGCCAAGTTTGAGCTCTTGAGTCTTTGCCATTTTATATGTAACATAATTCAATAATGAAAGGCTCAAAGCATGCACTCTACAATCAACAATAAAAAAAAGCCCTACAAACAATGGTTCCTCAGGAGTTTTTGACAAAGGCAGGAAGGGGTCAACATGCTACAGAGGTTTGCTGTTTGGAATGATAACGTAATGACTTCTATCTCTCCAAAGACCATTGGCTAAGAGCCATACATGGCACCAGAGGGGGCGACAACTCATCTTGGAGAAAGCAGACAGTCTGGTGATAGTCAATGAAATACAAAGCCTTTCCCCCACCTGAAAGCCTTTGTAAAACCATCAGATACTTTTGGCTTGCCATTTAAGAATCCCTCAAGAGGTAAGAGATATTGTCTATGGCAAGATCCAGCCTATTTTGTTCAGGAGTGAGCATGTGTTACACAGTTCCTGCCCTGAGCTATGTGCACTCAAATCTCATTTGTTCGATGAAACACAACCATGCATTATTGGCTACACAACTGCAGCTGTGGAACTGCATTTCCCAGTGTTTGGGGGAAGAAATAAAGAGTTCAGCTCCCTCCCACTATGGGTTTAAATGCTGAAGGTGTAGTCCTGCTATCGGTTTGGCACAATTCCACAGATTCCTAGGCACAGGATTTCAGCCTTGGTATAGATGTGGTGTGGCTTTTATCTACCACATGAATAAGCACTGAATCGATTGGAAAAAAATCATAACCACGCGGGAGTAAATATTTTACATAATGTCTTCCTGCCAGTATTATGTTTGGTTTTGCTGGAAGAGTTTTTGACAGCGGGTGGTTAATTAAATTAAACATCTCCTTTACTGAGGGATTGTCTATGTTCCATCTCTAAATTGATTGCCATCCACAAACAAAACAAAAGGCACCCAGGAAGGCATTTTCCGCATTCATTGTATATTCTTTTCCCATATAGCCTATCCAAGTCTCATACTGAACATATTTCAGGAGTAATGGAAGACGTGTCTGTCGTGCTGTGTGGGTACTCTATACCAGCACAGGGAGTGGGATGGTCAGAGATATGCCAGGACTGCTTTTCAACTCTTGCAGACATCTGTGGCAATCAATTTTTATTTTATTTTTCATTTTCACTCTTTCTGATACAGTGGAAATATACTCATGCAATGTGTGGATGAGCTCTGTGAACCATGGAACACATTCACACATCCCAATAAACCATACATACATACATACATACATACATACATACACCATGGCTTTCTGTGAATGGACAGCATGCTAGTTAATTCTGGTGATTCAACTCCATCCTTTTGCTCCTGGAGCCAGGAGCAACTAACCACGGACTTTGGATTACTGCAACATGCAAACCAGTGCTCGCACTTTGTTTGGTGATGGGGAAGAGTTTTGCTTTGCACTTTCAAAGTGCAGATTGGGATAAACAACGAGTGCTGGTTTGCACATTGAGGCTCTCAGTTTGTTGCATGCAGCTTCAGAAAGGATGGAGAAAAACAGGGGTGATTTAGCAGAGGTTTTGCATGCTGTTCAGCCATGGTAGGCCATTTCTTTACAGCTCACCATGATGTGCAAACAGTATTTTCTTCCATTGTCATGAATGCAATTCAAGTAACATTAGTTGGTTGCTTTTAAGATTGTTCCAAGTACATGAACGCAACATAACCAAGCAGTTCTGCTGATCAAAACAAACAAACAAACACCCATTGTCTTGTGGGAAAACATATAGGAAATGATGGGAAAGCTGTAATAAAACTTGAGAACAATTCTTCTAAGCTGTTCTATCTTCTCAACTTTGTTCATGACTTTTTTAGGATGAAGAAAGAGGACATATGGCATGGCAATAACTACCCCTTTTTGTTACTCTTGTGACACTTACAAGGTTGGAGCAATACTAATGCACCAAGCAAGGAACTGAATAAAGCCAAAGTCAGTCTTCCCTCCCACCCTTTTGGTTGTAAACGTGCTCAAGTAATTAATTTATGCCTTCTGAGCTGAGTAGCTACTTTTACTTCACTCTGAATGTTCCCAACAAATCCTCATGGAATGTACTAATTAGCATTTTTTCCTTCTGGGAACAGCAGAAAGGCTAATGTATTGCTGGGGTGGAAAGGATGGGTCTGAATATAGGCAAAACAGAAGTATTTAAAATGTTTCCACGAGTGATACAGCAACACAGACAAGAATTTGAAGACAGAAAGAGAGAGAGAGAGAGAGAGAGAGAGAGAGAGAGGAAAAAAGAAAGTTCTCTTAGAAGGTAGAGCAGAAGAAAACAAAATAATCAAACTGTCAGGATATACGACGGCAGCCCCATGCTCTAAGCAATGCCCTTTCTAGGTAGACATATATTCCAGGAATGTAACACAGCAAAGCTCACCTGCCCAAACATGGCCACCAAGGCATGGAGGTGAAACTGGGCACAGCTTGGAAGAAAAGAGGGAGATGGAAATATTGGGAAGGAGTAGAAATAAGATCAGCTGGAGGAAGTGGATGGAGTGTTTTGTTTTTTCCTTTGTTTTAGAAATTGTAGCATTGATGGGGAGCCTTCTTTCTAACCCAGGACTTTGGAGACGGCAGGATCTGGAGCTAAATGTGCCCCTCATGCACACATTGGTTTCCTTTTTACTTTTCCCATAAAAGTCAATGATCTTGTATTTACTGGATGGATCTGTATGGAGAAAGGGAGAGGGCCTGCCAATTACAAGGACCATAGCTATAGGAATTCATACCTACAACAAATCACACATGTTCTCTGCTTACATCTATGGCCATAGCTAAAGAACGTTTTGAAAACCTAGAGGTACACCATGTCATAAGGATCTGCAAGCAAAGAATAGTTGATTTAAGCGATCTGCAAGGTTCATGTGAACCTGGCCAAATACCAAGCCAAGAACACTACCAAATGGGGGAAAATATTTTGTTCGCAAATAGGTCAAAATCAACTAGATCCTTGGTTCTAAAAAGTCAATCCATTCACCTTCCTGAAGAACAAGACATAGTTTTCCTCATCTAACATAACTTTCTGCTTCTAGCTGTACGTTCATGCCCTTTTTACACTGAGAACTAGTGACAACGTTTTGCAATAGTTAGGCTCCTAATATGAATGTTGTTGGTTTGCAAAGTTGGCCTTCAGTTGGTGATCAGTTCTGCCCTGAACTCAGTTCCTTTTTACCTAAGCCACGAAAGAACTCTCCACCTCTCTCCCACATAAAAGACTTTGTGGTGCAGAAAAGAAGGAGCTTTCTCTCTCTTGCTGTCTTTCTCACATCCTTACTCATCTTCTCATCCCTGGGGTGAGAAACATCATTAATGAAGAGATGGATGCTCTAGCAAATGTAGCTTTCACATGGTTCTTAAAATATGTCAGGCATCCTGCAAAGACCACATTTCCCAGGAAGGTACCACACTGTCCTACTGGCATTTTAAAAAAAATCACAGCAGTGGGATAGGGACTGCAACCTTTGCCCCTTATGCTCAGGTGGGATAGGGAGAGCAGGAGATGTAACAGGAGTAAAATGAAGAAGGGAGCTACAGGAAGCACTGAGCAGCCACCACTGGATGCTACTACCTACAGTTGCAGGGTAAGACAGTCAGCGTGGGCAGGATGGTTGGAGGAAAATGCAAAAGTAAAACAATTCAGGCATGTTGCAGTGCCTACCTAACCACTTTCCCGCCTGACAGACAGCCCTGGGAGACAATACTTATTTTTAGACAGTCTTTATAAAGCCACTGTGGGGTGTCTCTTCTCAGCCCCTTAAGTCATGCCACAGGCTCTTGTCATCCTGCTTCCTTTTCTGACTTGCCTGCCTCCCAGCATAAGAGAGATCAGGTGTATTTGTTTTGGAGCAGCCAACTCCTTGAGATGAGGAGGTTTGTATAGGTCACCAGGAAACTTCGCTGTCGCTTATAGCTAGCTATGTTGTTGTTGTTTAGTCGTGTCCGACTCTTCGTGCCCCCATGGACCAGAGCACGCCAGGCACTCCTGTTTTCCACTGCCTCCCGCAGTTTGGTCAGACTCATACTGGTAGCTTCAAGAACACTATCCAACCATCTCGTCCCCTGTTGTCCCCTTCTCCTTGTGCCCTCCATCTTTCCCAACATCAGGGTCTTTTCCAGGGAGTCTTATCTTCTCATGAGGTGGTCAAAGTATTGGAGCCTCAGCTTCACGATCTGTCCTTCCAGTGAGCACTCAGGGCTGATTTCCTTCAGAATGGATAGCTTTGATCTTCATGCAGTCCATGGGACTCTCAAGAGTCTCCTCCAGCACCATAATTCAAAAGCATCAATTCTTCGGTGATCAGCCTTCTTTATGGTCCAGCTCTTACTTCCATACATCACTACTGGGAAAACCATAGCTTTAACTATACGGACCTTTGTTGGCAAGGTGATGTCTCTGCTTATAGCTATAATGTTGCCCAAATCTACTTTGCATGTGTATTTAAGAGTCTAAATGTATATTTTATGGAAAACAACCTTTGGTCCTTTTTGTCATCTATGGGTTTTGGTGGGGCAGGGATGGTATCTCAATGTTATCTTTGGCCAATGTGTGAGTGTGACAAAATCATTGGTTTTATGTTGAGAACTTGCATTTCCTTTCATCACTGGTACCTGACCTAAGGGAAGAGTTGTAGCTCAAGGACAGAGCATCCACTTTGCAATCAGATGGTCCCTAGTACAATCCCAGCCCGAAACCCTGGAGAACTATTGTCAGTCATACTGTATTGATAATTCTGCACTAGATGGACCACTGATTTGACTCAGTAATAGGCAACTTCCAATGCTCCTTTTTCCAAGGGCAAAGAGGCCATCCTTTGGCTAGAACATGGCAGGTGGTCACCAGGTTCTTTCGCCTGTCCTTGCTACAAGCATTGGCACTGGTTCCATCGGATGTCATCCATCAATGGCAGCTTCACCATTGACTTAGCTGGAATGCAGATCATCCCCATTATCTTCAGATCTTCTTGCTTTGATTTGTCTCTATTGTCTCAGATCAGCCCACCTGAACAAACAAAGGGCAATTTGCATTCACTGGTTTCGGTGATTAGCTTCCTGCATTGCTTGAAAGTTTGCATTGTGTTTGCCTTTTCTGAGTGTTACTTCAATCATTATCTCTTAACTTATTCCATGCCCATCAGTGTTATTCTTTCCAGAGAGATAATACAGTGTGCTTTTACCATACTAAAATACCAAATTAAAAGAAAAATGGAAATTGAGGAAACAAAAAGAGGGAGGATGTGTTATGTTATGGTGTGACACTGTACAGGTTAAAAGCTCACATGATTCAGAAGATGAAAACTGAATACCAAGTGGAGACATTAAAAAAAAACAAGAACTTAAGTAGTAAAGCCAGATGTTTAACCAAAGGCATGAAGGAATCGACCACATCTGAATTATTATTATCATTATTTGCCAGGAAACTTAATAATAAGAACAGAAAGATCAGCATTGCTTCCCACTTTAGGAGAAATATAACCATCTGTTTGAACATTTGCAAAGTTTCTGCTGTGAAAAGAGTTTCCTCATGCATGCATACTTATACAGCTTATCTTTATATATTTATGTAGATTAGCTCTTCTGTAAACTTTCAATACATGCATGGATTTTTCAAGCTCTATAAACAAGAATAAAATTACAGAGACAGATAAGTGTCTGTAGAGACCAGTCATGCAACATTTAAAACTCTACCAAGGGCAATCCTAGCCATGTCTACTCAAAAGCAAGATGTACTCCATTAAAGGTAAAGGTAAAGGTACCCCTGCCCGTACGGGCCAGTCTTGACAGACTCTGGGGTTGTGCGCCCATCTCACTCAAGAGGCCAGGGGCCAGCGCTGTCCGGAGACACTTCCGGGTCACATGGCCAGCGTGACAAGCTGCATCTGGCGAGCCAGAGCTGCACACGGAAACGCCGTTTACCTTCCCGCTGGTAAGCGGTCCCTATTTATCTACTTGCACCCGGGGGTGCTTTCGAACTGCTAGGTTGGCAGGCGCTGGGACCAAGCAACGGGAGCGCACCCCGCCACGGGGATTCGAACCGCCGACCTTTCAATTGGCAAGTCCTAGGCGCTGAGGCTTTAACCCACAGCGCCACCTGCATCCCTGTACTCCATTAAATAACCCTTAAAAGTGGTATATATGCATAAGCAACACAACCTGACGTATACATGATAAATCATACTGGGTTGCACAGAATTGCAGCTAGGGCAAATGGCAGACCCTGATGTCCTCTCTTAGAATCAAAAGCAGGAAGGGACCAGCAGGGTCATCTAGTCCATCCCCCACAATACAAGTCTTTTGCCCAATGCGGGGCTCAAATCCGTGACCCTCTTAAGAATCTCAGGCTCTACCGATTGAACTATCCCATACTGATACAGATTATACTCATGATATTAATAAGATTTAACAGAAGTTCAGTTATTAGGTGATTTAAATTTATATTTACATTTATATATCCTACCTTTCCTCCAACCTCTCCCCTGCCCACTTCAACCTCCATTTTATTTTCACAACAACCCTGTGAGATAATTTAGGCTGAGAGACAGTGGGTGGATCCAGACATGTCAACGAAGCGATTCAGTTAAACGCGTTGTGAACTCATACAGGGAAATCCAGTAGAGAAAGATGGGACTCCACAGTGCTATCTGGTGTCACAGTGTTGCATCACATATGCATCACATATAAAATGCTTTTTCTTTAGCAATCTAGCGGAGTCCAGTGACTGGCCCTAGGTCACCCAGTGAACTTCTTGTCTGAGTGGGGCTATGACCCCTGATTTCTCAGAACCTTCTCTGACGCTAATGACTACACCACACTGTGCTCTGTGGTTGCCAATACATTTCCATCGCAAACCTTTGAGCTTAAAAGTGTATTCACCCATTAAACGTCTGTGAACCTGAGAAATTTCAAAGCCCCCTGCATGGTTGTATTGTCATCAGAATTATTAAACAGACCACCTTCTTCACTGACTTTAGAAACCATTAATTTAGAAGTGGCTAATTAATTTCACGTTGCTTAAACCAACAGAGAGAAAGAAAGAGCTTAACAACTGTCCTCTTTAAAACAATTATCTCATTGTTTTTTTGTCAGTGAGTAACTGTGGGTTTCTGAAAGGCACTGGAAGGCAATTTCAGCATCTGCACTAACTTTCCCATTAGATGTGGTCTTAACAATCCCATTCCCCCACCCCATTCCCAGCTTGTCAATTTTCTTTCAAACTCTCCACTCATACTAGCTCAAGGAGTTACCAAGGAAAAAACCCTCAACATGTGTGTTTAATCATGAAACACATATGGATGCACTCATATGAGTCACTATTACCCCCAATTAAAGCGACTATCATTACCAGGCAGTAATTTGGTCCCACTCCCAACAATGACAGAAGACATTCCTAATTATGAGATGCTTTTTTAGATCCTTTGCAGTCTGCTTGTTTTAAAAGTGTGTAAATATCACCTATTTTCAAAGGGAAAATGGAAAACAAATGCCTTGATTCCTGTCATTTGTGCAGCTCTGATCATCAGTCTGTCGCAGCTGCTGCACTCGTTTTATGACTATCCGAATAAGAAGGGTTACATACAAAGTCTAGCCATAGCTATCCATGCTCTTCTAGTGACCCATTTAGACTATGGTATGGGACTGCCCTTGAAGATTGCCCAGAATTTTCAAGATTGCTGCTGTTGATACAATTTTAACTGGAATGGGATGGTGAGAACATATATCACCAGTTTTGCTGGCTGCTGGTTCACTACTAAGCATGGTTCAAAGTGCTGATGTTCAAATATAAAGTCTTCTCTGGCTAAGGGCCAAACCTGGATCCTGTATTCCATGGTTTTGAAGAAGTGTTGCCATATTTCAAAAAGTTGAGATTTTTTTAAAAAACACACAAAAAACCCATTGAATTCTGAAAATTCTGCCTCTACGCTATTTTCAATGGACAAATCCTGATATGTCTGGGAAATTCTGGACATATGGCAGCCCTAAACTTGTCTCTGTTAACAGAGGTCAGCCAAATGTATAGGAATATAGAAAGCTGCCTTATATCTAGGCCTCAGGTGGCAAAATTGGTTTGTGCATCTGGCTGGTAGCTAGAAGGCTGGTGGTCTGAGCCCACCCAGGGAAGGCTGTGAGTAGGATTCCTTCATTCCAGGGGATTGGACTAGATGACCCTCTGTGTCCCTTCAAACTCTACAGTTCTATGACTCTAAGGCAGACCACCAGTCCATCTTGCTCAATATTATGTATTCCAATCCGTGTCTATACCAGGATTTCAAACAGGGGACATTCCTAGCCCCAGGATTTGAACCTGGAACCTTGTGTATGCAAGGCTGATGTTCTACCACCAACCTTTTGTCCTCCTACCTTCGTCTACAAAACTTTAAAATGGGGTGATGGTCCTCCACTGTTGTGTTTTCTACACCCAATATTCTATTTAGCTATCATGACTGGCAGGACCCAGGTAAGTAGAATACAGATGAAGGATAGCTTTATGACTAGGTTTGAGTGTATAGAACTAACAGAAAGCATGATAGCTTGATAGGTTAGACTTACAGAACTCCCACTTTTTGAGGCACTGGCAACCTCTGCCTTCCTCTTTAAAAAACATATGGTTCAAGTCTATGGTTTAGAAAATTTGCTGGTGCTGTCACAAAACCTATCCAGTCTGTGTCAGCAAAAGTAATATCCACAAAACATCACCAGATACTTTTCAAATGATGCCAAAATTAGTCATCGTGGCTACCTTGGAGCCATGATTGTAATATAATGGAGGAAACTGAAAGAGTTGAATGACTTAGTTCTAGCGCTCAGAGCTATTTCAAGATCCTGTAAATGTGAGAGTGGTAATGGATGTTTTCAGTGCCAGAAAGTGCATCCATTTCTTCCTAGTGTACCACTTTATATTTCTCGGTGAACTTTAGATTCACTGAGATTTGCTAACACTTTATACCCAACTACATTTGCTGTTTTCCTTTTGTGCTATCCAGAAAAATAACTATGTGTTTACCTTGGTTAATGCAGTCACTCCAGAACTGCGCTACTATGTCTAAGTGGAAAAGCCATGTGTGTATCTTACACCCACCATGAACCAGACCCTCTGTGAGATACCCATCAGGCAGAGGCTTAGTTCACATAAATCCCCCCACTTTTTTGAGGGTCAAGAATAACATGAACCAGGCCCCTTGCACACTTAGGTATAGTTATTGTAGGCAGGCTGCTTCACTTGGGGGGCTGTGTGGCAGCAGGGAGGGCTTTACACTGTTCCTCCATCACATGGCAGTGCTGCTTAAGATTGAGTGTATACATACTGTGTGTATGAAAGAAACACCTTTTTAACATGCTGATGACAAAACAGTGCTGTAGCAAAGGTTTTCATGGTAAAGGCTAAACAAAATCACCCCCAAAATCAAATCAGATGCTGACATGCAGTCCTGTGCACAGCTTCCCTGTGTGGTGAGCCAGAAGGGTTACAGACCAGAGAGTGTCTCCCTGGGGCAGGAGTAGCCAATTTGGTACCCTCCAGTTGTCCATGGAGTACAGCTCCCATCATCCTTGACCATGCTGGCTGGGGTTGATGAGAGTGGTAGGCCAACAAAACATCTGAAGGGCACCAGGTTGGCTACACCTAGCCAAGGAAGAAAGCATCTCAAGGTACAGTACTGGAGTAAGAGGCTTGCCGCTGATTTCTTTGCCAGGAAGAGGCTATAAAGCAGGGGTCAGCAAACTTTTTCAGCAGGCGACTGGTCCACTGTCCCTCAGACCTTGTGGGGGGCCGGACTATATTTTTTTTGGGGGGGTGAACCAATTCCTATGCCCCACAAAAAATCCAGAGATGCATTTTAAATAAAAGGACACATTCTGCTCATGTAAAAACACCAGACAGGTCTCACAAATAACCCAGAGATGCATTTTAAAGAAAAGGACACATGCTACTCATGTAAAAACATGCTGATTCCCAGACTGTCCGTGGGCCAAATTTAGAAGGCGATTGGGCCAGATCTGGCCCCTGGGCCTTAGTTTGCCTACCCATGCTATAGAGACTTCCTGTTTAAGCTGGGGCTTTGTTTAGGCAACAATAGTCTATATTATGCCTGTCTAGTTCTGACTCTCAACTTGTTCTACTGCTCTGAATTCTCATCTCCGATCTTCTGCTTGACTTTTGGTTCCTGACCTCTACTCAGTGGCCAACTATGCCTCAACCTTGATGATTTCCTTCTCCATGTCTCCTCCTGCTCCTCCCCTGGAAACATCAAAGTAATGTCTGACATGATGTCATCATGCTATACCCCATTCCCCTCATGCTACATTGGATGCTGCTTGCAGGGGTAGGGACACTCACAGTGTTGTGACATGCCATCATGTATTTTATAATAGCACAGGTTCTTGAGGGGAATGAGAAGTACAGGACAAACAAGGCTGCTGCTGTGGTGGCAGGCAGTAAAATGTCCCAAACTATATCTAGTTCCAACCTTAGTTGGATACAAACCTGAATCTTTACTTTCCTTTACTTGTGTGTGTTGCTTTCCAGTAAGTTGTTAAGTGGCAACTTCCCAACTTTAACACCAGCCAGAAATACAGCCCATTTACTGTACAAATGAATGCATTTTATCTTTTTGGCACTAGGCTATTTGACCTAGTTCAGGATATTATTTTACCACAGTTTGGAACATATAAGGTCTCCGTCTGATTAGGGTGGCAATCGTGACTGATTAAGTCAGCATTGGCAACAAAACAAATGAGAAACACAAGCATGGGGACTCTCAGATTGGCAGGAAAGGGAGAGGCAGACGTCCCAATCTTTAGATCATGGATATGGTTTATTTTGGACAAGAGCCATTGTGATCTGATCTCAGTTCTCATCTTATCAGAGTGGGAACAGGAAGGGATCACTTTATGGCTTATTGTTAGTGTGAAGAAATGCAACGCAAAGTCAAGCCTCCAAAATAATCAGGGCTTCCTGGACGTTTTTCAGATATTAAATGTGGGTACAAATAAACATGGTAGTGTGCTTATTAAGAAATATGTTAATGCCATGATAAAGGTGACATAAAGTCTGACAGAAAATGAACCTGAACTGTGTCACATATTGGTCACTATTCACATCAGTGGCCTTAGCTTTCACTACTCTAAGGAAAATTAGATTACCGTGGATTACCACTGATGAATTATTTTTGCAGTTCCACAAAGTATTCTAGAGCACAGACTTATGTATATGCACTTTACTTTATTCAAATGCACTGGGTGGAGGTTACCTACAGCCGTATCAGTAACAGATCGTCATCAGTGCACAGTCATGTAGTAATAAGGCAACCTTTATCTCTTTTCTACTTTGCCACACTTCATATCACTAACAAAAGGGAATAGCCACCAGCTCATGGCTAGATGCTACTGATAACAGGGAGTTTTGTGTGTACTATGGTAAACCACTACGGCAAAATGGTCATTTTGATTGACACACTGTAGAGGCTAATCACAAAACATTGTAACCACTTAGAATTGTAACCATTTAGCTAATTTTAATTAACAAACAGCTCATGAACAGATCTGCATATCTGTCAGATAGATACTCCCTCTACACAGTTCA
The DNA here is from genome assembly GCF_964106915.1 of Podarcis gaigeae. Classification (NCBI taxonomy): domain Eukaryota; kingdom Metazoa; phylum Chordata; class Lepidosauria; order Squamata; family Lacertidae; genus Podarcis; species Podarcis gaigeae. The sequence goes on along the minus strand of NC_139679.1, from coordinate 80,395,903 downwards.
TTAGACAATTGTGTTATATATTGAGAGGATATCCCATAATGCATAGAAATGCCACAACAGATAGTATGTTCCAAATTCAACAGTATGTGGAGATTGACTTAACTTTCTATAAGCATTGTGCTTGTCACTAGGTTTACTAGCAACATGTTTTTAAAAAGGCCATCATTTAGCATTTTGACTAGATATTTATAACCAGGTGAATAGTTTCTCAGACTGAACATCTCTAATGAAGATGTATAACTATAGATAGTACTGGCCAGATTCCATACAACAGTATGGTTAACCTATGGCTCCAACTCCCATCAGTCCCAGTCAGCATAAGCAGTGGTCAAGGGTAGATGGGACTTGTGGTCAAACCTCCAACCTCTGAAGGGCCACATATTAGCAACCTCTATGGAAAGACATAAGGCATGTATATCATGCCCAGGGACCAAATGTGCCCCACCATGCCTCACTATCCAGCCATCAGGACTCTGCCCAGGCCATAACCCCACTCATAGGCCATACTCTGCACCCTCCTCTGGTGGTTTTACTAGGATGATGTGTGAACTGGGCCACTGTGAACAATCTATGAAGGAAAGTAGAGTGGATAGGAATACAATAATGAAAGTTCTACAAAAACGAACAATTATTCATGGTTGTTTTTTAAAATATATATATAATGCAGACGTTAAACTTCTCACTCTGAGAAATAGTTCTAATAAAACAATAGGCCACAATGGAACAAAGACTTGACCATTGATTGAGGCCACTCACTGAGAATGAGTCGATAGTTTTGAAGATTAGAGCTATGTTTGACATCATACAAGGCAGGCAAAACCAATATTCTGCTCTAATTCTTTTGAAACATTTAATGTTATGAATACAAAATCTGATTTATCGGTTTTGAATACAAAATCTTACCTTCTGATAACTTGGGGGAAGTCTGAACAGAGTTAGGATCTATGTCCTCTTCAGATGTGTAATGATAAAGAGTCTGAGGCTGTTTTAAGGATATCCTATTGTTGTCTTCTTCCAGGGCAATGGGAGATGGTTGCGTTGGATTGAACTTGACCTTGGGGAACTTAATTTCCTCATTTTTCTCCTGCAAAGAGTTTAGCCCATGCGATTGAGTCATATTGGACTCTTGTAGGACCAAAAACCTGTTTTCTTTCTGCTTGTTGTCTTTCTTCATGTTTAGCTTGATTTTGAAGCGGGCATTTTCTTCTTGCTCATTCCTCTCCCTGTTGGCTGGCTTTCTCCTCTCCACATCTGCCATATTTCTGGGACTCTCAGTTGTAACCACAGCTTGTTCCTTCCGAACGCTGTTAGCAATGGTTGTTCGATGATGCCTTTGCCGTGCTTTGGGGGTTGATACTGTGCTTGTCGTATAAATACTTTCCTCACTCTTTTCAGTGGCGCGACTAGTTTCAGGGTAGTGCAGAACACGAGCAACTGTGGTCGCGGGTGGCAAAGCTTCTGTCGTTGAAGCAGGGTGAGTTAATGACGGAGGAGTAACACTGCTGCTTGCAAGGTAATCATAATCCTCACTTTGCTCTTGGCCCATGCTCTCTTGCTCTGTATGAGCCGAATAACTGTAGAACTTCTTAGGTGGCTCTACCTGAGTGGTGTCTCCTTCTGGTGCCTCCTGGTCATAACTGTAGGAATCATCATAGTGCCGTTCTGGTTCGGTGTCCCCGGTATCGGATGGGCTATGAGGGTTTAATGTGGATTCGTTACAGTCCGGGAGCAGGTAGCACATGAGATCCCCTCCCGAATTGGGGCAGTGGCAAACCTTGCACGGAGGCATGTGGAACGTGTGTCCTGCCGCGTATTTCTGCTCTTCATGGAGGCAGCCGATTCTTCCGCACTGAGGGCACCCGTCTGCAGGCAGCACGGCATCGATGCAGTTGGGCGGAAGGTCTGGACAGAGCATAAACTGGCAGCTGATTTTGCCGCCCCCTTTGGGACAGGAGCATTCTGTGCTTCCAAAGTCGACATAGTAAGACTGCCCTTCGGGGACCTTGCCGTTGATAAAACCGACATTCACACAGTCATAGTACTGATAGCCTTCACAGGTGCAGCCATGCTGGAGACAAGAGGCGCAGCACTCGTCCGGCTCAAGCACTTCCTCAATGCAATTTTCCAGCTGCTTACACTCCACACCTGTGCAATCCTTCTGAGCTTTGGAGATGCCAATCCAAATAAGCAGCAAGAGGGCTGTGTTCAGCGAGCAGAAATGTAGCACTCGGTGCCTATCCATAATCTTCCAAAACAAGTGCGGCAAAAATCCAGCCTTTTATTGGGTTCGTTCTTTCTCTCTCGTGGGTTTCCCCCCTTTGGAATTTCTGCTCACTCAGCTCCTGGTCAGAAATATTTCCCTGGATTCTGTTTTGCAACTAGAGCCTAGGTTTATGAAAGAGAACTTTGTTAAAGGCTATACTCTGCACATATCCTGTTAGACATTAGAGATAGTTTTAAAATGGGATAAAATTCCAACATCTGGAAAGCTACATATAAAATTAATCATAATATCGTCCAAGCGCTATAGACACCCAACTCCAAGATGCATGTTTTTCATTTCTCTGTCTTTTGCCTCCCCTCTCTATCCCTTAAAAAAAAGAAACAAGAAAGTGGCCTTTTTATCTATTCATAAAATATACACATAGTAAAATAAAAAGCAATATTTTGAAAACATTTGGTATTTATTTATTTATTTTAGAAGCCTTGGTTTTTAAAAGAATAATAGTTGGCAGACAAATACACAGTTCTTTCTTCTTCAGATTTAACTTTCCTATATTTGATCATGGAATATATTTATTGTGTCTGTAATTTTGCTTTTGTATACTGTATTTTACTTTGTGGAAACTGCCTTATGTGTGAAGGCTTTTGTCCTGGAAGGCTGCCTGTGTGTGTATCAGTCTGAAGCAGTTTCTCAAGTTGATACACACACACACATTAAATTTCAAATTAAACTTCAGATGGGGCATTAAACTTCAAATGGGGGAGGGGTGAACATACTATATTTTGATCCCTTTGGAATCTGAATTTGACAGTCAAAATGGTCTCAGTTTGGCAATTCTAGCATGAGTCCCTGTCCCTGATCCAAACTAACTTGATGGCAGCAACTCCTCACAGCTGGACCTTCACTAGGCCCTAAATGCTGTGACAGACATGAACCAGAAGGCCCTAGGGACACCAGGAGGCACAGAAAATGTAGAGAATCTGGGAATCTGACCAGCCATTTCCAAAATGAAGGACCACACATATCTGCTCTTGGGTCCCTGAAGCACAGATTCACACAAAGCGGCAAAACGTCCTTGCAGGTTATTAACAGGATTTTTATTTGAAGTGCATATGCAAAACAAGGTACAGAGCAATAAGTTTGCAATCTGCACCCCCTAGTCAGGGTGTGCCCCCTTTATATAGATTTGCAGAATAGAATACCACCTGATCTCTTGTAAACCGAAAGTTATGGCAACTTCCTATGTCCTTACATGGGCTTGCCCCCCCCCCATTCCTTCCTGCACCAGCCTCTCCACGCCATGAACCTCAACACGTATTCACATGTAAAACATGTGATTTATACTAGTGGCAATAAAATGGGGCTTTGTCTTCTGCTTTACTTACTCCTCCCTTTCAACTCGCCTCCTTGTCTTCAGTCTCCCCCTGTCTGGGGCCAGAATGAAAGATCCATCTAGCCTTGCTCTTATCTCTCACCCGCCTAGGCCTAGACATTCCTGAGATAGGCCTATTTTTCACTGTAACATCTAAGCAACAGAAAAAACCCTATCCTTCTGGCTGGTGTAGAAAAACCTCCCCTTTTGGGATAAATAGAACAATATTGTAATATGCCCCTTCACCCCTTCACCATGATTTCTTGGGGCCCTAACCCCAACTGTGTATGCCCCTCACCAACATAGTCCTTGTCACCAATACTGTTATGATGGAAGAAGATATAGGAGGAGTCCCTCAGGCCCATCATTCTTATATTAATTGACAACAAAGCCCTTAACAACTTGGGTTTCAGGATACCTTAAGGACCACTTGATTCCTTAGTTCCCTGTTAGTAGCCGTAGCCCCCCCCCCCCCCCACACACACACACCATTGCACAGACATGCAACTCATATCCACCAGGAACCATGCATCCATTATTATGGGCCCAGTGCTGAGGAACTCCTTCCTGGCTGAGTTAAGATAGACCACCTCTTAGTTGAACTTCTGGCACTTGGTCGGAGACCTTTGTATTTCAAAAGGCACCTCAAGTAAGTTTTTATGGTTTATTTTAACTGATTTTATCTATATTGCATCTTTTGCAAACTTACTGTACGCTGCTTATAGAGTATGGAATTTGGCTGCATATTAACTGTTGAAATGAAATCAACAATAATTCTCCCAGTGGCATCACTTAGAGCACAGTGAACTCCAGTCCTAGAAAGGGATGATTGTAGTGTGTGAGATGGTGTGCCACTGCTGCACTGGAGCTCAGCAGGAAAGGTATTAAGTAGAGAAATGAAAATTCATAGTAGCAAAGATGTAAAAGCATCTGCCACAACCCAGGAGGACGATACAGGAATGGTACCCCACTTCCCATACCACAACTGTAATGGGCTCACCCCAAAAACGATGTTTTCCACCGTGAAAACTAATCATTTTTCTTGAGTCTATTCAGAATCTTACTGGGAGAAGTTCAGCAACCATACGTTGTGTTTATAAATATATTTGATATTATGAGTTCCTGCACTAATGGGAAAGGAAAGTAACTACAGCCCTAGAAATGAAACAACAGTGTCACAATGTGTTCCCAGAGCAGCTCAAAACAAGGAGAAACAGGGAGATGAGGGTTGTCCGTACTGACTATGAATTCCAAACAAGAGCTCCTGGAGCTCACAACATCTGGAACTCAATTGCAAGAAAAGCCAGCCTCCTTTAGGTGTTACAGTCTTACCATAGACAGCAGAAGCAGGAGTTAACTGCAGAACTGCTTCCCCTGATTCACCATAAATTTTGAACTACTTCTTCAAGCAGTTTGCATTAGTCTTTCTTTTTTTTTACCTTAAAAATACTGAATTCACCACAGCAGTATTCATCATTCGATGAAATAAGTCCAGGTTGCATTCATCATTTCAAACCCTGCTCCATCATATTGCCAGAAAGAGCTGTTGTCTTTTTCAGCAACTTGACCAGCAATACAACATTATGAAATAAGGTTTCGGGCACGCAATCCATTTAATAGAATCATAGAATTGTAGAGTTGGAAGGGTCATCCAGCCCAACTCCCTGCAATGCAGGAATCTCAACAAAAGCATCCACGGCAGATGGGCATCCCCCTCTGCTTTTAAACCTCCAAGAAGTGTTATGTGTTGCAAGGCTTGTGACCTGGGTGGCCTCTTCTGGACGGGGTTGTACACCCAATGGAAAGGGCAAGTCTGTAGCTTGTAGGGTGCTCACAGGACATGGAGATGAGTCAGGGTGGGAAGATTAGGAGTTGCCAGTATACTGCTTCTCGCACATAATTCTTCTCTCTCCTATACATACCCATCTATCTTCTTTAAACCATCCTCCTTCTCCCTACAGAATCCATGCAGCCTCTCCATCCTGGCCTGTGCCCTTCCCCAATCCTATCACACCACACACCCCAAAAGCCACCCATCCCTGCATCCTATTTCCCAAAGTGCCTAGCCAGATGCCTCTGGGGAATCCCAGAAGACACACAGGCAACAAGACGTAGAGCCATGCTGGTCTACAGGGCTGATTCCCCTCCCCCTGCTTCTCTTTCTTTTAATATGTGTTTCTAATCTGTTTTTTATTTTTAATTAGCTGCAGATTTTTTGTATATATTCATTCTTTGGTTTTATTGTTACATTGTTTTCTTGTTAATTATATGTGGATTTTCTTGGTGTCAACCTCATCATTTTACAGAAAGGGTGGAGTAGGAATGTAATAAGTAGATCTGGAACTTATTCTAAGGGTTTGACTCAAATAAAACGAAGAAGAAAATAAAAATGGAAACGCCAAAACCTTGTAACAATACGTTGTAATTTTGCTATGAGCCATGTTTTCCACTGTTGTATAGAAAGGCAACAGCTGAAAGTATGCTTGGAATTAAAATACAATACGTTTGAGAAAGAAAGTAGGCACACTGACCACTTGGGCTGCCTCAACATGTTCATCCAACATCAGTGCAAAGTCTGATGCTTCCCCTTTCACTATCAGTTTTTGCTTCTGTTTATCTGAACGTGCAAGATATCTTGGGGAAGGTCATTACTCCACTGCAACACTGGAGCTAGAACTGAACAGACTTACAAATTCTTACAGTATTTCCTGCTTTTCTCATTTTCAACAATCCATAATAGGAGTAAGTAATTCTGACTCTGATTTGCACAGACTCTTTGGTGCAAGTGCCCACATTCTAATGGCCATCTTATTTAATTATTCAAATAATACTGGTGAACAAAAACTGTTCCATGAAGCCTAAGGGCAAGAGGATTCCCTCTTCATAAACATTTCCTGAGTTGTATGAATATACGGTGATTATATGAAACATGTCTTTAGGATTTAAATTATGTCAATTTATGCCATTTTTTGCCCTCACACTATGCTTGCTATTCCTGCTTAGAATCTTCTGCTGTCTTTGGTTTCAGGAGTCTAATTCTGATCCATCACAAGCAAGCAGTTTATCCTATACATTATGCAGGATAATTACTGCATAATTATTGCAGTTGCTAGTTGTTCGTTCATGTTCTGAAAAGCACTTCAGTTACCTCTGACAGTGTGGTTTGGTAAAAAACACCAAGAATATTCTCACACTAATTTTTGACGAGCTCACACATTTCCAGATTGTGAGGGTGTAAAAGGAAGCACTTATCTAATGGTTGGCACAGACCTTCTGAAGTTGTAGGTTTTATATATTTTGAACATGATTCCCTATTACTTCTTTTTGTTCAAAACATGTTTTCATACTGATCTGGCCCACCTCAATTACCTTTGTGCTTTGAAATTTTGAGATGGCTTTTTGTACCAAAGTCAAATGAAACTAGCACGTTTTGCAAATTCTAGGACGGTAAAGGTACCCCTGATCATTAGGTCCAGTCGTGGCCGACTCTGAGGTTGCGGCGCTCATCTCACTTTATTGGCCGAGGGAGCTGGTGTACAGCTTCCGGGTCATGTGGCCAGCATGACGAAGCCGCTTCTGGCAAACCAGAACAGTGCACAGAAATGCCGTTTACCTTCCCGCCAGAGCGGTACCTATTTATCTACTTGCACTTTTGACGTGCTTTTGAACTGCTAGGTTGGCAGGAGCAGGGACTGAGCAACAGGAGCTCACCCTGTCATGGGGATTCGAACTGCCGACCTTCTGATCGGCAAGTCCTAGGCTCTGTGGTTTAACCCACAGCGCCACCCGCGTCCCTATGGCGGTAAAAACAGAGAATATGATACTTGTGTTATACACTATTGTCAGGGGTTCAGGAGCAGAGACACAGGAGATGGAGCAAATGGAGAGCGAGGAGGAGGAATCCGAGGGGGGTGTAGGCAGTGACTGTGGTCAGAGAGATTCCACGAGTCTCTCCAGCGAATCGGAAGATTCACAGAAAGGAGCACCGATGGCCAGGGCAAGGGGGGTGCCAAGGGGGAAACCCCAGAAGGAAGGGGCCAGCGGGGACTCCCTGAGCAGCAGTTGGAAATCAGGACCAGCTTCCCCACCAGAGCGCAGTGGGGGGGGGAGTCCCAGGCATCGGGACCAGTGTTCTCACCACCAGAGAGAGGAGATGAGTCAGGATTGACCACGCCTCCATCGGAGAGCGGGGAAACGGTCAAGAGGAAAGTCACAGGCTGGGTGCGCACGCCAAGTTCAAATGTACAGGCGAGCGGCACAGCAGGTAGCCCGGATAGGGAGCCAGGTCCTAAAGCCCGCCGGAAGGAAGGGCAAGACTCAGGGGGGTCAGCGTCAGAAGAGTCCAGGAAGGAGGAAACCCCAGGGGGCAGAAGGACCCAGAGGAGGAAGGAACAGCGCAGGAGGTGGAGCCGGGCTAGGATCTTAAACTGGTGCGGAAGGGATAGTGACTCAGAGGGGACTTCGCCGATCTAGAGTCAAGACGTAGGGCTGCACGCTCTGGGGTTTGAAATGGAAACTAAACTTCAATAAAGACTTTTGTACATTACATCAACCGGCCGTTGGTCCTCTGTGAGCTGGGACCTAGAGGCAGCTCTGACAACTATATATTTTTCAAATAATTATATGTTGTAGAACACTTTCTATTCTATGTATTTATTGACCTGGGTTCACACTTAACACTGAGACATCGTTCCTTTAGTGAAGGTGTGATTCGTTTGAATATCTGAACCCTGTCTGACAGACAAACCACAGTTTGTTTCCAGCAATAAACCATGATATGCAGCCATAGTTTCCTATTGGCTCATGAACCGTGGCTTATTTTAACTATGGTTCAGCATTACATCCCAACCCAAGAACCTTGTTAACCATGGTCTGTTTGGGTACCCCACTGCACATACTTGCAAATCTACAGAGGCATGAGGCAAGAACAGCTGGAAAACAAAGTAACTTTGGAGAAACAAACTATGGCATGTTTGATTATCTGTGAGACAGTTCTGAGGTTTATTCAATAAACCATGTGTTAAACAAAACATGGCTCAGAATTATATGTGAACTCACTCATTATCTTGTCAACCTAACTTTGTGACTATGCTAACAGTGAACAGAGACCTCTATTTCCATGCCCATCACAAGAAAACAGAACATTCATAGGAATGATAAGGAAATCTGAAAAACAAAAGCAACCACCAGCTGTGGGGGAAACATTCTTTTGAAGCAAAGAACATTGATTGGTGAGCAAAACAGAAAAGTATAGCAATATAAAAGGAGGAGGGAAAGGAAGGCTGGAAAACAATGGAAGAAATTGGCATATGGGCTTGCTGTCCTAGACAGTAGAAACAAAACTGCTTTCATGGCAGTAATAATTTTTAAAGCACACACAATAGGGGCTGATTCTGCATCTTTTGTTTATGTGTCTGCTGTGATTATGTAGCTTACAAATATGTTCACTTTAATTTTATAATTGGAGTTTATACGAGAATGGTAAATAGAGGTGTTTGCTTGTCTAGATGGACATGCAAATTAATGTGAAAGAGTTTTAAGGAAGTATGCTGATAATCCTGTTAGGTTTCCAGTTTTCCAGAAATACACACACACACACACACATTCGATATCATACACACACACACACACACACACACACACACACCCGTGTTTCCATGTGCTCTGGCACTCATCATGGTGTTCCATGCACCAGAAGCAGTTAAATCATGCTGACCACATGGCCCAGAAAAGCTGTCTGTGGACAAACGCCAGCCCCCTCAGCCTGAAAGCAGAGATGAGTGCTGCACCCCATAGTCAAATTCGACTGGACTTAGTTGTCCAGAGGTCACTTTGCCTTTTACCTTTTTACCTGCATATATAGAAAAGATAAATACCATGGACAACTTGAGTATGCAAGGGAGTATGAATGTGCTAAGTTCCAATATTTCAGGCTTATGTGGCCAACTTTGAGTAGAAAAATGGAGCCATTTAGTAATTTTGACCTTAAAATACAATGTTCATCTAATTTCATTATCCTCGTTATTTCTCCTTCAGGACTTACACGCCTGCTTGCTATCTGTGAACTTGCCTGCCATGCCTTCAGTTCAGAGTGTGGCCTAAATTCTTTTTCTGCTGGGAACTTCTGAAGAGAATGGAAAACGTAAATGTAGAATAAATAGCATTCTTCTGCCACTAGAAATATTATCTTTAGAGCCAGCTTTTAAATAAATCTCCCTCCCCCCCTTTTCTTTTAGTGCTTAACTTGGTAATATATTATTTGAATGTTACTCCAGCATCTATGAATAGCCAGTTGTTATACCAGGGTTGGTTGGGGGAATGTGTCACTGGAAAGATCATACACCTGGGCTATTCTCATGAGACCTTCCTTTTCCTCTCCCTTGCACTATTCTAATTAAACACATATTTTCAGCCACAGAAAAATCAAGTTTGTGTTTTGACTGGGCCTCTCGCACTCATGTGGACATGCTGTTATCCTTAGCACTGTTCTGTTAGGATTTTACCTGGTGGGTTCTTACTGAAATGAATAAAACTGCATGGAAGATAGATATAGCTATATAGATATTGATATAGATGCTATAGATATTCACTGCTAAGTTTTGAAAAGCTACAAATTAGTCAATGGATTGTGAAGGTGAGAGATGTAGAAACAGAAGGGCTGAGTTGTAGTCCTGCCAAACTGCATATACATTTCCTTGTGCAGTGTGCAGGATACCTACAATTGCAGATAGTAAGATCTGGATTTCCAGTCTAAATCCAATATTTCATGGCATTCTCTCACTGGAAACAGACAAAATCTTGGATGTACAAATCTGGATTAAGAACAACTGTCAAACAGGCCCATTGAAACCTGCCATTTTCAAAGGAGCTTGCTCAGAATTTGACTTTTGAAGTAAAATATTGGGATCCTTTCTGTTTCGATGTCAGCATTTCTAGTTGGTTCTAAAATGACATGCAGATCATGCCGGGGGGAGGAGGGGGAGACAGGTTATAGGGGTGGTGTTGAGGGACGATTCTGGAAAATGTTTTAGCTCACATAGCACAAAGCCATGGTTTAGAATTATGAGGATAAGGCTAGGCTAGCCTGAAGTTCCATGAATTTCCCTTTCTGCCTCTGGTACAGCCACAAAAAGGAGTATAGGAATTTCTGCATTGCATCAGAACCCTGAACAGTGGCTAATCTAGTTAACCATATTTTGGCTTTCTATTATGTTTTTGCCTAGCACCTTTGCCAATTCAAGGAGAACCTAGAGTCCTGTTTATAGAGGAACTTCCACCTATCAAGGAACAGCCAGTTCTTGAGTTGTTGGAGATGGGGACTCAACCATCATTAATCCTCTTTTTCGAAGCAAGCTTTGCTTAAACCTGATTCCTGTATATTCCCTAAAGGACATTTTTGGATTCCACATTCCACATGGCGACCAAGTGCAATCTCAATGGCTTCAACACCAACAGCCCTTCCATTGCTGTTTACCATCAGCCTGATCAAAAAACAAAAACCTCTGGAAGTAATGCTAATCCGTTACATTATTAGTTGCAAATGATGAGGATATTAGTGATCAGTCAATGAGCCATGGGAAATCTCAGTTTCGATCCCAATTATCCTGGCTCCCCAAGCTGCCCAGGCTGAATGCTAGGAATATGTCAAAGCTGTAGGACCCCTCCCCCATGACTATCTGATCTCTTTAAACCACATTTTTTTTGTTACCAAGATTCCCCCTGGTATGGTAAATTTCGATGGGGACGAATAAACACAAGCCTTCATCATTATGTACTGAGGCCATGATGGATTACGAACTAATTAAAATTCCTTCAATATCCCGATTGTATATATTAGCATATCATATGCTGAAACAAATCAGCATACAGCCTGGGAACTTATTTACTTACTTAAAATCTCCAAGTTCATTATTCATCTTTGTAACTGAAACAAAAAACAAATTATGTAGTTCAGCATATTCCTGGTGCCCATAATTACATAAAAATACATCACATGCAACATTTAAAAGGGTGGGACAGAAAATTCTACAATATGCATAGGAAGATGCAGCCAGCATAGAGATCTCCATGCTCACAACTGGCACAATTTTTCAACAATTTTACATGCTGAACCAAGTAAAAAATAGTGAAACAATGTTAACATGCAAGAAAACATGTAGTCAAAGTTCATCATAGGGGTCAAATCAATTATAGTACTTTGTAAAAAGGAGACAGATTTGCAACCAACCAAAAATGGGGGAGGGGGGCCCTGAGATGCAGTCTGTAGAAATGCATTTGGGAAAGAATTTGGTTTAATTGAACTGGTCCACATACTAGGGCATGGGTAGGCAAACCAAGGCCTGGGGGCCGGATCCGGCCCAATTGCCTTCTCAATCCAGCCCAGGGACGGTCTGGGAATCAGTGTGTTTTTACATGAGTAGAATGTGTCCTTTTATTTAAAATGCATCTCTGGGTTATTTGTGGGGCCTGCCTGTTTTTACATGAATAGAATGTGTGCTTTTATTTAAAATGTATCTCTAGGTTATTTGTGGGGCATAGGAATTTGTTCATTTTTTCCCAAAAAATATCATCCGGCCCCCCACAAGGTCTGAGGGACAGTGGACCGACCCCCTGCTGAAAAAGTTTGCTGACTTCTGTACTAGGGAATATTGGCTGGGAATAGGAGCAAGCGGGTTGGGCAGGGAGGCAACAAGAGCAGCAGGATAGAGGCTGTGGCAAGGACAGGGGATTATATTTTGCTTGCATTTTCCTCCATTTTTGTCGGCTGTATATATTATATATGATGTTATCCACCTTTGGGATAAGACAGGCCACAAGCCAGAATGAATAAATGCATTCACATATACATACACTGACCTTCCCTTCTGCATGTATAAAAGGTTACTTGTGTCTTTTCCACAGGCTGCCTCTCATACTTTCCTTTCCCACTCTGTTCTCCAAGGCGTACACAGGTTATCCCTCAGAAATACAAGAACTACCCAAAGTTTAATGTTTCTTTGCATGTTTTCCAAAGGGGCTTGGGTATTTAAAATATTAAGCAGAATGTGAATTTATGAAGGCTCAATTCACTGCAGGCAATTTTGCTGTTGAATATTCTCCAGATAAATTGCAAGTATCTGTTGTAACCAAGCTCACACGTTACACAGAAACATGCATGCAAACACGTCACCACAGAGACATGTGTTTCTCAAGATTTTGGTTCTAGAGTCATGGTATGCCACAGGGATGTTGTCTTCCACTTCAGGTAAAAGTAGGAACATAGAAATATGTTTGTCAGCTGTTTTCAGCAAACCAAGATTGTTCCTGAAACTGTTGAATTTCATGTTGGGAAATATCAGCATCAAAGCCCAGCATCCAGAAATCTTCCATAGTATGTCAGTCTTGGTAGTGCACCCTGAATTGTCAATTATACTTAGTGGTCTCACCTTCTGCTATAGCCATATCTCCAAAATAACAGATAAGATTTGGTTCAAGTCTGATAATGAACTCTGAAAAAATCATGGGACATTTATATCACAATAAATCTCACTACAAGGGTATTTGCTATTTATTGTAATAAATTGTCCGTCAAAGTTGTCTAGACAATGCCATTTCCATGATTAACAGTCAATTTTGATTGCAATATACAGTAACATGTTAATTGCACCATATTTTGCTTTCTCCATATCAATCTCCAGCACGTAGCATGCAGCCTTTCTATGATTTTCCACACTCTGACAGCAAGAGACTGATTGCTGCAGATTAAACTGGAGTCTGTTAATGTGCTTATGCTTTGATCTTCAAAATACTCATGAAGCATCTAAGAACTCCGGTTCTCCAGAGGATAAGATGCCAGTCATACCATTTTTCTAGCCTGGCTGGTGGTCTTGTAATGTGGGCATATACACATCAGGCTTTTTTTAAACTTTTTTTTTAAAAAAATCTTTTTTGTGTTTCACAAAGAATGACCCCTGCTGTTTTTCAAATAACACTTTTCAGAGCATTTTAAATGTATTAAACTGGTTCCTATTCTGTCCTGCACTCACATACCTGTTACACTTCCTTAGATAAAAGGTCGCATTTAACAACCAATTAACTACTCTCCTTGTGTAAAGTCATCCTTAAAAAGATGAAATCTTCAACCTGTTATTTCTTTTTAGAGAAAAGATGCATTTGGCTTCTGAATGACAAATATAGATATAGTACAACTCCTAGACTTCACATCTCTGCTTACCCTTATAGCTGGGACCAATCCTACCATTAGATATAGTGAGGCAGCCACCCCTAAGGCATCTGATTTGAGATGTCATGAAATAGTAAATTAAATAACCAGCAATTTGCTGCTAAGTGGAATGATCTGTCTCAGGAGCCAAAATGACTTGGCTGGCCTTGGGCATTATGCACCATGACTTGCAGATGGGGAGACTATTGCTGCTCTGCTTCAAGGAGCAAGTAACTTGAGCTGCGCACCTTCCAGCCTACTTTCCTTGACAATATCTGTTCATTAGACAGCGAGCTCTGGCACTAAACATAGATACTGAGCCTTTACTTAATAACACAAGAAGGATCCTTCAAAGTCCTGCATTCTAGTCTCACAGTAAGCAAGCAGGACACAACCACAGTAACCCTTTCCTACTCATGATCCCCAGCAACTGATGTTTCGAAGCATTCTGCCTCTGATACTGGAGGTAGCACAAAGTCATCATGGCTAGTAGCCACTGACAGTCTTATCCTCCATGAATTTATCTAATCTTCTTTTTAAAGTGATCCAAGTTGGTGGCCATCTTGTGGAACCCAATACATAGTTAAATTCCACCCTAACCCTAACCCTAACCCTAACTGCATTGGGTGAGTTGGCATAACAGCTGAATGGGTTAATTTGTTTCTTGGAAATTAAGATGTGGCATAAATGCATCTGGCTTTTCCACTCACACCAGCGGCTTGTTTAGTTTACTATGAAACTCAATTGACAAAACAAACTTTCCTAATAATAATATATAAATACCAATTAATGTCATTTAGCTGGAGGCGAAAAATTATTGTTTTAATGCAGGACAAGCTGAAGCACGTCTTTGAAATACTCAGACTGAAATGTTAATCACTACCACAGATTTCAAACAAATTGAATTCAGACAAATGTTTCAGGAAGAGGGGAGTTTTTAATGACACAAAACTCAAACATGCTGAGAAACAGTACTTTCTAGTTTTCCTCCAGGAATGGAAGCAAAACCTTTGAAATTGAAGCTTAAATCTGTCGTGCTGTTAATGAGTCCACAACCATTAACCATCAGTCAAAAGCTTGTACAAAATCTCTCCATAAAAGATAATGAAATTAATTTGATTCGTTAAGATACATAGATGCATGCCTTTCTATTTGATGTAAAATGCTGCCATTCAGAAATAACAATATCACCAGCTGTAGATTCTCCCATGTAACTCATGTTTGCTTTTCAGTGTGCTGTACTTTGAATAAAGAACTGTGTGAAGCTGTCATGAGGGATTTAAACTACAGTGTCAACAATATGCAAACATCTTCCAGTTCTCTCTCTCTTTTCCATCAGATGCCAATGAAACCTTAACAAGGGTTTAGAAGCTGGGGGGAGGGAGGCTGAATGCGGGCTAACAAATGATGGTCTAAGTCCTGCTCAGAGTAGACCTACCATAATTAATAGACCCAAAATTAATGGCATGGAGTGAGGAAAATTGGGACACAACCTTGACGGGCATCCCTCCCTTGCATCTTTATGCACTGCCTTCAGCCACCACTGCCATGGTCACTGCCACCAGTGTATCCAGTGTGGTGCTGGCTTCTGGAAGTATGTTGACTGGAAAGGCACGGTGGAAGGAGGAAGAACACTGGTGACAGGGGGGGATGGGCAGGGAAAGTTTTGCTTCTGTCTTTTGGTCCTGCACTCTGGTATGAGCCAATTTACTTGCGCCACAGCACAGGGTGAAGAATGGGACACCTGGGATTGGGGTCAGAAGCCAGGGTGGCTTCTGTAAATCTGGAATGTCCCAATTTAAATGGGACAGTTGCGCAGTATGTGATGGGCCCAAGAAGGATTCTTTGCTACACTATCCATTCGTTACAGTACAATCCTACACTACAATTCGGAAATTTCCCATTATGAGAACTGATCTGAATTCTAAACACTCTGGACTCCGCCCCTTTCATTTATTCTCCTCAATGTTTCTAATGTGCATGGAGAATACCAGCTAGCTACATTCCAGACATTTTATGCTGTGAACCACCTTGAGATCGTCAGATGAAGGGCAGTATACAAATTAAACAGAGGAGGAGAAGAAGAGGAAGAAGAAGAGGAGGAGGAAGAAGAAGTTGTTGTTGTTACTATTGTTACTATTATTTGTGCTCTGGACATAGTCCCATATATCGGCACATTTTGATGAATGTATGAAAAAGGCTGGCACACAGGGAACATCTGGAGAGAATCTTGTGAAATGGTCTTCTCTCCATAAAGTAATGGAAGTAGTATGGTGGGCACAACATTGTAATATTTATTCAGGAATTGTGGAGACATGTGTGACCACTGGGTCAATCTTTGTGGGTCTGTTGCTCTCCATTCTTCCCCACTTTGAAGATTCTTCCCAGTTCTTTAACAGACATTTTCTACCATAACAGAACAAGTTTAGAAGTGCTCAAGGGTTTGGATATACCAAACAGGTGTTTTTTTTAAAAAAAAAACTTTCCCCCTTTGAAGTGGGACTTTCTTCCTAATCATGTTTATTTAGTAATTGAAGGGTGCAGTTGTTTCTTCAACTTTTGTAGGGTGGAAACCTTCTACACAATCATGTTCACTTTTCTTTCCTTCATCTCACATGCTTTCTGAGGGTAAGACTGATGAAAGGAGTGCCTTAACTCAAGATATACAGGTAGAAAAGATCAAAATGTTATGTGCTTTCTAGTGGGAGTACCTCTCCTTGGAAAGCAACCAACTGAAGAACCTTTGGAAGCATTCTACAACTTACAACCATTCTACAACCAACTTGCTTCTGGGATGGGAAGTGCAGGGCAAGATTGAGTGGGCAGATCTTGGTGACAAAATTTATTTTTAAGCTGCTTAACTTTACTGGAATTTAAAATATTATTTTCCCCCTATATTCAGGATCACCCAATCCAAAACATTTATAAATATACATGCTTTGGGGAAAGGGTTTTAATGGAAGTGTTAGAAACTCAGATATATAAGCTAATCACCAAATTGCTCCTTAAACCTAGGCTATGGTCGCCACAACAGAATGTCTAGGTGCCTTTTTCTGCTGTGGAATTTATTATTACTGTTACTATTAATTTCATTTCTATACCACTTTGTATTCTAAAGAAAAAACCTAAAAGTGGTTTACAGCACATTAAATAAAATAAAGCAATAAATAAATAAAGCAATAAACAAACAAAACAGACCAGAATAAATCAAATTCAAGCTTCAAGGAAAATATATAGATCCTTCTCTAAGTAACATTTTTCTTTTCCTATATTTATTTACCTACAATGATAAAGCTGCCCCATAACAGACGTACTCTAGGAAGCCAGGGTGATATAGTGGTTAGAGCGTTGGCCTATGGCCTGGGAGATTGGGTTCAAATCCCCACTCAGTCATGAAGCTCACTGGGTGACCTTGGGCCGGTCATAGTCTCTTAAACTACCTCACAGGATCATTCTAGGGATTAACTGAGGAGTGGGGCGAAACCATGTACACCTTGGAGAAAAAGGTAGTATATTAAATACATTAAATAAGCTCTTCTGCTTACCTCCTTAAGAAAGCTGGAGGGCTCAGCCAGTTGGAGATTTCAGTCACCAATCTGGCATTCAGAGATCTCCAAGTAGTTGAAATTGGACCAGCACCAGCGGCAAAATGAGAATTTAATGAAAATCTATGTTATGCTCCAGGTCTATCTTATATGGGGCTATTGCAGACCAGGACACATGTTGGGAACCAGTATGCTATTTTAGATGGGCTTAGAGATGCCTAGGAGATTTACTATTCACAGAACATCAGGCTTCAATCACTTACAATAAACTGCTTTTGAAAGTTAGTCTTCAAAGTGGGGTGCCACGTGACACATGGGGGTAAGGAAGTAATGCTTGTGAATTACAAGCTACAAAATTGTGGGTTTGTCTGGTGGCTAAGACTGTAATTCTAACCCCAGTTTCTTGGGAGTAAGCCCCATTGACTTCAATAGGACTTACTTCTGGGTAGACAGGTTAGGTATGCATTGTAACTAACCTTTGGAAAAGAGCCAATATATATAGGTTGCTTCATTATCTTAATTCAATTTGCAAACCCTTGAGGTCTGGGTTTTTGTATACTACATGGAATCTATGCGCAGTAATTGCAAAGGCCAGTCTTTCTGGGAATTTGGGGAAAATACTTGCAGTCACTTTATGCCCTTGATGTATTTGTGTGGTTCTCAGGATCTTAATGAGCTTGGAGCTTCATACCAGATTTCCCCCATAAACCAGAATCACATTAGAATATCTGTTTTGGTTTCTTTTGTAAATTATATATTATGTTCCCTTATTACCACAGGAAGTTATTGTGGTCTTTTCCATAAGTAACATGTGGCTTGCAAACCAGTCCTGTACCAAATGGGTTGTGCTGTACTTTATTAACAAATAAAAAGAAAAGGCTAAAGTGAAGGCCCTTGTCCATCAAATGTTGTATTACTGTGGCTAGTCTCATTGCCCCAAGTTGTATTATTTCCTGCTCAAACATAAATACCAGATGAAACAGACTGAAAGGAAGGAACAAGCACTTAAGCACAAGTCTGAGCATGGGTCCAAATGTTCTGTGCAATACCTATTTCTAGAACCTAACTGCAGAGCAATTCTTAAACATTTCACTACATGAAGAAATATGACTCATATCCAACACCCATTTCTTAATCACTTGGTCTGTGCTGCCCAAAAAGCTTTACCTTCTATATTTATCCTTAGTTCTTCTCCTGGAGCCAGAAAAGTGGTCCCAAGCACCCCCTAATATCACAAAATCTTTTTTACGATAAAATTGGCTGTTTTAGGAATCTTGCACTATCTTGTATGCCCTTATAGCCAGGAATATTCTCATAGATGCCTTCCCTATCCTACTAAAATTCTCCAGTAGCACCTTAGAGACCAACTAAGTTTGTTCTGGATATAAGTTTTCATGTGCATGCACACTTCTTCAAGCTTATACCCAGAACAAACTTAGTTGGTCTCTAAGGTGCTACTGGACAATTTTTTAATTTTTTAAATTTATTTCGAGTGCGTCAAACCTGGCTACCTACCTGAATCGTTATCCTACAGTTGTTGCTTTTCTGGGGCAGGACCATTGTGCTTAAGTCCGCATCTAGCTTGACGCTTGTTGACTTTACGGATCCGAACAGTCCACAGAGAACTGTGTATCAAAAAGCCATCTTCCAACAACAGTTTTTTTTTTAAAAAAAATATTTATTAAAGGTTTTTTAATTATAACACAAAAACAAAACATACAAAAATATCACATTTTATAACATATTTTCTTATCCTCTTTGGACTTCCTCACATCTCCCCCTCCTACGTTCCAAAATTATAAAAAAAAATTAGTCCAGCAATTTATCACCTTGTCCCCACCTTACAATCTAGTTTTCCAATGTTATATCTTAAATTTGAGATATATTCATTTCACTCTTTAGAACATTTAGCTTAGCCTAATCATTATCTAAAAATTGATTTTTTCATGAATTTGACTTATCTTCATAATTCACTTCATCTGATTCGATGGTGCCAAATTGTTTATACTCAAGCATCCTCCTTAACATTCATACAGTTTACAATATTTTTGCAAATAGTCCTTAAATTTCTTCCAGTCTTCTTCCACCGTCTCCTCTCCCAGGTCTTGGATTCTGCCAGTCATCTCGGCCAGTTCCATATAGTCTATCAGTTGCATCTGCCATTCTTCCAGTGTGGGTAGATCTTGGGTTTTCCAATGCTTAGCAACGAGTATCCTTGCTGCTGTTGTTGCATACATAAAAAATGTTCGATCCTTCTTTAACACCCCTTGGCCAACAATACCCAAAAGGAAGGCCTCTGGTTTCTTAAGGAAGGTATACTTAAATACCTTTTTCAGTTCATTATATATCATTTCCCAGAAAGCCTTCACCTTGGGGCAAGTCCACCAAAGGTGAAAGAACGTTCCTTCATTCTCCTTACATTTCCAACACTTATTATCAGACAAGTGGTATATTTTTGCAAGTTTAACTGGGGTCATGTACCATCTATATATCATTTTCATTACATTTTCTTTCAAAACATTACATGCAGTGAAATTCAGCCCAGTAGTCCACAACTTTTCCCAGTCCTCAAACATAATATTATACCCAATGTCTTGTGCCCACTTTATCATAGCCGATTTAACCATTTCATCTTGTGTGTTCCATTTTAACAGCAAGTTATACATTCTTGAAAGTACCTTAGTTTTAGGCTCTAACAGTTCCATTTCTAGCTTCAATTTTTCCACCTGGAATCCTAACTTTTTATCAAGTTTAAAAACTTCTTTAATCTGAGCATAGTGTAACCAATCCCGCACTTTGTCTTTCATTTTCTCCTGACTCTGCAATTTCCAGTTATCTCCATCTTTTTCTAAAATTTCCCAATACTTCGGCCATTTGGCCTCCATATTGGGTCTTTTCCGGGCCTTAGCTTCCAATGGTGAGAGCCACCTTGGAGTTTTATTTTCCAATAAGTCTTTGTATTTTGTCCAGACATTAAACACTGCTTTTCTGACAATATGGTTCTTGAAATTCTTATTAATCTTAACCTTGTCATACCATAAATATGCATGCCAGCCAAACACATTGTCAAAGCCTTCCAAATCTAATACATCAGTGTCCTCGAGAAGCAGCCAATCTTTCAACCAGCAGAAAGCTGCTGATTCATAATACAGCCTTAAGTCTGGCAGGGCAAAGCCCCCTCTTTCTTTCGCATCAGTTAATATCTTAAACTTAATTCTGGGCTTTTTGCCCTGCCAGACAAATTTGGAAATATCTCTCTGCCACTTCCGGAAACACTCTGTTTTGTCCACAATCTGTAATGTTTGAAATAAAAAAAGCATTTTCGGCAATACATTCATCTTTACAGCAGCGATTCGGCCTAACAAGGAAAGTTTCAATCTTGTCCAACTTTCTAAGTCTCTCTTAATTTCTGCCCAGCATTTCTCATAATTATCTTTGAATAGACTCAGATTTTTTGCTGTTATATTTACCCCTAGGTATTTTACTTTTTTAACCACATTCAACTCTGTCTCTTTCTGAAACCGTTCTGACTCTGTAACTGTCAAATTTTTCCCCAATACCTTGGTTTTCTGCTTGTTTAACTTAAATCCCGCTACCCGACCAAACTCTTGAATCAGTTGTAATACTTTTTTCGTACTAGATTCTGGCTCCTGTAAGGTCAAAACTAGGTCATCTGCAAACGCTTTAAGTTTATATTGCTTCGCTCCGACCTGAATACCTTCCACCAGCCGGTCCCCTCTGATCATGTTCAAGAGCACCTCCAGGACAGAAATGAATAACAGTGGGGAAATCGGACAGCCTTGTCGTGTTCCTTTTTCAATTTTGAACTCTTCTGTAATCACATTGTTAACTATCAGTTTAGCCTTTTGTTCTGAATAAACTGCGTCAATCCCATTCCCAAAACTCCGTCCCACCCCCATCCCTTCCAAATTTCCCTTCATAAATTTCCATGATATATTATCAAAGGCCTTCTCCGCATCTATAAAAATTAAGACTGCTTTTGTATTGATATTTGTTTGCAAAAGTTCCAAAATATCAATTATGTTCCTTGTATTAGCAAACAAATGTCTGCCTGGGATAAAGCCTGCCTGATCTTTATGAATTACCTGATTCAAAACTTTTTTAAATCTACTTGCTAAAATGTCTGCAAATATTTTGTAATCCACGTTTAGAAGAGAGATGGGGCGGTAGTTCTTAAGTTGAGTCTTTTCAGTTTCCAATTTTGGTATCAATGTGATAAAGGCTTCTTTCCACGATTCTGGCGCCTTCTTGCCCTCCAGAATTTCATTACTAACCTCCAACAGTGGTTGTATCAAATAGTCTTTCAATGTCTTATAGTACTTAGAGGTGAGCCCATCTGGCCCTGGAGACTTGCCCAATTGCATATTCTGGATGGCTTGTTCAATCTCTTGTCGTGTTATTTTAGAGTTCAGGATTACTCTATTTTCTTGTGACAGTTTTGGTAGTCCGTACTTTTTCAGAAATTGTTTTATCTCTGCCTCATCTTGCGGCCCTTGAGTGTATAGTTTTTTGAAATATCTCTGGAAGCACTTTCTAATATCCACAGGGTTCTGAATGTTTCTTCCTTCAATCTCTAAATTTGTAACTGTATTTAGTTTTTGTCTCTTCTTCAACTGCCATGCTAGCAGTTTCCCACACTTATTCGCCGATTCAAATGTTCTTTGTTTCATTAATTTGACTTTCCACTCTATTTCCTGGTTTATCAATTTAGAATATTGTGCTTGATAGAGTTTAATTTCTCTCAAGATCGGCTGTGACTTCGGATTGGATCTTAACTTCTTCTCAAATTCTTTAATTTTCTCCAGAATCTTATCTTTTTTCTCATTTTGTGTCCTTTTCTTTACAGCATTCTGTTGTATCAAGAACCCCCTCATGACAGCCTTGCTTGCGTCCCAGATGATTCTTTTTTCCACCGTAGTATTCAAATTTATCTCAAAATAATCCTTCAGAACTTTTTGGGCCTTCTTGGTAATCTCCTGATCTCTAAACAAATTGTCATTCATCTTCCATCTAAAGGAGCCGGTTGGTAGTAGTGTCATATCCATCTTTACAGCATTATGGTCGGAGCAGGTCTTTGGGCAGATTTCCACCTTTCTGGTCTTAGGTGCCAGACCTCTAGATATCCATATTTGGTTGATTCTCGTCCATGTCAGTTGGGCTTCAGAAAAGAATGTTCCTTCTCTTCCCAAGGGGTTCTTTATCCTCCAAATGTCAATCAAGTCCATACTGTCAGTCAGTTCGAAAAAAGTCTTGGGTAGTCTGCCATCTTTTGTAAGATTTTGATTTTGTGACTTATCCATGTTGGTTGATACCACGCCATTCACATCTCCCATCATAATGATGTTGTCATAGTCCAGATAGTCCAGGACACTCTCATGCAACTTCTTATAAAATTCCGATTTCCCTTCATTTGGTGCGTAGATTCCTAATATCAAAAACTTCTCTCCTTGATATTGTATCTCAATTGCCAAAATTCTTCCTTGCTCGTCTTTGAATAAAAATTTAGGTGGCAGGCTCTCCTTTGCATAAATCACTACTCCTCTTTTCTTCACTCGGTCCGAAGAAATAAATTCTTGGCCTAATCTTTTATTTATTAGCACTTTTCTATGGAGCCTAGTCACATGTGTTTCTTGCAAACAAATAATGTCCAATTGTTCTTTTTTCAATATATGAAATAACTTCCTCCTTTTTTCCGGAGAGTTGCACCCATTAATATTCCAGCTCAACAGTTGCAGAGACATCCTAAACAACTTCCAACAACAGTTAGCTCCAACAGATTTTAACTCATCACCAAGGAACCTTCATGTCATTTTGTCAAAGCTTAAACTCAAGGTTGATCCTAAGTGACAGGCCTACACAGCAAATCCACAGCGGTAACATTCAACCAGAGGTCAGCTGGCCGAGATGAGCCTCACATAACCTCAGTCAACTGTGGGTAGGCTGACCCATTAATATCATAGGGTTTGGGTGTGGTCAGGGGACAGAGATTGACAAGAGAGAGAAACTCCTGTGAGAGAAACTAGAAGAGAAACTCCTGTGTAAAATCTGTCATGGGCCTGTAAGGTTTTCCAAGTCTGACTGCTAGCATCCATTCAGGATAGAAGGGAGATGCAGTTATTGGTCATTCCGAGACCCTTTACTACACAGCTGCCAGGAAAGCTATGAGGCATGCAAGCAAGTTGGTCTCTGGAGCAACCTCCACACATGCATTTTACTGTCCTATTTAGTTACAGTCTCCTAGACAAGTACAAGCCCAAATGTATGATACAATTTCCCTACCTCTTGGCATAAATGGGTGAAGGCAAGTCATCTGAGCATGGTAGCCACTGCGTGAAATGTTCTACTTTTGTCAATTCTTCATTCCTTTGAAAACAAGCAACTTCTTATTCATTTTCCAGTAAAGGAAAATTGTAAACGCAAGCGGGATTAAGCAAGGGAATATAACTCATTATTACAAGGAAGCAAGAAAATGAGCTAATGCTCAAGCAATCCATTCACGTTGCCCACAGTCCGTAGACAACAGATAACAGAGCCAGTAAAAATTAATGCAACAGAAGGAAACATGAAGAAACAACTGACATGAAAAGAAAGGCCTTCAAGAAGATGCAGTTTTCAATCTGATAGAAAGCACCACATGTTATCAATAAAATTAATACTCTATATATGTCTGCAACACATCTTCTTCCCCAGTGATAAGAATCAAACATTTGTTCTAGATTACATTTTGATTTATTAGAATCACAGTATAGACAGTGATTACTGACAGGGAGGGAGGGAGCCCAGGGCGGGGCCCAATATATATAACTCAGAGTTTGCTGCCCTTCCACATCGCCTCAAAGCACTCTAGCTAATGGTAGCACAAGCCCTCTGAGGACCTGATGTAGCTCTTTAGTGGAAGTGGAAGGCCTAAGTGGACACTTTCACATATTACATAAATATATAAATTGTTTGATGGGGTCCATGCATAGCCTATAAAATGTTAAATATTACATATTTTGAACCCTTAGCTGCAATACCATTCTTGCCCAGTGTAGCATTTCTGGAATACAAATGTACAAAAAGCCGAAGACCAAATTGGGATAGACCTACTGACAAGCAGCTAACTAGATGTTGAGGAAATGTCAACACCCAGTAAGACCCTAGTTTATGAGCACCCACCAGGCAGCAGTAGTCAATATGATGCTCTCCCAATGTGGTTGGACTCCATCCCCTGCCAGCCTGGCCAGTGTTAAGGGAAAATGGGAGCTGTAGTTCAGTAACATCTGGAGGTCAGCTTCTACACAAGAGAGTAAACAGATGGCCCTTATTCCTATGTTTGAACAAACCAACCTCCTAAGTCTTTGGTCCAATCTAGTAGGGCACTTCTTATATTTTTGTATATTTTTAACTCAGCTGATATATATTGCGCTGGCTAGGGCTAAACTCTAGCCAGTTGGGTCAACAAATGCAACAATTAGCCTCATATACAGATGTCTTTCTATAAATAAAGAACATCTGGTTTTTTGGCTGCTTGTAATAGATCATTAGTTTCTGAGCTTATTATCCTGGGCAGTGACCACTGTTCTCCACTGTTCTACGGGTTCTTGGTGTTTTGTGCCTTGCTGTTTGTGCCTATCTGACAAAAATAGCACATTTAATGCCATAATGCCTTTGGACTGGGTAATGTTTGAGGTACAGAACCACAAACAGCCCTTTTTCAAGACAGAATTTAAATTCTTTGAATTTATCTTGTTTACTTTACACAAACCCTGTTTCTTCCATACAGATGGATACGATCTGTCAAAGACTTGGAACATTTTATCCCATAGCAGAACTTGTTTAAACTACCATCTGTTCTTTCTAGATGGGCACAATAGGACCAGCAACTATTTACCATTCTATAAATTAAGAACAGAATTTGGACAGCTTCTTACAAAAATGAGGTAAGAATGAATCGGATGACTTCTGCTAGCACATCCTTCATAATAAACCAATATCAGGAGTTGTCTTTTTGTCTCTTGGTTAAGAATTCATATACTGTACTGCTTAAGATGCACAGGGATGGCTACTGTGACTTCAGTGGAGATACAAATTGGCCAGTTCTCTAGCTGACCCTCAATCTGTTATGCATTATGATAGTATATTGTAAGTAGAGATTTATTAGTATGTAACACTACAGTTTAGATCAGGCTTCCTCAACCTTGGCCCTCCAGATGTTTTGAGACTACAATTCCCATCATTCCTGACCACTGGTCCTGGTAGCTAGGGATCATGGGAGTTGTAGGCCAAAAACATCTGGAGGGCTGAGGTTGAGGAAGCCTGGTTTAGATCTTTGGTTAAGTACTGGGGTCAAAGAGCTGAACACCTATTTCAGATCAGTATGTGAACTTTGGCCTGTCTCACCTTTTCTCATGAATTGGCTGCATAGTCCTATCTTCAGTGTCCATTCTCTTACAGATTTTCTCCCACCTGATTCTTCTAGCTCTGACCTTCTTTTTTCTCATTCTTTTATGTTTCTTAGCATTCCAACTATCTTATTCAACCCCATCCTGGATATGCTGCTTTATGAACCCACTGCCGCCTCCTTTCTTAGGTCTCCTTTGAAACCCCCTTTCTCCAGACCCTGATTTCCTTTGCCCTTCTGTAGGATTAGGGCAGCTGCTGTCTGCCCAACACACATTTAATACAAGGACAACTCAGGTAATTGCTGACAAAGCTTCACTTCCCCTATAAAACTCTTTAATGGCTTATAATATAGATGATTAATTCTCTTATATTCTGATGCATCTGTTATATTGTATGCAAGAAACACGTGTGAATGCACAAAAATTCTCCTTTTTCTGCTTCTCACTAGCGTACACACACACACATAAATATCCTCCATTCACAATTGGCTCTAACATTGTCTCAGCTCCTGGAGGATTACGTGAAGTTTAACAGAAAAAAATGTGCTCAGACACATTGTATCAAGAGACCTCATGATTAACCAGCAATAGGACTTGCAAAACAATGTCTTTCATTTGTCTTCTACATAATGAAGACAATTACTCCATTCTAAAAAAGAAATATCAGATTGGAAGAGAATCTATTCATCAAAAGATTGCAAATACACACACTCTCTCTTTGCTAAAAGCAAAAGGGAGGCAGCAAATCGATTCCTTGTTATGGTCTTTTTAGGGACAACTGTTCATCAGAGTGAACATGCAATTTCTGTAAGCAGTGTTAATGAGAGTCATGCGAGTTACATTTCATCACATGCCACAGTGAAAATGTAATCCTTATTAAGAGAAGACTGGTGCTTGGAGTATGCTGTGTCTCATAGCATGTTTCCTAATGCAGAAAAAAAAAAACCCTAAACATAGCTAATTTTGATTGATCTGAAGTGATTTAGCTATGACCATCAACTGAAAATACTATCCCTTGCTTACTCTGCACATTAGGAAGAACTTCCTGACAGTAAGAGCTGTTCGACAGTGGGATTTGCTGCCAAGGAGTGTGGTGGAGTCTCCTTCTTTGGAGGTCTTTAAGCAGAGGCTTGACAACCATATGTCAGGAGTGCTCTGATGGTGTTTCCTGCTTGGCAGGGGGTTGGACTCGATGGCCCTTGTGGTCTCTTCCAGCTCTATGATTCTATGATTCTATGATTCACTCTTTGTAGCTGTTGTGATTCCTTAAGAATTCACATCACAAGAAATTCTGCAAAGAAATGACTGCTTCCAAGCATTTTTCATCACACGAGCCAATGGAATGAGGAAAGGAAAAAAGCTCATGAAGCACTCGACACTGTCAGAATCTAAATTATTCTCTGATATTTTGTAACACACGCAATCAGCTTTTATAAGGGCCTGACCCTGTCAGTCTCCTATGGCTCACATTCAATCTGTCACACTGAATCACAACTCCTCCTTGATTTGTACCAACAAAAGCAAACTTAACTTTCTCTAAGAATGTAAAGTTTAAAAGACATTGCTTAATTCAGCCCAAAGCCCAGACGTAGCATCTAAAGCAATTGCTTCTCATTAAAAAGAATGAATAAACCAATTTAAGATGTAATTAATAATACAAATACTTCTTTCTGCATCTGAGATACCTTGCAGAAAAGTAGAATGCAAAGACTGTATGCAACCTTCACCATAGTTTTTACAGTCAATAGCTAAAAATACCCACTAAATCATTTTACATCTGCTAAAAGTTTTCAAACCTTGTCAGACAGAACAAACTTAACAATAACTTTAAATGCTGAGATGTAAATCTTAAGAACAAAGCCTAGGAATAAAGACGACAGCAATATATACTTTTAGAACCAGCAAATCACAATATGTAGCAAAAACAAAGCTAAACCAAGAGATTTTTAAAATTCTTATGCAACAATAAACCTAATAGATGCATTTAGTTAACTATTACAATGCACATGTGGGTAGATTTACAGACCTGTGGCTATAGTTACAGTTTCTTATAACCTTTTGTCTCCAGTCATATTGCTGGTCCTCTGTTTCCAAGTGCTGCTTTCAACTCACATCCATTCCAAAGGAACTGCCTAGATTTTGTGGTGTAATCTGAGCAGGGAAGTACCATGTGCCTATGATACGGTTAATTCACTTTTTACCTCCCTCTGATGTGCAACGGGGTGAGGGGAGAGCATAAAAATGGAAATACTGTTTTTCTGTTCAGCAGGATTTAGAAATTAACAGCAGCATATTTATATGTGGCCATTTTGGATTTTTTTGTGTTTTATTGTGCATTTAAATAGATTCACTGCCTTGAAATACCACCACTGGGCTTTCATGCAGACCAGCTCTAATCCTGCCTGCTTGGTACAGATCTTTTTGCTAACTTTTTCTAGAGGCTCTGGAGGGAGTTGAGAGGATTGAGGAGATCAATCATACTCAAAGTAACAGTCACACATTGTGCAGAAGCAGACTTGCCAGCACCGCCTGTGCAAAGAATAGACTAAAAATATAATGGCTAGTTTCTCCTACAATTTAATCTTTACGACTGCATGCTAGTTGGGTTATGTGCTGCTTAAAGTCATCTGGAGATGTATGGAATTTATTTCTTCACTAAAGTTCCCTAATTGGCTATCAATGGAAGCAATAATAATGGGCATTCTGCCCTCATATCTTGATTTGCTTTTTCTTTCCTGAACCCTTTTCTTTCCCATGAACTCTCATCCGCATCATGGGATGCTGCAGATTCCCAACTCTTTGTGGCTCCCCCCCCCCCCGTTGCCCCCCATATCTACAGTTGAGTCTGGAATGAAAATGTAAGTGAAACAGAATTTGATGAAGACACTTCCCTTGTCTTCCCAGATAGCCTAGAGAAACACCTGGAAGGGAAAGCTACATGACAAACAGCTGCAAGAGGAGATTAAAGATAAGCAACAGCAAGGCAATTCAGAATAAGAGGAAATGGAGATAAAACTAGAGCACACAGGAAACACAAATAGTTTCGTTAAAATCAGTGTGCTAGTTAAGCAGGGCTCCTTACAAGTAAGCAATTTTTCTTTAACTGGCTTGCGGAATGGGATATTTGAAGACATTGCACTTCTAGGTCATGCTAGAATTCATGGTTTTTCCCCCTACTTCTGTTATCGCAAGACAGCTGGAGTGAGACTCAATCAACCTTCTCTCACATAAACAGCACACATCCCTTCTGGTCCCTGTATTTTGAATGTGTGCTGTATTTTTTAAGAGTCCCATAGACCTACCCCTCTCTGCTTCCCTCAGAGGATTTCCACTGAGTCATCATAATGTTTGTGAATATTCCATGACATTACAGCAGCTTGGCCAATAGCTAGGCAGACACAGGGTATGGGAAATCAGTTCTTAGTCCATTGTGAAGATTCATGGAAAATAAGGTTTAACGGATAAGTAATTGTGGAAGTGCAGACTCTGCTAATATATGTCCCGGATAAAAGAAATGGAAAGAGTCCATCCTTCCTTCCATAGCTGCCAACTTTTCCCTAACCCTAACCCTATTCAGAATAAGGGAATTTCCCTTAAAAAAGGGAAAAGTTGACAGCAATGCTTCCTTCACAGGTGTCCATGCTGTCTCCCCAACAGGATCATACAGTGGTACCTCTGGTTACGTACTTAATTCGTTCCGGAGGTCCGTTCTTAACCTGAAACTGTTCTTAACCTGAAGCACCACTTTAGTTAATGGGGCATCCTGCTGCTGCCACGCAATTTCTGTTCTCATCCTGAAGCAAAGTTCTTAACCCAAGGTACTATTTCTGGGTTAGTTCAGCATGATTGTATTTGAGCCCTCATTTCTTCTGGCGTTTTTTACTGAAATGTGGCTCTCTATGTGTATAGAGAGAAACAATCACTCTGCTAATCCATTTTTGTTTTTCAAACCTTCAGTCATTCAGTCTATACTAGCTAGGCCAGGCATAGGTAAACTCAGCCACCAGATGTTTTGGGACTACAATTCCCTCATCCCTGACCACTGGTCCTGTTAGCTAGGGATAAGCACGTTCACATCCACAGAGCTCTGTTCTTATGCTCTATATTATTTAATATAAACTATTTCCCTTTTAAAACCAGTGTAAAACTATTTATTAAAAAATCGTAGTCTTGACCTTGCTATGTTCCTTGGTTGGTCGCCGTTGAGGGGCCTGGTAGGAATTTTTCCACCTGCCAAATTGGCACCAGCGACTTGGTTTTCACGTACCTCGTAGCAAATCGTCACAACTTTCTTGGTATTGGCAGTTAGACATTGGTATTGTTCTGTAGTTGAAAGAGGGGAGGAAGCGCCATCACCTTCCCCGCATATTGAAGGGTAGTCCGATAAAGAATTCCAGGGGGCGTGGCCCTGTCCGAAGTCTATGGAGGTGAGGGCCTAAGGCACACCCCCGAGCAGTGACCCCGGGGGGCGGGTTCCTAGTTGATGTGCATCAGCAGGACTCCCCCTACTAGTAGTTAACCCTTCCCAGATGGGCTGAAGTTGGATATAGTCAGTTAGGACCAAGCCAATACTGCTCATCACCTGTAACCAATAATGTTGTGGCCTTATTTAGCCCATTAACCTTA
The DNA here is from genome assembly GCF_964106915.1 of Podarcis gaigeae. Classification (NCBI taxonomy): domain Eukaryota; kingdom Metazoa; phylum Chordata; class Lepidosauria; order Squamata; family Lacertidae; genus Podarcis; species Podarcis gaigeae. The sequence goes on along the minus strand of NC_139679.1, from coordinate 80,365,530 downwards.
ATAATTGTGTCATGTGTCTTTATTTCCACTGGGGGGGCATTCGCCACGCAACAGCAAGAAGCCAAGACTTTAGTGTCATCAGTGGAATATAGATTCAGCAGACACCTTCAGTTTCAACTTTCAAACACCTGCTTTTCTATTCCATCAGCTTTATTCAGGCAATTAAGAATACATCTTTCCATAATATTTAATATATTTCTGACTAACTTTTTATGTGTTTTTTATAGTATAGTTTATGCATGATTGTTGTGAATTTTTTTTAAAGAATATAAATGCTCTGGTGTTTTTCTAAGAACATAAATATTGTTATAAATCAAATAAATAAAACTTAACTATTAATTGCATTATTTCTGACCAAAATATTTCATCTTATGGTACACCTTTCTTGAGCATTTAAAAGCACTGTGCAATTTGTAGACTACAGGCATCCTGATGAAATTAAAATAAACATTCCAGCCTATTAATCTAGTTCATAAATCCATTAATGGAGTGTTTCTGAAATTATTCCTTTAAACATTCTTGGTCCCAAATTGTTCCAATTAACCTCATGCTCCCGGACGCCAAGCTACAGAAGTATGTTAGCCAATTAGTAAGCCAGAGACTTCCAACTCAAATAGAACTGGTAGACTTGCTTCAGGAGGTACATAATGGGAGCAGCTCAATTCTATTGAAATAAATGGCAGAAAAATAATAATAAGTGGGATAAAAGCAGCATTATACCACCCCAATCCAAAGACCAAATGAGTCAAAGTGCTAGCAGATGGGCTAATGGATAATCTAGGTAAATTCTTTTCTGCCTACTTGCCTGCTTCAGAACTACACACCTTGCGCATTCTGGAAAAATAAAAGGAAGGCCATCAGGAACAGCCACCCAAATGTGCTCTGTGGCTCCTCTGTCCCCAAATGAATGAGAGGTGGGCACACCTGGTACAAAATAACAAACTCATCCATTGGTATTCATTACTCGTGACATTAATTTCAGAACAAATAGAAATTGCACCAAGCAAGCTCCAATTGGTTAATTCATATCATTCATTTTCAGATGAATTCAACCCCCACTCAGCTGTTAAAGGGAAGTTACCTAGAGTATCGTGCATTTTTGGCAATGGCCCTATGTCTATTACTCACTACAGTGGTACCTTGGTTCTCAAATGCCTTGGTACACAAACAACTTGGAACCCAAACATTGCAAACCCAGAAGTAAGTGTTCCAGTTTGCAAACTTTTTTCGGAAGCCAAACGTGCTCTGTTTTGAGTTTTACGCTTCCGATTTGAGTGGTACAGTTCTGTTTTGAGTGTTATGCTGAGGTCTGTCTGTTTATGCTATTTATTTTGCATTTTTCTTTTTGTGGCTCTTTTGTTTTGTTTTTGTGACTGTGTGGAACCCAGTTCAGCTACTGATTGATTGTGTGACTGCAGTACATTGTTTATTGCTTTCATTTTATGGATCAATGGTCTCATTAGATAGTAAAATTCATGTTAAATTGCTCTTTTAGGGGTTGTTTTTAAAAGTTGGATTAATCCATTTTGCATTACTTTCTATGGGAAAGCACACCTTGGTTTTGGAACGCTTTGGTTTTGGAACGGACTCCCGGTATGGATTAAGTTTGAGAACCAAGGTACCACTGTATTTGCAAAAGAGGTGGGGGGAGGGTTTACAAGCAAGATGTCCAAAGATACTTTCTTGCCAAGGCAAACATAGTGACCGTTGTGTCTTTCTGAAACTTTCTTCACTTCAGGTCCTCAGTGAACTAACTAACCTTTACCTTACAAATTATTCCAAACTTCACAAGAGGAAATCAGCAACCTTAGTGGAAATAACCCCTTTTTACGTTGGTTAAGAAGAAAAGGGAAAGTAAAGGAAACAACATCCTTTGTTTTAAAGGGGAAATGGTAAAGAATAGGAAAAACCACTAAATGTTCAAACTAAACCTTTAAAATTTGATTTTCCATCTCTGTTGCCAGCAGTGAGAGATGTCTCTCTGCTCTCATATAATTTTCAACAGCCAGAAGAAAAGCAGGTTTTGCTAACTGTGGTTGCTCTTTCCATTCAAAATCCTTGATAACCAATGAAAGCTATAATAGCAATCTGCTTATGAGAAAATATACATAATATAAAATGAATCGAGATAATTAATGTATAATGTTGTTTTGGGGGAGCAGACTATGCATGCCCACTCACACCACAACGAACTCATAACCCACCTACTCTCAGCAGCCAGAAACATCATAACCAGACACTGGAGAGACCTGTCAGGAAAAAGCATGGACCAATGGTACCAAATAGTATGGGAAACAGCCTTACTAGTAAAATTAACCAATAAACTGAAACTACCTTGAGGACAAATAGAAGAAGACGCCTTCACCCCGGTATGGCTCCCCTTTATCACATACACAGCCCAACAAGACACCGACAAGAATCCACCAACAGCTTATGAATCAATACAGCTAACCTGATACAAAAACACCCACCTACCCCACTCACACATGAAAACAAAGTTCACCACAGCCAACAACAAACAAACAACCACACCCTAGGCCAACCCCAACCTCTCTCACCACCAAAGCAACACAAGCGAATAGTAAAGAGAACCCGCACAAGCGACGCTGACACAAAACCCCACACATACTCTAAGTAAAATAGAAACATCGCCACCTGACCCCACCCCCACCCACCATGGCCCCCTCCACCTCTTCCCCTTTTTTCTTCCTAATGTAACACTAATGTCTCAACAAATGAAACTGATCTGTAGAAAATGTAACTTGAAAAAAGAAACATAGCACATACTTTTGTAAACCAAGAAATCTTTAATAATAAAAATTAAAGAATGTGAACTTTGAAAAACTGCTACAGAAAAGTTTGCATTTATTAATTTTAATAAAGTTGCATTTTTTTATTTACCAAGCTGATATCAGACATTCTACAGTGGGCACATGCATGCTCCAGTTGCTTCCGTAGAAAGTTTTAATATGTACAAAAGACAGTTTTCTCTCTCTGACTCTCTCACATGCACTTGTCACTCATTCAGTGATGAGGAAGCAGCATAACCCCCCTTTGATCACTGCAAATGAACTGATTTCAGTGGCCGTCCGTGATGCTTGTCCATTTTATGTTCCCTGAATGCCTCTGATTTTACACTGGGGACAGCACAAAAGTGGAGAACACGCTTTTAATCCCCAGTATCTGCAGATGGAGCTGAGAAAGATTCTTGGGGAAATAAAGAATCATGAAAGAGCTGCTGTTGAGATTGCTGTTTGAGGGGTCTCAAACAAAGATGTGCTCTCCCATGCCCACATTCCCAGCATGTTCAAACTCTTGTCTCAGCAATGTTTACACTGGCTTGGTCATGTCCACAGAATGGAAGATGGCAGGATCCCCAAGGATGTGCTCTATGGGGAGCTGGCTTCAGGCACCAGGCTTGTTGGTGGACCAACTCTGCATATGCGATATGAAGGCTGACAACATTAATCCCACTGTGTGGGAATCCCATTCAGATGACCCACAGTGCCTGGAGACACTCAGTCAGGGTATATATCAGTGACCAGAGGAGAAATGACAACTGAGAGGAGTGCAGAGAGAAGAAACATCATGATGCATCTATAATTAATGAAACGGGATGCTTTCATCAGCCCCAGTTGCAATAAAACATGTCTGTCCCATATTGGCCTCTACTGCCACAGCAGGCGCTGTAACCTTCCAAAAGTTTGACTTCACCCCCGAAGGTGCACTCCTCCATTGTCTCCCAAGACAGAAGGATGCCAGCCAGGGGGTTGGGTTTGAGGTCCCTTCCAACTTCCAACTCTATAGTTCTATGATTCTGAGTGTTGGTAACAGGTAAAGGACATCTGGTTGGTTAAGTCCAGTCAAAGGAGACTATGGGGTTGCGGCACTCATCTCGCTTTCAGGCCAAGGGATCCAGCGTTTGTCCATAGACAGCTTTCCAGGTCATGTGGCCAGAATGACAAAATCACTTCTGGCACAACAGAACCCATGACGGAAACCAGAGTGCATGGAAACGCCATTTACCTTCCTGCCACAGCAGTACCTATTTATTTACTTGAACTGGCGTGCTTTCAAACTGCTAGGTTGGCAGGAGCTGGGACAGAGGAATGGGAGCTCACTCCGTCATGGGGATTTGAACCACCAGCCTTCAGATCGGCAAGCCCAAGAGGCTCAGTGGTTTAGACCACAGCACCACCCGTATCCCTTCAGAGTGTGAGCCATACTGAGGTATATAGACCAATAGTCTACCTCAGTATAGGCCAGTTTCCCATGTCTCACTCATATAAAAGCATACAATAATCCACATTCACGTTGACAGAAGAGGCAACTGGGTCCACATACGCAATGGGATGCATTCACGGAGTAGTCCTAATATTTATATTCCATTTTTCCACCAAGGAGCTCAAGGAGGCATCCATTGTTCTCTCCCATCTCCATTTAATCCTCACAACAGCAATGTGATGTAGCTTAGACTGAGAAAGAGGCACATGGGGAACAGAAGTCACTTACAGAGAACCCTCAAGTGTGTTCTCTACATCCAACGTATAGGTGGGGACCATTTTGCGTGGGGGTTCCATTTCTGGCCCCCGCATCCGTTGGTGGAATGAGCAAAAGCTGCACATCAATTGGATGCACCTAAAATATTTTTAATATTTTTCAGTAGTCTCCATTCATCATTTGACCAAATTAAATCTTAGTATGGTGGAAACCATGGCTGGAACTGCATAGCTAAACCTGGCAAGGAGAGCAAACAAATGCCTCTACCTGCTTGACTTTGCCAAACAACTCTGAGGTTGCTTGGTATGCTGAGAACACTGTTATGGGTTTTGAATGGAAGGACAAAGCAGCAATCCTTTTGAGATTCAATAAGAACACATTCCTATCTTGCCAGAAAACATTAGCACATCAATTCTGCTGATAACGTTGGATTGATCATCATAGGCAGGAAGCCTGTTCTGTATTTTCTGATACTTACATTAAACCAAAAACATACAAAGTAAAGAGCAGATAAAGAACATTAAAGGCAGAAAAGCCTATTTGGTATCAAATATAAAATCCCTTCCACATGCAAAAATAAGGAGAAAAGAAATCCCTGCAGATTTCAAAGGAAGTTACACAAGTAATCTGGAATGGGCGGTATTACATCTGAGAGCAGAGCAAAAGTAAAGCTTGTATCAATATTCTACGTATTTTGAAGCGTAGTCATTTGTCATGCCTCTGCAAATAGACAAGATTCTTAAAGTATCAGAGCATTTCATCTTTTTAAAACACATCCAGTCATTTTTTTTATTTCTTAGCTGCACACCTTCAAATGCAGAGTATTTATTGCCATTCTTTAAAGACATTTCTTTCCTGTGTTGCAACAACATAGTAGATGTTCCGTATTTATTGTGTTTCACATAGATCCATATTGAATGCACTTAGAATATAAGGAAATGGCTCAGTTTATTGCCAGCCCTGTAAACTCAGCCTGGCATTTGAGATGTGCCTTACACAAATGAGTGTAAAGTGCTTCCAGACCCTTCACAACCTCTTCAAAAAATACCTGTAGGCTTTGATCATTTGGTTTTCATGTAGAAATATACAGATTACATTTTGTTATAAGCAAAAGGCCATCACACAAGTCACATTTCCTCATTTGTCAGGTATATTTATACGCACACCAATACCCGCCAGCTAATTAAGCAAATACACCACCAAACCTATTCAGGCAATTAAGAAATACCCTACTATAATAGTTTATTTCTGATCTTAGGGATCTCTGGGCTCCTTGGGGAGAAGGCCAGGATAGATATTTAATAAATACTAAATATGTATGGAGAGAATCCATCAATAGGCTATAAGCCAGTTTTCTGGGAAATTGTGGTTTAAATTCAGGGTGACTATCCCACAGTTCAGAGACCTGATCTGGACACAAGATCACAATGAATTTGGAACAAGCAGCAAAAAAAGGGGGTGAAATAGTGCTAGGATCAGTAGAGTGCAGTAGCCTGATGGGGATGAAAATTGCCCTCTTCCTGATTTTCAAACTGATCATTTGATGAGCAGATCAGCTGATGAGAGGAGAGAGTATGATAGGTGTCTCCACCCACTTTTGCTGGTGTGTGTGGTCCTAGGAGAGTTGGCTGAAGCTTAATGCAGCCCATGGATAAAAAGACTGAGCCACCCCTCGCTTAAACTAACCATGGTTTTTGTAAGCTTGAGTTCCTGGTTCTGCGGGGGGAAAGGCAGGGTATAGGATCATAAAAATGTAGAATAGGAAGTGCCTGTGAGGGTCATCAATTCCAACCCTCTGAAGTGCAGGCATCTTTTTGCCCAACATGGGGGTCAAAACCATGACCCTGAGATTAAGAGTTTCATGCTCTATTGGCTGAGCTATCAAATACAGTGATGCTGATGATGATTATAGAAGCACCAAAGAGGAGGAGTGAGGGAGAAACACACAGGGCCCCTTGCTCATTCTTAATAAACTATGGTTTATTAATAAACCTGGCTTTGTTAAATAAACTATGGTTTATGAAGTCAATGTTGTTACTTATGAGAGTGAATGAGAAAAAGGCAAGACAGAAATACTCAGATATCCTAAACACATGAGTGCAACCTTCATGTAGATAGCTATTAATACCTTGCTCTGACACATAAACCTGAACCAAAAGCACTACAGCACAGCCTCCAACATTTCTCTAATGAAAATAGGGACTCCTATTCAATATAATAATAATTTTATTTATATGCCACCCATTAAACATTTAAAAACATCCCTATATAGGGATGTCTTCAGATGTCTTCTAAAGGTTATATCGTTACTTATATTCTTGACTCAGGGGTTGCATAACTCCATACCCTCCAACAATTCTTTGATGAAAATACAGACATCCTAAGGAAAAGCGGGACATTCTGTGATCAAATCAGAAACTGGAATGGCTTCTGTAACTCTGGGACTGTCCCTGAAAAAGAAAGAAACTTTGAGGGGCTGCTACAGAAAGCAACATGAATGACCAACCACCGATTCATTTATATACTTTATGACACAAAATGTAACCACATGGGGGGGAAATTGCAACCCTGCATGGCAAGCCATTTGTATGAAGCTGTTTCACAGGCAGTTTGCTGTGATCTCAGTCATTCTGGGAGAACTGCTCCCCCTTCTTGCTACTCCGCTTTCCCCACTTCCCAGAAAAGAGGAAGGTGAACATGATGAAGAACAGGGAACGGGGACCTTCATGCATCAAACTTCTTCCAGGGATCGCTTACCAATTGTGGGTGTAGCAAAAGGTGTGGCCAGAAACACACTACTCTCCATCTTCCATCCAGGCAAGCAAGGTTACAGTGCAGGCAGGTAAGGTCACTAGAGGATGGTGCACAGCAGGGCCAGTGAGGGGTATGACCTGGGCAGGGTTCCAAAACATTTGGTTGCCAGGCCTAAGGCTCCCCACTCCTGCTAAGAGTATGAATTATGTCTGGAGGCGGTTGGAGGATGGATGGCGGCTAACAGATTGAGGTTGAATCCTGACAAGACAGAAGTACTGTTTTGGGGGGACAGGAGGCAGGTGGGTGTGGGAGACTCCCTGGCCCTGAAGGACCAGGTGCGCAGCCTGGGAGTCATTCTGGACTCACAGCTGCCCATGGAGGCGCATGTCAATTCTGTGTTCAGGGCAGCTGCTTATCAGCTCCATCTGTTACACAGGCTGAGACCCTACCTGCCCGCAGACTGTCTTGCCAGAGTGGTGCATGCTCTGGTTATCTCTTGCTTGGACTCTCTTGCAATGCACTCTACGTGGGGCTACCTTTGAAGGTGACCCAGAAACTACAACTAATCCAGAATGTGGCAGCTAGACTGGTGACTGGGGGCGGCCAACGAGACCATATAACACCGGCCTTGAAAGACCTACATTGGCTCCCAGTACGTTTCTGAGCACAATTCAAAGTGTTGGTGCTGACCTTTAAAGCCCTAAATGGCCTCGGCCCAGTATACCTGAAGGAGCATCTCCACCCCCATCATTCTACCCGGACACTGAGGTCCAGCACCGAGGGCCTTCTGGCGGTTCCCTTGCTGCGAGAAGCCAAGTTACAGGGAACCAGACAGAGGGTCTTCTCAGTAGTGGCGCCCGCCCTGTGGAACGCCCTCCCACCAGATGTCAAGTCCCCAGTCCAAGGTCAATCCACATGTCCAAAGTCCAAACCAAAGCACAGTCCTGCAGAGATCCTGGAGCATCCGAGTTGAGGCTCATAAACATGGGCAGATGAGCAGCCACAGTCCCTCAGCTCTCCTGCCCTTTTATACTCTGCATGCTGATTGCAGCATCTGGGCTCGATGAGGCATGGGACCCTCACCTGCCCCAAGGCTACACCAGCTGAGGAATCACAAACCTCTGTCGAGAGCTAGCAAACCCCACCTGGCCTGCATCAACTTCCTAGAGTGCTGCTGCGACTCCTCTCTACGCCTCAGAACTCACTGTGTTCATGGGAACAGGGACCCCTCTAGCTCTGGTGATGGGTCCTGCTACTCTGGTTCCTGTGCACTGACCCCCACCCCCCTCAACATCCTCAGTCACCCTGTGAGTACTTCCTACACCAACATCACCTTCCCCAGCTATACCCCTTGCTAGGATCCTCTTCCTCCTCCTCCTCCTGCCAGTTCATGACATATTATAAGAGAACAAAGGAGGCATTCATGGTGAGTTCTGGCACCTTTTTTTCCAGAAAAATAACACTGATCCTGACCTATATTATGATTGCATCAAAAGGCATCTTGCTTCAACTTATGTGAAGTATTCTGAGCACCTGGGCAAAACTGAGATAAAAATACAATTATTATTATTTTTAATTTATGTTCCTATGTACATTGGGTCGAACTTAAAGCTTAACAAAGCTTCAAAAGTAATTGGGTAGATTTGAATGACCTCTGTGTGGGTGTAATAAGTATTCAAACTTTATGGCCATTGTGATCAAAGAGGGCTGAAAGAGTTAAAGGTTCTCCACAGGTTCAGGAGGTAATCAGCAAAAGAGTTGCCTGGGGCCTCACACAGTACAAGATGTCTCAAAAGCAACAGTACTTAATCCTGTGCAACTCAGCACTGGTGCACTTTGTCATCAAACTACAGGGACACCCGTCTCGTGATAGATTATTATCATCTCGGAAAATATCAGCTCTTTTTCTCTGCTTGGTATTACTGCTGGGAGTTTTGGGCTATACGATTGGTGTCTAGAACTCATTCAACCATCCATCTCAAGATTACAGTTCAGTACATGTCCTTCTGCTACTTGCCACTAATGGGACCCACATAGCTTCCGATACCTACTTTCATTCATAAAAATTAATGTTTGTTCAGAAGTAGGGTGTTTCTTTGAACAATTCTTCCCAATATCAATTAAATTCTTCTAGTCACATTTCATCACTAGCAGCATGTAATCAGGGCTGTTTATATTTTCGCTGTGCTTCTGGATTCAATCCAGGAACAGCAATCATTAGCAAGTAGATTATTATTTTTTTTAAAAAAGGAAATGTTCAAGCCCTCTAAAACAGGAGATTACTGTAAATTGGAACAGCTTCATGTTAGAGAACACAAAAGGCTGCATGCAACACAGGTAACCAAAGGATAAATACAACTCAGAAAATCATTTCTTCCTCCCAGCACCCTCAACACAAGGCTAATGGATCAAGAAAAGGGCCATCGTCTCTTTCAAATTTTTATACTTTTGTATAAATTAGTTCACTGAGCAACCATCTCCTGAAAAACATAAATGCACTCACAATATAGTCTAGCCAAATATCTAGGTAAAGGTAAAGGGACCCCTGACCATTAGGTCCAGTCGTGGCCAACTCTGGGGTTGCGGTGCTCATCTTGCTTTACTGGCTGAGGGAGCTGGTGTACAGCTTCCGGGTCATGTGGCCAGCATGACTAAGCCGCTCCTGGCGAACCAGAGCAGCGCACGGAAACACCGTTTACCTTCCCGCCAGAGCGGTACCTATTTATCTACTTGCACTATGATGTGCTTTTGAACTACTAGGTTGGCAGGAGCAGGGACCGAGCAACGGGAGCTCACCCCGTCGCGGGGATTCGAACCGCCGACCTTCTGATCGGCAAGTGCTAGGCCACCCGCGACCCTGCCAAATATCTAGTGTTGTGCAACTGAGCAGGCAGGCAATTCAGAAGATTATCAGTATCAGGGAAAAGAGGGGGGGGTCAAATTAAAATATTTTGAACCAATTTTACATTAGATATCTGGCAACAGTTTGTTTATTTATTAAAAACTCATATGGACCGACCCCTCAAAAGATTCCTGCATACATAGCAGAGCGCTTGGCCTTTTCTCATTCTGAGCACAGATCCTCTTAGAGCCAACTTCCGGATGTGTTACAAGTCATCTGGTAGCACAGAAACTCTAAAATGATGTTCACTAACAATGTTCTTTGTACCGTGATCCTAGCTGGGGAAATGTAGTTTACAATACTGATAAGATATTAGTGGAGCTACACATATGCCCATAGCCTAGTGTTAATTAATTAAGCATATTTATAGCCTGCCTTTCTTTCATTAGGGATGCTTCAGTTATCTCCATCTTCAAATGAGATGAATTTTTAAAGATAAATATGCTCTTGATTCCTGGTCACATTTCATTCTTCATTGCTCTCTCTCTCTTACACACACACACACACAAATTTCTTTTTAGCATTAAAATAACAAAAATATTATTTTTCCTTCTGTTTCTTTTAAATCGGCAAAGAGCCAAAGCTTAGTAGAGTGTGTGCTTTAGATTTAGAAACTCCGCCCCCCTCTCTGGTTGTGGTTCCCTCTATAGCCAAATGGGAACCAATTGCATGCCCAGGCACCATGTACATCCTTCTGCACTTAGAATAAAATAGCCACACTTACAGACATTCATTTGGTTCAAATTAGGCCACAACTTTATTGATTATAAATGGGAGTGGCTTGGGCTTAAGCATTGGGTACAACCATTATCAACCAACCCACTTGAAGCTCGGTTTTCTCAAGTGTCATCGAACACATATTGAGGGAGTCTATAACATTCATCGCTCACTGGAAGGACAGATCCTGAAGCTGAGGCTCCAATACTTTGGTCACATCATGAAAAGAGAAGACTCCCTGGGAAAGACCCTGATGTTGGGAAAGATGGAGGGCACAAGGAGAAGGGGAGGATGAGATGGTTGGACAGTGTTCTTGAAACTACTAACATGAATTTTGTTAGGGTGTGAAACCTAAGACGCTGGCAAGTTAGCAATGTCATGTGACTTTAAGTAGTCAAGCTCGTTAAGTTGCTCAGTATATAAAGAGTGTTTGTTTTCTCTGCCTGTGGGGGCGTGAAGCAAAAATGTCTGAAAGCTCCGGAGGTGTTTCTGTTATCTTTCTGCAATAAACCTGTCTTCGGAAAGACAGGCTTCCCTGTGTCGTTATTTCTTTGCTGCTGAGACTCTGAAGCTTGTACTGCAACAAGAATCTCTGCACTGGACTTAATTAATGCTCTGCAAAGAGAACTGTTGCTGGTTGCGCAGCGGAAGCGTTTACTGGACCAGTACACAGACTCTCTTAAATTTGACCAAACTGCAGGAGGCAGTGAAAGACAGGAGTGCCTGGCGTGTTCTGGTCCATGGGGTCACGAAGAGTCGGACACGACTAAACAACTAAACAACAACATAACATACATCAAATAGGTGCAACCCTACAGAGATTGTCTTGAGGAGTGCTATGGCCCTAGCCACCACCTAGACATCCAGAGAGAAACACCTCCTCCTGGATCCCTTTAATGGGATACCCCAATCCTTGGAGGAGCAGGCAAGGCATAGAACCTCCAGCCATGACTATGGCTTTTACCCAGTGCCACCAGCTGGGGCCTTAGTCTTTCCTGTGTAGCAAATTCTGGCTGCTATGTTGAGTTGCTGTTCTGTTGCTTATCAATAAATGCAACTACTGCAATTCTCTCCACTCCTGTGGCTTCCTAGAATTAGGGAAGACTCCTTGCAGATACAATGCAGGGAGCCATAGTAATGTGAAGCAACAGGGAACTCCTTCACAATGAAGGGGAAGTTCTTCATAGGAACTGGCATTTACCTGTATCATTCAGTTTTGTCAACCCTAACTGGTAAGGGCTCTTCGGGGTTTCAGAGGGGGGTAATAACAGCCCTACCTGGATGTCGCAGAATGAACCTGGGGTCTTTTACATACAAAGCATGTGCTCTACTGCTGAGCTGCAACCTTTCCCCCCTTCATTCTGCATATGTTCTCAGGATCCATGTCTACATATTGATGCTCGGTTTGTTGCACATTCACCAGACATAAGAAAAGCCTAGGAGAGGAAGGAGCACAAAGTACATTTCTGGTTCACAGGAACTAAAATTAGCACCAGCTAAAGACAAAAGAACCACACCAGGAGAATTGCAGTGGTTTTTATTACACTTGGTTATAATAAAATAAATTAAAGATACCTGGGGGAACTCTGGACCAGCAATTACTAGCTCCATTGTGTTCCAGGCCAGCCCAGGTTGGAAAGCTTCATAGATTTCTTAGCAAAATCTTAACTTTGGAGTATCTGATACAGTTCAAAGAAGTCCACTCTCATGAAATGGTTTTGAGTTTGCTCATTCGTTTTTATACTCCTAAATCGATGTGGGATCTATATATATGGGTGGGTGGGTACCATGTTCACAGCAGAGGTGGGACAGAAACACTACGACACAGAATGATCATGTTTTCACACCTAACATCATTAAACAGAGGAGTGAAGATCACCGACTGGGATGTGCGGGGAGATTAGGGGGTGAAGCCATGGAGGGCCGTGAAGGGAATCACATTAGTCTTAGAGTAGATGAGAAGCCAGTGTAGGGGCATCACATGATAAGAGTGATAAGAAAGGGTTTTATTTTGCCTGTATGAGGAGATGAGGCTGACCCTGCAGAGGACTAGAAAGGAAAATACTGTAGAGGTCTAGGTGAGAGATAACTAGAGCATGGGCCAGAAGAACAAGGAAAGGATATATTAAGGGTGAATGGCAACATTGTCAAAGAAAAAGCCAAGAATACATGAAGAAGGCGGCTTGAGATGAAAGACCAGACATTTGATCTTTGACATATTGAGTATTCCAGCAATAAGATCAGAGAGGCACTTCAAGATGTGGGGTGAGGAGGGTGGTTCAGAGGGGGAGAGGGTTGGTTGTCATCAGTGTTTTAGGGGTTTCTGGGATCTGATGAGGTCATCCAGGGACAGCGTGCAGAGAGAGAAGAGAATAACAGAGAGGGAAAGCAGAGAAAGTGTTTCCACCTGTGCAGACATTGAAAGAATGATTAGACAGGTAGGAGGAGAACCAGATAAAGACAGAGTCACAGACACCCAAAAGGAATCAAGTAGGAGAGAGTAGTTAACTATATCAAAGGCAGTGTAAAGGTCAGGAATGTGGGTCCAATACAGGCTTTCAGCAAAGAGGACATTGTCAATGATTTGTGACATACAGTACTGTACAATGCTAGTTTCAGTGTAACCAACTCTTGATACACACACAAACTTTGTATATAGCTGTATTTCTGTTATTTTCCCTAGCTCACCATGATCTGTTGTCTTTTTTTATGGTTCTCATATTCACTCATCTTGGCTTTGGGGCTACTGTAACTTTTAAATAGACCTCTTTAAATATTATGTGTGTTTGTGTATGCATTAGGAGTGCTACTTACACCATGTTTGTCTTTTTCAATGACTGTCTTTCATGTCTCTGTGTTTGTTGTCAGCTTCTATCCTGTCTCCGCGGTGCACATTTAGAACCTAATGCCTAAGGGGTGACTCATCCCAACCCAGGGCTTTCTCAGCATCTGTTGGATTCCCCCAGGTGAATTCCTCAGCCCCAAATGCTAGGTAAGGTGTCTTTTGCGATGTATTATTTCAGGAAGGACTTCTAAGAAGTAGCAAGCTATATTGGTGGTAGAAGAAGTGGCCTTCTGTTAACTGGGCACTAGTCTCTTGCACATGGTTTGGAGAACCACTGCCTATACTGATGTCCCATTCTACCTGTGTATAGCAAAACACACACACTTGAACTATCACAACACCACCCTATTTTGAGGCAGAGCCAGCTCTATATCAAAGGCCAAAATGTAAGAATTGGCCAGGAAGTCAACAACTGAGATCAAACTGGCATCCTTTGCTTTCTCTCCTCATATTTCCCTGATATGCCCGCCAGAAGAAGTTCCGGTTAAAAGAATAATTTTTATGACAGTGAGGGAGAGACGAGAAGCTTCCTGGAAGAGTAGCATAGCTAGAGGAAGGTGGAAAATATCATCTTTTTGTCTTCACAATGGCCCATGCTCCTGTGTAATACTGCTACATAGAATTACCTGGTGCTTCCTGGATATTATCTGGTAATCCTTACAACAGCCCTGTTAGGTAGACCAGTGGCATTATCACTTATATCACAAATGGGAGGCCTGTGGCTGTGAAGTGGGATTCTCAAGCATACCTTTTGCCCTTGTCTTCCCTGTTCTACTCAGAAGAATAGTAGGAAAAGATTATAGAGTCATATCTCAACACACCTGACCTTGATCTCCTTGCAGGAAAAGAAGAATATAAAGTAAGTAAGTAAAGAAAAGAGAGGTCATCTCCAGGGTCTCTGGGTCACTTCTGTGTTGGAGACCACTCATCAGTGACATGGATAGCACACAGTATACATTACAGGATGAGGAACCCTGCAGCTGACTGGTCCCCGTGCCATTTTCCCAAGTTCAGGGATGAGTCCCCTTCCCCCTTTAGTTTTCTACCCTAACCTCTAATCAGGCTAGAAACAAAGAAGGGAGCTTTATTTTTCCCCCAACCCTGCCCTGCCCCCAGCTCTGAAGCATCGCTCGATTTACAAATACCGTATCCACCAATCTGTCTCCACCCAGGGAATTGTTTGCAGCAAAGCAACAGCTCAGAAACATTTTGAAGTGCTCTTGTTTTGTTTTGTTTCCTTCTTTCTCCCCGCCCTTTTTTGTGTGCATGTATTTCCCAAATAACGTCAGGGAATACTGTTGCACATCCTCCCCTCCCCCGGTTTAGAACCCTGAAACAATCTTTTCCTGGCTCGTGTAATTTCATACATTCTGCCGCTCTGCAGCAGACTTTATACGTGCCAATGGGGTTTCCATCACTTCAGGGAGGGCCAATCGCTTTAACGGTGCTACAAGTTATGAGGCTCAGAGCCTCGGCTTGGGAGAGTTCAGAGCGTGCTATGTTAGGCACCTCTTTAAAGGGTTACAAAGAAGGAGAGCCCAATTTCGCACCGGAGGCGCCACAATGAGGATTTTTGGTGCTCCAATTCTGTTCGTTACACCTGGGTTGAAAAAAAATAAAACCAATAACTTTTCAGGGAGAAGCCGAGCAAAGGAGCTCTGAGACACAGTGCCAGGGAGTGAGTTTCCAGCCTTGGATAGGAGGCGGAGAGGAGGAATGGAGAACAGCAGGGCGATCAGGAGACATAACTTTAGGTCTGGAATTGATCTTTGCTCTAAAGCCTGAGCGGATCTGCTGCGCGGATCTGTCCCTCATCAGGGGCTCCCACCACCCTGGCCGCCCCCTCTCTCGTCAATTGCACAAACTGGTCTCTCCCCACGCCCATCCCTTTGGTCGCTTAGCTGCTCCACAAAAAGAGACTTACCCCCCAATGCAGGCGCAATCGGCGTGTGCTGTTGCCGCCACCTCCACTGCCTTGTAAAAGGGGGATTTTTGGAAACCAGGAGGAGGAGGAGGGACTTTTAACACACACACACACAAAAAAAAGTTACAGGGAAGTTGACCAACTGCACGAATTGTTTATTTAACCTGAAACCCGGAGGCAGTGGCCCATCAATCATCGGTAATTACACCCTGATGCCAAAGCCTTCGGAGACCCCTTGATCTCCCCACACACACCCCGCCCTCCTCCGCCCCAGCACCTTTCCACGAAAAGCCAGCGTTGCTGTATTGGTTATAAGGGGATAACGCCTCGCTCCTATTCTGTTTCGCTGGATAAGTTTTATGGGGACAGAGACTTAGGCAGGACTTAGAGCGTGAGAGAGAGAGAGAGAAACACGAAATGTACATATATATATATATATATATGAACCCCCTGTCAATTTCCCCAGCAGACAGATTCCACCCACGCCCCCGCATTGATTGTTCGGCGGGGGGGGGGGGGTTCAGAAAAGTGGGGAAAGTGAAAGAAAAATGCCGGGGGGGGGGGGCGGATCTGGAACTGTTTCACTCTGGCATGAAAGGAAAAGAGGTGGGTCAGGTCTGTCGCTCTTTCCGCTCTCAGCCTGCATCTTCTCCCAAGAGAGGCTACAGCATCTTCCTCGCAAGGAACAGACCAGAAAGGCTCATTCCTTTCAGCAGCCGAATGCAGAGATGGGACGCACACACTGGAACAATAACACGGTTGTGCTTTGCAGTACTAAGAGAGTCGGCTGTGCTGAGCATCCTAGTTGTTTTCTTAAAGGAGCCCAAGTTATTTGTTTATTATTTGTTTTCTATCCTCCAAAGAGCTCAAGGTGACTGCCGTGGGTCTCTTCCTCCCTGTTTTATCGTCCCAGCAACCCTCCGAGGAAGGCTAGGCTGAAAGTGGCCCAGAGTTCACCCAGTGAGTTTTATGGCTGAGTGGGGACAGGAAACCTGGTCTCCCAGGTCCTAGTCTGACACACTAACCACTACACCACACTAGGAGGCTAACCATGCCATGCAAAAGTGCCTGGGTCAATTTGATTTAATTTAGATTTTTAAAATCATCATCATTAACCTGCCCTGCACCCCAACTATTGAAAAGACATATAATACTATTGACAGGGAAGCTCTATTAGCGACACAGGAGAATTTATCACATTTGTGTGCCTGTTTGCTTGAGAGCCTGTTCATAGAAATTCCACTTGGTCATAACTGTTGTATGACTGCATATTATAGAGCTCAATCAATGTCCATAAGACTTTACACAAAGCAAGAGAACGGGCCCCTGCCCCTGGGAGCTTACAATTTAAAATTCAGCATGGTGAAAGGGAGGTGGGAGTGGAGGCAATAGTGAATGACGATGAATATGCAGAACTGGACATTGTACTTCAGGTGATGTTTGATGCTCCTCTAGTCAGTGTTTGGAGTGCTGTGTGCACATTTTCAGGAGGATACAAACCAGGTGTGAGCTAGGTACTGAAGTCCCAAACGAGCAGAAAATACTACTTATGTACGCGACCACGGCTGCACGGATGTTACTGGCCCAGAGATAGTAAGAAGGTAAAGTTCCTACCAGAGAAGAATGGCAGATGGAGTTAATGGACTATGGCGAAATGGTGAAATGGTGAAAATGACCGGAAGAGTCAGAAATCAGGAAGACCAAAATTTAAATAAGGAATGGGAAAAATTTATAACTTATCTTAAATACCATTGTAAACAGTTAAAATCATTCGTAGGATTGGAATATCACTTGTAGTTTAAGGTTGAATTCTGGACATAATGGAAGAGGTAAAGGATTTGGATTATCATAAAAGATGCGTGAGGAAACGATTAATAATAGGACCCACAAATGGGAGGATGGAAGTCCAGGAGTTTCATTGGAATCTTGTTTTTATTATTTATGTTTGATATATCTCTGTGAAATTTTAATTTGAAAAACCAGATAAAGAAATTTTCAAAAAAACAAAACAAAATCAGGTGTGGGCAATCTGTCTGCAAAACATAACAGAGTAACTCCAAGTAAAGACAGCCTTGACAGGGGTAGGTGGGGAGATTCTCCACTCCTGACATAGAAATTGGAACAGACAACAGAGTTGGCCAGCAGTGTGGAAAGCACGTTCTATTAGGAAAGGTAGAAGGAACCAGGTGTCTTTAGCCTGGAGAAAGAAAAGACTCAGGGAGGAAATGAAAACAGCACTCTTCAAATTCCTGAAGGACTGTTATCTGGAAGATGACAAAGACTTCTTATCTGGTGCTCCAGACAGCAGGATTAGAATGAATGGGGTTAAATTACAAGAGGGTGAATTTTGGTTGAACATTAGCCGTCTTGACCATAGGAGCATTTGCAACCAGTTGCCTCAAGGGGCTTTCAGGAAGAGCTTGGACAGCTGTCTCTTGTACAGCGGTGCCCGCAAGACAAATGCCTCGCAAAACGAAAAACGCGCAAGACAAAAGGGTTTTTCGGTTTTTGCGTTGCTTCTCAAGACGGATTTCCCTATGGGCTTGCTTCACAAGACGAAAACGTCTTGCGAGTTTGTTCGCTTTTTTCCTAAAGCCGCTTGAAGAGGCGCAGTTGCGACGGACCGTGCATCGCAAGACGAAAAACATCGCAAGACGAAAAGACTCGCGGAACGAATTAATTTCGTCTTGTGAGGCACCACTGTAGATGCTCTGCATCTGGGTTTTCTGCACTGAGCAGGGAGTTGGGCTACATGGCCTCTCCAACCCTATGGCCCTGTTGTTGTTTTTCAGTTACAAGTTACACTACAGCTAGCCAGGCATTCATGCAAAGTAAGGCTTAAGCTACCAGCATGAGTTTGAGGAAACTGCGGGAGGCAGTGGAAGACAGGAGTGCCTGGCATGCTCTGGTCCATGGGGTCACGAAGAGTCGGACACGACTAAACGACTAAACAACAACAAGGCTTAGGCAAATGACACAAAGTGGAGCAGAGCTGTGTCCTGTTAAGGAAATATATTTGAAAGCCATGTTCTTCCCACTCTTGGAAAAAAGACAGCTTGTAAGCCAATACCCATCTTCAGCTGACTTTACCCAAAAGAGGCTGTCTCCTGTGCTTCGTCTGTTGGTAATCACCGCTTTATTAAATAAGGCAGTGGTTTTAAGCAGAGCTTGAATAGTTTGTGAATGTGAATCTTCTGGCAGCAGAGCTCCGAGATGAAGAGAAATGTGGGAAGGAAGCCAAATAGAGTGAGACATAATTTGTCACCTAGAGGGCTTTACAGGTGATGCCCAACAGCCAAGCATTAGGCTCTGCATTCACGTAAGGAAGGATTTCGGGACAATTGCAATGATACACACTTACTACTGCCTTTGCCCCATGGGCTCACCAAGAGAGGAGAGGAGCCTGTGATGGAACTACGAGAGTTACTTGAGAGAAATAATGTTGGTAACAAAATTCCCTTAGGGGGAAGTTCGCAGCTCAGCAGAAGACCATCCTCCTGGCATGCAGATGGTCCAAGCTCAGATTCTGCAATCTCCAGAAAGGGCTAAGAGAGATGCTAGTCTGAAATCTTGGACAGCTGCTGGCAGTTAGTGTAGGCAATACTGAGCTCAATGGACTAATGGTCTGACTCAGAATGACGCAGTCGCTACAAAGAGCGAACTGCACAACACCCACTCAAACAATCCAGCTATCAATCACTCTGAATAAGCGGCACATCTCACCAGATTTTGAAAAATGCCCAGTAGCTCCCATTATTACCTTTTCTTGACAGCATTTCTGATGACCTTAGCCCTCCAGTATGTTGTCATTTGATAAACGGGCCCCAGCCATTGCTGAGCTCATAAGCAAAATGTGCATGCAATTATGAAAGACCAGAGATGTAAGAGTTTCCACATTTCAGTAATATTATATCCTCTTTCCCATGCTGTCAAGGCTATTTAAAAAAAAACAACAACTATAAAATGTTACATTGTCATACAAATTTCACTCTTGTTCCTCTGATCAACATTTCTTTTGCCATGGTGCCCCCCCCTCCTTAATTGTACAAGGCCACTGTAAAACTCTAATCTAAAGGAAATGATTGCTATCAGATGGAATTTTCCTGGGTGTAAAGGATTAAAAGCAGTTTGATTTTTTTTGAAGGGGGGATCAATTTTTGTAAGTTGAGGCACTTGAGGTGCATTCTGTTTAGAAAGCAACACAACCAAAGGTCAAATGAGAGTGCAGTATTTATCTCCTGCTAATCAGTAGTTTTATGGTGCAGCATTAAATGTTAAGTGTTGCAACTGTCTGTGCACATAATACAGAAGAAACAGCACAAAGAAAAAGGAAAGGAAAGAAAGCACACAGTGCTATCATGTCTGATGGGGGGAGAACGGCAAGATTGAAAACATTTGTTCTAGCATGTTACAGACTGCACAATGGGGGGGGGGGACAAAATAAACTGTCAGCAATTTGTAATAGCAAAAACCTCAGCCCTGCAATGAATTGCATTTTAACAAATAGGTGAGGTGAAAGGGGGGCAGTCAGCCACTCAGATTTCTTGACCCCTGTGGTTATTTGAAGGAAAGGTACTTTCCAGACACAAACAGTAACTCAATCGTAATGCCAAATTAAAATACATCTGCAGTTCTATGCTTATTTGAAAGTAAACTCGATAAAGTCACCAGGGTGCCCTTCAGAGAAAGTATGTTTAGGATCATATACCTGTAGAGTTGGGACCATGAGGGTTATCCAGTCCAACCCCCTGCAATGCAGGAATCTTTTGCCCAACATGGAGCTCAAGCTCACGACCCTGAGGTTAAGAGGTTCCTGATCTACCAGCTGAGCTATCCCCCATCTAGATGGAAGGGCTAATGTGAAACATAGCATTATTTCTCTTTCAGAACCAACCTTGATCCGCCACTTCCTGAAATATAGTTTGTCCTCTGCTACATTTTTCTGGTACCACCACCCAACTAAATGTTGATTGAATCTGATGTTGTAACGCCTTTGGGGTGGGGGTGGGATTGATGCAACAACAATGACGCCTAATTCCCCTTTTCTTGTTGTGTTCTTCTGCAGCATTGGGGGGGGGATGTCCCACCATACTGCCTGCCCTCTTGCCCATCTACTGCAGTAAGGGCACAACATTCATCAACAGAAGGCAGGAGAGACATGTGGTTCCTGTCGCATAAGCAAAACTACTCCATGTAATGTCCCATTAATCCAAACTGTTTTAAGAAATGGATGCCATCTCCAGTTCAGGAAGTGAGGAACCTCCACACCTAACAGCTGGAAATAGTTGATACAGCTGATGTTTAGCACACCTGAGTCTGGGGTGGAATCTACAAACATATTAAAAACATTGTGAAAATGTTTTTTAAAAATAAAAATAAAAAAGTTTTGAAAAATATATTTAATATGCCATAGCTCACAATCACCATCCAGTGTCACATTTGTATATTGCACTTTACAACACATTTAAAACGTTTAATTTGCAGCTGTATAGCTGAGTCCATATGCACACACACACACACCTGCTAATCTTTTTAGATTTTGATGTTGGATATACAGAAGATGTTTGCCATCAATATTTGATACCCTGCAATATCCAGTAGCAATATTAGCAATCTGTAATGAGAAGTAATTTAACATGATGTATATAGAAACATCAGATTTGTCATATGGTAATATATGTGAGCCCAATCATCAGTGTGCTAAAAGAGCTGGAGGTAAATAGAATGGCATAATCAATATTTATGTCCCTGAAAGCATTGTTTTGCAAGATGCTACCTTGGGTGGTATTTTATTTCTGAAGACAGCTGTGCACATGGCAGATAAGGATGCAGTAGCAATTCGTTTCAACTAACATTTAAAAGTGAAACTACCTAGTTTGCAGTTTCCAAAACAAGATGTGGAATGAAACACCATCATCCATTAAAATTCACATTTCTCTGAAATTTGCAATGCAGTTCCCCAAAATTTTATTACAAAAAAGGCATATATTTGTTCAAATAGTATACAAAAATGCATTCAATTGGGAAAACTGCTTTGCAAAAATGTGCATATTAGGCAGAATTGCATACAAAATATGTATACAATAAATGCTGGTGTGAACATTTTTTAAAAATGTGAACTGATACAGAAATGTGAGCTGCATTAAAGATTGGGGGGAAATGAGAAACAGTGAGAAATCACAATTGACAGATTCCACTGTCAGCTAGTGGTCCCATCCAACTCTACAATTCTATGATTATTAAAATATAGCATAGTTTTAAAAAATAAAATACAGTGGTACCTCGCATTACAGATGCTTCAGGTTACAGACGCTTCAGGTTACAGACTCCAGAAATAGTACCTCAGGTTAAGAACTTTGCTTCCGGATGAGAACAGAAATTGTGTTCTGGCAGTGTGGCGGCAGCGGGAGGCCCCATTAGCGAAAGTGGTACCTCGGGTTAAGAACAGTTTCAGGTTAAGAACGGACCTCCAGAACGAATTAAGTTCTTAACCCGAGGTACCACTGTAGTGTTTGCTAGTTACAAAAAAACCCTGACTCCTTGCAGTTCCTCACTGACACCTCAGTGCAGTTTAACACAGGTGAAGTCCTTTCCACACATTACCGTGTGAGCCATTGAGCCTACATCTAAAACATAATGTGTGATGGCAACAAAAAAACTTGTTTCAAATGGGTGCCTTCCATGGAGAACTGTGATTGGCTCCCTGTAGACCATGTACTTAGTGGCAAATGTGCTTTGTGTGAAAAACAGTTCTAAATCATCTCACAGAGCTACCTAAAGCATCTACCATATTTATATCCGTAATAGTGAAGATTAGAACCATAGAATTGTTGAGTTGGGGGGTGACCCCGAGGGTTATTTCATCCAACCCCCTGCAATGCAAGAATGTCAACACATGGTTTTCCCCCTCCCCATCTGTTTTGAAACCATACAGGACCCTCCTTAGCTTTGGAAATGTGCTAGCAGTTTTATTGCTGTTGTTTACTGGTAAATTAATTTGGTTCAGTGCTGGCCATTTCTTCTGTACTTTATGACTTTTTAATTTTATGATGCTTTAATAATTTATTGTACATCAGCATTATGTATTTTAAATAAATAAATAAAAATTAACTGGTGGTTTATAAATGCCAGAGACACATTTCTTAACCCCTTTGTTGGAAATAATTTGTGACTAGAAATGTTGCCCTGGGTTTTCCATTGTCCTTTCTGGCAGAAGTCTCAGGTTTAGGTTCCTACTGCTTCATAGGGACAGATTCCAGTAGAGTAGCCCAGCCTGGTTCCTTAGGGGCAAATGGAACAAAAGCAAACTGGAGTTTGCTGGCTGATTTGCCCATTTCCTTTGGCTTGACTAGAAGCTCAGGTTGGTTAAATAAGCACCCCTTTTTGCAGGGCAAATGTCTAAGCAATGAGTTCAGTTGAAACAAAGTATGGAATTCCATTTGTCAAATTATCTGTTTGATGTCAGGAAAAGGGGGTTATTGTGAAGTTTAAGTTGCTGATCCTGCTGAGGTAATGATTCTTAGGAGGTCAGCAGTCTCCCTTTCACTTCCTTAATCTCATCTGCTGATGCTTCATGGCCCATCTGCAGGTAGCTTGCCTAATACTTAGCATCTGTGAACCAACTTTCCAAGGAAATGGCTCGCCTGGATGGGGTGCACATGTCAAATGTCAGTTGAGAAGAGGCTGCTCATTAGGGAACAGGCAGCTTAAACCTGACACTGATACAAATGGTCAGATGTTAGTTACAGTTTGATTTTTCCAGCAGCCCTGGCTTGGAATTTCCGCTCACCTCTTTGTAATCATATTCCCTCTCTCAGAGGAACCAGGATCTGTAAATTAGGTCAAGCGAAGTCAGATACAAAGCCTGAGCAATAAGCTACCTTTCTTTTTAGGCCTTCACAGTTGGCAGGGAGATGAAAATTTCTACTCTGGAGAAAAACTAAGCAAACCCTGAAAATCTGCTGTATGTTGAAAGGTAGGCAGACCCTAGCTCAGTGGCAGAGGATTTTGTCTGCACATTTAGTCAAAATCTCCTTTCTTGCAACTTGAAGCCATTGGTTCGGGTCCTACCCTCCGGAGCAGGAGAAAACAAGTTGGCTTTGGTGAAGAAGATTCCACTTTACCAGATGCACAAAATGTCATTGTCAGATAGCAAAAATAAAAGAGTGGGGACCAATGGCAATGAAATTCAAGAAGCCCAGTCTGAGACATCTTAACTCGATTAAAGATGACACTCCCCTCTCAATCCCATATACAGATGCCAGCTGGAATAGCAATTGAATCTCATTTCAAACTTGACAACAAAGCACCATCCTCTTCTGCATCTCAAAGCAGAAAGCTAGCTTAGGTCAAGAACAGCACACACTGTTCTGTCCTCCCAACACCTCAGCACTGCCTCCCGTCCCAGGATCTGCTGCCTGAGTGATGGTAATGGTAGGGGTTTGACCATGTTCTTTAAAAAGAAAGTGTTACGTTGTGGGTGAACATATCAGATGACACAGCAATTCTTCAAACAGCTCTTGTTTATTCACAGGCCAGAACAGAACTGAGCTAAAGGGTTCAGCCAGCCTGCTTATATAGAGCTCCACTAGAACGCAACAGTAATCACTTTCTGTAACTATCCAATCACTGAACGTCACTTTCAATCCCTTATTTGCATATGTGGACCTGAGTGAAAACTATCTACAGTATCCCCTGCTGGCCCAGGGTGAGAACTTCAGTACATAACGAAAGAAAGAAAGAAAGAAAGAAAGAAAGAAAGAAAGAAAGAAAGAAAGAAAAAGCCATTTCTACATTCTGCTCCATGTGAGGCTAGTTAAGAAACTACAACACAGCACTACGATATTCAGTCATTCTCTGCTGCCTTTAGTACATTGATGTCTAGCATTAATTTACTAGGAAAGTCTTTCCCAATTATTGTATCTTCGCATTAAGCTCCAATTGACTTAAAAAAAAAAAACTTGTCATGTTGCTGTTAAAATCACAGGAACCCTCCCAAACCAATTCTGCTTCTCATCCCAGATGTGTATGTATGGCAGCTGGATGTGGTGTAGGAAAAACACTTTGCACATTTTAAGAAACATCCTCTAATCTTCTTTCTTTTAACTTCTGCCAGACTGAGGAGTACATGCACTATGCATTAATCCAATGTCTGCAGCTAGGTTGAGAGGAACCTTGTCATCACAGGGAGTAATAAAGTGCAGAAAGGCTGGTCTTTAAAGACCAGTGCAAGGGAAGGCAGAAGAGCAGAAAGTTCGGCCACAGAAGGTATGGCGCTAGTTTCTGGAGAGCCCACCAGAGGCTGGTTGTTTGCATTGCTTTATCTTTTATTTTTAATTGTGGTATATTCAGTAGTGACCTGGCGCTAGGAGAATGCAGGAAATTATAGAATCCTGAGTCAAGCTGGCTGGTGCAGGCAGGCTATATAATGCATCATTCTGATCCAGTAGAACAGACACTTAATAATATAGGCAGAGGTGCCATCTTGGACTGAAGATTGGAGGGGTCCAGAGGCGCACTGGGCACCTGTGACATCACAAGCATGACGTGAGCACATCGTTGGGAAGAGGCCTTGCCCAGCACCATGCAGCTTCAATTCAGCTTTACTAGCAACCTGGAGGTTAAACTAAGCCCTTTCCAGCCCCAGGAGGAGCGTGGGGAATGTTTGCATGACAGAGCTACACACTGTCGTGACACAGAGTTTGGAAAGCTCTGGTGTAGACAGTATTGAGCTAGATGGACCAATGTTCTGATTCAGCATAAGGCAGCTTCCTATCTTCCTAGGTTGATTGTTCCAACTAGACTGAAGCTCAGCGGCATAATATTGAAAGTAAACCCTTTACAGAAATGGCATCACTTGGGTTAAGTAAAGGAAACGGGTTCATTTTCAAGCCACCTATTGCTGCAGAAAGAATAAGGAGGCATATTTTAAATGAAATACAGTTGCAAAAATCTCACCCCACTCCACTTGGTCCCCCTCCAAACTGAGAATAACTTTTGGGCTGGAATGCACTTCACCAGCAACCTATATGGAAATTCATCCCCTGGTGCTGACATTTACGCCTAACCACATAAGGAAGTAGCATGGCTGTTACTCTTACGTTTCCTGGGTTGGATCCTACTTAAAAGCCAAGTGTGCAGAAACAGGTACCACTGCCCTGAACACAGTTCTCAGATTTCTGTAAAAGGGGATGCATGACCCTCACAAAAGAATAGTTTTTGAGGCAAGGCCTCCTTTGCAGCTGCCTGCAATTTTATTCCTACAATTTGGCCAGATAGTTCCTTGTAGGTCCACATCACAAGCATACATGGAAATTGGGGGCTAGGGCAGAGGAAAAGTGAGAGGCAGAGCACATTCCATTTTCTTTGTAATGGTACTAGAGAAGACAAAAAGCAGCCCCATGTTTTATTGCTCTGTTAAAAACACCACTGTGAAGATTCCAATTACAGCAACGCAGCCTATTCATTCTTCAGCTCTTTGCTATTTTGCAGGGAGGTGGTAGGTTATAAGAAAGGAATGATAGTCCCTTACAAATGGCTATTTGTTCATGAAGTTCTCATAGGTGGCCTCCTACATTGTAAGTGATTGATTGATTGATTGATTGATTGATTGATTGATTGATTGCTGGCTTGCTTTTCACATATATCTCAAAACAATCTACAGACAAAACCATAAAACAACTCAAGTTTTTTTAAAAACAGTGTAAAAAAATAAAAAATAAAGATAGAAAGCAACAGAAAATGAACACCTATGGCAGGAGTGAGGAGACTCAGGGCCAGGGGACAAATGTGACCCACACACTCAGGACTTCCCATCTGGCCCTTGGACCAATGAACGGCATGGTAGGTGGTGACTGTTGTTTTTTAAGAGCTGCAACTTGATAATTTCTGAATAATAAAATAGCTGTTTGTTGGAAAAATTTTCTGAATAATAAAATAGCCCATGTTGGAAGAATCCCTGGAACTGTAGTGGGGTTGCGGGGAGAGAAGCAGCATATGAGAAACTGAAGATCCCAAGAAAAGAGGGCGGAGAAT
Organism: Podarcis gaigeae; assembly: GCF_964106915.1. Lineage (NCBI taxonomy): Eukaryota > Metazoa > Chordata > Lepidosauria > Squamata > Lacertidae > Podarcis > Podarcis gaigeae. The sequence continues at coordinate 80,338,854 of NC_139679.1, read as the reverse complement.
TAATCGTGAAAGAAACACATTGCATGTTGACCTTCAACATGACCTTTACTAGGTAGCAAAGCGTGAAAAGGCAGCATTAATTTTAAAAGTTTAATAAACATGCTGCACGTAATTAGCACATTCCACAAGGAGCCACAACACTTGAACTTTATTACAAGTTAGATTGCAATTTAAAATGTAATAGAAGCAAGGTTTTCAATTTAATGTGTGCACAGAGCAGATCTTAATTTACTGCATTTATATTCTCCAGTAAGGGCACTTCTAGCCACACAATTTTTGTGAATGACAGCAGACATTTGATACCTGCACTCCAGGTGGGTACAGTGGTACCTCGGTTTTTGAACGCAATCCCTTCCGGAAGACCGTTTGACTTCCGAAACGTTCAAAAACTGAGGTGCAAAGGGCAGTCTACAAATGCAATGGAGATAATTGGGGGGGGGGGGGACTCAGTGGAAGCCGTTCGACTTCCAAGGCATGGTTGAAAACGGAAGCATTTACTTCCAGGTTTTTGGCATTCGAAAACCAAGTGTTTTTAACACTGATTGGGAGCCGCCCAGAGTGGCTGGGGAAACTCAGCCAAATGGGCGGGGTATAAATAATAAATTATTATTATTATTATTATTATTATTATTATTATTATTATTATTATTATTTATTATAAAACATTTGGCTTCTGAGATGTTCGAAAACTAAGGTACCACTGTATCGGTGATAGCAGCAGAGCAACTCTATGCATGAAAACAGAGAATAAAGTCGTCTGCATTCAATGGGACGTACTCCTAGGTCAGCACACATCAGATTTCAATGATGGTGCATGCCTACACTAAAAACCTTAACTGATTTCATACCAGTTTATCTGACATGGCCTCTTCTGCAAGAATCCTAAGGCTGCAATGCTGTTGGAAATTATGCCAGAGATATCTCTCTCACAAAATTATAACTCCCAGAGTTATCGACAGGGAAGAACCAAGACAGATAAAGTGATAAAAATGTACCATAGAAACCCAGCTGAAATTCAAGCATTTTGGGTTAAACTTTGCAGAGCAAGTTTCAAGAATATCCAGTTTGGGGTGTGTGTGTGTGTGTTTAAAAAGCGGAAATCTTGGCTTTATGTAAATTTTATAATGGAGCTATTCAGTTCCATTTCCTTTACAGAAACAGTCTTTTATTGTGAGTCACAATCTTTCTGCAATTTGAAATGATTCTGGTAGTTATTTTACTCAAATCAATTTAGTTTCATTACTTTGAGAATGTGCTCAAAGGCAGTAAGACATTCTCTCCCGCCAGATGCTTTACTTACAGGTGATTTACATGAGAAAAAAGTGCAAGGAATAATCAACACTTACATTTTTAACATTATTTGAAGACGTCTGCTCATTCATTTTTTTCTTTCGTTTTTTTCCATATATTTAGAAAGCTCATTTTGATTTTAGTATATGAACATATGAGTCTCATTAGCTTAATGATGTACTTAGTTATTCTTCATCAAAATGCTGGCATAGGAGTTTCTTTAACTTCAGCAAAAGGCTAGATGAACTGCTTTAAAACATATATACACACATGCAAAACTACTGGATTTGTAATTGACATAAGAAATGACCTTAAAGAATTAGATACCAATAACTGCATCTATAATTTTGTCCTTGATAGTTATTTCTCTTTTGGACCAAGGAACTGAAAATTCAGCAATGGGGTGGTTGAAAACCATTTTTAAAATATGCTGAGCCCAATCATCCGATATTTCTACAATATTTTATAATCCATTCTCATCCCACCCACTCACACCCAGTAGCACCATGTGCTTGGCAGGTGTAAACCTAGAACACAGAATGGCTCCCATTCAAGAACAATCTTGGCTGTGAATCCTAGAAGACCTGTTCCTTGCCCTGGCCTGGGAGGGGGGGGGGGTCTTACTGACTCTAGCTTTGGCTCTGACTCTGTTTTTTTTGTATCTTCATTTTAGATCTTGTAATTTAGATCTTGAAAATTGTTCAGTTGGGTTGCACATTGTCCCATGGTAGGGCCAGCCCTGCAGACAAGTATTGCGTATGTAATGTCAAAGGGAATGCATGTGAGTTTGTAGGGGTATAGACCTAGATAATGTGATATGCACACAATGTCATTCCTTGCCCCAAAGCTGAAAAGTGCAATACTAAAATTAACGGCTATCAAATATGACTCAGTAGCATACAGCATCTATATCCTATGATGGGGCAGTACAGGAAATAAGTCTACAGTATTAGTGGAGGAAGAGGATATGTAACAGGAAACACCTTGCTAGTCAGCGATACAGGAAATTTTAAGAGACTAATTGCTGTGTGTCAAATAGTACATTACCGTTTTGTGTATTTAACTCCATATACAGTATAGAAACAGGGAGCATATAATCCATGTGCTATACAGACACTATGAGACAATTTTGATGTCTCTGAGATTCTCAAAAGCATACAGTGGTACCTCAGGTTAAGAACTTAATTCATTCTGGAGGTCTGTTCTTAACCTGAAACTGTTCTTAACCTGAAGCACCACTTTAGCCTCCTGCTGCTGCTGCATGATTTCTGTTCTCACCCTGAAGCAAAATTCATAACCCGAGGTAATATTTCTGGGTTAGCAGTGTATGTAACCTGAATCATATGTAACCTGAAGTGTATGTAACCCAAGGTACCACTGTACCAGAATTCATTCTCTCTTTCTCTCTCTCTCTCTCTCTCTGTGTGTGTGTGTGTGTGTGTGTGTGTGTGTGTGTGTTTTAAAATGTTTCGTTCTGATACTTGGAGGCCAGCTTAGGAAACCATAAGGCTTTCTGGGCTAATACACTCCTTCTTGAAGAATTGAAAGGAGGCTGGAGGAGAGGGCTGGGGGGGGACACCTGTGACCACCCAGATGATGTTGTAGCCCAACTCCCATCACCTCCAACAGCATGGTCCATGGGGATTCTAGCTCAACAACATCTGACTTAAAGGCTTAGAATACCACAAGTAGCTAGTGTTTGGAATATGGGAACCACCTTAAGATAACTATCATTACTGCCTGAGCACAGTATGCTGCCCCCACCCCCACCGCCATCAACCACCTTCATTACTGCTGCATCTGTTTTTTGTTTTTATTGAAAAGGAGCAGTGAAGGAACTGGAGTAGAAATAGGGCAGATTAAGAGCTAGGTGCTGGAAAGCAAAGGGAAAGGGAAAGGTTTAAGAGGCAGAGCGGACAAGGTTGTTGCAAAGCTAGAACAGCATGGTGGAATGTAGAAGACACAAAACAGAAGAAAGAAAACTATAAGGGTGACTGACCAGGGGTTGGGGAAAAGAGGAGGCCAGGCCATAGCCTATGCTGTAGGAGTAGCTGCATAAAAATGCTGCCACTAGAAGGCAGCTCCTCATGGCAAATTATACACATGACCCAGGTTCCCCCACTGACTGATGAAAAAATGACCCATCCAAGAGTGCACAGACATTACTCAAGACTGCTTGCATCCATTAAAATCACAACCTCACAATAAAATCACAACATCAGTAAAATACAATAGAGAAATGTATGGTAGGGTTTTTTTTTTACACACACACACACACACACACACACAAATCTGGGCATTATGTACCTGAAAATAATAATAGTTTAATAATACTTTATTACTTGTACCCTGCCCATCTGACTGGGTTGCCCCAGCCACTTTGGGAGGCTTACAACAGAATATAAAACACTAGACATTAAAAGCTTCCTGATGCAAAGCTGCTTTCAAATGACAATGGAAGATCATATAATTGTTTTCTCTTTGTCAACTGATGGGAGGGCATTCCACAGGGCAGGTGCCACCACTGAGAAGGCCCTCTGCCTGGTTCCTTGTAGCTTCACTTCTTAGAGTGTGGGAACCAGCACAAGGCCCATGGAGGTCATAGGATCATAGAATCATAGAGTTGGAAAAGACCACAAGGGCCATCGAGTCCAACCCCCTGCCAAGCAGGAAACACCATCAGAGCACTCCTGACATATGGTTGTCAAGCCTCTGCTTAAAGACCTCCAAAGAAGGAGACTCCACCACACTCCTTGGCAGCAAATTCCGCTGTCAAACAGCTCTTACTGTCAGGAAGTTCTTCCTAATGTTTAGGTGGAATCTTCTTTCTGGATCCATTGCTCCGTGTCCACTTCTCTGGAGTAGCAGAAAACAACCTTTCTCCCTCCTCTATGTGACATCCTTTTATATATTTGAACATGGCTATCATATCACCCCTTAACCTCCTCTTCTCCAGGCTAAACATGCCCAGCTCCCTTAGCCGTTCCTCATAAGGCATCGTTTCCAGGCCTTTGACCATTTTGGTTGCCCTCCTCTGGACACGTTCCAGTTTGTCAGTGTCCTTCTTGAACTGTGGTGCCCAGAACTGGACACAGTACTCCAGGTGAGGTCTGACCAGAGCAGAATACAGTGGCACTATTACTACCCTTGATCTAGATGCTATACTCCTATTGATGCAGCCCAGAATTGCATTGGCTTTTTTAGCTGCCGCGTCACACTGTTGGCTCATGTCAAGTTTGTGGTCAACCAAGACTCCTAGATCCTTTTCACATGTACTGCTCTCAAGCCAGGTGTCACCCATCTTGTATTTGTGCCTCTCATTTTTTTTGCACAATGGGGATGGAGACGCGTAAAAGCCTGCTGGAACAGAAAAGTCTTCACTAGCCAATAGAAAACAGTGAGAGATAACTCACCAAAACCTTATAGTACAAAGTGTTTGTATAATGTGGGTACAGTTTTAAATGTCATTACCCCATAAACACAAACTACCCAAAAGAGTGACAATGAAAATCATGGCAGTGCACATGGTGAACACCACTCTCTTGGGCAGATGAATCACCTACTTATAGTATCTCCATCTTGCCTGGACTGAGCTACAGTTTACTGGCCTCACTGAGTTCATTTCTGTGGTCAGGCAATGACGTAGCACTTCTACCATTTCACCTTAATTTGACAGAAAGGAAAAGTTGGGGGCCACCTTTACACTGATGACATCTCACCCCAAGGCTCAGGAAGATTTCATGCAGTGATCTCGTGCAAGTGTTAGATACCACGAGGAAAAGAACAGAAGCCCACAAGTCGCCCTAGCATAAATGCCAAGAAGTCAAGCAGTGGTCCCCTTGAACCCTTTCTGGAATCAGCCATTTGGGTGCTCCAGCTAACCAGGGCAAGCACTGGAGCACTGCATTGTAGTGGTTGCATCAATGCTTGCCCCAGTCAGCTTATGCAGAAGAATACCATGGTTTATGGTACTGAAAGCCACTGAGAGGTCTAGGATAATCAACAAGATCACACTTGCCCTTCCTTTGCCCTGGCGTAGGCCATCCGTCAGAGCAGCCATAGCAGCCCCAGTGCCAAGATCAGTTGAAATAGATCTAGAAACTCAGTTTCATCTCAGAGTGCTTGGAATTGTATAGCAATTGCCTCCTTTTTGTATCCCCCTTTCTTTCATTAGTCATCCTTAAATATCTTGTTACTGGCACTGTGTGCAGAAGTCAATATTCCTGTTTACTTTTAGTCTGGGAAACTCATCTCATAGAGAACACTCATTAAGCATGTTAACAGAACCTTGTCTTGAATGTTACTTGAGACTGTTAGAGATTAAAGGCGACCAGTCATAATGGTCTGAAATCTTTCACTCTGCCAGCAGAAGCCAATCCTTTTGGGAAAAGGAGGTTTTGTGGATTCACTGGGATATGGATCAAACAAGGCATTTCCTGGAGGTAATTTACAGGTTTTGTTTTTTTAATACCAATGTATAAAAATGTTTTAGTCGTCAGATCAAAGTGAAGACCATAAACTTTTACATCTAACAGTGTCATACTTAAATAATGAAAGATAAATCATGAGACGAGAGCTTGTGCCCAATCATCCACTTTATTTTTTGCCTCACCTACACGTTTATGTGTCCATCCAAAAACCAAAAGGGAAGGGAGTCTGGAAAGATTTTTCTGAATACCCTTTTTTGCTAGGAACTGCATTCGAGAACACCTTTCTCCTGCTATGAGGAGGAAGTGCTTTTGTGATATCAACAGACATTGTACAAATCTACTCTCCAATCTATTTGCACCAGATTCACTTAAATCCCATATCAAATCAGACCAGTTCAGCGGGATCAGGGCTTTGATCAAATTGGGCAGAGACAGCCCTGAATCACTGCAAGTTGGACTGGGCTGTGTATGTCTGGCTCATATTGTTGCAGAAGGTGCCTTTTCAATGTTTGGTTGCTGCTGTCTTTCCATATTTGTGTGATTTTTAATTGTTTTTTTCAACATTCACTTTCTGACACCTCCCTTCACATAGGAATAGAAATTTATTGCTGTCATCCCAGTGACTCGTCCTTTTAAGGCAAGGACCTTTCCCATCCCAAACAACTAGCTTGCTGCCTGACTCCCACTGCTGGATGGTTCCCTGCAAAAATGTTCTTCCAATCGTAAAGCTCTTTGCTCTTTCTGTGCTCTCCCCTATACATATTTCTGGTACCAGCACTGTTTTTAAGTGCAAATATATACCGTACCAGCTTCACTGAAAACTAGCAGCTCGGCATTTGTACAAATAAGTAGGCATTTTGCACAGATTAAAAGTGCACTCATACATTTTGATTCGGAAGTGAAAAAAGAGAAACAAATAAAAAGTTAAGAAAAGCTTTAATACAGAATTGGCAGTTGAACTGTGTTTTATTGGTCCTTTGTGACTCACTGATTAAGATATTTCCTCTGCACTGGGAGCTGTGATTGAGATAAAGATCACCTGTTGCTGAGTAGGAGCATGGCCTTTCCTCTTCATTTGTTGACATTAGATAAACCAGAGAGAAGTGACCTGATGATAAGCTAGCCATTGTGCCTGCTCTCCTTTAAATAATTGCTATTTGATATTCCTGAGACACCTACTGGGGCTCAAAATAGCTTCTCTTTTCCCTCAGAATGCCACTGAGTGAAAGCTTCCACACAATGATTGGATTAATTTCCTCTATATCTAATGAAATGTTAGAAAGAGCAAAACAAATTACCCAGTCTAACCTATTAAGATGATAACAAATAGAATCTCATTAGTATGTTTCAATGGTGATTTAAAAGCCCAAAATGAATTAAATGGCATTTAAGAATTAGACAGCAATTAGGTTCAATATCCTCCACATCTGTTTTATCACACATGTGGTGACACAGCACAATGAAATATTCATTCAAGTCACAGCTCTTTAGTTGGAGAATGGTAGCTATCATCATTTCAATATCTACTCCCAGGCTACTTCATTTGCAGCTAAGAGTCAGTGAGTTCTTCAGCGAATTGTGTCTTTTCCAGCTGTATGGAGATACGGTTGACAACTGATGAGAAACTATGTCACGCTATAGCATTTAATAATGGGTCTTCTCATATTCCATTGAGATGTAATGTGCCCTAGTGAAGGGTGCAGAAGCTTCCAGCCATGCTTTGGCCTAGTCTTCTAGAACAAAGATGGGGAAGTTGTAGATCTCCCAAAGGTGCTGGCTGGGCCTAACAGGAGTCGAAGTCCAACATCTAGAGAGCTACAGATTCCTCACCCCTGTTCTAGAGGAACAGGCCACCGCTTCCTTCACAGATTCTGCACCCCTTCTACTTGTAGGTGGTGGCAGCACTCACTGCCACTTGGACTCTATTCAAGGTGCTGGTGTTCCCCTTTGAACCCTTCCATGGTGTGCAACCGCCTGCACATCCTTAGGAATAGCAAGCCAGGTCCTGCTTACTGAAACTTACCTTGATCTTCAAGCAAGTACCAAATGAGGCACAACTACACAGCCAAAAAATGCACTCTCCTGCCTCTAAGCCCACCGTGCTGCCTGCCCCTTCCAATTCCAGTTGTGTGGTTCCTGCAATTGTGGCCTTTCACAGTTTTGCCCATCACTGTTCCCCCCCCCCCCACATACACCCTAATTGTCTTTATTTTTCTGAATATTCTGTTGCAGTGTTTATTCTGTTTGTATACTTTTTACTGAGTTGTTATTTTGTTGTTTTAGAAAGTTGTGGATATATGGAACTTTTTGAAAGCCCTCCTGGGATATGAATAGGCAAAATAAATAACAAACTTGTCTTTCCTGCACAAATCCTGGTTCCTTTCCATCTTTCTCTGGCCATTTTTAACATCAACTTATTATTTATTCAACATCAACATCAACTTATTATTTATTCCCCAGCCACTCTGGGTGGCTTCCAACAAAAGATTAAAAATACATTAAAACATCACTCATTAAAAACTTCCTTCAGATGTCTTCTAAACATCAGATAGTTGTTTATTTCTTTGACATCTCATGGGAGGGTGTTCCACAGGGCAGACGCCACTACCGAGAAGGCCCTCTACCTGGTTCCCTGTAACTTCGCTTCTCGCAATGAGGGAACCGCCAGAAGGCCCTCAGAGCTGGACCTCAGGGTCTGGACTGAACAATGTGGGTGGAGACGCTCCTTCAGGTATACTGGACTGAGGCCGTTTAGGGCTTTAAAGGTCAGCACCAACACTTTGAATTGTGTCTGGAAACATACTGGGAGCCAATGTAGGTCTTTTAAGACCGGTATTATGTGGTCTCGGCGGCTGCTCCCAGTCACCAGTCTAGCTGCTGCATTCTGAATTAATACACTATTTCACTCCCATGGTTCCAAGTGGACTGCAGTGGATTTCCTTTTCTTATCACACATTCACGTATATGTGTAGAACAGCCAGCTTTGCACAGTACCAAGCAAGGGCACATGCTAATAATAATAATAATAATAATAATAATAATAATAATTTATTTATACTCCGCCCATCTGGGTATAAATTATACCCATTATGCTATATTTATACTTTCAAGTTATCTGCAATGACACCCAACAGTTTACTTTTGTTATCTACAGTACATCTGTCTTGCACTGCAATCCTCTACCACTTACCACCAGGCAGTAAGCTCCATTGAATTCAGCTGAGCTAACTCCTGAGTAGAAATGTATAGGGTTGTATTGTTAACTACTCCCTTGGTGAAAGATTGGGAGTAAAAAGGGGCAACCTCTTAGATCTTATCTGTATTTCTTTTTTAGAGTTATTCTGAATCAACAGACTGCATGCAGTATAAATTATTCAGTACCATATTGTTCAGTGACAGATGAAGAATTAGTGAATCATTTATATGTGATCTAGAAACTGATTTAATAATAGAGACATTTGTTCAATTAATTGATTCAGCATAAATGGAGGAAATATTCATTGGATCCATTATTTGTCATTAGTATCAAAGTGTACCTAATTATTTTAATCCATGCTTTGGTATGGAAAGAACATAGCAAACTACCAAGTAGAGCTGCAGCTTTTTATTCAGGGCACACTGAATATCAAACCATCATCTTGAGAGCAAACAAACAAAAATGCAGTTAGAACCAATACATCTTGATTATTACATCGTCATCCCTCACCCCTTATTATGGTAGTCAAGAGAACCTAATGAAGAGGTTTGGAGGCTTTGACCAGTAGCGGTGCATGAGTGAAGCTCAGTGGTCATTGTGGGTTCCCACAAGGCAAGACACAGTGATAACAGCAAGAACCTTTATTGAACTGGACAACGGGGGCAAAGCAACTGCTTATACACATTTCTGAAGGCCTAGGCCACTCCCACTCCCAATGTTATTGGCTGTCTCAACTTCCAAGCTGCGAATCATGACTCAGTGTTTAAGGGCCAATGGCAGAGGCCCAAATCCTGAAATGTTCTGTCATTGGGTATCATGTATCAAATCAGAACACAGGGGCTCAGAATCCTTAGTCCAAACTCAAGCTCAGGCAAACACAGACTACTGAATACACAACAGTCACCAAACCACAGTTTCTCCAACAGTCCCCAAGAAACAGGACTCAGACAAAGGACGGAGCAGGCACACAATTTAAAGCATATTTATGGACTGCTATTGTCTATTCCTAGACAGCATCTTAAAAAGCAGAGACATCACCTTGCCAACAAAGGTCCGTATAGTTAAAGCTATGGTTTTCCCAGTAGTGATGTATGGAAGTGAGAGCTGGACCATAAAGAAGGTTGATCGCTGAAGAATTGATGCTTTTGAATTATGGTGCTGTAGGAGACTCTTGAGATTCCCATGGACTGCAAGAAGATCAAACCTATCCACTCTTAAGGAAATCAGCCCTGAGTGCTCACTGGAAGGACAGATCCTGAATCTGAGGCTCCAATACTTTGGCCACCTCATGAGAAGAGAAGACTCCCTGGAAAAGACCCTGATGTTGGGAAAGATGGAGGGCACAAGGAGAAGGGGATGACAGAGAACGAGATGGTTGGACAGTGTTCTCAAAGCTACCAGCATGAGTTTGACCAAACTGTGGGAGGCAGTGGTGCCTGGCGTGCTCTGGTCCATGGGGTCACAAAGAGTCGGTCACGACTAAACGACTAAACAACAACAACAAATTGTCCATTCCACAGTTACTCATGTTGATGATCCTTCCTTATACCTCCTCCATGAAGAACAGTGGCTGGTATTTGTGCATTGCTGTGCTAGGGTTCATTATACTGTGTCAGGCTACTGGCTCATCTAGCTCAGTATTGTCTACACGGACTGGAAGCAGTTTTCTAGGATTTCGTACAGACCTTCTTAGCCTTACGTGGAGGTGCTGGGGGTTGAACCCAGGACCTTTTGCATGAAAGGCAGATGCTGTACCACTGAGATATATCCCTCCCCCATAAATATACTTACTGCAAGGCTGTGTATACATTACCAGTGTAAATCACAGCTAGGTAATTCCTTTTCACAATTTGAATCTAAGCTGGTTGGGGGTGGGGATGCATTGAAATGCAATATTTCATAAGGAATGACAGGAAAGTCCATGTGACTGGTAAGAGCCTCATTCTAGTCGTGCTGCCAACTCAGCCTACAGTCACATGGGACGGAGGTGAGTTAAAGAGAATATATAAGTATACCAAGGAACTCTGCCAGCCTGAGCTTTAGCTTTCTCACAGATTGCACCATTTCCTTGGGCTCAAATCCTGAGAGATTCTCTGGGTTTTTTAACCTCGAGCCCTTTTTAAAAAGAAGCAGCCTTTGATGCTTGTGTACTTTAAATCCTCAGGAAAACTATCACCAACTTTTTGCAAGTTTTCTGTTATTTTTAAATATTTAATAGAGTGCACAAAAGTGTTTGTTTTTTCAAGACTGATTCTGCAGCATGTTAACATGCACTTTCTTCCTGAACATACACTTCTTTTGAGATCTCTCACTCTGTGTGTGTGCATGTTTTAAACGACCTTTAAAAAGCATCCTCCTGCATTGGCTCATCAGAAATAAATGCTCCCTGGGCATTACAAAGCTTGGCCTGTGTGGTATACACAAAAATGAAAAGAACAGCAGAGTTCACCTTGCAAACTCTTTGTTGTTTGCAGGGGGACTTGAACGCAACCTGTGACCAGAGAAGAGTGTGTTTGCCCTTCCACAGTGTTCTTGACAAAACTAGACAAGGGTTAACTGTGCAAGCCACTCAGGATAAATGTAACAAATCAGGTGTAAGGGCCTGTGTCTCAAGGACCATCTCAATGCTCATTCTTCCGCAATCTGCATTGGGTGGTCATAAAATCCTACTTACTATTTGGCAGGATGCTGCTGATGGCCAAGCTCCAAGGGAGCTTGCTTCCCTCTCCCTGCCATAAAGCATGCTCTGCTCCAACTGCCAGTTGCCCTGGGACACCAGAGCTAAGGGAATTTTGCTCTGGCTCCAGGCAAGGAAAGACTAACCAGGCCACATCTATCGGCCAGTGAAGGGACAGCTGCAAACAGCTTGCCCTGCTCCCCCAGAACACTTGGCTCCACTGCATGCTTTGCTCTCTCCTCCCTCATTCCCTTTTCCTTTTGTGTTCTGTCTATTAGGAGGAGGAAGAGGAAAGGCCTCAAAATGGCACTGCGAATGTACTTGTAAAATTATAATAGAATGTCCTTATAGTGAAACATCCAACTTGTTTCAGTAGGAGCTCGTCCACAGTCCCCTTGTCCTGTACCTAGAAAGCATGGGTCTGACTGGTTTTCCATGTGTTCCAGGCCTTCCAGACTGAGTGCCCGACTGCTTTCCCCCTGAAAAACCATTCTTTAGCACTAGGTTTTTCCCGGGGGTGGGGACACAATGGGGAAAGCAGAAGTATGGATGAGTAATCGTAGGCCATTATCAAGGGGCACTTTCCAAGGATACCATTTTCCTATTAAGGCAACATCTGAATAGGGTGTTGCCTGGAATGTATTGTTTACTACAAATAGCAGCTACAGAATCAAAGAGGAGGTGGGGTTTCTTTTCATCAGGGAAACATTGTGGACAGGAAAAGTAAACCCCCTTGCCCCACATGGCACAGACCTGATCTGGATCAGAGCCCCAAGTAGCGGCTTTCTGTGGGGAAAGTGGCAAATATATTCCCTTCGCCACATATTGGGGGGAGGGGAGAGGGAGAAGGAGAGGGAGAGAGGGAGAGAGGGAAAGATGGAGAGAGAGAGAGAGAGAGAGAGAGAGAGAGAGAGAGGAGAGAGAGAGAATGTATCAGAGCATGGAATGCAATTTACACAATACAGAAATCCCAGCGTCTCAGTTCTTTCCACATTTTAGCAATACTTCCACCTGTCAAACCACCACTTGACATCTCTTTTAACTAGCCTCTTAACTGAAATGCTATTATACTCCAATTTAGTATTACTTTAGCAATTAAGATGTAAAAAGCAGCACAAATCCAGGTCACTGCTGCTAAGCCCATCTATACACCAAATGCCAAGGAAAGGGAAAATACCAGCGAGATTACTGAGAGAAAAATCCTTCAAAGTGCTTGAGGAAAAGGATTGCAATCTAAGGTCTGTACATTCTGCCCAAAAGCAACAACAATAACTCCAAAAAGAGCTGATTTCAGTGTGACTACACACCAGCTCTAAGATGGAATACAGAGATTCTGTTAACTTCAAATGCCACTTTTAAAATACATTTTGACATCATTGGGACCTTTCTATATTCTATTCCAGACTCAGTTCTGTAAGTGCCCTTTCTAAAAGTAGCCACCGCCCCAAGAGGTTGGTATCAGCAGACTTGAGGCAACCCTGATGTTTGACGAAGTACAGAAGAATTTTTATGTTGTGAAGGGCCCTGTGATCTGTGGATGAAGAATGGTATACAAATTTAATCAGTAACATTTATTAATAAAGAAGGAAACCTTTAGAACCCTCTTCCTCCACCACAAAAAGGTAGCCCAATGTGTACTGAATTTGCTTCGTTAGTATGGGATGGTGGCTGATTTTGGGGGGCAGGAAATGGAGGGGCTGGGAAAGGAGGTCAAAGGAAGGGACTTGTAGATTCATTCACTCTTGCCAGTGAACACCCACCATTCCCTGGCTCTCTCAACAGCTGGCACCCATCCATTCACTCACCCTGGACAGATTCCTGCATGTAAAGGGAAAGTATTGAAGGAACCTCCCAAACACGCTTGCAACATTTTGTTCTGGGGCCCCACTTGTTGAATTATTACCAACTATCACGAGAGAATTCCAAAGTTATCTAAGTTCTAGCAAGTCATGATAGTGGAGCTTCCAGTAGTTGTCCATTGGAACTTGACCTTCATTCTACAAGCTGGGGAGGTAGGTGGGGGAATTCAAAAGAGAAATCCAGAGAGACAGGGTTTGTGCTATAATATGGTTGCAGTGATGAATTAATGCACCATAGAGAATATTGTTCTAGGTGTTTGGGGAGGGGGCAGAGAGAAAAAAGAAATAATGATGATCACTTTAATGCTCATTTTTTCTTTGTAAAATTGCCTACAGGCTAATTCCATTATTAAACATGACTGAGTAGCTTTAATATGTTAATGATAGATTCATGTCACAGCAACCTATTTCAATAATTGGGTTTCTTTCAGCTCTCTGTTGACTAATGGCACACTTATAGCAATTATTAAAATCTGTCAGAGAAGGAGGGTAACGTTGTCTCACCTCCCCATTGTTCTGACCACGTCTCTCTGTTCCCAGCTCATTGCTTGCATCCGAATGGGAATGGAGCATAGTGCTTAGGAACAGAGGAAGCTGCCTTATACAGTGGTACCTCAGGTTACAGACGCTTCAGGTTACAGACTCCGCTAACCAGAAATATTACCTCAGGTTAAGACCTTTGCTTCAGGATGAGAACAGAAATCGTGTGGCGGCAGCGAGGCAGCAGCAGGAGGCCCCATTAGCCAAAGTGGTGCTTCAGGTTAAGAACAGTTTTTAAGAATAGACCTCCGGAATGAATTAAGTTCTTAACCTGAGGTACCACTGTACAGAGTCAGACCATTGCTCCATCTACACTGACCAGCACGTGTGCTCTGCCTCAAATGTTCACACAATTCTTAAGTACAAAGTGAACATGGCTTAGGTTTTCTAGTCAGGTTGAAGATAGCTTGATAAAAAATGCATCAAGCAGTAATATTTGTCAAGAAATTACATTCTTGATATGGATTGTGGCTAACGTCGTGTGAATGTGACTTTGAAAACTAGCAGTGGGAGCACAGTGGATCCAGAGTAATGATATTGTGAACGTACCCTTAATTAAACATCCTGGGGTGCTAATCCATTATTTAGATTTGAGCACTATAGACTGCCTGACTCCAAAGCAGAATGGCCAAAGTCATTAATCCTATTTCCTGTTTCTCATTCAGGGGAAATTGTCTATTGACTATGTCTTTTTGACAAGACAAAGCCCTGCTTTTCACTTCCTTTTTATAATATCAGAAATGACAGTTACAAGTTGCGAGTGATAAACATCTCCAAGTTTCAGAGTATATATTGGAAACGGATAAGGCTATGAACTACTTAACTACTATGAGCTACTTAATTGTTATGAGCATAAGTGTAGCAGAAGGCGATAGATATTAAGGTTGCAAACTGTAATTAATTTGATCAGTAGATCAATCAACTGGAGCCTGGATGTCAGATTAAAATTTGGTCCCCGTTTAATCAGTGGGGTTGAGATTAAAGGTCAGACAGTCATTCAGGCTGCACAGTTGCACCAGCACCTCCTCCTCATAGTAAATTTGATTAAACAGAAGCATAAAAGCTAGATATGAAAGATTAAAAAAATTCGGAAGCAGAAAGGAAAACACTGAAAGTGGAATTGTACATATGGCTCGCTTGCTTTTTATAAAAGAGTTCCTTATTAAACCACTCTAGAAACTATAGCTCTGTCAACTCCTAACAACTCTCAGGACCCTTAACAAACTACATTTCCCATAATTCTTTGGGGGGAGCCATGGCTGTCAAAGTGGTATAACAGGGCTTTAAATGTATGTTGTGGATGTGGTCCTAGCACTAACAACCACAGAAGTAGCTGAAGGTGACCATTTTCAGAATGGTGGCCATGTTATTTTTTTGCAGTAAAAATAACACTCTTGTCTTGTGGCACCTTAACAAATACACTATGCCATACGGAGAAGTGTTGCTTCTGTGTAAAGTTTTTATTGTAAGACTGTTACAAAAGTTTTGGTACTAAGTTGGATGCAAAGGGTTAACCCTAATGTAAAGTGATGTGGTGTCTGCTGGGAGTTATATGTGTCATCAGGAGGCCAGAAGGTCACCTGAGTGACGGCTAAATTGACATTTGTAATAGTGTGTCAAATGCAAGAGGGCTGTGGGAGTGAGGTTTTATGTCTATATATAGCCAGCTTCCTACCATATACCTATGAAATGAATTTTTGAAATGCAAAGCATGTGTTACACCACTAAGTAATGCTTGGCAGGGGGTTGGACTTGATGGCCCTTGTGGTCTCTTCCAACTCTATGATTCTATCATTCTATTCTATGATTCTGTCTTTTTTATCATGAACCCTTTCTGTGAAGAGCCACGTTTAGACAGGAAAATATCCTTTTATTGTGTCTAATGTTTATTTTTGTATTAGCACTCATTATTTTGTTAAGCATTTTTTGGTCTCTTGGGTTAGCTGCTGAATAAAATATTATTAAGCAAAACAGGCTATGTTTTGGAACACAAGAGAATTTATTATTCAGAACATCTAAAATTACACTGCAGTTGTTTGCATAGTTATCTGAAATGAGCTTCTGTGGGGAAAAGGTCCTGTAGTCTGTGTAAAATTAATCTAAAATGAAGCATATTTAATATGAAAAGTATTCCCAGTTTGTTGTTTTCCATTATAAAAAATTAAGTTTTCAAAATAATATAATTGTATTTAAGATTATATCTAGCTGCAGAACACATGAAACAATGAAAATTACCTGTATGAAAAGTTTTGTTGAAAGCAATTAATGGTAGCATTGGCATACGCTAAGATCAGGTTTAGGTCCAGTTATCTAATTGTCTTTATTTACAGCCATTAGAAATACTTCAAAACAAAGACTGAAGCCTTAGGAGTTGATGCACACATTATGACTTAGGTGTACACATAAGGTGACTTAGGCACAAGTCCTACATGTCATAAATGTATTCTTCAAAGTATTGGTATCTTGTGAATATAGAAAGCACAAGTATCAGAACAGCCACTATCATGACTGGTTGCAGCTCACATTTCAAGTGGAAAATCTCATTTGCCCTGAATTATATGCGCATATGTCCGAAGCCTTTGTTCTTTGAGAGACGTTAGTCTGGCTCAAGTCTCTGTTTCAAATCCTGGACCACTTTTTTGTGTAGGGAGAAATTCCAAGAGCATAACAGTAAAAAGTCTGGTATTCCATAAGAATTACGGTAGCCCTTTTCACAGCTGCCATACCCTGGGTCAGCATCTTCACTGAGCTATCCACTTCAAGGTCTCATTTCACATATACATTCAGACCCCATGAAAGTATATGTGAAATTAGGATTGTTGTTGTTGTTTAGTCGTTTAGTCGTGTCCGACTCTTTGTGACCCCACTGACCAGAGCACGCCAGGCACCTCTGTCCTCCACTGCCTCCCGCAGTTTAGTCAAACTAATGCTGGTAGCTTCGAGAACACTATCCAGCTATCTCATCCTCTGTTGTCCCCTTCTCCTTGTGCCCTCCATCTTTCCCAACATCAGGGTCTTTTCCAGGGAGTCTTCTCTTCTCATGAGGTGGCCAAAGTATTGGAGTCTCAGCTTCAGGATCTGTCCTTCCAGTGAGCACTCAGGGCTGATTTCCTTCAGAATGGATAGGTTTGATCTTCTTGCCGTCCATGGGACTCTCAAGAGTCTCCTCCAGCACCATAATTCAAAAGCATCAATTCTTGGGCGATCAGCCTTCTTGATGGTCCAGCTCTCACTTCCATACATCACTACTGGGAAAACCATGGCTTTAACTATACGGACCTTACTTTTGTTTAATGACTTAGGCTGTTTAATGCCTTAGGCTGGCCCGGGCACTCCATATGTAGTACTGGACAGGGGAGCAAAACTCAGTCCAAAGGCTCCCCTCTTCTGCAGCAAGTAATTGATGCTGATTATGGATTCAGCATGTTAAGGCATAAGAGAGGGAAAACCTGTGAACATACAGCACACAGGGTATAAACCAGATGACTACAAACACAATATGCCATCAATAACAGAGTTGGATCCTGTTTCTGACTTAACATAAGGCTATGCAATGGATTGCCAAAGCACTGTAGGCCAGATATCTAATCAACTTCTGTAAAGAATGATAAGATCATGACTGTACTAAAACGAAAAGCAAAATAAAAAGATGAAACAATTGGTGCAGGTCCATGAAGTAAAAAATATACAGTCATACCTCGGGTTACAGACGCTTCAGGTTGTGCATTTTCGGGTTGCACACCGCTCTGAACCCAGAAGTACCGGAAAGGGTTACTTCTGGGTTTCAGCGCTCGCGCATGCGCAGGACCACAAAATCACGACCCGCACGTGCGCAGACAGGGTGCTGCGGGTTGCGAACGTTGCGGGTTGCAAACGTGCCTCTCACATGGATCACGTTCGCAACCCGTGCGCCCACTGTATATGGAAAAGCCAGCTATAGGAGACGAGAAACCTACAATTCCAGACATTTTGGATCCAAGAACACACTTCTGAGACTATCTGTTACTATAAATCCCATTCTGTTTTCATTTTCACCACTTGCCAACTGGCAACAGTTAATTAAATGGGAGCTTATCCTGTCCTTTTATCTCCTTTTTCTGGCATTGGTTTGCAGGTGCTGCTCTTTCCCTAAATTGCAAACTCATCCCTGATATAATTCATTTCTTTCTGATACACACCCTGTTCTTTCCATTTCCTAGTAAGCAAATTAGTGCTTACAGTGGTTGAAATGCAATGCTGGGGTTGAAATGTGAATTGTCTCTAGGTCAACAGCTGTAATGACTGTTTGGAACTTCCTAGTAACTCCCTCCTTCGCTTCACCATGCTACACAGATAAAATATTTCCCCTTTGCCCTTTCTCCTAAAGAAAACTTTGACTTCACTCTTCAGCCTACGGCTACCTCTGGTGCTTCATCACTGCCGTGAAGAAGAAGAAGAAGTCTGAACAGCAGCAGCAGCAGAGCACCAAAACCATCCCTCCCTTTCCCTTGGGAGCAGGGTGAGTTAACAGAGTTGCAGTTAAAGATGATAAATGGCCAGGAAAAGCGTCTCTTCTAAATAAACAAATAGATGCATTCAAACCCTCCTCTTCCATGCATCTAAAATGGCTTGCAAAATATACTTATGGGAGCAGCAGTACCACAGATCGAATGTGCTAGGAACATAGGAAGTGATCTCATTTGGAGTCAAACCATTGATCCCTCTAGCTCAGCACTGTCCATACTGATGGTCAAATCTTGAACAAAAAGGGTTGTTAACAGTAGGAGCTCTTTTTATTTCCAGCTATTTTCTCTCAGGTATTTTCATAGGCTTTCCACACAAGTATACTGTATATCTCTGACTAATATTCCATTGAATGGGTTTAATCGTTTTTATGTTTCCTTATGGGAAAGACAAACACCACATGTGC
The DNA here is from genome assembly GCF_964106915.1 of Podarcis gaigeae. Lineage (NCBI taxonomy): Eukaryota > Metazoa > Chordata > Lepidosauria > Squamata > Lacertidae > Podarcis > Podarcis gaigeae. The sequence continues at coordinate 80,319,953 of NC_139679.1, read as the reverse complement.
AATGTACAGGCAAGCTGATTCAATTTATCTCGCTACCAATCAATACCCAGGGAGACACCACAGCTCATGCTCATTTGGCCTCATCCACTGATGCTTAGATACAATAAATCAGATAGCTGTACACCACATATTTATTCCATTAATACACAGTTCATGGTGACCAAGCCAGAAACCATCCATTGATTGATTTCAGGCTCTGCTGGATGTCACAACATATCTGCACACCTCATAAAAAGCCCTATAAAGCCATTGTACTAAAGTGGTACATTTCCATTGCCATAAAGCGATGTCATTTCTTCCTTAATAAAAAGAAAGGAAGAAACCCTAATTCAGCAGGTTATAACTCAGGTGTAAAAATTCTCTCTGGGCTAAAACTTGGCATGACATGATTTCAAGGAGAAAGCTGGGCATAAATTTTGAAATGCTCCATCTGTTGCATATAAGGTTCTGCTGCTGTTGTTCGTGTTGCACATCCTACTATCATAGTGGAACCAACCTCGGAAAGCTTTCGGCAAAGCTTTGTTTTATTTTATTTTTTGTAGAAGTGACTTTAGATTGGTGTTAGTCTGTTGTAGCAAAAACACACACAAAAACTAGCACACAGGGAGTCTTAAGATTAACCATAACACAGTAATTGTAGCATAGGTTTTCATGAACCACTTTATGAGATCCATGAAGTGTTATCCCAAACTGGCAGGTTTTCACATAGTTCAGAAGAAAGTGAAGTGGTGTGTGGTAAGAGGAATCCAAAAGAAAACAAGAATAAAAAGTGATAATGACATAAAAACAAAGATGTTACTGTGACAATTGACATGGCATTATTGGTGACAGCACTGACATCTTGCCACCGGTCAACTAATTAACACATACAATGTGATAAAAAATCATAATCACAATTTAAGTCACAGATGGTAGAACTGAATTTCCTGATAAAATGTAACTCAGCAGTTTTGTGCTGGACTCTCCCTTTGAGGTTCATTTGTTCAACAATAGCCACTGTAGAATCAGCAACAGCGTGTTCTGGAAAGTTGCAACTGGCTTCTGAATGTTGCCATTTCTGATGACAGATTTGTGTCCATTTGTGAGCCCAAAAAAGAGAAAAGCACAGGGTTGGGTTTAAATTACCCACAACTTTATTAAAGAGTTAAATTTATTTAAAGGCAACCTTAATAAATCCAAACCAGTGATGGATGGGAGACCTAAAGTGCGAACAACCTGGAATCTGGGTGGTCATGGCTTTCCTGGTATATGGTGTCCAGTTTTCAAGTCAGAGTTGAATGGCCATGAGGTTGGGAAGCCACCATCCCTAGTCAGGAGTGTCATTCCTCAGGTTGCCACATGACCAAATCATGGGGCCAGCACCTCTCCCATGACCTAACCTGTTGAGAGGTTACAGAACTGTTCCTGTGCTTTCTAAATGCTGTTGACCCTCCAGTTTAAACCCCAGACTCTGAACCCTTCACCACCAATTCACCGGCTGACTTGTGATAACAGGTACAAAATTATCAATGCACTCTTCCCCTCCACCACCACCACCCCAGCTTATATAGTTGCTGTATATAGTTTGCTTATATAGTTTGACAATTCTGCTTTGTCAATTGTCCTTGAAACTTCTTCACTTTTTATGTATTTATCACTCTATCATTTTTTAACTTTGTTTCCTTTTGACCTTTTTATTCCCCAATGGCCAATTTAGTCTTTACACTTTATGCATCTAATGAAGTGGGATCTGGTTCATGAAAGTTTATGCCATACTAAGTGTATCAGAATACCACAACACTCTTGGTTGTTTTTCCAAGAGCTACTTTCAAAAAATAATAATTGAAAACTACATTAAAGTGTTAAAGTAGTCTCACAAATCAGACTTATTCTCTGAGTTCCTAAAATTTCAAAGTTTCATTATTTGAGGCACAAATGATTTGAGCCCAATGAGCAATTTCTTGCTTTGTCCACTATAACTTATTATGTTAATACAATAGGTTCACAATGTTCCAGGTTTGGGGAAGTTTCCATTAAGTGCACTGGAAATTGTGACTCTTCTGAACTAAGTCTCACCCAGTTCTTCATATTATTCCGTTAACAGAATACAAACCACAAGTTAGCGTTTGTAGGAGCAGAGCTTCATATGATGCCTAAAGGGATCATTGGTTTGGTATACTTTGTAGAATAATATTATGGATGTTTCTTTATGAGCTTCACAGCCTGCAGAATATTTAACAAATGTGCCGAAACCAGCAGCCGCAACTTCGTATGTTGTGTTTTTGCTGAACATCCCCCAAATTTCACATTGCTATAAATCTAATGTCATTCTTCCTGCAGGTTGAAAATCCAAGTGTAGCCCCTGGGAGGTGAGTCATTTCCCCAAACTCTTCCACTCTGCTCCAGCTGCAACCCTCCCAACCTTTGGTTGCACTTAGTGAAAGAGAGAGATTCATTTAAACAGCTTTAATCACACTCTCCGGGTAATTGAAAAAAAATGCAATATAGGAGAAGTTAAATATTCTTATTCAGTCTCATATGGCAGTTAAATAATGGCATTAGTGATGTAAATATTAATAGCTGGGGAGCAGCTTGAGCAATCTCTACTGCATAAATCGCTTAGGTTCGGAAACGGTTTGCTATGACCTCTTTTAAGTGACAGAGAGGTAATTTAGAATCTCGCCAATTAATCGCGCACTCATCTAAATAGTCTACCGTCATGCAAAATTTGCACCAATTCTGAGCACAGGACAAATTCCAGATGAATATTTCTTTCTTTTAAAAAGTTACATAAATGGGACATACATTTGTAACATGAGAAATCAACCTCACATCTGCTGTGTTTATAACAAGCCAGCTTTCAAGTACTTCAGGGATATGATTCATTATATTTTTTAAAAGGCACACCCCTGTACTTTTACTACTGAAAGTCTGTATTGTAAGGAAGTTGATTTCCAAACTGGAAGGACACAAAAGATAGATAGCTCAGAAACGTCATTACTCAATTATTCCATAAAAAGTCAGCGTCTTCTCAGCCTTGGTGAACCAAAGAGTACACTTGCTCTGAAGTCAGTGACTGTGAACATAGTGGTACAGTGGTACCTCAGGTTATATACGCTTCAGGTTACAGACTCTGCTAACCCAGAAATAGTGCTTCAGGTTAAGAACTTTGCTTCAGGATGAGAACAGAAATCGTGCTCCGGCGGCGCGGTGGCAGCAGGAGGCCCCATTAGCTAAAGTGGTGCTTCAGTTTAAGAACAGTTTCAGGTTAAGAACGGACCTCTGGAATGAATTAAGTACTTAACCCGAGGTACCACTGTATTTACTCCTGAGTGAATTAAACATAGGTTTGGATTTCAAGCAGTGCTCTTTTTCCATAAAAAGAAGTTCTGGAACTCCTCATGAACACTCCCTTTGTTCTCTTAGAATGGCAATGGCACCTACCTGAGAGGTACTGGAACTGAGTTCTGGCAAGTTCCGGCTGAAAAAAAGCCCTAACTTCAAGTATGATGTTGTTATTATACCTAGTGATGAGGGGGAAATGAGAGGTTCAGTTTATTTGGGGCACCTTCAGAGGAAATAATTTGATTGTTACAGTACAGGAAAAGCTGTACATGTTTCCTTTTATTCTGCACATTCATAGAATAGGAATATGTATTGCATATTAAGCCACTGGCTTTGCTCTCTTGAACCATGATGCAAAAATCAAAATTGGTTCAGCAAAAAGGGCTGTGCATGCTATCCGTGTTTGCATGTGACTGTGCTGTTCCAAATTCATATTGCTACACTGCACAGCTGAAATAACATGCTGACCAGTGTGAACCAAATGCTCACAGTGGGCACATTTTTCCTCCTTCTGTTTGCAAATAAGAATCAATTGCAAATAGCAGCACCAGAATCTATCTCTGCCGAAAGGCAGCGTGAGAACATCAGCAAAGCCTTGACCAAGGTCGTGGATAAGCTTGCACTGAAATTATTATGGAGTGCAGCAAAAAACAAAAAACCTTTGCACTTTAAAAAAGTTTACATTTTCATGCACACTCTTCCAAGCAGATGAAGTCAGCATAACACTATTTTTTTATAAAACTTTATGGAGTTACAGCCAATAAATAATACATTGCATATCGTCTCAGCTTCAGTACTTTATTATACATTTATTTTCACATAACTGTTTTGGGCCTTTGACTTCCCTGTTCTAAAATATTAACTCCAGGCATATACTGTATAAGTGATTGCTTTAAGACCCTGGGGATTAATCAGGCTAATATCAGCGTGAAGTTATGAGAATCTGAAATCACATTTCATACTACTGAGTGTGTGTGTGTGTGTGTGTGTGTGTGTGTGTGTGTGTGTGCATGCTTGTTATTCATCGCAGAATTAGTTTATTTCTGGAGTGGGTTACTCTTTCTCCCAACTTGTCACAGCAAGGAAAATCTGTCACAGCTGATGTGTGCAGTGACTGTTTAAAATTGTGCTATTTATCATTAAGGAACAAACAGTATTATAAAACAAATAATTCTATTTAAACAAGCTTACTATTTGACTCTCTTGCCATCTCTCTATTCTTTCTTTGCTGCGTCACTTCCTGGTAGCTGGTCCCTTAATCTGTGCCTTCCTAATTGCTGTCGTAGTCCTTTTACTTAGTTCCACATATGATGATGCATCTTTCCTTTTATAACCAAAGAAATTACAGTTAACTATATTGTTTCAAAAGTCCATATACACTCTTGAATTTAGACAGTCTTTTAGGCAATGGAGTTTCTGTACTAGTCAACCTGCCCCGGGTCATAGGGTTGCCATACATCTGGGAAAACCCAGACATGTCCTCTTTTGTGGGGCCAACACGCCCGTCCAGATGGATTTTTACATTTTAAAGGAAATGTCTGGGTTTTGTGGGGCTCAGGCTGCTCTGCACACCATGGAAGCTGCCAGCCCAAGCTGGGGAAAGAGGTATGCAGGCGCAGCAGTGGCAGCCTTATACTCCCAGACTCGCATGCCTCTTTCCCCGGCTCAGGCTGGCAGCAGCTAGGGCTGTCCTCTTTTTTGCTCTTCAAAATATGGCAACCCAGAGTGCGAGCTCTCATTTACCTGTGCAGGAGAAGCTGGGCATTCTCCAGGCTGTAGGTCAAAACTACTGCACTGGCATCTTCTCCCTCCTAAAATTGCCTCTCTTTTGCGAGTCCTACTAGTTGGTTGCTGCTCTGCAAATGTCTTCGATTCCTTTTCAGAACTTGGCCCTCTTGAGTTACCACCTCAAACAAGTCTATGCCCACTTGACTTTGGACCTGAGGACGCTGAGCTCCAGCTCCAAAGGCCTTCTGGCGGTTCCCTCACTGTGAGAATCAGACAGAGGGCCTTCTCAGTAGTGGCGCCCACCCTGTGGAATGCCCTCCCATCAGATGTCAAGGTAATAAACAACTATGTGACTTTTAGAAGACATCTGAAGGCAGCCCTGTTTAGGGAAGTTTTTAATGTTTGATGTTTTATCACCTTTTTATTACTATTAATATTCTGTTGGGAGCCGCCCAGAGTGGCTGGGGAAACCCAGGCAGGGTCTAAATAAATTATTATCATCATCATCTGGACCTCAGCTTTCTTCTACTCATTATTGTGTTACTCTATTGTCTGTATCCAAACCTGCTGACCCACATGTAGTATGTGGTCCTTCATTGGTAACACAATATTTGTCCTTCAACCCATCAATCCTTGTGCTGGGATTCCATCCACACCTTGTGAAGGTGTATTCCGCTGTTCAAGGATAGCTAGATATGCATCAGTCCCTGCTTTTCTGCCTTTCTCTTAGCCATTTTGATGGCTGATTCAGCTTTCCCGTTGCTCGGGGGATAGGCAGGTGAAGATGTTGGATGCTCAAATTCCCGCTGCCTTTGGAACGCTCTGAAATGTTCTGACACAAAATGCTCCATGCCTAGCGTGCAAAGAGATCTCTCGGATATTTAAATTGTTTGCCTTCGAGCATCGCCCTTCACAGCATTATGTCAATTGGTTGTTCTTTTCAATGCAGCAGGATCCTGCTCAAGATTTATGCTCTTTGCTCGGTTCCATTATAAACCTCTGAACCCATGACACAAAAGTAGCCTTGACATTTTCCAAAATCTTCTCTTCCTGTCTCACGAGAGAGAGCAAGGCATGAGAAATTGCTTCCCCAACGTCTTTATTGGTGAGGGAAGAAAAAGAGCACAAGGCAGATAGAGCAACAGTGAAGATGTGCAGTATATCTTCTCCCTTCTACAAAGCGGGCAGTGGGGGGAGCTAACTCTGAGCTCGCACACAGGGGCATGCAAATGGAGTACAAAGAAAACCATCTGTTAGTAGGAGAGGAGGAAGGGCTGCATGCCCTCATGCGCCTCAGCTGCCAAGTGCCATTAAAGAGAGAGAGCGCGCGCAAATAGCATTGCAGTGGAATATTTCCCTTTTCATTAAAAAGACAGCAAGGTTGCAATCTGTTGCTTACATATATAAATGTCAGTACAGAGAAGGGTGAGTAAAATCATGGCAACAACAGCTCTCCAAACCTACATGCGCAATAACCTTGGAAATCAGCAAGCGGCAATTGTGTAATGGGGGCGAGAGCTCTGCAGCAGGAACCTGAGTTTGGATAAGCAAACTTATCCAAGTTTTATACTTGTACACTGTACTGTAGTTCAGGTTGTCCATGTGCTGTGTACACAGTGCTGGGGAAAAGCTGTGACAACAAGTTATATGTATACAAGGTTCGCATACAGTGTCGGACACAGTTTTACATGAAGTTGTGCAGATACATGCAGTTAAATTTCCAGTTGCTAGTTTAGTATCTTGAGTTGACCAGCACGGTCGCTTTCATGGTGGACATGCCAAATAAGGGAGCATATTATCACAAGGGAGCATTTATCAGCAGGGCCGTCTTTACCCGGGGGTGCAAGGGTGCGGGGCACCCGGGCACAGAATTCTTGGGGGCGCCAGGCACCCGCCGCTGAAGCGCCTAAGCTCTTAACTACCTATCTGTTATGAAATAATAAATAATTTTGATCAAGCTAGAAAAACAAAATACAAATATTCTTAGGTATTACCAAAATATATACCTACTGTTTCACTAAAGGACTTTCAACTTTCTGCGCTAATTTACCAAAGATGTGCCATGCCAGCAGTGGTGCTTGTCATTTGCAATGGTGGCGCTTGTCATTCTCAACGGCGCTGTGCACACGAAATTAACTTACATCAAAATATGTGGTGTCTGACATAGGCATAATAAAAGTTAATTTGGGGGCTAAACTAAATTTGGGGGCGCTGGGCGGATCTTTGCACCCCGGCGCCACATATGCTAAAGACTGCGCTGTTTATCAGAAATAAAGGTGGAATCGACACACATATAAAAAACGCTGTGAAAATGCTTTTTTTTAAAAAAAAAAAAGTTTTGAAAAATACATCAAATTTGCCACAGCTCACTGTTGCCATCTAGTGTCAAATTTGTATATTGCACTTTATAACACACTTAGGATGTTTTATTTGCAGCTGTAGAGCTGAGTCCAAAGTCACACACCTTTCCATTATTCCTTCCTCACCCCCTTGTAGGAGGAAGGGAAAGAGGCATGGGCACCCAAGAGAATGCTTGAAAATACTCAGTAGATTAGGCTATGCACTTACAACCACCCACTACTTCAGGCAACTGTTTCCACTCCGTAGCTAATGCTCAATTTGAGGGTAGGCAGGAGCTGAGTCCCTATTGGCTCAGCTGCACAGCTTGCAACTAACAGAAATGCTGCATTCAGTGTAGTGGTCCCAAGTCTGTGGAATTTCCTCCCAACTGGGATTGGAGAGATACCCTCCTTGCTGAGGGAAGGTTGGATATAACTTAGTACAATTACCGGTAGCTCATGCAATATGTAGGCATTCAATGGGGGTGATATCGTAACGTCATCCACACCCAGCAACCTGTGCAAAAAGGTGCACCTTTGCAGTGGCGTAGCGTGGGGGTGCAGGGGGGGCCGACCGCACCGGGCGCAACATCTGGGGGTAGGGGGCGCAAATCCACGGGTTAGGGGGCGCAAATTACTTGCCTTGCCCCGGGTGCTGACAACCCACGCTACGCCAATGCGCCTTTGAAATGTTGAAATGTATATAGTAACAAGGAGAGGTGTACCTTGGTGAGCAGAGCATTCCACAAAGAAAGAAAAGATCCTCTCAAGTTCCACCACCCCACAAACTTCCCCTGCAGGTCTATAATGGAAATCTACACGACTTGCAGATTCCAAACCAGCCTCACGCAAACACTGAAGCATTGCTGCTGTTTTTCGGCAGTGTCCCCATCCTCTGAGATGGTCAACTGAGACGGCCGTCCTTTGGGAGCTGTAGCCATTTGAAGTGTGGCAAGCAGAGCCGCAAGAGGCAAAGAGAGCCTTTTCAGTGGTGGCCCCTTGGCCTTCAAATGCACCACCACCACCAGGCCTATTGTTGTTTCCTGGCATCCTTATTACCAAGGCTGGCTCTACCATTAGGCAGAGAGAAGTGGGAGCCTCAGGCAGTTATTTTTGGGTATCAGCAAACATTTAGCTAGTTTATTTGTGACTGTATTTTTAGTGCCAAGGAGAGGGAGGGATGTTCTGATTCCATTGCCGAAATAACTTGGCTAATCTTGGGTACGATGCACCTTGACTAGGTGAGGGAGGTGAGTGTGCCATTTACCACTTCACTTCAGGCAGCAAAATGTTTCCTCCTATTATTTAAGCACCATGCAAAGGTACAGTGGTACCTCAGGTTAAGAACTTAATTCATTCTGGAGGTCCGTCCTTAACGTGAAACTGTTCTTAACCTGAGGTACCACTTTAGCTAATGGGGCCTCCCACTGCTGCCGCACGATTTCTGTTCTCATCCTGAAGCAAAGTTCTTAACCCGAGGTACTATTTCTGGGTTAGCGGAGTCTGTAACCTGAAGCATCTGTAACCTGAAGCGTCTGTAACCCAAGGTACCACCATATACCTATTTTTCCCCAGGCTTTTCAGAACTGCTACTGTTAGCATTTTTAAAACATATAGCACTCTTGACTTTATTACCTAAAGAGCCCGATGAGCTGTAGCTGTTTTTACTTTGCATGCTCTGTTGTATCATATGCCGTATTTATGGCACTTTTATTGCTTCTTTCTACTTTGCTAGCTGCTTTGGGAGCACAAATTTATGTTGAAGGTGCGGGATATAAATTATGCAAATACATAAATAAGTTATCAATCCTGCAGTGCTTTCCGTGGCCTGATATTTAAACAAAATTGCATCAGCTGCCTTTTCTGAACCTCTAGACAGCCTTCTGTCATGAACTCTTTGGAATGGATTGCTCTGATTTAAGATATTTTGCGAAAGTAGATCAGGCTTCCCCAAGCTGGCGCTCTCCTGTTGTTAAACTTCAGCTTCCACCACCCTTGACCATTGGCTATGCTAGCTGCAGCTGATGAGAATTATAGGGTCAGATTGAGCTACCCTGCTAGTGGAAGCCAGCACAGACTCCTATTATTATTATTATTATTATTATTATTATTATTATTATTATTACTACTACTACTACTACCTCACCCATCTGGCTGGGTTGCCCCAGCCACTCTGGGTGGCTTCCAACACACATACAAATGCAATAAAACCTCAAACATTAAAAACTTTGCCATACAGGACTGCCTTCAGGTGTCTTCTAAAAGTTGTACTATATCTCCTTCACATCTGATGGCGTTCCACAGCAGTGCTGGATTTACGTATAAGCTAAGCAAGCTATAGCTTAGGGCCCCTCTCTCTTGAGGGTCCCCCCAAAAATTAAAGGGGGGGGGAACTGGGTGTACATTTCTGAAATATAGGATAAAAACAAATAAAATAAAACCTACATACAGTTAGAGCTTAATTGTTTTTTCATGATTAATATACTTCTTAATTGTATTTCAGTTCAACAATTACTTTGATAAAATACATATTTTTTTATGTGCAAATGGCTTTAGATACCTAGTAGGTCCATCAATTGCCATATAGCATATATTCAACAAAAAACAGCGACAATCTGTTGTTGACAAAGGACAGCTGGGCCCCATTACCTTTAGTAGCTTAGGGTCTCATCAAACCTAAATCTGGCCCTGTCCCACAGGGAGGGCACCACTGCCGAAAAGGCCCTCTGCCTGGTTCCCTGTAACCTCACATCTCGCAGTGAGGGAACCACCAGAAGACCTCAGTGTTTGGGCTGAACATATACTGGTAGGTGGAGACACTCCACCTACCAGGTGTACTGCAATGGGGATTCTGCCCCCCAAATCCACTCTGGAGCATCAGGGGAATCCCTCTTCTCAGAATAGCATGCAGGGGGAGGAGAGAGGAGATTGTTCCATCTGCTTGCCTGACTGAAGGATCTGCTTAGTGCTACATGGAATTCAACTCATAGCCCAAAATGCTTGGAGCGTGCAGGGTTTGTAAGGTGTATCATTTCACATTTTGAAAGATTTATTCCTCCCTTTCTAACTCTGATTTGGGTAGTCTTATCTCTAAGAAATATGGCTTCTGTGCAATCCATAAATTCAGCTGCTCCCCATACAGCAGACTTCAGATACATCAAAACCAGACATGGTAGCATCGGCGTTGACAAAACCCAGGTTTTCACCACTTCCCCTTCTTTTAAGAAGCTGTCTCACCCTTTTCTCTTAAAAAAAGAAATACAGAGCCATAATCCATGGGTTTTCCAAGGTATCTGCCTGGTATACCTCTGTTCTGTTCAGACTTGGAGCATATTTGTCTTTTTCGTGTAAAATCTGGCAGTGGATTTTTAATGCAAATGAAAAGAAAATGAACGGAATGTTTAATGTCTTTTTAAAGAGGTTGCTAGCTATATGACCCAGACATTAATCTATTACATTTACCATGGACTTTTAAATACAGATATTAACTCTGAAATGCAGAATGAAATGTTTCTTAAAAGATGACTATGCTGCTCACTAATGAACTGCAGATGGTAACATGAATTTCGAGAGACTTTGAAAAATAATAGAAAAATTTCTTAAATGCCACAGTGCATTGCTCTGTCTGAACTGGCATAGTATCAGTTACAAACATTTAATATTACATGTGTTGGTACTTTTGTTTAATTTGAGCTTAAAGTCTCAATGAGTTGATGCATGTATAATATAGACATAAATATTCGTCTTCCACAATACACACACGTCAGTAATAGTTAAGCTCTTCAGAGGACCAGGAAATCCCTCTCAGTGCAATTAGCCATATAAATAAGCAGGCCCTTTCAGAGGAAGAAATAACAAATCTGTTGTGATGTGAATCTTTTCTTCATTAAGATAATAATAATAATAAAATATATACCAGGAGAAAAAAATACATTCTTATTAAACCAAGAAAGGCCAAGGGGTGTGTGAGTGTGTGGGTGTGGGTGTGTCTGTCTGACTTTCTATCTATCATCTATCTATCATCTATCTATCTATCTATCATCTATCTATCTATCTATCTATCATCTATCTATCATCTATCTATATCTATCTATCTATCTATCATCTGTCTGTCTGTCTATCTATCTATCTATCTATCTATCTATCTATCTATCTATCTATATCTATCTATCTATCATCTATCTATCTATCTATCTATCTATCTATCTATCATCATCTATCTATATCTATCTATCATCTATCCTCTATCTATCTATCTATCTATCTATCATCTACCTACCCACCTATCTACCTATACTGCATAGAGTCTAGTATAGTTTTTTACATAATGTGACCTGGACAAGTCACTCCAGGGTTGTGCACTTCATAGAACCCAACAATCAGCAGATTGTCAGGTCTTGAGAAGCAATGGCTTTCTAGACACTGCTGATCAGCTGTTTGGCAATGCCTGAAGACCACTTCCAACTGATTCAGGTCTGATGCCATATATGCCATATATGATGTCGGGTGCAAGGAAGATAAGCATGAGTTAGCCAAAATGGTCCTGCAGGCCAAATGGGGAGGTCAGGTAGCCTAATGAAACCTGTGGGCTGGAGGTTCCCTGCCCCTCTGCCTTCTTTTGCTCTCTGTCTCAATTGGCTTTGCTTTCCCTCAGCTATAACATCACATAGTCCAAACTGCAACTATAACTTATGCCATTTTTATAAGATTGTTACCTGCCCCAAATGAATGGGCTGAGAAAATGAATGATGACACACACATCCAAAAAAACTTTACTTACTGCAAGTAAGGCTGATCATACTGAAGGACAATCTCCAGTTCATAAAGTAAAGCTCATCTGCTCATCTGACAGACCTTCTGGAATAAAGCCATAGATGTTAACAAGGAAAATCTGCTAGGTTTTGTGACTAGTGCATGCACAGTGTGAGGGATTAGTACCCGACAGGGAAAAATGTAATTTTTTTGACAAACTGATTTTTTTACTCCCAGAACCAGACTGATGTTTGTTTGAAATGGTGTTTGGCACCTTCTGGGCACTGACATCAGAAAGTATCACTCAATATTCCAGCATGAAGCACAGCAGAAAATATAATCCCATGCATGAAGCTGAACAGTGTGTGTGTGTGTGTGTGTGTGTGTGTGTGTGTGTGTACACTTGCGCACGCATGTGCGCATAGCCATTTGGTTCTCATTCATGAACTCTGTAGAGGAAAAATCCAAGAAGGAAATCTAACCCCACCCCCACCCCCAGTTCTTTGTTCAATAGCTCTTGATTCATTTATACCCAGTCATGTGTAAGGCAGCAATGTTCCGATTTCTGAAATTCATTAAAATTAATGCTTGCTAGGGGGAAAATGTGAATCAAACCTCAGTGAAAAATGTGTGTCTTGAAAAGTTTCTTGGGCATATTTCCTGTAGCTTTAGCACAAAATGTCATGCTTCCATATAAACATACAACTTTTTATGAAATAAATATCACAGTTGCTGGAAATGGCAGGTTGGGGAGACTGCTGCTGACTCGGATTCTGCTTTTGGGGTTCCCATGGGCATCTGCTTGGCCACTGCGAGAACAGAGTGCTGAGCTATATGGAACCTGATCCTGCAAGGCTCTTTTTCATGTTCTTCTGTTTCCACATCTTTAATTTGTTGTTCCTTTTTGACATAGCGAGTCTGCCTTCTCCCTATCCTTCCTATACTGAGTTTGCATCCAGAGTTCCTGTTAAGCCCACTATGTCTACGTTGTCCTCTAAGACCAAGCCCACCCTTGGCTCAGTTTATTAACAAATAAACACTTACATATTGTGTATCCCACCACACACCCACGGCGCAGGTGTTTTACAGCGCTTTGGCCTCTTTGAATTGCCATTAAGTGCCGCCGCGTTCTCGGTTCCTAGTTCTCCACTGCGCTCCACTTTCCACACTTTAATCCCTTGGATGGTAAGCTAAGCACAATGTCCTGTTGTTATATTACTTCAGCAGCAAGGAAGTCTGGGGCTAGACTCCTATGGCTGTCAGTGTAATATGGTACCTGGAACTACTGCCAGCAGCGATACTGCAGAAAAGAAAACGCGACCATAATGCAAGTGACCAAATTTCATTAAAAGACAGGAAGTAAGTTTGCAGATAGCCCCTTTGCTGGCGCTACCGACGTCTCAGCAATTGCAGTGTCAGCATACAGGGAAAGAGAATTTCAGAACCTGCTTTGAAATGGCCTTTATTACTAGCAGTAGTAGTTATTCTCCATGGAATGTTGCAGGTTTCGCTGAGAGAGGCTTAAGCAAATCAATGTAACACAAACCTGAATTATTCATCCACCTTTCGGTCAACTCTTCTACTCAGAGAACCATTAGGGACTTCAACCTGTGTAAAAGGTAACTGTTCACATCAATGGATTCCAAAGGCATAATTGCTATGCTTGGAACTTGTCTGTGTATATGACAGTGTGGTGTAGGGGTTAGAGTGTTGGGCTAGGACCTAGAGACCATACTACAAATCCCCACTCAGCCATGAAGCTCACGTGGGCCAGTCACTGCTGCCAACTTACCTGTTGTGAGAATTAAATGAGGAGAGGGAGAACCATGTGTGACACCTGAGGCCTTAGGAGAAAAAGGTGGGATATAAATGCAATACACAAATCAATAATATATAGTACAGCCGTTGACTTCAATGGCTACTAAGTATAGGAGCTCACTCTGCCCCCACCCCCAAAATAACTTGAAAGGTACTAAATGTAACAAAATCCACGGTTGCAAAATGTTAATAGAGAAGTTCACTGATCTGAAAAATGCTTAATAAAAGTTATGCATTTGGAATAAATTACTATTTCACTAGTCAGAGCTTTAATTACCCCAATTATTCATTAGTCAGCATTCCCATTCTTATGGCTGACTTCAGCAAATAATGGAAATGCAAAAGTTTTGGAGAAGCTCTAAAAGTAAATTTTGCATTTTAGGGGAATGATAGTACTACTATCCCAATGGCGGTGCATTATGCCAAATACTGTGACTTCATCCATTCAGCATTTCCACATATAGGACAGTTTCCAAAACATGCTCTGGCCTCTGTGGTTGTGAAGATAAGCCTTTGTATAGCTGGGCCTGTGGGGAGATCAGATTGCAATGATCAAGGTGATCAGGACGGTGATGCCAAAGAGCAGCACCAGGATCCTATGAGGAGAGTTCAATGCTCAGTGGCAGAGCATTCCTTTTTGTACAAAGTACAATCCTGGCATCTCCAGATAGGGATGGAAACGACTCCGGTCTGAGCACCTGCCAGTCAGGCAGACAATACTGAGCAAGAAGGACCAACATTCCAACTCAAATGATGCCTTCCTAGAGCAGATTACCAAGCATTCAAAAAGGAGAGATACAGGGAGGAACTGATCTGCGAAATGAAAGCACCCGGAAACTTGGGAGGAAGTGATCACATCTTCCTGGGTTTTATGATACAGAGGCAAGGGAAACCTGAGTGTAGTCGGACATGCGCTCTGGACTTTAAGAAGGCCAATTTCAAAAAACTGAAGGAGCTACTAGGCGAGATCCCATGGTCAGAAATACTCAAAGAGAAGGGAGTTCAAGATGGATGGGGGTTTCTAAAAGGAGAAATATTGAAGACCCAAATGTAGACAATTCCAAGCAAGAAAGAAAAGTGAGAGGCATCTAAGGAAACCAGTGTAGTTTTCTGATCAAAAGTACTATTCACACTTCAAAATCAAATCCATGTGACACAGGGACAAATCACACACAAACAGAAAGACTCCACATAGTCACACTGGAAAAAGCAGACAAAATTCATATCTGGGCATTTTGTTTAATTTGGGGTTTTTTTGGGGGGGGGATAATTTTTTTTGTAAATCCACTCACAGGCAATTCCGAACAAAGGAAAGCTATTAAAGCCACAAAATAATTGATAATTTATTACTCTGAGTCTAGTCAAGACAGGAGAAACACGATAAATCTCCCTGTGGTGAGCATACCTTGGAAAAAATGCCTTGGATACGTACAAGCAAATTCCCTGTGCAGTCATAACGAATTATGGATATAGCACTTATTCGCACATTTGAAGATGCCAGCAATTCAGTTGTAGAAACATGAATATAAGAGAGCAGATTACACAGAAATACATTACTGCAAACAAACTCAGCATTTTGGCAAGGAAAGCAGAAAGTAATAATGGAAAAGATAGACTTTGTAAAATGTACCACCTATATGCCCTGGAATTTCAACGTAATGTGTTGGCTGCAATTCTCAGACTACTTGTTCTAGAATAGTCCCACAGGGTTCAAAGATCACTTGCTCAAAGTGGCTTGAGGAATAGGTTCCCCAGGGGCAATTGCCAGTCTCCTTGGGTCAGTTCTCAATGGCTGGCAGGAGATCTCACATCCTCTCCTGCCAGCTGTGAGGATTTGAATTTGGCCCACCTGCAAATTGGCCAATTACAGGCAGGCCCGAAGGCGGGTCAGAGCTGACTGGGACTCCTGCTGGAGTAGAGCTCTACTCAGGTCCATTTCTTGGACTTAAATAAGGCCCGCCTCCAGCAGCGGAGCAAGCTGATCTGGCGCCTGGGGTGGTGCACGTACCCTGCACCCAGGGGCAGGGCCAGCCACCCACAGGGGAGGGCAAGCTGGGCAGGGCATTCCATGGGGCCTCCGAGGAGTCTTCCTGCCTCCTCCCACTCAACCACCCTACATCTGAGGGGGAGGTAGCAGGTGGGCCGTTTGGGGCAGCATGGAGGCTGCGGGTGCCCAAGCCACTGCATCACTCCCAGGAGAGATGCATGGCTCGGGCGCTCTGCAGACCCTGCGGTGAGTGCTGCCCGCCATTTTGTCACTCCCCTCAGTTCCATTTTCAAGCCATGACATCTCCAGGCAGAGCTGAGAAAGATTCCTGTTTCGGACCGTGGAAAGACACTGCCAGTCAGTGTAGACAATATGAAGCTAGATGGAACAAGTCAGATGGAACATCTGACTTCGTATAAAGCATCTTCCTGTGTCCTTAAATGAAAGTATGTCAAAGATATTTTAGGCTGTAGGGCTTTGCAGTTTAATGTAATTCTAATTCTAGTAAAAAAAATCTTTGCAGCACATGACTAGAACCTTATTTTTCCGCCCAAGGGCAAAGCTTTGATTAATCAGCCAATCATATAAATTAGAATTTCATGGCATATTCTTTTTGATAATTCCCTTTGGCAGGACTGTGGTGTTTTTCCTCCCCACATACCACAGTGTTACACATCCAATACTTTCCAAACACTGCACTTCTCTTCCATTGTTTTGACCTTAGATATTATAGCAGTGCCTCAAATCTCATACATCTGTCTGTCAAAAATATGTTTCCCATCTGGATGTCTTTCAGTCAAGAGCAAACCTCCAGAGATCTCTGTATTAAATGACTCTCAATTGACAGAAGCGTTTTTTCATCTTTTGTAAGAATGGATCTCACCGTTATTGCACAAAAAAGAAAAAGATGAGATTCTCACATATTGCTTCTTTAGTGCACTGCTCCCTAAATGGGGAGATCTTAGATTTAAACTCAAAGATGATACCTACCATATATTATCATCAGAGCCAATTTACCTTCAAGGCATAACTCCTCTTGGCCGTTTTCCATTGAGATCATACTTTCTGGATTACATAAGTTCTTCTGTCTCAAGAGGACCTTATTGTTTTCCCTCCTTTGTCAAAATTTCAGACGTTATTTGGCTATGGTTTGCAAGCACAGCCATAGCAGATTTTTCATATTAAACGTTTCTTCTTTCTTTAAAAAAAGAAATCACAGCACTGTATATTTTATGGCGAGCCAAGGGTATTCTGATTATTAAAGCTATATTCCAAGGGGAAGCTGCTGCACATCAACAGCGAAGGATGTTATAGAAAAACATAAAAGTACACTTGATGCAATGCACATGGCTGTCCCCATGCAAGGCAGGGGCTGCATCTGTACTGATGACCGAAACCCTTTGAGGGATTGTGTTTCCCCATGGCCATACCATCACTTATTGGAGCTGGCTTCCATCCTAAATACCCTCTCGGCAACTCCCAAGGACTGAATAAAGGCCAGCTCTGTAATTCAGACCAGGGAATGGCCTGTTTCTGTCCAACAGTGTGCAGCAGACAGTATCAGTAGCCACCAATTTGGAGGAAAAAGAATGTGTGTGATGCATAACTAAGAAAAGGTTTCCAGCTCCTTTGGAGTTGTATATTACCGTATGATTAATTTGGGAGGTTTAAGTAAGTGGCTTTATGATTAGCAAGTCCAGTGTCTCTGGCTCGGAAGGTACTTGAGGGCCATACTGGACAACACACTAAATCTATGCATGCATTTGTATGCACCTGGTTTTTATTTCAAATCTGGGTTTTGCATGTGGCATATCAAAATCACCTGGGATAGCTCGGTCAAGCTGAGGTAGTGCATGAGACTCTTGATCCCAGGCTGGTGGGGTCAAGCCCCACATTGGGCAAAAGATTCATATATTGCAGAAGGTTGTGGTCCCTTTCTAACTCTTCTGCTTACCCTTTTAACCAGAGACCCCATGGATTCAACCTGTGACCCTCTGTCACAAAGCTAGGGGCACTCTGAGCTGAAACTAAGCAGTTGCCTAAGAATGCCTTCAAACACAAGGCACACAGTTATGTGCCCTACCATACTAGCTCATTGGATCTTCATGCATTCTTCAAATGGATGGGCATCACATGAGTAAAGGGGCTGTGGGGATATGCCTGTGACAGTGACACCCTCCCAATGATGCACAACTCCTCTCAGCCCTGTCCCCACCATCCATGCATTGGCATAGATCTCTGGGTTGCAAAAACTTATGCTTAAACCCTGCATTAATCAGAGTTCCAAAATCAAAGGACACCAGAATGCTTAGAGGGCACATAGGCTTCCCTCGGGTGTCCATGGAAGATGGGACCAGAAGA
Source organism: Podarcis gaigeae (assembly GCF_964106915.1). NCBI lineage: Eukaryota > Metazoa > Chordata > Lepidosauria > Squamata > Lacertidae > Podarcis > Podarcis gaigeae. Next base: position 80,301,644 of record NC_139679.1, on the reverse strand, counting down.
AGTCATGAGCCACTGAGGGTAGGGCCAGAGGTTCAGACCTTGCATTCGCACCAGTAATGCATTAAAGGGGTAAAATCAGTGCTTTTTTTCTTGGGGGGGACACATGGGGACGCATACCCCTAAACATTTTGTGAATCTAACAGGAGAAGAAACAATTAAAAAACCAATTAGTTTCTTCTCTAGCACGGTGAATCGCCAGTTCCGTTGCTACCCCTGCCATGTGTTTCCTGAGTCTCAGATGGAAGCGAGCGTTTAATGTGTGAAGCAGTGTGGAATGTAAATGTGTGGTGTTTTACTGATGAAGGTTTGGCCTTATTGAGGGGCAGCATTTCAACATGAATAGGAAGATGTTAGTGCTCACAACCTCATGCCAATGTGGAAGTTACTGTGAGCTGTCAGCTGTGTAATATGAGCTGTCAGCTGTGTAATGCATGTTCTTTGTACTTTTGTCCATTTACTGTATTTATTTTCCCCAATTTGATCTACCGGTATAAAATGGTGGTTTTCTTGAATCAAAATGAGAGTACCCCTAAACATTTTTTTAGGAAAAGAAAAGCACTGGATAAAATAGATCATAGTTTCCGAGCCATAATGCAAAAATCCTCTCTAACTATTATTAAGAACTAACCCACCCAGCCCAGCTGCTTGGCTACTTCACTTCCTTTGCCACAAGTCAAGAGCAGTTCTTAACTAAAGGTTGAGATGTCTCACCTTGAACCAAAGACACAATTATCAACAGATGCTGAGCATCACGGCCCCAATCTCGAATGCTCTTTGAAAGACTGCCAAAAATGCACATATATTCCCAGCTGCAGCTGTACTCTTTTCATACAGCGGCCCCTCACCCTGCACCACGACATCACAACGGCTTTTGAAACCTTTCTGCTCCCCCCATGAGTGCCAAAGAAGATTGTCACGTGGTGTTAGAAGCTGTTCTTCCCAAGGGGAGCAAAACTTTCTCTTGTTTTTGAGATGCCTCCTAGCCCCGTGATTTTGCAAACATGCAAAACTATTTCACACAGAAGAACACAGTCAGCAACCATATTTTTATCATTTTATTAGTACCTTGAAAGCCTGTTGATTATAAACTTGTTGAAACACAACACAGTCCGCAAATCAGCAAGCGTGCTCAGGCTAATAGGGGATAACAAAGGGTCTTGTGCTTTTCCCTGGGTGTGCTTCTGATACATCTTACAACTCCAGAATTTACTGCCGTAGAACACCATGTTTCGTTGTTATCACAATTTATTATAAATTAATCAAATTGTTCAGCAGAATGCTTCAGCCAAGGGAACTGAATTCTCTCCCTGTTTTATTTCTGTGTAGGAGCTGCATTTTTAATACCTCCATCTCCACACTTACTTTAGTAATACTCCTTTCAGCTCCCATGCTTGACGTTAATACAATAACTAAGAGGTCCACTTACTAGTTTCTAAATCACTTTACACCTTGTATTCTGTTTTTAGGAGGAGCCCACCTCTCCAGTTTTAAATCACTGAACTTCTCTTAACCAGCTACGCTGTAGTCCTTGAGCTTGAAATGAAATATCACATTTTTATTCTTCCCTGTGTAGACACAACAATCTGTTTTGTTTTTATTTAAAGGGGGGAGAGAAACCACCAGGAAGTAAGAGTTGCCATAAACTAAGGTCAAATATGCCTGAGTGACAATAAATCACAAGCAAACCTAAACTTGTTCCCGTTGTTATTGGTTGATAAACTCAAGGATTTTTCATAGGTCCCTTGTAAATAAACTGTTTCAAATTGTGCCAGATTATCAAACTCAGCCTAGGCTTAAAATAGGCAAGTCTTGGAGCTCAGATCTGCAGAGTTACTTCCAATATAGTTAATGAAGGAGAACTGAATTCTTTTAAATAAGTGGAGTCAGTCTCCACATGGTTAAATGTTTTTTTTTTTAAGAAAAGAAAAGAAAGAAACACCCTTTAACACCGGAGGAAGCTCACAGCATGAAACTGGAGAAGGTGAAACTAGACCCAGTTCAATATTGTCTATACTCAGAATACCATATAACATATGTACTTGTAATTAATATTCTAACTCATTGTAAAATTGGTGGTTTTCCAAATTTTAATCAGTTTGCTGCACTGGAAACATATTACTGTGGAATTCGACAAGAGGCAATAGTCCAGAGATTTTATTTTATTTTATTTTTCAAACATGGTGGGAGTCCTGGAATTTTTCAGACCATGGCACATATTTCCACATCTCGACTTCAGCCAAAATCAGCAGGCTTAGTTCATTGTTAAATGGTTCTCTTGGGCATTTGCAGTGGAGACAGGAGTTCTAATCTCTTTTCAATTGCGCCAAATCTGCCTTCCAAATTCCACACAGATTCAAGAGAGCTTTCCTTCAGCACAAATACCAGTTTACAGGATCTCTAACACACTTGTTTAGAAAGCACCATTTCAGTAAGGCCAGGATCAAAACATACCATTATATTGGCATCATGGAAAAGAATTCCGGGATTATCGGCTGCCAGAGCAAATGTTTGAGACATAAGAGATAACTTGAAGCTAGTGGGATTTATTATTGTCAGCATTCATTATGTTCCAACAAATAATGCCACTCTGGGTCAAGGACAGCTGGCGGAGCATGGCAGAATATCAGCAAAATTCCACCATATGGTCTGAAGGCACATGAGGCTACCATGTTGCTGAAGCTAAGCAGTTCTGGGGCTGGTCAGCACCTGGATGGGAACATCATGTATCCTGCTGTGGCTTCCAGGATGGAAAAAATGCAGAATGCAAATAACAAGAAACAAATAAAATTAACCCCACTCACTACTAACCTTAGACAAGACACTTGTATCTCAAGGGCAGCACCCCACCCACCCCCAGCTGCATTATGGGAAAAATAATAGTGTCTACTTTGTAGGATTGAATGAGATTACAAATGTGAATTACTCAGAATATTTAAAATTCGCATTCCAACTGCACAGGGATGGCACAGTCAGGATTCTAACCATGGTACACAGAGTCCTAATAAAAATCTCCCCTCAAAACAGCTGTTGGCTTCAGAGAACAACCTTCCATTAGCACCAGTGGAAGATTCCGTTCCAGAGATAATAGAAACTTCATTGAGGACTGTGGCAAGGGATGAAAGGTTAAGCCACATACTGTGGGTGTGATGTCATTCATGACCCCCTGCAGCTTCCCTTTAAACTGAAAAAAGCAAGAGCATTAATTGCATGCAAGTAATATAATGTAACATGTAGTTTGGTCCTAAGTCCCACTGATTTTACTGGCAGTATTACGTGTGCACTTAACTGTTTCCATCTGAAATCTACAGGTCCACCAAATCCTTATCTTTAACTGGATTGTGCCCATTGTGCTTTTGAATTGGACCAACCATCAAACAATTGCAACCCAAGAGTTAAAAACAGGCTTAACAATAAATGATTGAATTCTATTAAGTAATTTATTTGGTGATCTTTTGTGATTTTGATATTCTTGGAAAATATCTCTCTGTCTATATAAATTATGTAGATGCATTTGAAATGATATACAGGCACTGAAGGGTTAGACTTTTCTTTAGTCTAATTTTCATAGTATGTGCTTGGAAATGCAATAGAAAAGAATCAGATTTCTCTCCTATTTTAGAACATGATAGTCAGCTGATTAAGAACTTGGAAGAGCTGTAACAAAGGACCTTGTTGGCCTCCGTTTGACAAAGAAGTATACTGGCTAAGAACTGCAAACCCACAGCTAAGTAACTAAAACCTTTCACAAAGAGATGTCCCAAAATGTCTAATCTTGCTCATCAAGGTCTCTGTGTTCTAGCATCTGTCCATAAGACATATTCAGCTATTGTATAATTCTCCTTCTATTCCAGTGATAAATTGTCCAGAATTTTGTTAATGTTATTCTTTGGGTTCATTGGGTTCATCAGGAGGACACCATATCCCTGTGCATTAAGCAACTTGGTTGTAGCAGGGTAGGCAGAAGTAGAACAGGAGACAGCTAAGAGAGGTCAGGAGGATGAGGATGGCAACATGAGAACAGGAAGAAGAAGAAGAAGAAGAAGAAGAAGAAGAAGAAGAAGAAGAAGAAGAAGAAGAAGAAGAAGAAGAACTGCCTGACTTTAGCAGCAAAACAAACTGTTGCAATTGGATTCTGGGAACAGTGTCTGCCTAATACAAGAACTGTGGTTTGAGAGGCCTGGAAGATGACCACCTTGCCATTTCTCAGGTCTCTATCAGTCATCTCTTCTGCAGTTGCAGTGCAATCACGGTTCCCTGTTTTGCCTGAACCAAAGCCATTGTGGTCATTTTCCAGCCCTGGTGAATGCACACTGGAAGCTCAGTATGCTGTTCCCTGAACAAAGCTACAATCCTATGCATACTTAAAGGTAAAGGTAAAGATAAAGGGACCCCTGACCATTAGATCCAGTTGTGACTGACGCTGGAGTTGCGGCGCACACCTCGCTTTATTGGCCGAGGGAGCCGGCATACAGCTTCCGGGTCATGTGGCCAGCATGACTAAGCCACTTCTGGCAAACCAGAGCAGCGCACGGAAATGCCGTTTACCTTCCCACCAGAGCGGTACCTATTTATCTACTTGCACTTTGACATGCTTTCAAACTGCTAGGTTGGCAGGAGCAGGGACCGAGCAACGGGAGCTCACCCCGCCATGGGGGTTCGAACCGCCAACCTTCTGATCGGCAATTCCTAGGCTCTGTGGTTAGAGGCACTGTCTTTTTATTGAATCTAGTGCTGCCAATCTGCACATGCAGTAAACCTATTATTGGCTATCGAAAGGAATCTAACCCCACAAATCTGTGTGCCTATTTCTCCCACAGACAAAGAATGCGGAGCATAATGACAATCCTGCACAAAGTTTATGCTCTTGAGTCCAAAGGTTGTATCCATCTTTCAATATTGTTGTGTTAGAACAAAGATGTCTGTCTGCACAATGGGACTTCCTCTCCCTCTCCTGTTCCCATGCACCCCACCCAATCTGCTTTGCAGGGTTAGGGGGAAACCCAGCAGAGATATTGTGGTTTTTTTAAAAAATAATAATAATTTGTTATTGGTTTTTACACATATTTTCCAGCATATCATTCTTTTAAACATCATTTCAAATTTCTTTGGCTATCACAGCCCAACACTTCCTTCAACTTCAACTGATGGTTTTCTAAAATCCTTTCTAATTATGCATTTTTTTACTACAGTTATTGCTATAAATTCAAATCTTAATACCTATTCTTAATTCTTTTCACAATAATTTATATATTACTCCTTACAAAACTTCTTTTAACCCTACAAGCGATGTCAATTGGTCAGAATAGATATTATGATTACACAACACTGAGTGATTTCAACACAATACAATAAGCACACATCACAGACTTGCAGGTTAGAGTTTTTTGTATTCTGTTCACGTGCATTTGGGTAGCATATACAGAGTTCTTTTGTTTGTTATTATGGTTGTATCCTAACCTGTGCCAGAATATACTGAGGTTACATGCATACTATACCTTTAAAGCACATTCAAAGCACATTTCCCCCCACAAAGAATTCTGGGCACTGCAGTTTCTTAAGGAAATTGTAACTCTGAGGGATAAACCCCAGTGCCAAGAATTCTTTGAGGGGTGAAATGCACTTCAAATGTTCTTTAAAGGTATAGCATGTACTCGTTCGGAATCAAGCACAATGAAAACTATCAGGATCTAGCTCCTGAATAAGGAGCAGAGACAAAACAGTTGTAAAACACTCACCACACTCTGGAACAAGGGCCTGCTTGATCTGCAAGCACCAATGATGAGCAACACTGGCTATCGCGTCCTTTGACTAGCTAAACTTTCACATTAGATGACTGGAATGGAGAAGCATCTGTTTGCCCAAAGATTTTCCTATTGAAAAAATGTGAGATGCTAAAAGTAGACCAAATCCTGACATTAACTTTGATACATATTTTCTATTCTGGGGGTTATTTTAATCTATCTAATCTTCTCATTCATCCTTTATCCACCTCAGAGGAGTAAATCATAACATGAATGTATCATTTGGGTCAAGCAATATATTGCCATTTCCTCTTGGAAAATGGAAACACTAAATCATACATTTTTCCCTCTGCCAACATTTTGAAAGGTCTGCATTCTTTCTTGTTTCAAGTCTTCCCACAGCTAAAAAGTTATTACGAAGCCATTCAGGTTCACAGGGCATTCCCACTCTAGCTAGCCAATTAATCCCAACGCAAAGCTGTTTAACATGCAGACTTGGTAATAGCACACTTATCCAAAACAAATAACTGTGCCTTCTCACTAGAGATTTATTATCATAATGCACTTGGCTGCACCTTGGCCTTGGACTAGAGGTCTAGGGGTTCTTTAAAAAGTGAAAGTGAAAAAAAGGAAGACCCTAAAACCCCTAAAGTTACAAAATTCTATTAGGAAGCAGATGGCGAAGATAATTATCCTGCAGCTCAACCATACTACTAATTAGGTATACTCTTTGCATTACATTTTCTTTATGAGATTGCAAAAAGTGTGTGTGTGTGTGTGTGTGTGTGTGTGTGTGTGTGTGTGTACCTTAGCTCTTATGAACTGCTCAATAAGAGTCAGAAATTAAATTAAGCTTCTTGCAATCCAGTTTTTCTCTTGCATTTGTTCTCCTAAATGATACTAATAGGGCCACTTAAGAAGAAATCAGCCAAGAGGCATAGGATGGTCCATAAGCAGAAGTATGGTTTTATTTATTTGGGGTTTTTCGTTCATCAGATTTGTGTAACACCTTTTGAAAAATGCCTGTGGCAATGAAAGCTCCTGTCTCATCCTCCATCAGTGCACCACCATGTGTACAAGACTGTGAAGGAGAAAGATCTGAGTTAGCAGATCCAGCTAGGAGCCGCATCAACTCATTTGAGTCATTGCCTTCATTTTGATTTTATAAATTAAAATCTAACTCCAGGGCTCATTCTCAGTGAGCTAGCAAATTGAAATATGGTATCTGGTGTAATAATTAAACCCATACAATTTTTGGAAATTGAACACTTAGTGATATACTGTTTGCCTGTGATACAACACACAAGTGCACGTATCAGCAGTCCATCATAAAAAAATATATGTGGCCTGATTCACACATAACATGATTTCTGCTCGTGGTTTGGAGAAAACCAAACCAAGTGTCTCAATAAGAAGTGTCCCAGCAGCATAGCAGCAGCAAAAGGGTGGTTTAGAGCAAATCAAGAACTTTGCATGATGTTCACATACCAAAGTTTGTTCTAAACTATGGTTTAATCCAGGGGTCAGCAAACTTTTTCAGCAGGGGGCTGGTCCACTGTCCCTCAGACCTTGTGGGGGGGCAGACTATATATTCCTATGCCCCACAAATAACCCAGAGATGCATTTTAAATAAAAGCACACATTCGACTGATGTAAAAACACGCTGATTCCCAGACCATCCACAGGCTGGATTTAGAAGGTGATGGGGCCGGATCTGGACCCCGGGCTTTGGTTTGCCTACCTATGGTTTAATGTGACGTGTAAAGCACCCTGTGTGTGTTGAAATATGAAAAAAATCAGATACCGTAAAAGATGTGTTTGTCTTTCACAACTCACAATATTTGCATTTCATGACTCACATTTCCACAAATTGAAACTACATGGAAGGAACTCCTGTGCTAAATGCAGGATCATTTTCTGCAGTATTGTGTGAAGTGTTTGTATTCTAATTGCCACCCAAACAGGCAAAAATATTCCTTCATTATTACACCCTACGTTCCACCCAGGTTGATATTTTTACCTCTAAATCTCTAAGTGGCCTGGACTTTTCACATTTCTATATGTTCTCCTCAGTTTTCCACAGCAGATTCTATGATACGTCTGTGCAGCAAAGCTGCACAAGCTGAGATCAAAAAGAGAAATGTTCTTCCTGGCTCTTTACCAGCTTTAAAATGTCCTCCCGGGGCTTAAGCCTGACAATTTTGAAGCAATATTTAGCTTTTTTTCTCAACAACGTTTACTTGGCTGAGGATATTTGAAGTACACTTATCATTAAGATAATTAAATGCCTGTTCATAAATTGTTATATGTTCCTTAGCATAACATGAACTAAAGCTGTAAACCATGTAGCAAAGATCTTACTTACAAAGTTATCTCTTTCGTTCCCCAAGAAGGTTTTTACTGTTAACCTTCCAAATTACAAAATACGTAAGAGATGCTGTAGGATATGGATAGTGATGCCCACTAGTGTACGGCAGTGTTGGTGTGGTTATACAATAATGCATTTGTTAATCGCTTTTTGTATATTTTAGAAGTCCCAAAGCAACTTAACAGCAACTTTAACAAACAGTTAAAATCAATAAAGAACCAAATTAAAAACAACATACAATCCAAAATTCCTAAAATGCTCCCCCAGCAAATTGTCTTGGCATATTTCCTACCAAATAAAGACATATGCCTTGGTTGGTATAACTATTCTGGATTTACCACAAATCCAAAACGGCCTTATTGCACATAATCAATTATATTCTCCCTAGTGAGATGTCTGGAGCCAATGTCTCAATATCTAGGAAGGTAAATAACATCCACATTTGTAAACATGGTTCTTGCTGAAGACTTGTGCAATGAATCACTTACACTGCATTGGCAATACTTGTTAATAATGCTCATTAGGTGCCATGTTCTCCCTCCATCATTTTAGCAGCAATGCAATCTGATTTTTGAACTTTTGTAAGATTTAAGTATTTGAAAAGGGCTTAGGTTATGATTATCAATGGAAAATATCTCATTATATTCTCTCTCTCTCTCTCTCTCTCTCTCTCACACACACACACACACACACACACACACACACTGTAGGAATCTACCATTGAGGCCCTGTTCAAGATTCTGTCTTATGTGTAGATGAGAGTGGCCACCACAAGAAGAGGCCTTCTTCTGTTGCATCACCAGAACTCTAGAATGTCCTAGGAGGCTTCTTCTTGTCTATATTTCTGCTACCAAGTATGGTGTGTGGTCTTCTGCCATTCAGTAGAAAATCTGCTCAGGATGTTGCTGATTTGCTATCTTATAACTATGTTGTTGTTGTTGATTTACCTTTTCATATTGTTTGGTTTTTACATTTCTACAGAGTTTTGAATGCTAAAGAGATACAGTTTTAAAAACTTACTTTTTTTAAGAATCTGGAAAAATAAAACTGACGGTTCCTGAATTTTGTATTATTGTCATTTTCCTTAAAAACTGGCTGCCTGATCACAGAAATATAGAAACTGTATATTATAGGAAATACAGCATGGACTGCAATAAGGACCTAATACTTAAAACTGATAAGATTGCTCATGGTTGTGTGTCATGTCATAAAATGGGGACCCAGGGTATGTGTGAGGGGGTCCACAGCCCACGTGCATGACAGGAGGTTCAAATGAAAGATACTCGTTTGCAGAGAGTGGAAGCAGGGTCATGCCTATCAATCAACCTGGCTTCCTCCTACTCCTGCCAGTCACCACACACATGGACACGCATTAGGGGCAGATTTAGGGCTATGCAATTGGTGCGCACGCATGAGGCGCTGAGCTGAGAGGGTGCTATCTCAAAGTCCGGTGAGCAAGGCACTGGGCTTTGGAAAAGAGGCGTGAGGCTCTAACAGGGTCCTAGAGTCCTCACACCTCCTTCCCAAAGCCCAGCGTCTCCTTACCTGCCTTTGGGAAGGTAATGCAATCACCTGGGTGGGCACCAAATTTTGGCCTCTCACAGGGTGCCATAGTACCCAAGTCCATCACTCCATACACATGTGTGCACATGGAAGCATCCTAGTCACAGGTGTGTTTGGTAAGTGTGAGAAGAAACTCTATGCATGTACCAATGTTCATGGCGTTTCTCCACACAAGAGGAATTCTGGCCCTATCAGGATCTCACTTGTGCAGAAATTAGCATCTGAGTAGAATCTATTTTCATGTTTGCATGGGGTTGTTGCTGGCACGAGAGTAGGGACAGGACCCTCCCAATGCATTTTCAATAGAACGTACTTACTGTCAGTATCTGTTAAAGGAATTAAGGTTTTAAAGCCAAAATTCCCCCAAACTATTTATTTCTCCATAAAGCTTCTTTAGGCAAGATTTAATAGTAAAAATTCCCCAGGTTCTCATGCTATATCACCAGACCAGTGTTTGTGTGTGTGTGTGTCTGTGTGTGTGTGTGTGTGTGTGTGTGTGCAGTAGTAGTAGTAGTAGTAGTAGTAGTAGTAGTAGTAGTAGTAGTTGTAGAACTCTATATCAATCAAAACCTTTGTCACGCAAAAATTAGACATATTCATACCAAAGGACAACAGCAAGACAGGTTATTGGATATTCTTCATCTAGCCAACATTGCTTTTTGCTAGCTATTCACACATCTCAAGCTTAGGCAGAACAATTAGCAAAGCAATTCATGAAAGGACTGCATAACACAGACTCAATCGTGTTTTCAGCTATTTCTGGTCCAAACCAGTATGACTGTAATGGGAAAGCTGCAAGATGCAGCCCAAAACTTATTCTAGAAAAAAAACAACACAAGGGATATAGAATTATAATTACAAACTAAATTTATGTGCAGATTTATTCAGAATGCAACAAATTGAACACTGCTTCTTTCTTCACATATACTTCCCATTGGAATTCAGCACCAGCTGAAATGGAGTTTGTAGCTGACAATGGATTTTATTCATTCATTAAAAAAAATACATTTGATTTTATGACCTTTGAGATTAACCTTGTTGATACTAATATCTCTGTTGTTACAGTTATATGAAATTTGAAATGTAACTATTTAATAGTCTCTCCAGCTCCAAGACAGAGGCACAGAAATAATAAGGCAAAAGAAAGGAAACTATTAATAATTGTTTCCTAAAGAGTGCCTAGTGTAGATAAATCGAATGAGCATATGGTTTCATAAACCTAAAGCTTTGCATTCCGACAATCAAACTGCGACCAAATATTAAAACTGGAAAGGTGATAAAATGATTTTAAGAAAAGTGTTGGCATGGTAGACAGACTGACAAAGTGTACGCAGTGACAAGAACTCACTTTAATTTGTATTTTACCTTTTTGTTATTCAACTTCACTGATTGAACTGCCAGTGTGTCTAATATACATGAGTTGGACCACGTGAGTTGGGCTTATTTATAAAATGAATGAAAATAAAAATGAATGCACCCTCATTTGTTTCCCATGGAAACAAATGAAAATACAGAAATGAATGAGAAAACAAATGGATTTCATTTTTGTTTCATTTCCCCCATTAATTTTTCATCAAAGAGATTCCTGACACTGTTAAGAGGCATTGCACTGCATGGTAGAGCATCCTTACATATACTGATATAGCCAGGGGACATTCTATATGGAGCAGCAATCCTAAAAGTGGCCCCAAAGTGACAAGACATGAAAACAGTGCATTCTGAAGAATAAAACAGTGGGACGCTTAAATGATGACACTCCTAACTGCTTAGAACGGGGTTCAGGAAACTTTTTCAGCAGGGGGCCAGTCTACTGTCCCACAGACCTTGTGAGGGCAGGACTATATTTTGAAGAAGAAGAAATGAATTCCTGTGCCCCACAAATTACCCAGAGATTCGTTTTAAATAAAAGGACACATTCTAGTCATGTTAAAACACGCTGATTCCTGGACCGCCTGCAGGCCGGATTTAGAAGACGATTGAGCCGGATCCGGGCCTTAGTTCGCCTACCCATGGCTTAGAACATGGGATCTCCAACCTATCCGACACTTGGCAGGGCCAATGCAGCAGGGAAGACCTCTAAAAATAAAAATCAAGCCATTTGGATAAAAAACAATAGCATTATAACATTATAGATTTTTAAGTATTTATAGAGAGAGGAGCATTCATCTATAATATGAACCCCATGCCCAGTTTGAGGTGATGTAACTTAGACATAAGTTCCCACCTCTATTATAACTAGGCCTTCAACGGTGATCGTTTACTGCACTTCTCAGATGTTTCCCACTTACTGGAAGTACAACAGCAGAGATCATTCTATGATGGGTATTGGTAAGAAGATATATTACTGATATTTAAACATCTACACACACACACACACACACACACACACACTTGTGTGGGTTAACAAACAAAAGAAAAACAGCTAGTGCCTGTTTTTAAAACCACAGGGCTTGCACATAAAAGCCTCAGTGGCATTGGTTATTAAAGCTTCAACAAAATACCAAAACCTATCTGTTTTTTTATCCTCTCATTATGTACTCTTTTAGTTCAATTTACCCAGTAAAGTATTACCAGCATATTTTCCTGCTTATTTTTTGTTTCTCTGGTAACACTACTTAAATTGTGAATGTTTGGGGATCAGTGGATTCCATGTGGACTCAAATGTCAACAATATATTTGTTTTCTATACAAGTTTATAGCAAAATGACTGACCCTGCAGCTGGACTGAGATTTTTAAAAATACTGCTCAACTATTTTTGTTGCTGAATATTGTTTGCTAATTTTGTGCTTATATTTTGCTGTTATCTTTTACTCCCTGATTCCTAGAGCAGCAGCGGGGGCGGGGGGAGCCTTTTTGTGGTTCCTTTTTCTATGTCTTTGCTTTGGGGTTTACTGCCATATGTATGATCAGCTAAACGTCTTGTAAATTGATGGGGATAAGCTCTGGAATCCATCTCGGAGGAACCGCAGTATTTTTAGGGCAAGAACTGCCAAATACATTAATTTCTAAGACATCTGCAAAAACAGTTCACTGTCTACCAAAGCTTATTTGTTGGAATCATCTCCTCCCACTACCACCACCAAATAAAGATAAAAATGGATATTAATGCAAAAGTTATGCAGTGCACACTTGGAAGCACTGAAACCCATAGACATTCCTATCAAGATTTGTTGTACTTGCTCTGTAAAATTGCAGTGTGGAGTATTTAAGAGCATACAAACTCAGCCAGCGATTTATCTGCCCATTTATGTGTGATAAGTCATGCACTGGCAGGGAAACTGCTAGCTGCATCGCAGGCTCTGCAGGGGAGATGGTGCAAGATCAGTGCACAAGTGGCTTATCATAAGAAACAGAAACATATTACAGATACAGAATATAATAAGATGGTTTCTCCCACCACCAGAGGATTCAGTACAGTGCTGCATAAATATTTGCCTCACATACAGAATTGATCTCGTCATCCTCCTGGAGGTGTTTGTGCATTAGAAGATGCTGAAGGAATACCAGAAGAGCACTTCTGAGGCCCTTCCTATATGCACCTAGACATTCAGGGTGGCCCATAACTTCGTCGTCGTTCGTCGTTTAGTCGTTTAGTCGTGTCCGACTCTTCGTGACCCCATGGACCAGAGAACGCCAGGCACCTCTGTCCTCCACTGCCTCCCACAGTAACTTACAAAATGTTATTGAAAATAGGTAGGTAGTAGGGATGTAGCAGGTATCAGAAACCAGATATTAATACATTAATGTAAATAAACCAGAATTTGGTATCTGAGAGTATCCTAGCATCTGTTTCTACTTCTAGGTGGAATGGCTTATTCTCAGCAAATACAGAAATATTGAAAGGGGGAAATGATTTTGTAGGAAGAACAAAAGGCAGAGAGAGGGTAGAGCGTGTGAGGTGTTGATGGAGACAAGGTGGTGGCCAAAAAGAAGCTATCCCAGAGGAAATAAAATCTGATTGTAACATCTGCAATAGTCAGTTTCGGATCAGGAAAACATTAGAAGTTGCTGTGCAACAATTGTTGCAACACATCTCTAGGCCTACATGCATTAAACGTGTGAAATGACACAATTAATGCCCTACATCTGCATTGATGCTAATTAATAAAATGAAACAAACAAATAGTAGAAATCCTATTAAATGTATTTTCTATGGATTGTGAAATAGCTATGGACTAAATTCTAAAAGCAAATTGTTGTTGTTGTTGTTGTTGTTGTTATACTTTCTGTATCATTATGAGGCATCTTAAATTTCCCACAAATCATGATGCATTTGAAATAATTGTTGCGGTTTCATAGAAGTTGCAACCAACCCTATGCAGATCAGACACTTTACTGTATTTGCACTCTGGGGCCTTTGAGTGAAGAGTGGATTATAACTACTTTAAATAAATACTGATGGTGAGTGATAAGCTGGATTGCACTAGAGACGACAGCCCTTGTGGAGGCCAGTAGGCACTCAACAATGACCACAATACCTCAAGGACCGCATCTCCCCATAAGAACCTGGAACCATGTGATGATCATCATCTGAGACCCTTCTTTGTCTGCTTCCTCCACAAGACGTCTGGAGAATGTCAACACAAGAATAGGCCTTTTCTGCAATGGCTCCCTGTTTGTGGAATGCTCTCCCCAGGAAGGCTTGCCTGGCGCCTTCATTATACAATTTTAGGTGCCAGGCAAAAACATTCATCTTCAACCAGGCCTTTGATGATTAATATTCTATGTCCTTTTAAAGGCGTTTGTGGGGGAAGGGTAATGGGTTTGATTTTGTTCTTGTTCTTGTTGCGTATTTTGTGTTTTTATTGTATATTTTTATGCTGTGAACCACCCTGAGATCTTCGGATGAAAGGCATTAAACACATTTAATAAATAAACAAACATAATTATGTGTCAGTGCAGATACAAAGACAAAATCACAGGGGGGATTTTGCTGAAGCAGTTGGATTTTCTGTAGGGACCTGCTGCCCATAGCAGACTAGATCACATCCAATTTGTTGGAATTCTTTGAGGGCAAGAATATACTTATTCATCTGGAGAGTGTCAAAGATGCTTCAAGATTTTATTTCAGTTTGAGGTGATACCTTGTGTTAATGGATCCTTTGCTAAGGTTTAACAGGTTGCCTTGAATGAAGTCTCTGAGCCTTACGTAAGTTAATTCCAGTAGCTAGGTTTCATTATCACATTTGTCATTCAAGTGAGACAATAAAACAATTAATTGTAAGAAGCAGAAAATATTTGGTGTAGGGCAGCAGTGGAGGAGAAGTGGCATTGTCAAATGTCTACCACACTTTGGCACAAAGCCACAACATTATTTCCACTTGGTGCCTCAGATAGGAATTAAAGCATGCATGCACACAGAGAAACATCTCACACTTGCCTCCTTTCAGCACATCTTTGTTGCTATGGCATGTCTATGAAAGTCTTGAACCCAAACAAGAGCAGAGAAATAAGAAACAGCAGTATCCATTCTCTGACACATTACCCTGGCAACTTCTGCCTCTGAACAGCTGCAAGAGTCTAAGCAGAGGCATTTGCTTTGTCCTACTTCATCCTATGCCAAGGCTCAAAGAGGAGTCCTTTCTCCTTTATGAACTTGATTGTACATGAGGCATGGATAGGACATCTAAAAAGGAAGTTTTTCCAGGGGAAAAACCCACTGGAAAACAACTGTTTCCTGTCTATATCTTTTCCGCAACATGCCTGCCATATTACATATTATTTCAATAAGCTAAAATAGAGGCCTCAACTGACAGTCATTGGGGTCTTCTATGTTTCCTTTAACAATGTAACTGTGCAATCCTATATATGTCTGCTGAAAACGAGATCCTATTGGGTTCAATAGTCCTGTTCCCAGTTAAAATAGGATTGTAGTTTAAGTGTCCCATGGCATACTTCTTGTTTGAGAGTGCTAAATAGCATTTAAAGCAGTTTTAGATAATTCTATAAGCCAGAGATGGGGGAACGGCCATATGAACCCATATGAACCAACCTGATCCCTGTGATAATAATCTGAAGCCTGAATATATTTAGGATTATAAAACTAATCCTAAACATTAAGGCTAATAAAAAAGATGCAAGCTTCTCATGATATCCTAAGCTTTTACATTGGTCTAGTGGCAGTGCCAAAGAATGCTGTACAAATCCATCTGAAAATCTAGACTCTGATGATAGCTTCCAGTCCAGGAGCCACTGCTTGCCAGCCGGTTGCAATCCAATCTGGAAATTTGGAGCAGCCTCACCTTCAAGAAAAAGGGATTCCCACTTCCAACTTGCTTTGTGACATGCTGAAAATATATATATATATATACACGGGAAGACACCCGAGGACACCAAAACCTGCATTCCTGTACCCGTGAAAATCTACGAAAGCATATATATATATATATATATATATCTTCCCTTCATGGGATCACTTCTCCAAGTGCAAAGAATCTTCCCACAGGTCATGCACCTGGGCATTCCACTACCTGCAGATGAGCCAGGGAAGTGGTTAGCACAGGAGGAAGAACGATAGATAGAAGGAAGAGTGCAAAAGTTTGAGATGCAGGTAGGGTGCTTTCTTACGCTTCACCCCATCAAATTGCATGATAAATGATATGGCGATCTACACGTGAAATTGCTCCACAGTCTTGGTCTGCTGTTAGCTGAGAGGAAGGTCTCATGTAAGCAGGTTGCTATGCCAGACCACTTTCTCCATCTCTGACAGCCAGAGCAATTCTGATGGGGGCCAGGAAAGATCAGATTGGCGGAGTCATCGTTGCATCCAAAGCCTTCTCTCATAATACCAGAACTCAGGGTCATTCAATGAAGAGAAAAGTTGAAAGGTTCAGGACAGGGAAAAGAAAGAACTTCTTAACACAGTACATAGCTGAACTGTGGAATTCACTCTGACAGGATGCCGTGACGAGCACCATCTTGGATCGCTTTAAAAGAGGACTGGACCAATTCACGGAGAAAAAGGCTATGTTCTGCCTCTACTGTTGGAGGCACTATGTCTCTAAATACTAGTTGCTGGGCATAACAAGTGCAGAGATCACTGTTGAGCTCAGGGCCTGATTGTAGGCTTGCCATGGGCATGTGGGAGGTCACTGTGAGAATGGGAAGATGAGTTAGATGGACCTGAAGCCTGATCCAGTGAGGATTTTCTTATGCACTACTTGTTAGGGTGTGAAACCTAAGACGCTGGCAAGTTAGCAATGTCATGTGACTTTAAGTAGTCAAGCTCGTTAAGTTGTTAAGTTGCTCAGTATATAAAGAGTGTTTGTTTTCTCTGCCTGCGGGGGCGTGAAGCAAAAATGTCTGAAAGCTCCAGAGGTGTTTCTGTTATCTGTCTGCAATAAACCTGTCTTAGGAAAGACAGGCTTCCCTGTGTTGTTATTTCTTTGCTACTGAGACTCTGAAGCTTGTACTGCAACAAGAATCTCTGCACTGGACTTAATTAATACTCTGCAAAGAGAACTGTTGCTGGTTGCGCAGCGGAAGCGTTTACTGGACCAGTACACAGACTCTCTTAGGTTATGGCTCCTTCTACGTTTCTACAGCTGTATTGTGTGCAGAGAAAGTGAAAGCAGCTTTCGGATGAGAGAAGACCGGCTTGGTCGTAAATCCAGCTCTTAAAGGAACTGAGAGGCTGCAGAAAGTTGAGAGAGCTGCGTAAGTGAAGATTTACAGCTTCATTAGCTGCAAAAGGCTAGCTTGACCTCCCGTTCTGTTTTTGTTTTGTTAATAAAAACAGAGGACGGTGGTAGGTTGCTAGTGAAGAGACGGAGAGAAGGTGAACATTATACGTGCTTTGTATGAGTTGAAACTGAAGCCAGGGGATAGTGTGGTTGAACACACGTCACAGATGACTGAGTATTTCAACCAACTGTCATCTCTAGGTGTGAATTTTCCTGAAAATATTAAAGTTTATACTCTGCTTAGCAGCCTGCATGCAGGGTTTGAAAACTTAGTACTAACTTTACAAGTTTTGCCAGAGGAGCAGCTGAATATGAATTATGTGACTGGTAGATTGTGTGAGCAAGAATATCAACATCATCGGAAACGTATTGATAATTCAAATACCCCAAGGTTTGGATGTTCAGATAATTCCCAGTGTGGGGGAACTAGCAGGCAGAGCTGTAAGGAAGTCTCACAAGTGTCTGCTATGGCCAGCAAGTCATGTTTTCGATGTGGCAGCAGGTTTCATTTGATAGCAAAGTGTCCTGAAAAGCAACAGGAATTTCAACAGTCCAAGGTCAGTTTCCGGAGCTACAGGGGGAGACGAAGTGAGAGCTACAAGAATCAACGATCCAGAGGGGGAGCAGGTGCTGATAAGGGACTATCTGCAATGGCAGCACAACAGAGTCCTAAAAGGAGCCAACAAACCTTGAAGTGGATAATTGACAGTGGAGCCAGTCACAGTTTAGTTCCAGCGACATCTAGTGGCAGCTTGAAGAACTGCAAGACATTGCCAGTTGCAAAAACTGTGACTATAGCAGACAATAGTAAAAGAGAAATGAGCCTTAAAGGCACAATTTATGTTAATTGTTTGCAAACTAACCTTCCTGTTTTTGTTCTTCCAGGAATGAAGAATGGACTTTTGAGTGTGTCATGCCTGGTAAAAAGTGGTTTTAAGGTTGAGTTTGAAAATGATGTGTGCACCATTTCGAAACAGGGGAAGGAGCTAGTTAAAATTCCCTGTGAGGATGGGCTTTTTGTTTTGGATGAAGAGCAGTTAGCAGCAGGTAGATGTTCAACAGGTGAAGCGCAAGCTAAGTGTGTAAATAAGGCTCCTCATACAGGTTGTGCACATCTACTACACAGAAGGTTAGCTCATATATGCTTTAAGTATGTAAGTAAGATGCCAGATTTAGCTGAGGAGTGTAACATTAAACCCTGTCCAAATTTTCTGGATTGTTGTGCTTGTAAACATGCTAAGGTTAAGACATGTAACTATCCTAGATCTGATAGAGTAAGCAAGAAACCCTTTGAACTTGTGCACACAGACGTGTGTGGCCCTATGCCAGTCAAATCACTTGGAGGTGCGAGATTTATGCAAATTTTGGTGGATGATTTTTCAAGGGCTAGTTGGGTTTTCTTTCTGAAAGAAAAATCGCAAAGCAGCTTCCATCCTGATGGATTGGATTGAAGAAGTCGAATGTAAATTTGACACCAGGGTGCGTAAAATACAATCAGATCGTGGTGGGGAATATGTGAACCACACGCTGGAGACGTGGTTAAAAAGGAAAGGTATAGTTCATAGACTTACCAATCCCTATTCACCACAGGAGAATGCAGTTGCTGAAAGAAAATTTCGAACATTACAGGAAGCCATTGCTGCTTTGCTGTTTGATTCTGGACTTCCACAGCGGTTTTGGGCTGAGGCTGCACTGTATGCGAATTATACTTTTAACAGAGTGTACAATAGCACAGTAGACAACACTCCTTACTTCATGCTATTTGGGAAAAAACCAAAAATTGATCATCTAAGAGTTTTTGGATGTCGTGCTTATGTGCTGGTGCCTAGGGCACAACGTAGGAAAGGCGATCCTAGATCTAAAGAAATGTTTTTCTGTGGTTATCAAGCAAACACAAAAGGTTGGAGATTTGTGAATGTAGAAGGCAATCAAACGAAAATCACAATCAGCAGAAGTGCAGAATTTTGTGAACAGGATGGTTGGAATAAAATTCATGGAAATCCTGACATACTATTTGATGTGGTGAACAGTAACAATGAAACTCAGGCCCCAGGGCAGGTATTAGTTCCAGAACAGGCTGAGGAATTTGAGTCTGAGGACAAGGGTGAGAAATCGTCTAGTTCTCCCAAGTCTGTAAAGTCAGAATCTTCTAGCTCTTCTAGTTCACCTGTACAGCAAGAGAGACGTGTAAAGTCAGAATCTTCTAGCTCTAAAAGTTCACCTGTACAGCAAGAGAGTGTAAAGTCAGAATCAGAAAGTTCTTCAACTACTAGGGACAAACAGGTGACGACTAGTGATTCTGGGTCAGAGGGGAAAACTGAAGGAACATCACAGGAACTGTTAAGGCGTTCCAAGCGTACCAACAAAGGTATACCTCCTGAAAGGTACCAAGCTATTAGTGTTTGGGCTGGTTTGGCAAATTGCGAACCTGAAAGTTTTGAGGAGGTTGAGCAATTACCCCAGGAGGAGGCCAGTAGGTGGCGTGAGGCCATGCAAAAAGAGTTGAATTCTATGAAAGAACTGGGTGTGTTTTCCATCACCAAACTGCCAGAAGGTACCAAGGCAGTAAGTTGTAGGTGGGTGTACAGGATAAAGACAACAGCGATGGGGAAACCAGAGTACAAAGCAAGGCTTGTAGCTCGAGGTTTTACGCAAAGAGAGGGGTTACATTATTCTGAAGTCTATGCGCCCACTTCAAGGAGTGAAACCCTATGGGCACTATTAGCAGTTGCTGCTCAGAAAGGGTTCAAAGTGAATCAATTTGATGTTTCTACAGCTTATCTTCATTCAGACTTGGCTGAAGAGCTCTATATGGAGCTTCCGCCAGGATTGAAAGTTGGTAAATCAAATCAGGTATGGAAACTACATAAATCTATTTATGGACTCAAGCAATCTGCTCATAATTGGAATGAGTGTTTGAATGATGTTTTGGTAGGCATTGGTTTTAGCAGGAGCAAGGCTGACAATTGCTTATATTTCAGAGGTTCAGGAGATGCTCAAGAATCTTTGCTTGTTTATGTAGATGACCTGATTTATACTTCAAAGACACAAGAACAAGTAAAAAAAACTAGCCAAAGAGTTAAATAAACACTTCAAAGTTAAGAATCTTGGTGATGTAAAGGTCTATCTTGGTGTTCAGATAGATAGGACCAAAAATGGCAGTTTTCTACTGAATCAAAAAGGCAAGATATTGCAAATGTTGAAAAAGTTTGGCATGACAGAGTGTGCAGGTGTTAGAACACCAATGGAAATGGGTTTTGTAAAAGACAATGAGTTCAAGGATAGTGCTGAATTCAAGCGTGCTGAAATCTTTCAGTCAGCACTGGGAAGCTTACTTCATCTTTTGCAATGGAGTAGACCAGATATTGCTTACGCTGTTAACTTACTCAGCAGAGAAGCTTCAAAACCTAGTGTAAATGCATGGAAAGGAATTCAAAGAGTGTTAAGATATTTACAATACACCAAAGATTTTTGCCTTGAAATATCTGCTGAAGGACAAGCACAGATTACTTGTTGGGCAGATAGTGATGATTGGGGAAATTTAAAGGATAGAAAATCAGTGTCTGGCTGTGTAATAAAATTTGGTAACTCTCTGATTGGGTGGAGATCCAAGAAACAGAACCTGATTGCTTTGTCGTCAACAGAAGCTGAGTTCTGTGCCTTATCTGAGTTATGTAGAGATCTAGAATTTTACAAATGCTTGGCACAAGAGATGTATGAAAATACCATCACTCCAATCACTGTATGGGGTGATAATCAACCGTGTCTTAAGTTAGCACAAAATGGGCAGTTTAAAGGTCGTACAAAACATTTGGATATCCGCTTTCAAAATGTTTGTCAAACGGTAAAAGCAGGAATTGTTAAATTAAATTACTGTCCCAGTCATGAAAATCAAGCTGATGGTTTTACAAAACCGCTTGGGTTTCAGCGGCATGAAAACTTTTGTGAAGAAATGGGTCTGAAGTAATTTTGTTTTTGTATTGCCAGCGAGAGGGGGTGTTAGAGTGTGAAACCTAAGACGCTGGCAAGTTAGCAATGTCATGTGACTTTAAGTAGTCAAGCTCGTTAAGTTGTTAAGTTGCTCAGTATATAAAGAGTGTTTGTTTTCTCTGCCTGCGGGGGCGTGAAGCAAAAATGTCTGAAAGCTCCGGAGGTGTTTCTGTTATCTGTCTGCAATAAACCTGTCTTAGGAAAGACAGGCTTCCCTGTGTTGTTATTTCTTTGCTACTGAGACTCTGAAGCTTGTACTGCAACAAGAATCTCTGCACTGGACTTAATTAATACTCTGCAAAGAGAACTGTTGCTGGTTGCGCAGCGGAAGCGTTTACTGGACCAGTACACAGACTCTCTTACTACTGGCAGTTGCTTTCTGCCTGCCATGGTGCAGTCAGGGACTGGACTAAGGAGGAATGGTGTAGACCGCCTCCCATTCCTCCTGAACCTTCCAGAGAAGAGGAAGACAGTATAGATTTACAATGGTGGTTTGCAGAAGGTCACGGTTCAGAGATAGAAGAGGGGCAAAGCTGGGAAATAATGGGAGAATGGGAGAGGGGAGAAGCACAGCCGGAGCAGCTGGCTGACACGTTATCACTAGAAAGCATTCCAGACCCCCTTCTACCAGAACCCGGCAAGCAGTGAAAGTAGGAGAGCAAAGAGCTAAGAGGCAATTGGCCTTAAGCAGCCCCCATAAGGGTGGTGGTGCTGTTGATGTCTGAGAAGGGAAGGGGGGTGGAGATTACTCAGAGCAATGCCATTACCCCAGGAGGCAGCATTTCTAAGCCTCTCTCTGTGAATATTGAATAAAAGACATTGGTAAGAGCTTCTTGTCTATCTATTACTGGCAGCCTGTGGGGTGGGGGGCAGATCAGATTCCCTGAAGTCTGACAGTATGCACCATCCTAACCCACAAACGACAGCAGGGTGGGGAGGTCAGAATTGTAGCCTAAGATGCAACTGTGTCAAGTCAGCGTGGCTTGCTTCTTCCTCCCTCAAATACCTGGCACAAGGAGGTGGGATTCAGTCATTTGAAAACTCTGAACACATTTTTATGCCGTCATATTAGCTTCCCAAATTATGCAACTTAAGCTTTATAACAAAAGTTGTTCTGCCCTTTTGTTTCGGTAATTACACCCAAAGTGTTAGAAGGTAAGCATAAATTTAAGATAATAGTGGCAGTGTATACTATAAACATCCTTGATGCATGGAACGCTTGGGGTAGTACTGCAATATCAATCGAACTTAATTTTTTTAATAATAAAAAAACCATTGATTTCCCACCACCTAATGACCCATTTTTCTTACTTTGCCGGTGACGACATTGCCTGAGTTATTTTTATATTACAAAAATCTGTATTTAATAAAAGATGCATCAGTACTTATTGCACTGAGAAGAGACTCCGGCAGTCAAATATGAACAAATTCTCTCAGTCAATTGCACTATTTTGGCCTCAAGCTGAATATTCACCATTAAACCTTCATATAGCCATTTGTTGCTATCTACAAAATGTTTCTCTTGTAATATGGAAGACCCTTTGGGAAGAGCCGATACATGTCCATGATTCATAAAAGGCTCCTGAATCCCAGTTGCTGGAAGCCAAAGGAGGGGAAAGTGTTCCCATGCTCTGCTCCTGTTGCAAATCTCCCACAGGCATCTGGTTGGCCACTGGGAGAATAGAATGCATATAGCCATTGTCATCTTTGCACTAATAGAAAACACCTCTAATCGTACCCAATTTCCATTCCCATAGCAGCCTTGTCCAAAAAAATCTGGATCTGGAGTTGCAGCTACATTACAGATCAGAGTGACTGGTGAGAATCAGGTGCCTTGCCTTACATGGGGTCTTCTTGGGATTTTCAGTTTTATTCCCATATAAATGTGCTCTGAGAATCCCAGAAAAACAGCAGTACTCAGACACTGTCTTTATATCAGTATTCAGGACCAGCCCACCCCTGAGGAATTGCCTACTGTTGCTGCCATTGCCAGAGTGGCAGTAATGGCTGTAGCCCACCCCATCTGTCTCTACAGTGGCCTTTTTGAAAATAGGAAGCACTGCTGGTCTCCCCCTGCCCCCAGGAGGAAATAGAAAGTGTTGCCTTCTGGGATTACCCAGGCTCTGCACCCTCCCAGCATGATTCAAAGCAGGACCTTTCCCTTCTGCACAACAGCCTTTGATTTCCACTTCAACCATTGATTAAAGCTTATTTGATTCTGCCCTTGCTCCCCATGTAGGTTTTCACTCTCCTCTTCTTCCCTGGTGGTGAGGAGGCATCATTTTGTGGTTCCCCTCAGGATCCAAAATGTCTTGGACCAGCCTGGTATTCTTATCTAACCCAAGAAAAGCATTGGTTTTGAGCCATGGTTCAGAAGCATAATCTGCTTTGAATCTTATGGCTCAGTCACAAAAATATAGCCTTTGAGCATGGGCAGAGCACCTCTCTTGTACGTGCCAGCCCCCTTGGTCACACGTCTGCTCTGTCCATAAGCAACAAGCAAAGAAAAAGTACAAAAGCACATAGGACGGAAGTACAGTGTCTAGTTCCATTCCCACACTCCTATCACAAAGGATTGTAAACAGTGGATCACGAGATCCAACAGCAATGGAGAATGAAAATACTGACATCTGTTTCATCACTGGATAACTATAGGACAGGTCACGCAGAAGAGCTTGAAGCATGTCGAGACTGGACTAACAAAAAAGTGAGGCAAAATAAAGAAAGATGTCACACACGCACACACGCCCCAAAAAGAATGCTAGAGACTGTTCTAATCATTATTCATTAATTCTATATTTCCTTTACTACAAAAATTGCTGATCTTCTTTATATTCTCTAATCATCATTTCTACCTTCGGGTTTTCAGCTTCACCATCACATGAATGCTTTTGTCAATAAACCCTAGATTGTGCAAATTGAGAAGAGAATCTGCAATTATCCGTGCCTTCCTCTTCTGATCGCCTCCAGATGTCGCCATCAAGATCAGGATGCATGTTTTCTAGCGGCTCCAAATACAATTTCATCTCTTTTTAAAAAGCAAAGCATCAAAAGAAACTGACATAATGTGAATATTGAATTTCATTGTAGTTTGTAAACCCTCAGTCTATAACTTGGAGAAAAGAAAATCACATTTCTTTTGTTAAATGGAAATTAAAACAGGCAATTTAAAGCTTATAAAGTATCTACATGTTCCATGTTGAGCTTCTAATGAGCCTATGTGTTACAAGACTAAGGCAATTAACATCTTATCCCTTATTCATTAGAATCAATGAAGTGGATGTCACTTTACCTTGGTACAAGGCTGGGCTACCTGTGTCATTAGACATAGGAGGCAGCCTATCTATCACCAAGTCAGAACGTTGGTCCATCTAAGCCAGAATTGTCTGGAAATAACTTTCCATGGTTTCAGGCAAGGGACATTCCTAGTCCCACCAGGAGATGCCAGAGTTTGAACTTGGGACTTTCTGCATGCTCATGTGCTCCACCACAGAGCTACAGTTCATCTTAGAAATCAGAAGCTGAGGCCGCCATCCTAAACACGATTTTAGAAGGCAATACTCATAAAACTCCGTGGGAGATACTCCTGAGTGAACCAGTTTAGAATTACTTGTCAGTCCTTCATCTGTAGCATACAGTGCCTCAGACAAGACCTCCCAAATGAAGCCATAGCACATTAAATCTGTAGTATACTGTTCTACAGTGTTATGTAC
This sequence comes from Podarcis gaigeae, assembly GCF_964106915.1. NCBI lineage: Eukaryota > Metazoa > Chordata > Lepidosauria > Squamata > Lacertidae > Podarcis > Podarcis gaigeae. Next base: position 80,276,586 of record NC_139679.1, on the reverse strand, counting down.
TGAAGTTCTCACCCCGGGCCAGCAGGGGGATACTGTAGATAGTTATGCAAATGAAGGATCGAAAGTGACGTTCAGTGATTGGATAGTTTTAGAAAATGGCAACAGTTACATTGTTCTGGAGCTCTATATAAGCAGGCTGACTGAGCTCCTCAGTCAGTTCTGTTCCAGGTTACAAATAAAGAGCTGCTTTGGAAGAATCACTGTGTCGTCTGATATGTTCGCCCACAACTTAACATACAGTATGCTGCTGTTCACTAGCATTTTGCTCTAGGAGGCTTAGGTTGGTCCGAATCATGCTCATGTGCCTGCCAAGCGGTGGCAAGAGCCCATGGGGTCCCAGGCACCCACACATAGAAGACATGGTGGAGACTGTCACGCTTTAAGAAATCTGGTTTATTTGCCTATCTACACCTTCAGTCTGTGTGGAGGGCGTTCAGATGTTACGGCATAGTTATTCCAAGAGGCAGCAGCATAAGTTGCCTGGATCTCAGTCCTTCTTCCTCCTTCTCTCTCCCAGAAATCCTTGTTTGAAAACTCCCTTTTCCTGTTCCCTCTAACATACATCCCATCACCTTGATAACATTTCACCCCCTAAGGCCCATCAACACCTTTTGTCATGTTAGGTTTGTTCTTCACTAAGCCAGTCAGACTGGTTGAATAAAACAGCCTAGGAATTCCTTTGCAGCTTGCATTCTCCTTTCATATGACAAATAACCCAAACCCTAGCATTCATTAATTTCTAGGTTTACCCCAAATCTATAACACCATATGTATATCATGTCATGCATTAGTTAGACTTACTGATAAACCTAGGTTAATAGTTTTCATATGCAGGCATGTAAAATGTTCATTTTTATATGTTGAGATGCACATTAAAAAACAAAACATGCATAGTTTTGTCTAAATGCATGCATAGTTTTGTTCTTGAAGCCATTTCCAGTGTCTAAGGCTTTAACCCTATGGACATTTTCAGGTGGGGGGGATCCATTATTTTGGATAGAGATGCCTAGAATTGCTCTGTAAATGAGTCATTAACAATGCCTTTACAATTACCATTTAGCTCAGACAAACACTAAAGCCAAGTGAAAAGCCCTTCTTGGTATAAAACTGAGTCTAGAACAGTGCTGAAGAAACTCAGTCCCTATTGCAGCCTACCCGGCCTCACTATGTGGTCCCCAGGTTCTCCCCACCCAGCCAATGGCGCTTCCTTCTCAGTCACACCCCTGGTGCCATGTTCAAGTGAACTGCACCTTCCTCCTCCTTCAGGTGTCGTACTAGCAGAGCAGCTGCAAGTTAACAGGGGCAAACCCAGAATCAGAGTCTTACAGCAGTCCAAAGTTTAATCACAGGCTATGAAGGCTAAATTCCCCACTCCCATTTAAGAGGGAGAAGACCCCAGGGAACATTAGGAAGAAAAGCTGGCTAGTGCGGAGGAGTCAAGTGAGGAAGAAGAGTTAAACATCCCCCTGTATCACTTGTATTCATGGGTGCCTTAAAGCACAGAAATATAAAGCGCCTTCAGCTTACATTTAAGTGTGCATTTATAATTGCAAATAAATATGTTCTCAAGGTCTATTTCCCCACTCTGCTCCATCCTTGTTCTCATTCTACAGTGAAGACTCCAGGCTCAATGAGAAGAAATTTCCCTGTTTTGATTTTCAAATGCTAGCATGTATGATCATAATTATTTGCAATCAATCAAGTTAGCAAACATTATGCAAATACTTCCTCCAACAGTCTGCTGAATATTCCAACACCCAAATGTTTTCTATGACCTTCAGAGTTTTCATCTGATGTTTAGATAGAACTTCAAATGACTGAATCTTTCTGGCAGAACTCAGTTTTCTCCAAGGATCTGTATATTTCAGTCAGTTTAGGAATCTATCCATTTTTATTTCTTTCAGTTTCTCATTTCTCCAATTTTGAGTTCAGTTGTATGCATTTCCACAACAATCTGTGAATTCTTTTTTTAAAAAAAATCTCACGAAAATTTATCAGCACTTTAGGACAATTTTTCCCCGATTTGCACACTTTTGTATGCAGCTTTGCCTTATATACACATTTCTGCAAGGAATTTCCCATTATATAGTGCATTTTGTATGTTATGTTATCCAATATATACACACTTTTCATGCACACTTTACCCCAGTATGTGGATTTTTGTACATATTACTTGGCTGGGGAACTGCTTTGCAAAATTCAGAAAACTGTGAATTTTAATAGATTACTGTGTTTCAGGAAGTGTGTATCAGGTACAGTTGACTTTAAATGCAAGCTAAATGAAATTTCTCCCCACCCCCTAGCTATCATGCATTGCTGATGCAAAGTGCAGCTATAAACAGGGACATGCCAGGTCAGACATTACTTTTGTCAACACTGGCAGCCAGGAAGCAGACCTGTGGTTCATTTAGCTCAGATAAAGCTTCAAGGCAGCCTGTAACTGGAAAACAAATGAAACTGCTCAGGCTGTGTAGCTGGACCAGAGCCCATAGTTATATAGGGCCCCATGTGAATTCCTTAGCTTCTTAGCGGCCTAATTCTGTCATACTGAAAGCTGCAGTACTCCTGCTAGCCATTTAGAGGATGGCGCTGCAGAGCAGCAAAACTCAGACCAGCAGTCCCTTCTGCAAGCCATCTTAGTGGAACAGGAAGTAGATGCTGCCAGATTCCTGATACAAGGTTCAGGGCACCTTACACTTTCTCTGTATCAATTAACCCCATTCACTGATCTTCATCAGAAGTTCTTCCTTAGGGGTGCCCATCATTTGAGGCAAGGCAGGTGTTAGCTGGAAAGAGAACTATTTCAGTAGTGATGGTCTGCTGATGGAATGCCCTCCCCAATGTTTTCTGACACCCATTCTGCTGTCATCCTAACAGCTGGCAAAGGCACTTTTTATTTTTCCTAACTTAAAAAAAAAACTTTTAAGCTGTTCTGTATCTGACTTCTTGTTTCAGCTAATCATTATGTCCCACATTGAGTTATTTTGAGTTCTTGCTATTATATTGTTGTTCTCTTCCGTTCTTCTTTGAATCTTTGCAGTTTGTCTAGAGATTGTGAACTGCTTTGGGAATGCCAATATGCGCTGAAGGAGTGGAGAATAATTTATAAAAAATAAATAAATACATGAATGAAGAAATAAACAAACAGATTCCCTTCACACAGCTATGCCCGGGGGGGGGGGGGCACACAGTGATGTTAAGCAGCCAAGCAGAGTGATGGGGAAAATATAGTACAATATTCTCAAGAGCAATTTTTCAACAATGTGAATGGCAACACCATAATTAAGAAATGTGTTTTAAAGTCATTCTAAATGGCTTTACAAAGTCATATCAATTATAACATCATCTCCTAATGCTTAGCAATCCCATCTCCTAGATAGATATACCCGTTGTAAACATTTATAAATTACAGTCTTCTGTTCTCTATAAAAGTACTTTTAATGGTTATCCTCACCGTTATAAGAGAATTGCAACCATTTAACACAAACCCAAAGCATGTTACTGATGATCAACACAAGTTAATGCATTGTTTCTGGTGAATATCGCTCCAAAGAATCCACAGGTTGCAACACTCATTGCAAATTAGAGTAGGTGAATATATTTACACATACAGTGGTACCTTGGGTTACATATGCTTCAGGTTACAGACTCTGCTAACCCAGAAATAATACCTCGGGTTAAGAACTTTGCTTCAGGATGAGAACAGAAATCGTGCTCCGGCGGCGCCATTAGCTAAAGTGGTGCTTCAGGTTAAGAACAGTTTCAGGTTAAAAACGGACCTCCAGAACAAATTAAGTACTTAACCCGAGGTACCACTGTACACACTTTCTCTAGTGTATATTAAGGGATTTTCTTTAACCACAATATTTGCACTTCTCAGAATATTCCAGTGAAACGTGCATCCAAATGAAACCTTTGAAATACAGATTGTTTTTCTTCGCTTTTGGTTCGGGGGGGGGGGGCAGAGGGAATAGAGAAACCAATTCTGACTATGGTACAAAATAAATCTGTGTGCATTCTAGAGCTGAAGTGATATGTCCTAAAATCTCCAGAACACTTTATCTATACTTCTCAGAAGTTTCCTATAATGGTAAATATTTCAAGCTTGGCTTGTGCTTTTCTCCTGTCCCCAAAATTTTGAAAGTGTAAATTTCCAGGAGGACAGCAGGAAAATTGTGTGTTTCTGTTTCATTTGTAGTACTGAAAGCAAAATAGAAGTGTTGGATTAAAAATCCTATGTTAACATCATTTTGCATTGTAGGGGTTTTTTCATCATTGCAATTATTCATATATAGACTCATTTAGCCTACATAGTATAAGTTATTACACCTTTTAATCACAAACTATTAGGAAAGTATTTTAATTACAGATGATTTGATAACTTGTAAAAGGCAATCCTGTACCCAAGGCTCAAACAAAAAGCCTGAAAAACCACATTGATTCGTATGCTGTTGGTGGATTCTTGTCGTTATCTTGTTGGGCTGTGTATGTGATAAAGGGGAGCCATACCGGGGGTGAAGGCGTCTTCTTCTATTTGTCCCCGTGTCAGTTTCAGTTTATTGGTTAATTTTTCTAGTAAGGCTAACACCCGCCCACCCCACTCACACATGAAAACAAAGTTCACTACAGCCAATCACAAAGAAGCAACCACACCCTAGGCCAACCCCAACTTCTCTCACCACTAAAGAAACACAAGCGAATAGCAAAGAGAAACTACACAAACAACACTGACACAAAACCGCACACATACACTAAGTAAAATAGAAACATCGCCACCTGACCCCACCCCCACCCACCATGGCTCCCTCCATCTCTTCCCCCCTTTTCTTCCTAATGTAACACTAATGTCTCAACAAATGGAACTGACCTGTAGAAAATGTAACTTGAAAGAAGAGACATTGCACATACTTTTGTAAACCAAGAAATCTTTAATAAAAAGTACTTTAAAAAAAAAGTCTGAAAAACCGAACTCAAAGCATATTTTTGAATTGCTTTTATTCCTTGAATGCTTTAATTTGTGCCTGAGACGTGGCATAGATTGGATGGTTTAACTTTTGTTTTTTGGCCAACTGCGTTTCATTTAAGCAACACAAATGCTTCAAAATAGTTTCATGCAAAATAAATTTTCAAATAGCTAATTGAATCAGTGTATCTATTGGTTTCTTTTCCAAATCTTCTCTTTGAAAATAGAACAGCAAAAAAAAAAACAAAAACAATTATCCATCAATATGGCCAAATTAGACTTGTATAGCAAATTCACGCAACGCTCTTTCAACCCTTTTATAGAATTTAAATTTTTATTTGACATAATACATAATGAAAAGACAGAGTTGCTATTAATCCTTTTGCCCTGTGCCTGCTCTCTAGTTCCAGTACTGAAGGTCAAACTCATCCATTTTAGAAAATGCTGCAGTGATTATGCTTGGTGAGCTGATTATAATTCTGTTTAAGATCTTCCAGTGTCTTAGATTATACCAAGTAAGCCCAAAGAACTCATCTGTTTCTGTAGTAAATCAGAACACAGTTATTACATTCCAGCCACACGATGGAGCCACAGATCAGACTAAATCTATAGCACACAGTATTTTGTTTAATTAATTGCATCCCCACAGTCAAAGATCATCAAATGTGTCTCTCAAGATGAGGTTGAGTAATTAATAATCAAACCCAATAACTGATTATATGATGATTTTATATGACCAATTAATTATACGACTGTTTAAAGTTTTGTAGCAAACAAGCCTAGAAACATGAGGCTCAATTTATTTATTTTAGGCATATAAGAGGCAGCATACAGTCATCATGACAAGAAGCCACTGATACTGTCCTTGAATTTGTTTTTAAGCCATCTGTTTGGCTGCCAACACTACAATTTCTGGCAGTGAATTCTATAATTTAACTCTGTTCTGCATGAAAAGTAGCTCTTTTGTCCGTCCTTGTGATGGCCTGGGACTCGGGCTCGGACTCAGAACCGGAGGAGTCTTGCTCCGCACCGGATCCTCTGCCTCAGGTGGCATCTGAACCGAGTCTGGGGCCTGATTCTGAAGAGCCCCAGTCTGCACAGGTTCCCCTGCAACAAGCACCAGCTGAGCCGAGTCAGGGGCCTGAGCCTGCCCTGGCTCCAGATGCAGGGATTACCTCATTGCCATCTGCTGGGCAATCACATGCAGCTGCTCCACTACCAGTTGGGTCAGGAGAGGCTGAGGCGGCCCCTGGTTCTAGTAACCCACAGACATCTCCTGAGGTGCAGAGACTCAGGTCTGTCCTGAACTTCCCACTATGCACCCCAAATGCTGTAACCTTTCCTCAGTGTAGAACTGATGCAGCCCCCCACTCCTTTTGGCAGCCTTTTTCTGTGCTTTTCACCAGCTCTAACATTTTTTCTTTCACTTTCTTAGAAAGAGCCAGCGTGGTGTAGTGGTTAGTAAGACCTGGGAGACCAGGGTTTGAATTCCCATTCAGCCATGAATCCCACTGGGTGACTTTGGGCCAGACATGGTCTCTCAGTCTAGCCTACCTCACAGGGTTTTTGTGGGGATAAAATGGAGGGAGGACAAGTGCATGGCACCTTGAGCTTTTTGAATAAAAGATGGGATCATAGAATCATATAAATGTAGAGTTGGAAGGGACCCCGAGAGTCATCTAGTCCAAACTCATGAAGTGCAGGATTTTTTTGCCCAACCCATGACCCTGAGGTTGAGTCTCAGGCTCTACCTACTGAACATAGGTAAAGGTAAAGGTACCCCTGCCCGTACGGGCCAGTCTTGACAGACTCTGGGGTTGTGCGCCCATCTCACTTAAGAGGCCGGGGGCCAGCGCTGTCCGGAGACACTTCCGGGTCATGTGGCCAGCGTGACAAAGCTGCATCTGGCGAGCCAGAGCCACACACGGAAACGCCGTTTACCTTCCCGCTGGTAAGCGGTCCCTATTTATCTACTTGCACCCGGGGGTGCTTTCGAACTGCTAGGTTGGCAGGCGCTGGGACCGAGCAGCGGGAGCGCACCCCGCCGCAGGGATTCGAACCGCCGACCTTTTGATCGGCAAGTCCTAGGTGCTGAGGCTTTAACCCACAGCGCCACCTGCGTCCCTCCTACTGAACATAGCAATAGATAAATTCTTTCCAGCTGCAATTGTCAGAACTATACACAATATTCAAAGTGTGATCACCCCAGAGATTTGCATGAACGAATTATGATATTGGCAGTTATATTTTCAGTCCCTTTCCTAATGGTCCCTAGCAGTGGCGTAGCGTGGGTTGTCAGCACCCGGGGCAAGGCAAGTAATTTGCGCCCCCTAACCCGTGGATTTGCGCCCCCTAACCCTAACCCCCAGATGTTGCGCCCGGTGCGGCCGCCCCCCCCCCTGCAACCCCCACGCTACGCCACGCTACGTTCCCTAGCATGGAATCTCCCATTTCCCCAGCTGTCTGACACTGGGTTGATGTCACCATGGGCCCAAGATCTCTTTTCTGGTCGGTCGCCACCAGTTGAGGCCCCCATAAGTGTATATGTTTTGCCCCACTGTGCATTGATCCACACACTAACAGGGAACGGCATTTGCCATCCACCCATTTTGAAACTATCTTTTTTGGCAGGAGTGGCCTGCAGCAAGGGGTGCTGTTGCAACCCTGGTCTCCCAGCAGGAGCATTGATACAGAATACCAAGATGAGGTGAGTAGCAGGGCAATGACAAGGTTGGGGCAGTTGGGGCACACAGGTTGAGCTGATCGAATACTCCTGCTACATTGGCAGGACTCCAAACTTCTGCTTTGAATTAAATTGCTTAATTCCCACACCTGATGCCCATCCAGATCTTTAACACATCCTTTCAGAAACACATTCTCTACTTTCAAATAAGAGCTGGAATAAGATTATTTTTTCTAAAAAAAAGAGTAAAGGTAAAAGACAGTTGAGGAAAGGTGTGAGCCATTTAAAATGTAATGTTTCATCCTTGCGTAGAAAATTCCATTTCTGAGTGAATTACGGTACATATAATTTGAAAACTTTTTAAATATCAGATAAAGTAAGTGCATTCCTTTTGAAACAGTTTCCTTAGCTGGATGCATGTTAAATCTGCATTAAGTTTTTTATACTAGATTATTCAAATGTGCTTTCTTCCATCCATGAAACACAGACAATACAGATTTCCTTTATTTACCAAAGCAAATCTCAATGTATCCATGTATCACTTTTGTGATCAATTTTCAGTTATCCATACAGTTCCTATGTTTCCTGTACGGAGAACTGACATCGCCACCCTCGTTCAAATCCCACCTTCTTCTTAAAGAATATTGTAGTGAGTTTGAGGAGTCAATCCAGATGATGCCATGATGAGTCCCTCCAAATCTTGGGATCCTACATCTATGGAGAGTAGAATGTATACAAGCAATTTTGTCAAACTAGTCCCTAGTTAGTGGCTTCAGCTGACTAGTTAAGTACCACCATTAGCATAACCAAAAGAGTTGCTCTGTGCTATAGGACACCTAATTGCTAGGAGAATCATTGCCAGGGGTGTGCGAGAGCTGAACTGGAAGTAGGCTAGAAAGAAGTTGGACACAGAGATATGCATGTGCTGGATCCAAAGCTGTGAATACAGTGGTACCTCGGGTTAAGTACTTAATTCATTCTGGAGGTCCATTCTTAACCTGAAACTGTTCTTAACCTGAAGCACCACTTTAGCTGATGGGGCCTCCCGCTGCCGCCACACGATTTCTGTTCTCATCCTGAAGCAAAGTTCTTAACCCAAGGTACTATTTCTGGGTTAGCGGAGTCTGCAACCTGAAGCACATTCAACCTGAAGCGTATGTAACCCGAGGTGCCACTGTAATGGAGAAGCAAGGTATTTTGGAGTGTTAATGGTGTGAGCCCCTCCATCTTGTGCTCAGGTTGCATATATGCGTATATAAAACCAAACATCCTCAATCACTATTTCTGCTGACCTTCATTCTAAGAGAATTCTGGGCAAGTGCTGCAACCTCTTGAATCTTTCACCACTGGAAGGTTGGCATGGCTTATAGCAATATGGCTTTTATGGCAAAAATCAAACAGAAAAATCCCAGAATGTAGGGGAAGAAGTGATTGTATTACTACCCTTTAGGCAGCTATCAAGGAATCAAGAAGCCACAGTAATACCAGAAAAATGTTAATGTAGATTGGACCCAGTTTGGTCTTTGGCATTGCCTAAATGGGTGTGTGCCTGGGAAGAGCTCAACAAAGTACTTGTGTTCTGACATTCAAATGCTTTGGCTTTGTAGGTATCTCTGACTATGTTGGACTTGTGATAGGCATTATAATGTTGTACGGCCCTTTGATAATTTTGACTGTAATTAAAACAGCTTTAGCAGACAGAGGGCCTTCTCAGTAGTGGCGCCCACCCTGTGGAACACCCTCCCTTCAGATGTGAAGGAAATAAGCAGTTATCCTATCTTTAAAAGACATCTGAAGGCAGCCCTGTTTAGGCAAGTTTTTAATATTTAATGCTGTACTGTTTTTAACATTTGATTGGGAGCTGCCCAGAGTGGCTGGGGAAACTCGTCCAGATGGGCGGGGTATAAATAATAAATTATTATTATTATTATTATTATTATTATTATTATTATTATTAGCATAGTCAGTTATTTTTTCCTTAAGAGTACACCCGGTAAAAACAAATCTAAATTAGTGGTTACCCATTTATTTCAATGGACCTTCTCTGAGTAAAAGCTAATAAATAACAAAAATAGTTGGGTACAGCATTTGCACAACATCCTCCGCCTTTATCACTTGAAGAGAGTTGTTTTATTCCAATGATATCTGCCCTGGGTTAATATGAGAAAAGGCAGGCTAGACGTGATCTCAGAAATAAAACAGTGGTTAAAAAAACCAAAACACCTAAGGAAAAAAATGATATATTCAAATACATTTAGTTTAAATGCCAGCTGTTGTGGAAGATATCATTGTCACTATGAATATGAGGCTACTGAACAGATTGCTTCATCAGCCATGCTCCATTAGCCAGACCCATAATATCTTAATGAACAGAGCCTCTCGTTGTCTTTCTTGTATCCTATCACAGCAATGCTGCTCCTGAACATTCCTCATTCTTTATCCATCGAACCCAAACATAAAGAGGTCCCAGCTGTCACCAGGGTTAACCTCCACCTTTCAAAAAGGAAATATGGGGCATGCTAAGCCCAAGAAACATCAACCCACATGCATAAGGAAAGCAGGGTAGCTACTGGAGTTAGGCTCCAGGGTTAAAAATCAAATTGGTTTCATTTCATTAATCAGCTTTAGATGTCACTGAAGAGCAGGTGCAAACATGACCATCTTTGTTTATTATTTATTTTAAAATATTTTTAAATGCCTATTCATTCTTATGGGTATCCAGGTGGTATACAACTAGCCATACCAAAATAAAAGGCCATAATACAAGAGCAAATGGACAAAGGACAGCTAATGTATCAACCTTTAACAGTGCAATATGACACACATCTCAGGGAATTGAGTAAAGCAAGTATAGGGAACCTTTGGCCCTTCAGAGGCTGCAAGAGCTCCCATCAACCCTGGCCACTGGCCTTGCTTGCTGGGGCTGTTGGGAGTCGTAGTTCAGCAACATCTGGAGGGTAAAATGTTCCCACACCTGATGTTAAGGAATGCAGCCTTAAATCAATGTTTTAATTGCCTGGATAACTCTAAGATTTTTAACATGGCCCAAAAGATTAGTGTCTCTGCCATTTGTGCCCCTATAGAAAGGGTATTCCACAGTTGGGGTGCCACCACAGAAAAGATCCCGGCAAAGGTAGGCAAAGAAAAGATGCTCTGCCACAACTGCAGATCTCAAGGCAATGGCACCTTGGTATAGGGAGAAGTATATCAGGTCTTTGTTTCCTAAGCTTTTAGATCATTAATGGCAAGCACCAGCACCTTGACTAGTGAACCAACACAGCTGTTTTAGAAGTGTAATGTAATTCCACCTGTCTGCACCAGTGAAAATTCAGGCATCTGGATTATGCAATAGTTGTAGCTTCCAAGTCATCTTCAAGGACTTCCAAGTCATCTTCAAGGACAGTCCTACAATACAATGTGGTACAGTAGTCCAATTGGGCTGTTGCTAGAGCATGGAGGACCTATAGCATGGAGGACTGCACTGTTGATATTCAGGAATGGTCATAACTGGTGAATGAGTGAGAGTGCTGAATCAAGGAATATCCCCAAGTTACATACCTGCTCTTTCGGGGTAGTTCAACCCTCTTGCACACCCACTTGAACACATCTGATGCACCCCGGGGTTTGCAAGGTAAAGGTAAAGGGACCCTGACCGACTCTGGGGTTGCGGCGCTCATCTCGCTTTACTGGCCGTGGGAGCCGGCGTACAGCTTCCGGGTCATGTGGCCAGCATGACTAAGCCGCTTCTGGCGAACCAGAGCAGCACACGGAAATGCCATTTACCTTCCCGCTGGAGCGGTACCTATTTATCTACTTGCACTTTGACGTGCTTTCGAACTGCTAGGTTGGCGGGAGCAGGGACTGAGCAACGGGAGCTCACCCCATCGCAGGGATTCAAACCGTCGACCTTCTGATCGGCAAGTCCTAGGCTCTGTGGTTTAACCCACAGCGCCACCCGCGTCAGGTAACAAGATTCTTCTTCACAACAACAACAACAAAGATATTCAATAACTCTTTCATTCTTATGCACCCCCAAACTTGTTGACACAGCTCTTTACTTCTAACTTTCCCATGTCATTTCTATAATAAGCCTGCAAGAGTTATTAGGAACTTATTTGTTTTTTGCATTGCTATATAAAAATTACTCCAAAACCACTAGTCCTCGAACATAATGAAATACACCCCATTTTTCTTTTCAGTTGCACAAGAAAAATGGTATGGAAGCATGTTGTAAGGGAGGAAAGATCCTGTATCATTTTATACGATCAGGCTAATCTCTTTAAAAGCATCATTTACGTGAATATTAAACATCAATAATGTACAGGTTGAAACACTCTGTATATCAAAATGAAAGCAATTTCCCTGAAGCTTTATGCTATTAATCCATAAAAGCTGAATGCTTCAGAAATGCTGCACAGAAGAGAAAATATTAAAAAGAAATCCTGAATTTGTTATTTCAGCTTCCTGCCTCAGTTTAAAGCAAAATCCAAAGAAGCTTTCATGCAAGTGGTCAATAACTGCACACAGAGGCAAATCTTACAAGGTTTCGTCACAGTAGTTATCATTATGTGTTATCCCATAAAATCCCACATTGCTCAGGATGGTAAAAATATAAAATGGGATTGCAAAGGATTATTGAGGGATCTGTCCAAACTGGTGAAAGGGAAATAAAATGATACATGTGGTTCGATGAAAGCAAGTGTGGTATATCGGGGCAAAAAGTCCGTACTAGCCCCCAATTGTTCTCATCCATCAGAAAGATCACTCCCACTTTGCACCAATGGTACACCACCCCAAGCAACATGTTGGACATGCCATGTCCCAAGGGTCGAAATTGTGCCTCCAGAGATGGATCCAAGCCCACAAATCCATAGCTGATTGGAGGACCCAGAGGCTATACGCCTCTAAAGACCAATGGCTGGGAATCCCGTTGTTGGAATTCTCAAATTGTTGCACTCAGATCCTGCTTTGGCATCTTAGCTGGCCACTGTGAAAACAGGATGCTGAATGACATTCACCTTTGGTCTATTCCAGTAGGATTGTCTTCCCCTGTCAAACCCCTCCCCTGATTCTACAGGATAAAAAATTGGGGTTGTGCACTATGAACATTTGTCATGTATTTAGCACAGTAGGTGATCCTTGGAAGTCAAGGCTGAGATTCCTTTCTAAAGCTGTGTTAAATTTTATTATTCAGAGAGTCATGTGTATTTGGAGGGAGGGGTTTATCCCCCTCATCCCCAACCCAAATCAAAGAAGCTGGTCTTGATTGTGTGCATTTGAGAGCCTAAGGAGCTTCCCCCTGCCCACCAGATCATGCTTTCATGCTACATGCTGTTACTCATGAGAGGTAAGAGAAAAATAGATCAAACTTGTTCAACAGTGACTGGGGAGTCTGTTGGTTGTTCTCCCACTGCCCCAAGCCTGCCCTAAGAGAGGGATGGTGGAATGTGACCCTGCTCATTCTCCTGGGCCATTCTCTCAGCCCCTCCCAATACCATCAACCACTGTCTCCATTCCGATAAGCTGAATAGATTGGGAACTGGGTGCTCTGTACTTTAATGATCCTGTTCCTGTTTGGAAGGCTGCTTCCAGAAGGTAATGCTGAATAATTATGCTGTATATCCACATCAAATGTAATGAGGTTATTAAATCATTCCTGATGCAGAGATGCAGTACTATTATTCAACTTCAGAAAAGGCATGCCCTAGTGAGTGATTCTCACAGAGAGCACAGCACATGAGCTCCGCAAGAGACAGGCAATTCTCACACCCACTCTAAAAGCAAACCTTGGGAGGGAGTGAAGCATGGCTCCAATTTTGATCCTGAAAAGAAGTGTGGCAGGAAACACTGCACATAACCTCCTTGGTGCAGAGACTTGGTTTTTTGCATACGTATTGTTACACACCAACCCAATCTCTGAGTGGTGCAAGTTTCCAAGAGGTCCAGGCACTTACCCAGGGTTCAGTTTCCTTGGAATTAAGGACAGTGGAGATGGTGGTTTATTTACACATATATAAATAAACCTAAGCCTGCGATGGAGGGCTCATAGCATTAACACCCCAGAAGGTCTTGTTTCTCCCATAGCCACAGCAATGAATTCCAACAGATATCAAACATTGCTCTTATTTTCTTGCATTTGCTTGCTTCTAGCCCAGCGCTCTCTCACACACACTCTGACTTTCCTTCTTCTCACAACAAGACTGGTGAGGGATGGAGTCCACTCATTTGCCCTCTGGCATGTAGCAGCTTCCTTTGTTACACTAAGGCAGGCATAGGCAAACTCGGCCCTCCAGATGTTTTGGGACTTCAACTCCCATGATCCCTAGCTAACAGGACCAGTGGTCAGGGATGATGGGAATTGTAGTCCCAAAATATCTGAAGGGCCGAGTTTGCCTATGCCTTCACTAAGGAGCATACTTAGGCCCATGACCAAGAAGCTGGCCTGGCTACTTCAACAATTCAATCCTCCATTAGATTTTAACCCTTGCTGGATACAGGGGATTAAAAGGGACTTAACCATAATTTTAGGAAAAGGATAGGAATGTATTGCTACTTACCAACATTAATTGTCCTCCCACTATCAGTGACCAGTTTCCCTACTTAAAAAAAAAAAATGGAGTGGGGAGATTTTGCATGAGTATTATGGGAGGTGTTCAGTATGTTCTCAATCTAGGTATTTCTATTTATCCTAAACTGTATCCAAAGCTCAATAAATGGAACCACTTAATACATAGCAAAGTAAAGTATAGCTTTTCAGCATAGTGCACATGAAACCCTCACTGTAATTAATACACTTTGCATGTTTCAACAATAATTTGGTTATTTCACAATTAATATTAATTTTGCTATGTAAGGTTGAACACTGACCCCTAGTAGCCAAACTGAAAAATGCGTAATATATTGTCTTTAAAAGATCTGCAAACGGCTATTACAAGATTGTATCTGAATACAGTTTCAGTTCTTAAGGAAAGTAACAAAGAATTCCTAACTTCCCCTAAAGTATAATTTGTAGTGGAGGATTGTTTCCTTTTCAACATCAGTGCAAATTATTTCTGTACTCTAAAAATTTACATAAACATCATTGAACATTCTGAAAGCAGAATTGAAGAGCAGTGATGGGTAATTACAATTATTTTTGTATGATGTGTAGCTTAGTCAAGCTGCTGTGTCACTGGTCATCAGCAAAACTGTACAGTGACAAGGACAACACAACTAAGTTTCATCTGTGGGTGGTTGGTGGCCATTGGGGTCAGCAAGGTGGAGGGCAGAACAGCCAACCAAGAGTCATCATTGGACAGAGCCAGAGCCAATGGTAGATGGGACCAACTAATTCTGGTTTAATTCCCAGCCTCTTCCTTTGTGTTGACACTAAGATCACTTAAGCACTGCATTGCAATTCCTTGCTATCTTACTGAACGTAAGAACAGTAAGTTTGTTTGCTGTCATCTTTGAATCTCTCTACTTGCTTGTTAATCTGGGTGCTTCTGTCTGCTTCTAGTTCCACAGTAGTTGTGAAAGTTAGAACTACCTGACCTTTTCTTAATGTACCTGAGCAAGTACAGCAACACAGGATAAAAAAGCATTTAAGGATAAGGGTGCAGTGCTTCTGAAAATGATGCTTAAACAGCAGCGGTGGCATATACAGAATAGATTCTTCTGAATTACAAACCAGCAGATCAATATGACTTTCCAATAACCCTTTCTCAGTTTCCAAATACAAGTGGAAAGCATCCAAATTCAGATCTTAAAGGAATCGCCTTCTGCATTAATCCACAGTTGCATCAACAGATTTAATTTGCCCATGTAATATTATATTTCAACAAGAATAAGCCTCTCCAATTAAAAGTATTCCGCTAATGTGCTGTGTGCAGCTTTAATATGGAGATCTATCAGCTGGTTTGTCAAGCTTTCAGATACAGATGGCGATGCAAGATTGTAATTAAGGCCTGACGCACCCTTGGGCACTCACTTTAGTCTTTCTGTTGTTTTGTATTCTGTTGCTGCTTGTGTGTCTTGAAGTATAAAGCCTCTCCTTTCAAGGCACAGGCACAAAGTAATCCCGAAACAAATGTCCTTCTAAAATTACATAAGAATTGCTTAATGGTTTCGGGTTTTTTATTTATAGAAGAGCATCATGGGACTATGTTCTATTTTTAAACCTATATTCTATATTCTCTTCCCCACTCCGACACACCACAACGCATCATCCTCACTGTAATCCTATGTTGCCAAGCCAAGACTTTAAAAGTTACCCATAGATAATAGAATCCTGAAGCTAGCGAGGAAATTTTCTATACCGTAGACATTGCTGCTTGGTGCACTTAAATTTGTTGGAGGGAATTCTCCCACCCTCTCTCTGCTCCTTTCTGAGAGGGAGAGAAATATAAGAATAAGAATTTATTTATACCCTGTTCATCTGGCTGAGTTGCCCCAGCCACTCTGGGCAGCTTCCAACACACATAAAAATAATTTTAAAAAAACATTAATAGTAATAATCTGATGCAATATTAAAAAATCACAATAACTTTAAAATAAACAACTTATATCAAATAAAGCAATATTCAAAAACCCATTAGAATCCAATAGTGAACAATAAAATTAAGCATCAGCAAATAATCATTAAACAGTTTTCACTTATCAATCACAATAATTACTAATCTATAATAAAAAAAATAACAGCAAATCACAATGCATAAAAACATACAAAACAATGTAAAAGGGTCAAATTGAGAAACAAGGACACACAACTTATAAAATTATTTTTTAAAAATATCCCTGAACTCCTCTCTTCCCAGCTGCTTCTACTGTCCATAGCCTAGCTTGATTTGGCTTCAGGATGGAACACTCAGGTGGATAGGGGAGCTAGATGGACTCAAATTCCTTGAGGCAAGGAACACAAGAGGGGTAAGTGCTGCTGCCACAATCTATGAGGCAGTCAGTTAAAGTGGGAAGAAGGGAGAGGATTGAAAGAGGAATGTCAATGATGAAGGGGGAATGGGAGAGCTGAGAAATTATAATAATAATAATAATTATTTATTATTTATTTACCACCATTCAAGGATCGCAGAGTACTTTACAATATACCACAAAAATATACCACAAAAATATAAAACAATATATAAAACCAAAATATAAAACCACAAAAATGCATAACATAGTAAAAAAACAGAAAGAAACACACACACCCGGCGAAAAAAATAAACAGTTTAGAGGGACATAGTTTGTTTAATTAGTCAAAAAAGTAAGAGACCTGGGTTGTCCAATTACATCTCAGATATCTGAATGCATTTGTCAGAGTGTTTTGTATAGCGTAATCACAGATGAGCATTTGAGGAATTTTGTAGTGTACATCATTTAATTGTTGTTGTTTTTAATTTGTATTTTATTTCATTTTTAAGACACTTTGAGACATTTCTTTTGGTGTGAAGTGACTAACAAATGCAATTAATAGAGATGATAATGATAATAACAATAAAAATATGGGATGGTGATCTGAATTTTGCATTCTTAAAGGGAAGGACAAGATCCAGCAGCCTAACCCCCATTTCATGTACAGAAGCTGACTGGACTGAGATTTAAGCTTCCTTCATCAATGACAACAAGCGAGCATCTTCCACTGAGCTCAGCCGGCTACATTAGAGGGTGAATGTCAACCCATGTGGCACACAGAGGAGAACAGTAGGCACATCAGGAAGAACAGTGAGGAGGCTACTGTTACCCCAGAGCACCCACAGCCTGAGATAGCCACCTCACTCTGCATAATGGGACCGCCTCTCCTGGTATGCCCCACAGAGAAACCTACGGTCTCAAGGTCCCAGGCCTCAGAGAGGTTAGGCTGGCCTCAACGAGAGCCAGGGCCTTCTCGGCTGCGGCTCCAATCTGGTGGAACGCTCTGTCACAAGAGACTAATAATAATAATAATAATTTTTTATTTATACCCCGCCCTCCCCAGCCAAGGCCGGGCTCAGAGCGGCTTACAAGCAATAATAAAAACAAGATGAATGGTTACAACTTAAAAACAAAAATAAAATACATTAAAATAATGGAACATTAAAATATTAAAATGTAGCCTCATCGCAGGAGGAGAAGGAAAAGAAAGGGGGGAAAAAGAGAGAGAGAGGGAGGGAATCAAATTGGCTCCAAGCCAAAGGCCAGGCGGAACAACTCTGTCTTACAGGCCCTGCGGAAAGAAATCAGATCCTGCAGGGCCCTGGTCTCATGAGGCAGAGCGTTCCACCAGGCCGGAGCCAGAGTTGAAAAGGCCCTGGCTCTGGTTGAAGCCAATCTAACTTCTTTAGGGCCTGGGACCACTAGGGTGTTGTTATTTATGGACCTTGAGGCTCTCTGTGGGGCATACCAGGAGAGGCGGTCCCGGAGGTACGAGGGTCCTAGGCCGTGAAGGGCTTTAAAGGTCAAAAGCAGCACCTTAAATCTGACCCTGTACTCCACCGGGAGCCAGTGCAGCTTGAAAAGCACTGGGTGAATATGCTCCCATGGCAGAGACCCCGTGAGGAGCCTCGCTGCAGCATTCTGTACCCGCTGGAGTTTCTGGGACAGCTTCAAGGGCAGCCCCGCATAGAGCGAATTACAGTAGTCAAGCCTGGAGATGACTGTCGCATGGATCACTGTGGCCAGGTCGGGGCGGGAAAGGTAAGGGACCAATTGCTTGATGCAGCGAAGGTGGAAAAATGTCGCCTTGGCTGTTGCTGTAACTTGCGCCTCCATGGAAAGGGAGGCATCAAGGATTACACCCAAACAATGGGACTACCCAAGGCAATGGGACTAATTGGGCCCCCGCAAAAGAAGGGAGTTGGTCCCTCATCCCCATGCCATCCCGACCTAGCCATAGGACCTCTGTCTTCGAAGGATTTAGTTTCAATCGGCTCCCACGAAACCATCCAGCCACAGCTTCCAAGCATCTGGTCAGTGTGTTCGGGGCCGAGTCAGTGTGGCCATCCATCAGCAGATAGAGCTGAGTGTCATCAGCATATTGGTGACAGCCCAGCCCAAAGCTCCGGATAATCTGGGCAAGGGGGCGCATAAAGATGTTAAAAAGCATCGGGGAGAGAATTGTGCCCTGCGGCACTCCACACACCAAGGAGTGGCACGACGACATTTCCCTCCCTAGTGCCACCCTCTGTCCCCGACCAGAGATAAAAGAGCACAACCAGTTACGGGCTATGCCCTGTATCCCCACGTCTGCAAGGCGGTGGTCCAGAAGATCATGATCGACCATGTCAAAGGCTGCTGACAAATCTAAAAGGATCAGCAGTCCTGACCCGCCTCGATCCAGTTGTCTACGGAGATCATCTGTTAGGGCAACCAGAGCCGTCTCCGTCCCAAAACCAGGACGGAAACCAGACTGAAATGGATCTAATGCCGATGTTTCCTCCAGAAACCTACCAAGCTGTTCAGCAACTGCTCTCTCAATTACCTTACCCAGGTATGGAAGATTTGAAACTGGGCGGTAATTGGATAGGTCTAAGGGATCTAATGAAGTTTTTTTTAAGAGTGGACATACCACTGCTTCGGAGCGCCGATATCCACAGAAGGGGTGGTATAGGGCACAGCAGGCAAGGGCAGCCCCCCCCCACAATCCTGGGGGGGTAGGGAGGCTATTTACTCCCATCACAGCCTCCAAATTACCTCGTGTGGGTCAGAGAGATATTATTGTCAGCCATCTTCTGATGCGCCCCTAGTGGCCCCTCCAGGAAGCCACTCTGTGGTGCTGGAAGTGTGGATTCATGTCCCAGTTACCTTAGCTTGATTCTTTCAAAAAAACAAAAACAGATGGTGAATAGGGTTATTCTATAACTTTTTCTCCTGCTGGTCCTCCAACCTCTTGTCCCTAGTTTCCCAGTCATATATGCCATACCCATTATTGGGAGTGGTGCTACTGAGTATTTTGATGATGAAGCATGGCAACATCATTGGCTGCCTCCTATCTACACGTGTCATATGAGCACCATTTTGGCTCCATCTCTGATTGATGGACTGTTTCATAGTTTTGAACTACACTGTGTCTATCAGTTTTCCACAATTTTTGTTCTTTCTTTTTGCAATGAGTGCTGAGTGGGCATAAAGGACCCCTGACCATGAGGACCAGTCATGACCGACTCTGGGGTTGTGGCGCTCATCTCACTTTATTAGCCGAGGGAGCCGGCATACAGCTTCCTGGTCATGTGGCATAGGTAAAAACTAAAGAATCCCTGGATGGTTAAGTCCAGTCAAAGGCGACCATGGGGTTGCAGCACTCATCTCGCTTTCAGACCAAGGGGGCCGGTGTTTGTCCATAGACAGCTTTCTGTGTCATGTGGCCAGCATGACTAAACCACTTCTGGTCACAGCAGTACCTATTTATCTACTTGCACTGGTGTGCATTCAAACTGCTAGGTTGGCAGGAACTAGGATAGAGCAATGGGAGCTCACCCGGTCACAGGGATTCAAACCTTCTGATCGGCAAGCCCAAGAGGCTCAGGGGTTTAGACCACAGTGCCATACAATGGATGCCCCACCAGAATAATGGTGGCATCTCTTTCTCTACACACTCCCTCAGCATATTTGCAACCATAGGATTACTTAATAAAAGGCCTTCTTTTACTTTCTATAAATAAACTCACACAATTAAGTCCTTTGCAATTTCTTTGTCTTCTTAATTAAAGGAAGTGATTGAAATATGCAAATAAGATTCACCTTCCAATACTACAAATACCAGTGCATAACACTTTTCAATTATGCAAACTGGGATTTTATTTTCCTTTAAACATAACTGCATATTAAACAGATAGTTATAATACTTTATATGGGTACAAGGAAAGGTATCATATATGCCAATTCTAAAAATGTTTATAAAATGTTATAAATGCTCCTTTTTGTACAATTCAAAGCAATATTATTAAATGTTAAAGAACAGAGAGAAGATATGAGGTTAAGGAAAGAAAAATATATCAAAGGGTATTTGTGTACCAAAAACAAATAGCTAGAAGATTCAAGTCTCATGCCATTAATTATTTACTGTACCTCAGTTCTTTACTGTCCTTTCCTGGAAAATCCACAGCCAAGTATGAGTGTTTAATTCACTAAATCATTAGAGCAGAAAATGCCAAAATTCAAAGAACAATAATGACTTAGGGAGGTGTGATAATAAATGAACATTTAGGATTAATTGGAACATTTAGCATTGTCAACCCCCTATTGATATTTAATTTGCAAAAGCTGGGGCAAAACAACCCTCTAGCATAGTGCTTTTCAAACTTTTTTCTCTGGGCCACACTTTCAGAATAAAAATTTGCTAATGCCACACAATTTTTTTTATTGATAAGAAATATATTGGAAAACAAAGAGAAGCAGTGCTTGATTTATAACACAGAACACAACTACTTTAAAATGCTATCATGGAGCATCCAGAAAGTAATGAAACAATGAAGCTACATGAGAACATGATTCATTCCCAAAATATAATAAAAAATCTGCAGCCTGCTACATATGTACCTTAAGTTTATATACAAACTCAGTGTGGGTTTGCTTTTGCCTGGTATTCTCAGTTATAATAGGTCTAACTGGAGGCAAACAAACCGTCATCTCCTCAACAACATAAAGAAGCCTTTTTCTTTTCTGATCTTTCATATTTGTCAGAGTTGAAAATCCCTGTTCACAATAATAGATTGAGGAGAACTGTAGAACATGAGTAGGCAAACTAAAGCCCGGTGGCCAGATCTGGCCCAATCGCCTTCTCAATCCGACCCGCGGATGGTCCGGGAATCAGCGTGTTTTTACATGAGTAGAATGTGTGCTTTTATTTAAAATGCATCTCTGGTTTATTTGTGGGGCCTGCCTGGTGTTTTTACATCACTAGAATGTGTGATTTTATTTAAAATGCATCTCTGGGTTATTTGTGGGGCATAGGAATTCATTCATCCCCCCCCCAAAAAAAATATAGTCCAGCCCCCCACAAGGTCTGAGGGACAGTGGACCGGCCCCCTGCTGAAAATGTTTGCCGACCCCTGCTTTAGAAGAATAGCCAATGTGCTTGAAACCCTCATCAACTAAATAACAGGGGTGGGTAAGGGGCATGGGATGTATCGGGGTGTATGGGGGAGGTACTGGATTCCAAATTCTTGCATTCCCTGAACACTGTCTCACCCACACACACACCCTGCCAAAGTAGAAAAAACTATGCCAGCCTTGAAACTGGTGTCATTCTTTCCCCTCCCACTGAAATCAAGGGAAGGAGATTTTTAACAGCAAAGGGGAAAGAAATGACCCTTAAACTTCTCTCCTGGCTGATGGAAGCCAAGCAGCGAATAGTGGATCCTCTTTGATGGACTCTTCCCCGCTCCTGCATCAGATCGCTCTGTCCACCATTATTTTTATTTATTTCCTAAAATTTGTATGCTACTTGATTGTAGAAAACCTGAAGGTGTTTTACAGAAAGTAAATAGACTTTCTAAACTTCTGGGTAAAGGTACCCCTGCCCGTACGGACCAGTTGTGTCCGACTCTAGGGTTGTGCGCCCATCTCACTTAAGGGTCCGGGGGTCAGCGCTGTCCGGAGACACTTCTGGGTCACGTGGCCAGTGTTACGAAGCTGCTCTGGCAAGCCAGCACCAGTGCAGCACACGGAAACGCCGTTTACCTTCCCCGCTATAAAGCGGTACCTATTTATCTACTTGCACTTAGGGGTGCTTTCGAACTGCTAGGTGGGCAGGAGCTGGAACCGAAAGACGGGAGCTCACCCCGCCGCGGGGATTCGAACCGCCGACCATGCGATCGGCAAGTCCTAGGCACTGAGGTTTTACCCACAGTGCCACCCACATCCCCCAAACTTCTGGGTAGGCTTGTCTAAATAAAAATGTCTTCAGCAGGCACCAAAATGAATATAGTGAACGTGATTGCCTGACATCAATAGGCAGGGGCTCCAAAGTGTTGGTGCCACCGTGTTAAATGATGAAGTTCTTATAGTTGCATTTTTGCAACTTGCACTATT
Organism: Podarcis gaigeae; assembly: GCF_964106915.1. NCBI lineage: Eukaryota > Metazoa > Chordata > Lepidosauria > Squamata > Lacertidae > Podarcis > Podarcis gaigeae. The sequence goes on along the minus strand of NC_139679.1, from coordinate 80,253,955 downwards.
TATAAACCGCTTTACAGTATAGCAATAGTTTCCTTGGTGGCATACAAGCTAAAAATAACAAGAACATTAGAAATCACATTTACATAGAATTCAATCAAACAGTTGTAAAATCAAAATATGAGCAAAAATAAAAACTCCCTAGCACTATGCAACTATTAGAACAGGAAGAAAAGAAGCACATCAAATCAGAGAGCTAAAACAAGTAAAACCGCAGCATGTTAAACGTTTAAAAGGACAGGGAAAAGAAAGAGGTTTTTGCTGCAGCCAAAAAGACAGTGCCTGGTGGGCCTCTTTATTAGGACTACTTTTAATTAGAGAATTCTGCTTTAAAAACAACAGGGAAATGGTCTGGGAAGAGGGGGGACAAGAGGCCCTGACTGTTGCAGGTCCCTCTTCAATTCTGTGAGGAAGAGCAGTTACGGGGACTCGATCTACAGATTTGTCTGGCAACCAATTCCTGTTGCCAAGTGCAGTTGTATATCATTTCTGCTTCATCCAAAATACTGTGGGTGTCAATACAGCACAAATATAAAATGCAGCATCCATGGCGGTTTACCCTCCCTAGAGTTAGCTTGATATATGAAACAACTGGATGGAGCTGGGATTTGACAATTAACATTGTAATGGTCAATGCAAATGATTTCCTCTCACTGGTGATTTAATGGAACAGTAGTCTGAAATGTGCAAGTACAATTAATAAACATTGTATCCCACAGCTGATACGTTCAGTTCTCCTGCAATGAAATATTTCTTTTCCTCTTGAGTTTAGCAGATTACCATATTCTGTTAATTACACTGGTGTAGTTAATTAACTCTCCTGCCAACGTAGCAGTTTGAAAGCATGTCAAAGTGCAAGTAGATAAATAGGTACTGCTCCAGCAGGAAGGTAAACAGTGTTTCCATGTGCTGCTCTGGTTCGCCAGAAGCGGCTTAGTCATGCTGGCCACATGACCCGGAAGCTGTATGCTGGCTCCCTCGGCCAATAAAGCGAGATGAGCGCCACAACCCCAGAGTCATCCACAACTGGACCTAATGGTCAGGGGTCCCTTTACCTTTACCTTTAGTTAATTAACTGCCATTCCTTTTGTTTATGATGGGGTCCTTAAACAGATCTCCGATTACTAGGTTTAAAATGTGACTTAGGGTGCTTTCAGATATCAGTGGTGGTGGTGGGGTTTCTTCCAAAGTTATAGAAATGCCATGATTCCTTATACTTCATTTTGCTGTGTAAATGCACAGTCATACTGGACTTTTGAGATTATAAAAGTGTTACAGTGAATACAGGGTAACTATTGTGCTGGCTTTTTGGACCACTGTTACTGATTCCACCTATTTGTCGGAACCAGGGATGGAAAGCCAGCTGGCTTGGCTGCAGCCAGAGCGTCTCCCTTCTCAGCCTGGCTGCTGCAGAGATCCATCAGTCTTCCTCCTCTGATGTGCGTCCGCTACTCCAGCTACCGGTATTTAGCAGGAGCACACATTACTCAGCAGTGTAAACTGCACAACCGATCAGGCTTGAAGCACGGATACTATACTAAGCTGTACATTTATTATACATAAATCAGGACAAAGAAAAACATGGCCTCTCTCCTTGTCGTTCTTCTTGGAGAGGGGAAAAACAAAAGCAACACGTAATGGACAGTGGCGTAGCGTGGGTTGTCAGCACCCGGGGCAAGGCAAGTAATTTGTGCCCCCTAACCCATGGATTTTAGCACTCGAGTCTCTTCCGCGCGCCCTCCAGATGTTGCGCCCGGTGCGGCGGCCCCCCCTGCACCCCCCACGCTACGCCACTGGTAACGGATGTTACAAAGCTGCAACAATCTCTGCTGGAATGTAAACAGACATGTGACATGCCGTAATCCCACACATCTGCAGCACGGGAGGAGTGTAATCCCAACACTATTGTCCCTTTGCTTCTTTTCCCGGCACCAGTGACCTAGGGTGGATGTGTGTGCCAGCAAATAGTGCAATAGAGTGTTAGGGGCTGACCATAAATGAGGACAACAGTTTGTATTTCCCACCCCCACCCCCCATGTAAATGCATTCATACAAAAGGAAGGGAAAAAATGAAGGTGAAACAAAGCCATTCTACAGTAGTTATCAGAATCTGTTGTTCCATAATGTTAACATAATAATTATAAGTAGTAAGGAAGGGAGAAATAGTAGTCTGCAAACATGCCCTTGTAACAAAAATTGAAAACCTACCTACAAACTTTTGTGCAAAAAGCAAAAAGTGATCCACAACAGTGGCATCAGAAAAACCAAATCCATCACCTCCACTCCAGCTGGAAGGGTTCTTTAAATGGATTGTGGAGAAAAGCGTTCAGTCCAGTGCTGATTTGTCTCGATCAATAGGATTGACAGTAGGGAAAACACCTGCTAAAGTGAAACCCTGGCTGGACCGAGCGGCTCTGTTGGAGCCCAGGCTTTGCTTTATTACATCCTAGGCAGAAAATAGACACATTACTGAAATAGCTCTCAGTATAGACTTATGGTTTCTTTTCAGTCTCGCAGCTATTGGCAATCAAGTTCTAGTGCCTACTGCTAGGTCTTTCAAATAGTTGTCCTGAGCTCACGGGGAACATCTAATGCTTCTTGTTTTGCCAAATGTTCTTCGTTGTACACACCTTAAAGAAAGTAATCTCTTTTGAAACTTTCTTCCTCACTTTTTAAGAACACAGATGTGGGCTTGTGACGTACTAAGTCATGCTCAGAGCAAACCCACTGGAATCAATAGCCAGAATTTACCATTGCCTTTTGCTTTCCAAAATATAATTAAGACTATTGAAATGTTCTCCTTATCTCTCTGGAGCAGTGACCTCATACTCTTCTGGCACAACATCTCAGACTCTTGAGATTTTGCCGTTTTCCATCAGATAGAGCACAATGTTCTACATGTAGCAGAATTTTGATATTATCAAAGTCTCGGGTGTATCAATATATATCTAATATAGTTTTGAGAGGCCAGTGGGTATATCCTCAGACTTATTTGCAAAGTGAAAAAAAGAAATTCCCTTATTTGAATAATCTTTTATGCTTCTACCAAGACTATAAAGGTAAAGGGACCCCTGACCGTTAGGGCCAGTCACAGATGACTCTGGATTTACAGCACTCATCTCTCTTTACTGGCCGAGGGAGCCGGCGTACAGCTTCCAGGTCATGTGGCCAGCATGACTAAGCTGCTTCTGGTGAACCAGAGCAGTGCATGGAAACACCGTTTACCTTCCCACCTATTTATCTACTTGCACTTTGCCGTGCTTTCGAACTGCTAGGTTGGCAGGAGCTGGGACTGAGCAACAGGAGCTCACCCCGTCATGGGGATTCAAACCTCCGACCTTCTGATCGGCAAGCCCTAAGCCAGGCATCCCCAAACTCAGCCCTCCAGCTGTTTTGGGAATACAACTCCCATCATCCCTAGCTAACAGGACCAGTGGTCAGGGATGATTGGAATTGTAGTCCCAAAACAGCTGGAGGGCCGAGTTTGGGGATGCCTGCCCTAGGCTCTGTGGTTTAGACCACAGTGCCACCCGCGTTCCTACCAAGGCTATAGAGAAGTGTTATCAAAGACAGATGATGACTTGCTGCCAAATAGCTGATTAGGCAATTTACCTCCTCCAAATCAGATAAACTAGATCAGGGAAAACAAAAAATGAATGCCCTCCAGATATGGCTGGATTGCAGTTCCCATCAGCCAAGACAGTGTGACCAATTCTGAGGGAAGATGGGCATTGTAATCCAACATCATCTACATTGGCTATCACTGAATCAGACAAAATAAAAAGATAAATTGGGGCTCCAGTCTTTCAAATCTCTTTTGTTTCTGACTGTGATAGTTCAACTAAACTATTAAGGTGTTATCGGTGCTTTTTTCTTTAAAAATGTTTAGGGGTACTCTCATTTTAACTCAAGAAAATCACCATTTTATAGTTCAAATCAGGAAAAATAAATAAAGTGAATGGGCAAAAGTACAAAGATTCAGAAAATGTTTAGGGATATGCATACCCCTGCATAACCCCATAAAAAAGCACAGGGTGTTATAAAATGTTTTATAAGCATTCCGTTGTTTAGAAGTATAAAAACCGGTAAGCCCACTGGCCCTCAAGTCAGCACTCTCAGAGCCCTAGCTGACTTGGTCCCATACACAGAACTACTGCATATTTGCCAGAGCTCTCAGGTCTGACTGCACCAGAACTTTGTAGAAAGAGGGCTAATTCCAGTTCCCCTCTTCTCTCCCAGCTTCTCTTATTTAAGAAATGGCGCTTCTACTCGCTTCTCAGATTATTTATATCTGCACATTGTGGTTTCGTTTCTCTCTGGGTTCACAGAATAATTTACTCTTCATGGACTTATCTTTCAGTTAGAATATAGAATGGTACATTTTGAAATATTAGAAAGCTGCAGCCAAGTATAGGATTATACTTAAATTGCCAATACAGCATTCTCTTATTCTTTACTTAAAAAGTGCCATGTAATGCTAGTGAAACCTTTAAAGAGCTACTACATCCCATTTTGCTGAAAGGTTAATCCCCCCCCCCACTATAGAGTAGCTAGGATATGAAGTACTTCAGGATGATAGATGGTCCATATCTCCATGCAGAGGCGAGAGCTAATGTGGCTGTTACTTGGCCGTTTGCTGGCATCATTCACATTCTTCCGAAGGAGGCTGCATTCTCTGCTGATGGAGGGTGGAATCATGAACACAAGATATATAAACACTGATCTAGAGATACTCTGTTAATTATATCTAAATGTACTTAAGTTCTGTCGTATTGGAGGGTCATATTTCACGATGAGCAATGATTTCACTTTTCAAACCTAAACACATTTATTTATGTTTCATTGGCTTCAATGAAGCTTGCATTCAGGTAAGAGTGCTTAATCTTAGCTAACTATGTACTTAACGTAGCTACGAGTTGTGATGGAAAAGTTTGTTTTTGCTGGGGCAGGTTGGGTCCCCAAGTATTTTCTTTTTCTTTTCCCCATGCCAGAAAAAGGTTAATGTATGGCAGCCTCTGATTGGCCGAGGTTCCAGGAAGGGGATTTGAAAAGGAGAGGATTTGGAGAGACAGTGAGTGAGTTTTGGAGAGAGTGTTGGGAGGAGGTTTTGAAGTAGGTTGGGGTTGAGGTTGGGAGGATAGGTAGGAAGATAGGGAGTGAGAGTTGGTTCTGGGTAGAAACATCCACTCTGAGGAAAATATCACAAGCTAGAGAAAGGAGTCTCTGAGCTTAGTGTGAAGGGCAGTTTGTGGTGTCCTGTAAGAGTAATTAGGCCAGGAATTAACTGGGAGGCTGAGACAGGAGAAGTAGAAGCCGTAAAGGGACAGTCTACTTAGGTCTCATTCCAGTCAGGAGGGGAAAGATTCTGGGGAGAGATTCTTCTAGTGAGAGAAGACTCCCAAAGCAGTGAAACCTTGGGTCTATTACTTGGAGTACTGCAGGAGTAGGGTTGTCAAAGGGGTGTGTAACTGACAGAAAGTACCACCTTGTTATGAACCAAAGTATTAAGTGTGAAACAACTGAGAAAACCTTGAAGTGAAATAACACTGTAAACTGAAGTATCCTAAGTTTTATCCGCTCGTGTCATAAACTTCCTTGTTAAATAAAATTGTTATTTATTTTTTTTAGAACAAATCCTGCCTGGGATTCCTAATTATTAAGTTTTACTTCACGCAAATCCCCCACAAGATAATTGGAGGTAATCTGTGGGAATTCGTGGAATTGGTGCTCTGTTAGTTGGGTGGACACTCTATTTTTAAGTGAGAGGATGGGCCCAAGGACGCCAGGGGGGAAAGTGCCGTTGTGCCATCAAACAAGTCTTAGCTAACTATGAAGGTTAAACTATTGTGGGGTTCAGGGCTTGACCACACAGGAGCAAAATGTGGGGTTTCACCTGCCTGTCTACCCATTAATGTAGGAGCAGTCACATGACATCCTATCCATCCCAGGGTTTTTTGAGCCTGGTCACTTCAGTCATTTTTCCTGGAGGAATGTGTTATGTATTCAGTGGTCTGTGTTTGCCTGAGCTTGAGTCTTTCGAACTGCTAGTTAGCATGAGAAGGAGCTAGGTCCACAGAGCTGTATTGCTGATAGGCAGATATCCAGATAATAGAAATAGAATTGGTAGAGAAGGCTCTGTGTGATGTCATTTCCCCTCCTCTCCTGGGAAGGAAGGAGCATATTTACCTTCCTGTTGTCTCCCCCCTTTCTTCATCCAGTTGCCTGAAGATGCCTTAAGCTGGTTATACTGTAAATTTAAGCATTTTCCCTGCATACATTTGCTGCTGCCTTTGCTGTGAACTAATACATGATTATTAAGCAAATCTTATTTTTAAATTAACTTTACAAGTTGTTGTCTGATACTTTCTTAAGCAGGGTAAGAAGGGGGAAGTCAGCTTACTTCATAGCTGGACTGTGAAGGTTTTACAGCCTAATATTGCTATGTTTTTATTTTTGCTGCCAAGAATGGGATTATGAAACTCTCTTCAACCCACACATGTGGGCGCCTGGAGAGGTAAATTGCAATTAATATATCCTTTCCTACCTACCTTTCCTACCCATCTAAACTCATCCCACATAGATGATCCAAAAAACAGGCAGCAAACTGGACTTTTATGACCAGCTGTCCTGTTATCTACATCAGAACAATTGTATCAGGCATGACTGGATAATCATTATTATTATTTTTTAATTATTAAAACGTTTATATCCTGTGCTTCTGGTGCAAAAGCAGCACTAAGGGTGGTCTGTACAACATCTGTAATTGCAGTTTCATTAAGTGCTAACCAAGGTGGTTGCCCCCTCATGCCTGGAGGTTGTCAGGCACTGGCTGGATGACGAAGAGTGGTGGGCGGCTCCAGCTGAGGAACCTCCTCGGGAAGACACAGAGGAAGAAGGCTTAGACCCAGGGATGTGGTGGTGGGACACAGAAAACAGATCTGAGGAGGAGAGAGGCTGGGAGGTGGAAGATACAGGAGGCTTGAGTGAACAAGAAGTGGCAAGAAGAGGCAGGGAGCCCTCCAAGGACAGGACTAGATGTAATGGGACACACTTTGAGCTCAGGATCTGAAGGAGAGGACAGGAAGGGACCAGATGCCGGAACAGCTTCACAACAGCTGCCTAGTCCCTCTGCCTTGAGCTCCCCTCCCCCTTTGACTCCAAGGTCACTGAGCTTTACACATAGCTGAACAGAAAGCTTAAAAAACACCACAGAGGAGCCCTCCTCCCCACTAGAGTTTAGGAGGTTTAAAAGTGGGGTGAGGTGCCAAGAGCCAGTCTTGGCGACATCTTCACCAAGGCAGTCTGTGCCTGAGTGATCTCTCTTGTATACTTTTCCTGAATAGAACAGTTGACTTTACTTTGAGTCTCTGAGTCTCCCTTCTGACTTGTTGATGTATCTGCTCCCCTGACAGCCCCCTGACAGTTTGAATATTAGATGGTTTGTTTTAGTTTGCTAGTTTGTTCGTATTTTGAAACTTTAAATGTATTTGTTTAACCCTATCCCTCATGTACTAAAGAAGAAACTTATCTTCTCCAAGCACAGCTAATCAATAAACGTCTACCAGAAACAACTGTCAGTGACAGTATCCATCAAACCAGCGACTGGAAAGCTTTATCATTTTCTTTGAGAAATAGAAATAACGCCATGCCATGACAGCCCCAGATGAATGGTTTCCAATTTAAACCCCCTTTCTTTTGGGTTAATGTTTCGTTTTGATGGATGCCTGGACTTCACCTTGGCATTTATTTAACAATAGGGAACAATTTCTGACTATATTCTGTTCTTTTGATTTTATCTTTTAATAAACATTTCCTTTTATGGTGGCCTTTTATGCCAATATTTCAGATCAGTTGCTGGTTGCTAATGACTGTCTTTTTATTGCTACTACTTAATTCTCTATGCTAATTGGAGTTTAAAGTTATATATTTTACTGTATGCAATTAATATGTGGCTGTTATTGCATAACTATTATATCTATCATCTATGTTGTTTTAATTCCCATTTGTTTCTGATTTTATTCTTTTGGTTTTAAAGCAGTTTTTCTTAATACAGTACTCGTAGAATCATAGAATTGTATATTCAACTGAACCAGAGTCACTAACTACGTTACGCCTTGCTGGACCCTCTCCCTGCTTCCTGAACTTGGAGGACATTCCATTTGAGCCTCTCAGAAATGACAAGTTCTGGAGGCTTACTATCCAGGACTGCCACTTTCCCCCTGAATGGGCTCCAGTGCCACTGTGAGAGGCAAAAATTCAGTGGCAAATAACCCTGTTGCTGTCACTCTAGGAACTGCATTACCTGTTGAATACTTTCCTCTCAGGGAGCTGTGTTTTTAGCAACCTCAGTCCGTACAACCTCAGAAATTCTTGTCATCATATATTCAAGCCTATCTCTGTTTAATAGGGGCTGGAAATGTACCCAAGCAAGTAAGCAAAAAATAAATAAATACATAATTGGAGAGTGCAGGCCCATCCCTAGTGTACACAATGTATCTAAGACAATTTTTAAAACCGAGATAATGGAAGTTAATGTGTTTCTCAAGGTCACTCAGCAAAATCATTGCAGTTGCGAATAAGATTTTCCTCTCTCATTCTTTAAACACTGTATGCTCTTATCTTACTGCACCGAGAGAGCTGCAATCATTTCGGAGCCTTTTATGTACATATAAACCACAGCCTTGTGTATGGAGGAACAGTTCAATATCTGGATAGTGAAAGCACTAGAGAGATGATGAATAGGGGGCACAATGCTGAGTGGGGTTGTGGCGAAATGCAGTCAGCAAAGGATCCAGATTCTACTGCCATAGATTCCTGCATTGTGCAATGCATCTGAGAATTTATGAGACATTTGAAGCAGCTTTGCATTGCATTGATGCATTATCAATTAAAGGTGATTTCAAGCATGTTTCTTCAATTGTGCAAATTCACATTCCAGACAATAAGGCAGCACAGCATTTAAATAAAGAGGCAGGATATGTCTTGGTGGCGTACAAAGAAATCTTATTTCCCCTCTTTGCTGCCCTATAGAGCTTCATTACATGAATCTCTGAGGAATCTTTAATTACTACTTTTAGTGCAAAACATTTTGAGGACCTGTTCTGCTTAAATCTCTTTGATCCTCGGTGCCTTTATCGCTTACAAGGTGGCATGATTGAGATCAGAAACCCGTTTCCACAGTGTGCGGGAAATGTACAACTATTGATTTCTATAATCCAGCCGTGCAGAAAAAAGAGCTGTTCTTTTTATAGCACAGAAGCAGCGTTAGTTTTCATATCTTAGGGATGTTTCCAGATGCTGGGCATGCAAGGCTTAGATGCTTCCGGAATACATCATTTTGCCATTCTCACAGTCTCATTTTTAACCACATGTGGCTCAGGTTCACATCACCGGATTGTTGTTCCTGTTGCTGTTTGAAGTTCATGTATCTAAAATTCACCTTTTAAAAAAGTATCAGTCTTATCTTCCATTTTCTTAAGGACTGAAAATAAGGCTTTGTTTGTTTGCTGTGTTTATATCCCACCTTTTCCTCCAAGGAGCTCAAGGTGGCATATTGTACATAATTTTTCCTCAGTGAATTCCCACAACAACCCTAGAATCTTGGAACTGTAGAGTTGGAAGGGACACCAAAGGTCATCTAGTGTCACATTCCTCCCTGTGCAATAGGTTAGGCTGAGAGGCAGTGACTGGCCAAAGGTCAGCCAGTGAGCTGAGTGGCTGAGTGGCTTTCTTCCTAAACTAACAGGTGTGTATTTATAAATCAACAGAAATTACAAATCATTCCCTAGAGTTCTCTTTCTGCCGTCTAAGGGTAGCTCCACCCTGTACACTTACTCCTGGTCTACTCCCCACTTGGGGAAATGAGAGAATTGTGTAACACTTACATACTGTATCTACTGATTGAGAGAGACTGCTAAATATAGCTGCTTGTACTATGAAGGCTGTTAAAACTTCCCTTTTTAATCCAGCCTTTGAGCCTTCCTGAGTATTTCAGCTGCTGTGAGTTTTGTTGTGATTTCTTCCTATTGGCTTTACTGTTTTTAAGGTGCACTGATCTGATCCCCTTAGGAATGAAGAGTAGGACAGAAATAAATAAAGATTGCTTCCAGCCAATATTTGGCACCCCCAACAGCAGAAGGAATGGTGCAATAGCCAGGTCTCCCTGAAGGGAGAGGAGAGATGCTGGACCATTCCTGAGGACACTGGACCCACCCACCACAGGCCTTGACACAAGGCCTCTCGGTGGGATGGGGAAAACATTGGTTTGATGTGAATGATTTTTGGACTAGAGGGAGGTTGAGGTTTTGTTTGTTTGCTAATTAGCGGTTCAGATTGTCACTTTGCTTATTCTTTGAGGATCACTAATGTTGTTTGCTACAATTTATATGGCTGGCTCTTTTTTTGTTTTTGTTTTTCCATGGATGTTGTGTTAGATGAAATATTAATGTATTATATGATTTTTCCCCTTTCCCCCTGATGGCATTATGTACTGTATATTTTTCTTTGCTGTAAGTCACTTGGAGACCTTTGGGTGACAAGCAACTAACAAGATTAATTAATAATAATAAATAATAATGTGAGAGATCGTAATGACTTGGGGAGGGCTGTATTCAGGAGCTCGCACAATAACTTCATGTTGAAAAGTCCGTGGACTTTACAGATTCGACTCCCCATTGTGGAGATGCATCCCTAAGCACTTTAGGCTACAACTAAACGAGAAAGCGCAGAAAACTAACATGGACTAGTCTATGTTTGTTTAAATATTCCCAACAGGATCATCAAAATACTATGAAATCTCAGAGTTCAACCCTGCATGCCTCTTCCATCAGGAGGTGGTTGGGTCGTTAAAGGGAATAAGAAAACCTGGCTCATCTCTGAAGTAGCAATAAAACTGTTGTTTCCCCTAGATTTTTCTAATGACAGTGGCACATTCATTTCATCATTAACCCCTTCTTTCTAGCCGCGAGCGCCCCCTTGTGCCAATAAATGTGCCCTGCAGTACTCTAGTGGCTGCTTTCTGTTCCTCTGGACGGCAAAGGCTGTCCGCTGACTTGGTGTGCTCAGAAAAGGATAGGTACCTTGTGCCAGTTCTTTTCTTCCTTGCTGCACTCTCCACTCTCTCCTGCAGTTTAAATGGCAGCTATGTGAGGGGAGGGCAATGCTGGAACACTGGCACTGACTGACATCCTATTTTTTCAGCCTGACCATGTTTATATCTGATGAATGCACAGCAGATGCCATTCTCAGCTACCACCCCAGCACTCCATAGATACAACATTTTAATACTTGCTATGATTGGTAGCTTTCTGTAAGTTTATGTATAAAGATAGATGCAGAGCTATATACATTTGTGTTCAACTTAAAACTTCATAATTAGGAAGTAAAATTATTCAGCTTAGGACATGCTACTGAATGTTTCATTCCTATATTTTGCTGCTGGACATTTATGTTAATTAGTTTTAGTCCAGAGGCAGAACAAATAATTTCTAAAAAAGAATCAAAGGCCCTTTGCTGTTGGAGCTGTGAATTATGAACAAAGTGACTCTGTCAATGAGAAACCTACATTTTTTTTCATAAACCTAAAATATTCCACAAAATCAGACCTATATAGAACACATTTTCCACTGGGAGCCCTACACGTGGTTCCGTTTTACAAATGCAGAGCTAAAACTAGCATCTTGTAATTAATTTTGTGAAATTAATGCATAAAGGACATGAAGAAAGAAATCACAAAGAGAAACCACATGCTGCCAAGTAACTTTGAAACCTTATTCCCGCTCTCCATGAATTAGCATTTCAGATCTCCATTTATGTAGAGCAACACTGCAATTATCTTTTAATCGGAATAATTTAAAATAAATTATATTGCTCGCCTAGCATGTGATTGGAATTGTTGTGGTAAACTGAGTAAAAAGGATGAGATTTACTTTTTGAATGATATAACATCAGGTGAAAATAGAAACCTTTAATTACAGATTCTCTGGCTTTTCTATAAATTGGAAACCTTTGTTAAAACAATGGCAGGAGGAGCTAAGTAAATGTGTTTGGGAAGTTGGGCTGTTCTGTAATTTAACTGCTCTATGATTAAACATTTCCTTGTAACCTTGAGATCCACCAACCGAGGAGCTATGGGAATCGGCAGAAGTGCCACTATGCTAGCATAACTCAAGATACAGAGATATGCTGGCAGAACTTTCTCCAAAAGCCAGCAGGACACTTGCCAGTGAAGAAACAGCTGGAAGCATTGACTCTGATACACAGGCTTATCCTCATTGACAGCAACACTTTACACAAACCCCACAGGAATTTCTTCTATCTTTGCATGCTCCATGCCCAATCGATATGCAACAACTAAAGGTGTTGCTAAAGATGGAGCTGGTGTCCTAAAAGCCACTGAGCCTGATACATTGCTGTCTATCAAGCTACTGTCCAAGGCACAGGAGTCCTGTCACCTGGTTGGCAACTCCACACTTGTCATTCCCTTTAAGGATCTCCTCCATCCCAGATGCTGTTCAGTGAAGGCTTTGACATTGTCACCTGCATTGCTTCCTTGTTGCTAGGAAGTGATAGAAAAAGACCCTTTCTCCCCAGCCTAGCATGATCTGGCTTCAGCTAACAACAGCTGATGGGACTCAGGGGGATAGGGAGCTTTGTGGGTGCCATGTTGTGTTGTGTGCTGCACTCCAAAATGGTGTTTTTGAGCGGTGTAAGGAGATGTAAACCTCTCGCAGTAGGAATGTCATGAGGCTGGCCATAGTGCACCATTGCTATCAGCTTTGAGGGAAATGTACGCAAGATGTCCTCTTTTGGGGGGAAGGACACCACTTTCTCTCTCTGCCCACCATAACTCACCATTCTACCTTCACTTACCATTCAGTCATCAGAAATAAAAGGAGACTTGTTCTTTACACACTTACACACACACACACACACACACACTTCTTACCAAGCAATGGGGAAGAGATCCTTCACCTTTTCTAACCTTTTTTTGAAACCTCTTCAGGAATGTGTCAGGAAGCTGCTTCTGACAAGCTCTGTATGAAGAATCCACCACTCTCTGGTCCCACATGATCAACCTCCCCAGCTCCATTTCACTAGCCATGATGAGGGTAGCACATAGTTGAATGCATCCTTGCAAGTCCACATCATCAAACCTGATAAACTGAAACTGATCCCACAAAGAGAATGTGTAGCAGCAGGCACCTCAGCTGGAACTGGAACCATAATGGTGGCATCTAAATCGCTATGTAATCAAGCTATTTTATCCTCAGAGCAATGGGCCAAATGGTCACTCCAGGCCTCCATTGCCTCCAGAGAATCATTGCCTTCAAAGACCCATTGGCTCCAGAAACCCATCTCCACAGTGTGTGAGAACCGATTCCAGACAACTCAGAAAAGCTCTTGCTTGCGGACACAGTAGATAACACCAAGTCATCTATCGCTACCCTTAGTGCTAGCATAATGCGCTCTCACCAGTGCTTGGTTGGTCTTGGCACAGGATCTCTGTCACTGGCGCTGTAGCCATTGTCCAGTCTGTTTCATTGAATGCAAGTCTCTAGAATATCCAGGGGCTGGTGTTACTGCTAGAGACAAGCTCCAAACAGAAGCACCTCCTGTCTTCAGTTCTCAAGAGTATCTTTGGAACAACATGGAGTCCAGAGGCACTTGAAGAAACTAAAAATAGTGAGTGTGACTCTCTGCAGCTTCACTCAAATAACAACAATGTACTTACTATATCTATATCTATAGATATAGATATAGATATAGATATAGATAGATAGATAGATAGATAGATAGATAGATATAGATTTATTATTGTTGTCATTATTTATTGAATTTATATACCACCCTATACCCAAGAGTCTCAGGGTGGTTCACAGAATAAAATCAAGATATAAAACCATAAAATACCTAATAAAAATAAAAACAACCCAATAGCCCCCCCAAAAAAAAAACATTTTGAAAGGGCATAGGATGTAGATGGGTTCAACCAAAGGCCTGGTTAAAACGGAATGTTTTTGCCTGGCTCCTAAAGGTGTATAATGAAGGAGCCAGGTGAACTTTGCTGGTGAGAGCATTCCACAGACGGGGAGACATTGCAGAGAAGGCCTGTTCTCATGTTGCCGCCCTCTGGACCTCCTGAGGAGGAGGCACATGAAGGAGGGCTTCAGAAGATGATCTCAGGGACCGGGTAGGTTTGTATGGGAGGAGGCGGTCCTTGAGGTATTGCGGTCCTGAGCCGTTTACAGTATACAGTGCAGTATATAAAGGTAAAATGGGACTGAAGAAACTGCTGTTCTTTAGGGTACCATTGTTGGCAGGGAGGGGTGCAGATCTGTGACCATGTGATCTGGCCCTCGCAGTGGCACTGCCCAAAGGGACTGATGGAGTAGGTGTGCTCTGTGTGTGCTGGAGGTGAGTTCATTGGCTGCCTTTGTGTGCAGTCATCCTGCAAACATTGTCCTCAATCGAGAGTTGTTGTGACCATTTCTGTCATTTCCTGCTGTTTGGGGATTTTATTCTTGTGTGTTTTCCCTCTCTTGGACTGAGCACAAATAGAATTTGGCAGCTGTTCCACCTGTGTGGTGGCGGCTGCGTATGTCCGGAGCCAGTGTAAGGTAAATAGAGGATTATTCAGCCTCAACCCAACCATTTACAAAAGACAAGGATGAAAATAAAATTAGAAGATTCACAGCGATGGTCCCTCAGTTGCAATAATAAAAGGATATTTATGGAGCGATGGTATCTTGCAGAGAGCTGAATGTTTTACTGATAACTCAGCAGAAATGCATCTGGGACCATATCAATAAATGGAATCAGGTATAAATAATAGAAGACAAGTTATAAGCCTCAATTTAAACATAATACAGAGAGAGGAGAGACATGAGGGTTTCAGACCAGAACAGTTTCCCCCTGAAGTGACATTACAACAGCAGATTACAACAGACTATAATAATCCAACATAAGAGAAATGGTTTAAGTAAAGCACTAGAAATAATAAAAACTATTGAATCATGAAAGTCCGTGTGGTTAATATAGCATTTCAAATGTCAATCTGATCATGAATCGCTCTCTTTCCATGATGTAGTAGGATCAAAATGCTGCATTCAAATAAAATGGGCACCAGCAGTATATTAAAAAAGGAACTAACTTTTCAGACTTGATTGAACATAAGTAACAATAATTATTTCAGCAGCAGCTTTGTCTGGGGGAAGCTGCAGCTGTCCTAGTAATGAACAGAGTTCAGAAATTATGTACCATACAAAGAAGCTAAAATATTAATTTAAGATAATCAGTTTCTCCAGTCCTTGCAAAGATGCTTGAGTGGGTTTCACTGATCACAGAAGTAGCTCACCTGTGGTCCACCAATATTGCCAGTGATCCAGGGATTATGTAAACTGTAGATCAACAAGGTGTGGAGGACCACTGGTTAGCCACCATCATCTATGGTTACTTATAAATGAAGTTATTGGTTGGTTCAGTTATATGTGGCCAGAGCCTAAGGAAAGTTGAAGAATCATGGAAAGAAACATGGGCCCCTTTCAATAAATACTAGGACAATTAATATGTCTGAACACACCCAGATCTACAAATTCTGCTGTAGAGGGCAAGAGTCTGCACTATCACCTTCTTCTCCCTAAAGATAATTTAAAATGAACAAACAAACAAACAGGCTTGAATTAAATTAGTGGGTGGCAAAGGGGGCTTTGAAAATGAATGAGAAGTCCATTTTCTTTACACTTCCCCATTAGATTAAAATTTCCATTAAAGGCAAAAATTTTAAAATCACTTTATAGCTTAGTAGCCAGGATACTGTATTGCAGGATGGTGGTGAAGATAACCCAAGACCATTAAGTGCAGGAAATTAAGGTATATTCAACAACAACAACAACAACAACAAAGGCATATTCAACAACAACAACACCCAAACACACACTTCTGTCTTCTTGGATGTATACAGTTGACAACATTCCTTATCCGTCCACCCATGTGGGCCGTCCACCTATAAAACAAAGACAAGGGACAGGGTATAGGGAAGCACCTGCAATGGGGTTGTTCTCCCACTTTGCTCTTCTCATTGCCCACCTGCCCACCTTGCCTAGTGCAGTGGCTCCTAGGAAGGAAGAGATGGCAGCTGACAAGTGAAGGAATCTGTGTTGGAGAGGCTTATCTGAGCCCTTCTTCCATAGTGGGCTGGGATCCTTGATGTCATTTGCAGAAAGCTGGATTTGGGGGGATGGGAAAGAGGAGGAGGAGCCTGATCCTGCTGCTGCTGTGAACACTAACCTGGGCATTTCCAGCAAGCAAGAGTGGGGGCGGGGAGAGAACAGTTGTGGCTGTATTGGTGATGGAGAAGGAGATGAAGGAATGATGGAGAGGGGTTGCTTGCACATTGGAAAAATGGCGCCTGGGCATTGGTAAGTCTGGGCAAGGTGGTAGAGGGCAAGAGAGGATTAGGCCAGTGGTCAGAACTGAGTTTTACAGCTGCTGTCATAACTGCTCCTGCACTGTCTGGGCCCTGCTTGCCTCGCTGCCACAAGCCCAAACCAGCATTGGAGACAGCGACAGACTGAAATAAGAGTCTGCTTCCAGACCTTTTGGCTGCTTTTAGAAATAGGAAGGGTGTGTATTGAAGCAGGTAATTTTGCCACCCTCCTCAACTTGCCTCCTGGGACATATGCCCCCTTACACACATGCACACTGACCCAGCACTATGTCAAAATATTTATCGTAGAATTACACAAAAGTAGAAGCCTGCTATCGTCAAATACAAAAGGTCCCAAGATATTACACACACACAAACACATATATTACACAGTCTATTAAAAAAGATCAAAATCTCCATAAGATTGTATCAGACAAATTGGTCTGCTGAGTTAACGGTAACATCACCAGAACACAATGGCGAACCAATAATGTACTGTTTTATTGTAGCTGGGTTTGTAATATCAGCATTTCCCAGGAGCAGTATTGAAACTTGCATCTCCTGCTTCCCACAGAAGTTGTGTTACCCCACTGAGCTGTAGCCTCTTCTATATATGATGTTGTTAATGCTGCAAAATTAAAAGAATGAGTTTAGGGCAGGAAATGATCTTGTTCTTTCTATTCTACTAAAAATGCAATATAGACTGGAATTGCTATCAAGTAGTACATATCAAGTAGTACATAGTAGCTGGGGACGCAGGTGGCGCTGTGGGTTAAAGCCTCAGCACCTAGGACTTGCCGATCGAAAGGTCGGCGGTTTGAATCCCTGCGGCGGGGTGCGCTCCCGCTGCTCGGTCCCAGCGCCTGCCAACCTAGCAGTTCGAAAGCACCTCCGGGTGCAAGTAGATAAATAGGGACCGCTTACCAGCGGGAAGGTAAACGGCGTTTCCGTGGGCGGCTCTGGCTCGCCAGAGCAGCGATGTCACGCTGGCCATGTGACCCGGAAGTGTCTCCGGACAGCGCTGGCCCCTGGCCTCTTGAGTGAGATGGGTGCACAACCCCAGAGTCTCTCAAGACTGGCCCGTACAGGCAAGGGTACCTTTACCTTTACTAGTACATATAAGTGTATTTTATAGTGTTCCAGTTATCCTGTTGTTAATATTTGCTGTTATGGAAACCACATTTGGATAAGTATGGGAAAATGGCATATAAAAACCTCAAGATCACTGTAATTTCTGGAGAGTTGCTTGCTCTCTGTGCATTTGAACACTTCTTAAGATAGTGTAGCCACTTTTTGCATCGTGGTTCTTCATATCAAGGAGGTTTCATCTGTGTTCAGATATAATTGGACACCATTCTGAACCTTTCAAAACTGCACTGATTTTTTTGGTTTCTTAGAATCCCCAAGCAATGTTGGATAGGAGCCTGCTAGTAAGTAACTAAAAATACTATGTCCATTATATCCATCTTATGTTGATTGTCATTTTGCTGCAAAACTAGCATCTCCATGATATGGCTGCCTAAGCATAGTGTATTGAGGATACAACAGAGAGGTGTTGGTGCTGATATAAGTGGGCACTTGAATGCCTATCATGGGACTTGGAACTCATTTCCAAGTTCCTCATGCCTCAGTAACCACTGAAGGAAGCAATGGGTTAGAATAGGCTATAGTTATTTGATGATGAGAGTAAGAAATGTTTCAAAGAACATTATAGGTGTTGCCCTTGGGTATCTGCTGGGTAAGGTACCTGGCCATTTGCCCCAATTGACACCTCAAAGCTACGCCATTCCATTTCTTAAAATGTTAGATGAATTCCATCTATTTCCATTTGGCTTCTCTTTTATACAGCAAAAATTTTCTTTGTGCTGTTTGCTTTATGTTTCCCAGTGAAGTATTAGATTCCCTTGCCTGCAATCAGGTTCTGTAAAAGTCAATAGTTTGCTGTTCATTCTGCTGACATTTTTCAACGCTGATATAATGAAGCTTAAAGTTTTTTAAAACATCAGCAGTACACTTTTCTGAATTCTCAGGATGGGCATCACAAATGCAAACTTTGTCATGAGGCCTCCTCCAGACTTCCTCCCAGACCCAATAGATTGTGGCCATAAGCTGGTAAAGGCTGAAACAGTCTGTGGAGGAACATAGGTTAAAGGTAAAGGAACCCCTGACTGTTAGGTCCAGTCGCAGACAACTCTGGGGTTGCGGCGCTCATCTCGCTTTACTGACATTTGTCCACAGACAGCTTCCGGGTCATGTGGCCAGCATGACAAAGCCGTTGCTGGCGAACCGGAGCAGCGCACGGAAACGCCGTTTACCTTCCAGCCGCAGCAGTACCTATTTATTTATTTACTTGCACTTGACATGCTTTCGAACTACTAGGTTGGCAGGAGCAGGGACCGAGCGATGAGAGCTCACCCCATTGCAGGGATTCAAACCGCCGACCTTCTGACAAGCCCTAGGCTCTGTGGTTTAGACCACAGCACCACTCGCGTCCCATAAATTAGTAAAGGCTGAAACAGTGCATGGAAGAACATAGTGGTAACTTAACAACTTCCTCTCTACTCCAATGCCAACATTGATAAACAACAACATCCCAGTCGTCAACAACGTCTGCACCTTATTTTCAAAGGTCTGTCCATCTCCCTCCCAGCAGAAAGATAACAAGGAGGGAGCAAATCTAACCTCTCTTGGGAGTGAATTCCACAATACGGAAGCAGCCAAGGACAAGTATCTCTCTTATGTCAGTACTAACCATACCTCTGATGTTGAGGGAACTGAGAGAAGGTGCTCACCTGAAGATCTTAGCACCCAAGCAGGTTCATAAAGGGAGATACGATCTTTCAGGTAACCTTTGAATTGTGCCTGGAAATGGACCAGTAGCCACTGAAGTTGTTTTAACAGTATGGCCACAACATTATTGACCAGCTGAAGCTTCTGAACATTTTTTAAAAGGCAACCCCACACAGAGCATGCTGCAGTAATACAATAGCACACATACCCCACTTAGTGCTATGTTGGGATTCCACAGGATTGTATTCATCTAAGTCTTACTCAGAGTAGACCCCACTGAAATTAATGCACCTAAGTTAGTTGTGCTGATTAACTTCAATGGGTCTACTCCAAGTAGGACTAGCACTACCCATTGTTATCACTGACACAACATAACTTGCTCCACTTACATTGTAATGGATGCATTTATAGGTAATAGAGGCAGGTGCCAACTTTACCAGTGACACTGATATCAGATAGCCAGACTTCACTAAATCCATAATGGCATGAATATGTGGTAGTTAAAGGTACATAAAGTAAAATTGTTTCTTTTCAATTACCACTTCATCATTTCAACAACTGATTTTCTGTCCATAAAAATTGTATGACTTCACCATCAGAATCTGGCTGCTGAACAGCCTCTATGTACATTATCTTAAGTTAACACATATTTCTCTGACGAACGAAGAGACTGATGGGAGCAATAAAACCAATACCTTCCCCACTCTCTCTGAATCTGCCTTCCTCTTCTAATATTTTCTACATATTTTAATATTAGTGATAGAGTAGAATCTGAGTTTAAAGCAGCAATCCTCAAGCCATTGAGGAGTTTGGTGCAGACCCACTCAAGAGTAAACAGAAAAGGAAAGGAAGAATAATGAAGTGCTTCTCATCAATACAGTTTTCTTATTAAATTCTTATAAATGTAGGAGTAAATATTACTATTTTCCAATAGGTATATAATAATAATACTACTAGTAGTAACTTGTATAGTATACTAGGCCAAATATCTAGAGAACTTTACATAAGTACTTGTCCTTCAGTATGACATGTTTGGGTGTAGCCTTATTAAGATTAGGGTCCATTCTTACCTTATTTGTGTGTGTGTTTTAGGGTCCATTCTTTCCTTGTGTTTTTAAGACGTTATCAGCATGCAGTGTAGCTATACTGGTTTCACTGGATTTTGAAGGGTCTTATAAGGAATGTAAACCACTAGCTTTAAAAAACCCAAAGGATTTGACATGTTTACAAAAAAGAGTTGTTCTGTTCTGCGGTGTCTGGATGAAAGTACAGCTCCTGCCGACATTAATGTCCTGTTCCAATATTATCTTTTGCACTTCTATCCTTGGGCAAAGTGGTGTCACAACTGGAATGATAACTTCAATACCCAGTGAAATTTTTGTTTTCCATTTTACCCTGGGCACCCAGAGGCATTCTGAGGCTAATAAAGATAGTGACAGCTGCTTCACAAAACACTAGTCAGGCCACTGGGTAAAATGTAAAATAAAAATATAAAGATATGATGTCATGATGTCCACATAGACATTTTCCTTGCCATGCCAGATACTGATGCCTGAAAGGCATCCTTGGTCATGGTTGTCACCTGAGCATTCAGGGTCAAAATCAGATCTAGAAGAACCCCTAGAGTATGACCCTGTGTTTTCAAAGGAGTGCTATCCATCCAGCACATGCTGGGCTCCTATTTCTAGAATGGCCATTCTACTAATTTCTGCTTGTCTAGATCAAGTTCCAATTAGTTGGTTCTTATCCACATTGTTACTGGTTTTATACGCTATTGCAGACGTTCCATGGAATGTGGTGGAAAGGAGACAGAACTGGGCATCATCTGCATACTGGGGGTACCAAACTTTGAAACCGCTATGATTTCTCTCAGCAGTTGCATACAGATAACAGCAGAACCTTGGGCACATTATAGGCCAATGGCCAGGAGGATGAGGAGGAGTCCTGCACTGCTACCTTCTCGAGTTGTTCCTCCAGAAACATAACAGATGGTGCCTCTAAGCTCCAAGGCAGACAAGCAATCCAGGAGTATACTATGATACTGGGTGAGTTGCAGGAAATAGAAACAATATAAATAATAATAATTTTATTATTTATACCCTGCCCACTCTGAGGAAGCATAATGATTATAAATCCAGACATTCCCATGTGGCATTCATTATTTGCAGTAGACCCATCCAAAAGGTTCTCTCTTGTGGGTTGGCTTTCTGTATACAATGGTCATATTCTTCATACAATTTAATATATTCATATATAACACACACCTGCAATTTAAAGTTTCAATGGTGAAGGCAGTTTTCATCCCATTACTACCACAAGAACTGCTGTGACTGAGAATTAAGCTATAGCATTAGCAACAAAGTATTTTGCTGTGGTCTAAACCACTGGCCCTCTTGGGCTTGCAGTTTAGAAGGTTGGTGGTTCGAATCCTCGTGACGGGGTGAGCTCTCGTTGCTCTGTCCCAGCTCGTGCCAACCTAGCAGTTTGAAAGTATACTGGCACAAGTAGATAAATAAGTACTGCTGTGGAGGGAAGGTAAAACAGCGTTTCTGTGCACTCCGGTTTCTGTCATGGTGTTCCATTGTGTCAGAAACATTTTAGTCCTGCTGGCCACATGACCCGGAAAGCTGTCTGTGGACAAAGACCGTTTCCCTTGGCCTGAAAGTGAGTTGAGCGCTAAAACTCCATAGTCACCTTTGGCTGGACTTAATCATCCAGGGGTCCTTTACCTTTACCTTTTACCTATTCTGAGATCTAAATGAGATGAACTAAAAGAGACAGTGGTGCATTTTTTTTATTAGACCAATGCATGAAAAAGTGCCGTGAGTAAGCCTATTACTGACATCTATTGCAAGATCTGCCGGGCTCCGAGGCTGCCCTATTACTTGTAGTATGATAGCGGGCTCCAAACTCCTTGCTAATTCGTGGTAGTGCCTTGGCATCAATATTACCACCAAAACATCTGGCTAGGAGAAAGAGGCACGTGGAAACAGGGCGGGAAAAGAGGGGCAGTATCTCCTTCCCTCGGAGATCAGGCCCCTAGGGAAGCGCCCTCGGCGGCGAGCCGCGCTGGAAACAAACAAACACCCCAGCTGCCTCCCCAGCGGGTCAGGAAGCAGCAGCCTGCAGTGTCCCCAGCGGCCAGCAGGTGAGAGCAGCCTGGCGGCACCTGCTGCCGCTTCTCTCTCCGCTGACGGCTCCAGGCCTTCCTTCCCCGCCTCCGGCGCCTGGCCCTCAACGCAGGGTCTCTGCCTCGGCTTGGCCCGCTGCGCCGTGACGTCCCTCGAATAGCAGCTCGAGGCGGGCGATTCCTGTGAGGAGGTTGGTTCGAGACAGTGCTGCCGCCACCGCTGCAGAAGCAGCCGCTTCCCTTTCCCTTCGGCTCAGGAAGGGCTTCGTGCGGGTCAGCGGCAGGGCGCGCGCTCCCCCGAAGGAGAGCTTGCGCAGGGCGGCGGCGGCACCCATTTCTCTTGGCGGGAGGTGGCCACGAGTCCAGGCGCGATGGCACCCGCAACACCCCGTGCGCCGCTCGGGCTCCTTCTGCTCCTCCTCCTCCCCGTCGCCGTGGTGCCTTCCAAGCTGAACATTCCCAAAGTGCTGCTGCCCTTCAGCCGAAGCACCAGGATCAACTTCACTCTGGAGGCAAGCGAGGGCTGCTACCGCTGGTGAGTGGGTGAGCGCGCGCGCGCGAGAGAGAGGCGCAAGACGGGGTCGAGCGCGCGGGGCCCGCAGAGTTGAGGCACATGGCGCACGTGTGGCGTTCAACTTTGCTGCTGAAACTACAACACGTGAGGGTCGGGGCGCGAGAGAAGAGAGAACTGAGGCTGCAGCTCCCAGCAAAGAAGCCTTTGCCTGCGGCAGGCAGTTTGAGTTAGCGAAGTATTATTCCTAGGGCGGGGAGCGTCTTAGCCGGTCCCGTTTTACTCAACTCATAAAACGGCGCAGCTGTTGAGTCTCCAGGACGCTTGCGCCGCGCTTCAGGCGCGAGGGGGCTGCTTTAAAAAAAGTTTACAAGAAAAATGAGTGTTGTGGAGAGTTTGGCGCAGTTTCATTGCAGAAGATCGGATCAGGCGGTTTGATGCACCTTCTTGCCCTCCTTGGTTCTGAGCCAGGGGGAAACTACACATTAAAAAACCCACTGAAAATGTGTGTGCTTTTTTTTAAAAAAAAAGTTTTGAAAAATAAGTTGAATTTTGCCGAGCTCCCTGTCCCCATCTAGTGTCACATTTGTAGATTGCACTTTACAACACATTTAAAGCATTTTTATAGCTGACTCCCCGGTGTGCTTTCCGAGTGTCGCCAGGTGTGTGAGTCAGAAGTTTATCCATGCTGTCTGGGCTGACTTTGTCACCGTGAGGCATAGGCGACAGTGTGCCAAACCTAAGAAGCTTGAAGTGGTACAGTGATTGTGGCAGAAATCCAACCAGTACCAGAACGACAATACTGTGGATGCGTAAAAGCCCTGAAGTTTGGAATACAGTAGCAACATGAAGTTACAAATTGTGTTTCTCAAAATGAGAGCAGACATTTTAATGTGCTTTGTTAAGATAGGGCGGGGGCATGGCTATTGCCATGGTTCAAGGACTGGCAGCTGACCCCCCTTCCATGTATAACAGGTGGATGCTCAACAAGTTTTTAAGCATTTTAAAAGTGAACCTTTATCTAACAGAGATACAGTGTAACAAAGAAAGCTTCTTTCAGTGACACAACATTTATTCAATGGTTGCCTGCCCCAGTGGTGGCAAAAGTAGAAGTGAGCAGTACTGTACTGTGTTTTTCATATGGTAGAAATTCTTTTAAAAAGTTAGCTCTGCCTCACAACCTCTTTCCTGTACTATCTGAACAGATTTCAGTATAGATGAAAAGGGGAAATGGTTCTTTTTAAAGTCTGCAAGTAAAGTGTGCATTATGCACATGGCAATAATCTACTATACTAAACAAGTATAAAGGAAAACATCTTCCAGTATTATTGTAGCTCAAAACTACTTGCTCATGTAAAAACAAAAAAAATTCCTTCCAGTAGCACCTTAAAGACCAACTAAGTTAGTTCTTGGTATGAGCTTTCGTGTGCATGCACACTTCTTCAGATACACTTCTTCAGATGTGTATCTGAAGAAGTGTGCATGCACATGAAAGCTCATACCAAGAACTAACTTAGTTGGTCTTTAAGGTGCTACTGGAAGGAATTTTTTTTGTTTTGACTATGACAGACCAACACGGCTACCTATCTGTAACTGCTCATGTAAAATGAAAGAGTGTTTGATTTCCAAATAACTATGCTGTCCTATTCTAACCAAACAAACTATTAGGCTTGCTAATTATTGAGCTTTCCACAAAGCCATAAGAAAGAGAAGTAGACCATCTCTAGAGTGGCACTCCAAATGTCCTTACCCAGCACCTTCATATTGATGTTAAACAGATGGGACATCAACAATTGGGTTGCACAGAAATTCCCCAGTAGCATATTCTGAAGCTGGCTTTGTAGATAGGAGTGGACCCTGCATAACATCATGTCTCCAACCTTCAGTGCACATAGCTGGTCAAGTAAATACCATATCTGATAGTAGTATCAAAAGCCACTGATGGAGATCGAAGAGCAGCAACAAGGTCACACTCCCCTAGTTCCTCTCTTGATACAGGTCTTGCAGGGCAACCAAGGTTGGTTCAGTTCCAAAGCCAGACATGAATCCAGGCTGAAATGGGTCAAGATAATCTCCTTCCTGCAAGGTTATCTGCAGCTGCATGTCCACCAGCTTCTCAATCCTTTTCAGTGCCTGTGTAGCCACCACGCAATACCTTTATGAAGGGGTATTTGCAATTGAACAGCAGCTGTCATGAACCTCCTAGTTCTTAGGTGGACTTTTCCCAGAAGTGGCCTCACCACTTCCTGTATGAGGGTGACAGGCACCACTCACTCTCACAGAGACCTACGCAGTCAGCCCATGTGTAGCTACAAAAAGCTAAAGAAAACAGGTAGTAGTCCAGGCAAATCCAGTCATCTAGTGCGCATCCTCAGGTTGTAAAAGAAAAATGTAATTGAACTTCTAACATGTGGTAAGATATAGTTCTGGACACTCCCTCAATAATGGAGGTCAATAATGTATTTTGACCTTACCGTGGTACCTCAGGTAAAGAACTTAATTCGTTCCGGAGGTCCGGAGGTCCGTTCTTAAACTGAAACTGTTTTTAACCTGAAGCACCACTTTAGCTAATGGGGCCTCCCGCTGCCGCCACACAATTTCTGTTCTCATCCTGAAGCAAAGTTCTTAACCCAAGGTACTATTTCTGGGTTAGCACAGTCTGTAACCTGAAGCATCTGTAACCCGAGGTACCACTGTACTTATATTAAGACCATAGCAAAGTGTGTAAAAAATAGATAATTTCCCTCCAAAAAGAGTCATCAACATCATGTTTAAAAAGTACAGGAAACTGAAGTTAAACTGGCCTGGCCTGGCATGTGTATTTAACTGGGATCTCAGTTTTGATTACTGAGGGAAAGTTGTCATTCTAAAGTTTTCCCTTTTGACATTATTTTATTATTTTGATTTCTACATATATTTATTTTTTACATTTTATATCCCATCAACATAGTTCAGCAGAGCCTTCAGGATGCATTGCTCTAAGACATGGGAATAAATGGGGAAAATATCCAAATAACGGCATTGACTTTGGTCAACACCTGTTCAGACAATCTAATACCACTAATAGGTTTAAACATTTAACTACCCATGACTGACTGATGTAATTAGGTTTGCTCAGCACAGCAATACTCATGAGATATTAACAATTATCTTTGTGTTAGAGCTTCCCTCTTTTAAACCTTCTGTACAGACAGCTTGTGACATGTGTTTGGGAGCAACTGTATGTAGCCCTGTCACCGATTTCTGGCATAAAACCCAAGAAGCACAAGTGACCACAGGCTTCTTTGCCATTCATTCGGAGAGTGTAGCCTCACACAATGAACATGCTTATAGGACTTGACCAATTCCTTCTGAAAGACAACACAGTAGAATTTCTTATGAATTATCCTTAACAGAAACATATACACATAGATCAAGGTATTTATGTTCATAAGTCTATAACAGATAGATTTGACCAATTAGGAGGAATGAATATTAAATCTCATATATTAAGAGCAATTGTGATTTCTCATGATTCTTGATCCAGCCAGTGTTAAATAGCTGTAAGTCCCGTTGATTCAACTGGCATGTACTTAACTCTCGCGCCATTCACCACATGATAACATTTAGTGAACGCAAGTATAATTAGTCCCAGCAAATCTAACAAACTCCTAAAATGTGGGCAGATGTTAGTATTACTTCTGTCTGCCAAAATCTTCATAGCAGACAAATATTCCCTGTGTGTTTGTGAGGGGGGAGGTTAAATTTCTAATTTGTATAGCCATGAACAGGCAATTTAAATATGTGTGCAAATTCTACCCAGAAAGTCCTGAACTGAAAAGATTGTAATAAATTATGCAAATCAAGTATGTTTATATGTATCTACTTAATTTGCTTGCCTTTCATCTGTCTCAGAATTTGGAGTTGTCTAAATTTTTTATAGATCCAGGGAGAAGGGCATGGGGTTTAAGGAGTACAAACAGGGTAAGGCATGTGGGAAGCAGAGAGATGGGTGAAACTGGAGTTAAGAAGTTTTATAGTCCATATATATATGGACTATACAGTTAAAGCTATTGTTGAGTATGTGTTTCTGGAACTGAGTATGTGCATTAGACCTTTTGGTTTTTTTACTGTCTGTATAGCAGTTCCTCAGTATTCCAAACTGTTTCTTGAAAATAGGTTGGATGGATCAAGAATTGTCATCCCATGAATGGAAAAGCTTCTTCCATTTGCAGTAGGGACTCAATCCCAGCAGAGGCTTTAACAAAAGAAAGCCGGAGGGCAGGTAGAGAGAATTTAAATGAATTTCTCCTTTCCTCCGTAGTCTCCAGCAGCAGTATTCTGGAGGGTCACTCAACTATCCAGACCAGATTTTTTTTTGGGGGGGGGGAGGGTGCTATAGGGTCAACGAGGGAAAAGGTGGCAGTGTCTTGTGAGCACAGCTGTGCTGATCCAACCAACTGTTGATATTTATGGCCATTTCTGATTTGTTGTTTGAGTTACTAATGTTCTTTGGAAGTGAAGGAAATAACCCAGAGGGATTTAATTTCCGCCTTGATATTTCTCTCTCTCTCCTTCATTTGGTATTTTGCTTATAACAGTTTGATAGGCCTGTGTTAAATGACTTTTCCCCTTTTTGCTGCACTTAAAAAAACAGGAAGTAGAGTTTCATCTAAAGTATGCTTGTATTCTCTGTGTGGGAAACAAAACGGAAGTAAAATTTTATATGTGGTTTTAAAAGTAAATAAATAAATAAATAAATAAATTGTTAATAGATGATATTTTACATTTTTACCTGGAGCTGTTAACTAGGAATTATTCATGGAGTATATATATTTTTAATCATTAATGTTTTCTAGAATCTCACAACAATCTGTTTTGTTAATTGCTTGTGGGAGGACTTGCAAATGCATGACGGATGTCATTGCACACACTATTCTTTTCCTCCCTATGCTGGCCCTTCAAAGGGGTATATGATCTTGAGGAGTAATGATTGCACAGACTAGGCTTAAGCGGGTTGAACTCCAGTCACATAAATCTTAGTTAATGTATTTTCAGTGTTGCATGGACAAATACAAGGTGAACCTTAGGCTGAAGTAACTGTGGGGCAAAAATGCAGAGGGACTGGGTGTGATTCTGCTTTCCCACTGCACACACAAACTACACATGTTAAAGGTTGGAAGGTGTACTCAGTATCAGCCACTGAATAAAAATATTCACAATTATGCTGGATATTCACTAGAAAAGGGGAACTGACTGAATCAGGCAATACTGTTAGAGACCCTAACTCTAACAGTTAGAGTTACAGATAGGTAGCCGTGTTGGTCTGCCATAGTCAAAACAAAAAAAAATCCTTCCAGTAGCACCTTAAAGACCAACTAAGTCAGTTCTTGGTATGAGCTTTCGTGTGCATGCACACTTCTTCAGATACACAGCTGTTAGAGACATTAACCTGTAATGCTAGTAAGGGTTACAATTTATCACCAAAATTTAGCAGTTAGGTTATGGAGATAGCTAGATTAGACAACAGCTGTTTAATACTTTTGCTTGCTTGTTTACGGCAGTGGACCATATAATGAACTTTAGCAGTCTAGAGATGTCTGTTGACCACAAGAATAATATAGAGGCAGCCTGAGGTGTCTTTGTGGTCAGAAGAGTCTAGATGGCATCACTGTCCACTAAAACCAGTACAGTGGTACCTCAGGTTAAGTACTTAATTCATGCAGGAGGTCCGTACTTAACCTGAAACTGTTCTTACCCTGAAATAGCACTTTGGCTAATGGGGCCTCCTGCTGCTGCCACGCCGCCGGAGCACGATTTCTGTTCTCATCCTGAAGCAAAGTTCTTAACCTGAAGCACTATTTCTGGGTTAGCGGAGTCTGTAACCTGAAGCGTATGTAACCTGAGGTACCACTGTAAATGCAACCAAGAGTGAGAAAAAGACACATTTTCCCAAACGTTAAATTGTGGTTGGCTCGTTAAATTGTGGTTTTGGCAAGCTGTTTATCCCACAATGTTTAAGAAAGTTGTAGTTATTAGTGGCACCACCACCACCATCAGCAGTGAGTCTATTTTCCATATTTTTGTTTATTTAGCTCTTCAAATCAAGATCATTTTAGCACTTTGAAGTTAAGTCTTTAGATTATTCTTTCAAATGCAATATATGTATTCATTTTCTGCTTTAGGGTTGCTCTCTACAGCACAGCAGACAGGATGTGTGGGTGATACGCTATATTTGAAAGAATACGTGGAGGAAGTTGCAACACTAATAGTGAAATCCTTACTCAGAAGCACAGTATGTGCATACAGCGTTGTTGCCCAAGTCGATTTGCAAGACTACATTTTTTTAATCCTACTTTTGACTAAAATAGAAGATAAAATCAAGTTAATTTGGCAGTTTTGCAAATTAAGCTAGGGGCATGAGTGAATCTTTCAGAGGATATCCTTCAAAGGATATAGATCAGGGGTAGACAACCTAAGGCCTGGGGCCAGATGCAGCCCAATCACCTTCTCAATCCGGACCGCAGATGGTCCGGGAATCAGCGTGTATTTACATGAGTAGAATGTGTCCTTTTATTTAAAATGCATCTCTGGGTTATTTGTGGGGCCTGCCTGGTGTTTTTACATGAGTAGAATGTGTGCTTTTATTTAAAATGCATCTCTGGGTTATTTGTGGGGCATAGGAATTCGTTCATTTTTCAAAAAAAAAAATATAGTCTGGTCCACCACATGGTCTGAGGGACAGTGGACCGGCTCCCTGCTGAAAAAGGTTGCTAACCCCTGATATAGATGGTTAATGAATGAGTTCACATAAATACACAACAAACTTGCCTGTGCTGCTGCTGATGTTACATTTGTCTACCACCCTTCATCTGAAAATCTCAAGGCAATATGCAGCATTAAAATACAAAGTAAAAACACAAAATGTATAATAAGAACAAGAACAAAACAACCCAATAACCCCACCCTACCCCTCCCATGAAATTTAACTCCCAGGGACTAGACAGATGGATGCGGCAGACTGGGGATTCCCTATGCCTGTATTAAAGTGCAGTGAAAGCAGTTTCAGCACACATTGTTGTATCGGAAGATTTTTTTGTACCTGGGACAAAGACAGTGGATCTGTGTTCGCCTTATCTCCACACTTAGCTTTTTAAAAAAAAATTTAAGACACAGTAGTATTCTCTGTAAAGTGCCAAATATAAAAGTGTTTTATATAAGATAACAACCTCATTTTTATCTAGTTTTGTCAGGAAGTACAAAGCTGCAGCCTGCAGGGCAGTGAGCTCTTCAGGAATCCTGAATCTCTGGTTGTTGTCAGGCCCACCGATTAACTGGACAAAAATATTATTCTCCGATTAAAGGAGTAGCTGAACATTCTCCTACCAATTAGATAGAGCAGAGCTTGAAATCCAGACTTCTACATGCCGCTTTGGAGGTGGACAATAAGATTTCTGCTCTGTCTTGAATCCTCAGGGTTGCCATTCTTAGCCACCTTGAAAGAATTAGTACTAAGTCTGATTTTTGTTCAGTGGACTGCTTCAGTGAGTCGTAGAATTATTTGCTGTAATAGGAGCCCCCCACCCACCCAGCATAGGCTTATTTTCTACTTGGCAGGGTAGCTAATCAAAAGAAACTAAAAGTGCTGCAAGATTCAACATAGAACCAATGTGTTTGTAATAAGTAATAAGTGAAGCCGTAATTTAAAAAATGATTGGCTTGAAGATGTATTAGTAGGTTTTTCATTTGAAACTGACATTGCTGAAAAGGCAAGAACTATTTATACATTATACATAACATGAATGAAAAAGTGAGAACAAAAGGTTTTCAATGGGTCTCTACATCTTCCAGACCTGCAGCAGAATTCAGCTGACAATGTGAACAATAAAGAATTTTAAACTAGCAAGTAAATGACAGCGGGTTGTCGCCCCCTCCCCTGGCCAAGCCATTAGGATAAAGCTTTTCAGAACTTTATCTCCATAGAAAGTGGTAGAATGAGCTGACCGTGATGCCATTGCTTTCTCTGAACACCTAAAATGTATATTCAAATCTACCTATACCGATTTTGCAGCCAGTGATACGGTACTTAAAACTGATAGGAACTGCTGGTAATGCAAAGTTAAATATAGCATGACTTTACTTAAATGTTAAAGGAAACTTTGATGGGCATCAACATTTATCAATAAGTCTCACTCCAGTAATTTTTGTTTGTTTGTTTGTTTTAAGGTCTTCTACCAGACCAGAAGTTGCTAGCATAGAAGCTATAGAGCAAGACAACCAACAGTGTTCACAGAAGGCTATTGTGCAGGCTCGTTCATCGCAGGTGACACGCCTTACAAGTATTATTTTGGCTGAAGATATTTGTAAGTAGAGCAATATTCTTCCCATCTTATTTGGAGACGTGTATGTTTTAGATGACTTTGTTGTAAGTTAATTCTACGCTATTCTTTGGTTGAAATGCTTTATGCCCTGCACCCATGAAACTCTTGATGGATACACTAAGTGCAAAAATATACTCTTCTAGCTGTGTGTATTTAAAATTTGTAACAAGCAAGGGAAAAGAGGGAGACAGAGAATGGAAGCTATGCATCATCTTGCCCTCCTTCTCATTCTTCCAGCATCCTTTCTACATTGAGAAATGGGAGGCTGAAAGATTGACATGTGTCCACAGAGGAAATAGTAGAAGTGAGGAGGATACTATTGAGGGAAAGGAGCAAGGGGGGTTTTGGGGGAGGATTGTATTCTGGAGAAGAAGCATAGAGGGTTGAAAAGGAACATACTGTACATTCAAAGTCAAGAAATGCTAATAAAATCAAAATGGAAAAAAATGGATGAGACTTGCAATACCTTACTGTTTAAATTTTGCATTTTGCAGCAGTTTTTAACTTGCTCGTAGAATTTGTATTTATGGATGGACTCAAAGGATGTCCACAACTTATATTTGCTTGGATTGATGACTAGTGTTCATGGTAGGGATTTCCAAATTGATAACTGAAATGTATAGCTGATAACTATGGCAGTTCTTTACTGAGTTAGTTTGTGTGCCTAGTGAGTATTCAGCCTGAAATTATGCACCCTTAAGCAGAAGTGTGTCCAGCTCAGTATGGCTTACTTTAAAGTAAGAAAATGGAGTTGGTTGTACATTAACAATAAATGGATTTTGCATATAATAAAACAAATTGCACTAGAAAATACACTTTAATGAATATGTTAGCGATGACCTTTTGAACATATATGAAACTGCCTTATATTGACTCCACAATGACTGGTTATAGCCCTTAAGACTAGGCAGCACAGATTGGCCATGGCCCTTTTTCTGAGATCCCTTTAACTGAAAATGTGTGGTATTAAGCCTGGGACTTTCTGTATGCAAAGGATCCTCCTCACTATTGCAATCAATAGATAAATAATTGCATCATTATTTATTTTTAGTTATTAATAAAAAACAAAAAAATCAATTTGTTGGCATATAAGGTTACTCTTGTATGATAGTTATAGTTTGAGTTTTTTGTTTTTAAAATGGCTGGCATTAATTTAAAATGTTGGCGCTTAACATTAAAGTATAAGGGTACATGAAACTTATTTTCCTCATCATTGAGTAAATGGAGAAAAATTCCACACACCTGAGTTGGATGGAATATATTCTAGATCAGAGGGTATTTTTGCCAGACAGACTCCAGCCCTGGTATGTCCCCTGCCTTTTGAACTTAAATATGATAAAATGGCTTGGAGCCAGAGGGTTAATGACAGAAAGGGGTCCTGCTCCTCTCCTGACAGCAGCCTCATGGAAAACCTGTCGTGGGAGTTGTTGGTGCCCTCCCTAATGGGATGGACTGTGGTTCTGAGGAAGAAGGGGGATTACATTCCCTATAGCCCCAGTTTACCTCGGTAAAATATTACAATTTTCTCTGGACTCTGCTTGCTTTATTCCAGTTTCTCCACTAACACAGGAGAGGTACTTTGGGGTGAGGAAGAGAAAGGAAAATCACATTCCATCAACCCTCTTTCACCAACACTTGTCTGGATCCAAGACGACAAATAAAACAAGTCATGGAGGTTACCAAAAGCTAAAACAGCGGATATTTTTTTGTTGGAAACATATTGAAAGCTATACAATACCAGCTCCCTTCAGTTTTGCTATTATTGTATTTAATTGCATATGTTTCATTTTGAACAAAACCATCCACTGCTATTGAGGGATAATGGCATGCTTTCTCACAAAGTTTAAACCAAGCATTAAACTATAAGGTGTAGTGGTTTTTGAGGTTGAACCTATCTTGTAACTTGATATTTTCCTGTATCTCATCAAGTAACTGGCCAAGTCCTTCGCTGCGATGCCATAGTTGACCTTATTCATGATGTTCACATTGTGTCCACCACAAAAGAACTGTATCTAGAGGATTCACCATTGCAACTGAAAATTCAAGCTTTAGATTCTGAAGGTAAGACTATATCTCTTTTAACGTAAAATATTCATCCAGACAAAGAGCTCTTCCTGATGTTATGTTGGCCATGGCCACACATTTCCCTTCCTAAATCTACCGCTGTGTATCAGTAGTCTCAGCTTGAAATTCCTATCTGCATAAATGGGCTTCTAAATTTGCATTTTAATCATATCAGTATTTCTCTTTAAATTCAAAAACCTCCATCAACGGGGGGGGGGGGGAGAATCACTGTCTCAGTCTAGTTTTGGGGTCAAGTGTCTCCTAAGAAAGCCATACAGATAAAATACCTGGCAGAAGGTATCACACACCCTAACTCAATTCTGTGCTGGATCACATGCCTCCTGCTACCTTCATAGGCTGCTGTGGTGTGATGTGAAGTGCACCAAAGAGCTGTCTCCAGGATACTCAATAAAACAGCTCTGTAGCTCACCTGGAGCACGTGAGGTTACTCTCTCTTTGCATCAGCCTATTGTGGGTGGTGATCCTGCTTATCCCTAGGCTTGGGTTCTCTGAAGGGAGCTGTCTTGTGCACCCAGACTCAGCACTAAGCCGCCTTGCTTCTCCCCTCCCTGTCAAGTAGTGGGGAGAAAGGACACAAAGCTACCTTTTGCAAGTAGAAGCAGCAAACTGGAGAAGTCCCGCTTGTTACTGTTGCTTGCAAACTCCAGCCTTGTTTCTCCCATCCCATCAGGTGTCAGGAAAGGGATAAGCAAATTGATGTTTTGCAAGCAAAAGCAGCCTGTCAATCATGTGGCATTATGAACATATCATGTGATATGTTTGGGCAGCTCTGTGACTTTAGCTCGCAGAGCTGATCCTGCTAAGGATGTGGCTCATGGAACCAAAAGGGTTCCCCTGCAGTAAAGCAATATACTGTACTTGCAGAGATGTCATTGGGATCAACAATACCCCATAATATAAAGTACATAAAGCTGCAAGACCTATGTGTGGGGCCTAAACATAAAACAAAATACTGTGACAGTAACAAAACATATGAAATAACTGTTACAGTTGTATTAGGACTGCAAAGGTCATGACTTGTGAGTTACCTATAATAACAAATCTTACAGGCCATGCAATCATAGCTGACGGTATTTGAGTAGCCTTAGAACTGCAGCTGACATGCAGGTAAAATGTAGTGGGAGGCATTCCTTTCTGTATTCAGAAGCTCTAAAGATGAGAGTAAAAAAGAAATGAAGGAAGTCTAGCATTTCCATGGCTAGTCAATAATATCCATATTTGCACTGGATAGCAGAGATTCTGTTTCATGAATTGGACTAATAGACATATGCTGGTATCAGTTCAAGTAAACCTAAATTTTGAGGGGAGTTGAACTGTCTCCTGGGTAGATTGTTCTTGCAATACATGTGCTGTAGGGGTGCTGTGGCCAATGTCACAGCAAGCATTTCTCATCTCTTAGTGTCTGCTGCAGATTTGCAGCTTCAGCACTGTTCCGCTTCTCCCCTGCTAAAGAAAAAAGCACACTATTTGATTTGTTTTTACTTTACATTTCAGCAATACTGAGGGAAGATTTACCTTAGCTCCGCAAAGTTCAACCAAGTGTTATGAAAACAACCAATTATGATTGTACATCTTGTATAAAATACCCTTGGGCACTTAGAATTCTATTTTCTGTGGTAGATTGCTTTTTTAAATAGAAATTTTAGGATGGAATGCCAACCCACAGCACTCTACTCTGTACTAGGAACCCATGATTGAAAGGTGTTTGTAGTCTTTGATACACTTAGATGCACTTTGAGGTGGAGGGTGGTCATAGAGTGCATGTGTGACTGCAACAACATTTTCTACTGATTTTGCAGTAAAATCACGCTATTGATTATGCGCCAACAGTGAACACAACTGCACATTCATTTTTAATTAATCAAAATAATTTGAAAATAGAGAGAAGTGAAGGATCAATTCCCATATTTGTCAGAGGTTTGTCTTAGGTTTCTGAATTTGTGTTATCAGTTAATTGTAAAAACAACCTTATTTCAGGCTTAGTTTTTGGTAAGGAAGGAGGGGTTGGTTATTTATTTATTTCTTAAAATTTATACACCACTTGATTGTAAAAGAAAACTCAGACTGGTTTGCAGAAAGATGCAAAATAGAAAAATAGAGAGAAATTAACAGAAATTCACTGCAGCTGCACCGTCCATAAAGTTTTTATTGTAGGACATTTCCATTCTTTTTAATTGCTTTAATTCTGGCCACATTGTTAGATAGACAACATTTGAGACATAGAATCTTTATTTACTTCCATTTCCAAATGATAGTTTGATAAGCTAAAAAAAAATGGTGCTTTTTTCTTTTTAAAAAAGAAAGTTAATTACAGGTAAGCAAACAATAATTCATATTAAAGTGGTGTCTTTGAATTGATGCTATTGGGAGATGAAGACTGATTTCGTGACTGATGGGTTAGCCTTGTGTAATGATTTTAAATTCCAATTCCTCATTGATATAATAGCTTTTAATGAATGTGTATGCAATAGTAACAATATACCTGAAGCAGCGTCTCCACCCCCATCGTTCAGCCCGGACACTGAGGTCCAGCTCTGAGGGCCTTGCTTCTTTGTATACACAACTATGCAAATGTTCTGCTTGCTTGAGCAGTATGAAATTGAGCATGCATGTTTTTATTGTATGATATCCTATTTGTTTTAGATATCACATAAGTAGCTAGGAAAATGGGGTCATCTTGAACTATTTATAGCCTTATCTACCCACTTACCTATAGCAGGAATAATGCAAATTTTAAAATTTCAGACTGCATTTGCACATTATGCTTCTGTGGATTGTTGAACGCTTTGCACTGTTTAAGTTGCATTAAATTAAAAACAAACCACTATTTGTGATATAGTTAAGCTGCAATTCTGTGCCTGTGTAGTCAGAAGCAAAGACCTATTAAATTCAGTGGGACTTGCTCTCACGTAAGCATGTATAGGATTGCAGTATGATTGGAATTTCACATCCTATAGGGTCAGTTATGAACTGATGACATTAACAAAGGCAGCCTCAATTCAGACAGTTTCCACATTACTTCTAATTTTCAGTAGTTGCCATTTGTATTAAACTTGCGTCCAACATGTATGTAATCTCGGCTTCACTGATCATAGAATGTTTTATACAAATTCCTTGTTTCTGTTTGATAAATGAATGGTGACTCAATCGCTTTCCCCCCAGTATATGAAACTTAACAATAAGAATAAAATTCTAAGTTTCTGAAATAGGCCATCTTCTTTTGTAAATATATGATTCTGGTTCCTTTTCATTTTCTTATGCTGCTGCTTATTGTAATTTCCAAACATTTGTATTTCTGGGCAGAAAAGTTATTGATTGAGCTTTATTTATTTATTTTTTTATTTTTACTAAAGTTGTTGAGCTTAAAAAAACGACATTTTTGAGCTATTTTTAAGGAAAATCCTTGAAAACGACACTGCCATGCATCTGGACATATAGCCGATTTCCACCCAGACACTGCTACCAACTGCAGTATTCTAGACATATGGCAATCCTAGGTGTAGTTTTATGGCTGATTACCAAAATGTGGAAAGATTCTATAGCTGTTCTCACATTTGATACTTAGTTTCTTGAATTATTTTAAGGAAACACCTTTAGCACTTTGGCGGGACTTGCTTTTGAGTGGACAATTATGAAGGACCCAGAAACTAATGGATTCTCAGATTCCCACAATGCACTGCGGTAAGCATCGTTAAAATTGTTTCATTTGTTACTTTATGCATAAAGGACAACGGGCAGGGAAATAGCAAGCACCAACTTTGATCTCCTGTTCCTGTTGGCATTGCCCCCCCCCCTTGGGTCTTTATTTCTTGTGTTGTGAAGACTTTATTGGGGGGGGGGGAGTCAAGGCAACTCGTGATATAATATTTAAAGCAATCAGCCAACAAAAACATACTGAAAACGAAACATTTCTCAAAGAGTTAGGGATAGCAGATAAAATTTCATAGAAAACATCATTGATAGGCCAACTGGCAGCAAAAGAGCATCAAAGGTGGCTCAGTTCAGGCTTCTTTAGGCAGTGGAGTCTACAACCAAGAATTCATAGAATTGTAGAGTTGGAAGGGACCATGTGGTCCAACCTCCTGAAAAGGAAATTTCATCCATGTTTTTAATAGAACAGTAAAAAGAACTGCAGGAATCTTTTGCCCAGCATGCAGCTTGAACCCATGACCCTGAGATTAAGAGTCTGAGCTATCCCATCTCTCTCAAGGTCCATGGAATGGAGGGAATACTCCCTTGGGTGAAAAATTGCTCTCTCACAGTAACCCTGCTCAACTCCTCCAGCAAAGTAATCCAGAGGGGAGAGATAGAATTGCATACAGAAATTATAGATAGATAGCCCAGGCCTAGTGCACCCCACCCACTGTGTTTTTCAGTCCTTGGCATGACACAAAATACAGGAAATTCATTGCATCTCTGGTTGCTGACGGGCTGTCTTCAACTTACTGTATCACAAGTTGTGCAGGCTTGAATGCTCATGTTCTTATAAGTAGTCTTTTATCTTGCTGATTTGCAGTTAAAAACTGAACTTAACTAAAGTACTGAACGTGAGTTAATTAACTTAGATTTATAACAGTTGCATGTTCCAGTTGGTACTCTCAGCACACTCATATGCCATTAAAAATTACTCATAATTAAAACAGAGTCGGCTCAATAATACATGCTCCATGGATTTAATCCACAGAGTAGCAATAAACTAAGGATAATGGGTTGCCTCAAATTGTGCCCCCTTCCTCTGACAGAAGCCTCTTCAATCCAGCAGAGGATTCTGCCTGCTGAAAGGGGGACAGGTGGGATCTTCACAAATTGGGTTGTTCTTCTGCAGCCCCCCTTCTGCCCCCCACCTGTTTCTAAGGACTCGGCGATACAGCTGCAAATAAAACGATTAAAGTGTGTTTTAAGTGCAATATACACACTAGATGATGATGGTGAGCCTTAATAAAAATTCAATGTATTTTTTTAAATGCTTTTTTAATAAAACACATTTTCAGAACGTTTTTTTATATAGATTCCACCAAAGGGTCCCTTATTCCTTTGGAAAATGTCTGAGGCATGAAGGGGGCTGCAGGGAGAAGAGGGGAAGTTGCTTTCAAAAATTCTCAACTTCCTGTAGCATAGAAAAAGACTACATGTTTGGTAAGTTAAAAATGGTTTTCAAAGGCTAGATTCATGTGCTTTTCCATACAGCAGCAAGAAAATATAGACAGTATAACTTAGGTTCCAAAATGGTAAGTGTTTTTAAATTATTTGTAAAGAAACACAAAGATGGCTTGCTTAGCCCATGCAGTCTAAGCTTGGAGCATCCATCTTAGACATTCTTACTGGTCGTGTTCACGTGGTAGAAAGAGAGAATTTAGTAACTCTTCCTCCCAAGGTGAGGGGGAGTGACCTATCTAAACTTTGCAGGACAACTTACTCTGTGGTCTTAACCCTTTCATGCATTAGATTTAGGCTATATGATCCTACACACGCTGTGCAAAATTGTGGAAAGCAGTACACATATGTTGCATTTTGGCTTTCCCCAGTGTTTACAACACTTCATTGCTTTCAGACAGATTTTTAGAGTTTGAATTTCCATTTTGGTTAAAATGCCTCAGTTTTAAATCCTATCCAAGAGCACTGTCTCTTTGGATATTTTTCATTTCATTCAATGTTGCAGCTCTGCTATTGATACTGACTCTTTGAAAATGAGTCTTCAATGAAGCTGAATCACTTTGTATATCCCAATTTGGTTACAATCCATCATAATAAATGAAACAACAGGCATTCCATTTGTTTAATTTTCTTGGAGCCTCCAAAGTACTTTTCTGTTATTTTGGAGTTTCTGACCATATTCAAGAAGTACGCAGAACACTAAATCAAATTTTTCTCATATAATTTTGCATATTAGAGCCAGGTAGAACATTAAACTGATAATCAGCAGCAAAAGGAGCTGTAAATTTAAACTGTACTTCAAGGCCCTAATTTTAAGGAGCGAGGCGCAACCACAATTAAATACCAAGGGTTGAATTCAGCATGGTGCTAAGGAGATTGTTCCATTTTTTAATTTTTTTATTATTGTCTAACAGAGCAATCTTCCTTTTCCTTCCCCCTGTGTGCTGTTCTAGGGTTTCTCCTGGCCCTCCAGAGTGGATCTGGAGGAGTCACAGGAGAAGCAGGGGAAGCCCCATTGCACTAATGGGATTCAGCTAATGGAACAGGGTAGTTGAATCCAACCCTAAGGTTAAATATGTGCTGAACTCTCTTGCATTGAAATCATGATGACAACAACAAACTACAACAACAATTAATAATAATAGTTTTATTCTGCACTTCTACCAAAGTTCAGTTTTCAGGATAGTTCATGTGATGGGTTAAGGGGCTGCTTGTGCGTAAATGGCTGAGTTCTTAACTCCTGCAATCAGTTTCTAAACTCTCCCCGTCCGCGGAGCCATGGGTGCATGGCTACCTCAATCGCTGGCAGAATCCGTCAGTGGGCGCTTACAGAATTTACGCCAACATAGGAGTTCCTTAACGGAAACCCTCCTTTTGGAATCTCTGCATGACAGTTTCCTGCGCGGAGTGGGCGTCCCCAGCGGAGGTCCTGAAACCTCTCCGCTGTTCTCACTGGAAGTATCTTGGAGCCATCCCTCCGACTGAATTTCTGCGGGAACTCTCTCTCTCCCCCTGCTGGTTCCTTGCTCAGCATCCGAGGGTCTCCTA
This sequence comes from Podarcis gaigeae, assembly GCF_964106915.1. Classification (NCBI taxonomy): domain Eukaryota; kingdom Metazoa; phylum Chordata; class Lepidosauria; order Squamata; family Lacertidae; genus Podarcis; species Podarcis gaigeae. The sequence continues at coordinate 80,213,954 of NC_139679.1, read as the reverse complement.
ACCTCCTTGAGCCCTTCCACCACCTGACTCTCCGATGGCAGTTCCCAGACATCCACCTCCCCTCCAGGACCACGCCTCACCCCGTTTCCCCCTCTTCTCTGGGTGGTGAGGCTGGGAACCCCCTGAACGACTCTTCCTCATCTTCGGATGACTCGAAAACCGCCCTCCACCTACTACTGTCCCTTCTTCCCGAATACTCTTCCCCCTCTGATTCTTCTTCCTCTTCTTGTCCTGATTCTGGGAACCCCTCGAACTCCCCTTCTTCATCAGTGGTGCCGAAGTGTTCCTCCCAGAACCTAGCCAAGGGCTGAGGCTTCCTTGGGTACCGGAAATGAAACGTTCCTACTAAAATCTCATCATCAACCGTTTCTGCCAGTACCCAGGTATCTTCGGACTCTGGTTCCCCTTCCCATGCCACTAAGTACTCCACCTGTCTACCCTTCCACCGAGAGTCGAGTATTTCTGCTACATGACTACTGCTTTCCCTCTCTTCTACTTCCAGTGCCGCGGGAACCTCACCTTCACGTCCCAAAGATTCCCGCCCCTCCCGGTACGGTGACAGTAATGACCTATGGAATACTGGATGCAGTTTCATGTTGTCTGGCAACCTGAGTTTGAAGGCCACCGGATTGACCTGTTGTATAACTTCGAAGGGTCCCAGTCGTTTTGGTCTCAATTTCTTGCACCCGCCCTTGAAGGGCAACCCTTTTGTTGACAACCACACCTGGTCCCCCACCCTTATGGTCTCGCCTTCCCTTCTGTTCCTATCTGCCTACTTCTTGTATTCTTCCTTGGCCCTATCCAAATTCATCTTGAGCTGTTGATGTATGGCTTCCATTTCTTCCACGAAATGTTCCGCGGCCGGTACACTCCATCTTTCCCCTCCTTCCCCTGGAAAGGCCCTGGGGTGACACCCGTAATTGGCCATAAATGGACTCATGCCCGTGGACACATTTTCCGCGTTATTGTAGGCGAATTCGGCCAGGGCCAATTTCTCTACCCAATCATTCTCTCTGTCATTTACATAACACCTCAGGTATTGTTGCAGAATACTGTTTGCCCTTTCCGCCTGCCCGTTTGTTTCCGGGTGTCTGGCGGTCGAGAAATTGACCTCTACGTGCAGTAAGCTCATGAGCTTCCTCCAGAACCTGGACGTAAATTGTTTCCCTTTGTGTGAGACCACCCTCAAGGGGGCGCCATGCAACCTAAAAATGTGTTCTATAAACAACCTGGCGGTTTCTTCCGCTGTTACCGCATGTGAGCAGGCTATAAAGTGGCACATCTTGGTTAACTGGTCTACTACCACCATGACAGCCGTTTTCCCCTTGGATTTGGGCAAATCCGTCATAAAATCTATGGAGACTGCCTCCCATGGCCGTTCTGGTGTGGGCAATGGTTCCAGCAACCCCGCCGGCGCCGCCCTTTCCCCCTTTGCTCGCTGGCAGTGGTCACACCCCCTTACATACTCTCTTACATCTTCCCTCACCTTGGGCCACCAGAACTGCCTGATAACTAACCACATGGTTTTGTGCTGCCCAAAGTGCCCTGCGGTGGGGCTGTCGTGTAGTTGTTTGAGTACTCTACCCCTCAATTCCCCTTCCGGTATGTACAATGCCCCTTTGTAATACAACGCCCCATTCCTTTCTTCAAGCCCCCCTGTGTTCTCCTCGGCTCTCCTGAGCCCTCTGAGCTTATCTTGGGCGTATTCATCGTTCTCTGTCCCTTCTACCAGTTCCCTTTGCCCCACCAATGCTGCTCCACAAACTCAGTGGTCCTCTGGGATGATATGTCTTTCTTCGGGCGCTCCCTCCCCCTCCATATACTCGGGCTTTCGAGAGAGAGCGTCCGCCCTGACGTTCTCTGGTCCCGGTACATAGCGAATCTCAAAATGGAATTTGGATAACTCCTGTGCCCACCTCACTTGTCTCTGGTTCAGTACTCGGGCCGTTCTCCAATATTCCAGATTTTTGTGGTCCGTGCACACCTGCACCTTGTGCTGCGCACCAATCAGCAAGTGTCGCCACCGTCGAAAAGCTTCATGAATGGCGAGCAGTTCCCGGTTGTACACTGTGTAGTTCCTTTCGGATTTGTTCAACTTCCGCAAGAAAAAGGCACACGGTCTCCAGTCTGACTCGTCTTTTCCCGGCTGGAGAAGCACCGCCCCTACCGCGCGATCAGAAGCTTCCGTCTCCACCCTCATCGGCTTCTGTAGATCTACGTGCAAGAGCTGCTCCTCCGACGCAAACACTTTCTTTAGCTGTTCAAACGCTTGCTGCGCCTCTTCCGTCCAGGCGAATTTCTTCTTACTACTGAGACAATCGGTGATGGGCGCCGTTAAGTGGGCAAAGTTTTTGATGAACTTCCGATAGAAGTTTCCAAACCCCAGGAATCTCTGCACGTCCTTCCTGGTTCTGGGTGTCTTCCATTCCAGTACCACTTGGACTTTACTGGGATCCATGGCCAACCCCTTGTCTGACAAACGGTACCCCAGGACTCCACCTCTCTGGTATGGAACTGGCACTTCTCCAATTTTACCCACAGCTGGTTTGCTTGCAGCCTGCTTAGGACCTCCCTGACATCTCTGACATGCTGCTCCTCGTCCTCTGAGTAGACTAACACATCGTCTAAAAAGGCCACACAGTTCTTATAGAGCAGAGGTCCCAGGACGTGATGCATGAAGGACTGAAAGCAGGCTGAGCCCGCCTGTAATCCGAAGGGCATAACGAGATACTCAAAGGCCCCCAAGGGGGTGAACATGGTGGTCTTCCATTCATCCCCCTTCCTCATCCGTATCAGGTTATAAGCCCCCCTCAGGTCCAGCTTGGTAAAAATCTTTCCCTTCCTCACCCTGGTCAGAATGTCGTCAATCCTGGGCATGGGAAAGGCCACTGGTTCTGACACCGAATTGACGGCCCGGAAGTCCACAACCAACCTGGGTTTTTTTGAGTCCTTTTTGTCCACAAAAAACACTGGGCTGCCCCCCACCGCTCTTGACTCCCTAATGAACCCTCATTTCAGGTTCTTGTCTATAAACTCCCTTAACTCCTGCATCTCCCTGTCCGACATAGCGTACAGTTTGCCCACTGGTAACTGGGCTCCCGGGAGTAGATTAATTTGACAGTCAAAGGGTCTATGCGGGGGCAGTCTATCTGCTTCCTTCTCGCTGAAAACATCACTCAGGTCTGTGTATTGTGGTGGTATTTCACCCTTTTCTCCCACCACCATCCCTGCCAGACCTGCTCTAGCCAACCCCTGAGTTTCTCTTCCCTTGCAGTGTTCTAGGCAATGAGCTGATCCAAAAGAGACTGTCCGCTGGTGCCATCCCACTAGCGGGTCATGTAACGCCAGCCAGCTTATCCCTAATATGATGGGCGGCCCCGCCAGAGTGGCTACGTGAAAGGCAATGACTTCCGTGTGCCTTGCCACCCTCATTGTCATGGGGACTGTTTGTTGGCTCACTTCCCCTCCCAGAAGTTCCCTCCCATCAATCGTGGTCACCTGCAAGGGATTACCTAAGGGCAGCGTCTGTATCTGATGCTCTGATGCAAACTCCTTACTCATAAAATTGCAGGAGCTGCCTGAGTCTAACAGGGCTTTTATCGTGAGTGGATGTCCATTGGGGAGCTCTAGCAGTACCTCTACGACTAGAGCCACTCTTGGGGGTTCAGGCTTGGGCACGTTCACTGATCCTTGGCCTGGCTGCTGTGCCCTGTCACTGGCAGCCAGCCGTTGGCTTTTACCTGCTCCTTAACCCCCTCCTCCTCACTCCCAACAGCTCCCACCATTCCTTGCCATCCCTTCCTTTGTGGGCACACTCTGGCAAAATGTCCCGGCTGTTGACAGAGGTAGCATTTTTTGGCGCTCTTTCCCTCCTTCTTCTGCCCTTCCTGGACGTTTGAAATGCCGTGCACGCGCGCAGTACCAATCTCCATTGGTTCCGCTGGCGGGGAAGGTTGCCCTGGCATCTCAGGAATGCGGAAATCACTCCAACGCTCTCCTCTCCCTTCCCGCTTCTCCAGAGCCCTTGCCTCTTGGCGTGATCCAATCACAAGAGCCGATTTAGTCAGCTGATCCATAGACTCCGGCCGGGGCGCGTGGGAAAGTTCATCTTTCACCGCCGGGGATAGCCCTTCTTCAAACAGCATTTGAATCGGGTCCGAGCACAGGTCCCACCCCAATTTATGTATGAGCATGGTAAACTGTGTCCAATACTCTCGGACGGACTGATTCCCCTGTTTGCATGCCATTAACTGTGCGTACCACGCCCTGTTCAATCTGGCTGGAAAACATCAAATCCATCGCGATAAAGAATTTCCTCAAGTCCTTTAGGGCATCATTATTCGATGCCATCAGGGGCCTCACCCATTCTCTAGCTCCCCCCTCGAGGTGCCCAATCACAAAAGCCACTCTCGATTCCTCACCGGCAAAGTCATCAAACTGCAGGTTGAGTGCGCATTGCATTTCTGTCTTAAAGGCTTGGTAGTTTCTTGGGTCACCCCCGAATTTCTGTACCAACCCCGGTACCTTCCTTGCGATGGGGGTGGGCTTCCCCTGTGCATCCTGAGCTCCTCTCCTCGAGACGCGCCGTTAGCAGTGCCAGCTGGTGTTCCAACGCTCTGTTTCTCTCCTCCAGAGTTGGTCCCGCCCAAGCTCCTCCCGCTGCTCCGTCTCCAGTTAGGTTGCTCATGATGCCTCTCTTTCGCACACGCAGCATCGAAGACTGACGGATTGCTGTGATGGGTTAAGGGGCTGCTTGTGCGTAAATGGCTGAGTTCTTAACTCCTGCAATCAGCTTCTAAACTCTCCCCGTCCGCGGAGCCATGGGTGCATGGCTACCTCAATCGCTGGCAGAATCCGTCAGTGGGCGCTTCCGGAATTTACGCCAACATAGGAGTTCCTTAACGGAAACCCTCCTTTTGGAATCTCTGCGTGACAGTTTCCTGCGCAGCGTGGGCGTCCCCAGCGGAGGTCCTGAAACCTCTCCGCTGTTCTCACTGGAAGTATCTTGGAGCCATCCCTCCGACTGAGTTTCTGTGGGAACTCTCTCTCTCCCCCTGCTGGTTCCTTCCTCAGCATCCGAGGGTCTCCTAACCTCCTTGAGCCCTTCCACCACCTGACTCTCCGATGGCAGTTCCCTGACAGTTCATTAACAAGTATAGTATTTAACACAATAAAATAATATATGATTAATTACTAAAATAAATATGCAAATTTAAACAGCAGTAGCTCTATTAAACTTCAGGGGGGAATGAAATGCATAGGCATTCACATCATATGCTACCAAAGCCTTGGGAACATAAAAATGTTATCAGCTGGTGATGAAAGAATAGTAAATAAGGGACCTGGAAAATATACAGAGAATGGATTACTCTGTGACTGGGTGCCATAAGATAAAAGGCTGTGTCTCTGGTAGCCAACCTGTAAGGAGCTAAACGTGGTTGCCATTCTATATGTTAGCTCCTTTACGGGCCACTTGAGAACAAGATTAAGAAAGCATTGTTCAAATATATGTCACAGCAACTTCATTGGAGCAAAAGAAATTATCGTCCTTTGCCAGCATGCAATACAGGAATTTATGGGGAATTAGCAATAAATGCAATGACTCCTTGGGCTAGCTTGTGCTTTTAAAAGAGGGGAAGGAAAGCTACCAGTCAGTATTCCATTATGAAATGAACAAATTAGAATAGGACTGATAGCATCTAATCAGCTGACTTGAAAAGAGAGAGTTAATATTATTTCTGTTCATCCAGATTGCTTCTTTGCTGTGTACAGAAGTGCCCCTTGTGCTATCTTTCAATATAAAAATGTTCTATGGTCAGCACAGTGGTTTCCATTTCTTAACTTGGCCACCATATTCTGAAAGAGTTAGGAAGTTTTCAGATATCCATAATGGGTAGTCCCATGAATAACACAAGACAGAAGTTTAACCTGGACATTATCAAGGCATTGCTGCCCCAGCAAGATCATTCAGCTGCTAAGTAATGGAAGATACTCTGAACAACACATGTCACTTGAGCATTCATAGGTCAGACTTGATCTGTAGACTTTATAACTAAGGAGGACCTGCAATCCCATCTAAAGTAAACCTAACACAGCATTCATAGGTCAGACTTGATCTGTAGACTTTATAACTAAGGAGGACCTGCAATCCCATCTAAAGTAAACCTAACACACTGCCAATCCTTTGCATTTTTTAGGTGACATTCCCCCTTCTTCATAAAAAATACAGGTATATGAATATCTAAAGTTATTAACTCTTTTTACAGCATCCTGAAGTTCTCAGAATCAACCTATACACCGCCTTCCTATATATTAGAGATGGAAAAAGTTGCCAGACAAGGGGACATTGTTTTAGTATCGGGCATGAAAACAGGGAGTTCGAAATTAAAAGCAAGGATACAAGAAAGTGTTTATCAGGTAAGGTACTTTTCTGCAGTACATTTATTATAGCAGTCTTCCAACAGGATGCTTTTTCTCCTCTTACAGCTATTGCCCGGTAATGGAAATAAGGTGATACTGATAAGCGAAACATATACTGATCACAAAGCACAATTCAAAAAATGTTCTGCAGAACCAACAAATGTACTGTGGCATAAGCTGCTGTAGGCAAGATGCATGAAGCAGACAGATGCATGTATAATGTGGATGAAGGAATCGTTTACTGCTTTGTGTAGTGAGACTGAAAGGTGACATACCATTGAATGTTGACAGTCACCTAAATGGGTTTCTGCATTCATTTCATTTCGCATGTCCCAAAACTGCAAAAAAATATACAACCTGTTTTCTGGTACTTGTAAAATTTACCTGGGATTTTTGTCAACATACACATATAAATGTCAACATTCACCAGATAATTGCTAGAAATTAGAACAGACACCTCATTATTCCTCTGCCCCTTCCCCCCTTATTATTGCCATTGTTTGTATGGTTGTGAACAGTCTACATTTCTTTTTACTACTTCGGAAATGTCTATACATAAACATTTGGGAGATATATATATATAATTTTTATTAATCTAATTTTTCAAGATAGCCTACAAAAGAGAACCATAAAACAAATATAAAACATCAGAAACAAAAGCAATTATTGTAGCAACAGTAAAAATACAAAAAACAACAACACAGTAGATATAAAAACAGTTAAAATTCTGGGCAATCTTTTTTTTTTTTTTTAATGTCTAAAATGTGGTTCTCTGGTTAACCCAGTCACGTGGCGCCTTATAAATAATAGGAATTTTTATTAAGAAAGCCTACAGGTGGCTTTTGAATGGTAAGAGCAGTTCAACAATGCAGCCAATTACATTTAAAAGGAGCTATCCTTTGCTATAGGTCTTCAAGCAGAGGCTGCTGGAGAGGTTAGATTTCTGAAATCCCAGTATCAAGCAGGGACATAGCATTTGATGGCTTGTAAGGTCTCTGCTGACTCGATACTCACCACTTATCATTGCTATAGGCTGCAAGAACTTTGGAAGTAGGGACTGACACACACCAGGACTGTTGAGCCTGTTGTTCTCCAGTGTTCTTTGGGGGCTACTGCCAATATAATTTTGCTGGTTTTGCTCAGTAAATGATGTTGTAAGTGGAACATTGAAGAAGCAGTTAACAGGACTCCTAGGCCTCTGGGTTTGGTTTTTTTCCAGGGATTAAAAACTGCAAAATGATGCATTGTTTTCTGCATATTACAGTTCTTCAGGGTATTCAGATGCCTGACAGATAAAAATAGGTATCTATTACAAGTATGGATTTTGCAGCACCAACACCACTGTGGCAAAGTCAGCAAGATGCTACTCAGCAATATTCTTTTCATATCAGCAGAAATGTATGTGTTAAGGGTATATGCCATTTTAAAAATAAAGAAAATTAACTAGGACTCAAGTGGAAAAAATGTGAAACACTTGGGTATTTGTATCCCAATCTGAAAAGACCTTTTTCTTTTCTTTTTCTTATTACTATTCATTTCTGATTGGAAATAGATTTAAAGGAAAAAAGCATAGACTCTGAAGATCCCCCTCCTTTGGACCCTCACAGTGCTGTCTGGGAATATCTAGACCAGTTTTTTGCACAATCAGCCACTTGATATTCAAAGGTTATAGTCTAAACCAAGTTGCTTAATGTTGCTGAATAATGTTCCACCATAGCCTTATATATATTTTTTAAGAAGGTAAAGACCTCTGTGCATCTCTTTCAAGGTGCCCACCCTTTTTAAAAAAAGTTTATGTATATGCATACAGTTGTACAAACAATATTCATTAAGTGGGTGGGAAAACTAAAGTAAAAGTTGTGTACAGGAAATACATGACAAGTGAAATACCATGTCTGGGTGTCCCATTGAAGATTCCAGATCGCTGTAGGCTAACCTAGCCTGCCACGCATCAGCCTGGGCTAGTGGCAAGATTTTAGTCTGAAAATTATTCACCTGTATTGCATCATTTTATGAGCATAAGCCAACAGGTGTTAAAAAAATCTCATGAAAATGAATAGATTCACTCATACTTCCATGTGTTACAGCCTTTACAATCCACATTTACTGTGCATTTTGTTGCAATTGCAAAGCAAAGCAGTTTGGGAGTTGTTCTGTAATAAAATAGATTAAAGAGGAACTAGATATGACCTTTTATCAGACATTTAAAGTGTTGAGGTTTTCAACCACCCGGGTGCAAAAATTGGTGTAAGACTTGTACATAAGATGATATGGGAGTCCAGTGCTGTCTTCTCAATATTTTAAAGTTATTTTAGTCTAAGGCCAGTGAAATCTTCAAAGAGAAAGAAGTGTTGGAATGAAAACCACTTTCTGTTCACATTTTGCCAGTTTGTTTAATGGTCCGTTTTAGCAGTTTTTCTTCAGAATGGCTAGTTCAGTGGGACAGTGCTGCAGAATTGCCCTCCTGACACACCAGTGTTGCTGCTGCTTACCTGGGCAGTGTGGGGGTGGGATAGGGCAGCAATAAGATTGACGCTGTACAGGCCCACCAGCGGCAGTGCCCGATTGACCTGACCTCGCTCTCACTCTGTTTTGCACACTGGTGTCGAGAGAATAACTCTACAGCAGGCATAGGCAAACTCAGCCCTCCAGATGTTTTGGGACTACAACTCCCATCATCCCTAGCTAACAGGACCAGTGGTCAGGGAAGTTTTCTAAATTTTAGATGAAAATTAGTGAGTTTTAAAGTTTTTTTAAAGTATTTTAGAGTCATATGATCAACATTAGAACTCCGAAAACTCGACTCTCTATAACTCCACACTCCGGGAAACTCGACAAGCCTGAAACACTTTTTGGCTTTGAAAAAAGAAACAAAACATAAACACGCACGGTATTTTCGTAAAAAGCTAATTTAATTTACAGTAACAATTATGCTTATAGACTATTACAGAGCAGTGAATATATAGCTCTGAAAAGACTGAAATGATATTTAAATAAATCCTAAACTATCATTAAAAGAATAAAACATAAAATATTGCTGTCGCACAGTAATAGCACTTTGATTAATAAGTGAAATAGCTAATTTAAGCTTACTTTGAATAAGGCTGAGGGTTCATTAAATAAAAATAATATCTCAAAGTTAATGCTTTAATACAGTTAATAAAGTTAATACAGTATGCCTAATACTGTATGTAAATACTGTAATACTGTATGTAAATAACGGGCTTTAATTGGGTCTTACACCCTAAAAATATTTAAGTATTTGAAAATAACTAATACAGTACCATAGTAATATAGAAATACAGTACTAAACTAGTACTAATATTTCGAAACTGAAAATTTAACATTCTGTATGTATTTAATTCTCTATTTTATAAAGATTTTTAATATCTGACAGTGAGTTTGGAGTAGCCCAATGCAAAAATCCTGAGGATCCATGTGGATCCGAGCTTTGTAACCACGTTTTTGCACCACTGTGACCCTAGGCAACAGTGGGTGCGTGATTTTTTTGGTGCAAGATGTAGCCATGGACATGCTATGTGATCTGATGGTGAATTTGGGGTGACCCAATGCAAAAATCCTGAGGATCCATGTGGATCTGTGCTTTGTAACCACGTTTTTGCACCACTGTGACCCTAGGCAACAGTGGGTGCGTGATTCTTTTGGTGCAAGATGTAGCCATGAACATGCTATGTGATCTGATGGTGAATTTGGGGTGACCCAATGCAAAAATCCTGAGGATCCATGTGGATCTGTGCTTTGTAACCACGTTTTTGCACCACTGTGACCCTAGGCAACAGTGGGTGCGTGATTTTTTTGGTGCAAGATGTAGCCATGAACATGCTATGTGATCTGATGGTGAATTTGGGGTGACCCAATGCAAAAATCCTGAGGATCCATGTGGATCCGTGCTTTGTAACCACGTTTTTGCACCACTGTGACCCTAGGCAACAGTGGGTGCGTGATTCTTTTGGTGCAAGATGTAGCCATGAACATGCTATGTGATCTGATGGTGAATTTGGGGTGACCCAATGCAAAAATCCTGAGGATCCATGTGGATCTGTGCTTTGTAACCACGTTTTTGCACCACTGTGACCCTAGGCAACAGTGGGTGCGTGATTTTTTTGGTGCAAGATGTAGCCATGAACATGCTATGTGATCTGATGGTGAATTTGGGGTGACCCAATGCAAAAATCCTGAGGATCCATGTGGATCCGTGCTTTGTAACCACGTTTTTGCACCATTGTGGCCCCAGGCAACAGTGGGTGCGTGATTTTTTTGGTGCAGGCTGTAGCCATGGACATGCTATGTTATCTGATGGTGAATTTGGGGTGACCCAGTGCAAAGATCCTGTGGATCCATGCTTTGTAACCACATTTTTGCACTATTGTGGCCCCAAGCAACAGTGGGTGCGTGATTTTTTTGGTACAGACTGTAGCCATGGACATGTAATGTGATCTGATGGTGAATTTGGAGTGACCCAATGCAAAAATCCTGAGGATCCATGTGGACCCGTGCTTTGTAACCACGTTTTTGCACCATTGTGGCCCCAGGCAACAGTGGGTGCGTGATTTTTTTGGTGCAGGCTGTAGCCATGGACATGCTATGTTATCTGATGGTGAATTTGGGGTGACCCAGTGCAAAGATCCTGTGGATCCATGCTTTGTAACCACATTTTTGCACTATTGTGGCCCCAAGCAACAGTGGGTGCGTGATTTTTTTGGTACAGACTGTAGCCATGGACATGTAATGTGATCTGATGGTGAATTTGGAGTGACCCAATGCAAAAATCCTGAGGATCCATGTGGATCCGTGCTTTGTCACCACGTTTTAAATGGGGAGGGAAGGAAAAACACAGAAGGGACAAGAAGCACAAGAGGGGTGTGCGGAGAAGCAGCTGGCTAAGAATGCAGGGGAGGAGTTTAACGGGGTGGGGGGGAGGAAAGGAAGGCAAAAGTTTCCCCCCCCCAAGCCAGGCCCCTCTCTCTCTCTCCCACCTGCGAGTCCCTATAGCACGGAGAGGAGGAGGTGGTGGGCTGGAGCCTGCACGCAGTGTGACTAGGAAAGAATTAGAAGGAAGGACTCGATCCTTTCCTTAACCCTCTGCTTGCCAGGAGGGCAGGGGATTCCCTGCTCTTTGTTGAGTTTGAGCAAACGCAGCAACAGAAGCGGGTGGGCAGTAAGACCCTGAGGCAGAATGCAGGAAAGCAGCAGCTTCCGCCTTCCCTCCGCCCTCCCGCCCGATCTTATTTTTGCCTGATTTTTGCCTATTTTTGCCCCTGCGCTCCGGCGAGTCAGTTCCAGGGACCACACATTCGCTCAATAACACGCACAGACATTTCCCCTTACTTTTTAGGAGAAAAAATCTGCGTGTTATAGAGCGAAATTTACGGTAATAATGTTCTTAAATTATTGGGGGGCAGAGCCCCCCCAAATGAATTTTTGAGGGGGCTCGGGCCCCCTCAGGCCCCATGGAGTCGGCGCCTATGGTACAGTGTCATCCAGGCGTGGCGCACCCATAAGGCAAGGTGAGCCAACCGCCTCAGGCAGCAGGTTTCTCCTGATATAGTCCTCTCCCCTTGTTCCTGATGTAGAACTTCCCTGACCCCTTCTTTACTGGTGGGGAGTCTTGGGCCAGCCCTGATGTCACCAGACCCCATCATTTGCAGCTCCTTTTTCCTAGCTGTCCAGAAGATCTCCGGTTAGGCTTGGCTTTTAAGTTTGCATTCCAGAATGAGAATTCTAGCTGAAAGAATGCGTCATATTAATTGCTTGCTTGTTAACACCGGATTTACCTCATTCACTGATTGCTTGAGTGCACATACATTTTCAGTGCTTGTAAAATTTCAAAGGCAATCATGCAGATTTGTGTATAACTAACCGTAGTATAACAGAATAAACAAACAGAATATGATCTGATAAGGGCTTGACTGCTCTGTCAATACGTATTGATAGATACTACCATGCTAAGGTCATTGTCTTAACTTTGTGCATAAGTTAGCACAAAGAATATGTTCATTGCATGGTGTTCCTATTTTCCATTAATCCAGAGTATGGCCTTAGGAGAAGTTAACACAACACAGTCATATTCATGTGAGAGTAGGCTGCCCTTTAGGTCCCCCAACCCCAGCTGCTTAAGTCTTTAAAAATCAAACATTACTTTTGACATGTACCTTGAAAGAAACTAGAAGCCCCTTCAAATCTTTAAATGCTGGCAATGTTAAACCTGCTCCATAAAGGTAAAGGGTAAAGGTAAAGGGACTCCTGACCATTAGGTCCAGTCATGACTGATTCTGGGGTTGCGGCGCTCATCTCGCTTTACTGGCCGAGGGAGCCGGCGTACAGCTTCCGGGTCATGTGGCCAGCATGACTAAGCCGCTCCTGGCAAACCAGAACAGCACACGGAAACGCCTTTTACCTTCCCGCCGGAGTGGTACCTATTTATCTACTTGCACTTTGACGTGCTTTCGAACTGCTAGGTGGGCAGGAGCTGGGACTGAGCAACGGGAGCTCACCCTGTCACGGGGATTCGAACCGCCGACCTTCTGATCTGGCAAGTTCTAGGCTCTGTGGTTTAACCCACAACGCCACCTGTGTCCCTTAAACCTGCTCCATAGGTCTCAGTTAATTACCTGGCCATCATTGAACTAGTTAATGTTTCTGAATACACCATGTTAGTTATCTCTGCAGTAGCATTGCCCCAACGAAGATAAATGTGAAAAAAATCAGGTTCTCTCAAGAACACCTTCACTGGGGACATCAACAAAAAATATGCTTTTCCCATCTGTGACCTTACAAGGAAAAGACTGAAAAGACACACACACATAAAACCCACATTCTGCCTTTAAAACTCATTCTTTCCCTCAAAGAATTCTGGGCAATATTGTTTTTTAAGGGTCCTGGAAATTGTAACTCTGTGAGGAATAAGCTACAACTGCCAGAATTCTTTGCGGGAGAGAATGTGCTTAAAAGGTAGAATATGTACACAATCATTATGCGTGTGTCTTCTCAACCTTTTTTTTTAAAAAAGGGGAAATTAACTTTTGAAATTACATAAAATGCAATTTATCTTTTTTTTGCAAATCAACTCTTTGTTGTTATTTAAAGTTGGCATGTATCTTTCTCTTTTTCAAATAATTCTCCAGCATTTTTCTCCACACTTCTTCCTCTGCTTTCCTGGCTGAGCTGACTTGAGCAAGTAGAACATTTTCACTAGAGATGTTAAGGAATCCCTTCTCACTGTGTTCTTTATAACCCACATGTGAGGTCAGAGAAAATTGAAAACCATACTTCATTCATCCACATGGCACTGCAGAATACCCACATGGCAATACAAAATACAGTTGCTTAAGTTAACTTGCTGCATTCAGTTTTCTCTGACAAGTTGACATTCATTTCTTCCCCCAAAAGCACCAAGAAAATACTTTCAAGAAAAAGTAATTATAACCGCAGAATTGAATAATGTACACCTATTCTCAAAGGCAAAAACTAGACTTGGTACAAGAGATTTTTTCAACTGTTCAGGTAGATAACTTTTTTCTATTTTTTAAAAAACTAATGTTTTAAAAGACAGACCACTGTACTGGGAAAAACACCACAACATGTGACGTCTCTGTTCCTCAGGCAGCGAGAAGTTCCTGGGGCAATGCTTACCCTGACTTGCCTTCCTTTGAAAGGGAGATCAGTGGAGACATAAGAGTTTATGTGCAAATATACAAGTTGAGCAAAGGTGGAGACAGACAGCAAAGCACTTGTCTATAGCAACAGATCCCCCAAAGAGGGAGCTCTTGAAGTTACTTTTCAGAACTCAAAACTGCACATTCTTCATTAGATTACATTATTCTTGGAGCGGGGGGGGGGGGGGGGAGAGTTACCTGACTCCATCAGAACCCTCAAGGAAGATAAGACAGGTTAGCTATTCAGGCCCATTAGCCAAGCCATTTGCCTGAAAAAGGATGCATCTGGCACACCTGGCCTCTGACTCCTGAGGATGTTAAGCCCTGTTAAAACTCTGCTGTCCAAACCCCCAAATTTAACACCAAGACATACAAATAGAGGATTGCCAAACTATTGAAGTTTTTTTTAAAAAAAACAAAAGAACTTATCCTTCAGCAAACTCCAGTAGAACTTTATACATTTTGCTATCTATAGAGATTTTGCTATCTATAGAGTATTGACAAAATTATGTGCTTATGTGAGAAGATACTGTAAGCTTTAAAAAAAAGTTTTGGAGCAAGTTATTCTTACAAACAGGTCACATTCTGTATTTTACACAGTAGTGTATCGTGCAATCTTCTGTTTCCTGGTATGCAATAAAAAGGACTTGTGGAAATTGGATTTTCTCAATTCTTACCAAGAACCTCAGTTAAGTTGGAACTTTGTGCTTGCTCCAAGGTGTGGGAGATGAGAAAAATAGATGATTGATGATAGATAGATGATGATAGATGATGATAGATAGATAGATAGATAGATAGATAGATAGATAGATGATAGATAGATAGATAGATAGATAGATAGATAGATAGATAGATAGATGATAGATGATAGATAGATAGATAGATGATAGATAGATAGATAGATAGATAGATAGATAGATAGATAGATAGATAGATGATAGATAGATATAGATAGATGATAGATATAGATAGATAGATAGATAGATAGATAGATAGATAGATGATTTAGATAGATAGATGATTTAGATAGATAGATAGATAGATAGATAGATAGATAGATAGATAGATAGAGATAGATAGATAGACAGACAGACAGACAGACAGACAGACAGACAGACAGCAGCATGGTTATTTATTATTGCTTAATTCCACAACAAGCAAGGTAATATGTACATTTTGCAAGGCCAACTGGACTCAGTTGTAGCCAGCTCCTGGGACCCCTGAAATCTTGCACCTTACAAGCATTGGCAGAGCTATTAATTTGGGGATCTTTACTGGAGACAGTTGCATGCCTGATCACAACCGGTTGTACCTAAGTCCTACTCAGGCAGACCCAATAAAACTCCTGAACCTGAATTGGCCTAGGGCTTGCCGATCAGAAGGTCAGCGGTTCGAATCCCCGCGACGGGGTGAGCTTCCGTTGCTCAGTCCCTGCTCCTGCCAACCTAGCAATTCAAAAGCATGTCAAAGTGCAAGTAGATAAATATGCAGGAAGGTAAACGGTGTTTCCGTGTCCTGCTCTGGTTCGCCAGAAGCGGCTTAGTCATGCTGGCCACGTGACCCGGAAGCTGTACACCAGCTCCCTCGGCCAGTAAAGCGAGATGAGCGCTGCAACCCCAGAGTCATCCGCGACTGTACCTAACGGTCAGTGGTCCCTTTTCCTTTACCTTTATTAACTTCATAGGTCTACTCTAAGTAGCATTAGAAGGGTCTCTGCATACAGCCCACAAGCTCATAACACTACCTTAATTTGCTCCTATCCCTTCTGAAAGGGCAATGCAACCAGCTGTTATTTCAAAACAAAATGAGTGCTTTTCTTGCTTTACATTTTCCAAGTTTGTTTTTCAGTGAATGAAATTAAAACTTTACCATGAACCTAACTGTTTCTTTGGAAATCCCATTTGTGTGAGAGTTTTTAAACCTATATTCTCTCCCCCCCCCCCCGCCGCCTTTTCTTTTTTAACCTACAGAATGTACCTGCTGCTGAAGTCAGATTGTTTATTTTGGAAAACATCATTCTGAATCCAGCTTATGATATCTACCTACTTGTAGGAATGTCAGTGCAATATAAAGTTCAGAAAATAAGACAGGGGAAGATTACAGGTTTGTCTTTTTGTTTTTTCAAATGTTGATATTTTGTATTCAGCCATTCTCTGAGAAAGACTGGAATGCAGATATACCTGACAGAAATGATTACCACCTTTTATGTGTATCTATAGACCTGTACATATCCTCATTTAAGTCAAGAAGGGTGAAACGGAGACTGTGAGTTTCAGTTCACTGAGCCAAATTTTGACGCGTCATTTTAATATGCCATCTGGCAGACATTTCCTCCAAACTCCTGTGACAGGAAGGAAGGTTTCAGTTAGGCTACATCGTATCAACCTGAGTGTATTCCTACAAATACTATCCTCTGTGTGTGTCTATACAAAAGAACTCTCAGTAGTAGTATATGGATTTATACTTTTATCTGCTGCATAAACCAGTTTTAGTGAGTATAAGGTATTTCCTTCACTTGATTTGAGTTGCTGCTTCAATCCATTTTTCTTTTTATTTATCATAACAAATTTATTGATGACTCGATATTTTACACTGACAGGACTCCAAGGGTGACACCTTTACGCTCTCATTATTTCTTGTGTCTTCTTCCTATATGTACAGAATTAATAATGCCTTCCGATCAGTATGAACTGCAGCTTCAGAACAAAACACTCAGCCCTGGGGGAGATCCAGCCTGGGCTGTTGCCAAGTTGGATCAGGCAACATCCAGAGTTACTGCATTGCAGCGGGGACAGACGAACGTTGTACTTTGCCACAAAAATATCCTTTTTGAATAGCATCCTACTTGTTAGCCTTGAAGCTTGATGAAATTATAGATTTTGGCTCATGCAGCAGTTGGAGAACTAGCCACTATGACCTAGTTCGCATGTCGTGCTGGGTCAAACCTTGGATTAGCACAAATGCTGGAACATACAGGCTCCCAGATAGAAGCTCATAGCTGTGTCATGATGAACTAATTTAAGTTTTGGCTTAGCATGTGGTCTGAACCAAGGTTTGTGGCTAAGCAGTTTCCAGACTAACCACAAACTATAACCAAGGTTAGTTCAATGTGGTGCCTTCCATAGTTCCAGTTACAGGTTTCTGTAGAAGAAGAAGTATCTGAAGAAGTGCGCATGCACACAAAAGCTCATACCAATAACAAACTTAGTTGGTCTCTAAGGTCCTACTGGAAGGATTTTTTTTATTTTGTTTCGTCAAGGTTAATTCAAACATTGGCTTAGCTCACTACTTACAGCAGCATTGAGAATACATAGGGGGGTATCTTGTGCTTCTGTACAGTTGTGGCAACTGCAGCTGCAATGGCCTAGAACCCTTTAAAAACATGGTAACTGAAACGGAAGCTGTGTGAGCTAGACTTGGGTTGGGGTTTCATGCATTGGTTCCTTCAAGACTGGATTACTGCAATGCATTCTGTGTGGTACGTTCCTTGCACTTGATTTGGGTGCTGCAGTTGCAGAATTCTGTAGCACCATTGCTGTCAGAAGTAAGACCCTGATTTGTTACTGGGCCAAGTTCAAGATGTTACTGTTATCATATAAAGCCTTTAACAGCTTGGGACCAGTTTACTTGTGTGATTTCCTTTCTCTGTATATGCCGCCTTGACTGCTTCAATCTGCAAAACTGACACTGTTACAGGTGGCATGTAATACTTGTTCTGCACTTGTAAGAAATTGATATTTTAATATGGCAGCATTTCACTTTGGAATTTCTTGCCTGTTGACATCAGGCAGGTACCTTCACTATACTCTTTTCGGCGCCTGCTAAATCCAGTTTTGTTTAGGCAAGCCTATCCAGAAATGCAGAACGTTGACATATGCTTATCATTGATTATTCTTTTTGAAGGTTTTAAAAAGTAGCATTTTTAGTGATGATTGTATTTGTTTTATTACAGTCAAGTGATATATAAACTTTGCAAAATAAATAAATCTTTTTTTACAGTGGTTAGGCAAAATGCAACATAGTGTATGGAGCCATACAATCTTAAGTTGTTGCAAGCTGAGTATCACAATTCCCTCTCTGCTTTGTTTGTCAGCCTTAATTGCCATACAATGAAATGTAGTTCTACCTCCAGGAAATGCAGTTCATCTTGTGCCAAACATAAATATAATTATAAAAGGTATTAGTTTGATTCAGGTGGAACAGGAAACCATGATTCTCACTACAAGAGGAAGGCATGTAAAATGTCAGGCTCTTGCACTCACCCCTCCCACTACGGCAGCTGTGAGAAGCATCTACTTACACTTTTGTCCATACTAGTCTGCTGCATCCAGACTCCAGGAACTGTTTATTAAAACTCTTGTTAGGAAGATTATATGAGTATCAAGTCACCGGCTGCATTAACATATAATGCTAAACCATAGTTTAGTTTACAGGCATCCCCAACCTTTGGCCCTCCAGATGTTTTGGCCTACAGCTCCCATCATGCCTAGCTAACAGGACCAGGGGTCAGGGATGATGGGAATTGTAGTCCAAAACATCTGGAGGGCTGAAGGTTGGGGATGCCTGGTTTAATACTATGTGCATGTGCTATAGTGAGCTCATTTAAAGCACACAGAATGATTGAATTGCAGAGTTGGAAGCAACCCCAAGGGTCATCTAGTCCAACCCCCTGCAGTGCAAGAATCTTTTTGCCCAACATGGGGCTCGAACCCATGACCATGACATTAAGAGTTTCATGTTCTACCAACTGAGCTATCCCATGAACTCCCTCTTCCTTCTCCTTGTCCTGTGCAGCCAGGAGGATTTCATTGAAGATTAGTTTCATTTTTATGAAGGGCAGCATATCATGTTCTATGCAGTGCTCTTTTCCTAAAAAAATGTTTAGGGGTACTCTCATTTTGACTCAAGAAAATCGCTATTTTATAGTACAAATCAGGGGAAATAAATACAGTAAATGGACAAAAGGCCACCGTTGTGGATAGCAACGGAACTGAAGATTCACTGTGCTAGAGAAGAAACTAAAAATAAATAAATTTTCTTCTCCTGTTAGATTCACAAAATGTTTAGGGGTATGCGAACCCATGCGTCCCCCCAGAAAAAAGCACTGGTTCTATGAACTAGGAAAGTGGTAAATTGCAAAGCAAACTAACTTCAGACTATGGGTTATGAAGCTGACTTGTTTATCTAATAAGAGTTTGACCTAGGAATCTGAGTTTACAACAAGGCATGGGTAGGCAGACTAAAGCCCAGGGGCCAGATCCGGCCTGATTGCCTTCTGGATCTGGCCCATGGACAGTCAGGGAATTGCTGCATGGATCTGATTCTGATCGTTCAGGCAGCACCATCCCCCCCCCATACACCGCAGCAGCACCTCCTCCCTCCCTCCTTTTGGCTTCTCCCCGCCCTGCCTAGAGGAGGAAGGGGGCTGGGCTTTGTTGGTGCCAGCCCCTCTCCAGAGCCCTTTCACACACCGCTCATCATTCCTCTGCCGCCGCCACAGCCCCTGCCACTCACAAGACACAGGAGCCACAGTTGGCTGAGCGCCCCTCTCAAATGGCCGCCATTTAAAGCAGCCCCACTCCAGAGCCCTTTTGCATGCCGCTCATCATCCCTCGTTCATTCCCCCCCCCAATATAGTCTGGCCCCCCACAAGGTCTGAGGGACAGTGGACCAGCCCCCTGCTAAAAAGAATTGCCAACCCCTGCAACAAGGCAACAAAGTGAAAGTAAACTTCAACTAAGTATTTTGCATGGCTGCCTGGGAGGAAGAGGGATTCCTGAGCCTGAGTTCAGGCGCACTTCAGTTCATTCATGCAGCATTAGATCACAGTGTAGTGTCATATGCAAACATAGCCCACTGTGTGTTCTTTATGATGGAGTTATTCTCCTCATTAGTTTCAGTTAAGGAAGAAATTCCTTGTAACTTACTGTGCTGCTAAACTGTATCAGAATCTCTTGACCTTGACCAGTTTCCAAGCATTTCTATGAAAGGTGCTTCCAAATTACCAAATGGCACCATTTACGTTGTAGACCCTGGATACTTAGGTGAGTACTAGATGTTCAATCAAATGAATCTGTCAGTTTTGTCTTGTTAATTTTTGGGGAAAATAAATAACTTCTTTCGGCTTCGGCTGGGGAGGGCGGGATATAAATAAAAAATATTAATTTATTTTTATTTTTATTACTATTATAGCTATAATAACTTAATGTGTCCATTTATATTACAGTATGTTGATGTGTTTTTAATATAATTCATGTCTATGGTTGACTGATGAGTGGCCTTTAAATTTGCGTGGCCATAATTATAGCCTACTAGTTCAAACTTTCAAATATCTCATGTTCATTAGATTTGCAAATTTGTGAATGGTTAAACATTGTGCTTATCATATGCAAAGCCATGAGTTTACGTGCCTCTTATTAATCTGTGGTTCCAAGCCCTTTCTCCACTTTTCTTTAAATGTCCTTTCCCTGTTTCCAAGCATTTCTCTGGGCCACAGAAAGTACTCTTGCCTATTATCTTTGCTTGAAGCTCTTATGTTTCTAGCTATAATACACACACACACACACACACACACACACACACACGGTAGAGAGAGAGAGAGAGAGAGAGAGAGATAGATAGATGATAGATGATAGATAGATAGATAGATAGATAGATAGATAGATAGATAGATAGATGATAGATAGATAGATAGAGATAGATGATAGATAGATAGATAGATAGATAGATAGATAGATAGATAGATAGATAGATTACAGTTACAGGGAACCAGGCAGAGGGCCTTCTTGGTAGTGGCACCCACCCTGTGGAATGCTCTCCCACCAGATGTCAAAGAGAACAACAACTACCAGACTTTTAGACGACATCTGAAGGCAGCCCTGTTTAGGGAAGCTTTTAATGTTTAATAGGTTATTGTATTTTAGTGTTCTGTTTGAAGCCGCCCAGAGTGGCTGGGGAAACCCAGCCAGATGGGCAGGGTATAAATAAATAAATTATTGTTATTATTATTATTGATAGATAGTTGCAGATCAGGGAGCCCTTTGGGACTGACAAGTAAAGTAATAATTATTTACTTAATTATTTTTCTACAGTCGCAGAATGTGATTGTTGCTTAATTTTTTTTGTGTAAAACTCTAGTGCCCTGGCTGAATATTAGAAGCCTCTTATTAACAATATAAGAGTATTTTATTTTATTGAAAATATGATTCTGATAACCCTTTATCAGATATGTATTTCTGTAAAGTATGATTTTCATTGCTTTTCTACTTTATAGGATTTTCAATTCATCCTGCTGATAGGTGGGTCTTGGAAACAGAGAGGCTCTATGAAATCACTGTTGATGTGTATGATAAATCAAGTAATAAGGTGCACTTATCGGATGTAAGTGAAATATGGGCATACATTTTCTCTTAAATGTGTTTGAATACCTGAATAAGAATCCACACACAAAGAGTGGGCTCATAGAGGTTAATGGCGAGGGCTAACTTAGGTCTCTTAATTTCTTTTTTTTTAAATATATATTTTTATTAGTTTTCCATTACAAAACAAAATTATACACTCCATACATCTTAATTACATCTTATTTCTCTTTTTTTACTTCCCTCAATTTGTCTGCCAATCCTTCATATTTTAACTTTTTACACATTTCTAGCTTATTGTTTATAATATTACTGTAAACTTCATCCCATTTTTAATACTTATTATAACATCCTCCCATCACAGCACTTCATTAAAACTTACAAACGTAATTTGGTTATCACTTAATTTTTGCAAATATTGAATAAATTTTCCCCAGTCTTCTGTAAATCTTTGATCTTGTCGATTTTGGATCCTTCCTGTTATTCTGTCCAATTCTGCATAGCACCTTAAAGACCAACTAAGACCACTTCCCATGCCCCAGCCCACAGCATTGCCAGAGATCCCCAGGATTGTGCAGAGAGGGCACAGTGAACTATAGGCAGCCGAAGGTGTTAGGAAAGCCTTGCTTTGTGAATGAAGTTCAGCTCAATCTTTCCTAGATCTATTATAGTACTTCTATGTCATATATTCATTTGTGTTTTATTCAGAGTACCGGTACATCCTCTTATGTCCAAGTAATTACACTTATCCTTTTTAAATTTCAGAATCTCAGAATTGATATTTCCTGGCCAAAAGCATACTTCAAGGTTCTTCAGTCCTCTCCAAATGGTTCATATCATCATGTGAAAGCGATAAAGGAGGGACACACCATTATAAGTGCTTCTTTAACATCTGTTGTAGATCAGGTATGTCTGTTGAAAGAGGAAAATTTTGTCTTGCATTTGTTTAAAGCTGAATCCTTGAACCTGAATGGTATCTTAAGAGCAAATATGATACATTGAAGTTCAACAAAGTCAAGGGGGAGTGGGAATTAACCTGTTTTAATAGAAACAGAGGACTCTTTACAACTATAAGCACATCTATTTGAAAATAAGTTCCATTGATTTCAGTAGAATTTCATTTCAAGTAATTGTCTTCACAATCACAAACAATCACAATCACAAACTGACTACATATCCCTAGAACCATTAATTTGAAGCAACTCAGTTGGACATTTTTGATCACTGGGGCTTTTTTCTAAGTAGTGTATTCAAGTAGTAAAGCTTTTTCTGAACTGTACTGTTTCATGTTATAGATATGAGTTGTTCAGCCATGATGAAAAAGCCCACTGTATACAAAGGAAAATAATGTGTTTGGGAGCAGACTAGGCTGCCTCTATTTGTTAACCTGACTCTTTTGTATATGCTTGAAGTTAGGGGCTTTCCCTCTCCTACAGGGAGCATTCAGACATCCTAGGCAGGACAGTCCGGTAAAACCTTTACCAAACAATTAAGTGGAATGTTTCAATTGGGCTTCAATAATTTCCAAAACATGAGGATAAGCTGTAGAGCTAACTTCCTATAGACTGGCCCCAATTTGCAAGTTTTGTAGCCCTTCCTGTGTCTTTTTGATTACTGAAGACAAATGGGGTAGGAAGGAACAGTCCTATGTTCACACACACTATATATATATATAAACAATTTAAAATAATCTTTCCACGGTTCATTTTACATATCATAAATCCCTGCATATTTTACAAAAACTGTACCATTATTGCATTCATCAAAACTTGCTTACACTGTTGAATTTATCTTAATGCTGCCAGTGTTTTCAGCTGTATACAATTATTTCCCATATATTCAATAAACATTTCCCAGTCTTTTTTAAACGTATGTTCTTCTTGTTCTCTTATTCTATATGTTAAGCCTGCAGGTTGTGCATATTCTGTCAATTTAAGTTGCCATTCCTCTTTAGTTGGGACATCGCTCATTTTCCATTTTGGGGCTAACAAAACACGGGCTGCAGAGGTAGCATACATAGATAACCTTTTCTGACACATGGGAATATCAGTTTGAATTATCCCCAACAGAAAGGACTCTGGGTTTTTTGGGGGGGTGGGGAGTACTTTTAATCATTTTTTTTCAATAGTGTTGACAATTATTTCTTAACAATCTGGCACCTGTTGGTCCTGAAGCTGCTGTAGAAGCAAGAGGCTTTTGCAGTTACTCCTGGAATGAGTGAAGCCTGGCAAGTTTCTTCAATGTTCAGTTATATGCTTCGCTGGCACGAAGGAGAGGGCAGGGCTGTGAGGTTTTCTTCATACCTAGCCAACATGGGTATCAAAAGGAAATGTTATAATAGTATACAGTAATTAAATCTGCAACATTCCTATAGACCACTGGTGACTGAGTCCCTGCTATCAGTCTGGATGTGCAAAGTACCCCAAGGATATAACACCATGCCAAAGTTTTGAGTGCCCCCATAACCAACACCATTGATTCCAGAATATCTTGTTAGCAACCTCCCATAGGAAATAATGCTTCTGTGACTAATGAGAAGTTGCTGCTCAAGGCTGCAGATCTTGGCAGCCCTGGATAGTTGCAAGCTGATTTACTTGGGATAATTGTCTAGGGAATTGTTTCTTGACTTAGAAAGTAATTGCCGGTATGGAGTTCAGAAAAACCCATTAATGGGAACAGATAGACAGCTTCTATTTTGAAATATACTTCTTTCTGGTTTAAAGTTTAGTGGATGTGGTCTTATCCAAGCGTGGAAAGTGATGCATAGTTTAATAAGGAGCCTGACTTACTTTATAATGCTGTTGTAAGGATTACAACTAGGTCACATATGTGAATTTAAAAGTACTATTAAAGTGTTTATACTAATGTAGTAGTAGTAGTAGTAGTAGTAGTAATAGTAGTAGTAGGAAATACTAAGTGGTTTTTTTTCACAATTAACTTTATTGTGAGCAACGTGTCTTTGGTTAACAATAGTAATTGTTATATACTGTAAATTAGCCATTGCTTTTTGGGTAACTGTAGAGCATATCCAACTGAGTTACTTAGAGTAGACCCAATGAAATCAATGGATGCAAGATTCATTAATTTCACTGAATCCACTCTGAATATACCGTAACTACTGTTTCGATATTGGAAACAACCTTATGATCCTAACATTACTTGCTTGGAGTTGAAAGGAGCCCCCAGAATGTAGTAAGCCCTTTGGACCAGAACCCATATCCTCAGGTTATCAATATCATACATTTCTAATACATATATGTTGACAAAAATGTGCTCTGCAACAAAATTAGAAGGCCACTCTCTGTATCAGCTTCTTAGCCCGTGTATATATTTTTATTACTACTATTAAAAGACACTACAGTGCACCTTTCAGTAATATTCTCTGGGTAACTATAGATTAAAACAGTAAAACACCTTAGCAAAATAGTAATAAGCACACAGCCTTTAAAAGGGGGAAATAAAGAGGTCTTTGCCTGGTGCTGAAAGTACATTAAATTGAGTGCCAGCTAAGATGGCCACCTATGTAACTTCAGAGACAGGAAGACATGGAGAAGTGTCTCCAGTGTATGTGATGATGCAGAAGTTCATGAACATGTCAAAAATGAAATAAGCATCCCGAAGTTCCCCCCGGCATTTCATCTTTTTAAGATTCAGACAGACTTTGTCAAATAAACAAAGTTTAATTAGTGCATAATTTATTTTAATAGGATGGAGGTGTTCACACACTACCTGTTCCTGTACAGAATCAGCAAGAAGTAGACATTTATGTTCCCATTACTTTATCACCAAGCATTTTGACGTTTCCATGGCAGCCGAAAGCTGGAGCCTATCAGTACACAATAAAGGTAAGAGCTGAAAGCCATCTAAATGCAGAAAACAGTCCGCCTCGCTATTGGGTACTTGATGACTCTATTGTACGTTATTAACTTTTGAGGCTGCAACCCTCTTTCTTTTAGAAAATGGAATTTCGTTACTCTTCTGCTGCAATTTGACACCTGCTGCTTCCAGAACTGCATTTTGTTTTATGGCACACTCTTATGATTAAGGAGCCTTCCTTTTAAAGTAGGTATGATTGCAGAACATAACCTGTGGTGGTAGAAAATAACAAATGGAAAACAAATAAAAATTCTTATGGTTTATGGCAGGTAGGTTCCATAAGTTAGGAGCTTTGTTGACTGCCGAGAAGATAGCCAGAGCAGCACTTGCACCGACATACTTCACTTCCTCTGTTTCATCCACCATTGCAATAACATTGCTGTTGGGAGGCAAAGGCCACGGCTTTATTTATAGTAGATCTTCCAACCATGACTCTTCTTCTGCACTTTTCATGCTTTCTCAGTTTCCAGCGAATAAGGTTAACCAGAAGCATCTTTTCTTTGAACTTTCCTGGGAAAAACAAATTCTGTTACGCAAGCTTTTTTTTTTGGCTTTGTTTACAGGTAACTCAGTTAAGGGTGTCAGAGCTCTTCAGATCTCTTACAAAGATTTTCGTCCTCTTTGTATGAGAAATGGTTTAACTTGAAAAGAGGCATCTATGTGAAGCATACTTTAAGAATGAATGCCAAGCTGTGTGAGTTTCTGACATGTAAAAATACAGAAGTCTTAGTTAAGCAATCTGATTGGAAGAGTTTGGATTTGATATCCCACTTTATCACTATCCTAAGGAGTCTCAAAGCGGCTAACATTCTCCTTTCCCTTCCTCCCCCACAACAAACACTCTGTGAGGTGAGTGGGACTGAGAGACTTCAAAGAAGTGTGACTGGCCCAAGGTCACCCAGCAGCTGCAGGTGGAGGAGCGGAGACGGGAACCCGGTTACCCAGATTACGAGACTCTTAACCACTACACCACACTGGCTCTCCAGTGAGAGAAAGAAATTTAAGTTATGGGGCTGAATCTAGATTTTTGCTTTCGCGGGTAGGAGCATCTGTTGAACAAAGCTCTACGCAGTGGATGCTCCTGCTGGTGTGCGCGTATGGTTTGTGCTTCTGTTAATTCAACCCCCTCCCCTCCGAATGTGAGAGGTGGTGCAGTGGGGACAGAATGTATTAGAACTCAGTCCAACTCCAGAAGGGTATGGGAGATGTGTGGTGGTGATCATCCCCTATTTAGAAATGTTTATTTGGGCAGTTTGGCCTGTGAAAGTGAAATTCTTTCCTGGGATTTTTAAATTTGTGTTTCTGCTTAGAATAATTCTAAACAAATCATTTATGATAATTTGAGAAACTCTCCTGCATGTGCAACCTCTCTGCATGTGGAGAGTAATCTGACCAGTGGAGAAGATGAGTGGGAAGGAATTCTGCATGTGGAAGAGTGTGGGTAATTTACAGTGCCCTTATTGGGTTTTCTTTCCTCGTTGCCAGAATTTATAACACATATCAGACTGCTATTGACGATATTCTACTTATGGCAGTGGGTTTTTTATAGAGCTGAAACAGATGGTATACATCTCTGATATGCATAGCATACAGAGCTATCCCGTCACTTGATCAGTGAGGTCATACATCTCTCCATAGTTTACACGCTATAAAAACAGAGTACTGTAAATGCATCTTCTTGTTCAAGCCACAAACACAAAATTTACCTAGCAGTTTTGATTTTAGGAAAGGACTTAGGGCTGATGACATGCATTTTCAGCTACTGAGTCCTTTGAAAGACTAAGGGTGTTACAGGCCAAAGTATTCAGACCTTTGTAAGAAGCATGGTGAAAACTGGCGCTCTTCATTGTTGTCAGCGGCTGACTTCTGATGAATTTCGGAAGCAATGTATATACACAGCTAACCTCCCCTTAAGACTAAAAATAAAGACATGATGACAGCAAGAAATCAATTTTCTGTGCCCCCTTTTGCCATTAATACTTTTCAGAAATTCCCATTGGTAGAAAAACACTTTCAGCAGTACACAGGTTAGCTGCACTGAGACTTGAAATCATTCAGTTGGCTGTCTCCGGCTTTCAGTAAAACGGAATTAATCGGAGTTCTTCAGAACGCAGCAATGCTATATGCTGGGCCTCTTGTGTGCTGACTTGTGAAATGATATGCTGACTACTGGCACTATTAATCACTGAGGTATCTCTCGGTATCAAAAATTTTGCCGGCGATAGAGAACCAGAGGGAGAGAGGTGTCTGTGGCCATTATAACTATGAATGAAACATCTTTGTGTAAGGAAATGAGATTAAAATGCAGCAGAGTGTGGATCCCTGATGTTTCTAGTTTAGCGGAAGAGTGTTTCTATCCATGAATGTCTGGCTAGCAGTTCAAGGCTAGGCTATTCTAATCTATTAGAGTAATTTGCAGAATGGGTAACTTAGAGGTATATATGAGAACAAGTAATAAAATGAATATTTTTTTATGTTTTTTTCATTTACCGTCTAGGCTCATGGTGGAAGTGGTAATTTTTCTTGGTCCTCATCTAACCAAAACATTGCTACAGTAACAGTCAAGGGAGTAATGACCACTGGAAATGAAATTGGTGTCAGTATTATACGTGCCAGTGACGTTCAGAATTCATTGCATTACGGGGAAATGAAGGCAAGTAATACTTATTTTGCTTTTCCTTCCAAGAAGGGTCTTATCAGAATCTGCAGAGAAGGCACACTGTGCTATCAGTCATGAAGCAGAAGAGTTCATGTCTCTTTCTGTGCCTAGGGAATTCTACTTGTGGGGCTTCAGAGCAGACAGGAAATGTTGAACATCCTTTTGCTTCTCTCACAAGAGGGTTTCCCTAGATGAATTATTTATGTTTGTTAAATACTGCAGAAGCAGCTTTTCATACATATGGAGAACGAGACAAGTGGGGAAAACAGGATAAAATGCACAGGATGACTGAGGCATGCCCCCTCTTACTACTGGCTAATTTTCTTATTTTTAAAGAAAACTCTAGCACTTGGAGATTTAGGGAAGTTAAACAGGAAAAAGGTTTCATTTTACAACAAAATTGGTAAAACAAAAGATTTGCCAGGAGGTAGAATCATTTCAAGAAATTGTTAACTAATGTTTATATAACAATTCAGTGGATGCTATGGATTTCTAAACAAGATGGCAAATACATACCATATTTTAATTCCTTAAACTACTTGCATAAGTTTTGCAGCTAAGGTCTTAATCCTTGAGTCCTGAGACAAGGTGGTACTTTGTCAGTTTCCCAGTCTTCTATAAATCTCGTTCCTGAGGCTCTTCTACTAGTATAGCAGACTAAGGGATCACCACACCCCTCCTAATGGGTTTGGAATTATTCCTCTCTCTTTCCAGAAGATCTTTTTCCTTCTTCCTGAAATGAGACCAAAGGAGAGTGTTTCCTCACAACTCTACTTCTCCTTTTTCAAATTCAGCTTCCCAGTTCTCACTTCTCTGTATACTCTTTAGTCACTATCTTTTAAGTTCAGAGACTTCTTTCTCTGGCTATAGATACTTTCCTCAGGGTGCATTTTACACAAAGCTCAGAGGCTATTCTCCTATCCAGCTGAACGCCAACTCCCAGCTGCTTTTCTTTTTCTCTCACAAAGTGCTGTCTCCACTCCCCTCTGGATAGCTGTACCTGCTGCCAACTCTGCAAGCTACACCACTCTGGGGAAATTTCACAGCACTGCATCACTAAATTCTGGTCTACCTGAGATTTCCGTCACAATGACCAACATTTTAATTTTGGTTCCTTTTTAAATTGCTAAAGGTGAATAATGCTCTCCTTTATCCCTTGTCATCTGGCTAAATGCTAACACCCTACAGATGTAGAGAACCGCAGAAAGATTTGAAGACACGTGTTAAAACCTCCACTTCCTACAAACCTTCTAGAAAGATTGGATTGGTGAAATTCAGGTTCCAAGACACAAAATTGACTTACCTGAAATAGTCTTTAGCCAGAAAAGGAAGAAGGAGGCTTCTAAATAAGTTTTCCAAATTATCTGTTCTCCCCCCAAAGTGAAATTGCAAACATTTTAAACTCCTGGAGAGCCAATTTTCAGCTACAATTATATATAATGACTGATCCATAGTTCATGCAGATTTCTGCACACTCACCTGTCAAACAGATGGTTAACCACACTTCTCACCTGTTGTGATTCTGGATTTAATTTCCCCTCTTCCTCCTAGTTTTTCAAATAGATGATTGGCACCATCAGAGCTTACCATATTTAACAACTGTAAAGAGGTGCATGTGCAAACCTAATCTAGTATGAATAGGAATACATGCAGAGCCAGGTGCTGAATGTGTTGTATGTTTGGGAGGGGTAAATCTGGGTGATTGTGGACCCAGGCTAGTAAGCAGACAGGAACTAATTAGCAGGTACCAGGCCAATTGTTTCAGTCAAACTGTATAGCTGTAAACCAGAGAGAGAGAAAACTTTATACAGTACAAAGTTCCTAAAATGCTCATTCAAAAATACAGTAAGAAATGTCTGCCCCACCTTACTAAAAACTGAGAACTACAGTAGAGGCTAACTTAACAACCAATAGCCTGGGTAAATCATGTCTTGGTCTGGTGCCCCCAAACTGACAGTGATGGTGCAAGACACATATCCCTGCGGAGAGCATTCCACAGATGGAGAGCCCCGCTGAAAAAACCTGTTGTTTTGTAGCCACCTTCCAGACCTCCCTAGGAAGAGATACATGGAGAAGGTCCTCTGATGAAGATCTCTGAGTCTGAGCTGGTTCATGTGGAGAGAGGTGTTCCTTGAGGCATCTTTAGCCACGTAAGATTTCATAGGTGAAACCAGCACTTTGAATTGAGCTCAGAAACTAAACAGTAGCCAGTGCAATTGGGCCAGAATTGGTGTAATATGTTCAGACCTTCTGGTCCCAGTCCGTAATCTCACAGCTGAATTCTGTACTATTTGTAGTTTCTGAGCTGGCTTCAAAGACATCCCCACATACACAATTGCACTGTCTTTAATAGCACAAGCAAAGCCCGACTTCTAAGATCAGCCAGGTATTATATGTGCCCAACCTGACTCTCTAGAGCCTGTGTACTTAAGAATATAGAGATACGGTTTCATTTGGACTACTGTGCTTATGTCAGATAGATGGTACCACCTGGACCAGTTATAATGCAACAACTAATGGAGAGGAATCTGGTTAAAGAGCCACTGCCTGCTATTTTAGTCAAGAGCTATTGGAATCCTGCCAAGTTCACATTGCATGTTTGTTTTCTAAAAGCCCTTTTGCTAGGGTGCATTTCCCAGGAACATAGTGACTGTTCCAGAGCGAAAAGCCATTTACTAGACAGTCACTCTTGGTATGAAAGTAATATGTGTTGCAGGAAATATATTTCTAAGCAAGTTTTGTTCAATAGAACTGTTCTAGAAGTTGCATCTGCAGTGCCTATGGTATATGTAACCGCTTGTTTTCAATCTGTTTTAAGCAGTCTGTCTGCCCTTTCAAAAATAATTTAAATGGACATTAAACACGGCAGTTTAAATATTAAGTTGCAGTGTTATCCTGCTTGATAACCTACTACTAAAGTTAGATGGAGGTTTGTTATGCAGTCTTACACTGTGTGTATGTACCACACAATATCTCTGTCCCCAAAATGTCATTTTCCAGGAAATGATAGCTGCCTACATGAGGCTCAGAAATGAGATGTTTAGTTAAACCTTTACTTTGAGATTCATGATTCAAAGCGCAGAGCCATATGAGTGCACTTCATCTCATTTGAACTTGCAAGAATGAGCATTAAACGAAACAAGTGCCTTCAGTTTAACATTTTAACTGTCTCTGCTCAAGCTTTGCATCTTGTGTTTGAAGCAAACATCTGCCTGCTGACCTTGATTATCAGGTTATGCAAGTAGTCTATACCTTTCATGAAGATTACATTTTTAACACCATGCCATATGGTCCACAATTTAACCTGAAGCATTAGACAGGTGGCTTAAAAAGTTAGACACACTGAATAAAAGCTTTGATCAAGCAGTTGTTATGAAATGTTGCTATCCATCTGTGATGATTTCTTGATGATAGCAAGGAATAAAATATAAACTTGGAATTTAAGCATCTGCTTCTCCCCACATTTGAGATAGAATTTCCATGTGTATATTATAGAAAATATGTGACAGAAGTGAGCTGTCAATAAACACAACAGTCACATGCGCACTAAGCACGCGCCAAACCTGCTGTGCATTCACTCTGACTCAGTGTGATTGACCACAGTCCTGTTTATATTTACATGTCTGTAAGCTGTGTTTATTGAAATGGACAGAGCCTGCTGTAATAACATGTGGACTATTAATGCAACACAGGCATACAAAAGAGAATAGAAGAGGTTCTCTGACCACCTCCTAAGTCCAAGCACAGATAAAATCTAAGAAGTAGCATCTCTTTCCGAGTTCCCTTCTTTCCAAGTCATATTGAAGAAGGAGTGATGTCATCCCCTACAATCCAATCCCTTAAAGGTCCACTCCCAGGGGACATTCAATTTAGCCAACCTGTTTTGGCTTGGAGAGAAAAGCTTCACCTGCCACAAGGTCCTATGCTTCCCTGGGATTCCCTAGGCTTCTGATACACATTTTGAGAGCCATGGTATTGGATGCCCTTTCAGAAGAGAGAGGACTCCTTGAAGAAGTGAGGGGGATCAGAGTAATACACTTACAGTGACTGCAATTTTTATAAGGTGCTAAATTCCTATTCTACTATTACGGAGTGACATCTGCACATTCACGTTTGGACAATATGATGTTAAATTGGATGTTCAAATGCATTTCAGTTTATTATTTCTATCTCCACAAAAGGATCTTATCTGTTACCAGTAGCATTGTCACTATCTCTTGCCCAATTCCTGAGCATTAAGCCAGAGATGAAATGAAGAAATTGAAATGAGTGGGAATTTCCCTTTTGGATGACAAGAATTCAGCTTGGTCACTTTCATTGTCAGCATGTTATAAAGAATAAGCCCCAAAGATTTAAATCTCCTTCGGAACAGTAGGCATTCAACAAAGGTTATATTAGCAAAGACATTGTCGTGTTTGGCCATATGGTCAATACACAGATTATAAGTTTTGAGAAAATATCAAACCTAGAGGTTCTTAAAGCTCATTGTGGTGAAACTCCCACAATTGCAGAAATCTAGAGCATGACAACTCTAACCAAAATGAATCTAGTCCTTAACTCAGATATAGCACCAAGTGCATTAGGGGAGAAAGGAAAGGTAAAATCAAGATCCTAAGGAGCTCTTTGCTTGCATTTAGATTTTCTAAGAAGGAACTACTGCCTCTGTTATTCTTGAATGAGGAATTAGATAAATGTAGGTCCATTAGACAGATATTATTGAACCTTAAAGAAATAAAGTGTAATTTATAGGAAGTTAACAAAGAATGTCATGTCTTCCCTAGCAATTCCATTGCCTTCTAAAGTCAGTTACTGCCATGCCTCCTTAATACATAAACCAAACCATATTGAGGGACTTTGCCCATGTCTGCCTTTGGACCTCTCCCTAGGTCTCACTTTTTTGACTGTGTGTGGGCATAATGGATGTGAGCTGTGTAATCGGGTGTGTGTGTGTGTGAGAGAGAGAAGATCTCTAAGAGTCTCAGGAGCTCTGCAAGGTATTTGTGTAATGCTTTGTTCTGATTATAACAAAGTTATTTGTCTGCAAGTCACACATTTCAAATTAGAAGTTGGAAATTTTTGAGGTTAAAAGTGAAACTTTCAGATAGTTAAAAGTGGCTAAAAATAAGCAATTTCCTCTTGGCATTTCAAAATTTCCAGTTCAGGTTTTGTTCATTATCTCCATTCTGGCTGCTGTGTCTTACCTCATTATTGTTTCCTAGGTGTACGTGACAGAACCTAGTGGCATGGAGTTCACGCCGTGTCGAGTTGAAGCACGTGTGGGTGAAATCCTGGAGCTGCCTCTGAAGATTAATGGCCTAATGAATGAAGAAACCAGTCAGATGGTCACCCTGAGTGACTGTTCACATTTTGATTTAGTTGTCGAGGTTGAGAACCGTGGTGTATTCATTCCACTTCAAGGTGGCTTAAAAGGAATTACTTCATTTCAGTTTATAAAATAGAGGAACAAATATGTAATCCACTTACTGGCATGCTAAGGATTCTTTTATCAATAGCAAATGCTTATGAATAACTAAGAGGTGTTATATAGATCAGGGGTTGAGAGCTTTCCCAGTTGTTACAATTCCCATCATTCTTCACCATTGGCTATGCTGGATGGGGCTGATGGGATTTGGAAGTCAGCAACCTCTGGAAGGATACAGGTTCCCAGTCCACTTTGGTTGTGTTTCATTCATTTGTAATAATAATAAAAGTTGGTAAAAAAACAACAACACAACTGGTTACATAATAGGGATTGATTGTACAGGTGGTGCCCATTTTAGGCTGGTCCAACTGACATGCGATCACCAACGCATGGGTCCTTTTAGACTCAGAAGAAGGCAGAACAGGGGTGGGGGTGGGTCATGCTTATACGTTCTCTGTCGATGTGTATTGAGCAGAAATTGGGTCTCCTGCACAAAATGGTCACCGACCTTTCCTTCCCCCACCCTTCACCCCAAGACTTTTGCAGTGCTAGCAATACTGTTTTGATCTGCTGACTTTTCACTTCGCTATTTGTGTTACTTTATATGTGTTATTGTTCTTGTATTTAGATTATTCAGGGTGGTTTACTTATAAAAACAACATGAATAAATTTGATTTTAAATTTACTCAAGTAATATTCACATTGCACATTTTCACTCTCCTTTGATTTCCTTAACAGGAAGACTAAAGCCAACTTCTGACTACTGCAGTGGGGTCAGGGTAAAAGCTGAAGTCCAAGGATATACAGCACTTGTTGTTAGTTACACCCATGAACATATCCACCTCAGTGCCAGTATTACAATAGCTGCCCATCTGCCACTAAAAGTAAGCCTTTAGTTTCCCCTATTTCTTAGTCTTTTGATTCTTCTGTAAATACTTGCAATACTGAGTGATTTGAGTGAAGTGTTATAGGATACTAAGGATTTATATCAAAATCAAATAGCTTCATTCCCGTATGCTTGAATCTCTGATGCTTTCTACCTTGAATAGTCCTTATAAACTGTTTACGGGTTTCAGGAACTACAAAATGTCCAACCACTTGTGGACATGTACCCTTGAGATGATGAGCCTGTTTCATTAATGATGCAGTAATAGCTAGATTGAATTAATCTAGAACTTTTTAGTATGTCTCAGTGGTCCAGAGCACTAGCTGTCACTTGCTTAAATAGATATCACAATAGTTTTAAAAGCAGATTTTTGGGGGAAGGAGGGGGGGAGACACAGTGGGGAAAAGAAGATTCAGAAAAGTCACTTGCATGGAGAAATTCCATGTTTGTAATGAGCTACAACTTTGGGGGGGGGGTTAAACCAGCACTATGCTCTGAAATATTTTGCTTGTAAGCAAAGATAGTGAGGTAATACAGGTTTTGTTCCAATATTCCATTGGTTTCTAATGTCACTTCATATTCAGACAGCACCCCAAAACAACTTTAAGCTATGCTTAAATCATATGACAAAAGATTCCTAAACTTGGTAGAAAGTCGTTCAACATGAGAGATTATTTTATTTTTCACGGCTAAGTGTGCATTTAGTTAGGTTAGGTTTATTTATACTTAGAGTTGTTGTTTTAATTTTTATAGTAATTTTGGATACAGTTTGGAGGCTTCAGTATTTCAAGAATTCCAAGCAAAGTATATAAATCTCATAGGTTAAACATAAAGATCAATGTGAGACAACAGTATGATGTGCTATTATTATATTATTTTCAGTATTTTATAATTTTGTACCAAATTCTAATCAGGGTTATTTTCTTCTTCTAGACTGTTGATCCCATTTCTGCTGCCCTAGTAACTTTGGGCTCCTCCAAAGATATAATATTTGAAGGGGGACCCAGACCATGGGTTCTAGAACCATCAAAGTTCTACAGGAACATCAGCGCTGAAGATTCAGACAATGTCGGTTTATCATTACTAGGGCCACCTACAACTAGGAATCCTTTCCAACATTGGGTTAGAGCATCTTGCAGAGCCCTTGGGGAACAAGTGAGTAAGACAGATGGAGATGATAAATTTTGTTGGACTTTGAGACCACAAAAATATATATTGAATGGCTATACATGTTCACTTGATGTGTTGTGAGACACTTTGGGCACCGTTTTGTGGGAAAGTGGCATACAAATAGATTGAAGGGAGGGGGGCCTGAGAGAGAGAATTTTAGCTAAGATAATAAGGCTTCATAAAATTGCATTCCATAAAGCAGACATGTCCAACTCCCAAGAGACTGTGATCTACTCCCACTATAAAAAAACCCCGGCAGTGATCTACCCATTGGATTGAGCAGAGTTGTTGAGCTTTTTTGGGGGTGCCAAAGTTAATACAGTATAATACAAAACTTGAATGCATAAATTAGTTGCTGCTCTTTATATACATTCTGATAAATCTAATATCACTCTTGAGAACTAAGCATTTCAAAATTAGGTTAACATCACAAGTGCTTTTTCACAGAACCCTTTTATGTCACAGAATGTGTTAAAAGCTTCAACAGCTGAGTTCAGTTGCTGAGTACAAGGCCACTGCTTTTTTTTTTCAGAGGGCATTGAACAGTCATTGGTGTTTTTTCCTCCTTAAACTATTTTCGGAGGTTCTGCAGATATAAATGGAGAACTGTAAGAAAAGATAAGTGCCAAACTGTCTTGGGGTTATTGGACATCTGAACAATTTTCAAATATCTCATAAGTACAAATGGGGGGGGGGGGAGAGCAAAACAAACTCACCTAAGTCTCTCAGCAATTCAATTTGCACTATTTGACTCTACAGTGGTACCTCGGGTTACATACGCTTCAGGCTACAGATTCCGCTAACCCAGAAATATTGCTTCAGGTTAAGAACTTTGCTTCAGGATGAGAACAGAAATCACGCGGTGGCAGCGCGGCAGCAGCAGGAGGCCCCATTAGCTAAAGTGGTGCTTCAGGTTAAGAACAGTTTCAGGTTAAGTATGGACCTCCGGACGAATTAAGTACTTAACCCGAGGTACCACTGTATTAACTTTCTTTGAGTGTGCTCAGTTTCACAAGTGTCTTAAGACTTTGATGCACCCTATAAAAGGATCTGCATTTGCATATTCATTTAGATGAAAGTCACCTACTGTCTATTATCAGGTACAGCCAGGTATGTTCATTAAAAATATTCATGTTCAGGTCAAGACAAAGAGAGGAAAAAATATAGAACCAGCAACACTTAGAAAGTTGTTCTCATAGTGTTCATATAATCTACAACGACTTGAAATGTGCTGTCAGTTGATATTCTTATAGGGTAAGAATATTGCTTTTGTCAGGAAAGAAAATGAAAAAGCCTTGAGCATTAAGAAATAAACTAACAACTCTTAAACTAGCCTTTGGTATATGTACATACCAGTTACTTTTTACTTTCTTTTTCCTTGAAGAAAGAAAGCTCTGCCATCTGTTTCAAAATCTTAAAAGCTTGATTTTTGTTTTGCGGTGTTAAGCTTGGTATAATAGCAATAATCAGTGAGAAGTTGTGCTTTGATAATGGGCTGGAACTGTGTATGAAAATAAATGTCAAAATGATACATCTTTATCTGTCAGGAGTGCAGGTTATTACTGGAACATAAACTCATGTTGGCTTAATATTTCTTGCAAGAGAGAGCGAGAAAGAGAAATGAGTTTGCTTTAGATTGTGTGACAACAAAATGCCTTCATAACACAGCTTTCATATTTTCTTTTCATTCATTTTCTCATTTTTGTGCAGGTAATTTCCTTAATAATTGGAAACAAGCCCACGGTTACTAACCCCTTTCCAGCTGCTGAACCTGCTGTTCTGACGCTGATCTGTGCCAGCCCCTCCCGATTCACTTTGGCACCTATATATGCAGAACCTGAGATAGGTCTCTCCTGTCCTTTTCTTCATCAGAACAAGCAAGGGGTAAGAATGATAGTAAAATATCTATCTTTAACTAGCATATAAGTACCCTTTAGGCATTTAAGAAATGGCATAGGCCTCATCCCAACATACTGCTGAAAGATTTAAATTCCTGCTAGCACACGGCTGGGGCCAATCATGTAGGCAACCTTTCAACATGCTTGAGAGACGACAGTTTCCCCTGTTTTTTCACAGAAATATTCAAACATTTGTTCAGTTGAAAAATACGATCGTTGCATTACAATACACCATGGCTTGTCTTTCAATTCTACACAATTCCAAGGATAATTTTTCCTGTTGATTTCTCTTCCAGGTCCCTGTCTCGAAATATCGCAATCCAGTATTGGAGATGGAGGTTTATGATCAACAGGGACGTAAATTTGACAATTTTAGTTCCCTCAATATTATCTGGGAATCAACAAAATATTCACTGGCCAGCAGAGAAGCCGATATGCCAATGGAGCTGTTTTTGAAAAATCATGGAAATGGTCAGAACAAAATGCATGGTACGGCTCCAGGACATTGTGTATCATTTGTTTGTGTAAACTGGTTGAACTTGGTGGCATTAGTGCTAGATCAATTTGCTTTCTGTAGGGTGTTTTTTTCCTTCTTGGAATGGGTCTGATTCTTTCTTTTTGTTCACACTTTGATGAGAAAAATGCTATTTTAAAAATATTTTAAAGATACAATGAATTTTAAAGATACAATGAAATGAGGGGAGAAAGGTCAGTTTCCTCCATGCTTCTGTATACTGATGCTTAACCAGGTAGTAAATGCTCCTTTTCCAGTTTTGTCTTTCTTTTTTCCTTAGGATTGCAAACTGTTTTAGTTCACAATAAACCTGGAGCAGTGACTATATCTGCCACTGCGGCTGGATATCAACATCTTCATCTTGCTGCTGCAGAAGTGAATAAACCGGTAATGCAGTTTTATTCCAGCTTTACCTACTCTGCCCTAATGAGGTATATTTGCTATAGCCAGTTTTTTTTAGTGCATTTATATAGCATTTTAGTGGCCTTAAAATACATTCATCATAATGCAGACAGTTATGGGCCTGACAGAAGCACTTAAATACATTTCTCCAGCACCAGAAGTGCCATTGCTCTCCTTTTTCGTTTAGTACTATAATCAAATACTATGGAGTTTTGCATTTGTATACCTGATTTGATAACCGATTCTGCCTTGATGCAGAGCATCGAAGTCACTTATTACAGCTGCAGCTCTAAATGCCTCATCATATGTCCCACATGCTTTGCTAATGTCTGGCTTGCACCCTAATCATCCTCTTCTAGATTAAGGGAGCATCCATTGTCAGCATCACTACATAGTACCAAGTAATCTCTAAGATCATACGGTATTAAGTTCCATCTCACAAAGAGAAGGAGTGGGAGTTAGGAGATTTGATTGAGAATGTAGAGCTAATGTGAGGAATTAATGAAGCCTAATTATACTTCAGATCTCAAGTGGAAAACACAATTAGATGCCATTTCAAGGTACACCACTGAACCATGAGCTGAAGAATAGGCTTATTTTGACTAGGCTCACCAAAATACATTGGCATGTTATGCCAAGATAGAGAAATACAGGAATGATGAACTGGTTACTAGGCAGTAGTGACCAACAGGGTGGCATTTCTTATGGGGCATCCCATCTTGGAGGTGAATGCCAGTAACCAAGAGGGTGAGGTGATGGGAGGTTGGCACTGGGCAGGTGCAGCAGCAGAGCCAATGAGATGCTTCTACAGCTGTACCTGTACTGTGCTGACCTAAAGCCAAGTAGGCAATGCTGTCAGATCTAGACACCACCTGCTTCTGGGAAGCAGTTTTCCACAATCTATTTAACTATAATAAAACTCTGAATATTCATTTACTAATTAAATACTGTATATACCACCATTTCTATACTGCAATATCAGTATATGGTGTGCAGTGATAAAGCATAATTGCAAACAGTACAAAACAAAGTGTTTTTCTAAATGACATCAGATCAGAAGTTTCATGTGGCACTTTTGGGTTGCCTTCTTTATCCCTTACAGTATGAACCTCTTACACCTGTGTCCTCCAGCGTTGAGCTAATACTCGTGGACGATGTAAAAGTGAGTCCTAAAGAAGTGACTATCTATAATCACCAGGCTGTCAAGGTAAGGCATTCCCTTTACACGTTATTAAGCGAACTGCGCAAAAATATAAGCTATGTAAATTATATAATATGTACTTTTCTTGGCAGGCTGAACTGCTCATAAAGGAGGGCTCTGGATATTTTCTTGTTAATACCAGTGCTCTCAACATTGCAAAAGTGACTTATGAAGAAGCTCAAGGTGTTGCAGTGGTAAGTAGCATAATGCACTGTTTTTACTTTAGAGGGAAAACTCTTTAGTACACAATGATTTTTCTAAAGTAGAGTGGCAGGAGCCTGAAGTCATGCTCAATAGTTTCAATAAAGCAGCCTTAGAATTTCCAATGAGAACTCCTGTATGTTAGGGAAGTCATGGGTACAGCCTCCCAGGAACATATCCCAAACAAATCTATTTGGAATGAATAGGAGTTAAACAAGGGACGCAGGTGGCGCTGTGGGTTAAAGCCTCAGCGCCTAGGACTTGCCGATCGAAAGGTCGGCGGTTCGAATCCCTGCGGCGGGGTGCGCTCCCGCTGCTCGGTCCCAGCGCCTGCCAACCTAGCAGTTCGAAAGCACCTCCGGGTGCAAGTAGATAAATAGGGACCGCTTTCTAGCGGGAAGGTAAACGGCGTTTCCGTGTGCGGCTCTAGCTCGCCAGAGCAGCGATGTCACGTTGGCCACGTGACCCGGAAGTGTCTCCGGACAGCGCTGGCCCCTGGCCTCTTGAGTGAGATGGGCGCACAACCCCAGAGTCTGTCAAGACTGGCCTGTACGGGCAGGGGTACCTTTACCTTTACCTTTAGGAGTTAAACAAGGCCCTGTATTTAATCTTAGTGGGCTTCTGCGAGATATATTCCTGGTGTCTAGGGCTGCATACTGTAAACCATTTTGAGGTTTTTTCTTACAATCAAGTGGACTAGAGCCCAGGAACATGGTAAATCAAAACCTTGGATCGTTGTATATTGTATGCTGCATACTGCCTTGATATATACTTTTATGAAAGTGCAGGTTGTAAATACTTCAATAAATAATAAAGCTGGCTGACCACTATGAAGTTCTGGGAAATCAGAGAACTTTTCCATTTTACCCTGTAGTGACTAGGGCCTTTGCTGGGCAAATGTGTAGATAAAACATCTCTTTCTAAATGTAGAAATACAAGCATTCTGTAGCCATAATAGTATAAAGAATTACTTTAACAAAACATCTTAAAACTTGGATTAATACAATAATTTCTAATTCAGAGATTAGTTGGATCAGTTACTGTACCAGCAAGATTAGCCTAGCC
Organism: Podarcis gaigeae; assembly: GCF_964106915.1. Taxonomy (NCBI): domain Eukaryota; kingdom Metazoa; phylum Chordata; class Lepidosauria; order Squamata; family Lacertidae; genus Podarcis; species Podarcis gaigeae. Next base: position 80,173,206 of record NC_139679.1, on the reverse strand, counting down.
CAAACTGACGGTAAATGCCTGTCTACAAGTCGCCACTTCTTGTTGGCCTTTTCAAACTGATTTCCTTCCACTGCTATTTCCCACCACTCCCCTTTCCTTGTGTGTCTTGTCGTTTTACTTACCAAGTTGAGGGCGGGACCTTCCTCTCATTTCTGTGTTGATTTGAGCCACTTGGGGAGGCAATAAAAAAACATTGGTTGTAATTAGTGCTATTTCAGGCTCGTTGATTTCAGTGGGTCTACTCTTGTGTAGGACTTGCTTGGCTACAACCTGTCAATTACATAAATAAACGCATTAGCAAATCAGATTTATGCATATTTCATCTGATGCCTTTTGTAGTAGTGAAACTAGGCTCAGCCATTCCAGAAAGTGTTGCACTTTAGCATGATATATCTTGCTTTTCTCAATTTTTTTCTGTATTTTCTTTTTTAAGGTCTTTTAAAAAAGACCTCTTCCTTTCTCTTCATGATTTGTGTTTTGTTTTTGTGTTACTGATGCCGGTGGGGAGAATACAGATCTAGAGGTTACGCTCTGCATTAGGGTCTGTTAATGCAATTGCTACCTACAGGCCCTTTGCACTAACTCAGTGACATGAGAAAGCTTAAATATATTTTACAGCTTTACTTGAAAGATTCTCCTTTAGAGGAAAAAATGCCTTTTAAAATATTGGTGCATTTCTCTTTTATCCAGGATAGCAGTGTTCCATTTGTTGATTGCTGTAAGAAAATTCAGAACCATTAAGAATTGCATTTTGTATGTTCTCCCCTCCCACCCTTTCTGGTATTTTAGGTATATCCTTTACATCCAGGGTCACTGTCTATAATGATTCATGATTTGTGCCTTGCTTCTACTACTCTTGCCAAAGTGGAAGTGCATGTGTCTGATATACAAGTAGTATCTGTTGGAGTTGTTGACAAGGTTAGTATTCATTTCTATGTGATTACTCATGTACAGGGGAATAGCATGTTGGTTGCACTTTTAGACCTGCCCCCAACTTTATGTTGGCTTCCTTTGAAGAACCACTTGCAGTGGTTTAAAAAAAAAAGTAGGTGCTCTGGGTGATCATACACCTGCACACCTAGGTATCTTGATCCCACAGCACACTTACCTGCAAGCAGAAGCTTGTGCATCAAGGTTTCCTTACAGACAATCACAACTCAGTATGGGAACCAAATCTGCCAGCCCACTCAGCAGGAGTAGCAGGAGATGAAATGGGAAGTGCTGTCTTGCCTTGCCTGACTGCCATTGCCACCTACAACAACCTGCTCTTGCCACCACTGCCTGCTCTTGCCACCATGCATGCTGCCACATCTGCTGGTGGCAAAACAGCACTGCCATCAGCGCTGATTTCAGGCAAAATCATGCCAGCTGTGTTGTCTGGGGAGCCACCTGAGGCCGCAGCCTCACCCTGCCTAATGACTGGGCCAGCTCTACCACTCAGAAGTCAACACGGTATTTTCCTTTACATGCATCTAACATGTTAACAGAACTTACACTGTTGGCTATAAGACATTCTACTCAAGTGGGCTTTGGGGGGCTCATTCATTCATTACAAGTGGTGACTTGTGGGCTTAATTAGGATATTGTATCTAAGCTGCCCACAGACCCTAAGGAGACCTGAAACAGAGTAATAGAGAGCTAGTAAAACATACTGCCAAAGATACTGAAGTGAGAACTCACTAGGTGGCCTTCGACAAGTCACTATTTCTCAGCCTGCCCTGCAATATGAGGATAATACTGACCTACCTAAAGTTACTGAGATAAAAGTCTCATTTAAATGTGATGCAATAACATATCATTACCTCTGAACGAGACCAATGTATGCCAAGCGTTTTAACACTATAATGTGCTGTGTTCTCCACCCCCAACCACCACCCAAAAAGTCATCTCTAGCCCCTACAAACATCACAATATGGGTGGCTATTCCAAGTCTGAACAGACCTATCACTTCTGAAGAATAAAGAGAATGACTTCCCTTCTTTTGCTACCTTGCAGTAGCCTGATCCAGCACTGGTAGCTTAGCAACTTATCAGTATTAATCATAAAGGTGTTGACAATCTGGGAGAATTGCTTCAGAGAAAATGTGAACATCTGTAAACAAATGCATTGCAGGTAGAGATTGGCAAAAAAGTTACCGCTTACGTCAGAGTGCTGGATGCTTTCAAGAAATACTTTCCAGCTAAATACTTCGCCTTCATGGACTTAAATCTAAAGGCAGCATCTCCAATTATCTCATTAAAGTAAGTGCTATTTTAATTTGTGTTCTCTTATGGGCAAAAGGAACAAAAGTAATACTGCAAGGTATTTGCAGGGATGCTGTACCGATAGTATGCATTCACAGAAGGGACAAATGGAAATATGTTATGATGGATGTGAAAGATTATGTTAAACATCACTGCATGGTTTAAAGTTATTATTGATATGTTTATAATCTTGCTTTTCTGTTACAAAATGTTCAAGATGACTTGCAAACTGCTAAAATGAGCAACTCACAAAATGGAAGAGCACTCTGTGGAGAAAGCCTATCTGTGCCCATGTTAAGGAGCACTATAAAAAGTATCAGCATCTTTATTTACCAGCAGAAACTATTCAGAGTGGGAGCAAGATGGGCCATGTTTGGAAGGAAGCGCCAAAACTGAAGTGCCACTGCTGAGGAAGCGCTGTCTTGCACTTCCACAGACCGGACTTACTTGGTTCTTCTGAAAAGTCTCATTTTGGCGGTTGGGGAAATGGCAAGGAGGAACACAGTGTATTCTCTTCTAGCCCTAATGTTCCGTAGCTGGGCTGCCAAACTCACACATGTGTCTCTCTGACTGTTGTCTTCTCATGGCAGCAGCTGGATTGCTTTGGTGAGGTGAAGGAGGTTGTGGCAGATGGGAGGACTGCACAGCTGCCAAAGAAGGTGGCAGAGCTGAGGAGAGGGACAGAGCAGATGGAGTGGAGGCCACAAGCCAGATTGAAAGACTGTAAGGACTCGGACCAAACCAGAGGCCTTCAGTTTCTCATTCCCTTCCACTCAAGGGGCTTTATATATTGATGCTGTTCCAAATAGATATTTTCCGTGCCTGTTGAGCACATTGGTATTGGCAGTGCTACTTACTAGGATGTCAGCGCCTCATCCTTGACAAAAGCTACTTAAGATTCAGTCAGCATCTGTGCCATTTTGTTTTTAACTTGCCGCTCTTGTATATTGTTCTACTTAGGACTTCATCATTAGCAAGATAGATAGATTCAATTCTAGACCCCGGTGCTGAATATTGTCTTCATTGCTTTGTACGTGGTTTGTCCAATTAATGTATTTTCTTACATTTCAGGCCTCTCGCTGAAGCTTCTGATGAATACACTGCTGCTTTTCTGGTTCATGGACTGGCCATAGGTCAAACCAGTCTTACAGCGTTTGCCACTGACAGATATGGAGAGAGGATCAATTCAGCTCCACAGCAGATTGAAGTAAACCTTTTAACTCTTAACAGATAATGCTTTCTGGTTTCCTTAATATGAGGCTGCTTGGTTTCTCAAAAAAACTACTCCTTTGATATGAATAAGATGTCTGAAATAAGTAAGTAAGTAAGTAAGTATTGGTATCATTAAGCAAGAATATAAGCATGGTAATTCCTTCCATGTATTTAGCTTTCCAAAGCCAATAAATGCATTATAGTTCCCTGTGCAATGGTAGTGGCTAACCAGTCGTGCTCCAGATGTTGCTGAACCATGACTCCCATTAGCACCAACCAGCATGGCTGATAACAAGGGACAATTGGAATTGTGGTTCAGGAACATCTGAAGGGCTACTGGTTAGCCACCTCTGCTATATTGTTGTGTGTGTATGTGTGTGTAGATACAGAAAGGCCCAAAAATGAAGGCTAGATGGGACTTGATTGGGGGAGGGGAGGAATAGTAATAATAGGGAAGGATAGCATAAATCACAGGAATATGTGATGAAGGTAAAAGCTCATGAAACAAGCACAGAATTTTATGGGATCTTCAATGAAAATACTGACTCATCAAAATTATAACAAACTGGAATTTGAAGGTAAGGTCAGCCAAACAATTAAAAAGAAGAAGAAGAGGGGATGCCGGGCTGTAGATCTCATGGGCCAGAACCACGATAAGTATCTAAAAACTACTAAATGGCATTTCAGAGATGGAAAATGTAAGGTAAGGGTGAAGGAAGGAGATTTGAAATGACCTGTATCGGAGAAGAGGGGGCCCTCATCACCATCTCATCCTCACCACAGGGAAGAGTAAAAGAGGCATAATTAGGAGAATAAACCAAATGTCCACATAGATGGTAAGGCATAGTGGGAGGTGTTGCTTGTAAAGTCATTACTGTTTTTTCCAGACATAGTAGCTGTTTTTGATATAGAAGGAGGAGAGAACACATGAAAGAAAAAGAGGACAAGAGGAGGATTTGGATAAGCAGAAGAACTGCAAACACTGAGATTTAAATGGATACATAATCCTTGAAAAGTCGGCCTTTATTAATGCTTGCACTTTCACTTCTAGGTCTTTCCTCCTTTTAGACTGATGCCAAGAAAAGTCACATTGCTCATAGGTGCAGTGATTCAGGTGAGTTATTTTTAAGATTATTGCACTGAATGATGAACAATTGTTTCTTAGTAAACCATCTATAGGTTTCATCATCCCAGACCATTGGCCATACTGGTGGGGCTGCTGAGAGTGATAATAGAAAGAATCTGGAGGTCACCAGATTGGGCAAGACTGCTCTGTCCTGCCATGAACTGTACAGTCAATGGAGATCAACCTCTTGAAGAGACCTCTGCAGTAAATTAGAACTAAAATGAGGTCTTCCTAATAAATCTCTTCACAAGTCCCAGGCTGCATTATTTTCAGATGAAACAAATTCTCAGCTTAAGATACAATCCAATACTTTTTCCCCCTTTCACCTGGCAAGCATTTAGTGACTTTCAAATCATCCTTGTAAGGGATTTTTCTAAAAATCCCTTAATTACTGTTAGTAATTAATTTTGTTTTTTCAACAAACACAGATTACCTCTGAGGGAGGACCACAGCCACAGTCCAACATAATATTATCCACCAGCAATGCCAATATTGCCTCCGTCAACAGCAGTGGCCTTGTAACAGGAGTGTCATTGGGCAACAGTACTATAACAGGGATGGTTCAAGCTGTTAATGCAGACACTGGTAAAGTTGTGGTTGTATCCCAGGTAACGTTTAGATATATGCATATATTGTAACCTTGAGCTAGATTTTTTATCTTATTTATTTTGCATTTTATTCTATAACCCAGGCTTATACTTCCACGTTGAGTACATTTACACATATAATAGACTGTGGTCTAGACATACTTTTTGTATTGTGAATATGTCAAGTGAGCTCAGAATCATTGTAGTTCACCAAAAGGTCCTACTTGACATAGCTGTTTGGAACAATTATCTGTTCCTTTTTTATTTTATACAAAGGCAGAGGCTGATAAACAGTTCCATTAAAAGCTATAAATGGATTCTCAAATGAAACCAGTGAAGGAAAAGTGCCCAAGATGCAAATAAGAAACATGTTATTCTTGGCAAAGCAGAGGAGACTTCCTGTCAGGAAGCAGACTGTCTTGACATGTACGTACTGATGGTTACTGAACTTTGAATCAATGCAGCTGCAGTTCAAATTCGTTGAAGCAAGCCCAATTCAATATGGCCGTCGTTCTTCACTACCAGCTTTCCAGTTCAAAAACCTTAGAACATAACCCCCATTTTGAAGGAAAGTTCTCTAAGTGCAGATGCTGGCAAAGTTAATCTTTCCCTCAAAAGTTATTACATGACAGGCAACAGTGGAGGAGCACTTCCAACAATGTAGGCTTCAGACCTAAAGCTTGTTCCAAGTATATGCTGCAGCAACCAGGTGGCAAATGAAGATAATATCCTGGCCAGCTCAGTGGCAGCATCAAAATCAAAAAGCACCCTCTTCAGGGAAGATAGCTCAAAAACAAGCAGAGGAAAGTCCAGACCTCTATACCCACACCGCATTCCTTGGGGCAGGTATCTTCAACCTTTTCAAATCCAGAACCTATTTTTAACCCAAACAGGCATTTAGGGACCTATTTCTTAAACTTTAACTACATATTTGTATGATGGGAATAGCGGGTCCCAACTCACCAGCTGAAGACAAGTAGCCTAGAGCAAATGGAACTGATGGCTGAGACATATTGAAGTAAAATATCACACAGAGCATAAAGAGGGGGGGGCAGCAAAAGAAATATAATAATGCATACCTCAATGAGGGTTCTTGTGATTAAATATCACTTACATAAAGTGCTAATTTTTGTCTTGTATTTATTTTTTGTAAATTATTTACTGCTTTCTGCCATCTAGGTCTAGAAGCTTCTTGCAATGATAAAATATACAATATACAAAATTTAAAAGAGAAATTAATCCTCAAAAATTTAAAACATCAGTTTTAACTCATTTACTCCTTTCTTTTCTGAAGGGGTGTACTTTTGTTCATGTCCATTTTCATCTGTACCATTCACTACTTCTTAGCCTAGATACATTAATGGAGATTTTTAAAATCTGTGAGTAAGGACTGTAAATGATATGCATATGGTTTTACAGGCCTTATTTCATTCATCTCAAGAATAACCCTGTATTCTGATATGTATTCTGATATGCAAGATATATATTCCCATCAGCTAGATGAAGGAAAGAGATTGAATGAGGGGAATTTTAACAAGGTCATCCAGTGAATCCGTGGCTGTTCTAGGATTTTATCCAAGTCCAAAACTTGACATAAATGTTATGTTACTTCCAATTACGAATCCCTCTTCAATCTCTTTGCCTGCCCATCTTTTTGTCTCATAAATGCTGCTTGATTTTACTTTATGGTGAGCAATAATTAAATTATTGTATAAGCCTGTGGACCTGAACCTGATATCCAGCCTTAAAATGTCCTTTTATAACAAAGAACCTGAATCCTGTTCTGTTGATGTATTACTTTCCTTTCCTGGATTCTGATGTGTCATTTATGGACAAGCACTTCATAATAAGCTGACTTTGATCTGTCATTGAGTTTTTATGGTGTCCTGATTTATATATCACATCTGTAGTTTCATCTCTTCTGTCAGCATAGGCATACCTCAGTTAAACTTAAGTTTTTCCAAGACTTTGTTTACTGTTTTTTTAACTCGGTGGGGAAGAAAAGCTTTTAAAAATAATGATACAATTCACAGCAAGATTATCTGATATTCTGTTTAATCATAATTATATGAAAGTAGATGTTTATTAAAAACTTAGACCTCCTTCCTTTCTTCCAGTGGCCAGTTCAGGATCTGGCAGGTTTTATTTTTAAATTGAGACATCACATTTCCAAACAAAATAGAAGTGTGGATTATATACTTCAAGTCTCTGCCTGCCTAAACCTGTTAGTGGATATAGGGATTTTGTCAGGCTTTTGGTCAGTTGAATGTTTTGTCTGTTGATGTTTTCCGGATTCCTTGCTTTTATTTGATATTATTATCTGCTGTTTCCCTCATATACTAATTCTATGTATTTTTTTATTCACTTTTTGTTTTATTCATCATGCTGTGGGTTGCCTTGAGTGCCTTATTTGTTGCATTCCTACATCACAATAAACCATGATTTATCTTCATGGCAATGAGTCTGTGGAAGCTTTTGGGTTCATATATCCCTCCTCTCTCTTCGCCTGGCACAACTGCAAGGAGGGGTTTGGAAGATTCCCCTTCTATTTTTTATTAACTGACGCTTTTTGTCATCTGAACATGACAAACTGTAGTTAACATAAAATATGCTTTGTTTGCAACAAACCAGCGTCAACCATTGAGATATGAAAGTAGCTGGTTTCAACAAACCATAGGTAAGATTAACTACAATTTAGGCTTTGGGCAAAACACTATACTATGGTTAATTGAATGCTTCCAATATTTTATTTATGTATTGGGGGGAAATATCCCCTCCTTCATCACAAATGATGTCCGGGTGTGAGTCACAGTCAATAAACAAATGCACTCAATGAAATCCTTCAATAAAACATTAAAAGCACATAAACTTCCACTTGAGTTAACTTACTCTCTTTAATAGGCTCAGTATATGAATCCTCATCAAAGGCCTAGCAGAAGAGATGGGTTTTCAACTGGTGCCAGAAACTGAGCAATGTTGGTGCCAGCCAATCCTCAGGATGAAGAGCATTCCACATCTGGGGTGGAGCCAATGAACAGGCCCTATCCCATGCAAAAGTAGCCCCCTCACAGCTGCACCAGAGGGTGGGAAAGGGAAACTTCTAAGAAACTTCGCAATGAGGAATGAGCATACTCACAGACCATTACTCACAGACTGTTAATTGGGGGAAGGGAAGCAAAAAAGGGGAGTGTTAGCCCTTTCTCTGTACATATCAGTGACCACAGGATGGGAATGTGAGCTCCCCATTGTGGATGAAGGCCAATTGCTACTTTCACTTCTTTTTGCTGCTGCTCCCTATATCAGATTTGATTTCAATTTGCCTTCACCATTGCAGATCTCTCTTCCAGCTCTCCTGTGCTTGTTGTGAATCATCTAGTTCAGGCTTGCACTTTTGTGTGTGTTTTCTTTGTGTGTTGTTTCTGGTTGAAGTTCCCTGGTCTGTTTTTTCTGCAACTGTTGTACTCTGACTAAATTTACTAGTCCTTCCTGGTATATTTCTTCCTGGTATGTTGTTTGTTTGTTTGTTTGGTCTCCTGGCTAGAGCCATGGGCAGAAATCCCCTAGGGTAGATAAAGACACATGGCAAAAGATATTTTATATATATATATATATATATGCAGGTTTTGGTGTCCTCGGGTGTCTTCCCGTGTAAAAGTTGGGGTGTCTAGGCGACGTTTCGACGAGGTCTCACTCGTCATCTTCAGGCTGGTGCTTTCGGCTTCTTGTTACTGGAACAGAGCGGGATCTCAATGTTTGAGTTCCTATAAATACTGTAGAGGGGGTGTGGTGTCTAGCCTCCAATGTTCTGGGCAGAGAGGAAGTTCCCAGGCTAGTGTGCCTTTTCTTCTTTTGTTCCTTAATTACTTGAGAGATACCTTGAGTGATTTCTTGAGTGATATCCTGAGTACCACTTAGGTGGGTCATTAGGTGTGGATTAGTTGCTAAAGTCTTAGTGTCTTGACCTCTTGAACTTTGTGAAGAGTTTTCCTGAGAAGATGGCTGTATTGCACTTAGTTGTGCTTTGGCTTGGCTTCGTGTATAGGGGCGAGCTGTGGTTTTGTGGCTTGTGTCAGCCAGATCTGTGTAGGGATTGCAGGGGGGTGCAGCATCCGGAGGTGCCACCATGGATTGGCTACTGGATGGTGTCAGTAATTCATCTGTGGAGAGGGTCTGGGTTTGGGTCTGGTGTGGTTGATTGGTGTTGGCGTTCTGTGTGCCTCTGGATCTGGTGTCAGTTTTTGTGGGGAGGGCTAATTTCCAGATGTCTGGCAAGCGGGATGTGTCGTCACGCTTGTTCATGTTGTGAGGGTGTTTCTCTATCTCGATGGCTTCCATGATTATTCTCTTGTGGTGATGTTCCGTGTTAAAGAGCAATTTGGAATCTGCAAAATTAATTTCGTGTCCTGTTTCTTTCATGTGTTGGAAAAGAGAGGAAGTTCGCCCCACAGCTCGCCCCTATACACGAAGCCAAGCCAAAGCACAACTAAGTGCAATACAGCCATCTTCTCAGGAAAACTCTTCACAAAGTTCAAGAGGTCAAGACACTAAGACTTTAGCAACTAATCCACACCTAATGACCCACCTAAGTGGTACTCAGGATATCACTCAAGAAATCACTCAAGGTATCTCTCAAGTAATTAAGGAACAAAAGAAGAAAAGGCACACTAGCCTGGGAACTTCCTCTCTGCCCAGAACATTGGAGGCTAGACACCACACCCCCTCTACAGTATTTATAGGAACTCAAACATTGAGATCCCGCTCTGTTCCAGTAACAAGAAGCCGAAAGCACCAGCCTGAAGATGACGAGTGAGACCTCGTCGAAACGTCGCCTAGACACCCCAACTTTTACACGGGAAGACACCCGAGGACACCAAAACCTGCATTCCTGTACCCGTGAAAATCTACGAAAGCATATATATATATATATATATATATATATATATATATATATATATAGTCTCACTTGTAACAATATATTAAAGAGAAACCATTTTCTTATTTTGAATCTCTTCTATCTAAAAAGTGACATGTCTTACTATGTTTATGTTTCAGGTAAATTGCATCCCTTGTAACAAAATTCTGATTCTAAAACCACATGTTTTCTGAGCAAAGTCTTGCAACCTGCATAGCTTACTCACCAATATTATATGCCAGCATAAAAAAATATGTAGCTAAGTCATCTGATAACCTCTGCAATTTTTAGCATTTGAGATTAGTGTTGTTTGCTCAGAACAACTCAAAGTTGCAGGTTTAGGAGAACTGCCTTTTCCCTAAAAGCCACCCAGACAGCTAGCTTTACCCTCACGGAATATTCTGTTGGTGTGCCCTCTTAATGACTCTCCACCCCACTCCTTTAGGCAACTCCTTTCACCTTAAGACTCACAAAAGCCTGAATTTAAAATGTTCTCAAAACTACTGAAATACTTTTCCATTCTTGGCTAGCCCATGTTAGTCAGGGTTAAACTGTTAATGGGCATTAAAAAAAAATAAACATTTTATTCTTTTTTATTATTCTGTATGGTTTATTGTTCTTGGTCTTGAGCTCTAGGGATAAAGCAGCCTAGAATGTGAATAAATGAAGACAGCAAGGTATCCTAGTGGTTCCTGCATTTATCTCTTCCAAGTGGAGCAATTTATTCAAAAGATACGTAAGTGAAATGAAAATCCACCTTTGAAGCACAATTAATTAAATTAATATTGGACTTTGTGTCTTTCCTTTTAGGATAAAGTGGAAGTTGAGGTAATTCAGCTTGAAGCTGTTAGAATTCATGCACCCATTACAAGAATGAAAACTGGCACTCAGGTGAGTTGAATGTAGACAGTTCTCGATTTCATTTTCTTTCATTCGGTTATGGTCAAATAAAATAGGGCCTGTTTTGACATAATATAATTGGTGACTTGATGCAACTGATTATTTGCTACATATATCAACTTATTCTGTGTTTGTGACCTTAGCTTTGGAAAAATGCACTGGGTGATTTCTTTGTTAAAATGTGTGCTTTTCTTCCAGATGCCAGTGTATGTGATGGGCATCACCAGCAACCAAGCTCCTTTTTCATTTGGCAATGCAGTGCCAGGGTTAACATTTCATTGGTCTGTCACAAAAAGGGACGTCCTGGATGTGAAAACAAGATTTAGTGAGGTAAACTTGTAGCTTAAAATTTAAACACAGAGTGAGTGTCCCCCCCCCCCAACTTGGTGTTTTTCAGCCACGGGTGCATTTACTTTGGTCTACATTCTCTAATAGCTTACCTTGAAGGCAGCTACAGAAAGTTAATTGTATATCTTCTTCCTTCAGGTTCCCCCACCCCAATATTTTGTTTCTCCTGGTGCCAGAAATAATGGTTGCTTGGAGTTAAAGGCATCCTTCCCTATGTACAACTGGGTTAACCAATTCTGCTACCTGATTTCAGTGCCATACCTGTTGCTTGGAATGCATCTGATGGGCACCTTCCACTTCATGTCAGTCTCCCAGTATCAAATGGTCACTAGGCATCATTCAACCTTAGAGCAATCTCATGGCAAGGTTTGCCTGGTGGACAATCATGGGCTAGGACAGGCTTTGTGTCAAAATGGTAGCTAGAGATCTAGCTAGAGGGTGTAGCACTGATCTAGATTTCACTGTGGTAGGTTGCCGCTTTCAGATGGCTCTTGAGTGTAAATAGCAAGAGGCTTTGTGACATATGAGCTGAAGGTTCTGCATGTATGCAGTCATGCAGTATCATAAGATTTGTAGCTCCCATATTTTAATGAGTATTTAGGAACAGCACAGGATGAGCCTTCCTGCTGTGTCTGCTGCCATCAGAACTCATTTGGCAATAGTTAACTGGACAGTGTGGCTTAGTCCACATGCTACATACTGTAGCCTGAATAGGGACCTGTGGATACTGGCATGTCCTGATACAGTCTTCTCTGGTGCCCTCTGAACAGGCCCAGCCAACAGCAGATTCCTTTGGGGAGGGGGGGGTCCTAGACCTACTGAGAATTATGTCCTACAGTAATTCTGATTTTAAGTTCAGAGAAGAAATCTAGTAGCAACCAAAGTATACCTAAATTTACAGGATGGCTTCTAATGATAATTCTATTTAGCTCTGTTGTCAGAGGTGAGATCAGGAACCTAAAGAGTTCTGAAGCATATTAGAACCAATATATTAAATGAAATTCCTTCCTTACCTAGACTAATATTTTGTCTTTCAGGCTTCTCTTCAGCTTTCCCCACAATGCAACTTTGCAGTGGATGTTTATGGTAAAGGGAAAGGAAGAACTGGGTTGAAGCTTGTTGTCAAAGCCCTTGATCCTTCTGCTGGGCAATTTGGCCACATGGTAAAAGAATTGTCAGATGAAATCCAAATACAGGTATTATTACATTGCTATTCCTTACAGGGCCATTCTGTTGTGCTTGGTGAAAAACAAGTGTGTTTTAGCTGCCAGGGCCAGTTCAGTACCGCAAGGCCTGTATGTGTGTTTCACAGTTTCACTTATGCACATGGTGGGGAAATTGACAATGGCTGCATAATTGGCTGTGACCATGAGAACCCGAGTCTTGCTTGTTTTTATGCTGTGTCTGTGAAGATGAACTCATAGGCAATATCTGGTAGAACCTCTGGAGCCAGAAGAATGGCTGAGGATTAGTAACTTAAGTATCTCACAGCATCCTGTCCCAGTCCTTAACAAGGAGAAGCACAACGCATTACTCAAAGCAAGTGAATATATGCAAATTTGTTGATATTTGCATAAGCTTGTTTCAGAATCCTGCTCTTCTGGTTACAGATTTTTTAATATAAATTGTTTTCATAGTATAAGGTACACACAATCCTGAAGTTAGTGCACTTGTAGCATTGGATAAGTACATCAAAATTCTCAGGTCAGTTTAAATGTAGAATTTCAGCCATGCATCTCAAGGTCCTTACATTAGTAAGATGTGTAGTTATAGAGAAATAGGGCTATGAAAGAAGCACTGGTGTCAACAAGATCATGATGCATATCAAGATGAACTCAACTTCTACCAGTATTTCAGATCTCCACAGTATTTGGATTTGTTTGTTTTGAATCTGATGTGTTTCATTATAACTTTTCTGGGGTTTAGCATTTATTTTGATGCTCTCTGATAGTTCAGATAGTACAATTATGCTCAACAGCTGAGGTCTGTCACTTCACTCTGAACACAATTACAACAGTGTAGGTCCCATTGATTTCATAGGCTCCTAATTTGAATAAAGTGTGCTTAGGATCACAGCGGAATTAATGAAGCTGAAATGGCATTTTCATGGAGCTAAATAAATTGAATTAATTAAAGCTGGCTAAAAAGGCCAACATACATTTATTAGGGTTAGTTTTTTAATTATGTACAGCAGTGGTGCTCAAATGAATCCAGCATGTTCATATTAAACTTCCAAACCTCCATAAGTATATATAATTTGGAATCTATTTTTTTAAGCTGGTTCAGGCTCCTTTAAATGTATACACAGATAAAGCCCTAAGTGTAAGACATTTGAAGCTGACATTTTTCATCTATATGCTGGTCCTGATCCAGTTATTGCATACAAGGAAAAACCTCCATGACAACATCAAAACCTGCTCTCCTCTCCCCCCGTGTTCTCCTCACACTGCCCCCAAATCTGTTCCCAGAGGATTGGGAAACCCTCAGAGCAGATTTGGGTGGCAAGGTGGAGTTGGAATTCGGTTGCACCCACAAAAGTTGTTCCTTGAGTACAACAATGGATATATTATAAGGTATCAGTATCAATTGGCAGAGAGCATTGATACAGCTGTCTTCTGCTTTTATATATCTTTGCCTAACAGTTGCACCTGCTTTTCCCAGATACTTTATTTTGCACTGTGTCAGCCAATAAACCAGTCACAGAAGTAATAGGGGGCAAAACTATATATGGAATACAGACTTCACAAAAATATGCCTGGGCTGCCTCTTAATTTCAGAGAACCATAACACTTTGGTGATTCAAAAAACAAATTCTACAGACAAGTCCTTAACACTTACACTGAGTTCTTTTGTCGTAAATGCTTTGTTTAAGATTTGCTGCCCAAAAACCTGTGTGCCTGATTTCAATTATGTCAATTTGTGTTCTTCCTGATATGTTTGGTTTCAGGAGGCCGTCATTAAGCCATAGATATTTAATAATCTCACTTTTAAAATGGCACTTTTAGGTCATCCTGGTGCAGGAGAATAGTTAGTGCTCTCTTTCCGCTGGTTAATGGCACTACAGCTAGAAACTTCATGAGTCTGTATAAGTCTAACAATATGCCTTGCTACTTAGTATTCTGTGCTAGGAGCACTCTGGGGGAAAATACTTTGTTTCAGAGCCTACACATTGCAAAACAGTTGAATGGAATCTTAATTTTTAAAAAGTTACATTATTTAACAAATACGGAAATAGTAGCTATATGCATAGGGCTTTTAGCTAATCCCCCTGCTTCAAGTTTGCTGGATGGAAATAATGGTCAACAGAAATTGCTGTTTAAAGTGCAGCACGGAACATTTTCTTCTTTTCAAATTCCTTTTGCTCTGGTGTGCTGCTCACTATAAGAAAGAAGTTGTAGAGAGCTAAGAATAAGATTTGATGATGTGAAATGCCTTCGTGTTTGCAGCTTCTGTTATCCTTTATGACGTATCACATGACTCTTGAGATACAATTGCAGCTGGAGAATGTGTTCCTTATGTGTGCTGGTAGAAATGTTTTTGACTCTACTGCACACTGAAGTACACTGGATATCAAATTACAGATTATGGCCTACAGGTGTTCATACAAATTTCTTATAGGAACAGAATATACCAGACTGCTGCTAACTGCCAGTCCCCTTGTTTTTTCTCCAACTTTTAAGTAAAATTAAATGTCTGTCTGTCTGTTTGTTTTAAAAGCAAATATATTTGCTATGGAGCAGTCATCTGCTCACAGTTTTGAAGTTGTGTCTTTGTTAGCAGATAGGAAACAGAGAGAATTCTTGTCATACATTTAGAAAGATAAGAACAATAAATTGTTTGGTTCTTATGTACCATGATAGTTATACAACATCTGCGGTATTTATAGTTGCAGTAGCAATTGGGACTGGTTCCCATTCATTTTAGTAAAAGTACCCCACAAGTGGAATTCTTCTCTCTCAAATCTTATCACCCCACATCTTACATCTCTCTATTGTGAGAACTGTAAAAAATTAGTGAGACAGGACTTACCCTTGCAGAAATCATGCTGGTTCTGCTTCAGCAAGACTTGTTTTACTATATGCTTTGTAATTCTATCTTTAATAATGATTTCCACTGTTTTCCCACAGCAGATGTTAAGTCAATTACTCTGTAATTTCTAGGATCCCCCTTGGATGTCTTTATAAAGATGGTGTTACATAAGGACAAGTTACATATTTTTGTTAGGAGATCAGTGGTTTCATATTTGACTAGTACATGTATCTGTTTGCTACTTTTGTAAAAGCCTGAAAAAAAATTTCTTCATTCTGTAGGTATTTGAGAAACTAGTTATTCTGGGAGTAGAAGTAGGACAGATCCTAATGTCGCCAAACTCTTTTTTTAAAGTTCAGACAAACAGGTTAGTGGTTATGTTTTTCACATTTTGGTCTTATAAATGATTTGATATAATAATAGTTTTACTATGGAACCAAAAGCAAAATCATAGGGGGTGGAAAAACAGGAGGAAGCGGGGGGAAGTGTATTGTGTGTTTATTGTGGCATAAGTTTTCATGGACTAGATCTCCCTTCATAAAGGCATCTGACAAAGTGAGCTCTAGACCATGAAAGCCTATTTGTTAGTATTTAAATTGCCATCTCATGGTGCTGGTAGTGTTGCAACCAACTAACATGGTGGCCCCTCTAAAATTTCATAGAATCATAGAGCTGGAAAGGACCCTGGAGGTCTAGTCCAACCCCCCCACCCCGCCCCCACAATGCAAGAAACTCAGCTAAAGCATCATGACAGATGGCCATCCAAGCTCTGCTTTAAAATATTCAAGGAAGGAGAATACTCCACTTCCTGAGGGAATCTGTTCCAACTACAGTGGTACCTCAGGTTACAAACTTAATTCAGAGGTCCGTTCTCAACCTGAAACTGTTCTTAACCTGAGGTACCACTTTAGCTAATGGGGACTCCTGTTGCTGCCACATGATTTCTGTTCTCATCCTGAAGCAAAGTTCTTAACCTGAGGTACTATTTCTGGGTTAGCAGAGTCTGTAACCTGAAGCGCCTGTAACCCGAGGTACCACTGTAAGCATGTTTTCAAATGTTTCATTTTAGCTTTTTTCTAGAATTTGCTTTGTGTTTTTATATGTCACATGGAGCTAAGCTCTTTCATAGAAAGGTGACTAACAAATGTTAATAGCTAAAATAAATGAAAATGTGTTTTTGAAAGATGACAATCTGTTGATAGTTCTCATTCTAGCTTCTGAAACAATGAACAAACTGGTTGTTTTCTATGGGTAGTTAGTATTCAAGTATTCATCCTTACAAGTATTTTCAATTCAGCTATGTTTAGGAAAATGTAATTATTTTCAAATATAAAAGGAAAAGTTGATATCCACTTTGCAGTGCAATCCTGTACTCAGGAAAAAAAGACCCATTGAGCCGAATGGGGCTTTCTTCTAGGTAAGTGTGTATAGGACTTTAAGAAGAAGCACTTGAAATGATGAATTACAAATAATTATGCTTTGATTTCAAATTACACTTCCTTAGAGATTCCCACATGCAGACAACTTAGGATAAATGGTCTCCCAAAGAAGTTTTAGTGTCCAGAAATCAGTTATTTGTGATTGCATTGTGCATTTATGCCTAAGGAATAGCTGTTGAATTAATCCATGCATGTTCAATCTAACTCAGTTGAAATTATTCCTTAAGGGTGCGCACATTAACGAATGCATATGCAGTAGTAGCAAAAACAAAGTCCTCCAGATACTGGGGAGGAACATCGCTAAGAACTTTTGGAGTGCTTTAATTTCAGTTGGTATGAAAAAAAGAAAATAATCAGTGAAAGAAAACCATTTCTTTCAGGACAGTAGCATTAATATAGGCGAGTCAGTTTGGCATATTAGAACGTGAAGGGGAAACTGCCATCATTTCAAAGAAATGGCAAATGGCAGTTAGGCAATCTGTCCGGAGAAGCAGTTACAAGGGGGGGGGGGACAATGTAGTATGTTTTATGGAGACCACACACACAGAGAGAGAGAGAGACATACTGTCTCTGTTTCAAAGGGCATAAAAGGCCCATCATCTCCACAGATTTGTGCTGCCTTTGAAAATGGACACTGAGTGAGTCTGGCTTCGTAAACGAAACAAATCCTCCAACATGGCCTTATTGTGTCATCTTTGGCTGAATCATCTTTGTCGCTTTGACAAGATGAAGTTCAAGTTGATAGGGAAGATCTTCTAGATGCTGTGCATTTCTTTGTCTATATTAAAAACATACACACAGTGATTTCTATTGAAATAGAATTGCTTCTTAAAGCAAACGTCTACTGAGCAAAAAGCTCTCTTTTGTGTGATTAAATCCCAACAGCTTCACACTTTCTGTTTGGGGACCAGATTATTCTTGCTGGCAGATATTTTAAGATACATACTGGTATTTTACTGTATTTGTTTATATAAAACACCTATATTTCCAGTTGAATAAAACAGCTAGTACTGTCATGTGCTGCATAGAATATGTGTAAGTCATATTACTAGCCTTTGCACTATTTTTTATTATTAATACAGCAATGCCATGGAGAGACGTTTTTAAAATCAGTGTTGTGTACAAACAATTTACAGGAAGTTCTGCTTAGTCATGTTCCTGATGTGTATGTTTAATACCAGCTCTGAACCTGGCAGACAAATCTTACTATGAAGCCTGTTTATAGGAAATACCTCTGAAGGCCTCTGAAGGCAGGCAGCATCCTGGAGTCCTGTCCATTAGTATTCTGAATCAAGTTTACATCAGTGAATGATGACTCTGCAGGGCAGCAAACAGCAAGTGGATTGTAATATATGCATAAGCACAGATAAGACGTCTTGCAAGGATGCTTGAAATCAAAATCTGAACCCTTGAATCTTAGATAAAAATTCAACAGCAAATCAGTGGTGTGCTGACATATGGCAACATGGTTTATATAAAATCACGTTGCAAACATTGAGGTTTGCATTTTAAGAGTCTTAAAGTGGTTCTATTTATTTTTCTCTTTGTTTTATCAAGGGACCGAGTTGCTGCTCTAATTTACAATGTCTTGGATGGTCAGGATAGAGTTCCTGTGGTGCAGATTGATGAGAGAGGCCTCCTTAATTCTGGATCCTTGATAGGACTGTCAACAGTACAAGTAATTTCACAAGAGCCATTTGGAATCAACCAGACCCTTACTGTCACTATCAAGGTAGTGTTTTTGTGTTCTCCCCCCCCCCCCCCCCCCGTTCTCTTCAAGGAGATTAGAATGGCGACTGCTATTTGCCTCTGATTTAAAATTGTAGTTTCCCATTATTCCAGCTGGAGACAGTAATTGTAACTTCAGCTTGGACAGTGCAAGAGAGTAGCCATCAATTCTGTTTTAACAGAATGGCCAAGCACTTGTGCTGTTCTGCAATAAAACTTTGACATTGCTTATTTGGAAAAGATTAAATGTAACAATGCTGACCAAAATTAAGAAAATATGGGTACACATGACTAATATATGAATCTGTTTTGCTGGACATAGATATACTAAAAAATAGTTTATATATTGAAAAATAGATTGTAAAAATAAATGTGAAGCTTAAGCAACATTTTGTATAAGCTGTAATAAGTAACTGTTCCCATGCCTGTAAAAGCATTTGTTCTTGAAAGTTGCATTTCCTTGTGGTTGTGGGGAGAGCATGTGTGGGGTACTCCCTGGTCCTGAATGGGGGGTAACTAAGCCTCTAAAATAAGATGAAGCTGAAATATTCCCACTAGAATTTAATTAATTAAAGGCTCATTGTTCCTCCATACACATCATTGCACTGGCCATAACTTATTCTTTTGGCATTCCATGGGCAAGGGGTAAGTCTGCTGCGTCCCTGCACACTGGCTCATTAAATGAGCTAGTTGCACCAATGGGGGGATGTGGCAGAAATCACTTTTTTTTTTAAGAAATACAGACTTTTGAGACAAAAAGGCCTGCCAGGAAGTGGTTCACAGCTAAAAGAGCATAATATAACTACTTAAAACATAAAAAGTGATATATATATTTAAAAATCAGCAACAAAATACTACATTGGAGGTGGGAAAGAGAAAGGACTAAATGGTAAGGTTCTTTTAGAAAAAAAATGTATACAGTGGTACCCCAGGTTAAGAACTTAATTCGTTCTGGAGATCTGTTCTTAACCTGAAGCACCACTTTAGCTAATGGGGCCTCCTGCGCCGCTGCTCCACAATTTCTGTTCTCATCCTGAAGCAAAGTTCTTAACCCGAAGTAATAATTCTGGGTTAGCGGAGTCTGTAACCTGAAGCGTATGTAACCCAAGGTACCACTGTAGTAGTATCTGACTTGTCAAGAGAGTTAAATGTAAAAGCAACTTGAATGCATGCTTGAAAAGGAATGGGTGGACTTGGCATGAAGCTAGCAGCATTTTAGAGGCAGCAAGACATGGCTTAAAATACTGGTGTATACAGTTCTCTCTTCCATTATTGGATATTACGAACCAAACAACCAAGATAAATATCCTTTGCCCCAGATAGCTAGTAAAACACCATTTTAGAGTACGTGTACATTTTGTAGTAAAATGTAAAACTATCAGAGCCTCTTCAGGAGGAAAAAAAGAGAAAGGCCTTTCTTTGCTACAAGGTAAACTTAAGAGGAAGCGTTTCTCATAGGTGTGTGAGGGTTTTTTCTTTGTTTCCTTCATTTATTTTCCAGAGCAGAAAGAAAATCTTATTTTTCCCCTTTCTCTCTTCTTGAAAGCTAACCTAAATAAGTCAGGCAGGTTTGCCTTCATTAATTAATAAAAAAAATGCAGTCTCATAATAAATCCTTTGTAAATCCATTGACTTGACAGGTCCTTGCAAGTTAATACTGCTGCGTATCTATTTAGGCTGCAGTATTTGCACACTTCTGGGAGTGTGCCCTGTTAATCACACAGTGATGCTTGCTTCTGAATAAGCACACATAGGATTGTGCTTCTGAAGACCACATGGGGTGTATTATGACCTACCAGGTTCCTTACTTTCCACCTGTTTCTGCAATCCCAAGCAAGCAGCAAAAGCAGTGAATTAATGATCCCATAGTGAGCCTTGTTCAGCTTGGTGACCACAAGTTGTACAGGCCTGTGAAAGAAGTTTGGTTGATACCATATTCACCATAGAATTTATTTACAAAAGGACCTGTTAATGATAGAAAGGTATATGAGTCCATGTACATTTAGTGGAACCTATCCTAATACATTTTTATTTTAAATCCTTTTTATTTTACAGCACATATATATGTCTAATGAGGCATATGTGCATTTTTCTTCTTACCCATGAGGTTTTGTGGATTGCTTAATTAGTTTGTACATCTACAGAGCTGAAGCTTTTAAAAAAAAAATCATCATATTCTCAGGTTCTGTTGGAGCTTGGGGCTCACGGGGAAAGTAATAGTGATTACCAGAACCTATTAGAATTAAGCCAGGCAGCTCCCAGGAGGCCTTGCTGGATGAGCAAAGGAAGATAATGTTTCAACAAAGGACCAGAGTCACCTGTCAGGGCCTTCTCTTTAAATGGCTCTGCCCCTTTGGGACAGCTTAGGCAATCTTCAAGGTGCACACTGTTGATTCTGTAGTCACACACTCCTGAGTAACTGAGGAGCAGGACTGGCCTGAGGAAATCATCCCCAGGAGTCGGGATTATGAACAAGCTGTATCAGATGATATAGAATGATGCTGAAGCCCCCTCATGGAGTGGGGTAACCTGGGAATCATCCAAATCAGGGTAAAACTGGGACCTAGGTGCACAGAAAATGAAACACGTAAGCTTTAGGATCTTTACATAATGATCTGGATCCAAAATTGCTCCTCCATTCAAATATATAGCCACCTATATACACACACCTTATCTCACATTAAATTTAGAAAGATAAAACAGGTTTGGAACTCCGGTGGCATAATAATAATCCACCTTCCATGCAGTGAGTAGGAGATACACACATGCACACACTCACTATTCCACAACCCTGGAGTGTTTATTAGGAGTACAATAAGGGTTAAAGATAAAAACATTAAAGGATGATGACTTATAAGCAATTTGGCCAGTAGGTAAAACAATCTCATACTCTGTTTTCCCCTATTTCCCTAGGTGGCTCCTATTTCCTACTTGAGAATATCCATGAACCCAATTTTCCGTACACAAAACCATGAAGCATTATTGGCATTACCATTGGGCATGACGTTGACCTTGACCATCTACTTCCATGACAGCTTTGGAGATACTTTCCATTCACAAAATTCTGTGCTTAGCTTTGCAGTCAACAGGTACTTGTCTATACAATTAGCTTAATTTTACAGGAGATATAAATAGCTGAGTATGTGAGAGGATTCAAGGTACCGATACCTCAGCAGCTGACAACCCCCTTGGGTTAGCTGTTTAAACATGTTCAGTGAACTGATAAAAGAACTGAAAAGTGTGATTTAAAGCTGGTATACTGGTGCTTTGATATGATGTGATCTGAACAAACCACCCACCTGGAAAGTGATCAATGCATGTCTTCCATGGAATTACTGCAAGGCTTTGCATAAAGGTAAAGGTAAAGGTACCCCTTCCCGTACGGGCCAGTCGTGCCCGACTCTAGGGTTGTGCGCTCATCTCACTTAAGAGGCCGGGAGCCAGCGCTGTCCGGAGACACTTCCGGGTCACGTGGCCAGCGTGACGAAGCTGCTCTTGCGAGCCAGCACCAGCGCAGCACATGGAAACGCCGTTTACCTTCCCGCTAGAAAGTGGTACCTATTTATCTACTTGAACTTAGGGGTGCTTTCGAACTGCTAGGTGGGCAGGAGCTGGGACCGAACAACGGGAGCTCACCCAGACGCGGGGATTCGAACCGCCGACCATGCGATCGGCAAGTCCTAGGTGCTGAGGTTTTACCCACAGCGCCACCCGCGTCCCTAAGGCTTTGCATATATAGGAAAAAATAGAGGAGACTGCTTAAAAGTTATTTAAATAAAAAAATTTAAATCAGTGCCTTGAAATCGTGTCTTTTCCCAGTTGGATTAAATAGTAATTCTAAACACATTTACTTGCCATAAATCCCACTTGTTCACAGAACTTTCAAGCCATTTTACTGAGCATCAAATACTCGTAATTTATAAAGTTTGCTGATCCTTTATTGGCATATTACAGCTATTGCAGGCCAGTGTCTTTGCCTGGGGTCTTCTTTTCCAGCTCCCCAACAGCTAGTAGGAGATAACATGTCTTCTCCCACTGGCTGTGGGGTTTGAATAAGGCCAGCCAGTGAATTTGGCCAATCACAGGTGGGCCTGAAGTCAGGTCCCAGGTGGGTGACCTGACCAAGGACTCCTATGGGAGTCTTCACTCAGGTCAGCCCCTTACACATAAATTAAGACTGCCTACGGACCCAGCAGCTCAGTCAGAACAGGGTCTCCCACCCTGTCTACCCTTCTGCAGCATTAGAACTCCACCCAAATGTGCATGAGTGTGTTGGGGGTATGACCTTGCTATGGAAGTATTGGTTGCTGTATTCATGACCAGGCAGGAATTTCTCCTCCAGTTGATTTGGGCCTGCCTAGGTTTTTTTGCTTACCTCATAGCAATCATCACTTGTGGTGGATAAGTCATTAGGTTGAATCCCTAGTCAAGGGCAGAGGGGGGGTTGGTAGGAAGCCTACCCCTCCATAGAATCAGGGTATCCCACTAAAGGGGTCCTAGGGTAGGTTCTTCTGCCTGAACACCCAGACGGCCATAGCACTCTCCAAAATGGTGATGCTGATGGGTTGCACCTCTTTGATGTATGTCATAGGGCAATCCTAACCCAGGATCAACTCCCGATAATAATCAGCTAGCAGGTGGGCTAAATATTTCGGGACACACCCAATGCCTATGTCAAAGCCTACTTACATCAGTAATCAAGATGTGGCCTGTTTTTATCTCAAAACATAAAACTGTGGTTATAACTTCTGTCCACACACCTGGCCTCAGGGGCGGCAGACTCACTGTGCCTGGGCATGCAAATGACTCTTATCAGTTGAAAATGATTATTTATAAGTGGCTGGTATCTGGTACTATGTACATTTGCTTGGAAATACTGCAGAAGGAACTGTGTGTTGGAGTTCAACACCTTCCTAATGTTTAGCTTTTGGGAAATATAGATGTTAACACAACTTTCTGTGGCATGTGAGGGATGTGGCTATTTTGATCTGCTGTCTTTTGACTTCTCTTGATTCTGGGATATAATAAAATGCTCTTGTTTCCTTGGATACCACTTTTTAAATTATTCACTACTTTTTGTCTATAGAGATGATTTTGTACAGGTAGGGAAAGGAGCCTCCAACAACACGTTAATAATCCGAACCATGAATGTCGGACTAAGTTTGCTTAAAGTATGGGATGCAGAGAATAGCATTATTGCCGATTATGTGCCTCTTCCTGTGCAACATGCCATATACCCTGAGCTCAGAGATATTGTCAAAGGTGACGTCCTTTGCTTAACTTCCTCACTGGTAAACCAAGAAGGTAAGGAATCAGAATAATAATTGACACTAACTGAGAATTGTGACAATAAAATAGGGTGTATGGCAACATTAAATCGTCATGGAAACTTCATACAGTTGTAGATGCAGCACATTTTCAAAACAACCAAATACATTATTCATTATGTTGTTCTACTATCAAATGTCAGGCCCTATCCCTGCTAAAGAGATGAACCAATTTAATCAGCTCCTCTGTCTTTAACTATATCAAATCAATACGTCATTTTGCTCTGAATGGTTGTCATTTCTATTGATCTTTAAAGGAGTAATATAATTGAATTTTGCTATACGTATATGGAAAAACTAGAGGGACCACTTTTTATGTGAAGTAGGTCATGAGGCAGACAATCAAATTTGAAGGAATGCATGTCAGAGAGCCGAAGTGATGGCAGTCTTATTTATATAATTTTTGAAGAAGAATATTCATAGAGTGATATACAGATTTCAGAGGATGGGTTAAAACTAATATGGTGCTGGTGTTGGCATGAACCTGCCAGGATGCTGATTAGGAGGACAGGCCACACAATGCATGGATGAGAATGTGGCCTTCTGAAATATGCTAAATAATTCCACTGTACCAGAAAAAAGGTACTTCAAAGAAAGCTAATACGCCATCCATGGGCAGTTTTAATGTAACCTAGGCTGGGATAAAGTGGGCAGACTGGTTAAGAAGCCCTGTTAAGTTTTCTATCAGTGCCTTTTTCCTCTTGCTCTACGTGTGTGTGTGTGTGTGTGTGTGTGTGTGTGTGTGGTTGGTGCAGTGGGAAGACTGACTAGTTTACTCTAAACTTCTTACCTTGTTGCCTTTAGTCTTTGTTGCAAATGCTGCTGGTTCTTCAGTTTTGTTTTGTTTTAAATCCTGTTTACTGTTTATATTCTGCTAGTTGTATGTTACAACTTCTTTGTGAACAATTATAGTAGTCCCTTTGGGAGGGGGAATCCAATTACCCTAAATGAAATCAGATGAATATCGTTTGGGCCAGTCATATCCCCACTTTTCAAAGTTGGTCTGGTTTGGAAGGCCCCTTTTTCTATCAGTGATGCTTTTGGCTTATAAATAGTGTTATGCTCTTAGAGGCAGCTATCACCTGGGAGTCATTTAAACTGCTCAACATGTAGGCTAGAGCTATGAGACAAGCCATTTGGGGCAGTTTTCTTCATTGGATCACAAACTGTTTTTCTCAGACGTTTGCACTTCCTTGGAGGAAAAACGAACACCCTCAGTACATGACTAGTGTTACATCAGTTGCAGCGCTCACATGCCAGTGTTTTCCAATTATCAGTGCTTATACTATGGTGTGTTTTTTTAGATTTGCCTTGAGAGTGTCTTTAAACCTCTTTTGTTGTCCACTGGTATTTTGCTTTCCATTCTTAAGTTGGGAATAGAGTAGTTGCTTTGGAAGGCAATAAGAAGCACGAACGCAGGGCAAAAAGGAGAAACGAGCTAAGAGGAAGGCACGTTTGGCAAACCCTCACCGTGATCAACTCCCACACGGAAACCTATGTCCCCACTGTGGAAGGACGTGTGGATCCAGAATTGGCCTCCACAGTCACTTATGGACTCACTGTTAAGACCGTGTTCATTGAAGACAATCTTACTCGGCTACGAGTGATCGCCAAAGAAGAAGAAGTGTTACACCATGTCGGTGCAATGGAGCAATTTTGATCAGGACTCATGTCGCACCCATAATGAGTAGAGCAGCATTAAGCTTAACTCTGAAGGACTTCTTCACCATTCTCTTTATGGCCAGATAATCCCCCTGTCTGCTTCCTGGCTGAGTGGCAGCAGTGACTAGCGCTGTGGCTTTTGCTAAGGCAGTTGCTGTGACAGAACCGGATGCTGGGCTTTAGGCAGGATGTAAGACAAAAGCAGAAATCCGAGCAGGGTAGATGTAGCTCTTTTGCAGGCTGCTGCAAAAGATGAACAAATGCACCAGGCCAGACCTTCCCATGTTTTTCCTTGAAAATCATTGTTCCTCACTAGATGGGTGTCTGCCCCTGTTTGCAAAAAAAAAAGTGATCTCACACTCTGTATGCATGCACACATTTTTATTCAGTTTTTATCAGCCATGGCATATTTAACATTTAATTTTCAGAATCAGCATCAAGCTCCATGTTACATGCAATAGGTGTTCTTCTTGAGTAAGACTAGTGAAATAACTTGATGTAGCAATAGTTAATCTGATTATATATTTTTCACAGGTTTGGCAGGAACATGGAGTTCTTCTTCAAATAGTATTCTTCAGATTGATCCAAAGACAGGAGTAGCAGTAGCAAGGAATTCTGGAACTGTTACAATATATTATGAGGTCCATGGATTGCTTAAGACCTACCGGGAGGTGAGACACTTCTGAATTTCATTTGTCATGTTGCTCTGGGTGGAGACTTCCTGTGACTAAAAGGAAGCATATGCAGCATCTGAGTGTCTTTTTCTCATCAGCTGTCCCCACATACCAAATTGCTTGGTAAATTTCTTCAAGTTTAAAAAGCAGCTTTGAAATTTGATCTGCAAACTGTTTAAAGGAAATGCCATGTTTTCAACAGTTCTGTGCACCAAGCTGCATTTTAAATTTTAGGAGAGTTGCTGAAAGGAAAACCTCTAATGAAATGCTTGTGGATATCCCATCTAGTCGTCATCCATGTCAAAAGCAGCCATGTCACCTAATATTACGTTTGCATCCGTCTGTTATTCTTATATGACAAGTTTCATCTGTGCAAAGCTAAAATGCTTCTAAATTCCAAATAGCTTTGACATATTAGTATTCTATACTTGACTAAGTGGTCTGGGTGAATTAAACCACTGGTGAGATTAAGCTATACTACAATTTTGCTCTGAAAATGTTCTGTCTTCCAAGTACTGTGGGCAGGATTCTCCCAACGAGCCCTGCCAGTGGAAGCTCTGCACAAGGACTTCTGCTTGTAAAATGGGGCTTTCTTCCCGCCTCCCTCCACACGCTCCCCAAACTTGGCTTGGAGTGGGGCTCAGAGAATCCCAAGAACAGCACATGGGGGAGGAGAGATGGAGTTGCTTGCACAGACAGAACATTCGTCATTTAATTCGACTCTGCATAGCCAGATCTTTATGCACAGACGTTTTTTGTGGCTCAGTGGGAATTGCATCCACATAAATAAGTGATAGTATGATCTCTTATTTTTCCTTAAAGGTGTCGATTAATGTACCTCAAAAGATTGTGGCAACACATGGAAGTGGAATGAAAACAAGTTTGCAGGGCACTTTAACTTCGAAAGTTGTAGTTAAAATTGGGCATGGAAGCAAAAATCTGAAAGGTACCATATTTATTAACTTTATGTTTGAGTGTGAAAACTTGGACCAAACAGGCAAGCTTTTCTATGTAACATTAATTTTATGTATAAATACTACACCATTTATTATCTCTGTGTACAGCTTGTTGAGTTTCATTATGGGAAGGCATCTAAATAATTATTTTAGGGCATATGTAATTTTTCACTTAGCTGATGTTCAATATTAGTGGAGCACATACCTTTCATGGAAAAACAGCAAGGTTTCAGCCTCAACACAGACATGTATTTCATACATGCCCCATAATCCCCCTTAGGGTCCTTTAAATGTAACCCATTTTGAAAGCTTTACTGGGAAGCAGAATATGACGTTAATAAATCAATAAACTGGGGGGTGCTGCTGCACTTCTGCTAGTTTGGGTGGAAGCCCACCTTGCGTGATCCTTCCCTCTTGTTAAAGAACAGGAGAAGAAAATAAGAATCATGATTGTACACCCATGCTTACGTGCAGATATCCTGCCTCAATGATGCCTTTATATGATCAGCAGAGGGGAACACAATCCTTTCACTCCTTTCACCAAAAGTGACAATTTTTGAATGAGTGCATTTGACCAAACATCTGCCAAACTTGTGATCATTCAATACTTTGATCTTTATTCCTTTTGAAGAACTTAATTTAGAATTTGGGAGGGTGTTCTGAGAACATATACCTCTAAAATTACTTAGAAGTATTTCAGATGGGTGCATGTTGAAAGCATAAATAGTAATTTCTGTGCCATTTAACACACGTTTAATGATTAACAAGCAAGCATATTTTAACAATGCAATGCTGAGTACTCAGTACTTTCTGATATATTGAATACATGTCCAAGGGAACTAGTGCTTCATTTCAATCCAATAATAAATGACACAATTTATCTTCTTGACAACCTCTGGAAAACACATTAGTGAGACTTCCATAGTATACCAGGCGTGCTGGTTACAAGGCCTTGATCCAAAGTTTAAATGAAGTGAAATTACCTGTGGCTTAATATGACCTATCACCTGACAACACTTTATACCTCATTCACTCTCAATAATTATTGTTGTAAAGCTGTCGGTGTTAAATGCTTTCATGTCGTAGGTGAGAAAAGGCAGCTGTATAAGTCTTCCTGCTCTAGTAAATGTCTCTTGCTTTATATGCTTAATGGTATAAAGAAGATTACAGTTAAATTTCTTACTACCAGGTTATGCTATTTCTTTTAAAAATGTTTGTTTTTCTTCTATTTTAATTCTTTTACACAATTTTCCTTAGGAGAATGTTCACCCGCCCAGATTGAAGTAATTGAAGAAATGAGGCCCCAATCTAGTATCAGTTGCCAACTTCATTTCAACAATGATATATTTGATTTTCCAGCCTCGGAAATTTTTGCAGCAGAACCTGGGTTTGATGTAGATTCAGGTAAGACAAAAAGAAGCCCCAAATCACACCAGGCACTCTCCAGTCCGTCGTGCATGCTATGGTACTATATTTATCCTGTTAAGATAATACTGAGTAATGAGTTGAGGGAGCAAAAATAATAATCCAGTACATAAGTAATAAAGTAATAATGAGTGACATGGGAATATAGAGATACAAATGTGCCAAACAAGTTTAATGATGATTGGCTAGAACTGCAGTGTTAAATGAAGACAACACAGCGGGTGATAGCAAGCTGCTTTTCAGTGTTTGCAAACACCCTTGTTTCTCAGTGCTTCAAAACAGTGTAAAACACTGGACCTGGAAAGCTCTTCGCTCATGTCAATTTCAGTTTGCAAGCACAGAACACTGTCTCTTTTGTCAACTCTACATATGACGTTGACTGTGGTGTTTTCATGCTAAGGTTGCCCTATTGACATTAACTGAGCCTCTGAATAAACATGCTTAGGACTGGAGTGCAAAAGATTAAACAGTAACACAGTGTAGAAAACTACAGTGGTACCTCGGGTTACAGACGCTGCAGGTTACAGACACTTCAGGTTAAAGACTCCGCTAACCTGGAAGTAGTACCCTGGGTTAAGAACTTTGCTTCAGGATGGGAACAGAAATTGCATGGCGGCACAGCAGCAGTGGGAGGCCCCATTAGCTAAAGTGATACCTCAGGTTAAGAACAGTTTCAGGTTAAGAATGGACCTCCAGAACAAATTAAGTTCTTAACCCGAGGTACCAGTGCACACTGAGGGGGAACAAGCTATTATTATTCAAATTGTTCTTGGTTCTTTAGGACATTATACTTGTTCCATCACAATGCACAGACTTGCGGACAAGCAGCTAAAACAACTGAGTATGAGCAAAACGGCTGTTGTTGTAACAGCTTCAGTCCAAAGCAGCCATTTCTCAGAGTGGATCAGTGCCGAAGTGCCATTTAATCCGGGATTTTACGCTAATCAGACTGAAATTGCCTTGAATAATCATTACACAAGTTCTGATGTGAAGATATTTGGAGCCACTGAAATTCTTGAAAATCTTGTGGTAAGTCATGACCAGTATTTTCAATTTGTTAATGTCATGTTTCCATGAGCCAATGTGGATACCACGCACAGCAGTCCAATAAACAGCAACATTTGAGCTACAATGAAAATATCAAAGCAAATTGGATTTCAGGCAGTAACAGAAATTTGGGGTGTAAAGACAATATCCATCATATTGTTAATCTTTGTATGAAAAGTTAAAAATAAGTTTAAAACAGGTACTTTAAGATGTATTTTATTCATTGAAAGAGACCACTGAAAGGAAGTCAAAGGAGGCACAAACTTAGATCAGCTTGGGCTTATTTCTGTGCACTACACTATTCTGCATATATATTTCACATAGTTACTGTTTTGATTTCCTGTAATTAGGTGGGTGTGATCTAGGCCACCCAGTGCAAATTCTCCTTTAATTAGTTACATTAGTAAGCTAATAAAATTAGAAGTCAAATTAATTGAAGTTCATCTTTATGTGAATATACCCAAGGGTGTGAAGTAGAATTTAAGCAGTCATTAAAGGAAACAAATACTCATATTGGTATTCAGCTTCATAAGTTGAGTGGGGGGAATACCATTTGCATTTTAGCTACCCTATTTTTAATACAGAAAGGTAGAGTTGGCAAGGGACTTGAACAAATGAAGACCAAAAATGATTTATGATACCATAACACACCTTTGGGAATATCAGGAGAGAGAGAATAATGTTCTACATAGTACTCTGCTGCAGATGTTAAACTATAATCCATAGAAGCACCATTAGAAAGAGATACAAGAAATGCACAGCTGACGTGACTTGGAGAAAAGACTGTCCAGCTTGGTATGGCAGGTCATCTTGAGCAGAGGGTGTCTATCAAGCAGCTAGAGAACATCTGTGAGAGCTCACTCTTCCAGGGGAAGGGTTCTCTTTAACAGAGAAGTGCCATCAGAAGAGGGAAAGAAAATAACATTTTTAAAAAATTAAATAGATCTGTCTTGGTTGTGCATCTGACACAGGGCTCAAGTGGCTCAAAGACAAATTAAGAGAGGGGATACTATCCCGCAGTACAATTTTTCTCTATCTCTGAGTGCTGTCAGTAAATAATATGTGTTTATCTTGTAGGTGAAATCTGGCTCACCTCTGGTGGTAGCCTTTGAGAAGGAAAGGTCCTATGGCTTGCCTAGTTATGTAACATATACTGTCAGCTTATCAGATCCAAGACTTGCAAGCAAAGGGTCTCTGTCTACTACACTTACCATATCCAGCACAGGGACTGACCAATCTATCACAATCCCAGTGACAATGTTTTATGTATCTGACAGACCCTTATCAGTGAGACGTAAGTTTCTCTTTCTATAGCTATACCTTCCATTGTAGTAGTCCCTTTTAATAAAATATTAAATGTGTTATTGTAATTGTCAGCCTTTTTAGTGCTGGATTGGCATAAGTTTTATCTCCAAAGCTATATGTAGGCAAATGTGGTAGTGTACCATTGCTAGAACATAGATTTTATTGCATAAAGAATGTTCCTAATTTGAAAAAGTTCAGAAATTCAGTGTCAGTTTGGTATTCAATGCCTCTGTGTTCACCAGCATCCCAGAATCTTTCCTTTCTATGGCAGGTCTTTGTGCTTCCAAAAGGGAGGGGACCCAGAGAGTGGCATCAGATCTATGGCTTTAGTTGAAAGAGCAACCTGGGAAAGCACCAATCTCTGCATAATTATGTTTGGGTGCATGCATGGGAGTTTTTGCTCTTTACTCACCACTGATCTCTCAGGAAGCACAGCATCATACTCTTAACTGATGATTCCTTTATTTATATAGCTTTATTTTAAGGATAATGGTATAACATTTTCAGGGGCTCTAGAAAGCAATTAATATTGACATTTAAATATATTTTTGAACTGTCACAGGCATGCACATTCCAAATGTTACTTTGAAATAATCAAATAGTGTTATTTAAATAGATAACATGATTGGATTCAAACCAGTTTAGGGTGTTAGGTCTATTTATAATATGGATACCCATATATCTTCTTTTCAATATGATCCTCAGATGAACCAAGCTTATTTCAACACTTCCTTGATTCCTATCAAGCCATGTTTTTCACACTTTTTGCACTACTAGCAGGGATGGCTGTTACAGTAATAGGTAAGTGTCAAGGGGTTCTGAAGCATCCCTCCACCCCCCTTATTTTTTTCAAAGTTTATGTGATTTCAAATTAATTTCTGCCACTTTGTTCTGCCATGTCTTTCAGTGCACTATGCTATTTTCTCACCAAAGGAACAGCTCACTCACCCAGCTTTTCTCCCAAGGACGAGTCCTGAGCATAGACAACGTAAGCATATCTTAAACCATTTTAAATTGAAATAAACTTTTCGCGCTTAAACTATTGTACTGCATAAACATTGCAGCAAGGGAGAGCGTTCCCCTCAGAGTAGACTGTCTGAGCCAAGTGGTATAACTGTACTTTGCAAAATACTGAAACTTGCCAATTTTGACTCTTATCATCCCACACAGGTTTTTTATTTAATTGTGGCTCCTCTGAGCCAATGGGAAGACTAATTTTAGTTCCATGCTTATGAAAGGAAACTACAAGAAGAGCTGCAATACTAAACCAAATCCTCTCTTCTTCTTAAAATGGCACAACTTTCAAAGAAAGTCAATTAGCTCGTGATAAACCCCAAAGAGATGTTTTGCCCATCTTTTTTCTTATATAGCAGGATGGGGAACTTGTGGCTGTGGGTGTTTTTGGATTCCAACTCCCATCAGCATGGCCATTGGTCAGGGATGATGGGAGTTGGAGTCCGACAGTGTCTGGAGGGTCAAAGGTTGCCCCTACCTTCTCATTCACAGAACACAACATTTGGAAATGGGAAAAGAAAGTTTGCATTTTCACTAAATCTGTAGACTTTCTTCAGCTACTATCTGTATAGTGAAAAGCAGCCCCAGAGACTGCAGTTGGGAGAGGATGGGATGGAGGAAAAGTGTTGTTGATCCCTTCCCCCACCCACCATTTGTAGGTCCCCAGCTGCTTTTCTGCCTATTGTCATCTTAAGGCTAGTTCTCAATGACCTGATAAAATGTGGCTGAGCTTTCCTACTTCAGATTGTCTACACATGTTCTTCCATAGAAAACAACTTCTCTCTCCATGGAAACCTGGACAAGGACTCTAATCTAGCCTTTACCTGACGTGCTAATGTTCTGTATGGAGGAGTGTTGCTGGGGTTTTTTGTGGAGGAG